>NC_138830.1:3153656-4353656 GCF_965183815.1 Platalea leucorodia | reverse complement strand
GTTTTGTCCATGCACAGTACAGAAAATATGTCCTAACGTACTTGTCTGCAGTTCAGATTTACACAAAGACCTAGAACTAATGAGGCATTATTTACGCTCCTAGTATTTACGATACGGGGGTTTTCATGGTGCTCTGATTCCCAGCAGAGCAAATTCAAGCAGGAATCCTCGTGGCGAGGAAGCAACTCAGAAACAGCGTCCTGCTTAGGCAGGTTTTTCCCCTCCGTGTTCGACAACTGCCAGAAAGAAACCCAGGGTGGGAATCACGGGGACGCGGCGGGAGGCAGAGGGCTTGTTGTTCCCAGAAGCGTGACCCCGCTCAGGACAGTCTCCAAATAACACGATCCTGAGCAGCTGCAACCGCGCCGTGCTCATCCCCGGGGTCCTCCCCTCCTCCGGATCCGGGCTGCATCCAAGCGCGAAGCCTGACAACCGGCCAAGGCTCGCGTGACCCGGCAGACCTCGCCACGGGATGACGGCAGAGGAGGAGGTCGCCCACCAGCCCCACGAGCCCGTACCGCACACGTTGCTGTGAGATGCCCCAGTCCACGCCTGAACCCCTCAGCCACAGCAAGCCCACGTTAATAGAAAAACTGGTGAATCTATGTGTTATAGATGGATCCATCAAACAGCAGCATCCCAACCAAGACTAAGCAACAGAGAGGAGAGGAATAAAGCTCTTACCCTCTGCCTTCAGCTGGCCCAGGATTGAGTTTTCTCCTCGGCACATGGTCCTGGAAAGAAGGTAGGCAGCTGTCAGCACCACCGCGACTCGAGGCAGCAGCATATGCTGAAGCAGAACCGGGCGAGGTAAATCGCAAACACAGATGCCTCTTAAATACCCCGTGCAAGCAGAAGAAACATGGTACTTCCAGAGCACACATTCTTCCCAAATGACTGTTGATATATCAAGGACTGCTCATTTTCTAAAGGAGCTCGTACGAATCCGCGTAGGAGCTGGGGAGCATTTTTGCCTTCTAGAGCACACCGCAATGATGATAAACATGTTACAAACAGGGCTGCTACCGTCTGTGCTGCAGGTCTGAAGGTGAAGTGACATCAAGAAAGTCAACACGTGCAGAACACCATGTCAGGGAGTTTGTGTGATTACGGCTGGGCTGGAAAAGCCACAGCCGGCACCTCATTCAAAAAAAATCCAACCCATGGGCAATTTCTAAAGACTTGTGGTCACCCTTGCAGAAGAAAGCTCAGGCAGAAGGGTCTGGTTAGGGAGACATGCTGCTTTCCTTCTGCTTGCGTCTCCTGCCCCACTCGTCCTTATGGAGGTGCGGTAGGACCCCTGCAGACCAGCAGACAAGGGAGATTTCACTCTGGAGCTAGCAGCAGTCTCCACAGACTGCCTGTGCCCTGGCCATACCATAACACAGCAGTTTTCCAGTAAAACCGCCTTGTCTTGGGCCATTTTGCGTTCCTCTACACCCCACTCCCGGTGCAGGGCTACCTGGCACCGCTGCATGTAAGTCCGTCTCACGAGACCTGCTGCGTTGCAGGTGCCCCCAAAAACATCCCTCCTGGAGCAGAGGAACAGCATCGGGGAAGATGCCGCTGCCTTCGTGGGGCTGACGGGCAGAGCCAGGCAAAATATTGGCTGAAAAGGCAGCTTTGGAGACAAAGCCCAGCTCTTCCATCCGACAGAGCCGGTGTGGATCGCCCGAGCTAAGGAATCTGCAGGGCTGCGTGCTCCCTCCCGGCCGCAGTGGCAATGGGGATGCTGCCAGGAGGAACTGCAGTAAAAGCCAAGGAGAGCATGACTGTTGAGCGGGAGGGTAGAGACCTCAGGGGTAAGTCCTGGTTTGATGAGCTAAAAGGAAAACAGCTGAGAGTCAGGAATCGGGGGGTTTGTATAAGGGATTGGGGGTCCCGCCGTGCCACGGCGGAGGCAGGGACTTCCCTGCAGAGAGCACTGGGCTTTACCCACCGCACTTCCCCGCTGGGCTAGCATCACCTCGCCTCCTAATGCAAATCCAAAGGCTGGCAAATAAATGAGCTAAAGCACTACATGAAAACTACACAAACAGTTTCCTTCTCCTCTTCCAAACACCGTGTGCTCACACGGACAACATCTGGCGCGACGCCGTGCTGATGGCAGCCGGAGCCTTGGGCACCACCCGCGGCAGGCGGAGGTGACCGGGGGGTCTCCGACAGCCCTGCCCGCAGCGGGGCTGCCTGCGGTACCTGTAGTTGAAGTGCATTATGGCCTGCAGTGCGTTCCCACCGCCGGTGGAAATGTCTCCTTCAAACCCAGGCAGCAGCGGGATCACCACGTATACTCGGAAACGCTTGTTTTCCCTGAAACGATATTTTGGGGTAATATTAGCCTGCAAATTTTACAGCTTCATACAAGGTGAGTTCCCTTGGTTTCCCTTTCTCTGTGTTGACGAACTTGGTTTTCATCTAAGGCTACTACAGAAATTTTAAGGGAGCAAAGCGTGAAGCATATTTCCAGTTTCAGGTCTTCATCCCCTGCCCTCAGTACTTCAGCGAGCGCTCAGTCCTTCAGAGGGAGAAGGAATAATTTACTTTCAGCAGACGACAAAAGAAGCTAAAGGAAAAAAAACATATTTTCACTGAAGTTCAAGGGCAGGCTAATTATTTTGCAGATTGTGCCTGCCACTATAAAAGTCTGAGCACCCTGACAGCCCAGTCACACGGATACTGGTGCAGACTGGTGCGTACGACTGCCTGGCAGAGCACAGCAAAGATTACAGAGCTACCACAGGCAGAAACCCAAAATCTAACCCGATGTTCCCACTACATCCTAGTTTTTACAAGTCAGAAACATCACAAAAGGTGGAAAAAGCTCCAGGCACAAGCAAAGCATTGATCATTCAGGAGGGCAAGTATTCGATCAATACATCACAGCCTACAGAAACTCTGGACACCCACAAACTAAACCGTACCCTCACCATGATCCGACCCAGGATTACCAAAGCTACGATCACAGTACTGCCTGGGGCTTTTCTTAAAGCGCATCTTTGGGTTTTCTTTGCTGAGAAATGCTGGGCGCGCCTGCTCTGCCAGCGCTGCCCCAGCACCCCTGGGGGGTGGCAATCCCCTGCCCTGCGCCCCCGAGGAGGAGGAGGAGGAGGAGGAGGATGCTCCATTGAAGGGTGCTGCCACTAGATGGCAAACACACTTTAATCAGGACAAAACCATTTCAAGAGCAGTCTGAAGACAAGCCAGCCTGCAGTTTTTGTTAAAAGTATTCCTTCCTCCAGCAAGTCGTGCCTGTGGATTTAAGGGCACAGGATCGTGAAGGATTGGGGTCTCGTCTGAGCTGGGAGGGAGACACCGAGGACCTGTGTTTCTTTAATTTCAACTAGTGCTTCCTTATAGCTGTCCTAGGCACTGTAAACTAACTTTAGTCTGACAGCAGACCTTAGAAAGAGCTAATGAGGTCTTACCCGTATGCAACAAGAGACCTGGAAAGGAAGCCTGTTTGTATCATGAAAAATATCTACCAACAAAAGCATTCCCAAAGCAGCAGCTTGTTTGTCTAAGCCCAGTGTTTATTAAACTCGTTCAAGAGCCACCCATGAAAAAAGAAGAGGAAACCAAGAAAAGAGTGTTATTAATTACATCTGTAGAAAATATTTAGTCTGGAAGAGTGAGAAGTGTACAAGCTTAACTAAAAAGAACTTAATTTACAATTAAACATCTGTGTCACCTACACTGTTTTCCCAGGGCAGTTTGAAACATGAGCACTTGATACAAACCATTTAGGCCTGAATTGACTTTTAATTTTAGGCAATGCCAAGCACTCTGGAGCATGCAGAATTTGAATCTTATATTCAGTTAAGAATCACTGACATTAAGCTCGCACGATACTGGCATAAAATTGCAGTAATACAGAAGTGAATCAAGCATCACATCTGAAAATGGGTCACTGAAGAATTTGCGCGACTCCCTTTTGTGCTAGGCTTGGATGTCTGGGCAGAATGACACCCTTTACATAAACTTCATATAACAGGAAAATGTTAACAGATTACCTGCAGAATTTGCTGCTACCTCAGCAGCGTTGCTAAAAGCAGGCAACTGATGCAAAGAGCCCATGGCAATCAGTTCCCAAGGGCAGGGAAGGGGATCCGGAGCGGCTTTCCAGGAGGATGCCGCACAGAGACACCGCGTCCGGCTGCCTGCGAGCCTCGAGGTTGCAAGGCAAACACCAGCAACACCATTTCCAGCAGCACTGGCACCACTCCTCGTTTACCCCGGGTGAGAAAATCCACTCCATCTTTTCATCCTGAGCTAATTTCAATTATTTGGGCTATGCGTTGCAGCCCACAGATTACAAGCAACTCCACCCTGTTACTCTGCCCTGTTGTTAATGGCATGGCAGATAACACCCATGCTCTCCCGGTTCGCACAGTGCTCCTCTTTCCACAGGGCCTCCGAACAAAGCCAGTCTCACGGCAGCTCCTGTGGCCTTGCAGATATTACCCACGCCTCAGCGTCTGCAAGGCGGGAGCTACTGTCTGGCTCTGCTTGCTTGCCTTTACCCAAGCGGGAATTTCCAAGCTCAAGTGCCAAAGTGAGAGAAATTTCTGCAATGCTGGAGAGAGCACCTCTGGGAAAGCAGCCCTGCATGGCTCTGGACAACTACACTATGGGGAAAAATAATCATTGCAAGAAAGTTCTTGATGCATGGTGAAAAGGCACAAGAGATGAAAGGAAGACGTTTCGGAAGTTTTCTGTTTATCAGTCCAGCAAGATGAGGACACAGTTTTAGACTATGACATATATGTATCTTAAAGAGAGACTCCAGGAGAGCAACCTTAAGCAAGGCTGTCCAGGATCAAAGCAAAGACAAGCCACTACCTGTGGTATTAATGTGAACACGGGGTTAGGCATGCTCAAGTAAAAGGAGTGTCTAAAACATGGCTGGATTTGATCCATCCAGGAACAAATGATGGTCCCCTGGCAATGGCTGGAGGCTGTAAATACCCTCCAGCACCTCCCAGGAAAAAGTTGTTCAAACAATAGCTGAACCCTGCAGTCAAATCCTCAAAATGCGCTTGCTTCCCCTATTTGAAGCCAATCCCCTCTATAGATAATTTAAATAAGCCACAAATCCCAGTTCAACCTTTTTGCCCATTAACTTGCCTTACCGCACAGTTCAAGACTGGTTGGCTATGGAGCAAAGGTGTCACTGAACTGGAGTATAAAGGACTTGCTTTTAAACAATTCCGTAATTAAAGATACATTTGCATCAGGGCAAGTCCAGAAAATCACTTTCTGGAAAGAAAAGAAACCACTAAAGAGTCTCACTGCTGCAAATACAAGCAGATATTCGACCGCATCGGTTCTGTGTTGGAAAAGCTGTTGTACAGTTGTGTCCATTAAGATATTATTTTGCACCACACCATATAAATGCACCTGGAAGACTTTCATTGCCTTGTTAAGAACAGGTTACCTGTGAGCTTTAAGAATCCTCTGAGCAATTGCATCGCCGATCTTGTTCCAGACAACTCTGTCATCAGCACAGCTAATAAAAAACTGGTTCTGCAGGAAAAGCAAGCAAAGCTACTGTCAGGCACTGCCAGCGATGAACAAAAAAAACAACAAAAAAAAAAAAATTTGCATGCTTTATTTCAGGCCAAGAGCAGCTACAGATAGCTGGGGTTTGTGTGCCATTTGAGTGGGTGCTTTTCTTTAATTATTATTAAATGATGTGTGTGTCTGTCCTCGCTTAGGGAATAAGTTCTTATTAATCACACTCCTTAGAAAGTTCACATAAAAAGCAACCTAACAAGAGGCTAGGAAAAAAAAAAAAAGAAAAGAAGAAAAGAGGAGAATAAGCGTCTCCATTCAGCCAGCGCTGAGAGCCGCTCCGACACAGGAGATTTCTGCAGCTCCAGGCTGTACGGACGCGAGAGCAGCCCTGTGCGCAGGTTTGGGCACGCACAGGGGACACTGCGAAGCCATGGAGGGGGCAGGAAGACTATTGCATAGGCTGTGGAAGTTGCTGGAAATTTTACAAAGAGGCTTATAAAGGAGAGGTCTACTTTTTTCCGCCTTATGGTCAGAAGGCTGTCAGTGTACATACCCACCAGCCTGGTCTGAAGACCACTGAAGTCAATAGAAACAGCCCCAAAAATTCAGAGCAGATGCTGCATTAATATCCATGTGTGTCTAAATTCATAAAAAATTAAGACCAAACCTCAAGAAGAACTACCCTCCTGATGACTGCGAGCCTTGCCCAGAGCATCAGGACCCTCCTGCTTTCCCTCATTGCCACTCACTTCTATATATATGTAGTGCTTGCTGTTCTTTATCACGCTGAGGTAGGCACTGTGGATGGACTCCTCGTGGTATTTAATGCCGGCCGACCAGTCAGCAGCAGAACGGATCACCTGGAAAGCAAGAGATGAACACCTTCAGCTCTCTCCCATCCAGGACGGCACAGCATGGCAACTGAATTATTTAACAGGTAATGCTCTTCCCTGGCACTGCTCACCTGTCCGGATTTCACTAAAGGCAATACGTGCAATATTCACCATTTATACTGCATTTGTGATAAGGAGAAAGGATGCTCAAATATAGTATTAATGCTTAATAATGTTTTGGTTATAAACATAAGTGCCTTGTCCCATTGCTGTGTGACTGCGCTCTCCCACCTGAGCAGTTTTAGATGCGACAGAAGCAGCAGAGAAGTCCCACTCTTGCTTAAGGTCTTATGATAAACTTGCTTTTAAAACAACCTAAATTTCCAGGCTTTAGGGCTGCACATCCAGTCACTGATCTCCCCTCTAGCAATATCTAAAGCTGGTCTCCAGCTGGGGCAACGCGTTTTTCCCCCACAAACAGGCGGTACATAATTATACAGTTGGCCTGATAACGCAGGCCACCTCTTTGTCCTGAGGACTCGAGGTCATTTACTTCTTCTGCCAAATTCTTGCACGAGCCATCCGATTTGTGATGATACGACTTTTAAAATTCATAGCAGTTCAGCTGCCCACGCTCATTTATTAATTTTTACTGGAAATCTACATTTAAAGTAGATACCGTGAGATGCCTGGGGCACGTTCTCCCCCTGCCTCCTGCAGTTCTTGTGCAAGAGCGCCAAACCGATATGAGAAACAACCCTTGCCCGTGCTCTCAGCCAGGCTGAGCCATCCCCGCGGCAGGCAGCTTCCCGTCCCCGACAGCCAGAGGTGCTGCGGCATCTCCCGCTCCTGAGCTTTGAGGCAAGAAGCAGCCACGCTATGCCCTGAGTGATGTTCTCCTAGATGGAAATCTAGTTTTTAATTAAGTGTTGGCAGGGTACATGCTCAGTGGAAATAACTACTCATGATTAGCCTCTGTCTTTAAACATTGTCACGACAAAAACATTGAAACAATAGCCTTAAAATATCTCAGTGTAGCCATTATACCAGCACTCAGGGCCAGTCACACACAGGACAAGATCCAAATGCTGAGGATCCGTGAAATGCGTGTGTCCGTACGTGCAAAACCCTGATCTCTTTCAGGTCTCAACAACATTTTTCCCTGGAAATCCCTCCCATGGATTTTTTTTAATTCTCTGTGTCCAGCTTCTGCTTTGCTCCATGTCACTCTCCCTGTCCCGCCAACATCGCCGACACCCTGACCCCGAGCTCTGCTGTCACACTGTCTTCACCATCCACCATCAAAGCAAGCTGCTGGCCATGGCATGGCTGAGGACTTTTGAGGGCTAATTAATTACCAGTAGATAAGGATTTGGCCCTTCGGTCCAGGTGCTGCATGCCTGAACCAAACCAATCCTCTCGCCTCCAGAGCATCTCTGGAGGTGACACTGAGGGGCGTTGCTGTTAAGTAGCACACGACTCCTGAGCTAATTCCTTCACCTGGACAGAAGGAGCTTTCTCCCACAGGTCACTGAAAAACAGCTCCTGCAATTTTCCTATTTGGCTGCTTGCTTGGCCAACAGGAGGGAGCACTCTGCAGCCTCCCAAACTGAACGTCGGGGTCACGGACGCTTGACTGATGGAGCCAGGCTCAATGCAAGGGCCATCACCTCCTCTACCGGTCCCAAACAGCCGCCCTTTGCTTGCAGAAACCTCTGCAAGGCGATGCTGCTCATGCCCGTGTGGTTTTAATGGCCCATTTGGTTTGCAAAGCCAACGCTGCGTGCTCCCACACACCCCAGGCCGGGCACTGCTGAAATCCCACCGAGCATCATGGCAGACAGAGCTCCTGAACAAAATTCCACCATTTGCATTAATAAGGACAGAAAAACAGCTTTTCTGGGTAGAAAGCAGGCTAATTCTTCCATACACACAGCTGAGGTTGCATCCCCCCCCACCTTCACGGGCACAGCCGGTGATGAGCAGCCACGCTGCCCCTTCCCTGCCTTTTGTCCTGCTGCAGTGAGAACCTGGGGCCACAAAGCACATACCTGTGGGCTGGGGACCTCCAGCAAATGCCACCTGGAATTGCACTTCAGAAAGCTGCAGATTGTAGCTTCCCAGTGTACAAAGTACTGATATTTCTTTTTTTTTGTTTGTTTTGCTAGTTAACTTTGTCCATGCTCCAAAGAGCCACTTCTCTTTTCAAGATAAGCTGCCGAGCAAAGTAACTTCCACGCCCTCATTTACAGCAGCAGTAGCTGAAACTGCTGGAGAGGAGGAATAAATGTCCTTTTCTGAATTGGGAGCTTGATAGCACCAAAGCCCCTCGCTTTGAAAGACAACTTTACTGCTGGGAGACAAGTTTATTCCAAACCAGGGATGCCACCTGCCGCAACAGAACCATCGCTCAGGACCATCCCTTTCCAGCACCATGGCTTCCCAGCACATCATCCACCTGCCCTCCCCTGCCTTCCTCTTCAGCTGGCATCCCGGCTCCCTGCACACACCAGGCTGCCCGCTGTTACAGGACCGGCGTCCCTCTGCCCTCACCCCAGAACAACATGTCATGGCTCGTCCTAAAAATCTGGCTCAGCATCACCCAAAAAGCTTTCATCAGGTACGACCTCACACCCACGTGCGGAGGGAAGAGGTGCCAGAAGATGCCGGCTGGGGCAGCAGAACAGATGTAAGGTGTTCCAGCTTGAATCTCCTCAGAATAAAGTTATTTTTAACCTGGATCACTTCAGCGGCCAGCACCGCTCACGGCGCAGCTCCGCAGCCACAGCTACAGGTGAGGCGGCGGCAGGACAAGGCCACCAACGGCAGCATCGCACTGGTGCGGCACACACCCCTGCGGCTCTCATAAACAAATACGCACCTTGAAGTTTCCTACACAGGCCTTCCCTTATCAGTGATGCTCCATCTCACGCTTCTGGACATCTCTCCTTTCCCGTCAAGGTATTTAAAGTGAGCTGGTTCAAACGCAACCTATTTACCTAGGGAGAAAAGGCCGCACGCTGCCCAGCACAGCGCTTGCCAACCAGCGCTGGTGTCCCCATGCTCCTTCCTCTCCTCTCCCTCAAGCCTCCCAATAGCAGCGCTGAGTGCTGTGCTGGGCTTATCATCTCTTTAACTTAAGAGATACAACAGTAATAAATTTGATGTTTGCTGTGGGCTAGTGCGTAAATCCTGAACAATGCAAGCTCTCACAGAGACTTCAGAGAGGTAAGGGCATTAGCCATTGCCAGAGCATTAAATTTTCATTGCATTTACATCAGGAACTGGATATCGCCTCACCACGTCACATCTTACGCAGCCCTGGCTTTGGCTGATAACTGCAAACTCTGGAATGGAAATAGAGAGATGAAAAAAAAAAAACCACCTTAGTACTGCCTTTGGCAGATATCTGTTTGACTCTTGCAAAAATCAACGTGCAGTCACATCGGTATTGCGAGCAAAGCCCAGAAGTTCAAATGAAAGGGGAAGAGAGACCACGTCTGACTAACCCGCGGAGCTGACAGGCTCCTTCCCGGGCTGCACCTCCACATCGCTTCCCACGCACGCTGCGTTCATCCTCCCTGCCCAGGGGAAAGCCCCTGTCAGTGCCGCTCCCGCTATCCCCACCCTCCCGAAAACGCTTTCCTGCTCCTCTTCTCTGACAAAGGAGAGCAAAACCAGATGGTGCCATGAGGTCAAAATCTGCTGCTGACAGGTCAGCGGCTTGGGCTCGCAGCAACGTTGCAATCCCCACAGATCCTTTGTGTTTTCCCTTCCTCTGATCTGCCCACAATTGAAGACAGATTTGCAAACAAGCTCAGAAACAAGAAAAACAGACTTTCTTCAATCACCCCACAGCCAAGGACAGTCACTGGATGCTGGAATTTACCTCGGGGCAGTAACTTCTGCCTAGAAAGTCCCTACACAGCACCAAAACGGGGATAACGTGGGTTTGGCTTGTGGCCAGCCAAAGGAGTCAATATCGAGAACAACAACAATATTGCTCTAGTTGTTCTGGATAAAAAAGTTGGTGAAAGATTTTAGGGTATCTGCTTATTTCTATGCTGGACTCTACCCCTGAAAGGAGATGTGAGCACCTGCAGGCTCTGGTCCGAAACCAATATATCGGACAGGCAAGAGGTTGATATTCCCGCAACTGCAGGAAAGGCGAAGCCACGATGCACACCCCAGGAGCTCCAGAGAGGCAACCGGGAGGAGGGGGAGTTCAGATCCAGGGTGCAGGTGTCCCCCCCTCTCCCCACCTCCTGCAGCAGCCAAATCCAAAACCTTCATCAGGAGGAGAGCCTCAGCCGCTCACTGACCTGCAGCGGGGACGTCAGGGATGCTCAGGGCCCCTGTGTCATCCAGAGATCGATGGAAACCAGGCCAGCGTGAGCATTATGGAGGAGACAGCCAAAATTACAGTGTGTGCATGAAAAACCACGCCTCGGAGCTCGAGAAGATCATCCAGAGATCATAATCCAGCTCCAAGCAGCCCAGGGCCAAGGGACCTGCACCCAGGCAGGGCGCACCAGCCTGGGCAGAGGAGCCACCCTCACCGCTTCCACTGGGCTTGGTGCTGCAAACGCTCTTCCCTTATACTGGGAAGGCTGGGACATTGCAGAGTAACATATTTCCAGCCTAATATCATATACCCTTATTTATCCAGCTATATGCAGGGCTGGGCTACAAAGCTGCAATTTGACATAAATTAGAAATGAGCAAGGTAGTTTCAAATTAATAATTTACAAGACAAACCTGCTCTCTTTCTGCTGTTTATGGCATCGCTGAGAACAGCCCCTCGTTTCCTGGACCGTATCAGTTATTTGCAATGCCCCAACAATGTCGTGACGAGGCTGGTTTTCAAACAGCTCACCCATCGCTCAGCATTGGCGTGTGCGGCATTTAGCAGTCACCGTTTGAGCTTCAGCCTCCTCTCCCACGGGCTGACGCCCTGAGCCAGCAGCTCTGCGGCACGGCCTGAAGGAAAGTTGGACCTAGACTGTGCTCAGTTTAGTTTCTCCTTTGGCAACTGGTTCCAGTTCTGTAATCAGTAGAGCTTAACTAGAGCTTAACCCCATGATTTAGAAGCCGAGGCTTATCGTGCGGTTAGAGCGCGCTCAGGGGGCACGAGCCCCCTCAGTTCCATGAGAACAAAATGTCCCAAAAAGCTGATGTCACGGACACAGCCAGGGAGGCATTTACAGCCACAGGGAAGCACGATGATGCCTGAAGCGAGACTATTTCTCAACAAGCTGCGAGCATTGTTTTGGAGGTTGATGTAAACGCCCGAGATCCACGACACGAGATCCCCGTGCCGGCCCTCCCTCACACCGCGCGGGGAGGAGCGGACAATGCCCTGGCAACCCACAAACCCAGAAAAATGCATCTCGTTACACTAAGCTTCCCCAAGCGGTGCTGTCATCTGGGTGGACTGCTCCTCACGAAGAGCAAAGGCATGCATTTTTCCTGGTTTTGGTCTAATTCCTCTTATTTCATACATCTTTCCTCCACAGAGACACACAATTGTTTTGCTGCTTCAGCATAACTATTTTGACTTTGTGTTCTTCAACAAGTCCACGTTTCTGCTGGGTAACAGTAGTAGTCGATATATACACTCAATATAGCTAACCAGGTTTTAAATACAAGTATCTATCTTGGCAATTACGCCTGTGAGGATGATTGTCACAAATGAGACTGTGGGCTGACTGCGCAGAACTGCGGAGCACCCACAGGGCTGAGTGGCTGCATAATAAAATGCAGATGAAGTTCAATGCCAAAAACAACAGCCTCGAGACTCCACTTAATGCTGGGCTCTAGCTGACCACTACCCGTCTGAGCAAGGCGTCGGGGGCCTGGTAGACGGCTCTAAGATCTGGAATAGATACTCAGTGGGCAACCTCAACCCATCAGGCCTTCCCGAAACATAAAACACAAACGTTAGGCATTAGAAGAAGAGCAGCAGAAAACAAAATGGAAAATTACACAGCTATACAAAGTCATGGTGCTCCCACAACTTGAGTACTGCACACAGCTTGGTCCTCTTCTCTCAAAGACGGAGGTATAAATTAATGCATCTCTTCTGAAAGAGTTGCATTATTTTACTGTAATTGAGGATCCAACCATCTATGCTGTGAGCTAAATTAGAGTTTTTCATCTTATATTTTCAAGTTCTGCAGAGCATCTGTCAGGCATCGACCCTTACTGCTGGAAAGACCCAAGACAGGCTCTCTTAGGAGTAGGCGAGCAGGAGACCATCAACACCCACCTGGACTGTGGCATGAACAGCCTCGGGCACCTGGTACTTCAACTCGTTAGCAGTCTGCTGAGATTTTGGCAGCAGGAATGGGTAGGACAGGGATCGGTATTTGGGCTTCATAATCTGCCCAGGGAAAAAAAGAAAATCCTTGAAGAGATTGCAACGTAGCAGAACAACATAAAAATTAATAAAATGCATGCCTGGGGAGGGCACGTGGATGAGGCAGGGTCTGTATTTATGTCCGTGCCCCCAGCAGTGATGCCCGCACCCCACCTTGGTGAAGTTCCAGCGCTGGATGAAGTGGCGGGCGACGTCACGCGCAGCTTTGCCGTGCACCACGGAGGAGATGTCGTGCCAAGGCATCCTCGGGGTGGTGTATCTGTCAATGAAGTCTACGGGACACGAAAGCACATTTGGACCTCCTCAGAGGACATGAATGGGGAAAAGCACGGTGTCCCACTCCTCAAACTGAAGTTTCTGGGACACGGCACTGAGGGCTGTGCAGATGAATTTAGACTTATCATGCAATCGCCTGCAGTCCAAGCCCATGGACCGTAATGGCATAACTGGCCCTAGAACCTCTCAAAGGGAGTTTTGCTGCTTCTTCCTAGCAGCCAAACCAAAATTGTCTCATTACCTCTGGCTCAGAAGCAGGAAAAAATACAGTTTGAGATTGAGAAGATGCAGAACAGGGTTTGGGGGAAATAACGGCTTCCAGGGTACAAAGGCACCTACCAGCAAAAGGTTTGTCAAGCTGAACCCAGTCTTTAAAGACAAAGTTGCAGTAGTCTTTTCCGTGCCAGAATCTGGTTTCCCCAAGCAGCTCGCCAACACCCGTCTTCAAGCTGCGGATGGATCCTTTATCTGTCACAGGCAAAGAAGATAACAAAAACACACGCTCCAAAGTCAGGGCTGTCCATCGCACACCGCTGGCGAGACACTCACTGCCACGGAAAAGCATTGGTGGGGCTTGCCCGTCCCAGCTGGCTGAAGCTGTTTTCTCCCTAGTCTTCCTGTTCCTTCCTAAGGATGCATATTAGTATTTTTTCTTCCCTATTTTAATATCTGTTACACAATCAGGACAGGTTATATATAGGAGTCTGTTATGGAAACAACAAGCAGATGCTGAATTCTCTCTATGTTGGACTAAAACATCACCCTATAATCATTTGTCTCTCCACAGTCCTATGACACCTAAATATTACCATGTGGCAATCCGCTCCCAGCTGCGACTGACCTTAGCGGATATATGTACAGGAACATCACATATATAATTTGCTTAATACATTTTACAATACTAATGAACTAATTCCAACTTCTCTGCTAGAGGGTTTATGATTTTGCCTCTATAGCAGGGTGTATCTCCTCTAACAGAAGCCAGTCTTTATTAACTAGAATGAGATGATTAAAAAGCTTGTGTTGCCTCATTAAATATTGCGGGGTTTGTTTGGTTTAGTTTGTTTTTGCAAATAACAACGTCATCTTCTGATACAATTTTACATGTTGAACAAATGGACGCTGAATTCCAAATTGATGGTGATTAAAATAGTCTAAAATATTGTAGACAGGGCTAGTCCCTCCTAACAGGATCCGTTCCTAGAGCACGTATTTTGGTGCAGAGTGAACTCTTTCCTCACTGTTAAGAAAACCAAAACTGTTGGCCTAGACCATGAATGTTTAACTAGTGTTATTTCCTGACCCTCAGAGCAGCCTTCACCTACCGTACCAAACACTAGTGCGGTAATTACACAGGAACATGCCAACAGCAGAAGCCTTCTCCTAACCCGACCACATACCAGGTAACCATGAAAACCCATTAGCACAAGAAAAACCCCTTTCAACAGTCAACAAAATACACATCGGTAGCAGTGCAACAAGACCAGTTTACACAAAGCAAGCCTTGCCAGCACTGCTGTAACCCCACCGAGCCGAGCTGAGCCAAGCCATGCCAAAAATGCCATGCAGCAGGTATGCACCACAGCTGCCTTGGGAAGCAGGAGCTTCTAGTGAGAGTCCAGGTGGAGCTGGGGAATCGCTGACTCTGCACGCTCGAATGGGAATGGGTGGGACACGCTGCCTGGCTAAAACACACGTCATGTACTGAGCTTCGATGACTGCACATGGACTCATGAATGAGCATGAGGTGACCACAGGGCAGACCACACTTCATTTCCACGAAACAAATGCGTCTCTTCCTTGTTACCGGCCGCTACTTTGTAACCAATATTTTATAATTGGCAATTAGTGCCTTAGAGGAAGACGTTAGCAAGAGGAAGATGTTGAAGAACTGCTCCTCACCCCATACCAGAACTCAAAGGCATCTCGATGAGGTACCATGCTGAAACAGGCCCTTTCAACATCGGTTCAGAGATCAGAACAGCTCAGTGCTTATAACCACCCAACTCATTTCTCAATCGAGTATGCTTTCATTGATTTTAATCAGGGGCAAAAGGGGGGCCCCAAGGCTTCATCCAAACACAGGTCTGGCAGCAGCCACTTTGCCGCCTCCTCTCTCTGTTTGCCTGTCTCCCCGCATCAGGCTGACTTTAAAATATCCAGTGCAGAAGTTCCCAATTCCAGTAATAAGCCCTTTCCTTTGCGGGACGAGAGCTGCTGAAATCATCATATAGCAGAACCAGAGCTATTTCCTCAACTGTCCCCTGTTGTCATTATTGCAAATTTGTTTGGTGTTTTTTTGTTTTGTTTGGTTGGTTGGTTTTTGTGGTGGTGGTTTTTTAGTTATTATTTATTTATGCTGCAGTTTTTGTAGCTTCTAGAGAAGGCTCTTCTGCCAGGACATCCTCAGAGCAGTGCTAAGGATGCTGGGAGAACAACAAGCAGCAAAGGCTGATCCTGGCACCCAACCTAACTCTCACCATTGTTACAATGCAAAAACATCGGCAGCTAAAGCCTGAAGGGGTCTGCGCCTCTGCCTTCCTCCACTTACCCTCCTGAGGCTCAGCGAGCCCCTGTTTGGATTCACTGTGGTGATGGAACATTTTCAGATGGGGCTTTAAACTCTGGATTATATTCGGTTGACTTCTAGTGGGGTTACAGTAACCTGCAGAAAGTCAAGATGCTCTATTTATGGCAAAAACGCACGTCCGCTTCTGCTGCGCCGGTGCCTGATCCTGCCTGGAGCCACCTTGCGTGACAGAAGCTCAAACGAGACATCAATTTGCTGAAACTACAGGTGACCAACAGGCAAAGGACCAAATTCAAGACCCGGCTGGTTTTAAACCAAACAGATATATTGAAGTAGCAAAGCCATGGCTATGTCCTGAGCTGACTGCAACCAATGCAAACGATGCTCCAGCAAGGCTTCCTCCGGCCAGAGGCAGGAGTAAGACCTGCAGGGAGCGATGGAAACTCAGATAAGTTCCCACCACGAGCAACATACAGCTTCAGGGGCCGAGGACTTCAGGAACAGATTTCAGAAAGGACTCCATGCTAGAACAAATGTCAAGCCGATCCTTGTGGTTTTAGCTTTGAGGCTGTTTTTAATGTGGGGAATTAAAAGCTGCATTCAAATATTCAACTGTTGAATAGTCTCTCCTCTCTAGTAAGTGGGTAAATTGGGACTATTTCCATTTAAGTGAACCGATTTAAACCTAGGTAACACTAGCCTATGAGAGGGGATAATCACATTCAGAAACTGTTTTGCTAGCTGTAAAAAATACAAGTTGAAAAATGAAAGATTCAATTCTCCCTTGCAGGAACAAAAATTTTCCAACAATATAAACATTAGGTATCACGTACACTGTATCACGTCATCTGATGGCTCATGACAATCGCTAATTAGCTAAATGCAAATCCACTTAAAACTTTCCATGTATATTTTGCAGTGACACAAATTTACATATTGACTACACATAGTTATTATTCCGATAGTTAAGAAACTTTCCTTCCTTACAAAGAACACATTACCCTAGAAATTATGTGAATCTGCATGTACACCCACCCACCCACCTCCACGCACGCTTTACGTATGTTTAGTTGAAAAACATTACTTACTTGATTCACTGTCTATGCTGCTGACGCTGTCGGCATGGTGCATGCCGTGTTTATGGAGATGCTTGTAAATACTGAACCTTGAAAACTTCTTGGGTTTTCCTATTCCTTTCATTTTTGACATGTCTGGGGCATCCTCAGCATTTTTCTGGAGCAAGTGGCTTTCTGGGGACAGAGCTTGAGCCTGCAGGAGGACACATTCAGACGGCTCTGCTGCAGACTTAAAAGACAGAGGACGTTGCTGCAGGTGACGTACGGACAGGTTCCCCTTTAATTACAGATCATCACGTACATCAATGCTCAGAAACAACCACAAGCCAAACTTTGCCCCATGATAAAGACACACTTCGGTGGGAACTACGCGTGCTTTTGAGGGAGAGAGCCTGTACCGAGGAGGCACTCGACAGGAAAACCCATTAATGCTAGCAGTACATTCTTCCATCTCATAAATCTACTCTGGCTTATTACTCCCCTTGAAATTCTCATAAATTGCACACAGACCCAGGTTAGCTGAAAGCTCAGCAAGCAAGGCGCCTGCTGAGGGCCCGAGGACCCAGAAGTTCAGAGCACTCTAAGTGCCTACTGTGCATTTCTAGCTAAGTTTTATTAACAGCGTAGCCTCCAAATTGTGGCTGCTGCTCCAAGCTCCGGGGGAAACCCAGCTGTCTATCTCCGTGCCCTAGCAAGGGCTGGCCAGGATCTAGCCCTAAAGAGTCATTCAATACTCAGATACTTCCCCCTTCCCATTACCTCCTAAACCCAACCCTATACTCAGAAGCAGACAGGGCTTGTTCATCCCCACCACAAACTTGACGTGCAGATGTTGAAGGTGGCCACCAGCTGGAGCAAGCTCACTTACTGCCAGGTTGGTCGTCGACACGGACTTCACTGCTGCCATTCGTTTGACACTGCCCACATCAGTCAGGCGATGCTCGTCATCATCCCACCTGCCGTACGCCAAGTCGATGCCACCCACAAATGCCACAGACTGGTCAACGATGACGAGCTTCTCGTGGTGGGCCCAGAGGTACACAGAGGAGGACACGTGGTCTGGGTGTCTCATCACCTGGGGAGAGAACCAGCACTCAAGCTCAGCATCATTGCCCAATTTACATCCCTCCAGCCACAGAGCTGCCCAGCTCTTTTTTTTGGCTGCTCAGGATGATGGGGAAACGCTGGAGTTCTTAGAAGATTCCTCCACACAGACTGCTGTAATTACTGAAGCTACGTGACTCCACCCGACTTGGGCTCAGCCTTACCGGCAGGCAGGTGGTTCCCCACGATGCGAGTATTCCTGAGCAGCGACGGTTACTGATGTTGGGATAGGTCACACTTACAACAACTGTGTTCATAAGAGCACTATAGTCAAGGGAACTGTCTCAACAAATAAAACCATGCTTTCAGTAGAGCTATAAGAGCTGAGCTTTCAAACACAGAGCCTGGTCTAAAAGAAAACAACATATTGGTGATCTGACTCACTTCTTTGGTTGTTGCCACTACATAAGTGAAATGAGAAGTTGGCTGGTTTTTTCCCCATTTAAAATCAGGAAGTTGTTTGACATTTGTTTATGAGATTCTTTTTGACATGTGTTTATGGCAAAGTCATTTCTATATCTAAGCATTCAGTATATAGTTAGGTTTTTTTGGGGTTTTTTTTGGTTGTTTTTTTTTTTTTTTTTTTTTTTTTTTTTTTTTTTTTTTTATGTTAGACGAGAGCCATTAGACCAGCTTCCTGGGGAAAAAGCTAGAGAGTTTCACCTTGCTGCCCCCAAATCTGTTATACACCTAGCACATATCTTCCAGTTACACCTTCCCGTCTTGCTGCGAAGACGATGGTGAATGGATGCTTCCCTTCACCGTGACAACCGGTCAAATAGCAATAAATCTATTATTCTAGCAGTTTGTTAGTCACCCTCATGCATAACATATATCTTATTGCTCATTAAAATGTATATGCCTCTAATTTCAAGAGGCTGGATCTAGCCCTATCGACTGGTTCATGTGCCACAACTCGTTTTCTGCTCGGTGGCAGAGCAGCAGCGAAACAGCACAGGACAGCACCATGCTGTTCATTTACGATGGAAACGTAAACATCCAGTGTTGACTCTCATCATCTACGTACGAACAGAAATGCTGAAATGAGACAACATTCTCAAACTGTAATTTTCCATTTGATGTAACCCCATTAACTTGTCACATGAAATACGTTTCTTGTGATTTAGATGAATAGTTGCTTTGGCAAGTTTAAACTACTCAATTTTGTGTTCAGTTATAACCTAAAGAAATGAAGTTGCCAGATGTGGTAATCGCTGTATGGGTATGTCTTCTCAGACTATTCCCACTGTTCTTCCAGTTCACACCCACGTACGCTGAGGGTCAACACTAGCCGTCGAGAGCAAATGAATGCAAACGTTCTTCACGTGACTGCCTGATGCGCAATTACCTTAATGTTTGGATGGAGGTGCATGAGCGTCCGCTTGCTGTATTCGCTGTTGATCCCTAGGGCAAGCTCCACCTCTTTGTACAGCATAACAAAAATTCTCACTCCTTGTTGCTGTCAGAAATAAAGAGAAACACACGGTATGCAGGTGTTTCAATGGATACAGTCCATTTCTGCAGCGAGGAAGAGCTATGAGGCAGTAAGCACGTTGTGCCCGCAGACAGAAATGCGGGCTGAGGTCACTTGTTCTTGATTACATTCCATGGTGACCCCATGGCGTGCAAGGGCCTGCACTGCTCAGGAACGCTCTTCAGCTTCCAGAGAAGGGCTCAGTACCTGGACTCATGTGTGAAGAGGTAAGGTACGCCCAAGCCCATCAACAGGTCATTCTTACAGTAGCCCCTTTTAAACATCCTTTGAGGTAAATTTTGCAAACATGATTCAATCCACACATAACAGTGTTGCACACATCCACTGAAGTTCAGTTTTCTGCCATTTCATGTTGCCCTGAGGTTTGCCTAGAGTTACAGGCATCTGCAGGACAACGATACCGGTGTGGCCATACGGACATCCCTCTCCTAAAGGGGATGCAACCGATCCAACGCCAGTAAACAAGTTCTTTCTGCTGGTAGAGCTAAACCAGCTCCTGGAATACAACGAGCAGTGCTCAAAGGATGGTGCTTTTCTTGAGTAGAACGGTAGCCACAGGAGGGTTTTCTAAGAACACTTGTTAAAGCACTTTCAAAACTGCCAAGTACTTCCCAAACTTCAGCAGATGCTGGCCACACACTGGAACTGCTGCCATAAATCAGTACGGCTTCAAATCTTGCAGTAGAGCTTAAACTTGGTACCTAAACTTTCCACAGCCTTTTAAGCTTCTATTTCCATAATGCTGCTACTGACAGCTTGAGCAGTCTCCAAATCGTGCATGATATTCTGCTCCCCACTGCACCCAGAGAGGTCCAAGGCAGCACTGGACACACATAAAGGGCAGCCTTACCCCTATAGCGAGACAGCAGCTTGCCGACTGCCCTGCCGAATCAAAGAAATGCCACAAGCAAGAGAGCAGGCAAGTATTTCCAGGAACTAACCTTAAAACACTCCTCACTCTTATGAGGTATTTATAGCCATAGGAAAATCCATGTCAACATGACAAAGCCAAATTCTTCCAGTGAGTATGCCCCATGGCCACGTTTCATTTGCCAGAAAATAAGACTACTTCCAAATCAACAACACTCAGACACAAAAACCTATTTTTTTCTAGTCATACGGAGGGGTGAGGACTGTGACAACTGGTTTGGAAGAGGAGGGAATCAAAGACTACTTCAGTACGCTCACCTGGACTCCTGCCCTTCTACCACATCAAGAGTTCAAGAGACTTCCCTGGCCACGCTTCCCTTCCTGACTCACCGCTCACGTGGGGCAAACTACCATTTCCAGCACCGGTGTTATCACGGGTTGGGTGAACAACTGAAGTACAGCCCACACTCATAAACACCTCACCCTCAGCTTCTCTGCCTGCCTCGCTTGGCTCCGCGAAACATGTTCTCTGTAGTCTGGATCCAGGCGTGTTATTGGAAAGCAGGGTACAACCAGCGACAAAATAAACTGTTTTCTGAGATGAAAAGGCTTAAAGAAAATAAAAATAGAACTAGTAGTTGTGGTTGCTCGCTCATATCTCCAAGCGCTGCACAAG
The DNA here is from genome assembly GCF_965183815.1 of Platalea leucorodia. Classification (NCBI taxonomy): domain Eukaryota; kingdom Metazoa; phylum Chordata; class Aves; order Pelecaniformes; family Threskiornithidae; genus Platalea; species Platalea leucorodia. Next base: position 4,332,903 of record NC_138830.1, on the reverse strand, counting down.
AAAAGAGAGTGCACAACAGCACAGAGCTTTGCACGGGAATCCTGACCGGGCGTGCCGGGAAAGGCACCAAGTTAACAGCAGGTCTGAGCTTTTCTCTTCAGGAGAAAGAGCAGAGGAGAAATTAAAATAGAGGGGAAAAAAGCCTTATCAAGTTTATACAAGCAATCACTTACTAAACACGAGCATTTATTAACTCAGATAACATGGCAATGCAAATAGGAGTCCAAGTCTCCAAGTTTATCACCTCCTTGTAAATAAGTCGAATGCCACAGCCCAGCTCTGGGGAACACGATGCTGCTTGTGTTTGCACACTTTTTTCATGCTTTGCTAAAACCCCTTCCCCACACCCCTTTTCCAGAGCAATGCACCGGGACCCTCGTGACTAGAGTCGCGCCTGAGAAGGGAAGGCAGGGAGGGCACAGCTGATCTTCTGCCTCTTAGTGGCCACAAGAGCCATGAGAATATAGAAAGGGGTGGGTAGGAACAAGGAAAACCAGGAGACATACAGGTAGTGAGAGGCAGCTCCAAAAAATAAAGCCTTTTCTAATCATATAAGTTACCCTTGGAAGTAAAAATAATAATAAAAAAATCCAAAAAACCTTTCAGGCTTTGGCATTTCTTATGCTCCACTAAAATTCATTATTACCAATGGTAGCAGCTGTGGAAGAGCTATGGCAAGAGCAGCTTTGGGCAGCTTGGTCTGGGCAGGATGAAAGCAAGAGGGGCTCCACCAAGGGTGACGGGGCTGGGATGATGTTTAATGACAACAGGCACTTCTTTACTACAGCGAGGAATGAAAGGTGAACAGCAAGAACATCAGTTCTTCCGTGTTTAGTTGTAGCAAGGACCTATGCAATGTATCAAGTACGGAAAACCAGATGCGAAGTCTACAGTGAGTTAGCATGAACCTCTGGATGACACCGAGTGACTTTTTGCTAACGACATCCTGATGGTACCTTTCACAGCTTCACCTCGGAAAGCTGCAGCACAGAGACACAATCCGTGGTAACGACAGACAGGATCTGCACAACACAGCAACGTACAGACCACCTACCAAGAGCCACCACAAAGTTCTTAAGTCTTTCCCGTACCTCTAAATTACATATGCCACAAGGAGAGCACCGGACAGCAAGTGCTCTTTGAGCCCACCAGGAGCTGGGGCAGTCATAATGTAAGGCTGAAGCGACCCAAACCCCAGGACTCAAAGGGGCAATCAGAGGGTCTACGCTTCTGCCTCCGAGCTCTTCCAAACACAAACCCGGGGAGCAAATCAAAACACGCAGTTTTCCGAGGCCATCTGAAACGAGGCTGGGCCAGCTTTAACTCTCATCCCTACCAAAATAAACGGTGCAAACGCTCCAGTCCCAGTATGACCCTGTAACTGGTGGGCAGAAGGGGTTTTCTGCAGGGTGAAGGTTGCAGCTGGAGCTCACTTACTGCTTTCCGCTTGAGGATGCAGTCCAGCCGCCAGCGATTTCCTTCCACAACCGGTCGTTTCATGAAGATTTCTGGGCTCAGCCTAAGAAAATAAAGGGGTGGAAAAACCACAGCATATGTAGCCTGCAAACAAAGCACTGGCCTAAATAATCAACTCGGTAAGCAAAGAAATAAAAAAGCTTATATAAGGTGGATGTGAAGGCTCACGTCCCAGAGCGATGCATTCTCCAACATCAGGCTCTTTGTTTTTTAATAACAGAGCATTACAGAGGGCAGGGGATGCATCCAACACATGCATCTTGGTATTCAACAACCCATGAGACCAAGTTTAACAGTGATGTATAAATGGGGAAACTTGGACTCTATCTATGGAAGAAAGATGCAACAAAAGAAAACCCCAAGGTAGATTTGAAAGAAATGTGTAGACATAAAAAAAATAAATGAGTGGGATTTCAGTTCTCCTGGTACTTAGGCTGTCTGAGTAGCATAGATTTGTGCTGAATTTTCCTTGCTGCCTAAAGACAAAGCAATGTGATCTCTCAACAGGAGATTTTATTGATTCATAGCTTTAAGGATTACAAGGAATAATTAAGCAATCTCATCTAACTCCTGCAAAGGAAGGTGACAGAATTTCATTAATTTACTTTTGTACCTTTGTACTGAGCATGGGAACTTGTGCTTGATTAAAGCATAGTACTACATCCTAAAAGCATGCTTCTGACAATAGCATTTTGATCTGAAACTTGGAGTTTAAGATAAGTTTTGCAATTCCAAGATACATTAACAAATGCCTGAATAAAACGTTAAGTAAGAGACAACGGGTCTGAAAAGCGACGCTCTTGCGTTGCTACCTGATGTTGCACGTGGGGATCCCGGAGCATTGGGTTTATCTGCAGTCATGTTAGGAAACAGGTTTCCCCCAGTAAACGCTAACATCGTATTTAGTTTTCTCATAATTGCCACCTAAGAATTAATCCTCCTGGTTCCTACAGGCAGTGGATTAGTAGAAGAGGTTCATTTTAGAGATGGAGAAAGAGGAGCACAGAGACCTGCTCAAGGTTAAAGAGGACCTCTGAGCTGTGGCTTGGGAGCCTGCCCTCCCATCCCATCCCCAAGGTCCAGGCTGGCTCAGCCACATTAACCTCCACAAAGGCAAGACACAGGCAGCCGCGACCGGCATGCAGCCAAGAAACTCTGCCCCGAGGCCGCGAGAGCACCCTTTTCTGCCTCAAACGGGATCCAGAGCACTGCATAAACATACTGAATTACTAGTCAAGAAGTGGGCAGAGCCAAGGTCCTTTGGCAGCCGCACAGGTCAGGGAAGGGAGGACAAAACTCCCCTCCCATCGTCTGGCCCGTTTAAGAGCAGAGCAAAATTACACCACCCGCCCCAAGATGCTCTCATCGCTGGCACGAGGCTTCCCAAAACAGTGAGGAGGAGCTGAAAGGAGGGTCCCATGCAGGATCACATCCGAAGACACCGTCAGAGGTGTTTGAGTGTCCGTGATCCCTCACACACTGAAAAACATTCTTGTCCCTTGGGTTTGCAGTGATTTACACTCCCGATGAGCACCTCAATACCTAACATTTGCAATTCAGGTGGTGCCTTCATGAAGTTTCAGGCCTTTCCTTGGAAGGAGACAACCAAGCTGTTGATTTCAAGCATGCGCTTTTGCTGCCAACCCTCCTGAAAAGGCCTTTGAATACGACACAAGGAGATGTTTGGGTGTGCTGCCAAACCATCTGGCTGCACGGCTAGCTGCCATACTGTAGGGCCTCCAAACAGTGCCGCATTGTCGGGAACGTCCCAGGAGGGACGGCTGGTCAACATCCAAATATTTAAGTACAAACCACCAATCTGTGATGAAAATTTCTTCCTTAGCAGCTTCCATGGCATTTGCGACATCTTCAAAGTACCACTTAGCATTTACATACCTGTAAAAGCAAACACAGCGCTTAGATTTAGGTTTCTTCCCCCTTCATTAAACAAAGTCCATAGCTGAAGACCAGCAGAGTTCTGTGTTAATGCCATTTACATGCTCTTCTCAAAAGCAAACACAAACCTAATTTCAAGAATTAGGACAACACGCAGGGAGAATTTCATGCTGCTATTAGTAGCCTAATGAAACAGCACAATTAGAGATCATTAAGTGCTGCTTGGTACTTCTGCCAGCCGCACACAATAGTCTTGGGGTTTGCTTGATGTGCGAGCTAGTTTTCACTCTCAGGAAAGGATGGCAGAGTGGTGTTTGCTTTGATTTACGGAAACGATTTGGGCTGTGGTTACTGCAAGGCAGAAGCTGCAGTGAGAGCGCTGCAAGGGTTTGCTTCCAGCTAAAGTCGATTTTATGAGGTGCTTCTGGGAATGGCTTAGTGCAATCAGGTTACACTACAGACTGCTGTGTGCACAAAGCCCAGTCACCCTTAGACTATAGCCAAATTTGCATTTGCTGATGCTCTTTCATCGCAAAGCCAATCTGCAAGGCCTGAATCTGATGCTGCTCTTCAACCGGATGAGTGACATTTGCACCTGAACACATCCGCGGTGCCTGGAAGGGTAATGCTGCGCTACAGAATGAGAATCAGCCTTGCAAATGTGGTGAGCGGGACATATCTTGCATTTCAGCACATGAACGACGTGACCAGACCATCGGCGGCAGAGGAGCACGGGCAGGACAGGCTGCAGCACAGCTGCTTTGGGAGGGAGCTATGGAGAAGGGAGCAGCCAGAGGCAGACCGTTTTCAATAGCACCTGCGTTACCTTGGGCTTACAACCCAGAGCCCAAAGACCTAAACCCTTAGGGAACAGCGTTTCCAGAATCACAAACTGGGATAAAATTGAAGCCAGGAATATCTTAGTGAGAGAGCAGTTCTGGTTGTAACTCATAAGCATCCTGCCAATTATATGTGCATCAAAATACCATTTTTATCATCACGGTAATAAATACCCAACGTGTCCAAATTCAAATGAAACTTGATGTTTCGAAATGCTGTTAGCTGTGACGCAAAGCCGCAACAGGATCAAAGCGCTCCTGTCACCAGTACTGCTATTCTGTTCCCAGTGAAGAAAGCCTCATTTTTCGCAACTTCTCTAATTATCGTCAGTCCTCATAGCCACCGAACGCCAACAGCTCTGTCCATCAGCCCAGGGCTAACGCAGGCAGGGGTGTGCCGTCGCTGCTGCAGGTAGCGGCGCCCAAGGCACCGTGATCCAGCCGCAGCCTCGCCACGGTCCTCACCACTTGGCCAGCGTGTTCTCCTGGACGGCCGCGTACGAGCCGAAGCGGTGCTCCGTGAGGAAATCCTTCCCGTGTTTCCGAATGAACTCGTCTATGCCCTGCCTCCACCACTGGGCATGTCTGTAGCTGTTACACTTCAAAATCAGCGACCTGTAAGACAGACGGCGCACGGGGCAGGATGCTGAAGCCACGTACGTTTAATTGGGCTGCTCCTCGCTGTCTGCTCGTGCTCATAAATGCACTTGTATCAGTCATACTTTATTTAAGCAAAAAGTAAGGACTTTGCTTTGTTGTTTTGTTTGGAAATGAATACATCAGCACTGAGCTGGCCCGTGTGACTACCACAGTATTGCACTGCCAAGCATAAAAAACCCCAGATTTAAACTAATAGCATCAGCTTAACTTGGAGGAGAGCTGGACCTAGCTAATGCTGTATTCTTTTTAGAAGATGAATTTATACTGTATGCTATCATAAAAATATTAAATACCTCTTTATCCCAACTAGCATGTCTTTTGGGTAATACTCTGGTTGGGATGTAGAGGAACGAGTCCCTGCTTGCAGCAGGGAGGAACAGCGCGCCTAGAAAATTACTGTAAGCACTTGCTGCAAAAACAGACTGTGCAACTCAACAGGCACCGTGCCCTCAGGCCTGAGCAATAACCACAAGGACGGAGGAGTGATGGCTGAGGCACCAAATGCCTCATTAAGACATCGGAAACGATCGGCATTAGATCGGCCAGATCCCCGGCAGGTATAAACACCCCAGCAGCTGCCCAGGCCTGAGCCCTGCGGGACGCTGAGCCGCACCAGCCCGGCACACGTTTTTAACCCCTCCCAGAGAGAAGCATCAATTCTTCCTTAAAAAAAAGCAAAAAAAAAAAAATTAAAAAAAGCGCTCTAAATAAAGACTGTATTTCTTACCTAGAGAGATTGTCGATCTGCAACCCATATTTCGTTTCTGTTTCTTTCTGGCCTATCTTAATGTTGAATTCCTTATCTACCAGCAGGACGAAGGCAATGGCCCCCGAGTCCGGCTTCATGTACAGCAGGAAAGAGTCCTTCACCACCAGCCACCTGTATGGGCACAGCAACAGGGAACTTGTATTTCACCCGTGTCGGTCTTCAACACGTGAGCCATGAGACTAATAAAGTGAAAAGGTGTTGCCTTCAAAACAAGTGCAAATCATTTCTCAGGGAAACGAGAGCGTTCAATGAAAAAGTAAAATTTCTTTTCAGGGACTAGTCCAGGGTATGGTTTTCTTGAGCAGAAAAATGCCTCTTTTATGGACTTGGGTAATGAGTTTGAATTCAATATATGACTTTCAGAGTTATTTGCCTGACTCCTTTTTACAGAAGTCTTTGAAAACATAGGTTCTTATGTCTAACGAAATCAGTGAGAACCTCCCTGCCCACAAACCTCCCAGCCAAGCGCCCCAGCACCAGGCAAGGTACAACAAGGATCCCTCCATCCCAGATTTTTATTCAGCTTGTATGTTACACCTGGAGGCAATACAGGAATTACTTGACATTTCTAACATTAATTATGATGCTAGGATCACTTTCACTCCCATCAAAATATATGAACGAGGCATTTTGGAAAGCTTTTATTGCCAAGCAACAGGCACCCTGTTAGAAACACAAGATGAGAGATGACCGGCAGGTTTTACATAAATACTGTAGCCTGAAGGCAACTCTGGGAAAAAACATGTTTTTTTACTGTGAATGACATTTCTAATTTTTTCTCCCCCTGCGGCGTAGCTGGGGTAACCGGCCCCCTCTGTCCCACACAGGTCTCCACCACCAGACCTTCGCCTCATTCTTCTGCACACTCAGAAACACACAAAGCAACAGAAAATACCGCAAAAATCTGTTCATTCTTGCATCTTTAGTAACAGCCCCAGCTCCTCATCTACTTCCAGCTCCCATAATTTTTCTTTTCTTTCAGGGCCCTGAAAGAGTTATCCCAGCATCACCTCTCATTTGGTGCCAAAATGCTCCCCCCATCATTTGACCCATAATTTTACTCCCAAACATACCCACAAAATACATTCTCAAGCATTCCCCATGCCCGAGAAGTCCTGCCTATACACCTTGACAGCATCACCCCACCGTTCTTCTCCGCGCCCCTTTCCACAACCCCCATGGCCATAACACACCCAACCCACTATAATAAGTGAAATGAATGTGGGGTATAAAACCCCAACGCCTATGGCAAAGCTGTGGTGGGAAAAGGATGGCCGCAGCCTGCCCCATGCTCAGGGGGAGCTCTGCCCCCAGCTTGACGTGTCCTAAAATGCTTCGCTTAAATAACCCTCTTTGGGAAATATTACTGTTATTTGCTTATTTATCGACGCACACGCTGTCAGTCGCAGCAGGCCGCGGCAGGGATTCGGTGCCCTCTGGAGTTACTCTGCACAGAATCCCACTCAAACACTTCTCCCATCCTCTTTTTAGCCTCTAAAGGAAAATAGAGATCCATCGGAGCTGTATGTGCTACTGTCCCCACTAAAGCTTCAGCTTTGCATAACACAGGGAAGAGTTAACGGAGGGGTATCAAGAGGAAAAGGCTTTTTTTTTTTTTTCTTTCTCTCCATAAAAGAAATAAAAGAATTGGAGACAATTTAATGATTTGACCTGGAAGAAGGTCACATCTTCATCTCCTTGTGCTCTCATTATAGAGATCTTCTGTAAAATTATATTAAGAAACGTTGGAAAGACTATGAAGAAATAGGACCTTTTCTTCACAAGAATGCAGAAAGATTTTGTCAGAAAACAGAGTTTTTTTAAGAGAAACTAACGACAGCCCATTGGTGATGCTGAAATCCAAAGGTGGAAAATGCTTGGGGAAGCTCTCACTGACCAAGAAATTGTTTCTAGAAGGCAGATACGTGCTATTTGGATTTCCAAAAGGAAAGATTTGCCCGGAAGGGCAAGCTCCAGGAGATACCCTTGCATTTTTTGGATGCTAGAGGGTAACGCACATACTCCTCCCTCCGTAGCACACGGCCGCCTGTGCTGCAGCCCCAGGGAACACCGAGATCTAACACAGAAGGTAAAGGCATGGGGACAGTAAGTTACGTCTGTCTGCAGCGGGAAGGGACATGGGAACAGGGAACAGGGCTGGTGAAAACTCATGAAAACACCAGCATTTTGGCACGTGCAGTAATAAGGAAGAGGCGCCGTATTGCATTCCAAGGCTAATTGCACCAGAGCTCCTTAGTGCTGCAGGTCACATCTGATTTAATCCGGCTCCAAAGGAGCCCAGATAGCATTTCAATTAATCGATTTTCTTTTTGTAAATTGAGGAAGGGAAGCTCAGAAAACTGGGCAGAAATCTGTCAGTGACACCAGTCACGTCCCCTCCTGAAGGCACGGAGCCCCCGGGCGCTCCTGCAGCAGGGAAGGCCGGGCACTGACCAGGGGATTATTGCCATTTCTGCCAGCTTGGGGCTGTAGGAAATCCCAATTTTCCTCTGGAGTAACGTGTCTCTTCTGCTATGAACTCTGACGCAAAAGAAAAAACTCACCACCCTCCACAGAGAAAGGTGAGAAGGGAATAACCTGTGGACCCTTCTGGCCCGAAAATCTGTGGCTTTTGTAAAAAAAAAAAAAAAAAAAAAAAAACCAAAAAAAAAACCCAAAAAAAACAAAAAAACCCCACAAACTAAACCAAACCAACCAAACAAAAACAAACCAAACCAAAAAACCAAAACCAAACAAGAATCTCCCTTACAGACTTTTGGGAAGGAAAAAACGAATGAGGATTTTTGTATGCGTGCCCAAGGAGCACACAGCATCGCCGCCTTCGCCCGCCCCAGCGGTACCTTTTGGACCATCGGTAGCACATCCTTCCTTGGCCGCAGCAGTTCAGGCCAGGTATGCGGTGGCCCCCGGAGCGCTTCATGATCAACCCTTCTCTGCAAGGACAGAAACGCGGTCAGGACGGGCAGCACGGCTCTCCTGGAGGTGCAGGGCAGCTCTTGGGTGGAGGATGCCTGCTCAACCCCCAGCCCCTGGTCCCAGGGACAGGCCTCCAGCCATGCCTGAGCAGCCTCTGGGCCACTGCCCTAAAGCCTGGAAAAAGGGCAAAAATAACCCTGCAAAAGGAAATCATGCAGATTTAAGAAATGCAGGTCCCTGTGTTATAGCACAAGCATGAGAACAAGCAGGTCAACACATTGCAGGGAGGGAAGGGGAGAAACCCCATGAGCCAGCCCATGAGCTGCAGCCCGTGCCTTGCAAAGCAGCCCGCTCTCAAAGCTGCTTCCCAAAGATGTAGCATTTCTGTCTCAACATTAATAATTTTTTCTATCCAGATGGCAAAATATTCCCCAGTCAGTTATTTGCAAGAAAGGAAAACTATTAATTTGAACAATGTTTATTTATAAGGCCCTGCTCTTGGTGAACCATAACTCTCACAGACACAGCTCACAACTCACATGCCCTTTGGTCCCAGGTCGTGGATGAATGACAGCTGGCTTACTCCAATGAACTCCATCTGGGGAAACAGAAAGAGATTCCCCCATCTTTCATACTCCGAAATCCACAAAATACTTTGCTTCATCAAAGTGACTTGTCATAAAGACGGAACCTATAGAAGATCCTGAGCAGAAGTTACCCATCATCGCTTAAGCATCTTCAAGAAGACCAAGAAAATTAGTTTGGTTGGGTTTTTTGTTTGTTTGCTTATTTGTTTATTTTAAATGTACTTTGGAGAGCACACTTCAGGCAACCAGGACAATCAAGATCAAACGTATCACAGGGACCCACTGGTATCCTCCCTCCTGGATGACTGGCTGAAACAAGGACTCAAGTTTGACACCATTTGGGGGCCCGTGTGAGCTTGGCTGGCTGCCTGAATCCTCTCCTTCCTCCACTGAGCCTCACAGAAAGGCTGGAAAGGGAACGAGCACACATACCCAGGGCTGGGAGAGCCTATTCCCTTTGAGTCCCCTACCCCATGGACACACACCAGATGGGGGGTCAGCCCCTCAACCCATGAGCATCCTCCAAGACCACCGCAGCAGGTTGCTCCCGCTCAGCGCTGTGCACACTGCACTGCCCCATCTTACCCCACGAGCCAAAAACCCGCAGAAAAGCCACAGTGGGGCAGGAGGAGAGCAAGTTCAAGCACACTCTCCATGACTTCTGCCAGTCTGCACAGAGCTGCACGGCAGGCACAGCCTGGGAAACCCACATGCCATACTATTAAGTTTACCAGCAAATCTCAAATTCAAGCAACCTGCCTCCTTGCAGCTCCTCCTGCTTCAGCAGAGATTGCAGAGGAACGTAACAACATGCAAAGCTGGTAAGAAAGCACAGCACGATTACGTTCACCTCTAAAAATAGGACACCAGGAGATTTCAGCCGAGCAGGCTTTTCTTGGCAGAGCAGGACATTCCTGACAGTCTGCTGGTTGTTAGCCCTGGGGCCCGTTAGCAGGGAGAAATGCCTGCCCCGGGCGTCCCGTGCAGGACAGGGCTTGGGCAGGAGCAGCCCTGAGAAGGAGCTGCCTTGCATGGTGGAGGCTTGTCTGCACCCAGGCACTTTTAATTTATCATCGCATACCATCGTCCAAGTGCAGAAGGGTGCTCAGGGCAGGGTGAGGGCAGGAGTTGCTCTCCCCTTTGGTCAGGCAGCAAGCCGGAGGGAACCCTCTAACCACATGTTTTGGCAACGAAGCCTGTTGGGACCGAAGCCCAGGACTCAACCCATGCTCCTGACCACGGTCATGACACAAGACAGCCTCGGGGCCAGCTTCAGGCCATGCCCACCCATGCCCCACGGCAGCTCAGGTGCCAGCACCCAAGGAAGGGCTCTCCTCCAAGGTGGCCACTGTCACCTGCTCTTTGCCAAACCAACCTCAGGGCCCTCATTGGCAAAATCCAATTTTGCACAGGAATTACATAGGTGGACCCATAAGTGTTTGAAAATATCTCCGAGGCTAAGTATAACAAAGAATATCAGTAAATTCGGGGCAAAAGTCTGTCTTGCAGTTGTGGTGAGGCCGGCTCAGGCTCCCTTCCCAACACCAGCATTTCTGCCCCCCAGAAGCAGCAGTAGGACAGAAGATCCTTCCTCCTCCTCACGCTCTGCTGTTCCTTCCCAAACTTCTCACATCAATGAGACCACGGAGAAGAACAAAGGATCTGTTGTTCTCCTCCGAGTAGCTCAAGGACATTAAGTAATCTCTATTCAGTAGAGGCAAATTTCATGCCCTCATTTTTGGGTGATTTCGGCTTGTTTTCAGAAAGCGGCCAGAACGAGTTATTCCATGCTTTTACTAACAATCTTGCTACCCCCGCTCTCACTACACGTTCTGGAAAAGCACCAGCGGTGGCCTACAAACATTTCAGCTGTTTTGCACTGACACTCGGAGCGGGATGGGGAGCATTGGAAAACCCAGCGTATCCTACAAGCTCTTATCAAAGTCCCAAGCGAAGCCTCAGGCCAGTTCTTTGCCCTGGTTCCTATTTTCATTTCTCCAGAAAAAGGCTGGCATTCCCCATCAGACAAAGCAGAAACCCAGACATCTCTTGTCACAGTGGGCACACAAAAACCAAAGCACGCAAATGTCAAAACCCTTTGAAAATGTTGGCTGTGACCAAAAAGCTGGCAGCAATTTGAGGAGCACTCTGTGCAGAGAAATAATTGTCCTTGAAGAAGGAAAAAGAAAAATCAGGAGGAAAAATTACTTGCAGAAACAGAACTACTACTACATAAAAACAAAAGAAAGATTGTCTGGTAGCGCAGCAACCCGCTCTTCAGCCAAGGAGTCTTTGAAACAGCAACGGTGACAGGAGCCCATCCAACACATTGATCAAGCAGCTCCAATTAGGAGCATTGGTTTGGAAAAAAAAAAATAAATAAATTCCACCAGTTACAAGGAAAATTCCTCAGTGCAGTGGAAAATATCTGATCGAATGATTTATTATTATGATTATTGCTGCATTAGCTATTTTTACTGTTACAGTGCCTTTCATCCGAGGTGCTGGTCATTCACAGAAAAACCAAGAGGAGAACACAGAGCAGCGAGGCGCTTTCATCTCCTTCACATCTGAATTCCTGCGCTGCCCAGCTGCCTCCCCGGGGAGCCGGCATCCCGCTCCGGTTTCACAGCAATCCGCAGCAGAATATTTTAAGTATGAGATACGGGCCTAGAGAATGCAGTTTCAGTGACATTGTTGTAGCAATAAAAAGAAAAAAACAAACAAAAAAAATAACCAGACGAGAGTGATCAGCTGCGGAAAGACAAGCTATGAAAGGTGGAGAACCAGCTGCAAGGTGCACAAGCCATGGTTTTAAACTGTCCCATTCTGCCAGCAATGTCAAGCATGCGTGATTTATGTAAGCAAAAATTTCATAGAGCATCTGCATTTCAGAAAGAATTCAGCAGCTCCACATTGTGTTCTCATTTCGACTCTTGTGTTTAATTTAGTGGGTTAATAAAACTAGAGTTGATTAGCAGCATGGCTAGCAATAAAATGAGATTACACCACTGTTCAAAATAATGTTTCTGAGCAAGATGCCAACTATTTCTTACACATAAAATTGGCTTATACTAACCCCAAATCTAAAAAAAAAAAAAACATTAAACGTACTAAAGTTCAAGCGCAATAACTAAAAATACTGAAGAGTTGGGCGGGGACCTTTGCAATGGTCTGCAGATCCAAGTGCCATATCAGAGGCAAAACAGCAGCCACTCTCACATATCTGAGTTGTTCTTACGTTGTACTGCTTTCGCTTCAGACAAGGGTTTTACACTCAATTCCTAAAGCTCATGCAAAATGTTACGGATACACACACTTTGGTTCAACCAGATCTTATTTTTTGTTTTGCTTAGGCATCTTTCAACCATTGCAGCTCATACAAAAAATGATGCAAAGGTCCAATTAATACAATTTTTATATGGAATAGAATCAAGCCCACGGGCCCTGTTTCCTAATGTTTTAGCACTATATTTCCCCAATTTCCATTTCCCAGAAAAAAGTGTGGACAATTAACACACTGAGATTCCCACAACATTCATTTTAATGGTAATTGTCTTGATGTGCTTCAGCCCAGAAGTACTATAAAAAGATTTTGGAAAGGACTAGAAGACATGAGATTTAATCATAAGTCACATAGCCAAAAGGAAAAAAAAAATAAAAATGGAAGACTATGAAGTCGGGGGTCCGATCACAAAATACAATGCATCTACCAACCTATTTGGTAACTGCACACAAAATACTCTGTTACAATGAACGCTGAGAAATTAAGGGCAATGTGAGAAGGTGGTGAATTTTATCAGTCAGAGCCACTCGCTCAAAGCAAGGCACACTTGGTACATCCCTAAATGATGATGCTTTAGTAAGTTCTACTTCCACAGCCTGCAGGAGTGTCACCTGGAAAGGCTAGAGGATGTACAACCTCTACAATGTCATGTGGTCACCGTGGACCTGATCCTCAACCCACCAGGGATTTCAGGTCTGCAAAGCCGCTACAAGCTCGACTTGCAGGCTCGACTCTCCCAGTGCACGGCACGTCCTCGAGACAGCGTATAAAGCGGTGACCCTCTCACTGACAAATAATAAATTAACCACAAATGCAAAATAAAAGAAGCAAAAAAGCGAATTTATTAAATTGTGCAGGTCAGATGTAAAAACACGTCTGAGGAGATGCGATTGACCCAAGCAGGCTCTTCACAAGGACCAAGCGTTAGACATCAGGCAGGTCACAGCTTGCCATTGCAACTCCACGTCTGACTTCACAAAGAATTAAGGATTTTAAAAAACACCTCAGTGCACGGATTGATGAGAGGAACACACGGGAGCCAAAATGTGCTCCAAGATTAAGACGGTTACAGCATTTGTCAGCATCCAGGCTAACAAAGACTTTTCAACCACAGGACAAGCAAAGCCTTCATTTCGTTCTAAGGAGGACAAATACGATTCCAAGGAAAATGCCAGAAATCTTCATTTAGTCTCTAGTCTGAGAATGGTGGGGGTTATTTTGGTGGTTTTTTGTTTTTTGGTTTTTTTTTTTTTTAAAAGGAAACATTTTTCTCCCTGTGCTTTCTTCCAGCGTTGCCCGCAGGACCCGCTGCACTTAGCAGCGCCGCCATTAGCAGCAAAGTCCTCACTGAACACTTTGCTGTGGCCAAATCCAGTGAAAGCCAACAACAAACTGAGAATTCATGTGCAAAGTGACATCTGGCTCCGGGGGCTGGGGACAGAAGGGTGATTCAGTGCAGGAGGAGCAGAGCACCCCACAGCTGGCCGGACAAGGCAAGACCGCTCATCTCCTTGCCCGGCCCCCACCGCGGCAGCCCGCCTCAAACCACAGACTGGTCAAAACATCACCCACGTTCTTACATGAGCAGAAATTCTCCAAAACAGTTGAAAAAAGCAATGCCTGCCTAAGAGTGACAAAACGGATCTGCACTGTAAAATAACTCTCCCCCGCTTTGCATATGCTACTGATCAAAATTGCCAAGTTATCCCAATCTTGCCTTTAGAACAAAAGATGACTATTTTCCACAGGCAGACTAACACAGCTCTTGACTGCAGTGGACTTAAGCTCCACATCCTGTCCCCAAAAGAAGGACTCTAAGAAACACAGGTCCTCTCAGCCCAGATCTGAAGACTTCCCAAAGCACGACGGCCAACCCAAAGCACGACGGCCAACCCTGGACAAGCACTTTGCCCCATGTAACGAGCAGGGCTCAACACACCAAGCTCTGCAAGAAGCGCACACACTGCTTTCAGGCATTACGTTCATCTACGAGCTGCCCAATACCTCTACACAACTGAAATCCTGCAAAAGAGCAGAATTCCTACCAAACAACAAAAGTCGAAGAGAAGAACTTGCTGCTAGAGATACCCTAAGCTTAGTCTACATTTCTGCCTTGTTTGAAAACCAAGTCTTCCCAGTTATCACCCCTTGCTCAGAAATGTCACTAAGCTCTGCAGCTACTCAATGCATGCATCAGGTTTTGCTGATAATACAAAAGATGGAGTAACACAGTCATTATGCAGCCAAAAAAAGGGGAAATAAATTACCATCCCAGGGAGACATTACAGATGCAGCTGACAGGTGAGGACTACTGAAGAAACATTCGAGGATGGCTTTCAAAGGAAATCTTTTTGCTTAAAATAGGCCTGAATTTGGATTTGACATTTCTCCTCATTTCAAAAAGACTATCGACTTGGGGAAATAAGCCAATTACGATCTCCCTTTGGAGGAGACAAAATACCCGCAGAGGCGAATGGGTATCACTCATACAAACTCAACGTCACCGAAGTCCAGTGAAATTGCACAGAATAAGAACCTGAGACAAATTTGCACCCAGGACCACACACAAAGCCCAAACGGAAGGGGTATGGTTTGGACTCCAACTGTTTAAGAATGTAAAACTTCAACTTACCATCTTAAACACTCGCCAGAATTAAACAGAAACACACTACATCATGTACGTACAATCGGCTGTCTGGACTGGACTACCGTGAGGAGGATATCGCTGTGTTATGAGAGTGATCTCCAAGAGTGAACCATTCACTCTCTTTCTTTGGTTTTAATCATATTACATCCGTGTTGGAGAAATCAGCTAGGCCAAAATGCTTGCAAAACAGCTGTAAAACATTTCTTATATAACCTGCATGTCTTCTTCCAATGAATTCAACATTTGTAAAGCAAATATTCTTTAAGCATTTAAGCAAACTAATTTCTACTTACTGTTCCATGGTAGTTCCTGTACATTGGCATTTTTAGGATCTTTGTCAAGTAGTCTTCCAGCTGTTTCTACAATTAAAACATTGAAACTTTAGATAAGATGCAGGAATTTTCAAGACAAAAACCCACAATCCAACTGTCTGGCATTAGGAAGCAATCAAAAAGTCAGACACGCTTTTCAGCTTGAATGGATAAATAAGTAAGTTATTATGCGCTCACGGAAGATTATAGCTCAGCAGTGTAGACAGTTCAATCACAGGTTGTTCACTGTTCACAGATCTGTGTTTGTACCTTCCACCAGCAGACCTGTTACCTGCCATTGTCATTTTAGTGGTCAACTTTCTTGACCGAGCCCAAGTCTCAAACAATTTTAAACACAAAAATCAATCCCCGCTGTTTCTGACCCACACAAATTAACTTCGTGAGAAAACACAGCCTCAGGCTCAGCCGAGAGCCCCTATTTAACCAAAACACCAGGTTCGTGGAGCAAGGAGCACGGTGACCACGCTGCCCTGTCCCAAAGCCATGGAGAGGGCAGTGGCCGGGTCACCAGTCGCTGGAGAGCCTGTCCTCGCCAGCCAGGAGCGAGGAAGAGAAGAAACCATTACAGGAGAGAGAATCTCTTCCCATCCTCGTGATAACTGGGCAAAGAAGAGATTAAGCTGTTTGGGCACAGGAAACCAGGCAAAGTCCTACAGGACGGAAAACAAACTGAAAAGAAACAAGGACTTTTGCCCTTCTCAGCATTAGCATCACAGCACTGAGCCACCCAGCTGGGCAGCGGGGGTATTCCTCCCCATGGTGAAAGCTGTGGGATTCCCACAAGGAAACCAAGGGGTAAAAAAAGGCATCTAGAAAACATTTTTCTTCCTCTTTTAAATCAACATCTCTTTCCTGAAACTCCCCGCGCAGCATCAAAGCCACGCACAGCAGGGAGGGTTATCTGCACTGCGTAGCCATGAGACACAGCCCTTTGGGACTTGAGGCTTCAGCAGCAGAAAGCCTAGGGAGGGAGCGAACAGCAGAAAGAGAACGATAAGCACAGGGTGAACAAACGTGGATTTTTACAGCCTTTTTTTTTTTTTTTTTTGCAAACAGCAAAGCTGCAATGAAGAGGTAGGAAGACATCCACCCTCTTCATAGAGGGGCCCATCTGTTAACATCTGATGAAGTTACATAGAACACGTGTGCCTTGGCTAAAATTACCCACCACTTCAGCATCAAGAGCCTGTCTGTCATCTCCTCTTTCAGAGGAGGACAGGACTGAAATCTCTCAGATTTTGATGGCCACGGGGCTGCCTCCATCACGCAACTTGACTCTGCGAACTGCCTCTTCTATCTTTAAATCGGAGCAGGTGGGAGGAGGGGAACCACCACTCTTGGCATCGTGGTTTTCCTAACTGCAGAGGAAAGCTTTGCCCGTATGAACCCCGGGACCAGCATCGTCCTCTTTGCACAGAGGAAAACTTGGCATTAAAGCTGGACTTGTCAAAGCCTAAGTTTTATTACCATTGAAGTCTTTTGCTTGACAAACAAGGGCTTTGATAGTGGGTGGCTTTGCAAGCAACCTGCCTGGCATCTCTGCACCTCAGAAGCCCGCCCAAAGCATCCCTCGGGTCCCCACACACCGAGCCGGGCGCTTACCCTCCTGCTGGAGAAGTGCTCTTCCCGCACTGTGCTCTCCGCGGTGTGCGGCAGACTCGGCATCTGCCTCGGTTCTCCCCTTTTGATGGATTGTCTTCTCACCGTGTGACTGGAAGGAAACACAAACCACAACGTCGAGTCTGAGTGCTGCGAGTGCGCGCGTGCCTCGCTCCGTAACCCTTCTTCTGCGATGCTTTTATTTTTTCCCATTCAAATTCTTAAAAACCGAGATGGGTGGGAAGGAAAGCAAAAAAAAGCAAGCCTGGATTCATTTAAGAAGCCAGAGTGCTCCAACTGGCTCATAAACAAAAATACAACATAGAAATATCAGAGTTTGATTTTTTCGGTGTCCCCTTTTGCCCTTTTAAGGAAAGGGAGCCTAAACCCTATTTTTAGGGTGTTATGTTCCCCCAGCCCTTAACCCCTCCTAATTTCACCTTTCCTAACATCATCTCCCCACGTTTCTCCACATCAGGAGGCTCTTGCCAACCCACACCACTTCTCTTCCCACTTTTCTTTCCCCTTACACTTCCAGCCACCCCGAGCACCAAGGCCAGCCCAGGCAAGGCTGGCCACCCGGGCCAGGGATCCCCACACAGCCCGTGCTGGCAGAAAGCAACATCGCACCAACAATTTCCATTAGCATTAGCATAACCCTTCCCCAGTGTCAAGGCAAATTCAGCTCAAAAGTCGATAACCTGGGCCCCAACATGCTTTGAGTCAGTGGGGAGATGCTTGCACCGCTTAGGTTATAGCTGCTAAATATTCTCCCTATATAATCACCACGCACACAAATTCCAGGCTGTAGTATCCACGTCTAAACAGTTCATGTTAATGGTTTAATGGTTGGGCTTGATGATCTTAAAGGCCTTTTCCAACCTAAATGATTCTATGATTCTATAAAGTCTCCTCCTTACAGCAAAGAAATGGGACTGGTGAAGCCACACTGACATACTACTAAAAGAGAGAAGAAAATCATGTCTTCCCAAAGCCCACCGCGCCCGCAGGGCTGCACACTCACCTCCTGGTAGGGATAGGGATGCGCACGAAGGCTTTGTACCTCAGCAGCTCCCTGTGGAACTCCTGGAAGTGCTTGAACTTCCTTTTCACCTGCCAGGTGAACTCCCCGTGGGTCAGCTCGATGGTGTAAACGTTGGGGCTTGGCACCTGCCGAGGAGAACACCACCACACGGGAGGCAGCTTTGAAGTAAGTCATCTTCCTGCAGCTGCTCATCTAAAGAGCTCTCGTTCAATTTTACTTAAGGATCATTCTGTCTCACAACTTCTTGTTCTGTTTTATTAGGTTTTAGAAACAGACAGGTGACCTTCAGCGTTTTCTGAGATGCAGGCATTCCTGCTTCCTCAGCCCATGAACAAGCACATGCAAAATTACCCCACAACCAGCATTTTAATACAGTTCTACGGAAATTAAATGAAATTTCTGGAAGTTCTGACCTTCTTTGTGGAAGTAAAGCGTTCAACTTCCAACACACGCACTCGAACAGGACATCCCGTGAGGTACGTCTGCGTGCCCGGCTCTTTGAACCCATGGGTGTGATAGATGGCAGAGAAGGGAATGCATGCTGGAAGGACCACAAACCCCGTTAGCTACACAGCCTTGTAACAACCAACGAGGACATGAAAGCCAGCAGATATTTGCAATACTTAAACATAGGAGCATTTACACAGCAGCAGTAATTCCACTAAAGTATATCAGGTTTTATTTAAGAGAACTTAAAGACAAGCTTTCACGGAAGGGACTTGACTTGAAGAGCCCAAGCGCTAAGAGTAATGCCTCCTGGTCCTAAAACGAGGCCAACAGCTGGGTTTGGTAAAACCACTGAGGTTGTACCCTGTCCATCAACAGATTATCAGTTATTAAATTCAGGCGGGACATGGGATGAGAAGCTACAGGTGTCAACGTACCAGTGCCTTTGGGGTCATTTAGCACCTCCGAGTCGACCTCCTCCCCCTCGAAGTGGAGCTCCCTGGTGTCCAGGCTCTCGATGATGTTGCTCATGTCTGCAGCGATCTTCTTCAGCGTCGACGTAGCTGCATGGCTTTCAGCTCTCAGTGACATCTCAGGGACCCGCGTGACGGAGCCACGGGGGGCTGGGGAGGAGGAAGGAGCAGGGCTGTCATCGCTCCCTCCAAAACACCGGCACAGCGGGGCCGAGGGAAACCCCCGGCAGTGTGTGGCCCCGTTTTCCCTCCAGCCCCTTACCCACATTCATCCCAACTATCCTACGCACCCGATGCAAAACGCCCAGCCCTGCAGCTACAGTAAACTGCAGCCCAGCGTGGCGGGAGCAGTGAAAAAGCACAGGTAGCTTCAGGCTACGAGAGAAAATTTCCCCCGATGCCAGTGACCACAGGACTCATACGCTCCGGTTGTACTTTAAAATGGAAAACACAGAGTATTTCACTTCCCAGCTACAAAAGCCTGCAGGGAGTTCGTTGCAGCTTAGGAGCACCTTCACATACTGATTTTAAAGGGAAAACAAGAAAGCTTCTGCATCAGCTTTCCTGGTCACCTCGGCTATCTGTGTAATAATGACGACGCACCAGAAAAAGCACAAACTGTATTAACGCCTAGCCAAATCCTAGACCTAATTCACACGACGCTGTTTCCCAGGTTAGGCTGCATGGAGGAAAAGCTCACTCAGAAAACCAGTAGGCATTTTGTTAAGCGCTCTTCCTTTGATTGTAGTGATAGAAACTCCTGGCATTATTAGTATTTCCTCTGTTTCTATGCACCTTACGCGATTGCCTGCGGTATCTTCGCATCTCGCGCTCTCTGATGGCTCCATCCTCTCCGCAGGCTCAAAAGTCAGAGCCCCGAGGGCTCCCATCCGGGGAGCAGAACGGGGTCAAGGGCACCCCGATGCTCAGAGAAAGCCTGGGAGCAACACGGGTGGATGCTGTAGCTCGTCCTCACCCCTCCAACAGCCCCCCAGGGAGCTCGCACCCCTTATACAGCCCCGGGGGCTGCAGGGGACCAGCCCAGCATCCCTCCGTGATGGGAACAGCGGGCAGCGAGCGTGGGGAAGGCTGTTGTCTGCTCAGGCAGTGGCACTTGGAGATGTTTGGGCACTGATGACTACAGCACTTCCCACTTTTATCCCCACCCACCCATGCCAGGAGCCTGAGTCAGGACAAAAACAGGGAAGGAAGAAGAAAAGAAAAAAAAATTAAAATATAAGAAAAAAAATCAAGATGCGAGGCACGTCCACTAACACTGACACAAGCTTTCAGCGCTTGTGAATATTTGCAAAGCTGCTTCTTCCTCCTTCTCCTGGCTCTGCAACTCATCATGGGGCTGCAGACCCGGCTGCTGGTCCCTGCACGCAGCCAAGCTCCAGCTCCTGGGCATCCACGTGATAAAAACTCCCTTCAGTCTTTGATCTGCTCTGCAATAAATGTCATAGCTCGACAGCTACGCTGAAAAAATACGGACAGGACATACTGGCAACATTTTACAGAAGCCAATACAAGGATGTCCATTTATACCCATGGAAGCTCTTACACTGTAGGAAAGAATGATTAAAAAAAAAAAAAAGTGCAACATTTCTGATGTTAAATTCTGCAAAGAACACTGTCCAATTATTCTTGAGTGAGCTCCACAGAAAAAGCTGGGTATGCCATAATTTGGAAATAATTTAACATTTTAATAATTCATATGTTTAGCTGCTTTTGAAAGAACGTTCTTTATTATCGTTTCCTCTTGAAACAAGTACATAATTTTATTACTACGTAAGGCTGATAACATGTAAGCCCAAAACCATGTTAAAATCAGTTGCCTTCAGAAAAAAGAAATCCATTTGCACGCAGACTTGAATCAAGAATAACTGGGTCAATCTCTTCTCTTATACCAAAGTACATGCAGAATCAACAGCTTCATCATGGAAGCGAGGGCTCCGAGGGGTCTTGGTGGCTCTGCCCCCTTCCACCAGTGGCTGGGAATGCCACCACAGCACAGAAGGCTTTAGGACCAAACTGGAGGCTCGCTGGACCAGCCCATCACTTCAAGACACCCATCTGAATAATTCAAACACAACCCCACACATGTATACCGCCGGGTACCTCCTTCCCCTTCTGTCCGGGGAGGGCAAAAAAGGAATTCGCATTAACCCTCGCAGACGGAGATACACTGAAAGGTGGGACGATCAAGCCATGGATGTGGATGATCAACCCACTGCTCTACCCAGCTTGCACAGCCTCCCTGCAGTGGGAATGCGGTGTTAGCACTGCCCCACACCCCCGTCATTGCAGCTCGATGGAAGGCCAGTTTGAGGCCAGTTCTTCACATCAGAAGCTTTACACTTTCCCTATTGCTAACAAATATACCCACAGGGGACTTCAATCACTCAGAGAGCATAAGGTTCATTTTTATTCTCTTTTAGCACTGAAGCCATTCCACCAGATATAGGTTGGCTTCGGATGTTTGATTTTCTCCCTAGAAAGCAGGCATAAACAAATAGCATTCCCAGGAGGGAGGCCACACCACCAGGCTCTCCCAGATAACCCCGGTGATGGTAGGGGGGAGCCCAGAGCTGCCCCACGCCGGCCGGCAGCGCCTCCCCGCTCTGCACCGACACGTACGATAAAATCCTATTTTATTTCCCACTCAGCACTCCACGCAAAGAATTTTTTTTGCCATCTCTAGCTGGAAATAAAGCAGCATCTTGCTTTGTATTTCTTCTGTCTGCATTCTCATTTAGAAACAAAACACAGTTTGGTGTTTTTTTTTTTTTTTAGTCTGAAGAGATGCTCTTGCTTCATGGAAACTTAATGCACTTTCCAAAAGAAAAGGTTTGAGAGAGAACACAAGCCCAAACACACTTTGTACGTGCCGTGCCAGCAATTACGCTTGAAGGAAACCAGCGGACAAACACCACATCAGCAGGGCCGGAGGAAGAGCAGGCGGAGAGGAGCCAACACGGAAAGGATGTGCATCCTCCCTCCTCCTCCCCGCCGTGCCAGGTACGGCCGGGCTCCTCTCGGCAAATTCATTGACGCAGTCGGTTAATGGCTAAACAATTAACCAGTGTATGCAATGATTATTTGCTAAGGACCACAGCAGGGCTGCAGAACTCAAGATTTTTTTTTTTTTTTTTTTTAAGCTAAAGCTGTTTTCACAGCTGGCACAGACAAGTCTTGGGATAAAGCAGTCTGAACACCGTTGGACCCGAGTCAGTCCCAGCAGCAAGATTCCCCCTGTTGAGATTAGAGCCCGATTATGGGCTCGAGAGGGAAAACGCGACTTGCCTACGGCCCAGCCAGAAGCCCCATGAGGCCGGACAGCAGCTGAGCTCCCCATCAGAGCCAGCCGCTGCAGAGCCAGAGAGCACGGGGCAAACCCAGCCCCGGGCAGGGAGGGCAGCACGGGGGTCAGCTGGCAAGACTGGATGTACCACGTCCCTCCGAAAGCTGCTGCAAATTGCTTTATATGGCCCTGCTCGGTAAGAGCTACTGAACCTCTTGGCCAGAGCTCTCCCTGTGGACACCGTCTGTATTCCCATTGGCAAGCTGAGGAATGCGCCAGGGTTAATCTGCAACAGGCTGGGTGCAAACACGTGCCAAGCACAGTTATCCGTGATTCAGCAGCAAAATAAAGGGCTGCATCAAGAAGGTCCTGTCTATCCAGTGCCACTCACGGCCTGTACTAATGATGGGCTAGAGAACGGGCTTACAAAGCTTGCTGATATTGCCAGCTTTGGAGGCTGCAATTACGTGAAGGACAGAGAGAACTCAAATGATAGGAGGGTGGAAATAATGGGATGAAATTTATTAGAAACAAGTGCTACATTTCAGTATTTGGCTGTTGCCATCCAGGATAGAAAATAAGCAGCAGTTTGTTAAAAGGAAAAAAAAAAAAAAAAAAGAAAAAAAACACAAACCAAAAAGAAAGACCAGGGTTTCAATGGGTGAAGAACCTGAAATGCGAAGAAAGGCACAAACCGTGCCAAGATGCACAAACAGGGCTACTGCCTGCAAGCCGAAAAAGGAAGACAGGGTGCAGAAGATGGGAAGAGTCAGATCTCAAGTCCTCGACCCATGGCAACACAGACTTGGATGAAACATGACAGCAGCCTGCAAGCGCGTAGAAGACTGCTGTGAGCAGGGCGGACGAGAGATAATTGCTCCAAATTGCAGGTTTAAAGCAGAGACCAGGGAGAAAAACCCCGTCTAATGGCAAAGGCATGTCCGAGGAGGGGTTCGCAGAGTGCCCAGGGCTGGAGGTCTGCAAGGGCAGGCTGCCCTTATTGAGCTTCCCGGGGCAAGGGAGGAGGAACAGCCGCCCCAGCTCCCCCCGGGGACCCCCAGCACCCAAACCTGCTGCCCAGGCAGCCCCGAGCTGGCACAGCAACCTGCATATTAACAGAGGGAAGGCGCTGCTCCGGCTTTATCCGGCTCAAAGTCTGCCTGGGCAAAAGCAGCAAGGAGGGAAAAACAATGAAACAAAGTCAGCGGTGAAGGAAAACTTTGGAAAGAATGAATAAACAAGGAAACAGGAGATGGTAAAAAACTGAAAAAGGGAAAAAACATACTAAAAAACCCACAAACACTGCTGACACCACATTTGTTCAGCCCCGTTTTCAGATTAAGTATTTCCTCTTCCAAGCACAACTTCAGCTCTCTGCCTGCCTTTGCCTGGCTGTCCCCACAGCACATGGGCCCCAAACCTCTCGAATTAGTGAAATATATACAGTGGAAATAGTGACTGCATCAAGAATCAAGGTTTCAACTACAGGAAAAATGACTACAGAAATCTAAATTAACTATATTAATCCCTGAGCCCTTGTGAATGTATTGCAAACCCCTAGCTCAATCCTGTGACTTTGCAAGCCCGATATCTATTTTTGTTATTTGCCATTTTGGTTATGCTTTAACCCCAAGATATTACTTAGGGGATCATATGACAATTTCAGTTTTTGCTAAAGAAACAGTGTTTTTCTACTTGTTGCAGAGGACAACAAAAGCACGGCTTTAAAGGCATAGAAACTGGAAGGCAGAAAACGCATATTTTAGTAAATATTCATGAACAGTTCTGTGTTTTGAAGACGTGTAAGTCCTGATGTGAAAATGCATGGAGCTGGTAATAGCACGGACTACTTAAAATGTGGTCAGCCCAAGTTTATTCTCTTACATGTTTCGTGGCAGACCTGCAACATGCTCAGATAATCACTTCTCCTTAACGAGGTTACGATGCTGACAAGCACCACGCAGAGCTATGAAACCAAGAAAGCCTTCATTTGGGAAAGAGGGGAGGAGGGCAGAGAAAATACATCCAGCAAAAACAAGCTTTTCCTGCTAATGCCTCCCGGCGTTTGATGCTCTACATCAACTCCCATCCCCACGGCGAGAAACACTGTAATCCCTGAAAATTACCCTCATTCCAGTTCTCATGACATCTCTCCCAGCACGGTGACCTTTTGGCAAGGGCTGTGACAAGCGACCTCCGTTCCCATACTTGGTTTTGTCCCGCAGGCAGCACCGGTGGCAGGACCCACGCGAGCCTCCCTGGCCCCACTGTTCAAAACAGACAGGCTCGGGCTAAAACAGGGTAATGAGGTGGTGTTTTTAAACAGAAAAAAACAAAACCAAAACAAAACCCAAACAACTTGAGCCATGAATTTCCTCTCTCCTCTTGCTGCTGCTGCCAGGAGCCTGGGAGCCACACAGGCACCGAGAGCCCCGACAAGATGCCAAGGAAATCCTGCACGCGATGCCCTCCACAGTTCTTTGCTCTGCCTGGTGGTGATGAAGCTTTTCCATGTAAGTATTTCCCCGATTCCTCACATTTTAAACCTAAAATTAGCTTTGGACCACTCCTTCCTGGAGAAATACCCTCGGCTGACAAGAGCCCTTTTTGAGGAGTTACTCGCATCCCGCAGGAGGAGCCGGGCTTGTCCCCAGCCCCAGATTTCCACCCTGGCACACCCTCCTTCCACAGTCCTTGGCAGGCATCAGACCTCCACCGAGCAGCTGGGAAACATCCCCCGGGCTCAGGGTCCCCACCTGTGACGGGGACCCTGCTTTTCCAGCCCAGGAAATCCACATCCCCATACAAAACAAAAAAGACACGCACTTGTTTTTATTTTTCAGTATACCCTCCCCCACTACTTACTCAAAATCCAAGGGCTCTTCTTGTAGGTGGCAGGTAGCACGTTACATTCCCTAAGTATGAAATTAAAAGTCAAGCGGGTTCTAAAATGCTCAGCAGTGACTTAACCCTGCTCTTAAAGCTCAGTACACGGAAGGAATTTAGCCAGATGAGCAAGCGGCCAGGACGGCACACGGAGACACCTCCTGCAAATCTGCCCTTCTGGATGCTCATACTACAGGGACAGCCCTAGAGGATTAGGGTTTATTTTTTAAAAACACACAAAACCACCCTTGAATAATAAATAAAGCATTGCTTCCATCCTGGAAAGATCTGGAGTTGAAGAAGAACTGAAATACGAATCCAAATCAACAGTAAACATCATGTTCAGACATCATCCTGACCCAAATTTCTTATCTTTGGTCCAATCCTGATAAAACCAAAATATTTCAAAACACTGTTTCCAAAACAATTATTCTCACAAAGTTCCTACTTTTAATAGTAAGACCTCTAAAAGCAGGAACTAATTAGCCCTTCCCGCTTCAACAACTGCAGCACAGCTCCCTGGTTCTGCTTCATGGATTTCCACAGCCCTTTCCACATGAGGCTTACTGCCAAGCCACCAGCCTACCCGGAGGAAAAGCTAAGTCACGGGAGCCCACACGGCCTCTTTGCAATAGGGGATGAGATGCTTCGAGACTGGGATTGCCTGGAAATAACAGGTAAATCTACGGAGGGTCCCTGCTGTGCTCTCTGTACCGGGGCAGAGCCCCTTCTGCCCCCATACTGGGTGCTGCAGCATCTGTCCCGCAGCGTTCGTGCTAGGGAGAAGATAACAGAAAAACCAGGCAGGTCAAGGGGAACGATGAGGCAAGGCACTGGTCATCGTGACGGGCAGTGCCGTCATTGCGCGGTGACTAACCCACTGCTGTAGTCAGAAAACCCCTCTGTGCTCTGTTTTTCCCCCACACCCAGGACCAGCCTAAGCATCAGGCCCTTCCCAAGGACTCAGTATTTGCTTCACGGAACAGTGACACGAAAGGAAAAACATAAACATCCACGGATGAGCCCGGGCTGCTGATCTCACGCCAATGTGCTGGTTGTTCCGGCTCCCGCTCCCCCCAGCGGGACACCCGGAGCACAGCCCCGCTCCCCGGGAAGCTGATCATTAGGTATTCATCAGTGATTAATGCCGGCCCTTCACGTACGTATTCATCACCGTGTTTTGGATTCCTCTGGCACAGACGAGAGTGTTTCAGTACAGCGCTCGCAGCTCATGCCATGCATCCTCCGGGAGCCGTGCTCAGCCCCTGCATCACCATGAGCCCTCCACTCTCTAAGGTGGTCACGGCACATCCTCTGCACCCCTACACCCCTAGCACCGCACCTTCGAAACCCCTTGAAAGGGAACACCCTTGAAAGCCAGGACAGGGGACGCCCAGCACCTCCAGCACCCGGTTATCTACCCCCCGAGACCCGCTAGCGCTGTAGCTGCGGAGGGCGAAGGGAACCGGCTGACACCACCTTGGATATCAGCCCCATCTCAGCATCACCAAACCCCACAACAGAGGGTGGCAAAGGGAGTCCTGAGCGGAGGGAGAAGAGGGCTGGAAAAGTACCTGCTCCAAGGGCACAAACAGCAGGGAGGTCAAAGGATGCAGCGCTTCAGCGTGCTGGCAGACACAGAGCTCGGCCACCGAAGCTTTATATATAAAATCCTAAAACCGAGAAGCTTGCCAGGGTGATGGTGTAATGCAAAGGACTCTTGGAGTGACCATCCCCACAGCGATCAGAGGTGACAAGGACCACTGCGGTGCCCGCGGGATGGTAAGCATTGCTGCTGTTCTTACATATCATTGAACATGTCATAAATACAGGACATACTTTCATGATCTAAACGTATAGATGTCTGCGCGGCTGATGTCCTGCAGATCACTCAACGCTATTCTGGTGTCTCCTGGTGCCACGTCTGCTCCCGCGACCACCACCTGCCAAGCTACATTTCCGCAGGGAATTTCGGCAGCTTGGAGCCGAGCAGGCACGCTGGAAGGCAGCCCAGCACCTCCATCCCATAGCAGGGTTAGGTGGCAGCTGATAAATGCAACCACTTACAAATCTTCACATAACTCCTGCCAGCCAAGCTAAACCCGGGAAAGGCACCGCAGCCTGCGCTCCAGCAGGGATTTGGGAGACTAGAACAGGATCTCTCAGCCGTCGCTCCCCAGCCTTGCCCGCTCTCATCTCCCTACGCAGGCACTCGCTCCTGGCAGCTGCTCCATATCAAGGCAGAGAACGCAGGTACGAGTGCAGAGGTCACCGTCCTCGCTCCAGATGCAATCCTGCTGCTTCTTGCCAAGTTTCCATTAAGTGGGAACACGATTTTCCTTTTCTCCTCCTGCTGTAAAAACCACATGCAAAAGCACATGAAGGTGCTAACTTTTTGTCGACCCTTTACGTGACTTCCACAAAGCAATGAGAAATTTCTGTGGGTATCACAGCAACAAGGAGTAGCAGATTGAGACCATGCATTTTTACGAATAGTTCATTGCTTTAACAAAATGAAGTTTCTATTGTCTTGATTTTTTTTTTTTTTAAGTTTTAATGTAATTCTGCAAATAATTTTCACTGGAAAACAAACAGTTGGCACAAGCAGAAGGCCACGGAGGAGCAGGAAGGTAGCACCACAGAGCAGGACCAAGTGCTCCTGTGCAAGCAGGAGCCAAGCCCAGCTCCCTCCCCTGCCTGGGGGTTCAAGGCACGGGCTCATCTCCCAGGGTGGCTTCCCTGGGGCACCACCAGCTTCAAGGACAACTGCTGCAGGGTGACCAGCACCTAGGTTTTGTTGCTGCTTTTGTCCCTCTTACAGAAAGCCCCCAAGCACAGGGTGCGCGGCTGGGACCCATGTGCAGCACCGACGGCTGCTGCGTGCCCACCCACCCACCCAGGCAGCCCCCGGGTCCCTGCAGGCGATTGCCTGGTGCCGTCCCACGCGGATGCTTCCCGGTGACATGAATCTACCCTGCCACCGTGCACGCTGAACATTAACCTCTGCCGAGCTGTTTGCTTACTGTGCGCACAGCACGCCAGGGATGTACTTTGGTAAACACAAAGCACGACATGAACGTCAAGTTCATGGGAGCGGGAGGAGCTGGGGCACCTTGGGGACACCAAGCACTTCCAGCCGTCCCAGCTCCTCTCCTCTGCACCCTGCTGCCTCCCCATCCTAAATGGGACTCTGCACCACCTCGAGAGCACTGTCACCCACTGTCCCTGCCCAGGGCAGGGACAGGCTGGAGCCACCGGTGCAAAGCCCCATAACATGGTGCAGCCACTCACATTGCCCCGAAACACTCCCGTACCCCTGCCTGCAAACCCGGATTCAGCACCTTTCCAAACCGAAACTCCCTAATGATTTCCCCCCCGGAGCAATGCTTTTAAAGACATTTCATGCATTCTGCATTCATAAACTCCACAAGAATTTGATGTCTCCATCCTCAGCCGACTTCCATTCTTTAGTCTACCCCTAAAGCTACAGCGCTCCACGGCCTCAGCTCCCACCATCGAGCCAGGACACCCAGCACCACATGCCCATCATACAGTAAGGCATCGTGCCCAAAGAGCAGCAACGACACGTGCCAGAGGAGACGACGGGCGGGCAGATGCCTGCTACTGCTCTGCATTTCCAAAAGCAGCTGCTTATCCTCAGCCACGGCCAACAGCGAGCACCAACACGGGCAAACATCAGCCCTTGGCCTCCCTGACCAGCTAAAACAAATACCCAAGAACTCCTAGTTCACAAGAAGAAAACAGTTGGCTTAACGAAGTCCTAGAAGTAATTGTAAGAGAACTATGAGCCGAGCTCAGAGGCTAAAGGTGACTTTGTCCCCAAGACTTTAGGGAGGGCTTCAGGTACCGCAGCCTCTCCCAAGGAGGTTCCCTCCATGGGATCTTCAATACAACCCTCCATGGGATCATAACAGCACTCAGGACACAGGGTACTCGATCTACTGAAAAATTAATTTTTTCTATCCCAAGAAGTGTTTCATTCATTATTAGAATTAAAGGATGAGCAAATTATGACAGAAGTTTGGTTCCGGTTTCACAAGTAACTCTGGAAAAAGGGCTGAGGTTTCAGATCGGTACCTGCTGATCTAAGATCAAAACCAGACAAATTCAATAGAAAATTGCTCATTATAAAGAAGTACTTGCAGAAACAGACTGGCTCTCCTATGTTGCTTGCTTAAACACAACTTAACACCTGCAAACTTATGCAAAATAGCTCATTTACACACATTGACAATACCGACAGCTTCCTTAGAACAAAATAGATGCCTTGGATATGGTTTTTTTTTTTTCCCTTCTTTCTCAGAGGGGGGAAAAAAAAAAAAAGCCTCCATCGAGCCGGCACAGAAGCACACCGATAGCAGGCAGTGAAAGACGATGCTCGTGTCTGAACTCAAATCGAGCCTCAGCTGCCTCCCCGCTCCTCTCCCCTACCCACGCACCCAGACCTCCGGCACCCCACAAGCACCGCGGGTGTCCGGACAAGCCAGGGACATCCTGCAGCTCCTTCTCCTTTTGTGACAACTCCTGTACAGCATTTTTCCACACATTCCTAGAGGAAATCAGAGCATGAAGTTTACAACTTACAAGCTTAACCCTCCAGACCTCAGCACAAGATGGGCAGCTGCACACGATGAGCCAAAAATTAAATATTATTTTTCCCCTCAACTGCCACGGCCTTCTGGAGCAGTGCTGATCTGAAAGGCATCTGCAGACAGTTTTCTACATGTACAAAAAAAAAAAAAAAAAGCTGTTTGGCAGAAAGAAAAGAAATAGCTTTGGGAAAGAAAAAACCTGAACAGGCTCAGACAGCAGTTCTCATCTCGCTGGTTCTTTCTCCCAGTGAACAAAATGGCTCGTTTGCCATAATTGCTGCCAAAACTCAGCAGCATCAGGTCTAACCGCACCGTGAGTCATCTACTGTTCTTCCTTGGTAAGACTTAACACTGGGTGGGACACTTAGAAAAAAGTTATTTGCAGGAAACCTCTGTCATGGAAAAATACACTCCAGAACATCTCATGGGGACTACATAAATAGACATTTAGGAAAAGAGGAACGAGAGACGAAAGCATTTCTTTCTGAAAAGACTATACGATGCGCTGCCTGCTCTCCAAATTGTTTCAGCAGCCCTTTAGCTGTGACAGAGGGGACCGCCGAGCTTCCCGGGAGACCCCAGCACCCACGGGTGCCTCTCACCGCACCCAAGAAAACACCAAACAGGGCAGATTTGCGTTCTTCACGCGGAAAAGCCAATGCATCACGTAACTGCATTTGACTTGAATTAGAAGAGAAAACACAGGCACAAAATATCCACTTGTTTTTACCTCTTGTGTGTCACATTCAAAGTTGAGGGAGAGAGAGAGAAAACTTTTTTTTTTAAATAATAAGAAAAGCAGCGAGGTTGCCTTTAGCCAGGTAGCGGGGCACAGCTATGAGGTACTGCCACGGCCACAACACCCCAGGTTACTGAAAGCGTTGGAAATGTGCAATTAATTGCTATTGTTGGTTTGTTTTTACCCCATGGATCCCCGGAGGCTGCAAGCAGGAGTCAGCCCAGCCAGCGGTGAGAGCCGCCTGTGCCGAGGCGCATCTGACCCGGGAGCAATGCAGGTAGCAGTGCGTGTTCACAGGAGGGCTGTGTTCTGGTAGGGAAATAAAGACCAGGGGGAAGAACAAGACATGAGGATTTCTGATTAAAAAAAAATCCTCCCAGAAATCCAGCTGGTAAAATGGGAGAAGTTTCTGGGAAGTGGCTCTGTGATGGGTCAGTGCTGGTGGCACGGGGGAGCCCCGGGGCACGCCACCGGCGGGACCCTGATGGGAAAAGAGCCGAGAAGCAAGTTCCCGCATGGCAAGACAACCAGAAACACCAACTGGCTGCGAATCACCCGCTCGCACGGGCTCGGACAGAGGCCGTCTGTGGGACATCGTCTGCCTGATGCTGCCCGTCGTCTCTGCGCGCTGGAACGCTCGTCCCGGAGAAGAGCGGTCCCTCTGCGCCCAGCCCAGCCTCCCCGGCCCTGGGGAGGGAGCTGTAAACAGCCCCCGGAGCTGGGGAGCAGCACCGGGATCCCCCCACGCCTGCCGCTGGCCCTGGGGAGCCCAGGAAAGCACCCGCTGTTCATCACCGGGTTTTATCTTATTTAACCAAAAAGGCCCTCATGGAATGGATGCACACATGAGGGCTTGCTGCACTGGCAGAAATAAAAATCCAAGACAGAAATCAGACCCACTCACAGCTTAACCTGAAAAACACAACCAAGGAAATCACAATTTAATTCTTTTTCCACCAACAGAGGTGTAAACCAGAAAATTAACTCCAAACACCGTGAATATTCGAATATTTGCTGCTGTCAGTACAGCATAAACAGGACTCCACACCCAGGGAAAAAACCTCTCTCTCGTGAGTAAACCTGCAAATAGTGATGAGGTTTTTCATCCTCAGCTCTGCACCTCCTCCCTCAGAGGCTTTCCGTACGCCACCCCAGCTTGGCCAGGTGGGCAACGGAGCGATGCTCTTTCCTTTCTGCAAAATGCCCACCCCATCGCCATTCACACTGCCTTTTTATTACATCCTTTCTCCCTAGAGAGTCAGTTCCTCAGGGCAGAGGACCATTCCTTATTTTATCCCCGTCTTCTCTGCCAGGAAAAAAAAGGGGATAGAGGAGGAAGAGACAATGTTATTACACTAAGATAACTAACACAAATTGGCTACTTCACTGTCAAACCCTGCTACAGGTGTAGCCCAATACTATTTGCTGGAGCTCAATATGGTCAGCACTGCATCCCCAGAGCGCAAAGGGGAAGTTTTAAAGGAAAGTGGCTGCAGAAACACCATCAACCAGAGAGCACAGAGGTGCGAACGCTGCACGTGGCTGTGGCCGGCTTGGCGCAGCCGAGTAGATGCGTGCCAAGGAAACACTGCCAGGTTCATTCCCAGCCAGCTCCAATCGCAGACATGTTTTCTTTGCAACGAAGCAACCATATTAGCCTGACAAGATTGCTATCTCAAGGTGATTATCTTGATATCAAAATCTCGCATCCCTTTTTGGC
This sequence comes from Platalea leucorodia, assembly GCF_965183815.1. Classification (NCBI taxonomy): domain Eukaryota; kingdom Metazoa; phylum Chordata; class Aves; order Pelecaniformes; family Threskiornithidae; genus Platalea; species Platalea leucorodia. Next base: position 4,300,648 of record NC_138830.1, on the reverse strand, counting down.
AATAAAGCCTGACCACATGCTGCGTTGTCACCCTGCCTGCCGTGCTGGCACGCCATGCTCACTGCCCGAGCAGCAGCGGGTCCTTCTGGTAGCTGCTCCAGCCCCTTCCCTGACCCCTTTTTTTGCAAGTTTTGCCTCACCGGTGTCTATTTAGACTCATGCAAGCCTGAGATGTTTTTAAATTGCAAGTTTTTATTCTCAGAGGCAAAACTCGCTTCATCTCCTCCCCTGGCGAGGAGGCAGCATGTGCCGAGGGGATGCCTGGCGCCGTCCCAGCTCCTCGTGGGGTCCTGGCTCTCCAGCGTGGGAGCAGCCACCACCAGACGGCTTCTCCCCCTCTCCCCGCGCCAGCAGATGGGTGCCCGGGGGACGCAGCACCCCGGCGCAGGCGAGCTGTCTGACAGACACGAGCCCCGCTCCCGCTTCGTTACGTAAACCCCCGGGTTGCGGTGGTGTTTGTCTGCTTTAAGGATCTAGAAAGCACTAAATGCCACCAAAGGGAGCGGGCAGGAGGAGCGAGGGACGCGTGAAGCGCTCAGGGCAGGGGCGATAGCATGTGATGCCGACCCCGGCCACTAGATACCTCCCGCTATTATTGCATGGAAACAGAAAACTCCAAATTCTGAAGACACAAATGTATATATTTTTATATATCTATATAAAAAATAAGAATTCATTATCTGCAAATCAAAGTGTTTCCCTCCCATTTGCTCCCCCTGGGCACAGGAGCCAGGGAAAGAGCGCGTGTCCCCTGCCCCAAGGATCACGGCTGCCTCCAGCCAACTCGGACACCCTGTGCCAAGCAGGTGGGGAAGCAGCGTGGCAAATATTTTGGAAAGAAAAGTTAGTAAGCAGAGCTTTTTTCCCCAATCCCTCCACCACCCTCTGCTTTCCAGGGTGTCTGCGAATGTGGAGCTGGTATGTGCATCTGGCGGATGCTCACGAGCCCATGGAAGTGAGTGGCAGGGCAGGGGTATCTGGCTAAGTATTTGTAAAAAAGTTTTTATATCTATAAACAAAAAAATTAAATTGATAATATACATGTATCACCATCCTGCAGCTCAGCAGGGCCAAGGTCTGGCCCCACATAGCTGGCTGTAAAGAAGCCAGGCTGCATGCCAGCTACTCACACAGCCCACATCTCCGAGGGCAGAAAAAGCATGGCAAGCAGCACCTGAATAAGGACCGAAAAAAACTTCTTTTTGGGGGAGGGGAAAAAAAAAAAAAAAAAAAAAAGCTGGCCAAGGTTTTGTGAAGGGAAAGAAAAAAAACCCAACCGCAACTTCTGTCAGACACATGGCCGTGACCGAATCTCTCTCGGTCCCCGCAGGAGAGTCGCCAGGGCACAGGGCATGTGCGAGCAAGTTAAAAACACATCAATCCTCAGCCAGACAATAGGAGGAAAAGGCATGAAGTGTTCGCTCTCGCCCTCCTCCCGCCTAAGCCTCAGCTTACCGACATTAGACGCTCCAGCAACTCAACACCCAGAAGAAAAATCAAATTGCATCCTCAGCTCTGTTATACACAGATTTATACACTGTTATACACTGTACAATGCTCCTTCCCACTCAAAGTCTTTTATTATTATTATTTTTTAAACGGACTTGCTACAAAGTAGCTGTTTCGATGTGAAATTAAGGAGCCACCTGTTTGCAACGAAGGCAATAGGAGAAGGGAGCTTCTCATAACAGAGCGTGACAGCTTGCTGCAGCACGCCGGGGCTTAGTTATTTCAGAGACCGAGTTTCTCCTTTGGCATCTGCATTAGGTAGAGATAGAGAAGATAAATCTAGAAGCCTGTGTGAACATTAATAACTGATATCTGCTTTATGATTTCATTTCAAGGGAATAAAATTTGTGACAACACTGGCAGTTAAGTGCATTCCCCTGACGTTTCATTCCCTAAAGACTTGCTAACTTGCTTTAAATCAATTACCAGAGAAGGAATAACTGTAAAAACCCAAGTTCAGTTCATAACTAAAAGACAGAGGAGACACAACTACACTTCTTTGCGTGATTTACTGAGGAAGAGATTTCTCAAATCACTGCAGCAGTCCCCCTGGAAGACATGGGATCTCGACTTTACTGCAGACACACCTGCAGTCTAAAGGGCACCTTATAAGTCACAGGGGATAACAACGTCAAGTCAACACAAGCCTTTACACTTTGCTACTATTAAGAAAAGTAGTAAAAACTTCTAGGTGAGGCATGGGATTTCAGCCCGCTTCACGAAAGAATGATTTCACCAGCAAAGATTACCGACCTAGCGCTTCTAATTTTATTTATATATATGTAAAACGTTATCTTCAACAGTTTAAAGAAGCTGCAATTCTGATCCCAGCAAACTCTTCCTCAGCTGCAAGCACTCAGGAGACACCTGCCAGCAACAGCATTATTTGTGGCAGGAGTTCAAGCCTCTTAAAACAAAAAGAGCATCCCAGCCCCCAGGAGAAGTCACTTTATTAAGTGTTTTCCAGTAGGACCAGAGCCTCAACACTAATTTTCAATAATCCTGAAAAGGAGGATGTTATGTATCTGGACAAAATCACATGTGCAAATGGGTATTTAAGCGAGACCCTTTGATCTTCTCCAAGTAGGAAAGTTAAATCCTGGCAAAAAAAAAATTAAACATCATGTACCTCTCAATAAACTTTCCTGTAGGCTGTGGTTCAGCCGATTAAAGGAATCTCTGTAAATTTTAATAGGTCTTTTCAGAGGGATCTGGGTTTTTCCCCAGTCTGTTTCGATAAACCTTGACCCTCTCCCCAAGCCCGGGGCTGGCCCCTCACCGGAGGGAAGGGCAGCGCCGGGGCTCAGCCCCCCCAGCCAGCTAAACCCCACACAAAGACGGGCGACGGCCGCCATCCCACACCGGTGCTCAGCACCCATCGCCTGAGCAGTGATCAGGGGTCCCAGCACCCCTGAGCAGCACTCAGTATCACACAGTAACGCCTGCCTCTAAGGAAGGGGCTTTCTGCATATTCACAGTAAATATGGCGCAGACTGATGGCAAGCTGAAGAGGAAGGGTAGCCCAGGGCCCAAGGGCTTAATCTTGGAGCATCCCAACGTCTGGCAAAGCTGGGCAGGATTTGGCCGCGAGACCCAAGCCGCAGAGCTGACACTCCCGTGAGCATCGTGAGAAGAGGCCGTCAGAAGTTAAGTTCCGCAGTTACCTGCGAGCCTCCGGCATGAGCTCACGCTATCAAATGCCAGAGACGGCACGGGAGGGAAAACACAAATTCTTGAGCCATTAAAGACACTCGAAACAGAGTTCCCACCCTCTGAGCTGCAAACACAGGCAGCTACGAAACGCGATGCCGCATGGAAACAGAGAGCATTTGTCCCAGCGGCCATGGCCGCACCAGCCTCGCCGTGCCATCTTACGATCCTCAACTGAGCGTCAAACCAGCAGAGCCTCATCCACCCAGTTAAACCAGCAGTGCCTGTCCCCCAGCCAGCCACCTAACTCTGCTGAATTCAGGGGCATTGGGCAGATTTACTTAAAGGAGGGATTTGGAGACCACGTAGACCTGGACACGATACGTATCGTCCTGCTGTGTACAGAGACCCCGTGTAAGCCCCGGCCACGCAAGCGAAACACTCCCAAAGTCAACAGAGCTGCACCGGCTTGAATCATTGCCCAGGCCAGATCGGAGGCATTTTGGGGCTGAAGATTTCCAAAGAGCAGCCTCCTATACCAAGACAGAGCATCACACCAAATAAAGAAAAATAGCAACAGGCAGAAAAGGCTTTCATTACAAGAAATTGAGCCGGCAGCCCAGCAGAACGGGTTGTGTCAGCCAGCGGCCAGCGCGCTGGGAAACTCTCAGGTTTTTCCCCACGTCCCGAAACGGCGGCAGCTAAAAGGGACAGGGCAGAGACGTGGCTTCACCAGCTTCGGAGACGCTGGTTTCACCAGCTTTGGAGAGGCAGCTTCGGAGACGCACCAGCCAAACGCATCTCGGAAACGCTGAAGTTCACAGCAAATGTAAAGCTGCCATCTCCAAATTCCCCGATGCAGAGCCCCCCAGCCAGCTCATCAGCCTCGCCGCATCCAAACCGACCCATTTCAAAGCACGAAAAATTAGTTAAGTCATCCTAAGTACGTCCTACAGGCTGATAAACACCTCCCATCGGTAAAGTTTGCCACAGCAAAGAGCCCAAGCAGGGAACGAACTTGAAAATAAGCGTCCTGTGGTTAAGCAGCCGCCTTTTGCTCCCCCAAAACCGTCCCAAAGGCAGGCGCCCGTCAGCCTCCCCCCGCCGGGACCCGAACCGCTCGGCAAACAACCGGCAACTCCGGATTTTTCTCCACCAACCTCCTGCCCCGGCGGCAGCGGCTGCCCCATGGCGCTGCGGGAGCCGGCGCGGCGCTGTCCCGGGGAAGCGGCGGCCGCGCAGCCGGAGGAGCCGCCCCGCAGCGCGGCACCGCCCGCGCCGCTCCCCGCATCCAGGCTCCCTCCCCGAAGGCGAAGCGAAGCCCGACCCAGCCCACAAGGCGCTCCAGCCTATGAGCACCGGCTCGTGGAGGGGAAACCACTCCCCACCAGTTCAGGAGAGCGTTGGGAGACTGGCAGGAAGGGTGGGGGGAAAGGGCAGGGTGGTTTAAGGGGTTCTGCCCCATTTTTACGGTGGGCACCTCTTCTTAGAGGGGGGAGAAAAAAAGAGCAATCAAGAAGTGATCCATCAAGGGTGAGGAGAAAGTCTGCTTTTTGATTTCAGCTTCACAGCCCTGCAAGTACAGGGGCTCCGAGTGATGTGCTCCACTCGTGCAAACGCAGCGAGCACAATTTTTCCCCTTTTGTGCTCTTTGCGCAGAAGCCCGATTCCTTCAACTTAGTTTTCCCCTGCCGCTGCCAAGGAATTACATTTGGCGAGGGGAACAAATGAAAAAGTCAGTGCAAATTAACAGTGAATTAAGCACACATGCAATGTTATTTTTAGCATAAGACAACCTAATAATTATGGTCGCATATTGTTTGTATCTGAGCAGCACTCGTCTGCATTTTTCATGCTACTTCCCATACGCCCTTTTTAATATGCAAAGAAGCAGATTTTTTAGCAAGAGAGAGAGAAAAATTTTGTGCTTATAGAAGTGTTGAACTGACAAGCGGAGAAGCAAAAATCCTCCATACGTTAAACAGCTATAACACAGTCTTGCGTACTGGCTTGCTGGTAAAATGCCTGAAACCTGTCTGCAGTGCTACAGCTTCCACCGCCGCAGCTGTACTGGGGACATCTTGGTGACTTTTCCCAGGGAATTCAGTGTTCCCGCTTCCGTCTCTACAGCAAGATTTCAATATGGTTGTTAGGCTATTTTTTTTCCCTAAGGGATTTTTTTTTTAAATAGTGAGGAACTGAACCATGGTCCTCAAGTCCACAGGAGATAAATAACCCAGCTTTGGTCACTGCTAATGCAGGGACAGGCTCTAGCCCTGTCCTGGCAGTGCAATACCGAAGCATCTCCACGTTCTCCACCAGAACCGTGCCTGCCTTGGTTACGGGCACACCTGCAGCACATCGCCTCAGCTCGTTTGCACGGGGTTTGCTATGACTTGGCTTACCAACGGCTTACTAAAACCAGCGTGAGTGATGTGCTTCGCATTTAAGATCAAACTCAGAAATCTGAGGTGGGTTCCCAACAGGATTGCAACACGGCTTCTCTCAGCTCACGGTGTTGAGCTCAGGCACTGCTACGCTCGGCATCTATGGGGAGCTGTGAGTCGGGGTGCCTCACCAGTGCTGCCTGTATTGAGCAAGGGAAAAGACAGCACAGACATTTCTGACACGTGGTGTCATCAGAGAACAAAGCAACAGAGAAAATCGGGGTGGCATTCTGCAGCAAAGGATGGGGGCAATGGGAAATAAAAGTCACCCTGTGTCACTGGCATCACCTTTCCACCCCCACGCTCGAGAAGGACACGTTACCCCACGCTGCAGAGAGGTTTCATGCCAACACCGACACATGGGATGGGAATCGGCGGACGGACGGCCCGGGGAGCATCCTTCAGGGCTCCCGCCTGCCCGGGGTGCCCCATCTCTGCCGCAGCCCCAGCTCCGCGGGCCCCGCAGCTTCCCCGGGCGGGAGGCCAGCGGGCGGAGGGGACCTCCCCCACCCCCCGTCTCACGTGCGTGGGCACGGCGAGGGGACATCTCGGACACGGAGAGGGACTCACTCCGCAGACAAACCCCCGCCCACCCGCCCAGCACCTATGCAGCCGGCTGGCTGGATTCTGGCAAGTCTTCACAAATCCATAAACCTTAGCTCACTTAATGCATATTTAATTTCTCTGCCGCTAGGTTTATTTTGGCAGCCGCTGCAAGCAGGGCTAGACCAGCGGCGGAGGAGAGCAGACACTCTCCGTGAGCGTTTTGGCATCTCGGTAGCACAATTCCCTCTCCTGAGCACCACAGCAGAGCAGGTTCTTCACCCACAGTCATCATCTTCGACAGGAGAAACGCCGTTGTGCCCGTGTCCACTAGTGGTTCGCTACACTTCCCACAGCCTTCCCTGTCCCAGAGGCAATTCATAAAGTGGATACTTGGCACGTACCTTCAAAAATATCACGAGCTCTGAAGAAACACAATATTGTCTGTCGGGGGTTTCTTCGGAGTGCGAAGTTTTCTTATTTAACACGAGCTGCTGGTGCAAAGAGCGTGCTGCGTGGCAGTCGCACGGGGACCGATGCTGCTGCAGTCTGGAAAACCAAGGTGCGAATATTAGGAATCCTTTTTTAAAATTTTATTTAGTTGCATTTCATTCATGTTTTTTCTTCTCTTTAAAATTTTTCATTGCCATGCCTAATGAGCTGGCCAAAAGTGGGGATACATGAGGCCTATAGAGACACCTGCAGAAGGGCTTTTTGAGGACTAAGAGCCTATGCTGCTGAACACCAAACCCAATCCTCCAGCTGAAAAATAACACAGGAAAAGAAAAAAGGATTTTTTTTTTTAAAATACGGACCTCATCCCCAATCTTGGTCGCCAGCTGGCATCACAAACACAGGGAGAGGGGAGAAGCAGAGGGACCGTGGCTGCTAGACACTAGAAAAATGCCGAGCTATGGCCTCAGAGCTGGCGGGAGTGAGCATGTGACAGCACAAAGAAACCATCAACTTCTCCAAGCCTCTCAAACCATTTTCTTGCACCCAGAAAAGCACTCTCCCCTTTCACTCTATGGCAAAAAGCAGTTTTGCCCAGGGGTGGATCGCAGGAGGGCCCTCGGTAGTTTCAGCGGAGCCATGGCAGGAATCCGTCTGACATTGCAAACACAGATATCATCTAAATACAGGGGTTTACCTATAGAGTTTTTCTCACCGCGTTGCTTTTCCCTTGTTAAATGAGCACAGCTATTCCCCCGGTGCTGCTGACCTGCCACGCTTCAGCTGACACCATTCACAGCAACCGACACGTTCTTGGTTAGGTGAAGTATCAAAGACGGCAAAACCAACCCACCAACCATCAGTTGCTTGAGCTGAGCACTTTTCTGCCTGTCTTTCAGGTCTACAGACAACCTGCAGGACCTTTTTCCTCCTTGTATTTGCCCTTTAGCCGCACAGACGCTCCCTGGCCCCGAGCGTGGGTGATGCTGGTGCCTCTGCAAAGCCATGGGAGCCGGAGGGCAACTAGGGGAAAAAATGAGGAGTAGTTTTTCCCCCAGTTGGGTGCCATTTGGGAAGGAGCCTGCAGAGCCCCAGGGGAGGGAGGAACTGGCTGCATTGCCTGGGGGTGAGACAAGGGCTGGATTTGGCATCGTGTGAGGCTTGCAAGCTCCAGCACGGGACACCACCGTGGCTCCTGTTCCTGCACCCTGTCCCCAACCTCTGCTGAAGCCATACTGCCTGGGGAGCAACAGGTCTGCACGTGGTGGTGGTGGATCTACCACTCCTCTGCCAGGTTTTCAAATGGTTATGCACTTCCCACATAACACAGTGACTCTGCAGCTCTTCAGGACAACACCCTAAAGAGTTGTATCTATGTTGTATGCTGCACCCAGTACACCTGAGTGTCACCTCACTAGGAACTGGAAATGTGGTTTGCTGTAGCCATTTCAGAGCAGCACAAGGAGAAAGGGCCTGGACACGCTCCCATGAGGTGCCCAGAGGGATGGGGCAGGACCGTGCTCGGCTCCAACTGCCGAGACCACCACAACACCCACAGCGGACGGAGGGAGCCCCGTGGACGTCTGCACCAGGCACCCCAGGAAAACCCCGCGGGGTCCACGCTGGGCAGCCACTGGTGACGCTGCCGAGGACGGAGCCGCCCGGAGACCACCTAACACGGCCAGCTGGCGTTAAGCCACAAACATGCACAAAAAAGCCATTTGTATTGTTTTGTCCCATAAGACCAGTATTCCAAAAGGAAAAGGGGGGTGGGTGTTTGTGGAAATCACATTGCCAAGTATGGGGGGTTTTTTCCCTCCCCTCTTCAAGGACCACAATTATCCTCCTAACTTGGGAGGAAGAGGCAGGGGAGGAAGTTTTGGCGAAAGGCACTTAAACACGAGGGCCTGCCTCGGCCACGGTGCCTCCTGGGAGTTGTAGTCATATCTTCTCCCACCCAAATCGCTTTTTCTGGCACAGCTCCGCACCGCAGTAACGCTCCCCATGGCACAGCAGCAGCCCCGTCCCAGCCCTCCCTGCCTGCACGGCCAGGGCACAGCAGGACCCCTGGACCTTACTTGCTACCAGAGAGCCCAGGGGCTGCTCAGGATCCCAACCTTACCGGGTTTGGCCAGAATATTTCAGTTTTCTTTCACACCCTCCTCCTCTCGCAGAATTCCCATGGAAACAAAAACAAAGCTCTCGCTGTTTGGGTTTGGTTGGGTTTTTTTTTTTCCTCCTCTCGAGGGGGGGTGAGTGAAATTGGTAAATGAAAAAATAAAAAAACAATATTTAAAAAAAAAAGTATGGAATAAAACATGAGATACCACTTCTAGCTTGATCTTCCCTGCGGTAGTGCATCTCTGATCTGTATCACCCCGTAAGAGCCTCAGGGGATGGAAATGGGCCTCAGAGCTAAAATCATACATTATTTCTTGTATTGCGAACAGGCTTTTGGGCAGGAGAAACCCCAAAGGCTCCCAGCCGTTCCCCCGCACACCATTCCGCAGGTACCTGGGTGCCACCCTGTGGCAGCTGCCCCAGGCAGCCCGCAGCCGCCCCAGGGCAGCGCAATGGGAAAAGGAAAAATGCAGGGAATAAAAATAAAAAGGAGGTTTTTTTGCAGTAGTTCACAAAACTTAAAGGAATGCCAAGCACGTCAGTATGTGAAGCGCAGTATCTGGAGGAAGGAGAGAGCGCAAACCGTCTCCTTCTGGTGTTAAGCTAAGACACGCACTGTCTTTCTATTTAAAGCCCTACAGTAACATGAATGCCAGGTTTGAGTGAGCTCAACAAGTCCATGGGAAAACAATTTGCATGGTCCTCCTTACCACAGGATCCGGGCACCTGGCGGCTTCCGATGCCTTACCATTCCCACACAGCGGGATACAACCCACCTTTACCTGCTGGAGAACTGAAGCCCAGACCTGGAAAGGCATTTAGTTAACCACAGAGACCAGTGTGACGTCCCGGGGGTCCAAAGCAGCTTTGGGATGGGGACACCGTCTCGCAGGCTGCTCAGTGCTGCTGTCCCCCTCCCCTTTCCCCCCGCCGGCACCGCAGACCACCCACCCAGGAACTGGGGGCATCCCGGGCTGTGCTGAAGATGAGGGTTTTGCTAGCAATACCGCATGCCCAGGCATGTCCTGCAGGCCAAGCCATCCTGGCAAGGCCAAACCATCCTTCCTTCCCTGCCAGTACCCCCAAAGTGTCTCCTGCCAGGAGCGGGCAAGAAGAAAGCAAGATGCAACCCAGAGTTTGGCGTGTGCCTCGGTTTTCCCTCGTCTACCTCAACAGCACCGTTTCTAATGTATTCTAAGATGTAGTTCATTAAATGGTGAATTACACGTTTTATCATTTGTCCATAACAGGTTGTCAAGTCCATATGTTATTATTGGCAACAGGAAAGGAACTAACTAAAATATTCTTAAAGTATGTAATGAGCACTTGAGTAAGAGTTAAGTAACGAGTGCTTCTTTAGCGAGGAATCCAAGGAAGACACGCTCCGCCCATTTCGTTAGCAGACAAAGGCTTATATAAGCTGGATGTTACATAAAATCCTAAAATAGGGAGCGGGAGAACTCCCCCACCTTTGGATGGTGGTGCGACTGCAGCACACAAACACCTGAGCTGACACTGAACTCGCTCGGAGCGAACGGGCGGCTGATGGCCAGGCCTGGAGCTGGCAGCAGCAAGCAGGACAGACAGACGTGTCCTGCCTGTGCTTACACTCTAGCTTGGGCTACGAGTCTGGATTTGCCTGCAGACTTTTCCAGAAACAGCCTGTACAGTAAGATGCCCCAAGCAGCTTTATCATCGCCGGGATGATCGAAAAACATATATCTGTTCTTGTGTTCTCTTGTGTGCCAGGTCAGGCTGAACACCATCTGATCCCAAGCGAGTTATAACCGATGCTTAGGAAGGAGGATGCAAACAGGTTATGGGAAAACTTCCCTGGAACTCTCCTTGCCTCCAGGGATTTGCAAGCAAGGGGCTTCCCAAGCCAGAAGTGCTATCTTTGCAATTTCACAGCGCCTGGGAGCTATTTCTTTCAATAAATTGTCCAGTCAGATTTTGAGGTCACACGAACTTTCAACTTCCCCAATATCATGCAACAAGAAACACCACAATTTACCAGGCCACAATTTATCTGCAGAGAAAAGAGAATCCGTGTCTTGCAAGATCAAGTACTGCAGCTAAAAAAGGCAGGCTGTCGGGGGGTACCACCTCTTCATCAGGTCTTGTATGCCTGAAAGCCTGTCTATCTGTCTCTAGACAAACCATCTGCCTCAGTAAGAAAATACTTTTTCTCCCTAGACACCTTGCATCCCACCTGAAAACGCACTATTCCAACACTCAGACAATAGATTCAGCCCACACCAACGGTTACTTCCTAGACATGAGGTCAGAAAAAGTCCTAGAGAAGAGGATTTGCAATTCTCTTCACAACCCAGGCACCCAGTCCTCCTTCTAATGCAGATATCGGATGCAGTTTGATGAAATGCCAGGGATACTTACCCAGTTGGGGGGGAAAAAAGGGGGAGAAAGATCTTCAGACATGGAATTGTTGGCCAGGCAGGGCAAAATGTATCAGGAGTTACGCTCTGGACTACAAGGGTGCTATTCATTACAGTAATCAGTTGCTCCATGGTACTTGCAGAAACATGCCAAGGCTGCTGTGTGATTCTGCCCGACTTACTTAGCGCTTGTGATTTGCCTAACCTTTGCTCTAAATAAATGGGAGCTGCACAGAGGGAATTTTGACGCAACCCCCCTGCTTCTAGAGCATCCTCCCTGGCTGCATCCCACAGGCTTCCCTGGGGCTTGTTTTAAGGGAGAGACAGACAGAAGGCAGGCAGGAGGAGAAAATAAAGAAATGAAATGCAAGCTGTCTGGCCCACCAAAAAAAAAAAAATCAAAATAGCCTGGCTTTGGTTTCTATCATGTTATTTACCTTACTTCAGAATTAAATCCAGATGACATAGATAAGATGGTGGTGACCCCTAGTGCCCTCGCCAGCTGCAGCTTCCGCTGTTATTCCCTGTATTGATATTTCAGCATGAACGGAGGGAAGAAGCAGCACCTTTCAGCTTTGTTCTTCATTCACAAAGCCTCGCTCGCTCTCCCCTTTCAGAAACAGGATCTAATTTCCTCTCCCTACTCAAACCCTATCACCGCGAGGCACTCGCTGCAGCATCCCTTTGTCGCTGTTGTCTGGGAACAAAATGAAGCAAATTTACTTGTGTAAGAACTTATTCTGTTCCATTGACTCTATCATAGTACTTTTATGTTTATCATGCTTATAGAAAAGAAAGAAGAACCTATTTTGCTAACTCCAAGCTTGTCAATGGCTAAGAAGAGCCATTCAAACTCCTGAGAAGAGACCTTTGTGGTGTATAAAGTGTATTTTGCAGCACCAAGCTGCTGAAAGGAGCGAGTCTTTCCCGTGACAGCCATCGATAGGCACCGTTTTTTTTTTTCCTAGCAATGTCAAAACTCTCTGTTCCTGTGACTCAGTCTGCACCAGATGTAACCCGCTCGCTGAGCCGCGGGGTGCCCGTCCGGGGCCTTTCCTGGTGGGGTCGTGGGGGAACCTCTTTTAAAAAATGCCTAAGACACCTCCTCGCAGCTTACTTTGGGATGCAGGATTTTCCTCGAGGGAATAAATGATCTTAGTATAAGCCTGAAAGGTCTTTAGCTTCCTGATAACGAGGGCTTTGGGCATCTCCCCTCCTGCGCAGGCTCCCTGCCCCGCCGGGGTAGGGGTCTGTGCCCGGTACCACCCCAATGCACCGCTCTGGGGAACAGGGCTGTGCTTTTCAGCATTTGGCATCTCAGAATTTCACATATTTAATAGGAGCTTGTCACCATCTCCTCAGCCAAAGAAACTGCCCGCTGACGGTCCCCACGGCGATGTCTCCATCCTCAAGAGAGCAGCAAGCGCCGCTGCGCAGCCTCACGGCCTGCCACAACTTTGTCTAAAGCCCCTTCAGCTCTCTGTTTCTTCTCTGCCCCTTGCAGGCAGGCGTCAGCCTCGGCGGCCATCACCCCGGCACCCCTCGTGCTGCATCAGGCTGGCCGCACCGAGGCTCCTCCGCAGAGCCCAGGGCCCCAGAGCTGCCACCAATTTGCACCCTCGCCGCTCAAGCCCCAAGAACGGTTTAGCGCTTCCCAAACCAAAAGCACCTCCCGAGCTCAGCGTCCGGGAGCCCTTCCTGGGGCTGCACTCGAACCCCCGAGCTCTGCATGGCTCAGCAGGGCTCTCCCGCCCCACAGGCAGCCCAAGCTTGCTCCATCGGCCTCGCTCCCCCAGCAGATACTCACGGTGCCACCCCAGCTCACGGCGCCATCGCCGCGCCGCTGGCACCTCCTTCCCCTTTCGCCGCCTGCCAGCCCGTTTCTTCAGCAGAAACAACTTCCAGGTCTCGGCCAGCCCTTCCTCCCCGACATCTTCTCGCTTTCGCACAGATCTGCCGGTCACTCATCCCCAGATTTCCTTCCCCTAAAGCCTCCAGGCTTCCTGCAACCCTCTCCACCCCCTCAGTTGGGAAGGCACCACCACCCTTCTCCCCAAACAAGCCCTTTGCTGGCATTGGCGCCCCTGACTCAGCCCAGCTGAGGATGGAGCAGCCAGAGGTGAGGCTGGCTGATGCCTCTGCAATATGTGTTTTACTCATTGCAGGGCTAGGCGGGCATGCCGTGACTAAAGTGGCTGCGTTTTTTCCAGTTTTTTTAGTGCAAGTTCTTTATCTGTTCTAGACATAACATTGTTCCGCTTCTGCGCCTACTCTCTGAATCATTTTCCCCTGGTTTTGTATCTCGAGGTGCGCATATTCACTTGTTTAAATTAAAAGCAACAGTTTCTGAGTTGAAGTTCCTCCTGATGTTTTATTTTTAAAGTAGGCTTCAAAGGAGAGATAGGAAGTGAGCTAGTGATTGCATAATTTTAAGTTGGTTTTATCTGGTGTAAGTCTCACTTTCTTTTCTTGTACAGTGCTGAGATATCCAGTGCCGCCCGCCAACTCTGCGTGGCTCTCGTGTCTCTGGATCCAGCGCTGGTCCAACCTTCCCACTTTATTTTCCTTTTCCCCTCTGTTTTAATTAAGTATATGCAAAAATGTCGTCCTCTGAGACACTGCTTGCTTCTTTCACAATGTTCCACGCTGTTTCTCTGGAGTTTCTTTTCCTTGTTAGCTTTAGTACACACCATTTTCTCTTTATTGCTGGTCTGATTACATATGATCCCACCTAGAGAGGGCACTACAAAATCTCTCTCTATAGCACACACATATTATCTTTCTATAGATGCATTTTATTAAATAATGTACTTTTCTTTATACTCTCATTTTTGCTTGGTGCTAGCTCTGTGTATTCCAGTTAGGCTCAACATCTAAAACAACTCTGTCAAGCTTACATGTGCCTATAGCTACTGGCAGTGTTAGTTCTGAATATTTTCATTTAAACTCTGGCTTCGCTCACATTAAAATGCTGAAAATTAGCTCATCACTTTAATTTTTGATTATCACATGAATCAGCTTTTTTGCATGCTTTTGCAATATGCCACTTTCCTGGTTCCTCAGATCCTAGTTTATGCTATTGGAAAGTTACTCTTGTGAAGTGAAAATGCTTTCTTGGATGTCGCCTGAATGTCAGAATCTGAACCAGGCAAGGCTGGATTTGTGTCAGTGAAACAGTGCATCATCAGGTGAAGTGCAATCATCGTCATTAAAAATACCTTTATCAAAGTCTGGAGGTTTTTTCCTTCCAAAGGCTACACTTGTTCAAGGAAACTATAAATCCTGTGGCTTGCCTGACACCGCAGGTCAGACCAGGTGATCAGAATAGTTTATTCTGGCATTCATACTTAAAAACATACAAACGTCCGGGCAAACTGCAACAGCACCTGGTAGAGAGTTGGGCAGACGAGATAAGGGAGTTGCTGCTTCTGATCTTAAATGCTCCAGATTGGCCTACAGTCCTGCTGAGACACCCACTTCTCCCACAGCAACTAGTAGTGCAGCTGCTTTTACTTTGTTTTCCTTTTTATCTGAGCTCTATTATAACTTTCCAAATTTTCCTGTTCAAAACTTTCGTAGAAAACTGGCCTAATCCATCCTATACCACTTCACTTCCATCTTCCTGGCATCAGAGAGCCAGTGCTTTACCATGGTTAGTGCTGCATTAGTGTCTGCCCAGCTTCTGCCTCATGCAAATCAGAAGGCGGCTGACTCGGAGAGGTGTGTGCAGTGCTCCGGAGGAGCCGGTGCCGAGCTGGAGGCAGCTCTCAGACTTTGCTCCTTACGGTGCTCCGTAGCGAGCGCCTCCTCTGAAGTCCCTGTGCTGGGGCCATGCAGGTTAGCGGCCAGGATGGCTCTGTCCCCTCCTGCCACCGCCCCGGCTCCCGCGCGACGCTGCACGCACCATCTCGCTGGTAGCCCGTGGGCAGGACGGTTGGAGGAAAGAGGATTTTTATATCGTGGCCCATTGGATCGATTGCAACAGGAAAAAAAAACAGGGTTGAATGAGTCATGAAAGTTTCAAGACACCATGAGCTGGAAAAACCCACAGGGCCTGCCGGGGAGGCAGAAGGAGCAGCAGCCGGCCCAGCCGAAGGCCGCGGTCTGAGGTGGCCAGCAAGTCCCCCGAGAAGGACGAGGCACCCCGGGGCGCCGCGCAGCGCAGGCGTGCAGGCACGCGGGAGGAAAACGCGGGCTGCAGCAGCTGCCGCCCCCCAACAGAAGGCACACTGGAAAGGTTTTATTTTTCCTTCAGAAAATCTGTCAGGAAGCATAAAGCTAGTCTCAAAAAAGTTATTTTACTCTTTGACAAGCGCACGTGCAAAAAGGCAATAAGAAATGCTGTGCGCTGCTTTTCCAGAGTTTAAACCAAACTCAAAGCTGCCATCAGTCCCAGTTCCCCAGTACTCTGCTCCCAGTTGCTCTACTAAAACCAGTAGCATAATTCTCTATTCCTCTTTTTTTTTCTCAGACTCCCAGTCATTTTGCACAGTCCAAGTAAAACACGTAAAACAGGCTTTGCCATAGGATGAAAACTGAGAAAGGAAGAACAAGTGAAAAAGAAAACAAAACAGTTAAAGGAACACAAAACCTTGCATACAAAGCCCCAGCAGAGTCCCTGCAATCGTTTCTATTTATACTCACCAACACGTGAGCTGCACGGACCTCAGAAGAGCACTGCTGGGGGTATATTCTCACCTTCCTTTAATTCCGTCCGTAAATCTGGGGAGACCAGAGTATTACAAATCACAGCGTGCTCAGCAGACAACGATACCCAAGCGTACAATACGGGATGAGTCGCCTTCACGTGGAAGCCTTTTTCAAGGAAATAACTGGACGCAAGTGTTTGGCCGAGGTTGGGATCAGCGTGCTGAGCAGCACGGTGTTTACCTGTGTGTACCGTAACGCCCATTTGCCTGGCTAACCCGTCAGGTCCTCTTTCAACAGAGGAAAACATTAAAGGAAAAGCATTGACAATTTTTGCATTTCGTCCAATCTTTGCACTTTCTGAGCTGGCAATCAGTGTCCCCTTATAGATTTCTGAAAATCATTAGCAAATATATAAGGAACACTAACAACCAGAGCAACCAGTGGCGTGCGGCCTTAGAGGTGTCAGTCATTATTAAACCTTTAAATGAACGTGGCCGTGAAGTGCCAAATAACCCTGTTTTACCCTCTGTCCCACTTGCTGAGGGAAAGGAAACCTAAACCAGAACTGGTTCTTCAGAAATGTAATTATAAGTATCACGTACAGCAGCCTGTAACGCACACCCGGAGATGGGCTGCTTGGTTTTTACTTTCTTTATTTTTTAAGTTTATTTGTTTTTTAACATTCTGCCAGTCCCTGATGGATAGCTGGGTACCCAGTTATCTCAGATCAGCCGGAGGAAGGTCACTGCTGGGAGCTTTCTGGCTCTCCCGCATGTAGATGAACGGCAGGAGTGCGAGGTGTTTGGTCGGCACCTGCTCCACAGCTACAGCCCCCATTGCCAGCTGAGGACACCGGCGGTTTCTGTGCGCACACGGAAGGGCTGGCATTTATTTGGGGTCACGGCATCATTACTGGCATCTCTCCAGGCAGATCCGTATGCAAACGACCAGCATTTACTTGGAATTTGCACGAATGTTTAACTGAAAAGCTGCTTTGCAAGACATCTGTTTCCCAGTCTTTGGGTTCTCCCTGTAACCAAACATCTCCAGGCTGGTTTATGCAAGCGAAGGTTGCAGCTGAGCATGATTCAGAGCTGCACGTCTGTATTTAGTATTGACTTAAGTAACCGTGAGCAAACTGCCCATCCCAGATACAAACACCCTTATCTCCTGCCAGCGCCCCTTCTGCGTTTAAAGCAAAACCACGCTTCGGAGTCAGGAACGGAGTTAAGCCCACGAGGGAGGGGACAATTTCACATCACTTGCTCCTGCTGTTAGTGGAATTCCCGAAATTAAACTGTGTGCCGATGAGTGCTCTGCTGAGCCAGCCTTGGCAAACTCCCGCCGGCACTTACCTGGGTCTGAACTAAATTCACTGCAAAGTCCCCAGAAACGATGTGACACGCCGTGCTCGGGCGTTAATCCGCGGGACACAGCCAGCGGCGCGAAATTCCAGCACCGCGCCGTAGCTGCACCTATTTCAGGAGCCCTCCTGGAGCCTGCGGAGAGGAGCGGAGCGCCTCTGCTCCGGGAAGCGGCTGACCCACAAGCTGGGTGAAGTTAGGAGATAAGCGGGCAGAGATAGCGCCAGCAGCAGCACGGGATCGCCCGTCGCCGCTCCGGCTCCGAGCCGCTTCCTCTTCCCAGCGCCACTTTAGCGTTACGCTGAAGGACCACAAAGCAAGCGGGTCATAGCCTTTCTTCCTTCTGTTTTTAATAACTAGTTCAATTTTTAATGTTTTAAAGGTAGGAAGAAGTGACTTTTTATCTCAGAGCAGTGGGGAAAAATTGTATAATATGCCTGCATCTCATTGTATTAAATGAAAAGGAAAAATCCTGCAGTTTTTAGAAAAGCAGGCAAAACTAGGACTCGGGCCAGCCACTCTTATCATCATTTTTAACAGATCTGTGCTGCGGGGGTATTCACACTACTTTAAAAGTGGGTAAACAGAGGTAGGGAAGTGAGGGGCTGCACGGTGACCGCAGAGGAACCGGTGCTTCAGGATTGCAAGTTCTGGCTCAAAATGCCCGGCCTCTGATACAGCGTGCTCGTCCGGTTTGAAATCATTTGGCTATTTCAAATTTGCTTAAATATCTTGACAGGGTAGCTCTGCTTTCCTTCTGCTGCCCTTCTGGTCCTGGGGGAGCCACGCACATACAGCGTCCCGGTCCCGTGGGGGACATGGCTGGCCCCGGGAGGCTTTCTAAGAATAAACTGGGGAGGGAGCACCCCCCTTCCCCACGATCATTGAGCAAGATGGTTGTGGCATATTTAAGTGTCCCAATATTGATTTTCTTGCAAACAGCCCCCACTTGCCCAGCCCCTCCGGGTGGGGGTCCCACCGCTCGCCTGCGTCTCCTTGGGTGCGTCTCAGCCAGCCATCACATGCCGCGGTGCACAGCTGCTTACCGCCAGCTGGCCAGTTATCTGGTGTAAATACTCAGCATCGCATCCGATGTTCGCTGAAATGACAGCCTTTCAGGAAAGAGGTAGCGAAGGTTCGTGCGGCATTAGGGCCTGAGCTTCAGCAACTCAAACTTGCTTCACCGAAATGGGAGCACGCCGAGGCTTCCCTGCCAGCAGCAATTAGAAGCAAGCATTACCCGATTGCTCTCTGCAGCAATTGCACTTTGTTGTTTTCCTCCTGTGAGGGGCAGGGAAATGTCACACGCGGAGGGGGTGCAATACCTTTCACAGATTTACTCTTGGCAAGCGGGGATATTTCTTAGAAACTCTTCAGAAGTGTTTGATTCAGGGGTTTTGAAAGCTTGTCTCCTCTTCACTCTGAATCACTTCTCTTTCCATCTTCTCGTTCCCGACACAGCAGCTTTTGTCAGGCTGGTGGTTCGGGCTGAACCTGCAAAGCTCTCCTGAAAGCTTCATTTAGCGATGAAATGGGACGCTGAGATTCCCCGGGAGAGATCCGAGCAAAAACCCTCTGGAAACAGAGTACGCTTCAGTGGGGAAAAAAACAGACAAGGATTAGGTTTATTGTATTTAAGTTAGTATTTATATTAGTACTAGTATTTGTTTGAAGGTCAGTATTTATTTCAGTAAACTATCGCTACCAGTGAGCAGCTAAGTCCTCCTGCCTTGCTTAGATGGGGAAAAGCGTGGTATTCTCGAAACGCCAGACGGACTTTTCACATATGCACCCCAAGTCCCACTGCATTTTTAAAGCGCTGAAGAAATGATGCTGCTTGTTACCCAACTCCTTTGGCTTGCTGAAAACCAAGCCTAACCTTTCTGCACTGCAAATGCCAGCCTCGGACCTTTTAAGCTGCCCGTGATGTACTCCGCTATCTGCTTTTGGGGAGGTTCCTCGTGACTCCAGACACAGTCCTGAGCGTTCAGCGTTTTGAAAAGCAGACTTTAGAAGGATGTCGTAAAACGAACACCTTTGACTTCTGATTGCAAAAAACCAGAGATCACAGCCCCTGTGCAAATAGGTTTGTTTAGGGTGGTACCGCTAGTAATGACCTTACTGACTGAGACAGCACTCGCACAGCGATAGTCTGGGCAAGGACTGGTTTTAATTAGGAGCACTGAGGCTTGTGAAGCGAACAAGTATGGTACTGAGTCACACCACATGAAACGGTATAGAGACTGCTTAGGGCCGTGGAGTTAAGTCCTTCCTCTTCAAATCTTTCCTAAGGCTGTTCCCCTGGGAGGAGGCAGCCAGCGAGGCGTTTGGCATCGCGGCACACCGTTCAAGCGGGTACCGCAAACGTGTCTGATCAGAAGCTAAAGAAGAGGATTTTGTGCACTCCCAAGAGCAGACATGCTGAAATATTACTTTAGTGGAGACACACGGCTGAAGAGAGCGTTTCTTCCATTCTCACACAATCCCTAAACCACTTCATTTAACACCGGCCAGCCCTTTAAACATGCATTTGCTTGGGATTTTGTAGTTCTACATAAGTGGAAGCAGTGCCTTCAGACAGCGACCTTACGGTGCTCTCCCCCTGACTCTGCACGGAGCTCTGTATGGGCCGAGGCTGGGCCGAGATGGATGCCGAACGGCAGCGGCAGGACGGACCTGCCTCTCCCCCTGCACGCTCCCCTCCTGCCCGCGCTGGGCAGCTCGCTCCAGGAGGCCTCGTCCCTTCCTCGGTCATCGCTGCGCAGGGAGGAGGAAGCCTTTCGAAAGATGCGACAGAGCCAGCGCCCTCGGTTCCTGGTTTGGGGGACGATAAGATGTCTTCTGGGAATTGTAGTTCTCAGGAAACACGCATTTGCAGCCTCCTTCGAAAGGCGAGCCAGGAAAGCCAGCAGCCTGCAACCGTTTCCATTGCTCCGGCACAAGGGAAAATGTGTTGAAATGAAGAAGGGGAAATTTTTATAGGTGACTCTGCTTGGAAATTAGCAGACTGCAGTAGGAAAACTCAAATGTGCTTAGGAGAATTAGACACCAAGGAAGAAACTCTTTTTGCCTTGACGAGAATCGGAAAGGGGTGGTATTTCTTGAACGCTGCAGTCAAAGGGAAACTCGCCTTGGGGTTCACAAGGCTGCTTGAGGAGAGAGCATTGGCTGGCCAGAGAACCAGGCACAGCTAAGCCCTGATGGCTTAAGGGGGATGAAAATATCCTGGCAGAGTTGAAAGTAGCTTTGCAAAAAGGAGAGTTTGGACCCCAACCTCCACCTGCCCAGCGGCGGCGAAGAGCTCCTCTGCCTGTTGCTTTTGCCTAAGGATGAGGCTTCAGGGCAACACGTGCTGCAGAGCTGTGAAACTGCTAAAGAAGAACCTGTTGGTACGAATTAAGAATTACTGACAAAAAGTGTACAGCAGTTGTTTGTGGTTTACATAAGTTACCGCAGCGTTTGTGTGCTGAAAGAGGGGGAGGAAGTGTTTCTAAGGACGACTGCGAAGCACCGAACACAGCACAGAGGTCAGGCTGATAAATCAAAGAGCGAATGCTACGTTTGCCCAAAGCTTCAAATACCATTTCTGAGAAAGTGGTTTATATTCTTATTCTGGAAAAGACTATTTCGTCCTTGTTTGTAAGAAGAAATGCTGTCCTCTGACTAGGCAAAATTCAGTACAATACGTTCTCTGGAAAGCCTGAATGCATTACCTACAAGTCACCGGGTGAATAACCACCTTTCGTGACCTTGCTCAAACTCACCTGCACAGCCACCAGCCCTGCAAACCCAGACCTTTTGGTCCATGCCTGGTCTTGGCCCTGTGCTGTACAGGTCCCAGCAGGACGGGCTCTTGCTGGAAAGACGTATTTTTGTGCAAGCAGCTCAGCTGCGGAGGTCTCGGTTTCATTACCGATGTTGGTTCACGTGAGGCTGCTGCAGGGCGTCCTCTGCAGCCTCTCTGGGCTTGCTTAGAGGGCTCTGCACACACAGAGCTGTTCGAGAGACTTCATTACTTACCCTGCTCTCCTGGTTTGGGGTACAGCACCAATGGGAGTATTGCACTTACAAACTGAACACTAAATAACTGGAAATAATAACCAGTGAAGACATTTATGAGCTGAGTGGGGCCCTAGGACAATGAAGGATGGTTGATGGTAGCTCATTCCTGACCATCTGCACATATTGGCAGTAAAGCTGACACCAGCAGTCAGAATCACAGCCTTACAAAGACCTCTTACACATTATTTTCCACTTTTACAAATTTAATTAGCTCTTTTCCCCTCAAGCAGCACAATACGAAAATATTTTTCCAGGTAATGTAACCATTTTCTAGTTAAAGAAGCGGAGAGAACATTAAAGCAAAAAAGCATGCCTAAATTAAAACTGTTATTCTCATTTTGTACATGGACATTTTGGCAATTGCTTCTCTGAAACAAACAATCTTTTTGTTTAGTGTCGTAATTCATGGGCTTCTAAACCAGAACGCTGATGGATAAATTCTTGAAAGATGGAGTTTAATCTGAATCCCCACATCTTTCTCTGGATCTACCAGGCTGGCATAAATTTAGACAATAACAGTCATATTTTCTTTTTTAAGAATAAGCTGGTTCTCCTTCCCCACAGCTACCAGGTTTTCGGGGCTCTTGCATTTTTGGGAGGGGGACATTTTGCATCATAGGAGAGCGCTGAACAAAACCATAAGGAAAAGATCAGAAGAAGGAAGAGCAATATGATAACACCACATAGTCCAGAAGCACCTCCTGATTGAACCATCCCTTTTCTTTCTCCAGAAATCAGAGCTGGCCACAGAGGGCTGGGGCCGAGAGGGGCAAGGCGAGGCAGGGGCAGCAGCCCACAGCACCCCGGTTAAGCTGCTGTTGAAATCACGGCTTTGGGATGGCTGTAGCCATGGGATGGGCGTTCCCAGATAACAAACATGTGCCGAGGCATGGATAGCAGCGCGCTGCGCAGCCCAGAGCACCCTGTTCAAGGCTGGGTTTGAGCTCGGAAAGCTGTCCGTTCACTTTGGTACGTGTTGGTTTCTGCACGAAGGTAATCTTTGTGCCATTAATGCAACCCAGCGTCTGGTTTCCAGAACAACCTGGTAATGGAGTTATTCTCTTCGTTAATTGTACTGTCCAAATAGAAACTTATGGACCTGATTTTCCGCTGTTAGGAAGCAGAAAATGAATCATACCAGCATGCAAATGACAAGATTGAGTAAAGACTCAGCTAGTGTACCAGCAGTTCGGCCTGTCTTTCCCGGAAAGAAAATGTTTCACGTATCCCATGACACCATCCCAACACGTAGTTTTCCTGGGGTCCTGAATTTCCCAACGCTGATGTCTGCCCCCAGTTTGTGGTGAACGAAGTGGTGTTGGCTGACCAGTTATTTGGCATATCATCTCAGTGGCAGCATTAATACCTTCCCCGTTCAGTGGTGTAATATTTTATGTGCAAAATGCATCTGAAGCTCAGTAAGCCTTACTAGCCTTACTTCTGAGCCTTACTAAATCCTTACCAGGATTTGGGAAAAACAGCATTTGTAGAGAGGGTACCTCCTGCACTGAGCTGCTGGTGAAAAGAGGCAGATGAAGAACCACCCTCGAATCCATGAGCTCGAACCAGCTCCTCTCCAAAACAGCCCTTCTCTGCCGTGTCCAGAAGGTGCTGAGCAAGAGTTGTCATCCGGATGCTGGAGATGCTCAACAGGGATGCTCCTCAGATGAGCTGGAACTCTGTGCAGCTCTGCTGCAAGGGGTCTAAGGTGCAAGAAGACAGATACGGCCGCTAAGGCTGACCTCCTGAGCACATAGCTTACCTCTTCGTCCTACAAGCTGGACTGAAGCTTGTCTTTCACAGCAACACCTCATCGGGGTTTAAGGACTCCAAGTGATAATGGTTCCACCGTCCTGGCTCAGAACCACTCTCCCTAATTACCCTTTCACCTAGGATAATTAAGCTTTCAAAGCTGCATATTTCTATTTCAGCCTCTCCTGGGGGATCTTCTTACGACTTCCCCAGCAGATATCTTTTTCGTACGTAGGGGCCTGGAAACCCTGCTCATACCTGCTGTCCCCTCACCGGGCTGCATTTGTGAACGAATCATTCCTCTATGGCATGCACACTTCATTACACGTAATTCAAGGGGAGCGGCGTTTAAACTGAAAGCATGGAAGCGCCCCGTCGGACCACTGGATGCAGGGCGAGGAGGACCAAGCAGTTGGAGACCCACCAGCAGCTCACCCCACGGGCGCTGCATCACCTCCGTCCCGGGGACACCCTGGGTTTGCTGTCCGGCAGCGTGGGGATGGAGAGCATGCGGGCACATTTGCCTTATACAATAAAAAGAATTGCCAAAAGGCTCTGGCTCTGTCTCTGATAAAAAGGCAGCCAGAGAATTGCCCTCTCCCACGAGCCCCAGCGCGCAGCCTATGAGATAATATAGGCTGGCCTTTTCTTTGCAGCTGTATTGTTTTAGGGCTTGGAAAATAGCAGCAGGCTGAGCAATGAGTCATCTGTCACTAGATGGGGTTAAAGTAATTTCCGTTTTCTGTTGCCATGGGGAAATCAACGTCCTAAGATTTGTCCTTTCTCCCACTCAAACATGTGGGAGTAGAAAGTCTGAAACCCAGCAGGGCTAAACAGGTTTTTTAAAATTTTTTTTATTTTTTATTTTTTTTTCCCCCCTTATAAACAAACTTCCCTCTGTGGCCTTGCAGCTGTCAGTCTATTCCCGGAATCGTCCGGTTAACAATGTCATTCCCCTTGGATTGCAAAAAATCCAGAAGTAGAGTTTAAGTAAATATTTGACATTCATATAGAGGTTGCTTCATGTTATCACTTATAAGAGTCTCTGTTGCTTGTGAAGTTTTATGTGTACATTTGGGGGGGTTATAAACTTGATATTATACAAATAAAACTGAAACTTCAAAAGAAAGTAAAGTAGCAGCTCACCCAGCATTCACAATATAGTGAATAACTGAAACAGGAAGGAGGAAATTGCAGTAAACACCATTTAAAAGCCTTGCTAATGTATAGCTTATATGAGTAGCAGCATAGCAACATCTAGTGTCGATCAGGGATATAGCTGAAAGTTCTCGTCCTACTTCATTAATGACAGTTGGATGAAATCTGCAGGCGGGGAACTGGCTTTTCCCAGACCACCACACCTCCACCCAGCCACAACCTCAGCTCCTTCTCCCCTGTGTTTCATAACATGTCATTTTTTTCACGCTTCGTGTCACTGCCTGCGTTAGCTTTGCAGAAGCGCAGTCGTCTGGCAATGCTCTCAGTTTGTCTCGCTGAAAATTATTGTGGTTATATTTAAGAGCCAGCTCGATAGATCTACAGGTTTAAATGCGATTCAGTGCGACGGTGGCCAAAACTTTGAGCATCTGAACTGAAATGAAGAAGCAAGGCCTACCTGACAGCTGATCACGTTACCAACTGTATCATAAACCCCAGGACCAATTAAACATTGCTGTCGAATGCGCAGAGTGCTCAGAATGCCTCTTGTCCTTAGAAAGGAGCAGGCAAGTGTAAGGCTGCAGTGCCGAGGCGGGATGTCAGGGCGTGCTCCCGCTCTCCCGCATCACCCCACAAACGCGGGGATTACTGTGTTATGCACAGTTTAAGACCATCCATAGAAAAAGTGATGGAGGCGCATTTCGAATCTACCACCATATCCAGGTAGACACTTCTTTTCATTTAAAAGACACCTCATGCTCAAAGTTCCTTGCTACTTAGCTCCTTTGAAGGTATACATTATGGATTAACATTAGTTTAGTTTTGATGAGTTAAGTTTAACTAAACAATTAGTTAAGCTTAGTTAAATTTAACTAAATTAATCAATTTTAACTTAACATTAGTTTGTTTTTTGAGTTTAGGTTTAATTATTTGTAGTGACTTCGTTAAACTCCCGCAGTTTTTTTCATATAGGCAAGCCCTTGTATCAGGGCTCACTGGGGACTATTTAAATAAAATAATTTATCTCCTTGGATTACAGCTCCTATTACATGGGGTTTGCTTCATCTTCAGTAAAATAACATCCTTTGGGTTTTCTCAAACAAAACAAAATTCATGAATGGCTGCTCTCCAAATCCAGCTCTGTCTTGCAACACCCTGTGAACAGATTTTTTGCCACGTTTAAGTTTTTTACATGATCTAATTAGCATGACTGTGTAGGTGCGTGGAATGCACTGGGGGAGAGGAAAAACACAAGTGTACAAAATGCTGTTATGTGATTTGCCATGGGGACACACTTATTGAAGACAGAGACCTGGGTCACTCGCCAGATACTTCTCAGCAGGATTTTGGGAGCGAGCAGTTGGGCAAGGGACAAGAAAGGACATTCAAGTCTGCAGCAGAGGAAATGATAAGAGCAGGAAAGACTGAATGCCACCTGATTTTTGTGACTGAAAAATACAATTACAATTTTTAAAAAGGTATTCATTCTATACTCACGTTTGTTGCTTCTATCTCCAGATAAAACAACTCAGTAAAATTCAATGCACGACTCAAAGCGAGGACTGCAAACTTGTCAGCTACACTGCGAGGCTCACTCTTCATCAGGGAATGAAATACAACTTCCAATTAATAGCAGGAAAATACAGATTGTTAACCACTCCGGCCATGAGAAAGGCATTAGGGTGTCTATTGGAAACATGCGGCTGGAACAGAGATCAGAGCTCTGCTTCACGTTAAGACATTCACACCGCCCTAACCAAATTAAATGGGAAGCTAAGTAATGTAAAGCTATCAGGCTCTCTTTCTTCCTTCTGCATGCATGAAATGACATTTTAAAGTTACGTGTGATCTCTCAGAGCCTTTAAAGGGGTCAGGCACCAGGCGCATCTGGCATGCCGATCTTCTCATTCAGGAACATGAAGTCATCCTCCGATTTGCATTCCTCAGTCAAGAACGTGTAATTTTCCACGTGTCACTTTTCTGACTTGCACATTGAAGAGAGATTAATATTAATTTCATAGAAGATTGGGCACATTTAAGAAAATTGCAAGCCCTGCTAATTGTGTTTTAATTAAACTAGAAGTGGAATAGCGTTTGATAAAGAGGGCTGATGTTATTTGAATAAACACGCTCCACACAGCCCGCTGCACTGCGCCATAAATCAGTTCAGTGCCGAATCCCACCCGACGGGGTGAATTACGTATTCTAGGATCTTCAAAGGCGTAAGTTCAATGGTAAAATTACCACTTCTTAAAATTGCCGCTCTGCTTGCCCCTGCCGTGCGGAGGGGACGTGGTCACTGCAGCGGCCTGAGGAGCCACCGCCATGCAAGCTGGCTTACCCCGAAACGCAGTCGAGTCTCCTTTAGGAGGATCGAGATGCGCCCTGGGGCACGTGGTGGTACCCAGTGCCACCCTGGCTGGTGGCAGCACTCCAGCGGGGCGGGTGACGGGACAGGGCCACAGGTCTGAAATGAGTTTGATGGTTATCAGCAGTGTGCCTTGGGGATTGCACATGGTAAAGTACACAACACAATTGCTTTGGCTCTTGCAATCAAAATATTTGCTGTGGCAGGTAGGGAGAAACAGGGCTCCAGTCTGATGAGCAGTGGGAGGCACCCAGCCCTAATCCCTTTGAAATCAAAGGCCTTTCCCCCACCGTGCCCGGGAACAGATCCTGGGAGCGACCTCCAGCCTCCCAAACATCTCTCAAAGCTCTCAGCGACCTTAACTTTCACATTTGGGGCAATCAAAGACACCAACAGCATTAGCTGTGCGATTCACTTGATTTCAAGTCACAGACTAGAGCCTATTTCTTCTAGATTTCCCTGCTACAAACACGTTACATCAGCAGTAACTCTCCCTGGGGAGAAGGTGGCCCTGCTCTGGAGGAGGCATCCCTCTCCTGCAGACGCCACTGGCACGGAGGGCGCCGGTTTCATTCTGGCTGCGATGGGCAGGTCAGTGTTGGAAACAACAACCCCAGTTGCTGTCAGCAAGTTCAGCAAGTTTCTGGCGCTCTCTGCACCGGGAAGCAGTCTGTCCTCTTGGGAAGACGGATGGAGGAATAATTCAGAAATCACAGACTGGGCTTTCTGCAGCTGAAAGCAAAGGGCAATGAGTCTGGAAAAAAAAAAAAAACAAACATATTCCTGGGGGTGAAGGGGCCTTATTTACTACACTGTAATACCTTCTGTTTCTGTAGGAACATCTGAAGATAAACAGAATAGTGCTTCATCATGCCAGGTAAACAGCTCTCACATGCCATGGCTACGGTCTCTAAGGAGCTTCTGTTTATTATGAACCGTCTCTGCCTCGGCTTTAGCTACAAACCCTCCCTGTGAATCCAACAGGGAGAGGCTCACAATGAAAGTGAAGACCTTATATGAAGTTACCAGAGGGATACTTATTACCTTTGGGATTATAAGCATTTTTTTCCCAGCATTTTTGCTTTTTTTTTCCTTTTTTTTTTTTTTTAAATAAGCCCTGGTTCGTTGTTTGGAGTGTTTGCCTTGCCAGTCCCATTTGGAACGGAGCTTTGGTAGCCGAACAAAAGTGTTATCAAAGGAAAGATGTTAGTGATGCTACAGAGACTTTAAAAAGTCAACTATGTCTGAATTATTTCCTAGCTCCTGTGACCTCTCTTTAAACAGAGAAATGCTTGGAATTACATGAAACTAAAGCGAGAGGCTCCCTAGAGGCTCTTGATAAGATTTAAATTTGCAGTAAATATTGGTGTATTGATTATCGTGACCTGCTGATTTTTAATTTCCCTTTACAGAGAAAACCCAAACTTCCTTGTTCTGAACCAAATTTGGATTGTTAAAAGCATATAAATGTAAATTAACATCCCCAGGGTTATGCTGGTGTAATTGAGATCATTATTTAGCTCTTTTCTTTGGTTCATTTCCTAAGCTTATGCATCTCCAAAGGGATGCTGTAAGCGACGCAACGAAACAAATACAGGTTTTAGAGAGTACAAGCTCAGGTAGGCACGCGGCCATGAAATCCTCACCGAGGGCGCGATGCACGCCTGGTGCCTCCTCACGGAAAGCGGCTGGTTGCACAACGTAAAAGCCGACGAGGTTTTATTGGGATGAGGTCCTGTAGCTGCGAGGGTTGAGAGGTGCTGGTGGCCCTGTGGCAGCGGGTGAAGCACTGAGGAAGCCGAGTCAAAAGCGGGGTTGGAGAAAGGGGGAGTCTTCATCCCCTAACCCCAATGGCTGGAGGGGAAGGTCTCCGGTGGACTCCTACCTCTGGGTTCCAGTGGACTTGATAGCGTTCTTGTGATTTGGATGGTAGTGATTTAGCCGTAGGGTTTTATACCCATGTATTCCCACCACGTGGCTGGTAAACAATGCACCAGTTTGTTCTTTTCTTTTCAATCCAAAAGGAGAGAGAAAATAGAGAGGTTTTTCATGGCACTGTCATTTCTGATGTCCTCATACCAAGGATTTGACTACAGTACTTTATGGCTTTCCTACCCTTCCATCAACCTTGGGATGTTTATTTTTCTTCAAACATAGCTGCTTGCAGCATGCTAACAAGAACTGAAGATCTTTTAACACTGCTATTTGTTTACTAAAGACATCAAAGCCTTTTTTTTCCACAAGCCTCCTTTGAGTCGGCACAATCTGCGAACAGCCATGCAAAACCAAGGTGTGCTTTGTGTAGAGCAAAATAAAGCCACAGAGCACTGAAGATACAGATATTTTCTTATCTGAGATTCTAAATTTAGCTCTGCTTCATCTCTCATTCCTCAGCTGCTCAAACTATTTGGTCCTAACCGAGAGCCCTGCAGTTTCAGCAGACCTTCCTATTGCCTTCAGCTCCAAGTTGGGTAGAAGAATATGACTGCAAACGTCGACAGTGGCAGTGATAGCAGCTAATCTAAACCAAATCTTTTGTAACATCTATGAGCAGATGTATTTCCTTGTCTCACTTTGATGGTCAAGATGCTATACCACGTGAAGAGAGAGCAGCACTCTGAATTTTTTGCAGCGGGTCCTGTGAGCTTTCGGTTCAGACCCAGGCTGAGGGTGCTCGGCAATACACAGTGGAGGAAATGACGGATGTTGGCAGCAGATTAAATAACAAGATCTGCTGAAAATAATGTCCGAAGAAATACCAGGGCATCCTTTTTTATGGATTTCCTAGATGAGTTGAGGCTATTTTAAGGCCAATTGAACTCCGGCTCCTTACAGTATAAACAGGATTATTCCTTGTATGGAACATAAGGCCGCATAAATGTCACCATTTGCGTATCATTGGTATTTCCAGTTATATGTCAAGTATTGCCTTACTCCAAACTTTTATCCCACTGTTCAGAGCCTAGCGACAGTCTTCAGAGAGCATTAAGCATTGGTAGGGCATCATAGGAAGCATCTCCATGGAGAACAACCTAAAGTCTCTCCATGGAGGAGGACCTATTAGAGGGGTACCGGCTCCCTCAGGACCTATTCAACTGGTCGGCTGTGGTACGGACAACAGGGAAGGCAAGGGCCACAAGGAGGGAGGACAGACAGGACTAGGACTGACCGATAGGGTTTTTATTCCACAAGGAAGCAACTCACCTCAAGCTGCGTTGGCTGAAGGTTACAGAGCAGGCAAATGCCCAAGGCTTTCCGGGAATCGGGAGGCGCAACGTGCAAGGTCAGTGAGGGTCAGTAATGCAGACCTGCACGGACAAAGTACAGGTAACGAGAAGCGCTGAGTACATCTGTTGGGGAGAGATGGTGTGTTAAGGGCATTTTTCAGCAACGTATACCTTTTTAATCACCCAGCTGTGGGTGTAGTTCACCCCATCACAGCAGGGGAAGACAGACTGCGTGGCCTGGTGCTCGTGGCAGCTTTGGAGACCTGGAACAAGGCGGGTGGAGAGGACCCATGCAGGAGGGGCTGGGTGATGAGAGGATGTGCTGTTAGCAGCTCTTAACCCTGGAAACACCACGAGGAGATGCAAGGGGCAAGCAATACAAACCTTTCCGCTTTTGCTAGCTTTAAACCAGGCAAGTGGTGCTGGTACAACAGGGTGCAGCCAAAGAGGCTGCAAGTCTGTGGGACACAGTGGTTTTGGCCACTTCCCTCGACTTGGGTGCTGCTGAGCTTAGATATAACATCTGGCTCAGCCAGGCAGGGCTCAGCCTGCCACGGGTGAGGGAGAAAAGGAGCAACCATTCCCCAGTCCCAGGGTCCCCATGGGTTGGGAGCAGGGACGTGGCCCCATCAGTGACACAGCCAGGCTGCCCCTCCAGTCCCAGCACCCAGGTGACTCCCGCAGAGCACTGTCAGCGTCTTGCCTGAAGAAATAAAACAAAATGGCAGAGCCTTAAAAAAAAAAAAAAAAAAGAAAAGTTTTAAGCACATCCAACTTTGGGATAGAGCGTAAAATTTCTTGCCAGAGAATTTAAAACAAACTGGAAACTGATCATCTACTCATCTAAACGATGTGCCTGGAGCTAAACCAGCAAGGCTGAATAATCTCTGCACTGCTTTCATCCTTCTTCAATTTTTTCTTTGTTCCATCAGCCACATGTGCGTTAAGTGTAAATTGAAGGGCTCTTAGCTGGAAAAGCAGATTGTGAAAAGGGCTTGGCCCTCATCTTATAATTCAGCTTCAGTATTACAATTACTCTTAATAGCTCTCTTATTTTGTTGTATTATTTATTCTGGCTAGAACCCTCTAGGATCCCTTGAAGGCTTTTTTTTCTGGTGGATTTAGCCAACATCCACTCATGAATCCAGATGTTTCTGCTTTTATCCACGGGAATTTTATGGTATGGATATGCCAAGATTTTAACTTCAGGCTCAGCCTCAAGACAAGTATTTTTCAAATTCCCTAAATAAAAAATGGAAAGTGCCATGAAAAACCTGAGCCTTACTGCATTTAGCATGCCAGAATGGAAATCAAACCTCAGGACTATATTGCTCAAGGTTCTGGATCTGTGTTGATAGAGTCTCCTACATTGCACCAGAAATTACAGCCCAGATCGTGCTATTTTCCGTGTCCTCAGACGCGGACTCTTGCCTTTAGCACATCTTCAGCTCTTCTTTCCATTCACCAGCCTCAAGTTAGGAGCAAAGATACATGTGGGTCCAAGATGCTTACGCTGGAAAAGAGAGTCACTGCTGGTGCATTTAAATGAATGAAAATGTGCCTGCATATGTCAGCTCCAGATACTCTCTCAGTCAAAATTGGTTCTGAAATAAGGACAATGACAAAGTGTACCCTGCCCTGATGGGGACCTGGTGAATAACGCAAGTGTCCGCTATGCCTTTGACAGCACTTTGGAAGAATAACCAACCCCAAACTCATTCCTTGTCCAGAGTGACAAAAGCAGCATGAAGCAGACGCTGAAATAACTGTAATAACCTTCCTTTCTGAGCTGCCTGGGCTTTCCTTCAGGCACTCCCACTGGTGGTGTCCTGGGTTTCTTCCCTGCTCCCTGTTTGCCAGCAGGAGAGTTCGGATCGACATCGCCATGCAGTGGCGGTCAGTGCCAGCATGGTGGCTTGGCCAGTGTCCCCCGCTGGGGATGGCTGTGTCCTTCCAAATGCCCCAAGGTCACTCACGAGCACAAGAATAACAAACGCAGGAGATGCACAGGACAGTTTTTGTTGGCCTTTTGGCAACAAATGGTAACCATCATCTGTCTGTGGCCGTGCTGCACACAAAAGGGATGCGATGTTATGCCTGAGTCCACAAAAGGCGAATTTTAACTTTTCCTCCAGGATGCTCCCGACTGGCCTTGAATCCAACGACCCAACCCCTTTTGAAGCCACGCTTTGTGCACTGGACCAGGGAGAAACGCAGAGCAGTTATTCCAGCCTGGTAGAGAAGAGCCCGTTCCCCTCCCCAGGAGGCTGAAGCACAGCAGCTAGTTATTGCTTGCTCTAATAGCCTTAGTTCTGTACCTGCAAAGTTCCTGGATCAAAGGAAATGTAAATTATTCCTAAAAGCTCTTCTAAGGCTTCCCCCAGCATGGAAAAGCCTCTCAGCTGGCACAAAGGATGGAGCTGGCTCCACAGCAAACCCCTCCGGGGCAGGGACGCGCTGGGGCAAGAAGGAGGCACGAGAGCAGGGGAGCAGCGGGCTGAGCAGCCAGCAGTGAGACAGCTCGTGCCGGCTCGAGCAGCGAAGCTTCCCACCCACCCACCCCAGCGCTGAGCTCAGCCACCTCGAAATCCCGCTGCGTGGACCCTCCGAGGGTAGGTGGTAACTCACTGCGAGGTGCCATCAGTTGGGGTGACAAGTCCAGGAGTCTATCCGGAGGTGGCAAGGGAGCGGCGGAGTTAACCTGTGCAACGCGTTTGAAGAGGAAAGCACTTTTCTTGCTAATATATCGTGGATCAAATGTGCTGTGCAGGGCTTACAGAGGGTGCACATTAAATATCCCACCAGCACGGTAGTTCTGCCAGTTCCTATCACATTTTCTGCTTTATAATGAGGAACTTTGGTAGTATTCAAGTATGCAGTTTAAATTTTAAAGGCCACCCACTGTACTTATATGCTATATGACAAACTGCATAAGTATACCTGTTCCAATTTATTCTTCTAGTATTTTTAGTAAAATATGGTTTCAATGACTTTGTCTTCTCTGTAAAAAAAAAAATCCACATTTTTCTTTAATAAGTTCATGACATTCAAGCTACTAATTTTCTTTACCATCACATCCCTTTTTGGACAGAGAATAAAGGAGATTGAATGTAAAAAACAGGGGTTTTTTTTCCAAGTTGGAAATGAAGAAATACAAAAATAACAAGCTCTTTAGTTTTAAAGTTTTTTAAAAAAATTCTCTCAGCAGGTCAGACAAGTGATAAAACGCTTTTGTCTCCCTTTCAGTGGGAAGCTAGTTTCGCCTTGGGCATACTGAGCATCACGGGCGCCTCAGTGCAATTTGCTGCTGCCATTGCATCTCCTCTCCTTGGCCCATACTGCTACCGCTCGCTTGCTGGGGTCGCTGGGCCCAGCTACCTGGGTCGTGCGGTCCTGTTCCCCTTGCCCTACGCCAACTTTGCAAACCTCTGCAAAGACCCATCGCGTTATAAGTGGTACCACCCCACCCTGCAAATACTAGACCTGTGCTTGAGTTTGGCCATATTCTCTGCATCTTTAGGTTTTGTGATGATTTTTTTGTGAGACTGCTCCAGTTTGGACATTTAACCATGAGCACGGGTCACGGCGGGGAAGGCGGATTGCTGCCTGTAATGCTGTAATAGCAGCCAGGAGGGCAGCACGGCTGTGCAAAGGCAGACAGATCCTGAATGCACTCACACTGCTTTTGTGCTTCAGCAGTGCACCTGAAGCCATCTGCATCATTTCAGGTTTAAATCACTTTACTAAATAGTAATTTGGCCCTTTAGTTGAAGTGGTACTGGGATGTAAAGGGTACAAAGGGACACATCTTTAGCGTACATAGCCTGGGCCTCTGAATTTAAAGGCTGTGCAAAATTTTGTGGAAATTCTACGATTTGCTTTTGACGTTACAGAAGGCAGAACCTAAAGATTCGCCTTTCCGCTCTTCCTTACAACTGTGAATGCTGCACTGCCATTAATGCACAGAGCTGTTAAAACCTGCGCAGACATAGATCTGTTACCTGACCAGAAAAGAGGTGTCAAAAATCCCCACCATCCAGCACGTATCGTCTCTGCTCCAGGTAGAGCCTTGGGCAGCGGCAGCTCGACGGCACGGTAGGATGAGAGGTGAGGGCAGGAGCAGTATGAGGAGGAGGAACAGGCCTTTGGGCGACCCGGAGCACAGCCAGAGCCCAGCACCGCGCTCCCGACCGGCTCCCGCGTGAGGCACAGCATCAATTTCTAGCCCTGACATTCCTCCAGCCCACGTGCCTTGGCGGACTCACTGCTGGTTCAGACATTCGCAAATTTTGCTGTGCTGAGGAAAATCTCACCTTCCGTGCACCTGATCCCTTCGATTTTTTTCTTCCCTTTAACCTTTTTTTGGAGCCAGTCTTGAATCCACGAAAATAACAGTGTTTCCATGACAACAGCCCAGCAGCGGCCTCCTCCGGGGCATCTGAAGAATCAAAACACGGCCAGTGCCTCCTCCTGCTCCAACTTCACACCCCGTGGTACCACAGCCCCATCCTCTCCCTCCTCCTCTGCTGAAGTAGACGGCAAACTCCTTTGGGCAGAGCTCCGTCTGCTTTGGTCCTATTGGCATTCACCGAACGGAGAGTCACACCGCACAGGTGATGTACGAGCAGGTATCAGACCACGATACCAGCTTATGGAGGGGTTAGAAAGACCAAGAGGGTCTGCAGTCTAAAGGACTGGACAGCTGTTGGATTTTGTAATCCCCTAAACTTTATTAATAAGATTCATAATTGTCATGCCCTCCCTGGTATTTTACAGAGGATATGAAATGATCCTTTGTTAGTCACAGTCACTGCTTTGCTTCCAATACACAGCATTTCTCCTGCCCGCCTTCAGCAAAGCCCCGCGACTGCTGAACCCTCCGGTCCCAACCCAGCAACGCGTGCAAAGGGCCCCACCGAGACCAGAGGCATCTCCAGAGGCATCCTCTCCTCGAGCAGGGCAGGATATCGGCCCTTTGCAGAATCAGGCCCCGCTTGCCCAAGCATTTTCTCCTGCGGGCAGCACAGCCAGTACCTTGCCCAGAGACCAGCTCCAACCCAGTGCCCAATTGATCTGCCGCTCTTGAGGCCGTTTCAAAACCCCATCCCTTCCCTGCAGCACTTCTGTCTGCCCTCAGACCAAGATTTATGAGGGTTATCCATGGATGTGGTTGCAAGAAAAGTCCAAAAGCTTTTGTTGCAATGCCGCAAGCAGCACTAAAACAGCAAAACGCTCTTTGCATACCTGATCCTCACTGAAGGGTTACGAGCAGGACACCCAAACACAGACAGCAAGCTCTGAAGCGGGACCTGAGGAGGCAGCGTGGATGCATGCCAACCTGACAATGGGGTTTCATTTAACAAGCGCAGATTTAAGTGTGGAAATCAAATATGAAACAGTTGTAGCCAGCATTGTCTGCATTCTTGGAGTGGCACTAAACTAGCAGAAAGAAAAGAACTGAGACACTGGCCCAGACATGCTCCAGCTGTCTGCGACTACCTCTTCCCTCCTCCACTGGATGTAACTATTCAGCTTGTTTTCATTTCATTATTGGATGTTATTTTTGCAACCTGGGAAAAGAATAGAAAAGGGGGAAAAAAGTCCTTCAAATGCTTTTGGGTTTATTTTTAAGTACTAGACCATTTCTTTCCTTTCTGTCAGAGATAAAGTACACTTTAAAAAGTGCACGAGGCCTATGGTATTATTAGTTAAGCATTTGTTTCTCAAATACGGTCCTTTATCTCAGAGGCAGCAGCATTTGCGTTGCTGTGGTTATTCACGTAAGTCATACTCATTTAGTACTGAGCAACATGCAATTAAATAGCCATATAAAACACCCACAGGCTGAGCAACAGCTGCCTACAGGTAACCTTAAATTTCATGCGCTCACTTGCCAAATGTTTCAGCTCTAGCCATATAAATCTTCATTTGCATGTGGGAGCAGGGCAGGCCCTTTCCTCCAGCACCGTGGGCAGGTAAACAGGAGGCACTCCTTCGCCAGGCACAGCGCAAATCAGGCTTTTAATGAGTTGGTTAAAAGCCTGGTGCTGCAGATGGCGATTAACGGGAGTGCTTCTTGACCCACCACAGGGTCAGCCCTTCCCTGGCTTCCCTTCCCTCCTCTGCCTTCCTCTCAAGAGCACAGCTTATCCATTTTTAATGTTAAAAAGAATTCGCATCCAAGATCTGATAATAATTTATTTTCCCTCTCTTTACGCCAATTTTGCTCTACGGGGAAATGCCAGCATGCACCGCCCGCCCCCCCCCAGCTGGGGACACTCCACCCTATGAAAAAGTCAACCACTTGCCAAACGAAGGGCCAGGATTATATAGTTTCCCACTGAGCGTAGTGGGAATTCTCAGTTTGTGCTGGATTTCTCTGGAAAAATCTTCCCTCCGTTTTGATGCTGATGCAGTTCAGCACAGCAGCAAATTTTCAATGGCGCTTCAAGGGAAAAGCAGGATTCAGAGTGTTTCTTACCATTTTATTTGTCTTCCTCTTGGGGACAAAGGCATACACGGTAAACTAGAAGCTCTCTTCGTATCAGCTTTTGCACACTCCTGCAGTGTTCCTGGCAGGAGAAGGTCAGATATACTTTAATGTGAGTTGCTGTCTCTCCAGACATTGTTTTGTAACATCTGAAGCAGCTCTGGAATTCTAAATTTGGGTATTTTAAGCTCCAACCAAGATTTTTGAAGTGCACGCAATATAACTGCTCGCTACATGCAGATCGTTGCTCCCTAATGAATGGCGTTGCTCTAAGGATTTGCATGGAAAAAAGTTCTAATCTTATTTTTACCTTATTCCAGCCAATTCAGTGAGGAGAGAGCTGGCCAGACCGGAGCATGGCATTCGCCAGCAGTACTGGAGACATTGCACATAGCGATCCGCTCCCCAAGGCGCTGAGCCAACCCTGCCAGGCAACCTGCGGGCCCGAATAAATTTCAAAGCAGGTTAGAAGATGGGAAAGAAGTTTGGGAATGTTTCTTGAAATTATGTTCTTTCCATTTTATGGCATTCAAATTAGATCATTTCCTTTTTCATCCTGACTTTTTTTACCTTTTAGTAGTTTTTAATTTTTCATTTAATGAAAATGAATTCTCGTACTAGAATCTAATTTCCGTTCATTAAGGATAAAAGATGACGATTTCATGCAATGAGTCTCTCCGAATCCAGAAACCCTAAACATATGCTCAACACCAAGCTTATGAGCAACTCCATTTACCTTAATGTGTGCTTATCTCTAAGCATGTGCTTAAGTGGTTTGTTGGCAA
The DNA here is from genome assembly GCF_965183815.1 of Platalea leucorodia. Lineage (NCBI taxonomy): Eukaryota > Metazoa > Chordata > Aves > Pelecaniformes > Threskiornithidae > Platalea > Platalea leucorodia. The sequence continues at coordinate 4,263,673 of NC_138830.1, read as the reverse complement.
AAGCTAGAGTGCTTATCCCTTTCCAGATGACCCTATTTAATATTTACCGGTATTAATCTGCTCAATAACTATAAACACCAGAAAAAAAAAATTGAATTAGCTCTACACAGATCTTTTCCAAATACGATTTCTAGATTACCCAGGAGGGTCAAACTGTTCCATGCTCAGGGGCTGACCCCAAAGCCACAGAAATCAGTGGAAGGGTGTTGACCAATTACACCAGTTTGGGGATGGGATACCCTGTGTGCAGAAACACTTCTGGCTTTGGCACTGTGACAAATAGGGATAACAAAGGCTCTATGCTGACATTAAGAAAGTTTGTTTTATGTATTGACATCCTGTTAACCTCCAGCGCACTTAAAGGAAGCTGTTAATTTAATGATTGCGTCAGAAAGATATGGCAGAACATGAGCAACGAAGGAAATCTCCAAGCCTTATGTCAGCATTACCACCTGCACAGGCCAGCACTGACTGCAGGGACCTCTGTACAGAGCATAAATTTAAAGAATCTGCCCTTGAGAAGGAGAAAATTTCCAAATCAAAGCAGTAGTAGCTGATACAGACTGTAGCTACAGGCGTTGGTATCTGCCTCCACCATGAGAGCTGTCCTCCGGCAGCAAAGCCTCTCTAGATCCTACGTGTCCTTCCGCTTGGATTCGATGCAAAATGGATGGATTAATCCTCACCCACCACTTGGGGTAAGAGGCTGCACACAGGGTCTTATCTCACCCTATTGTAAAAGGTTCTCCGCAGCCCTCAAGAACCAGAAAAGTTTATTTTGCTACTAAGTCTGAGCAGTGCTGTGATTTCACCGCAATTAAATTTGACTCTAGGTGGTATCCATTTTACTGAGACATCAAACTCATATCGTGCATACATGCAAAGGTAAAAGTGGAAGGTAATGGTAAGACACTTACCTAAAATGAAATGCTTGACCTAAAAATATAGAAAGATATAAAGGCCCCGACTCAAAAAAACACTTCAGCACATACCTAGCAGCAGACACGCTGTTGAACTCAGCCTGACACAAGTGCTGTAACTACTATTACCATAATCAGGATTCATTACAAGTTGGATGGGATCTGAATTACAACTGTGCTGTAAAACCACCTTTTTAATCTGTGAACGCCAGTACCTCACTTGAAGTGATGAAGCTATAGCCTTTCCATTGCCTGCTCAGGCACTGGCTTAAATTTATACCTCAGAAAATACCTTAATTTACAAAAGCAAAGCAGAAAGAGTGTTTGGGTTGTTGCATTACTTTTAAGAAGAAAACCTTTATCTTTGTATGCCAGGCTGGCACTCACACTCAAGTTGAGTCCCAGCTCACTGACCCACATTTGATGCTTCTACAGATTTGAGCACTGACCTTCCAGTGCTCATCAGAGATCCTGGACTTGTGTCCTTGACTCCTGCAACTCACAGCATTGCTCCAAACGTCGCTCCTGATTGTGGGTCACTCTTGACTTTGACTCGTTTTCTTTTAAACAGCCCACCACCTCCATTTACCCCGTCTCCCCATCTGCCTCCTGCACAGTCCTTTCCCTGACTCTACTTCCCACTCTTCAACCTGTGGCTCAGGGTCGGCGTCATCCTGCAATCCTTTATCCTGCTGCTTACACTTTTCATCCACTAGCTCCTAACGAGAAATGGAAAGGAAAGTTCCTTGCAGCTTCAGCCAACATAACCTCCTAAGATCTTTCTGCCCAGAGAGACAATAACTATGGTTCAAGCCAAGATACTATCTCTTCCAGACGAGGGAAGTCTGGCAACCCTGATAGCTAATGACCTACGTAAGCCTGTGTTACAATTTCACTTTCCATAATTCAACTACAGTTTCTAAACTGTGTGGAAATGCTATATGGTATTTATGGAAACATTAATGTTACTTAGACTTTGGAAACAGTAACGCTGTTTTCAGTAGTCTTGGTTAACCACAGTCTTGAACTATCACATTCACTTGATAAAGCTTAGAGATGCTTAGAGATATGTCTACCAAAATAGAAAGGAAGAATTTGTGAGGCATTTCAGAAAACAAAATCACTCCTGAGCACGGGTGCCTCCTCTCATCTGGCTGCAGTCGGTGCAGGTGTCCATCTGCACACGGAGCAGACGGCAGAAATAAAGCCTAAACCTATAATCATTAGTCAGGCAAAATTACAGTGGGTGATGGTCTGCTCAGCTGAACCGAGTGCTTTATGGCAGGTAATCAGCACGCCCCTGCCCGATAACCTTTTTAATCTCTTGGGTTTCTAGTCAGCAGTTCTGCTCGTGTGGGCAGTAACATACAAAAGCTATTTTCTCTGCAAGTGTTGTAATTTCTATTTCAGTCCAGCACACTTCCTTATTGAACTGTCATTTGCCCACAAATGAGTTTTCTGAGTAATTAATACTGCAGAGGCTTTAATAAAGATGCCATGTAAGATTTTGCTACAGCAGCTCCAGGTGATATTCCCAGTCTGCCACCCTTCTTCCAGCTCTTCAAGAGCATGCCTCCTTAGATCCTGATTTGTCATGCTAAATCGTGCTACAGCACTGAGGCACAGGTTATTTTGCTTGTGTTTAAAAAAAAATAACTCTAGCACTAGATATATCATTCTAGAGAATAAAATCTGCCATTTTTCAAGTCAGGAAGGAAGCATTAGCAGCAGCACTCCACCTTTCCACAGGCCATCCTCATGTCTCTGGGCTGTGTTTGCTTTAGATGTTTTTCACCTCAAGTGCTTGCCACGGACACCTCGCCACCGCTGTCACCCATGCAGCTCCATGGCTGGTAGCAACCAGGAAAGCACAAATGAAGTGCTGCCAACTCTCGCTCTGACCAGAGCAAAGGAGATCGAGCAGCCTACTAAAATATCCCAGCAACTATATGGCTGTAAATAAATGGTAGAGGAGGAAGGGTGATAACAGCGTGAAGGTTTGTGAAGGGAAGGACTGGATCCAACTGCCGTGACATATGTTCAATGCAGAAAACTGACCTGAGACCACTTGCTCCTCACACAGATGGAGGGGTTTAATTCTGATAATACATCATGTAAATAAGCAAAGCCAAATAATCCTTATACAGGAAAAACACTAAGGAAGCTGTGGTTACCAAATATGCAGTGCTTACAGATTTTACTGAAGGCTTGGAAACGTGGGCTCAACAAACTAGCAGTTAAGGGACATATTTTCAGGCATGTGAAGTGCAATTGTGTTTCTTTGCGCGCAGGGAGGTTATAGGAGTTCGCATTCCCCAGTCCCGGCTAAGAGCACGTCTGGTTCTGCTGGGGGGACGCGCGGGCGTTCCACCCCCACGCTGCCCGCCCGGGCACTTGCTTCTGAGCAAATCCTGACATTTCCATCCAAGTTCAAGCTTTTTATGTTTGACTCGCCTCAGAAAACATCGGACATTAATCCCACCGCGCAGGTGTTAATAACAGAGAAGAAAACATCACTGAGGCGCCCATCAACCTTTCCCTCCTCAGGACACCTGAGTTATTCCTGACAAAGTGCTTCTTGCTTTGTCTTAACATCCGACTTCCCTGCAAATGCCCATCCGAAGCAAGGAGCAGTTCATCTTCTCATCTTTTACCTTCAGGGCAGTTTAGGTTAAAGTCAAACCACATGAAAGGAGACAGTGTTTGCCTGCTTTTACAGCTCTACAAAAATTGCCTTTTTATCATATTAGATGGCAATTTTTGTAACCAGCTCTGATAATTAATTGGAAACTAATCCAGGAACAAATAAGTGAGCGTGCCACAAACTGTATATGGAAGAACGACTACAGAAGAAATTCAAGAAAGAAATTTTGCTGGCAAAGATCAAAGAAAAGTAAAGGCATTAGTTAATAGCCGTATTTTCTTAAAACAAGAAGCCCTTCCTTTGAAGGCAACAGCTGATGAATCAGAATCTGATGAAGCTGATTCTTGTAAACTTCCTTTGAAACAAGGTACATGCACACCCTCAGAAAGAAAATAATTTCAAAACCCTGGCAAGATTATGCATGTCTTCTGAAAACTTTTAGTTCTTTAGTTACAGTAATTTCTCTGTTGTGTGAGTAGCCTTCAGAAGAAAAATATGCACCTACTCCACAGATTGATTAAACAATCCGATTGCAAAGCTGGTATAACATTTTCTTTTCCCTGCAAGTTAAGTTACAAGATTTATCCCAATCCTACTGAAATATTCTACACTTTGACTTCAGTTGAGCTAATGATCGGCCCATTTGTGGAAGCTCAGACCCAGCAGAAAACTGATGCCCACAGAGCTGATACCAGAGTGGCTGGCAGGTGTCTGCCTCCCAGGGTGAATTCCCATCCACACCAGTAACGCTAAGCTACTGGAGTCTCCACACGTGGCAGAAGGCATGTACTTCACAGAAGGTCCAAAGCCCCAGATGTTGACTAGGCAAGAGACAGAAGCAAGCACAAAGGAGGAGAAAGCAGGTACAGAATGGAAAAGTTTGGAATCCTGGCTGTTTCCAGGGCTTTAAGACCTGGACTGAGGCTTTAGGCGGCACTGGCTGAAAACAGCCCAGCACCCCCTCGGGGTGGGTGCTTACAGCTGCTCTTGTGTAGGGCTAAGCAGATCTTACTCTTCTTTTAACTCCTAATTGCCAGAGGAGGGACTGATGGTGCCAAGGTTCGCCACAGGCTAGAGGCTAAAGCCAAGAAACTGAGAAACACAAGTATTAAACCCTCAGTTTCTTGGAGGGGGAGGGTGTCAGCAGCAGCTCAATTCTGTTTATAGAGTAGGAAGGAAAGGCTGTTTTGGGACATTGGTACCTCTGTCCTTATTGGAAACCTCCCCTCAGTAATGACTATCTTCAGCACAAGAAGGGTGCAAGGTGAGAAGTTTCCACCTTGAACCATGGCACTGCTCTTATCACAAGATGCCTGGTGGCAAGCAGGAACAAGAACTGTAAGTAAAATTAGCTCTTATGTGGGAGGACTACCTCAAGGCCTGTCTCAGAGGGCTTAAATAGATCCTTACAGGATTGCTTCAAAAGGGAAGGAGACACACAGAAGCTTTTCCACAATACCAACATCAGCTATTGCCTTGTCGGTCTCTGCTGTCTGGGTTGGGGTTTGGTCCTGTGGAACTAACCCAATGTATCATTTTTCCTACACGCAGCCCGGTGACTAGCTAGGCTGAGTAAACCCTCAGTAATCCCATTTCTACCCACAATTTGGATGTGCTGACCCCTGAAGGGATCCACCTCCCAGATGACTGGGGGCATGGGCGAATTGAGCTCAAGCTCTAGGAAAATTCCTCAGGCTGGAACATCTGCCCTGGTTGAACTTACAGTTAACTTCAGCAGATGTGTTTTAGCTACCTTTTATAACCGGAATATAATTACACAGAACAGTTTCTTCAGTGCAAAGCCAGTTTAATGATTTCTGCCACAGTCCACAGCCATCTGGGCTGGTGGCACTGATACAGAAACACTCCAGTCTGAGAAAGCCCTCAGGAAAAAGAGCCTCAAAACAAGGGTGGAAGGTAGCACAGTTTAACTTGGATTACCTCACTGAGTTTTACAGTAAAATTCCCCAAACAGTTGCGTGATGGAATGGGAAAATATAAATATAGCTGAAGCATGCCTAGAGATGGGCAGGTCTTAGGAGACTGGATAAATGGGTGCCATGCAGTAACTTCCCGACAAGTCTGCTGGTTTTGAGACTAAATCCTGTCTCTTGGTCTGAATCAGAAACTGCCCCTCTGTTGTCTTAGACTTTCCCCTCAGTTCCTCACCCCAGCGCTGGTGTCTAAGGGTGAGGTGTCATGAGGTACCTGAGTCACGTTAACAGCTCAGTGTCACCCAAAGAGGCAGTGCCGGTCCCAGCCAAATATTCCTACCGATTTCCTTGCACCTTGCCCGTCTGACCCCTTGGCGAGATGCTTCAGCTCACTAAACCATCCAAACTGCTCAGTGCCGTGCTTTGGGAGGGCTCCCGCCCTGCCCACGCTCCGAGCTGCAGGGCAAAGGTACGTGACACGCGTACAGCCGGTGGACCAGCTCCAAAACAAACGCAGCTCGGCTAGCACAAGAAATATAAAAAGCTAGACAAATAATACATACCCCAAGCACATTTTCCTACCTTTGTGGGATTAAAACCCCTCCCTGCATGTCTAGTCCTCTGCTCTGAAGCTTGTTCCTCTCTGTGTAGGCAGGAGAAGCCTGTGAAAAGGGAATACTTCATTATGAGATTATTCCTGTCTCTTCCTCCCTCACTTACCTGCTTGTCTTGAAAAGATTACATACACATATTTTACCCCCTTTCCTAAAACTACTTGGGAGAAAACCCCTTTTTATTTTAAAAATCAGCCTCCTAACCCTTTTGCCAGTGAGGTTGAATGAGGAGCATCAGGTGATGCCTGGCACCCCTATATAAACCTCAGGCAGCCTCCAACACTTTGTCTCTGGGTACCCCACCCAGGCAAATCACCAAAGTTTAGTGCTGCTTTTTGTTACCCCTGTGCTAGGTGCAGATGTTTCTCTTCTCTATACATTTCTAGAGAAGGTGAAGACAGAGAAAAACAAGCCCCAGATCCCAAACGGAGTTTGAGCTTGGCATGGCTGCAGACACCCCTGTTACTGAGCCCTGCCAAGCAAGACTTCCCAAATTATCACAGCAGGCTGGTACCAGAAAACCTATCCCAAATTTGCTTTTATTTTATGGAGTGTGCCATCATTGTCCTTCTTCCCAAGTGGAGGTTTGTTTTTGCTGGGAATATGTTAAGTCTCACACACATTGCTGTTATTGCGTGGCTTTCCCTTCCTCTCACAGCTACTAAGCTCAGGAAGCCTCACATTCAGGTAATAAATATTATAGACTGATTACAGTCAGATATAGCAGAGAGTATTAGAAAAGCCTCAGATAAGCCTTCAGTGTCAGACATCTGTACCCACTGAGGGCCATTGAGAAAGACAGGCTTGGAAAAAGTGAGTAGAAAAGATGAATATATCAGATTTTATTAGTCTACACATACCAAGAAGGCACCAAAATACTGATTTCTTGAGGCTATATAAAAGCAGACATGCAGAAATAGCTGTGTTGAAGGATTCCCCCAGATAGTTAGACAAATACCTTATAAAAATACCAGGAATAAAATACAAGTGAAACGGCTGTGTTGATACACTGAGCTCACATCATTAAGTAACAGTGCTATGAGGTTAGCGGTAAAGTGATTCTCTTGTTTAAATCTAAACTGGAAGAGATCTTTCCACTTTTCAGGAGCCTGAAGGAGTCTCAGGGAGACTTGGGTACTAACAGCTCACTAGAAATGTCACCACTAATTCTTTGCTGTCCTCCAGGCTCTAATTGACAGCATTGATAAAGGATCAAAGATGACATTTGTCCAAAGTCACTTTTGTGTCTAGTCATGGTTTTAGAGGACAACATTCAGATTTCAAGTGATGTCTGCTAAATTCAGAGGGTTTTGTAACGGGATTTTGGGGTAATATTCATAATACAGCTGGGAACAACTAAAACCTGAATTTTAACTTCAGAGTCCATTCCCATTCTTCCTTTCCATGCCAGTGCTATTGAGATTACAGCTAGACTATGAATGTAAAGAACACTCAGAAGAGAGCTTTCTTTCCCCTCTAGGAACATCAAAGAGGAGAGCTGACTTTGTGCTCCACAACATCTAGGCACCAAACCTTCCCCAGGTGACTCGGCGCGATGACAAGCGGGTGACAGGGCAGCTGGCACGGCGCTGGGTACACCGAGAACACTGTTTCAGCTCACTGAATCCAAGAGGAGAAGGTCTTAGCGCCTGTGCCCTCCTCACAGGTCCACGAAACCAGGCCAGGCTGTGCCCCACATCTCAAACCAAGGTGACTACTGTGCTACCTTCTCCCAGTTCAGTTCCTAGACATTCAGTTCAGCACTTTTTCTAAGGATGCTGAAATTCAAGAAGTTAGTGGAATTAGCAGTGCTGAAAGAAATCAGGATCCCAGCTGAATAATCTGAGATATATAAATTCCTGTGATAATTAAAAACGGAATCTCAGCACAGAGCAAGCACCAGGAGCTTCAGTAATGTGTTCGGTTTATCTCTCTTCTTCATTCCCAATTTGCACAGATAAGGGAGCTGAATGACTGAGGGACATTGTGTCCTCCAGAGTCTTGGAAATTGTACTGGTGTTCACAAGACCAGAGATGCATCCCATCTCATAGCAATCAATACAACAACTGTTTAATGTATGCAAAGCAAGAGAGAGACACGGTTATTCAGAATTTCAGATCCTCTGCAGGGCTGCTGTATCCCACCTAGCTGGGTTTGTTAAAGCCCCCAGCAGCTATGCCACAAGACTGTTTTTTGTAGAGCTCCCAAGGTGAAAACTCACACACGGGTATTATAACACTGGTTGCAAACACATGGAAACCCTCCCTATGGCCACAAGTCCTTCACTACACACACCTCTGATTAACTGGGATCCCTGCTCCCAGCAGAAAGGCTCTGGCTCTCACCCAGGGGAGCTAACCGGGTCTGGCTGCCCGGACCAGACGGCCGGGGCGGTGAGACACGTAGGTCTCATCTGTGCTGCGTAATGAAGTCCCGCAGAGGCCCTTGCTGCACAGTAGTCTCTGGACACAGTTAAAACGTGAGCTGTGTTTTGCTGGGGATTACCGTGTTGTTACTGGTTCCCCTGATAGCATCAGCTCCAAAGCACAGACACGGCCAAGGGGAATGCTTCAGGAATCCAGATGCGCTCCTCAGCTTTAATGTGTTTTCCTTTCCCCAAAATATTACTATACATTTTCTACAGTGACAGCTATGACTCAGATACCTCAGCAGAGAAGGCGACCAATTTATTTGGTATGTGCTTGTATTTTTCAGCTGAACACCAAAAAACATGAATAGAGCACTTGGCCCTCAATATACAATTTTATGGAAATTATATGAATATACTATACAGTATGCAGTAGCCTCTTCATCAAGAAGGCAACTTTTCTTAATAGTTATGCTAGTAAGGAATATTAAATGGAGCAATACACATCTTACCCTGTTAAAGGGCTTTACAGAAGTCCATAATAAAGATTTCAGTGAGATGTGACTCTGCACCTCTCCTTTAAGTACCAGGAGGGAGCTTCCACATGGGCAAGGGGTGGTTTAGGAAAAATAAACAGAGTAGGAGGCATCTATACAAAAAGCACTTAAATAATCTAATCTCTGTAGCTAATTTAAGAACTCCTAGGGAAAGAGAAGTTAGAGATAAGGAATCTTAATGAGGTCAGGCCAAAAATCAACACATGATCAGCAATCAAATGCTTGCTGACTGCTGCCTGTTCATTATGTGTGATGAGTTTGACAGTTTCTCAAGAGGGGAGACCATGACAAAAATAGTAAAAACATTCCACTAAAAAAACCCACTGAGCCAGTATTAAAGTCTTAGTAAACAGTAAAAGCCTGGTAAAGCATTGTTAGTCATTGCTAAAGTATTGCTAAGCAACCCTTTATCCTCCTTAGGACTGGATTAGCTTCATCACAGCAATAACTAACAGCCCTCCATCCTTGCTTGCAACACTTAGTTTGAAGTGCTATGTAATTTTCTTTGAAACTCAAGTGAGAGTTGCCACTCTCGTTCCCAGCCCCTGCCGAGGCGTGGAGAAAGCTGCATGTCCGCAGGGAAACCTGCCTGCGGCTCCTGGCTGTTTCAGTAGCCAGGCTGCAGGACACGGCAACTAATTCAGCTTAGAAGACAAGCAATATTTATTCACTCTCACACTTTAATTCTTTGCTGATTGATTATCAGCAGCTGATATCTCTCTTTTGCACTGATTTAAAGAAGCTGAGCCTTGCTCTTGCCCCAAGCTAGAGTAGCTGCTGTCAGGATTTCCACTAAAGCTCTATTTAACTGCAGTAAAACACTGAAATGGGGGAACTCCGGGGCATAGACAGCACTGGACTATTGCTCGGAGGTAACAGCTTGCTGGTAGGCATTGCTACTGTCTTCCATCTTTATTTTGTACACCATTTACAGTTGTATCATCTCAGCAGGACCTCCAAAGTGCTTCTTCACTGGATGTTAGTAATAGATCACCTACCAGAGCAAATTCAACCAGGGTGTTAGCTCACCTGGTCTAATCTCTAAGCAAAACCCAAAGGAAGACAAGAGGAATAAGGGACCTGACCTGCCTCAGCCTGAGCTGAAACCCAGTGTGATGAGGGGTCAGTTAGGGACCAGCACCAATAAACTGCTACTTCAGAAAAGCCAGGGAGCCTGAGAAAAACAAGTTTGGTGAGTCTTGCAGGTCTTCCCTAGTGCTGCCTCCCCCGTGGCCACAGGTGTTGGGGAAGCAGCATCCAGCAGCCCATCTGCTTTCCCAGACCATCACCAGAAAGGGTGGGGAGCTCCCAGACACCTTCCCAGCCTTCCTTTGTCTCCATCTGAATTTCATTCTCCGATTAGCATAGATATACTAACAATAGCTCTCCCCAGCCTACGCACTGCCTTAACAAAGGTACAGCCACTTTTGTCCCCAGTCTGACGGATGTGGTTTGTCACCAGCTAGACCCACAGTGCAGTTAGAATGAGTGCTAGGGTCTACTCATATAGCTGTCTGCTTCACTGGGTAAGATGATAATTTCCTGTGAACTAGAATTACCTGTTCGCTCCAAAAGTTAAAGTCCGTGCCTACAAGAGAGATATTTTCTAGCAGTAACTTTTATAACTGAAAAAAATCAGTTAGATAGTGGAAACATTGTTTTTTAGTGAAAGCAAGGTGACAGCTACAGAAGCGTGTATTCAGCTATTATCCCTTTGTCAGAATGACCATCTCAGAGCAGGAGAGAGGTGCTATAGAAGTCAGAAACCTTCCTCTCTGGTTCAGGAAGAGCTCAAAAAATTGATGCCCCTTCTCAGAACCCGAGGCCTGATTCAGACAGGGTCAGCTCACGGGCTCTTACTCACATGGATGAAGAGATGCTCTCCCAGAAGGGCTACCACCAACATGACAGTCTGGGGGAACTCCTCACTCATTTAAGTAATTCATTTCCCAGCTTATGAAGAAAGAGGGTTTTTTTTTCTTTGTTTCCTGAAAAGACAATGCATGTAAACAACACATAAAATGATTTAGTTTTGTTACAGCAAGGGCTCCAGCTGCTCCCTGAGGGAAGGGAAGCAAGGGCAGCCCCAGTGAGGGCACTGCCACAGTCCCAGAGAGCCTGAGCCCAGCAGCCAGAGCCACCAACAGCCCCAGAGCCAGCAAGGGATGAACAGGTCCAGGGGCCACCCAAGGAGCCCAGTCAGGAGCAAAAGGAGATAGGACCAAATGGGCTGCAATGCACATGCAAGGGGCCACCCAGGACACCACTACCTACAGCATCAGTCCAAGGAGCACAGGCAGCAACAAGGCTACAGACCAGCACCCCTGCAACAGAGCTCAGCCTGGAAGCAAAGGCCTTGGGCTGAGCTTAAATAGGGCCCAGGGCCCATGGTCAGGGCGTGGGTGAGGTCCCAGGTGAGGCTGCTCAGGGCCATTAAGCTCACGTGAGGCCCTGACACATATACCTGCTGCTGATATTCATTTTAAATATGTTTTAAATGCCAATTTATTCCTGTGTGAGACCAAAAGCAGACAACAGCCACATATCAGAACCTCTCCCAAAATGATCCTGTGATAAAGTCTTGTGGTTCTGCTGCACCATGGGTCTCTGATTGCGAGCAGCCCGCTCCCAGATTAGACCTCACCCTGGCTGATGAAAATGCTGGGCTGGTAACAGGCAGTGGCAGTGTGGTCAAATTTAAGTGTTTTTTTTTTTTTTTTCTGAGTTCCCAAATTTCCCAGGTTAATGCCACCTCAGAAAAAGCACATCACTCAGTTTAAAAATTAATCCCTCCTCAGTTGGTTTGACTTTCTCACACACCAGCTCCCCTGGGGCAGAGCTCACAGGAACAGAAATGCCTGGCTTTAGGCAGTCAGATTTGAATAAGTGCATGATAAATGTATTTATTTCCTAAAATCCAGCATGTATAGACAGTGTAGCCCACCCTTCCTTCCCCATCTTCCCTGTCTGGGGCTGAGTCTTCTCCCTTATCTTCAGCGAGCAGTTCTGACATTCTCCAGATACGCACATGAGGTCATGCAGAGACTTTTTGGCTAAGTACCCTGCTTATCCACAATGCTTGCACGTAAAGGAGGTTGAGGACATCTTCCCATATTTGAACCAACGGGAGAGTTTTATCTCCGCGGGAGCCCCAAAGACACAATACAAATGTTTGCCTTGCGCTGTTTCGCTCCTTAACAAGGCCCTCACGGCTTTCAAGGGAATAGATCGCAGGGCTGTGCCAAAACTGGCAGCTTCCTGGAGAATTTGCGGTAGATAACTTGAAACAGGTTGAAGGTAAAGAAGACACTCAGTAAACCGCGAGTCGCAGTGAAGAGGAATAATAAAGACTGGGAAAAAGTGTGTGCTAAAGAAATGGTTTCTCTGGCAAAGCCAGACTGGGGCTTTTTGCAAATAACACTGATTGCTAATTGAACTGCTCCTACTCTTTATATTTTCTTTCTAGAAACTTGCCTCTCTCTGGTGTAGAGACAATGAAGAACTCGCATTTTCAAGCAAAGCTGATGTGCCAAATTGTGATCTCAGTGAAACTGGTGGAAACGTACATAAAACATTCCCTTAGGGGAATGGGAATTGTGGGGTTCGGAAAAGAGCCCCGGTCACACAAATGGAGTTTCATTATTTGGTATGTGAGTTCATTATAAGTGGGTTCAATTATATTTCATCAGTGAAGAGAAAATAGCCTTTTCATCCAATGTATCTAGTTGAGTTGAATGCTAAGCACATCGGACGCAGCTTTTGGGAAAAAAAAAACCAACAAAACAAGAACAGTAGCCATGTGAAAAAACAAACAAAATGACTAAAGCATCTCGGTGCCTCAGCGAGCTCTCTTTTCTCACGGAGCCATGGGATAAAGAAGTGAATGAAGTACAGTAGCTTAACATGCACCGCATGAGTGTGCGCGGTGCCACATTTGCTGATTTACTAACTCGTTTTGTTTGAGGGGCACTTGAAAGGCTTTGACATTTACAGCTCTGTAGGCAAATGTGAAAGGAAAGAATAGATGCTGTATCTCCAAGCTCCCAGCTGCTGGTAAATGTCTACTCAAAGCGCCAGCAATCCACATGAAATCAGGAGGCACTGTTAGCCACAGAGCTTCCCAGGTTTGTCTGCGAACACTATTAGAGCAAATACGTCAACAGTCAGTAGGGTTAAAAATGTAAATCGACCTCTCAGCGAGATGTGAAGTCTCTCAATGGAAAGTTGTAATGCCTTTACCAAGTTTTCTATTCAAACGCTGTGCAAGCTGGATTCAGAAAACAGCTCAGAGCCCGCAGTTAGCAGCCGTCTATCAGGTGCTGAGCATACACGGGGTATCCTAAGATACTTAAGTCAAAGGGGGTTTAGGACGCTTTCCTGGACTGTAATTGCAAGGACAGTTTTGTTTCTATGTGAGTCACACACTAAACAAATGTTTATTCTCCTGTATGTCTCCTGCTTCACAAGGGCCTCACGGTTTTCAAGGACGTAGCGCACGCAGACGCACCAGGAGCAGGACAAGCACATCTCGTGAAGTTTCAAGTGCTGTACTCAGCCCTGTTATTTCTCACGGATGTAGCTGCTACGTTTTGATTTGTCGAGCCTGAAAGCTTTTTGTCTTTCTAACTCAGTCAGTGGAACCCATTTTGACAGCGTGGGTGTTTCGAAGCTCTTCAATTCAGCCTTGGCACTCTTGGTGTCGGATTTGTGGGTACAGCATCATTTTTCTACTCTGCCGCGCGATGCAGACTCCGTTTTTCTGCCGCTTGCTGACAGGCAGCACTGTAAGAGTCTGCAGTTGTCCGTACGTCCAGTTATTCTCTGTCAGTCCTTCCCACCTATTTGGCAGGGCCCTGCCTATTCAGTTGGGATTTTTCACCCACATGAGGAGTAGCGTGGTAAAGACTGAGGGGAGCAAGGGAGGAAGCAGGGTGGAGCAGGTGAAATGCAATGGAGAAGAGGAAAAAAACAAAGATAGCAACGGAGTAGGAAAGCAGTGAAAAGATACAAGGGAAACGCAATGATTAAGACTAGCAGGGAGTGACAGACAACTGTTTTCACAAGAGGGATGGGGCGGTGCTGATTCTGTAACGCGTACACTGTGCGCAAAGTATTCTTTACAGATTTTTCGTGCAGTCTTGCTCAGTTGGAAACCTGCATGGAGAGTAATTGCCTGCATTTCCTTCCCATGGAGACCAGAATATAGGGGAAGAGAGTAGAAAGTTGTGTGCTTGGATGTGATCCACAATTAGAAAGCACTGCTGGTCCTGTAGTTTAGACATGGCCTGTCTTAAATACGCTCAGATGGACAAGAAATGGAAGGCAGCCCTCCTCTCTGCCAAGCTAATTTGGAGAATTAATCTGAAAGAAGTTTGAAAGATGGTTTCAGAGGTCACTAATAATATCCATTCTTCCAGTTACACTCTGTCCTCTCCATCATCCCAGAGACTCCTCTTTGCACTCCTCGTCGTCCAGGAAGAGCTCAGCTAAACCCATGCAACTACAAAACTCATTCAGCCTAGGACTAGGCGTTATTAAGATCCATTACTTTCTCCCGCACTCGCATTCACGATGCCTACAAAATCAGTGTTGGAGGGATGCCACGGGCATATAGGCATGTGTCCACTGTCCTTTCCCTCGTCCTGTGAAGAAGAGTCGCTGCACGCTGACACAGCCGATCCCTGGTTTTTCTTTTTCAGCCTCACAACCTGGTCCCCGGTCTCTGCCCTTCACTGTGTGCGGTGGCTCTGCAGAAGGCAATTCCACTTAACTGCTAACTTTTGGGGAGGAGGCGTCAAGGGGAAATTCATTCCCTTCCTCGAGACTGCCAAAACAAAACCTCCTCTTTCCCATCCTACTGCAAGAGAAGACAGCAGAGGTCCTTGGGAAAGTACGTGGCTCTTGTAGTGCCAGATGCAGCACTGGTGAGTTGTTACAGTGAAAAGTGTAACGGAAAAGTGGGATATTTCATTTATATTTCTATCTGGATAGCATTGTTTAACAAATAAGGATGAATTCCCCAGAATTGTTTGCTGAAACACAAATCACACATAATTTGGATTATTCTTAGAATATTCACTTTATTTCTCTTCTTAGAGGTTCATATTTACCACATCTCACACTCAAAATATTTTTAATTAAGAAACAATGCTGTCAACATACTCTTTTGCAAAGTAAAACAATGCAGGGGAAGAAAGGCTGCTTTCCTCATTTTCTATTGCATATAAATGACTAAGGCCATTCTGTGAGAATGCCTTTTGAAGTGCACAGTTGACCACTGCCACCCACCATGCACAGATCGGTTCTGATTCCCTCCATGCACAGATCAATTCCTTAGGCTTTGTGTTTCTCGAAAATCTGTGTGGCATCTTTAGATTGGAGATAAGGTCAACACCGTACTCCTTGCCTCAGATGATGAGTATCTAGGCTTGATTCATGTTGACTTCTATCAAAAGAGAATATAAAATAGAATTGTAACTGGCCTGAAAGGAAAAATAAATTAAGTAAAACAAATCATCCTTTTCTTCTGCTCTGATGCTGGCAATAAACATCACTGTAGCTGTGAAATGCAAATGAGTAAGGGCTTTCACTCCCTGACAGCAGACATCACATCACCAGAGAGATGGCCTTGAGATCCCTGCCAGTCGCAGTCACAAGCCATCCCTATGGCAACTAAAGCAGGGGCTTGCAGGGAAGAGTAATACTGGGAAAAGGCAGATTTAATATGCTCTAGCAGCTGAAAATAAGAGAAAAGTCAGCACCACAGGAGCAGCCGGGTTTCTGCAGATCACATCAAGGGCTTCGTCCCCCACAGGCAGTAAGGACTGCTACCGGGTGACAATTCAGCTGAGCTGTGAGGACATACCACTGGACGTCCTGGGGTCTTGGTCCTTGATTATCCTACCCCAGAATCTGATTATACCACACAGTGACCTTAATCTGGCCCACACTTACAAATTTCCTTCCTATAAAACAAAAATACAGAGAAGAGCCTGGAACTTGGGCACTGAGCAGACAACACACCCAGGCTGAGGAGCTGTCTGAACGCTATGAAACCCACGTTCCTCCTTCCAGACATAGCCAGGGGACTAAAACTGCTTCCAACACGTCCTTTTACAGCCTACTTTCCACCCAGTAGTTACAGGCCTTTGCAGAACAATGCTGAAATGCTCCAGAATCTCAGAACTTCTTCCTGAGCTGGAAAAGAGCAGGTATGGGGGCAAGCAGAGCAACTCAAATCTGTTCTGGACTTCATGCTGATGCTAGAGGTTGCTCTCCAGAGAACTAGAAGAGTGTTCCTGCCATGCGATGCCACCACTCTTCAGGGAACACAGGTTTGCCTTTGCTCCTCATGCCTTCAAGCTCTTACAGCCAGGAATTGTTCTACGGATTGCTTTTTTCATACCTCCACTTGAATATTGAACAAGAAGCACCTATAAGGACCCACGGTGTTTTCAACATCTACCTCTCGTTTTTCATTAGCAATGATTATAGGAAAGGTGAGCATCATTAAAAGTAGGAGTAAGACAGCAAAAGTTACCTGTTAGAAGCAAAACCACTGGACAAGAATTACTTAAAGTCCAATTGGAAAACTGTGATTTGCTTTGAATATTCTAAGTGGAGGCTTAAACAAGGCAGGAGCTTAAATTTACAGTCATGTTTCAATGTTGCATTTAATAAATATAAACAGGGAATCAGTTACATAGGAGTAAGACAAGTTTAGTTAGGAGAAAAAGCTCCTAAAGTAGAAAAAAAGAAAGAAAAAAAGAAGAAAAAAAATCCAGCACGCTGAAGTATTTGTAGCAATTTAAAATAAACTAGTGAGGTGAGAAGCACGCCAGTCACCGCTGCTATCCGGAGCTCACCCCCGCGCTCCCGGAGCAGCCCTGCCCCAGCCCGGGAGGCAGCCGGCCGTGTGCTCGCTGCGCTCCTCGCTCAGTCCTCCTTTCTGCAAGCGGCAAGAAATCCCGGAGAAATTGTGACCGGCCAATAACGAGAGCAGCCGAGAAGAAAGTACTGAACTAGGTAAGACGCCCAGACACATTACCAAAGGAAGTGGAGAGCTAGTGTAAGTAATCTGTGAATCACCAACCGGAGCAACCATGCAAAAAGAGTTTATTCTCTGATAGTTACAAGTGTTGGGGAGGGACTGGATCACCAGAGGACATCTGCACAGTGTTTTCATCAGCCTAATTGTGCCAACATTAACATTAGCCAACAGGAACTGAGCTCAGTGCATTAAATAAACTTGCCAGTATTAACCTGTTAAAACTCTCTGAGTACTCGACCGAGCCAAGTCCTTCTTCAGCCCACCTGGAGCAGCATATGGCACCACCAACCAGATTAATCCTTTTAATCTGTATATTGTAGCAACTTGTAATGAGATAGAGAGTTTTCCACTGTTTCTAATTCAGCCTGCGTCGGTAGTGGTTTTCAGTCCCTGCTGCCTCATGGAAGGCTTTGCTGAAGTTATTCCAGTTACTGTTGTGACTTCATTTCCTCGTGGACTTGTGATTACCGTCGTGATTGGCAAATCGGCCGGTAATGTCAGCAGAGCCTCTGAGGCTGAGCGGGCCCCAGAAGTGAAGCCGGCTCTCCGGCATGAAGGCTCCAGGTCAGGACACAAACAGCAGGACACCAGCAGATGTAACTCCAGAGATGTTTCCAGCGATGGATCCACGTAGGCTCTCATTTCTCATAGGAGCTCCATGCGCCCCTGTGTCTTTTGTTATGTGTGTCTAAAGGTGCACCCTTTGGCTTGGCCTACCAACCTTCCTCTCGTTTCAGTGAGCTTTGAAGGTGTGCTCACAGGGAGCAGAGAATGGAATTAGGTTTTCCTGGACCTGTGATTTTTCCTTCTCTAATTGTTGGTCTACAAGAAAGATAAAGAGGTCTTTCTTTTAATGGCAGACCACAGAGCTCTGCTGTAAGGCGAGGTCAAAGAAGAAAATGGAGCTTCTCTGGAGTAGGGAAATTATTCTCCCATGCCACGTATACGTGTTAAAACTTAGTTCGGTGGTTTCACACAGAGGTGCAGCCTGTGTGCAGCCAGACACCATTCACAGGGGAAGCTTTGGGTCTGAGCACCAGCTTGGACAAACTTAGTTGTCTGAGACGTTAAGTAGAGAAGGAAGTCGACAAGGAGAAGAAGCAAATATTGAATCCGACTTCACTGTCCTTCCCAGAGAAACAGCTTTCTCCTCTGTGGCCAGGACTGGCACAGGCAGCTTCCTCCCCGAGTCTTGGTTTTCTTGGCAAAAGCTGTTTATTTTATTGCGTAATTTTTTTCCCGAAGGGTCCAATCCCTTACTTGTTTCAAAAATATTTGGCAATCTCTTTCTCATCACCCTTTTGGTTGCCTCTGTGTTCTGGGGCTGCTCGTGGGGTGATGCATTGCTGCTGGGTGACATTTGCAGACACATTACTGACAGGAACAGAGAGCCACAATGATTTCCTGAGGTGAAACTTCCCGCCAATTGGTGTGTGTCTGTGTTTTTGGATATGTTGTTTCTTATTTTTCTCTGGCTTTCGTGTGATGTCCCAGCTGTACAAATTACATCACCATCACCCTGATATAAATTCCAGTTATTCATGCTCTGGACAGCCCTGCTGCTCGCATCTCAGAGCTGGGGCTGAGCAGTTGCTAATGGTCTCACCCCAGATTCGGGTACTTGATCCGGGCCCATCATCTTTTGAAATCAAGGGTTGTCTCTATAGATCATTTTGGAAAACAGTAAGAATACATGAAGCAAAAGCAGCGGAGCTGTATTTGCAGGTGACAAGTTTCAGAGGTAATTTAATCTCTTTCAGGAGCCTTCTAGATACAATTTTCACTTTCCTTGAAAAATGTTCCTGTAAAAGATATGTTTAATTCATGACTTGACCGGGGCTCTGGTGAAACAAGGGCGGTGGCATGGGAGACCGAGATCATGTAACAAGGGGCTAAAGCAAAGATATTTTATATCGCCTGGTGTTCAGCGAAACACGGTGAGCAAAAAGAGTGCGACTGGCAGACGCTGCCTGTGAGCAGTGCCGCTGGGCTGCCGAGCGCTCCCGTAGACCGACTTCCATAGCAGCTAACCTATAAAAAGACTTTACATTGGAAGAAGGGCTCAGTTCTCAGCGGGAAGATAAGAAGTCCCTTTCAGAACTTGATTCAATGGATGGGCTTATATTTAAATGATAAATCAAGATGATTGATAGTATTTTATATTTATATATACCATATATTATATATCTTTAATTTATACAAAATCTAATACGGGGAAAAAATGGTAAAAACAATGAAGTTTTATTTTTTAATATTTGCAACACAATTTAACATGATAAAACCCAGTTTCCAATCCTCTGCCACTTTGGCCCAGATCTCTTCCCGTCCAGCCCCATTAATCCCCACTAAACCTCTTGTCTCAGCCACGAACCTGAGGAGCCCCTGAGACACACTCCAAGACACAGAGATTAAATCACACAGAAGTCAGAAGTCACCTCCCTGATGAACTCGCTAGCTGAGAGGCTCATGCAAATAAGACAAGGTGTATTGGCAAAGCCAGAAAAAGGTCGGTTTGGGAAAGCCAGAACAGAATCGCTCTGGGTTTCTGTTGTCTGAGCACGGCATGGCAGCACTATTTTGAATGTCTACAAAACTGTGGAGTCTTAAAGAAAACACTGAGCTGGTGGCTGGAAGTGGTGGAGGAAAAATGGAAAAGAAGTAGGAACAGTATATTACTATGATGTATAGAACTATTGCCAGAAAGAATATTGATTGAACTAGTATTCAAGAGTATTGAACTATTGATTGACAGAAGAAGTAAGCTTGGACACAATGCAAGCCACAATATGATGTGCATCGGGAGTTATCTTCGTAGTCTTACCATCACTAACTGCACAGACAACACGCTACAGCACCCGCATCTGCTAACGCACCATATCTATCTTCAGTTATGCTGTCCCATGCAAGGCTGCCTGGAGATAGTGTGTGTCATTAAGAAAAATGACCATAATAATAATGAAATTATTAATATACAATAATAGATTAAAAGAATATATTTTGTTTTCGTGTGCAGACAGTTTGGTACAGAATTAGGAAGATAAGTTCAAGTCTGCCAGAGTGAGCTGGTGGGAGCAAGCTGAGGGCTAAAAACTGCCTTGGATATAAATCTTAACTGCATTTCACTGCATTCTTCCAGGAAGCGAGGCAGGCTGAGGAGGAAGCTGCAGTAATCAGGAAAGGCAGTATGCAAGCTAACAAGAAGCTCTTGAATGAGAGCTGTTCCATGGCCATGCTCATTTATAACTATAGTTTCATGGGGTTTATTGAGGTACAATGCTTTTTCTATGGAAACAGAACATCAGCCTGGAAGCAAAAGCCCAGGGAACAGCAAACACACTGCAGTAACGGCACTGACTGTTTCGAATACAAACTACATTTTTGCTTTGGCTGCAGATCAAATTGTGGGTAGAAGTTCAGGTCATCTCTCTTTCTGTCCAGATGAGTCTTCCATTTCTAGCTAGCTGTTGGCCTTGGCATTTCCATCTATGAGTTGCTAATACAGCAATGTCTTCTGTAGCATATTTTAGACTCCCTGTCATTACTGCCTCTGCAGTTTGTCACTTGCAGTCCATTGCTCCCATTTTTTCCTTTCCCATTCTGCGAGACTTTTCAGAACGGAGATGAAGTGCTGGATTTGATGGGCCAGATCCATTTTATTACAGACAGCTTGTGATGGTAGTATACACAGTGTCATGATTGTCATCCATTTCTTCTGAGTATTATAGAAACTCAGGCATTTCTTTGAATGCTCAGTCCTCAGACCCTTCTATCCGCTTTGTTTACCCGACTTGATAATACAACAGCAGTCTGGACACCCTGGGCTGCCATCATGGCAATGGCACTTGTAGTGAAGAACAGAGTTCACTACTGCATCAGTAGGAAAAAAGAAAAAGGCTTATTTTCTTAATTTGAATTGTGGTGTGGGATATTGACCCATGAATTTAGGCCAATAAACTTTCCTTTTTTGCAAGTAGAACTCTTACTATTTCATTTACCCTTTATGATTCCATAAATGGAAATATCATAAAGGTAATATTCAAAACAAAGTTGTTACAAAAAAGCATGAAGCAAGTATAGATTTTTTTAAATGCTGTTAATTAGAGTCATAAAATTTCAGAGTAGAAAATTTCCATTTGAATGACGTTATTAAGTACAGGACTGCATGTTCCCATGGCTCAGCAACCTCAGAAAATATATCATTAGTGGTCCACAGAGAAAGAATGGATAGTTTGGTGTTGGTGTTCTTATTTTCAGCAGCTTAACACATTAATGATATAACTGCCATTATTTTTCCATAAATGTTGTTGTCGTCCCTGCCAGAGTATGTTATCTGATCAGAGATGCAAGGGGAAGGGATTCACATGCTTGTCCATGGTTCACATTAAGACTGGCTTTCCATAGTCTGTTAAAATCTAGTCCCCATTATGGAAGGCTGAAAACCATTAATATAATGCATATTCTGTAGCTGTAACAGGCAACTCAGATGCCTTTTCATGAATGTATATGTTAAAATCATGTGATATTTTCCTTCCTTTTTAATATAACATGAAACATACAGTGGGAGGAAAAGTGAAAGACACTGGGTCTCAGAACTTTTTCTTTCAGGAAGAGGTTAAGGCTGTACAGCACAACTGAAGCCAAGGCATTCGTCTTTTATTGGATCTCAGAAGCATAAATATGTAGACCTGTGCAAAGTGCTAATTAGTGACTATGCCTGTCTACAGGTGCTATGATTGCAGTCTATTGATCTATTGATTTACTGAGTATTCATCTTCAGGGCTTGGTCCTCATCTACTTAAATATTAATGATCTCATCATATCATTGTCCCTCCAGTTGAAATGGTTGGTGAGGCTGATGTTTCACACTGCCAGTAAGTTAATGTATACGTTCAGACATAGATTTACATGATATAGGAAAATACCACATGATAAGACCAGAGATCCTGCTCTCCAGGTGTGGTGTCAGGGCTGTGAGTGCTTTAGCAAGCCTTGTTGGCCCTGATCGTCCTCACCTGGGGCCTCCACCCACACCCATGGCCCCAGCAGCTCTATTTAAGCTCAGCCTGGGGGCCTCTAGCTCCTGCCTGAGCTGTGCTGGAGGGGTGTCAGTCTTCAGCTTGGCAATGCCTCTACCTGTTTGTAGAGCTTGTGGGTCCAGACCTCAACCTGCAGACTGATCTCCTGACTTGACTTCAGTCCTGTCTTGCTGCTATGGACCTACCTGACAACCACTGGAACTGATCCTAGCCCTGACACGTGGATTGACTTATTGACCTTGGACCTGTCTCATTACTGCAGTATTGCCTTATGGTCTGGACTCTTGGTTGAACCTGCCCTACTCACCTTGCTCAGGTATTGTGGGAACGGGCTGTGGCTGGAGAGGTCCCCCTGTCCTGCTGGCTGTGTTGTCCCCCTTGGTGTCCATCCTTTAAGGAGCAGTAGGCCCTTGCTTCTCCCTGACAAGGAGTTGAAAGCAAATATTAATGAAAGTGTGTAGGAGTAGCTGAGTGGGCATTGGCTGAGGTGAAGTGATATTTCCCCAATGTATTCCTTTAGTCTCTTATTTTGCAGCTCAGTGAACCAGAGTTGGTGCCTTTATACTTAATAACTGTCAATGGATTTCCTTTATCTGAATTCCCTTGAACCTATGTAAATCTTTAGCATCCAGTGTCCTGCAGCAATGAGTTCAATGACATAATATATGATGTGAAGAACATCATCATCTTTTTTTGAACCTGGTATCTGCTAGCTTTGTATGACACCCATTGCTTCTTGAAGTGATATAATGTGAACAATCAGTTCTTGGTTGCTTTCTGTGCCTCACTTCACACTGTAAACTTCTACTGTATTCCTTTCTTAGTCATCTCTTTCGGGCCAAAAAGTTGTAGTTTACTTAGTTATTCCATATTTAGATACAGAAATGGATGTAGGCATGAGCATATGTGCACACACTCTTCTGCTTATTAGTACTGAAATTAATTAGGAGATGAGGGATGCCTAAGAACTTGTGCCTCCACGGCTTTAGTGATTTGGTATCCAAAAGAATATATTCGCTGGTATGGGTTTAAACTCTTGTGAGGTCTGTTATGTAAATCAGACAGAGAAAAGTGCAACAGCATAACTTATTTACAGATGTCTTGGCAGCCCTGCAGAGCAGCATTTAGGGAAGCACCTGTTTCTCCCCAGTCAATAGGGCTGCTCTGTTGCGAGATGCATTGTTCCTTTCCACTGTTACTATGTAAGTGGAAATAATTTAGAGAAGAAATAGCACAAAGTTTTTAAACATTAATAATTGATCTGTAAAATGGAGAATCATTATTTTTGCTAGTAATTGGTTTCTGGTTTCTACAAAGTCTTCTAAGTGAAGAACACACAGGGTATGCAATTAAAACTAAAAAGGGTATAGACCGTATCTGACAAATCAAGCTCAAGTACGGCTGTTCCATTGTGTTCCCATATGTATATCAAGGTCAGTTTTTGGAGGATGCAGCACAGCCCAGACTTTCAAGTTGGATACTGAATTGGCTGGAGAAAAGTTATTGTATTGGGAGCTGCTGTATGCTTAGCTCTTCTTGGAGCTTGACCTTAAAGGATTAAGACAGTGTAATCTGTGCAGCTCAAACTGTTCCACCTGAGCACATGCATGGGGAAGGAGGTGATGGGAGGTGGGTTAGCAATCAGCAGTGTGTTCCTGGTGGGGATGAACACCACTGCTCTTTTCCTGCTGGCATGGAGCAAGGAGAGGCAGGGTGAGCCCTGTCAGCCTGGGCAGCCTGTGGCACAGTAAATATCCACTAATGCTCCCATTCCAATGGAAAAAATAAAGCCTCCCTAACTTGGGAAAGAACTTAGCTGCAAACTCAGTTTCATGACTGAGCTGTGTCACACCAGCGCAACAGATCTCACAGCCTGAGGCTGCTGAAAGACCCTTTTTTCCCAGTTACCTTATAACTGTGTAAGTTCAAATAACTGCTTCCTATTCCTGTCAGGGATGACCCATGGCTCCTAAAAGGAGTGGGACCTCTCACCCTGCTCCACTACTGACTGTCTGCGGTTGCCAAGCTCAGGCTATTACTGTCTTCTCTAATGAGACACTTCAGAGAAAGGAGAAGAACACACAGTAACTGCTAGCATGAAATAACCTTGCAATGTGAAAAAATAACTCCTTCCTGACCCTGGTGAGCACACTGGTTTTGAAGTATTCTGCAGAAAATCATGTGGGTCTGGAAGAATATTGCTTGCTTCTGCATCATCTGACCTACATCTGCTAGCCCAACTAGAACTGTAAGTGTTGTGCCCCACCACTACCACTGGCAGTGCATTGGAGGTCAGAGCTGTGTTGTGGTGCTGGAAGTGAACTCCTGTTGCTTGTTAGTTAACAGTAGCTAATAATGAGGAAAAACAATGCTATAAACAAAACAGCATCCATGACAACATGGCCATTTACTCCTGAACTTCTCAAAATAGGAATAATTAACCTCCTTCTCCAGTTTTTATATTTTAAAAGCTTACATAGGCAGATGTGGGCATGTTCTGGCAATTAATAATCAGCTGAGTCAGAGGTCTTCAAGGGAGCTTGTAATGAAGTGCCAGGATGGATCTTCCTCTTCTACATTTACGTTCCTATATCCGGAATGCAATCTGCATTGCTCAGCACAGCAGCTTTGCCTTTTTGCGCTATATCAAACAGATCCATGCAATTGTTTCAAAGGAGATGCTTTTCCTATTGGCTTTGACAGCTAAAAATGAGGTACCCGTGTTTTCACTTGCTGGAGTACCTGAGTGATATGTCATGTAAGTCTGATCTGCTGACACCTTCCCCCAGGGAGGGTGCTGCCAGTCTGTTTATATGGTCCCTACAACTATACCAGCTCAATACACTTCTCCTGTTTTAGAGTAACAAATGAGCACAAAGATCAACCAGTTTATGCTGGGAATGGGAAGTGAATACATGCTGATGGGTCATAGCCTGGTTCCCCAAACTACATCCTCCTTCCCTGGCTCTTAGGTGGGGTCCTTGGCTGCAAATCAGGCAGAGACATGTCAGGGGAGATTTCCTTGCAAAGGCTCCACTTCGGTGGCATTGTATCAGGAAAATAAGGTTAATGACTCTTCCACATGAAGCATTTGTTCCAGGAGACCTATATTTAGGGTCCATGATGTGGATTCATGCTTCCAAATGCACTGATACAGCAATGGCTGAAAGCGCTAGCAAAAACTGTAATAGTAATACTGCAAGCACCTACAGACCAATTTGAAGCACAGGCTTTGTTGTTTTCAGGGTAAAAGGTCTGCATCCTTGGGTAACTGAGGATTCTGGAAATACATAGATTAAATCTGGGCTCAGGACTTGAATTTGGCTCTGCACATCACTGACCTGAATAAGGTAAAAGACGGTATGAGCAGGTCATCACTTGGCTCAATAAGTACACAGTTCCTTACAGCCTTTATCATCCAGGCCTCCTTATCTTGCTCCATCTGCTCCATTCCAGTGATATTTTTAGCATGCATTCATGGTACAGTTTTTCCAGTCTGGCTGCCTGACCCTTTGGTCTCCTAACAATGCAGCTGCAATGGAAGTGGTGCAGGAGCGAAAGCTGCCAGTGAAGTGGGATTTATTCCAGATCCCAGAATAACCCCCAAATTTAACCAATCCTGTCCCCTTGGAGCTGTTTTTTTTTAACGAGTCAAGCTGGGAGGTTTTTTCTGTAAGGTTCCGTTAACCTATAAATGGCTGCAGCTCAGCTTTGAAGTTAACACTTCATTAAGATTAATTGGGGAAGTTCGCACCTCTGCTGGGAGTTTGTCTCGCAGACTCTGCAAGACAGAAGTGGGCTGATTTACATGCTGATGCCTGGCTTTGCAGCCGTAATAGCAAGGGCAGGGACTGGCTCAAAGAACAGTGCAAGAGCTGAAGAATGACCCTGCTTGCACAAGCTCAGCTCCTCCTGCTCCTGAACCTAATAAAGGGAATGGATGCTGATGACAACAGCCCTGAACTTGTACTACAATTTCATGTGCTGATGTCGGGGCATTAAATGACTGGGGATATATGATTAAACCTTATGTTACTGGTGGTGGATAAACAAAGAGGTAAATTTTTCCATTTAGCTACTGCTGCCTGGTATGAGCTGGAGATTATTCACTGCGAGGAGGAGAAGGGAAATGGGGCTGGCTCCTGCTGACACCCAGGCCGTGTCTGGTGTGCTGTGCCATGGGAGAGGGCTCCAGGAGGATGCGGGGAGGCGGAGAGCTGCGGAATTCTGTCTCTTCCCCTTGTGTCAGGCCACAGGATGGGAAGGAAGAACCCCGCGATGTGTCGGGTCCATCAGGACCAGGAAAGCTGATTTAGCCTCTGGTGTATCTGTGAGGGTTATTCTTGGTGCCTTCAAACCTGTGTGCAACAAGCAGAAATCAAAACTGGAAACAAATCAAATGTGGTTTAAACCTCTTGTTGTGGAGGAAGTTTTTTGAAAAGCCTTAAAAGGCAAAAACAGGAAAAAAGACCTGTGTCAGCATCCCTCTAAAAAAGGAGCACAAACCCAGTCAATGGCCCTATTTCATACTTGTGAAGGAAAACGGGCTGAAATCTCTAGCTGCTCCTCTGTCCTCCCTTGCCCTGCTGTTGCCACCCGCCCCTTGCCAGAATCCTGCTGGGCAGTTGGGTGTAATGTCTCGGTGCAAATTCCTGATGGTCTCTGTTAATGTGCCAGACCTTAGGCTGGGCAGCGCAGGCAGGTGAGCTGCCAGCTCTGCCCAAAGGCAGTAGCCTACAGCACAAGTCCTTGGGGTTTCCTCAGCTCCGACTTCTTTCTTGTGATGGTTCTCTTGGACCAGTAAATCTTCAATGGTTGGTTGAGGTCAAATGGTCATTTCTCTAGGATTTCTAGGTGACAGTCAGAGTAGGGGTGATCCCAGGTAAAAGAAAGCCTGGTAAAGATCCCAGGTAAAAGAAGCAAATCCTTCGGCTGGGGCTGCATGGCTAGAAGGCGCGTCCCCTGGGTGGTGGATAGGGGATCCCTCTCTGGAGGGTGCACCGGATAAAATTGAAGAAGGTGCCGTGAACCAACGCAGACGAAGGGAAGGCCACCCTGACAGAAAAACCACTGGCCCTCCAAGTCATGGGGGTTGGGCAGGAGGCCAACGACCTCCTCCTGGAAAAAAAAAAGTTGCAGAAATGACGAGCATCAACTCGGAGATGGAGAAAATCACTAATGAAGTGAGGAGGAGGAGATGGAACTGGATCGGTCACGTCCTGAGGAAAAAAACAGAAGACTGCGCTGTGGCCCTTGGGACTCCAGAGCACGCAGCCGCAGACCGATCGACGTGGAAGAACGATGTTTGCGCCTTGTGTGCCTCCTGGCACTGAGAATTCAGATTCAGAAAAGAAGTAAATGGATGCTTCCCCTATACATTACCTCATAAGCAGTGAGTTGTATACCTCTGGGATACACCTGATCACCTGTGACAGTGTGTTTGTCCTAAGCAGGACAGACATCTGTGATCGGTAGTGTCTTAAAATCATCAGTTTTTCTGACTGAGCCCTCCAGGAGAAAAGCACAGTGGTAATGATGTTTATACCAGTGCTTAGGAAAAGCTGTGTGATGAAGCCCTTTTCCCTTGCCAAAGTATAGAGAAACAGTATATCAAAGCTATAGTAGTGTCATGTATGGCATAGGAAATAAGTCAGCTCTTGGAGTATGTCAAGGTTCCTATTCAGAACAGTTCTTGCCCATAATCAATTTTCATTCTCAAGAGCAGATGAGTTGCAAAGTCCTGTACACTAGTGCGTATAAACCACAGCTCAAGTGGTTTAAGTGAACTCTCCAGTCTAGCAGTGATTACCTTCCCCAGTAATGACAGTGTGGTGCTTTCTGTAATATCTGCTCAGCATTTTGAAAGGGTTATGATTAGCTGTGATATGACAAAATAAACAATGGTGTGTAGTGTTTGCACAACGGCTTTCATACTTACTGCTTTGTGCAAGATAATCTTGTGGCCTGAAGCTAGGAGGAACATCCCTTGTAGCACAGTCAGCTGCTTTGATACATCTTTATCTTACTTTTTACTGTGTTTATTGCTGGCAGAAAACAAGAGTAAATGTATAGATAAACTTCAGGGTCTTATCTTGGCTGGAGGGGTAATCCTGGCTCCATTCACGTAAACAGCTAAATTCCTTCTGATTCCATTTGGACCAGGGTTTCATCTCTTTGAGTACTTTTTGCCCCACTATTTGCAGTCCTTGAAGTAATTACAGACTGCTGTCTACCACCTGCATTCCACTGGGTGCAGTGATTGCAGCTGAAGGCTCAGCAGTGAGTGCAAGGAGAAATATCCTCCTCCTGAACTTTCAGATCTTCAAGCATTTCTGGGGTGGGGAATGTGGGAGGATCCATGAACCAGGGGTTGAAAACCCACTGGGCACCAGAGGAAGCAGCTGGAAGAAAGGGGCAAGTTCAGCTGCAAACTCATCCTCTGATGTGGCTGCTAAAATAGGCACAGTCCCCTGCATTACCAGTGAAGCACAAAGGCTAATATCTAATGCTAGAGAGACAGCAATGAGCATTACATCTTAGAGTTTTAATATCTTAATATTGTTTCTATGGTACCAGTACCTGGAATCTTCAGAAAAATAAAATAAAATTATAGCAACCAGGGAGCCACTGCCCTACTTCTATATATAAACCCTCTGTTGTCTTACCGTGGCTTCATATCTAGTCAGGACACTTCCAGTTCTGTGAAGTGATCTTTGGTGTCTATGGCTAATACAGGTGGAAATACAGCATGTACATTTATAATGTGTATTTTTTTCAAAATATGTTTTCTACTTTTCAGGACAAATATTTGTACAGATGAAGGTTATGATACTGGCTGTACTAGAACTTGAAATCTGTTTGTTTACACGAGATTTGTTCAGATATCTACAGCACAAACCACCCTAGCATTGACCTTAGCTTGCCAGTGCTCCCAAACAAGATCTGATTCAACAGAGTCTGGGCTAATGTAAGTCGAAGTTGTCCATAGGAATCTGGGCTCTCTTGGTGTAGCGAGAGATCCTGCTCCCCCTTCACAGTAACTCAGAGCTCCATGGGAGTTTTAAATTCCACTTTCTGCTTTACTAGCATGTTCTATCCAGAGTTAGGCTGTAAATGGCTTTCAGCAATCCAGTCACTCAAAGGTGGGTATATCAAGAAGTCCTTTTACATAAGAAATGTTTTGCTACATAAAAACAGTAAGACTGGCTTGTTAGGAGAAGTGGTGACTTTTACAAGTGCCCCCTTTTTCTTAATGGCTATGGATGCTAGTGACACAAACAATGACCACTACTGCCTTCCAGATTCTATTTGCATTTTGGTATAACACCTTTCATTTAGAAGAATGGAGACCACATGGTTTTATCTGGATCTCCACTGCTTGGAAACTGAAATACAGCTAATTTTAAGAAACAGGTTAGACATGCTTGCTGTGCAACATTGGTTAAGGATAAACAAAAAGTAATGTGCTATGTAAAATATCATTGGAAATGTAGGTTTAGCTACCTGAGTTTGAATTCAGGAGAGGCATCTGGCTCCTGAATAAGTTCAGTCATAACTACTTGCAGGTGAGCCCATGGGATTCACTAGCCCAGGCTGGGCTAATCAAATGAAAAGGTATTTTCTGGCCTGGAGCAGAAGATTTCATGATAAAGAAGTGTCCTGTGTTACACAATCCATCAGAAAGACAGCACTTGCCCAAACATAATACCCCTGGTAGCATAATGAGAGGTTCTTGCTTTTAGACTTCATGGTGAAAATGGTCTGTAGGATTGGTTACAATGGGTTCCTACCAGGGCAACAACAGATGCGTTTCTGCTTAACTTAGTTGAAAAGTCTCTTTCTGTGCCTTCTGTCCAGTGGGCAGCAACAGGTTTCACTCTAAAAAGCTCTTTCAATTTATGAGGCTACAGCAGAACTCAGAAATGTTGTAGGCAAGTTGATTACGCTCTCTTGAAGATCAGACAAGAGGGAAAAGTACTGCCTAATTGACATGATGGGTTGTCCCACCAGAGTCTTTATTCTAAGATAGTTTTCATATTTCTAAATGTAAAAATGTAAAAACAGTGGTGAAGGAGGCTAGGGGTTTTATTTTTCTGGCTTGATCAGGTTATCTGAAAAGGTATGTCTGTGAAGTCAGTCAGGAAAGTAGGAAATTCCTGGTTGTAGCTCTTGGAAATCATTGCAGAAGCAAAGCCAGGTTATTTCTATAGAGGTTGTGTTATCATCAGAAATAGTCTGGAGGGAACATGTTAAGATCTGGGTTTGATTTATTCTAGGACCTAGGGTGCAAGCTCAAATCCAAATCAGGATTATAAAGGACTAGAGTATTCAGCAGGAGATTTTGGCTTCAAATGATAGAAACAGCGAGAGATCTAGCTGGCTTTGGTGACAGGCCAGGTTTTTAAATCACCTTGATTCTTGTACACCTCCTCTTACAGATAATTGAAGCCATATTGTGTTACATATATGCAGCATAAATTTCTATTGGTAACATGTCTTTATGCTGAGAAATTACATTTTTTCCCCCTGTAACTGAGACAAAGAAGCTCCTTGTTTTGGATCCCTGACATCCTCCTTCCAGCTCCTGTCAAACAGTCTGGGCCTAATCTGAATTACAGTGATGAGGAATAACGTGATATTTTGCTTACCTTAGTGAATGAAAGGTTAATTCTGTACATCTAAGTTTTATACTGCATGCTAGTTTGTTAAAGGCATTTTACCACACAGCTGGTGAGGGATTTTCAAAAATACAAGAGAGGCCTGTATGTTATTTCTTTTAACTTTTCCTTTCACCTCTTTTTTCATTAAGTTCCCAGATGACTGCACACTCTTGAATGCAGCAATCTGTTTAATCTAGTTTTAGCCTTCCTTTTCCTGTTTTGCTGTTTACTTTTCGTTCCATGCCAGTAGCTATTGAGGCAATACTGTGGGTCCATTATCTGTTTCAGGCCTCTTGGAATATATGTGTTGGCTTCGCTCTGTGTGTGCATGCATGAGGGGGGAATAAACATAGATGTGGCCAATTAGTTAGTGCACTTAAATTAATGAAGAGCAATCTATGAATCTCCTTTTTCTGAGAATTTGGAAATGCTGAGAACGTTTGCCATGTAGCCTTCAAAAACTTCAAAAGCAGCTATAAGGTCACAGTCTAATACTCCCTTCTGTATACTCATGTCTTTTCTAAAAATATTTCCCAACTTAATCTTCAGTATATGGAACAGGAGGGCAGAGGGGGAATGGCAGTGTTTATGACCAAAGTGCAAAGACAAAGAAGAAAATGAAATCCACAAAAAAGCGAATCTTTTGATCTCTGCTTCATTTTCCTCATTATGAA
Source organism: Platalea leucorodia (assembly GCF_965183815.1). Lineage (NCBI taxonomy): Eukaryota > Metazoa > Chordata > Aves > Pelecaniformes > Threskiornithidae > Platalea > Platalea leucorodia. Next base: position 4,232,215 of record NC_138830.1, on the reverse strand, counting down.
CTTAGCAGTACCAGCAGTTATGTTTTAACTAAACATTGAGTTTATGGACCTATGTCTCTGTCTACAGATAAGGCAAGGTCAAGAGGAACTCTGCTAATGCTGTCTTTGCTTTTGCAGATTTTCCTTGAATTGGGACACCCAAACAAGTCAGTGGGAGTCTAAACAACACCAGTGATTTGGGTGTTGCTCCTTGTAGTAGGTAGAATATGATCACAGATGTCTGCTCTGGGTATATACAATCCTGATAGAAAAGAGTCTTGGTAATATCACAGGTAAGGGGGCCTCTAGGATCCATGAAGTTTGAAAGAAAATACCACAATAAAACCAAGAAGAACAAAATTAACCCAGCTAGTGGAATTTGGGAAGAAGGGTAAAAAAAAGTTTTGTATGTCCTTTTCTCTTTTTGGCTCTTGAATTGTGGAAAAAACCCTCAGGGGTCAGAAAAGCTGGAAATGAAAGTAGGAGGAAGGTCAGGGGGGAAATCTCTGCTCTGTAGGAAAGCTCATCTGTCAAACCACCCTCCAGAGAAACTCCTGTTTCCAGCAAGGTTTCTGCCTCTGCTTCCACAAAATAAAAACAAAGGAGAGACTCAATTTTGCCTCATCTCTTTGCCTTCACAACTAAGCTTACTGACTCTTGCCTGTCAAAGTAATTCCTTGGCTGGTTGATGAACAGATCCATCATTTGATAACTCTACCAAGTGATCACATCCTTTTCACACATTCCCACTGTTCTGGCTTCTCAGACTTGCTTTGTCTTCTGTAAATCCTAACAGAGATTGTGAGCTGAGCTTGCACGGTGTGTCCTGATAGCCTACCAGTGCCTGAGGGATGCCTTGAAGGGTCATTCCAAAACACTGACCTGTCATGCTTCATCCTCCAGGTGGGATGACTGAAGTCCTCAGAAAACCCATGTGCACCAGAAAGGAGTTTAGGTATGCAATGACCAAGTCAAAGACCAGAGGTCCCGAAGAAGTAAAATATGACCTAGTCTGCAACTAGCACTGATACCATCTGAGGAAAATAAGAATCTTCCTCGCTTTCTTACAAAGCACAGAAAAATAAGGTAGCCAGATTCTACCCTCCCTGAGGCATACAAACAAAAACTTGGTGTGGGACATTAAGGAGAACTTACATTAGGGCAATACCCAGAGGGAAACAGGTCAAACAGGCGTGTTGTATTGGAGAAGTAAGGCATGTCTCTTATCATGGTTGGTCATTGATAATTTAAGCTCTAAGTATATGACTAATTCTGAACTAGTTCCAAAAATAAAAGGAAAAGAAAAAAAATAATAGTTCCTGAGAAGTCAGTATGCTGGCTCTGACTGACATTGGCTATGAAGATGCCTGGGTGGAGAGCACTGAACTTAATCTGGAGTTTAGGCACAGACAGGTCATTTCAAACAGTCCTGCAATTAAGCAACACTCTGCACCCTAGGGAAGCCTCCCTTCCAAGCACTCCCAGTGTTCCACGTGGGCTTTCTCTCACAGTTGTTGGCTGTTCTCAGTGGTTTTTCTTCATCTTTACTCCTTTTGAAGACTTTGGGATGTTTAGGGAAGCTGCTGTATTAACTTTCTCAGATGTTTTGAGTTCTGAAAAGCTTTCCCCTGCAAAGGATCTATCCTGATGAAGAATTAATTCCAGCTTTATTTGCAGGAGAAAGAGAACTGTATAGAAAGTGAAGGATGCTCGGCTTCTCAGAAACTAGCATGAGCAATTGTGAATGGAGATCTGTTAGCGTTCTGGATATTTGCATGTCAGCATGCAGAAAAAGCAAGCAAATGCAAATGAATGTTCCTGAAAACAGCAGTGGAAAGCAAATATTTTTTTTTACATACCCTAAAAAGACCTTGTTATAAGGATCACGATAGCAAGAGCTCAATACCAAGAGACAGAAATACAAAACTTTCAGAGCAGGAGATAACTGGCTGGCTCACAGCAGTGGAATTGGGGACCCCCCTCTCCTAGGTCACAGCTGTAGCCCAGGGCAGTTGGTTGTGGCGCTGCTCTGTCACCAGTTGGGGCTACCATCAGCTTACCAGGTGCGGTATGGTTCACAAATATATAAAAAGACAGTTAACATAAAATAGCTACACCACTGATGCTATCAGAGGAGAGATTCATAGTTAGACTGACCCTTCATCTACAGGGGAGAATTTGGGGATGGAGTGGATAATGGGCAGATGGAGAATTTGCCAAGAGTCAGGATAAAAGTTAAGCAGAGTAGAGGGCTAACAGGCAGCAGAGAAACTAGCACAATTCTCCTAAAAAAAAAAAAAAAAAAAAAAACAAAAAAAAAAAAAAACAAAAAAAAAAAAAAAAAAAAAAACAAAGAATGGGTAGAGGCAGCAAAGATGATGAGGGTGGTGAAACACTGGCCCAGGTTGCCCAGAGAGGTGGTAGATGCCCCATCCCTGGAAACATTCAAGGTCAAGTTGGATGGGGCTCTGAGCAGCCTGATCTGGTTGAAGGTGTCCCTGCCCATGGCAGGGGGGATGGACTGGATGACTTTCAAGGTCCCTTCCATCCCAAAGCATTCCATGAAGTACACAAAAATATGCAGCTTTTGCTGTCTAAAGGGAGCAACTATTTATACTTACTGTGTACCTACAACAAGCTAGACCCCTGTGACCAGATTCTTCTTGCTTAGACTCTCCTGAGATCCCTACTTGTATTTTAGATGCATCTCAACATCCAGAAGCACTTAAGTCCTAAGCCTTAGGAAACCCCTTCAGGTGGAATTTGAGCTGCATAAATCCGCATGCAGGAATCCTTCCTGAACCCCACAGTGTGTGGTTTGTGCATGTATGCATGTGAGTGCATGCATGTACTCATCGGGGAAGCAAAAAGAAGGAACTGAGGCAGCAGACACATGACTCAGGGTGTGGGCGAGATTGGTAATATAACCCCTGTATTGCTGGATTATCAGCAAGTTTGGCTCTTCATTCTGCAGCAGCTGGGCTACCTCCCAACAGAAAATGCTGCGGGCAACATTTGTGCTTAGTAGTCAATTATCCATGGGAGCCGGTAAGGGATTAGTGACCAGGTAGGGCTTCGTGCCTGTCAACAGGGCAAACACCATAGCTGCTCAGAAAGATTTAGCGAGAGAGAGGAAATAATACACCTTTTTTCTGTTCTAAACCACAAGTCCCTTGCATTTGAACCGAAGGAGAGTTGTCTCTCTGGTGGAACTCGGTATGTGACATGTTCCTGGATGAGATGTGGTTCGAAGTCATGTTGCTGCGTGTCCTTAACGCCTAGCATCAGTGCCTGCCTCAGTACTGCAGCCCACCCCCCCTGCCTTTGGGTCGCTGCTGCTTGTGCCGTGGGAAACCAATCATGGCGATACCTGGCTGGAACTGGAAAAAAAAATCAATTCTTTTTTTCTCGGAATGCTGTTTTTCAGCCAGATCATTTTCCCAACCTGATTCACAGCATTGATGCAAAAACCAGGAGGACGAGTGCAACCGAGAGGGCAGAGCACAGAGGTACCAACTGGCAGTGAGGGGCAGCGATAGCTGAAGTCGGAACTGCTGCCAGAGACTTTGCATCGTGAACCTACAGCTGGAGCTGCATTTTGGGGAACAAAGCTCAGCCTGACCCAATTTGTATTCTGAACAATGCAGAAATACCACAGGTTGAGCTGGTTTTTACCTCTGTCTTTGAATTAAGGGGCATGAATTTAGGTTTGCATCTTTCACCCAAAGAATGCGCATTAAGCAGCTTGTTTCTGCCAATGTAATTAATCAGGAGATGGCAAAAGATCACTTTGTTTCATCCCAGATTTCAAACCCCATTCGTCTGCTCTTCTCTGGCCTGTCGAGTCTCTCCCATGTGCTGCGTGTTCTGGGCAGCGTATGGTCTCTTATTTATAGCTATAGGTGATAGCAACAAATCTTTAAAGAAATCCTACCAATAATGTCTGTTAGTCTTTGAAAGCAATCAGGTGTTAACAAGCTTATCTTAAAATTTACCTGCCTAAAATTTCATCTGCTCTCACTTTCTTAGCTTTCATTTTCTTAACCTGTGTCCCAAGTGAAAAAACACCTGATTATTTAATTGATTTATCACAAAAAATAAAAATGTGCTTGTTTTTCCCTTTTTTAGCAATATCTTTTGGCTTTTTAAAATGTAGCATTTGCATCAGCTCACTTTAAATGTGTTTCCTCCACCCTCTGATTAACATAGCTAAGTGTTTGTAAGTTCTGGATGCATAATTTACAGATTGCAAGAGTTTTCCCTTTTAAATCCAGTGAATTATATTTAAAATAATCAGGTGCCTTTTTGTATTACTAAAATGGAGTCACAAAGTCAATTGATGAATGGAACTGAGCGGTTTTCAGGATCAAGTTCAAGCCTGTAAAAAGGGATGAGTTAGTAAAACTTAAAAATAAATTATCTGAAGCTCAAATCTTTCCCCAACATGAATAACTGTAGTTCTCTGTCTCTCTTTACAGGCATACCATTATACAAGAAATGTAAAGTAAGATATGAGCATCTCTTGAGTATTTGTTGAAATTAGCATTCTGCTCTTCATGGGATTTTCTTTGTGCCAGACAGAACTATGCTTTTTTCACAACACTCCATCTCGGACCCTGATCCTGCATGTTCTTACTTGATTATTCTGAATACTTCAGAGTACTCTTGTAACTGTCTCATATAATGAACAGCCAAGTCTATTCTGAATATGTTAATCGCAGGGTAAAGTTAAATATAAATACACGCCCACAGCACTCTGTAGGATTGATGCGCTTTCGAGTTAATCTCTGAGGATTTTGGTGCCAGTCAGAAGAAATGATCAATATCAGTGCAGTGTTGCTTCCAAGCAGGTGCACACTTTCATGAGGAATTTATGTGAATCCCATTACAGAAATGCCGGGCTCCCTATTTTATAATTACAGAAGAAAGGAAACGCTGAAGGACTACTAAGGGAGCAGTATGATGACACAACAAATTTAACTTTTGGACAGGGACAGGGTAGGATTAAAAAGTGCTGCCATATGAGACCAAGTATTTATGTGGTCTAAACTCTCTCTGCCAGTCCCAGTTTATTTTTAATATTCTGATGGATTAAGTTTGAACAGCCAGGCCTGATGCCGCATCAGGCACTGTCCATCACTTCCATCCCAACTATACGTTGAATCCCAGAGCAAACGCAGGGTTAGCGTAAAGGTGTCGTGTTGACATGATCGTGTGCCCTGTTAAATTCAACAGACAAGCCCGCTCTGGGCTAAATCTGCTGAGAAGAAATCTGGCAGTACACGGATCCAGCATTACTGCTCACGTAACTCTGGCTTTACAACCTCGGCTGAGAAGAGATGTGGTCTTGGTCGGGGAGACCATGGCTCTTGGGGCATCTTTGCCCTTTTCCATCCTCATTCAGCAGCAAGCAGAGCTGGGAGAAACCGGAGAAGTTAAAACACGATGGTGCGCAGCCTGTGAGACGCTGAGGATGTCTGTGAATGTGGGACCGTTAAAAAGGCTTGGTAGTAAAAATGGACCAAGGGAACCAAAGTGGATTGCTGAAGGCATGGGGACAGAGATCAAGGCAACTTGAAAAAAGATGTGTTAGGTGGCATGGGAAAGCAGAGGAAGCTGGAATCCTGGGGAAATCTTGAGATAATCCCTTCGTTTGGGTCTCTTACTAGCATTTCCAAGTGTCCAAGAGTCTAAAACCTGACCGAAACCCAGGCACTGTAGTGCTGCCTGGCTGCAGTGAGGCTGAGATCTCGGCTGGGTGCTGACAGTCGTGAGAGCTGCAGAACCGCCCCGCGAGACGTGTGGCTGTCGCAGGCGAGGCAGCGTTAACCACGCACACGTACACCTCGTCATCCGCCGCCTGCTAGCGTTTGTAGTTAGGCTGTTTTCAACAGAGACATTTAACAACCCTGCATAGGGCAGGGTAGAAACTTCACTTGAGGCTTAAGTCTCTTCCCCTTCGATGCGTGGGATAGCGCTGAGTCAAGGGCCCGGAGAAGCATCAGACACATCCACTGGCACGGCAGGGGTGAGCCTGCAGCGCTGCCCTGCCTCCGGCTGGGAGCTGTGCCCGCGCTCTGGGCCGGGGCGTCACGGAGCAGCGGGGGACTGCTGTGTCCCGCTTCCAGTGTAGGCTGGCCGTGGGCATCGGGGACCAGCTCTGCAGATCTTGCAGATAATTTAATTCGGGGAAAGAGAAAGACGCGTGCCGTGGTGAGGAATGGGTGAAGAGTGCAACCCAAAGCAGATTGCGCTTTTTTTTGCACTCCATTTCTACAGCTGAAGTAATGTGGGGAGAGGGGAATAAGAAAATACATATATGAGAGCTTTGTCAATCCTTCTAAAATGTCTATTATATTTATTTTATCTTTATTGTATATGGCATAAGATTTATATTATAACAGGAATAATTGGCACCTTTCCACTGTAACAACTTTCTTTTGGAGAGCACAAAACATATTTATAAATACCTATCAATTAAGGCTCACATAATCATTGTGTGGGTAATGAAAGTTATTCTATTTGCTTTCCTGTCACTTCCAGATTTGTTTAAATCACACGAATCTTCAAGGCTTAAAAGAAAAAACAGCAGCAGAAACCTGTGAAGAATCCACCTGCCTTCTTATTTTAACATGCTACAGTGACTGAGTGATTGCCACAGCGGTTGAGTCCCCATCCCTGGAGGGATTTAAAAGCCGGGGAGATGTGGCGCTTAGGGACGTGGTTTAGCGGTGGGCTTGGCAGTGCTGGGTTAACGGTTGGACTTGATGATCTTAAGGGTCTTTTCCAACCTTAACGATTCTATGATTCTGTGATTCCTCCAGCTCTGTCTCAGCTCTGTGGCTAGCCTTCAAGCAAGACACGAGTTCATCTTTGACCTATCAGCCATCGAATGACTCGGGCCCCATGCGGACACCATTTCACATCATTGCGCGTTGCAGCTGTGGTCGGCCAGCGTGCACGAGAAGGCAGGAGCTGAGACAGCACGCTGCCGATATTGCCTCGTTTGTAGTGGTTGCTCCTCCCTCAGTCAAAAATAATTCCACGTTTTGTTGACCTTTAGGGCATGCTGCTAGATCTTCACTTTGTTAAAAAACGTTAAAGGTGGGTAGAATTTGGGTGTGATAGTGTGTGTGACAGAGCATGATGGAGAGGTTAATCCTGGCTATTTGTTGTAGATAAAAGAAGTAATAGAATTGTAAAATAAGCATTATTTTTTAAATCATTCTAGCCCGAGGCACAGTTAGCTGAAGAGATTTTTCCAAGGCCATACCGAAACATTTATATTCCAGACTCAATTATTTATCAACATGAAATAGATACATTATCTCAGGCATCACCTTTGAAGTCTGGAAAAGTTAGCAACTTGGTAAATAATTTTTAAAACGTGGCTGCTTTTTGAAGTAACACTTAATGTGTTTCCATGCAGTTTTGGGGAAGCTCTAGGAAAAGTCATTGATGGAGAGGAATCTGACGTGAAATTTTCTTAAATTGTTTAATGCTTTTTTTTTTTTTTTTTGATAATATATGGAAAGTTGGTGATATTTTTTTCATAAGGGCCTCCCACCTGGCATAAAGGATCTTGTTTTATTGCAGATATATAGAGTTTTTGAGGAGATCTGTCTCACTTCTTTGAAAATCATCATGCTTTTCCATGATGTTTGCAAAGAGGACTTGTAGGCGGGCACGACTGAGCGCCTCCCTTCAAAAGCAGTGAGCCTTTGCTTCCACACTGTCAGCCAGAGAATCGGAGGTGCTCACTGATGGCTAAAAAAAAAACAAAAAAAGATGTTGTCATGGTGTATTTCTTCTGCATTTGTGGCTAAAAATACACTTAGCAAAATTCTGAAAGGAGAGGAAACCACAAGTGCGCGGCACCGTGGCTGAGGCTCCCCTGGATAAGGGCGTTGGGAGGAAGGGTGGGATGAGGGCTGGCTCTTCCCTAACCTCTCGCTGGGATTTATGGTAATCTCGTGATCTCGGGGCTGGAACTCCCATTCCAGCACCAGAGGGGTTTACGACTCTTTTGTTGTTTCAAAGTTATTTGTGCATTCACTGTATGCGTTATGAAATTGCTGTGGGTTTTTTTAATCTCTGAAAAACCAGACTTCTGAGCCACCGGTGTAGATTCCTAATCACAAGCATGGAAACTCCTGAACTTTAACTAGCAGTATTATCTAAGTAGTCGTCTTTTTGCTTTTCCCAGGTGCTTTTTTAAATTACTTTGGGGGAAAAAACCAGTCATAATGATTGTTTAAAAAGCTTCTATTTAATGCTTTGCTGTTGCAGAGCAAACCTGCTGAGTCACTGGTAACAGTTTAATTCCAAAGCTGGCAATGTTTCTCATCGATTGCCCTGTATACAAAAATCTCCACATTGCATATGTATGTAATTAACAGTAGATAAGGCTGTTCTATTTAAAGGCTATGAAAAGAAGAAAAATCCTTCAAGTTGTACCCTGGCTGATTTAAAATGAATATGAATTTTTGACAAAACACTCTTTGTAGCATGCAGTATGAAGATTCCCAGTGTGCAGGGAAAGGCTTTCACGATACTGCTAGAGAAGTCAAAATAAAGAGCAGAAACTACTTAGGAATTCACTAGAAACCCTGGAGGGAGCTAGGAATAAAACCCCCATGTACAGTGCTTCCATTCGGCACGAAAAATAAATGTTTACTTACTAAAGCGTTTATTTCTAAATTGTCAGGTGTGGCTGCCCTTTACAGGAAAGCGGGTGCATGACTGGCAAGGAAAAAGAAAAAATTAACTGGCAAAATAAATAGTGTGAAGAGGAAGGAGATACAGCACAGAGGAAAACTACTGTGATAGAAAAGGGCAACGGATCAGCAGAAGTTTGCTGGTATGTGCAGAAATTACAGCATCTGAATTTTTTTTACAGTAAGAAGGAACTATTAAGCATATTTTAAGTCATTCCTGCTTGTATTTTCTCCCCCACTTCTTCCTTTGTAGTTGTGTTTTTTGTTGGTTTGTTGGGTTTTTTTTTAACGACAAGAAAGAAGATAAATTGCTAGTTGTAAAGAGTGCTGCAGGGGAAACACTGGGGATATAACCACCTAATTATGAATTTCCTGAATGTGCAACATGACCAGGAGCAACTGGACAGGATTAGTGCTGTATGCTTCATCTCCAGCTGTTTCATGAATACCAATCTACAAAATCTTCCAAGAAGAACATTTTTTTTTTCTTCCATGGCCCTACTTTTGGCTTTAACAATGCAAGCAATACTGCTTTGTTTTCTTTAGAGCCTGAACTGAAACAAGGGCTTTCAACAAAACAAAACCAAGGCAAACCTAACGAGCCAAAGAACTGCACAGTGTTAAGGAGACTTAGCTGAAATATTTGTAAAATATCAAAAGGGCCATCCTTCTCATTGGCAACAGTGGAACTAACACTGCAGAGATGTGTGATTATGAGACAATAAATGAGAGGATTTTCTTCTGGTGCAGTGGTCAGAAGTTATTGTTTTGAATAAGCACAACTGGTGTCTAATCTTCATGGCAAGCTTCTTGAATTGGTTAAGCGCCAATGCTCTTTGGAAGCTCTTGGCAGATGGGAACTTATTTAAACTTATAAAACCAACGTAGACGAAAAAAATGTAAAAAATGCCCTGTGTAAGTCCTAGGCTTGCAAGCAGACAGATTACGAAGACAATGGTACTTGTCATGGAAGGGAGGGCAACAGGAACATTTTCTTTCCATGATGCCTTTGTAAAGCTTAAGAAACAACTAATAGAATAATATCCCTGACAAGCGGTGTGTCAGAAATCACATCTTTAGAATAATGGCACCGGCGTTTAGGGGGCCTCTTCTGGCTGCTGGGGAAGTCCCTGGGTCTTCCGTGACTTCTAGTAAAGTCTGACTGGGCACATTTACTGCTTACTAGTAGTATTGATCGCTTAGTAGTAGCAGAGAGATTCAAAGACCAAATTAAGGACTTGCCTATTCAATGCAATAAAAGGCTGTCCAGTAGGTAACTGGTTTTATCACGGATTGATGTGCAACGCAAAGTTACCAGGCACCTCAATAACAAGGGAGGCAGATTATTTCAGAATCTTACAGCGATTAGTCCTTTGATCTTATCCCAAGAATAAGATTTTTTGGGGCTTAATTTCTGCATGTGTTATTAAGCGTGAGAAATACGGACCTGTGTCCTAAAAAGGGAAAAATTTGCTAATTAATACCACGAATACAAACTCCTCACCAAACTCGGTCAGTTCATGAATGCAAAAAAATGAATATACGCTCAGTGAATAACTGGTATTCATTTCTTCTAAATAGAGAGGTACAGATAGAAATCCTGGTTCGTGCTAATGTTTACATGCCCTAGTTATTTAAAAAGAGCGTCCTGAAGAATTTTGGATTCCCCACAGTAAAAGTGACTATTCTGAACTACAAAGTGTGCTTACCTGGATCTTCTTGCTTGCGCCAGTCTCCACAAGCACTATCTCGAAAATAAAACGTTGTCAAGATTGAAGGAATTCAATATGTTTTAATCTGTACAATCTAATCTGCGTTTAGCTTTCATTTTTTCGGATAAGAGCAAGAGAAGAATACTGTGACGAGATAGGACTGTATGATTTTGAGCACCCAATTGTTTAAATTGCACTAACTTTAATGATTTGTGATACATAAAAAGACGAGGGCCCCAAAAAGGTTTATTAGCAAGAAAAAAACAGATTATATGGTCCTGTCTTTATTCTGTGGAAGGAGTAAGCTACGTGATCACAAGGGGGAGGGAGGAGAGGCGCTACATCATTTTATTCTGGATGTTTTTCGAAGGAGATCATCCAGTTGTTTGCCTTGCGCCTCCTGCCCTTCCCCTCGTAGAGCGAGGGATGCCACAGCGCCCGCTCGCAGCCTGCTGAAGGGTCGCCTACGGCGTTTCTTGCTCAGGACATCTCTTTTTCTCTGTCCGAGTTGCTGCTGGCCCTGGGAGTAAGAGTCTGACCCAGAGCTCTTGCTATGGGTAAATGCACCCATTAGACACCGGGTCCTGAGCCAGGCCACCCCACAGCTGCTCAGCGATGTAGTAATGCACATGGGGAAAAAACTCCTGTGGCCACAGTCCATCCCGTGTTTGAGCAGAATCATCCAACCTACGTGCCGGTGCTACGTGGTATTAAAAATGACTGAGGGCAGTACACCCCAGGTAAAAAACCAAAACAAAACAGTATTCAGCAAATAAATCAATCAATGCATTCTCTGTGTACTGTCAAATAGCACCGATGCCAAGATCTCAGCCTGCATGCCCTCCAGAATAGAAAACGTGCAGCTTGTGGGAATAGTAAAAATTTAACTCGAATCCTGTATGTGAGGGAAAGTATCCTGTGAGAATAAAAACCATCTTCGCAGCCTTTACAATGATGTCTGATCCCGAAGGCCACATCCCGGTTGTATGGGGAGAGTTTCCACAGCCCCTCCCTGCGATTTGTCACCAAATAAGAGGGGATGGATGACAGGGATGATGGCAGAATACAGGATTTAGAATGGGTTTGGATCCAGCCCCAGGCAGCAGTGCCTAAATTGTTCCTGTGTGATGGCTAAGCAATCCCTGCTTGAAAGGAGTTAGGGGTTTCAGGCTGGTCCCGGTGGATCTGCAGCTTGGGAATGGGTGTCCTGGGGACACGGATCCAAGAGAAAGGCCAAAGAAGGAGACAGCATAGTACCTTCATCCCGCTCCTCTGCCACAGGCACACGTGGGAAGGGAGACGGAAGAGATGCGCTATTGCGTTTCTGACGCCACTTGCTTCCTGAATAAACAGAAATCTCACCGTGATAAAAGAAAAATATCCATGTTGTTGAAAGCACAGGCTGACAAAAACACAGACTCATCAAAATAGAAAAGTTAAGTTCATAGCTATGGTCTGTGTTTATTTGCATGAGAGTTTGGGTCAGTCATTTTCTCCAGAGTAATTTGTCCGTCCCTGCTGTGTCATCGCTTAACCTAATCCTTTTCCTTCTTCAGGGGCAAAAGACGTTTCCTCCTGCTCTGATTAATGCTCTTCCTAGATGAGCTGGCTCAGGGAGTAAACCATTAAAGAAATAGTTTTATCTGTTATTTATGTGGGAGCTTTCTGAGGAAAAGCGGTTCTTGCTTCACTCTCCCCTGCCCTCTTCCTCGGTGTGTAAGCCGTGCCCAGTTTCCACTGAACCCCTTTCCCGTTGCTGTTAGCCGTTATCTGCTCTTCCAGCTTATCAGAGCAGAGTGGGTGAATAGAAAGTGCTCCAGGTACGCATCTGCTCAGACCCAGGCTGCCTTTGCTCTGTTTTTTTTTTTTGTGAGTGTGGCCCCTTCTGCGCTTCCAGGTGGGACTGGAAGTGTTCCCGTGCCTGGGGCTTCTGTTGTGACTCTCCAGATGAGGACCTAGCCTTCCTCTGGCCTGTTGGATAGAAAAGCCTCAAATCAATCTAGTAGTTTCACTTCCTTCCTCTTCTTTGTTTCTTTTCATTTTGCTTTCTTCGGGTTTGATTTTGTTTACCCTTCAATTGCAATTTTACCTTTTTTGTCATTTTCCAGGTCAGTGTTTTTTTTCTTTCGAAACCGACGCGTTCCCTCTCGCCTTCGCTCCCTCCCTCTGTCCCTTTTCTCTGTCATTTCCCTCACAAAACAGTCTGCAGGACCAAGCAAAGGCTTTACCACCCTAGTGAATAATTAGTCTCATCTGACTCTGTAACTCAATCCAGGATCATCAAAAAGTCTGCGTGTTTTGGGCCACTAATAAAACAAAACATTTTTCTACTTTTAGATTTTGCTCATTACAAAAGTTTTTGCAATTAACAATGAACAATACTTCGTCCTGGCTGATCATTTTACATTGAAAAATCTTTCCCATGGGAAAATGCTAATTTGTTATTTTCGTAGGGATTATCTGTTTCAGATAACTTTATTTTCATTTTTCTGTGTTTTGGTCACTTGAAAAATAAAAAAAACCAGCCTAGTTGGACATGATGTTTCGGTTTTACCAAACTTCTACACCAAACCAATTTTTCTGAAGTGTGTGTTTCAACAAGAAGTAGAACATCAAGGAGTCCTACGGGAAAAAATGTTTCTGTTGGTATTTTAATGGAAGCTGATGGAAATACACCTGGGCTTCCTAAGACTCCGCGAGGTTTTCTAGTTTCTGAGAGGAAACCGTGCTCTGGTGGATCAAGGAGATCAACCGCTGAGGAAAGCTGTAAGGAAAAATATCATTGAAGAATCTAGCGATGGAGAGAAGGCCGAGCACAAGAGGTGTGGGTGATGCGCTTTTGCTGAGGAAGGTTAGCAAACCCAAGGACTAAGGGCAAGTCAAAAGACCCTTCATAGCCTGGCTGTGATCTGTGGTGTGGGTGAGGCCGAGTCCTATTTTAGGCTTTTCCTGTGAGCAGATGAAAGCTCTAGTCATGATTCCCACATCGCCTGGATGCAGCGCTGAGGTGAATGGCCACCGCGGTTCCTCGGGGCTGTCTTCCAGGCCGGGGGATAAGCGTCTCTTCTTTTGGGCTGCAACAATTTAAGTAAGTCAGAGCACTTCTTAAGCTGTGGAAAGCATTGCCTAAAACTTCTCCTCCTCGCTCCCGACCGATGGCACCGCAGGAACGACCACAGTGGTGGGACCGAGGGTGCTGATGCGGCGTCTTGCCTTTGCAGCAACCCGCAGCAGATGCCTCGGGGAGGACGTACGGACGAGCGCGGAGACCATCTCCGCCTTAAAGTATTTGGACGAGGGACTTCTCCAGTCAGAAATGGCATTTTTGTGACAACGGGGACCAACCTCCGCCACGGCAGCGGAGGCCGCTCGCCGGGCAGGGGGAAGGCCCGGCGGGTGATGTCTGTTCCCGGGGTGGTATCTGGCAATGAGGAACGATGCAGGAATTGGGAGGCATCGAGGGCGGACGAGGCGAAACGGGAGCTCGGCGAGGGGAACGGCGGCGGGGCTCGGTCCCTGCCAGGCGCCGGAGCAGGCGCTGGGCGCGCAACGATGCGGCGCCGCCTGACTGGGCCGCGGCCCGGGCCCGCCCCGGCCCCCCCACCCGCGCCCTCCCGGGGCTGCCGGCGGCCGGGGGCGGAGGCGGCGGCGGGGGCCGGGCCGGGGCCGGGGCGGAGGCGGAGCGGCTGCTCGGCGGGGCGGGGGCAGGAGGGCCGGCGCGCCCCGCCGCCGCCGCCGCCCGCCTCAGCCGGCTTTTCGGCGGGAGCCTCTACTCCAGAGTGCGCGGTAGCGTGGGCCGGCCGCGGGCCCCATGTGGTGCCGACATCACTGACATGGCGGAATCCCCGCCGAGCCCTCCTGGCACTCGCTCCAGCTAGCCGGGACTCACCGCCGCGCCCGCCCCGGCCCGCCGCCCCGCACCAGCCCTCCGCCAGGTAAGGACGCGGCGGGGGAAGGGGGTCCCGGGCGGGGAGCCCCGCGGCCGGGCCGGGCCGGGCCGGGCCGGGCTCGGCGGGCAGCCCCGGGGAGCCGCGTCCCCCGCCCTGAGGCGCCGCTCCCGGTCCCGGCTCTTTTGTTCGGCGGCGGGGCGGGAGCGCGGGGCGGCGGCGGGACGGGACGGGACGGGACGGGGCTGCGGCGGGACGCGGCCGCACTTGGCGGAAAGTTTCTCTCGCTGCCCCCCCTCCCCTCCTCTCCCCGCCCGGCCCGGGTCGCCGCGCCCCGGGGCCCCGCCGCCTTCTCCCCCTCCGCGGGGAGCTCCGCGGCGGGCGGCGCCGAGCGGGCAGGCGGGAGCAGCCCCGCCGCGGCCCTGCGAGGGGGTGGCGGCGGGACGGGCCCCTCCAGCACCGCCCGGTAATCCCGGGGGGCTGCCGGCCCCGCCGCTGTCATCGCCTCCGCCCGCGGGTACGGCTCCAGGAGGGAAAAACGTGGGGAGAGGTCGGTGCTGGCGGCCGGGTCTGCGTGTGCGGGGGCCGCGGGTGCGTGGGTGGCGGCGGCCGCCCTCGGCTCCCGCCGGAGGAGCCGTGCCCGCGGCCCGCGGGGCGGGAGGATGCGGCCGTGCCGGCAGCCGGCGGGAGAGCGGCCCCGCTGCCCGGCCCGGGGCGATGCCGGGCAGGTGAAGGACCCGGGGCTCCTCCTCGCCCGCAGCTGCCTCCCAACCCGTCTGGATCCAGGGGGCATGTTGGGGAGAAAGCTGGCGGCTTCCCCCGGCCCCGTCCTCCCCGCCCGGCTCTTGGCTGAGGCGGCTCTGGGAAGGAAAACCCTGGAAACTTTTTATTTTGCTTGCCAGACACCTTTTTAAAATGGCATGCTACCAGGAGACGGAATGAAAAAAAGAAAAAGTCTTTTAAAAGCTTAACCTCTCTTAGGTTAAGACGACATCTGCATCCCTCCCCTCTACCTTCCCCCCCTTCCCGGTTCTCAGAAATGGTCTATTTAAATAAGGTTTTGGCTAAGGTAGTGCGGCTTGGAGTTAAATGTAATGAACCATTTATCCCATCTATATTTGTAGAAGAAAAGGCGGGGGGCAAGCCTGCCTCTCTCCATATTAGTAATTTTGTATTTCATTTGCATTTCTTTGTGTGAGTACCTAAAAGGACTGGCCTGACTCCTTGAAGTGGTAGTTGCCCCATCACAGATAGGAAAACTGAGATATGGAAAAATTGAAGTTTCTTGGTTGGTGGTGTGTGGTGTTTTTTTTTTTTTTTTTTTTTGTGTGCTTTTTTTAATTTGAACTCAGTGCTAGATTTGTGAGAACGGAATTCACATACCCCAGTTCCCTGTGCCCTGATCGCATTTGCTGTTATCCCCTAACCGCTTACCCTGCAGAACCCAGGGCTCAACCAGTGCGTTCCTGAAAGGTGCCAAACCAGTCTAACTCGAGCTTAACAATGTGCTAGGTAATGGGATTTCAAACTTGCACACATTTTTAAGTCTAGAACACTTGTTTCTCAACCTTTTTTGCAACTGAGCTCAATTAAAAAAGGCTGAGATGGCCAGGCCTGGCAGTGCCTCGGTGCCTGCACTGGTCTGGGGCTCTGCTCTGTTCTGGGGAGCTGCTGGTGTGGACGTGGATGACGCGATGTGTGCTTGGATGGAAATCCAGATAAAGGCATCACTGCCATAAACCTCAGTAACTGGCGATGGAGGGATCCTCCTGCGGATGGAGGCACCTTGCTCCTCTCAGCCGGTCCGCCGGTGGTCTCGCCCACCTACCACCCGTGTGTCTTTCTCAGCAGTAAGGGAACGCGCTGCCGGTGCTACCAGTAAGAAAATGATTCTTGGCGGTGTTCCCAGGGTCATTTCGGGTCTCGAACAGAAGCGGTCTGTTAGTGCTTTTCTCCTAATCTTCAGCACTTTGTGGCTCCCTCTCGTTAGTTTTAAAGGAGTTGTGCTTTGTGGTTGTATTGGGACCCTGCTGTGACAGAAGCGTCTGCTGCCCCAGAGGTATCGCATATTGTTATTCCCAGTTCAGTATCTTTTAGCCAGTTTATACTCGCAATGTAGCTCAGAGATGAGTTGGTGTCGAAGTTGATATATTTTACAAATTTTTATTTATTGATTTAGAACCATTGGGACTCATCTGATTTGGGTTTGAGGTCACTGCTGGGACAGCGATGAGAGGGGTTTTTCATAGTGTTAGCCTATAGTTGGCCAAAGGATAAGAAATAAAGTTAGCATCCAAAATAAGCTGATATTCTACTCTTGCCGAGAAGCTCGGAGCTGTAACTCCATACCACAAGTATTTTATCTTTATTCTTGGAAAAGTTTGCAACTCCCAGTCTGAAGTGCATTTATTCTGGCATTCCCGCCCCCCCCCCCCCCCCCATGGTATTTAGTGAACTGAAAGAAGATTTCTGCATCGTGCCTTTCTTAGCAGAGAATATATGTTTTTTTTTTTTCTTTTTACTTTATAGATTCCTTTAAGTCCTCTGATGAGAGAGAGAGAAGCAGTTAAGGGCAGTTAAACTTCTACAATTCATAAATCTGTGCCAGAAAATATATACAGATCACACAGCAAACTTCTGCATGTGTGCAGTTGTATTCATGAACTTTCTAATTAGTATAATTGGCTTTTCCCTCAAAAATGTAGGTTGTCAGTCTGGTGAGCGCTAGCGCAGAAGCAAAGTTTACAGTATGAATAAATGTTTGTAGTGTGAGGATCTTAATTCCTACAAAATACATATAATTACATAAAAGTCCCAGAGCCCGAATACAGCTGAATAATACAAATTACTCTCCACAGTGCTTTTCTTCTCAATATAGTTTGCCCCTCCTCTCAAAAGGAAAGACGTGAGGGAGGATGGAGCGACCTGTGGGGAGCAGCGGGACTGGCAGTTTGGGGTGCCCCCCCAGGGCATCCCTGTCTCTCCACCAAGGATGCCGTGGTAGCGGGTCTTAAGTCTGGAAATCGAGCGTCCCAGTGCATCGGAACGGTTTTGTGCAACATGCTGCAAGTTATCAAAGTCCCATTTGTTTGCAATAGCCTTTAATAAAATATTATTTAATAAAATAACTAGCAGAGGAAGGCAGCAGACCCCTGTGTGCATCTCAGCTGTGCAAAATGCCAGCGAGGCAAAGAGTTTCTCAAACCGGTTGCGCGGAGGACTTGTGCCTAGGTGATCCCTGCGCCGCTGAACGGCAGCCGTGGAGCGGTGGGGGATCCTTTAGAAACGGGAATATCAAAAGTCACGTTGTTTACGGCCAAGGTTTAATGTCCCTGTGTGATCTGTCCCTGGAGATGGAAGGTATGTGGGAAGAGGGAAGTTCTTCAAACAAGGCAGTGGAAATAGGAGACGCTGGATACACAACGGTAACAGGCCATCTACAGGCAGGAATGCTGGTGTGCCAGCGTGCAGATAACGCTCCCAACAGTCTCCAGTGGTGATGCGATGGTTTGCGTTTATACCAATTTATTCTAAGCTCCTCTTCGCAAAATTAAAGTGGGAAGCCCCCTCTCTGTTGAATTACGGACAGCCAGGAAAAAAAGCACAAACTAATTAAACATGATTTATTGTGGAATTTGTAACAGTGCTGGAGAGATTAGTTGCCTTTCAGAAATGGTGCTGCAGATGTTAAATCTGTGCTCTTCCCTGGATGAAAAATGACAGTGCTGTTGAGCAAGTACACAAGAAAAGCGTAGTCTGTGTTAAAGTCTGTTCCTGAACAGGAATATTCCCTGGAGGTCCCAGGTAGTGCGGCTTTGAGCAAATCTTCACGGTGCTTTTAATTGGGAAAGGCTGGCTTTCCTTGAGCTTAGAGGTTAAAACATACCGCTTCTCCATTGACATGCTTTCTGCCTTTGATCTAAGGAATCCTTTGTTTACAAGTAAATTGCGTTGTTTGTCAGCGGATAACAGACAAAAAGCCAACTACAACACCAAATGTATAAGAAACATTGTTTATTTGTATTTCTAGTGGTGACAGTTTATAATGGTGGTGTGTACTGAAAGTTACCATTTGGATACTCTGCTTACTAAACTGCAGCTGTGTCTAACGTTATTTATGTAATATGAAGCAACAAACAGTTCCTAAGTAATTAAGTATATGTTTTATATGATTTTTTTTTGGAGAGGACAAAGATTGAAGCTAATGCTGATCTGTGGCACTTGCTTGTTCTGGCATCTGCTTCTGGTTCCTCTAGAAGCTACTCAGTGGAGTGACAAGGTGGATTCAGGAGCAGAGTTTCTGCTGTTGTATTTTGGTGTGTTTTTTTGTTGTTTGTGGGGGTTTTTCTTGTTGTTGTTAGATTTAAGATAACCGAAATCAAACACTTGAATTCTCTGGAGATGAAGGTGATCGGCTTGTCTGAATCCTCTCTGCTGACTTAGTGTGTAGCTGTTCTGTGGCAGCAATGCACGTCCCTTAAAGCATGCTTTATATGTGAGGCTCTTGTAATTGCCTGATACATAACTATGGATGTTTCTATTATTAGGTCCTTGCAAAGGACTCTAATAATAGAATGTGTGTATGTGTCTATATGTATTTAAACATATACTTCATACTTCCAGGAATGTTACATATGGAATGTTTTGAAAAGAGAAAAAAGAAATTGCTCTCAAGAGGCTGTTAATAAAAACCTCAGTAAGCAACAATTTTAGATGACCCTTGCCACCCTCAAAGATCCTTGGGATGTTGTGGACAGATTTCCTCATGCTTTTAATCTAAACTAGCAAAATATCAAACGTGTTCTGCTTAGTTTGTAGCTAGTTCTCTGGGCCTCTCTGCAGCTGTGTCAGTTTTACACGGTTGCTCCCTATGCCCCACTCACTCACTAATAAAATGCTAACATTTATAATCTAAATCCCCGTGTTATCTTTTGCCCCAAGTATTTCTGCATGGTTCTTCAGTCAAGCCCAACACTGCGGTGAAGTAAGATGGTGTGATTGTTTTGGACCTTGGCAGCAGAAACAGCGTAGGAGTGGAGAGTTGTCCTGATTTGTTTCAGGATCACCTTACTGTTTTTCTTTAGTGTCAGATTAGTTAGCCGCCAGAATTTATTCCACTTTATAAGTCACCTTTTCTGTGGAAGTATATGCCTATTCAATGGCAATTCGTATAATGTAAGTGACCTTATGCTTGCTGACGCTTGAGCTGATATAGGTACGTTATTAGGTATTATGCATTGCTCTTTGTTCGTTATTTATTTATTGATGTGGAATAATGCAGCAGAGAAGAAAAGATGATAGCATTTGTAGATAATGAGCATTGAATAGGTTTCCTTCTGGTCAGCCTGTATTTCTTGCGGACTCGGGTAATATCAACTCGCAGAAGAGAAGGAATTGCTTTCAGTGTCTTGTTACTAGCAAACGTATGGCAAACAGAAGCGTCGCTTTATTAGAATAAATTAACAGAGCACAAGCAACACAGTCGGAACTCCAGAGGCTGTGGATTATTCGGGGTGGGTAATGCCTGAACTCAAAAGCCTGAATAGTGGCTTTTGCCTATGAGTACTGGTAGAGGTGGTGAGGTTGAAAAGCAAAAGCACAGCTTGGGCTTGACTTGCTTCATGAAGCGTGTTGCTGTACCATGTGACTTAATATTTTGCCTTTCATTTGATGTTTTAGGATCGGGAATAATGGCATAGATTGAAGTGGAGAAAAAATCCTGCTTATGTGACAAGATAAGGCAAATTGGGATATACCATGTACCTGAGGCTTCTAGATCTATTTCAGCTGGATGCAAGTTTGAGACCCAGCTGAATACGTGCTGCTGTTCTTGTAGCAGAAGGGTGGTTCCATGGTTCCTGTCTTGCTTTGAGTTGTGTGTTTGGTTGGCTTGAACAGTTAAAATGTTGGTCTTGGTTTCCCCAGTTCTTAATCCACTTTACCTAACATGTATTAATATCTTGTTCTTTTGTGAGATACTCTAAAGCTCCGAGGAAATGATTTTATAGTCTAATTCCAGTAGATACCTTTTTATTAATCATATTAAAAATTGAAAAAAGGAGTAGAAAGTAAGCTGTCGTTTTTCACCAAAACGTGTTGGTGCTGTTTCTCTAGTATACAATGCTGCCTTTAACTGTGGCTGCCTTGGAAGCTATGGCTTTTAAGGTGAGAAATTTGTTCCTATTCAGTTGCACTGACTGAAGGATGACAACACGTTTTTTGAGGGCTGGTTTCCACTGAGTCATCCCCTGAGCTGGGCAGAGGGGCACTCAGCTGCTGTCACATCTTTGCTTTGGCAGGTTAACTAGGAAATTTGTTTTCAAAGCCTGCCTTGGGGAGGGGAGAGCTATGAGTCTTTTATTTTCTAATGCTGGAAAGTGTTAGAAGATGTGACATCTCAAAGAAAAGCAAATGAAAGAAAACAACTGTTTCTGACTCTGGATTTTTACAGAATTGGCTTCTGCTTTAGTGAGTTTTCTTATTCCTAGGACTTCTGCTTTTCTCAGTGTCCCACTTGCCTATCCTTTCTTTAGCATGCTTATTCATTAGCCGCCCATGGTTTCTGATACTGAGATAGGGTTTTCCTTTTAATTATATCTCTGTATGATTTATGTTCTTCTGTCGGTCGCACGGTTGTTAAAGGCGATCCTTGGCCATGCAGCGAGGTTACTTCTCCAGACCGGAGGCTCGGGGTGCAGCACTTGGTGTTGCAGCAGCAGCGTCCCTCCTGAGCAGCCAAGGCCATCTGACGGTCCGTGCGTCTGGGGCACTGAGCAGCTAGATGCACAATACTTCATTTGGCACAATGTTTGCTCTTTGCTGGCCTTTCTTGAATGCTTCAGATGTGGGCGAGGGAGGGGCTGCAGATCTTTCTTTGTGGCACACTGCGTTCCCGTCTGTCCTCTTCCCCTTTGCTTCACGCTCTTGTTCACGCAGTGGGTGTGACGTGCGGCCTTTGCATGACTAAAAATGCAGGCATGTGGATGGGAGGCTGTTTTATGGGAGGAACGTGTCCGTCCACACGTGTAGTGGGGGTGTGCCCAGCCGAGGTGACTGTGTCTTGGCTCTGAGGTGGGTACGAACGACAGAGGAAGGCTGTGGTGTATCGTCCCGGAGGACTTCGGAAGAGTCAAAGTGGTCTGATCTGGCAGGACCATAGGGCACCGCTTTTGGATCATAGATTGAGTCATTTTTGATGGTATCTGCCAGCCAGCTGTGCAGGGAGAGAAAATCCATGGGTGTCTTTCAAAAGCTGGTGTTGAGGAATGGGTCAGAAGTTTTCTGGCTTGTTTGGAAAGGGTGTTCATGGATGAGGAGTGATAGGGAAGGAGATGAGAAATTGGAAATGCAGTGAGGTGGCCTCGTGTTTTGAACATCACATATAAGAGGGAACATTAAGACACAGGGGCGGCGATGTTGGAAGGAGGTAAGCTGCGAATGTGTTATGGAGAGCTTAGACTTGGAGACTAACCCAGGAGCAGGCTGAGCTGCAGGAAGGTTGGTGGTGTCTATGGGCAAGAAAAAGGGATGGCAAAAAAAAAAAAAAAAAAAATCTTTAAATTCAAAGTAAATCATAGCTTTCAGTCTAACTTGTCAGTCTGTTAGAGAATGGTGCTTTCACTCTGTCTGTGCTGATATCTGAGCACGCATTTATGTTGTCTCCTCTTACGTGAGTGACCTTATGTGGTCTGGAGGAGGAGGGAAAATGGCACCAGTGTCACAAGTAATCCCCTGTATAAACTCCTGAGTCTCATTAAGTAACTTTCATTTGTATGTTGTCCTCTGGGTTTATTTGTTGTAAAACTAAAGTGCATTTTAGTTCAGCAGGACCTCAGAACAACAACAGAAACCCAACAAACAAACAAAAACCTTAAAGGGCCAAACCAAAATGACTTCATATTTCACGTTTTGGCTAACTTCAGGTGTTGTTGAGGTAACAGTGACTTATGTTCACAAGTCAGAAATATCCTACGGATTTCGCCAGAGGCACAGGTAATGTTCTTGCTGCATGGGTCTTGCAGAGTAGTGTACGGCACTAAGCTGTTCCTGCCATGCTGGGAAGGTAAAGTGCCATAACTAGGTAGCAGCTTGTGGCTCGTTGAGTTTTTTGCTACTGTATCATATTGTCCAGTTTTGCTTCATGAAGGTCTAGAGCCGTGTTCTTACAGGATTTGGTAGAGAACACGTCGGTTACGTTATTGATAGCTGACCATAACCAATACGCAAGAAATCTTACGGCTAAGGAGGAAAAAAGCTCAAATTCTAAGGTTTTCAACAAAGCAAAACTTCCACAGAACTCGACTTAAAATTGGAGAAAAGTGATCTGAGTTGTTAACGTTGCTTATGCTTACATACAGTCAGCCTTAATGCTTGTTTCTTGTATGTCAGCTGGTGGCAAAATTAACTTGTTTGATTTTGCTCCGCACATATTTATTTTTGCAACTCCATATGCTGCTCTAACAGATCTTTATTATTGCTTATTAAGTTCACTGGTGCTTTTAATGACCGCACAAAAGATAAACATCCTCTGTGACTTCGTTAGACATAGAGCGCAAGCTTCTTGTTGCCGATTTGAAGCCCGTTCATCAGGTCAGCGTGCATTGCAAGCAGCAGTCGGGGCACTACGCCCGTGGCTGCTAGGATATCTGAAACGGAGAGGAATGGTCTTGTTACCTGATTTAAGTGTCTTCTCTCTACAAGCTCTCGTGAGTGGGGCGTTTTATCTTTACCCTTTCCCCTCTAGGGTAACAGAGCTGGACGTGCTTGGCCAGATGTTCCAGCTGCCTTGGGCAGGAAATGGTGATGGGGTGGAAATTAGGCAATCCTACCGAGCGCTACCAAAAGGGTCTCTGATCTCTTCCACAGCAGCCACCTCTGGCTTCTGGATGAAACCTAAGAGTCAAGTCATTCAGATACTTCTGTAACCGCAATCTATTTAATGTACAAGACGGCTACGCTTTAATTTTTATGCGTCTGAATAGGTTGCTTCAGTGGATGTGTGAGAGCTGCTATGTTACTGTAAAGGCAATATTTGTGGATATAAAACACTGAAGTTAGACATCAACGGTTTCACTTCCTTTTGGCATTTCTTGATCGTGCAGTCAAACAGGATGATATTATGCTCTAAAGAGTTGTTGTAAAAAGTTTTTCAGTTTCTCAGACCTTCTAGAGGACTACAGTGTTGTCCGTGCTAGCAGATCTGGGTTCTTTCTCATCTGTCTTAATAAATCCTTATTTCTCTATTCCCTTCTTCGCTCCTTAGATTTTTCTAGACTACAATGTGTTCATTTCAACACATCCTGAATTAGTTCATGTAAGGGGACAAAGGTGAGTGGGTAAGTGGTTGTCGTATCTTCTGAAACGTGAGACTTAGGAGGTAGAAAATACGGATGTGTGAAGACAATGAAAATAAAAATGAAGGGAGTAGTTTGCAAGTAGATCGTGCGTATTATTTGTGGCCCTGTCATCATTTGAGATTCTATGGTGTTCTCTAGATGAAATATGAACAAATATAATATGTTCTCTTATGTGATGGAGTTTACTTGAACAGTGATAATACCACCTTTGAGCAAATTTGGGATATCCTCGTTACAGGCAGTGATGGGGTTTTACTGCAGCCGCAGAACTACGGGCAGCGCTGGGCAGGGATGAGGTGCTGCTTTCGGGCTGTGGCTTAGCGACGTGGCAGTGGGAGATCTGTCCTTTCGCTTCGGGAGGGAAATGCAAAGCTTTGGCCCAGCGCCTGGACTAGCCTCGGACGACGAGAAGAGGTTTTGTACTCAAGTTAGAGAGTATATGGGGGTGGCAGATTGGATCTGTCAACTTTTCTCCTCTTCTGTCCTCAGGAGAGTTATTTTCCATTAATTATATATATAAAATTTTTTTTTTAAGTGTCTTGATTACATATTGGTGTCCTGGCTGTGTAAAGCAAGTGAGGTTTAACTGTCTTTCCCTGAACGGCGGTGCCCGTGCAGAGCTGCCCCCGGGATCGCTGTCCTCGGGGGAAGGCCTGTCGCCGCTCAGGCGGCGAGGTGCTGCCCGCGCTGGCCTGCCGGCACGGCTCGTCTGCCGGGTCTGATTGCGTGGCAAGTGCAAGGCAATTTGAGTGAGCTATATGCAGAATTTAGGCAATTTAAATGAAGAAAAATCTTACAGGGTGACTTTCCATAAAAATTTTGAAGAGTTCTTGACTGGTTCTTTAATGAGTATTTTATATTAGCTATATACTGTATAAAGGATCTCTGCTTTAGCATTTTTGCACATCCCTGCTTTCTGCGGAAAATGTTTCACAACATCCATCAACTTGTGTATTTGTGAAAAACGCAAAGGGATTTGGCAGATGGAAGGGGAAAGCAACTGAACCTGACTCTTCTCTTGTCGTATGCAAAATGTACAGCTGGGAGGAAGAAACAGGAAAATACCAATTTTATATATTCTCTTCTAGTATGCTAGACAGAGATTTAGTGTGGCTGCTCTATGTTTTTCTGCCAACATCATCTCTTCCCGACCTTTGTGATCAGTATTAGCATTGAGGGTTTTTTAAAGCAGATATAGAGACTTTGCTGTGCAACTCCTTGCACTGCTTGACCATAGTGTGAGTGTGGCCTGCTAGTGGTGGTGCAGCCGTGAAAAAAGGCATGCACCGAAGGCTGGATTTTTATTTTGCTTTTAATAGGGATGGGAAGGGAGATTAATACTATTTTGCAAGTCCTTCTTTTGGAGAACGTATACATTCTGATCACCTATGTTAGTGAAAGATGGATAAAGTTGAAGTGGTAAAGTTGTGGAATTTGAAGTGGTAGAGTTGCGGGAGAGGGTTACAAGCATGAGTGGAAGCGTAGAAGGCCTTTCTGATGAGATGGAGAAGTGTTTAACAGGAAAAAAGTTCCAATGAACTTTACTGTCTCTAAATCCATCAGAGAGGTAAATGCTGTGAAGGCGTACAGGACTGTTTAAGCCAAAAGCCAGTGTCAGCAGATGAGCGCATGGATGCAAGCTGTCAATAAAAAAAACTTTGATCAAATTCTGAGAAACGGCTTAGTCCAAAGCCAGTCTAGCTATCCAAACAGGAGACATCTTATGGTGAGCAGAAAGACCTAACTAATTTTAACATGTAGAGCTTTATGCAAAGCTACGAAAGAATATGTGGCTGTAGTGTTTTCGTATATGGATAAGGAGCGTACAGGTGGCAGGCTGATTCCAAGGAGGTGGGAGGACAGAAAAGGACCTTCTGTCCTGGAATATTGTGCGATGAAAATACTCGAGGCATTCATTGCAACAGCAACATTTATAAACCTGATCCTTATTTTTTAATGAATTGACATTAAAAAAAAACACTTTTTCAAGTCTTGCTTGCGCTTGAAGGTGTGTATGTGCAGAGCTGTACAGTATTAGTGCTGAAACTTTGATACGGCTGCGATCATGGTGGAATTTCACTCCTGTACCCTGTTAACGATACTCACTTTTGTTGGCAGAAGGTCCTGGTGTAACATAGCTTCAGGAAGGAGATAGACAGCTTTCAAAGAGCTTTGAACATCAGGTCAAACAATAAAGGTGCTTTCCAAAACCGCTTTGTGAAAGTGGTGGATCGCTTACCGGAATGAAGCCCAGAGGTGTGTATCCAAAACTTTACTAATGATAATCTCTAGGAAGGAGCATGTTAACTTCAGGGTAATCACAAGCTTCAAAGCAAAATCAAAATACAAGATGAACTTTGTTTATGCTTTGGCTTAGGGAAAAAATGTAACAAGATCAGTGTTTCACAAATATGAGTTTAAATATTGAAAACCCAAAATGTCTGAATTCATATTTGCTGATGTAAGATGGAAGTTATCCTGAAATACAGTGTAAAAGCTTAAAAAAAAAAAAGAAATAAATTAGTGAACAGATGTGCAATGCCAAAGTAAAAATATTTTCAGTGATACGGAAAGGAAAATCTAAATTGGGTCACCTGCAACCTCAGAAGTGGCTGTACAAACAACAAATTACTAGTTACGCTTGCACCAGTACTCTGGAAAAGGAAAAATCAGCATGTACTGAAGGTGGTATCTAGCTAATTGCTCGGTAGCTACACTGAAATTGCTTTAATGCTGGCCTGTGGTGTTCCCTTTCTCAGCAGAAATGCTTTTGTCAGGCAGTAGTTAATGTTTCTTGGAGAGAGGAGGATGCAGTGAGTCCTTCTGCAGGCTTTCATCTGAGTGCTTTCCCCTTACAGCCAGGAGTCACAGGAACTTGTTGACAAAGCTGTTTTCTGTGATTGAACTGGGGGTTTGTTGTGGGTTTTTTTTGGGTTTTTTTTTTTGTTTTTTGTGCTAAAGAGTCAGGTTTTACTTAAATATATTATCAACACTGTCTCATTTAAGCTTGTGTGACATGCTTTCATTTCTGAGCTAATTGGGGGGGGGGGAAATTGTTTTAATTGTCTTTATGTTAATGCAGAAGAACTGGGAGCTTGTTTCCATCCATCAGTGCTGGAGACTTGAAACAAAAGCCAAGCAAACTTCCAGATGGTTGCAGATCCTGGATCTCAGCCACTGCCCGACGCAATTCAGTACGCCTGCCTCTATCATTTAACTGCTTACAAAACAGCTGTCTGCCTGGCTTATAAGCGCGGATTTTGCCTTCGTTAGCAGTCGGTTGAAGGAGGAAGGTGAAGCAGTGTGGTGGGGCAGGAACGGCCCCCGGGGGGTCCTCGGCTTTGGCCAGGGCTCCCTGCCAGCGACGTAAGGACTGGCTTGCGACTTCTCCAGGGTTATAAAACGCCTAGCTGTTGACTTTTAAAGTTGTGTGACTGGGCAGCTGAGCGCTTGGATGGGCTGGAGGATGAGCTGTATTGATGGAGGAACAATGGTTTCACAAGCACGCACACGTACTCCCCTCACCCCCCGTTCAGGCCTTGGGTGTGCACTATCTGAAATCCTGTCACTAATTAAAAATCACAATAAGCCAGTGCATTTGAAAGTGTTTTTTTGGGTGTTTTTTTGTTGTTGTTTTTTTTTTTTTTTTTAATTTAAAAAAGAAGTCTCTCGATGGGGAGTTAATGAAATGACCGGGAACGACATCTCACATTGTGGCCATTTGCTCAATCGTGGCTGAGTTAGTGCAAAGTATGTCAGAGTTGATTTTATTGTTCTGATGGGATTTCAGCCCAGTATGGAGAGGGAAGAGTTAATTTGGGTAGTAGGAATTAACCCAGCTTCAGGGGGTGAGCGTGCTGGTGGGAGGGCAGGAGCCGGCTGGGAAGGGGAGGATGGGGCAGAGGGAGCATCCCTGGGCTGGGCAGGTCGGTGGGACCTTGAGCGCAGGCCGCAGCAATCATCGGTGGGGTTTATTTAGTGGTGGCTGTATGCGGGTAGCTGGCTGGTGTGGTTTAGTTTCAGTCCCACCCATGATCTGCTAAGCGTTTCCTCATTTAGGAGGGCCTGTATGAAAAATTTGCAGCGTAAAGTTGTTGTTAATGTGGACTGCCAAATAGATGCTGTGAACTGATAATTTTAATTAGTATTACTGGCCACGACAGGCTGTCAATTTTAGTAGGAAATCATTAAATAATTGTTGAATAACCACTGTGATGGTTCCTTTGCTCTCAGGAGATACCAGTGCACCCAACAGAGGTGATGCATTTCATTATCCCCATTTTACAGCTGAGAAAACAAGACGCAGAGGTGAAATAACTGGAGATACTTGTTTGTTGGGGCTTGCTCCAGTCGATGCTGGACTAGAAATCCTATTAGTGGTCTGCATGTGTCTGGGGGTTTCCCTCCCCAACGTGAGACTTGACAAGCCTCCCGGCAGCGCCTGCGTGCGGTTCGAGTACCTCTGAAAGTCTCTCCCAGAGGAGGAATGCTGACAGCTTAATGTGGCAAGAGGGCAATAACTATTTGCTTTCTGTTTAGTGTGTTATATTGTATCTGTAGGAAATGTTTGTAAAAGGCTGACTTGTTATGGGTAAGGGGGGCGAAAATGGTTTTCTTACCCATGCCAACTAAGTTTTTGCAAGCTAATAAAATTGTCAGTAAGCAGTACAACATACGCTTCATTTAGTAAGGTTATAGTTCTTTTTTAGAAAGGATAAAGTTACCCTGGCTTGCTTGTAACTTTTACTTCTGGTGAGCACGCAAAGTCATATTTCCATAAGAGGAGGAAATACTGTTCACTTCCCCTGGCTGATCCCATCTACTGCAGGAGCTAATCTCTGGATTTTTGTTTTTAATGTTGTGCCCAACTCTACTTTGCCTGGCTCCTGCTTCTGCTCCCTGGTTCTTACTGTTCTTTAATGTCCGATCCTTGGTGGCCCTGGGACCATATACGTAAATCTTGCACCGCGCTAGCGAATCCTGCCGGTGTGCCGTGCGTGGAGCAGTTGCGTATGCCTGCACCCACAGCATGGCTGATTCACAAATAGTGTTATCAGCTCACAGATTAAACCCTGGTCAGTTAGCTGGCCAGCTCTTAATACACTAAAGATATTTCATTTTGATTGTGCAGTGATAACTCTTTTATCAGTGTTGCGTGGTACGAAGTCAAACGCTGGCTAAGGAATCTACACATGCTAACACAGCTATCTTGCCAACCAAAGGTGTAATCTGGTCGGAGAGTGCACTTGGATTTGTTTGACAGGACCTGTTTAATATAGAACAATGCTGATTGCGTTCATATCTTTGAATTCGTTATCGCTGGAATCCTACGTTGACTTTTGATGGCTTTATCGGAAAGCTGTGCCCTGCTAATGGGACGTAATTGCACTGCTCGTCCTGCTTCCCCCTCGGCTGCTGGCTGCCGTGGGATCAGCACCATCTCCCCTCCGTCCCGCCGCGTCCGTGCGTCCTGTTGCTGGCAGTAGGTCAGGCCTTTTCTCAAAGGCTCCGATCAAAACTTCATTGCAAGATTTTGAGGCTGACTTGGTCACTGAGATAATTCGTCAGGCTGTTTGGGAAGAAGCAAAAAAATGCACTTGTATCAAATACTGAGGGGAAGAAATTTATTAAATGCTTTTTTCCTGCATCATTGGCCCTATTTTCACTTCTGTTTTGCAGTGGGGTTATACCACTATTAGATTTCAGTCCCTCCTAGTTTATTTTAAAAAACAGCTTATTTTCTGTTGTCCTGCAAGTCATGATTTTTTTTTTTTTTTGGTCTGACTTGTCTTGACTTCAGTCTTGGTTTCGCTTACCAATTTTCTGTGGTTCTAGTTCACTTTCATCACTTTCTGTTCTTCTTTCCCCCCTTCATCCCTTTTTATATTGCGTTATGTTTATATTGTCTTCATTTTACCACTGAATTGAGATAGATTTTTTTTTTTTTTAACCAAAGTTTCCCTCTTTATCAAACAAGGGGATTATACTTTCTCTTTCATAGTTTCATAGACAAACAAAAAAACCCAACAACAAACCCAAAAAACCAAACAAACCCAAAAAAACCCAAAAGAAAGGGTGGGGGGATCACAGTTGTCATGTTATAGTTGTAACTTCAATTTTCTTTCAAGTCAGTTTTTCCTCTCAATTCTCATCAGTTTGGGGAAATTAGGGTGTGTTGTTTTAAACCTAAACTGCATGTACTAACTCCAGGTAATCTCCCTCTAATAATGTTTGATTGCTGTGGCGATTCAGGAGCTCTCGTGGGATGATCCAGACTGGTTCTGGGAAGGCGAAACTTCCAGCTGTTGGGTGCCGAGTGTGCAGGAGCCAGAAGGATAGGAAAACACTGGTTTTTTTCACACGCCTTACATAGGTTGTGTGTGTGTATGGTGTAGGGAAGTTTTGTTTGCTCTTGAGCTATGTTTGAATTCCCTTTGTGGTGTAAATCAAATAATGCTCTAAATACGTTGTAGGCAGTGGGGGAAGGAAATGGTTTCACAAGTGTTTGCCGTACAGAACTTGGCGGATCACCTCGGTTATGTAGTCAAACATCATGATATTAAAAAAGGAGGTGCTGCGATCCAACTCCGCGTATATCTTGATAGATCAAGTACTACAGATGTACATCTAAGTGCGAGTTCGTGGCCTGATTACACAGCTCTGTTAGTGCTGCTACTGAAAGGTCAGTCCTGCCTCCGTTTCCCTTTGTTCCTATCGCTTCTCCTGTTTTGGCTCAACGAGTTAGACCCCTGGGTTGGTCTGGAAGTTAACCTTAGATCCGACTTGCCTCGCCAGTGGGCAAGAGGGGCAGCAGCAGGGGGTCTGGTGTGGCTCTGCTGGTGCTGGCCTGGCGTTGGGCTTGCTTCAGCCTTGCCTGAACCTGCGCTCAAACAACCCGGCTGTGGCTTTCAAGCCAAGCCAGCGATGGCATGTGATCCCTCCTCTCGTACCCGAGCCGGGCACGGCTTCCCAGTCCCACGCCGCCTCCCCAGCCGCGACAGCACCTTCCCACCGCGGGCAGGGATGCTCCTGCTGAGGTACAGCGCAAGGGGGAAACGTCCCTGTTAAATGGACAAACGGTGTGTTTTACTTTGGCTTTAGTCTTTTAGTGCTAGTGCTCTTTGAAATCAAAGCGTTGGTGATCGTTCTCCCTGTCTGCCAGTCTCGTCCCCTAACCACCACCTCCCACCCTAAAGGAAAAGGCTTAGGAAAAGGTAAGTGCAGAAGTGTTACAGGTGAAATCTCCTGGTCTCCTCCGTGCTCTGCTGTGCCCCTATGGGGCAGCTTTCTCTTCAAGAGTTCCTGTAGTACACCTTAGCGTGTGATGTGCCAGTTCAAAGAACAGCTCGACTACCTAGTTTTGATTTAAATTACGTGTTCTCCTTCGGCGTTCCTTTTAGCTACCTGTCCCAATACCTCAATTTCTTCCTCCTTTGAAACCGTCTCTGCTCTTTGTTTCTTATATTTGAAGAGGCTTTCACATCCTTTGTACGAAAGGGCATCAGGAAAGATCTTCCCTTTCTCGTCTGAACAGCTTGAGGCGGAGATCTCGTCTTTCTTTGTATTTACTCACTGCGAAGCGTGTCGCGCTGCATCGCAGCCACCGAGCCTTCCTGGAACAGCGTGTGCCGCCGGGGCACCGATGTCCCGGACCTGTCCAAAGGCTCTCCCGTGGGCCGGGGCACAGCTTGGCTTCTCCTGCGGACAGGGCGTCCCGGGCAGCCCCCACCACCCGCGTCTCTCTGCCTTGTCCGAATCCTGCATTAACTCTGTGTGGTAAGAACGACTCACTGCTAAAATTCGGTATTTAATAGCTTCTTAGAGGCAGAACTTGTATGGGAAGAAAGTGTTTATAGATAAAGGTTGGTCATTGCTTGTTAATTAAAGCCTGTATTTTGTCAGGGGTAATTAGTGCAGCATTGCTAAGAGATAAACAAAAGTTCAGACAGAATACAGCTGAGCTGTAATCTGCTTAAATTAAAGCCTGAAACAGCGAAGGGTGTGTTTGACTTGAAGTGCTTGTCCGCGGATGTTTGACTTCTGCCCTTAGGAGGGGAGGGATAGCGAGCTTTGAAGCACAAGCACAACTCTAATGCTGGAATACCGAGGTATGAATGAATAATAGAAAGGTATCTGTAACAGAGATATCTATATTGTGCGTTGGATTCCGGGTGGTATACAGAACTATTAAGATTATTAACAACATCTCCTTTTGGTAATATCCTGGTTGGAAATCTCAGCTACTAGGATGCATCCAAAAGGAAGCATGCTGAGATAGGGAGCAACACTTAATGAAGCCGGTTTGGTTTTTCCACCCAAGAATGTAGCCCTTAGGTCATGTTTCCCTATACGTACCTGTGTATACATAGAGAGCGAGCGAGCTGCCCTTAAAGTGACGGGCTTAACTTAATTGAGTTCAGCTGAGTTTACGGAGGCTCACACCATGGCTACATTGGCACTCACTGTTGTTCTTCACTTGCATCATCGGCGACTTGGTTTCAGCGGTGGGCTTTGTCTTGCCGAAGGGTGGCTTGAATGATTTAAGTGTAGGCATGAGAGAGAGCTGGGATGCCGGACTCCGGAATGGGAAGGTCTGTGTCATGCAGAAAGAATTCCAAGCATCTTTTTGGTTAATCCTGTTTTTTAGAGGACTGCTAATGTGGCTTGATGGGAACTTGCATGTTGAGTGCAGCTTAAGGTTTCTTGACTATTTCTAAAAATTGTTCTCTAAAGTCTTCCTGAAAATCTTTTTGAACTGCAAATAATTGTACTTAAGACAAAACAACTCAAAAAAAGCTCAGTCTTTTAACCTTTATTATTTTCATGAAACCACTGATAATACTTTGGCAAATATTCCAACATTGACTCTATTTTACTCCTGATGAAAAAGAGCCCTGATCCCATCTGATTCAATTAGATTTATGCTCTCGTACTCAAGGATGGAATTTTACTACTGCGCTAGATATTCTATACTGAAAATGCCTTATTTTTCCTAACAATTGGTTTGGTTTTATAAAGAAAAACATTTTTGACAATATTTGCAAACGCTACCACAACATTCCTCTGCAAAATGTACTGCTGCTGTTTCCAGGACACACAGAAAGATTTTGGTTGCTACATTTTTGTTACCGAAGTAGGGATAATGACTTATGATTCAAAAGCAAACAAACAAAACCAACTTGTCAGAAATGGACATCGGAAACATCCATTATATTTGGCACTTAGGGTCTATGAAACTGAATTTGGAAAAACATCTGAGGGGACTTTATATCCTCTGAAATGCTCCATTATCTTTTTGCTTTCCCTCACCTTCCTACTGATGCTTATCTTCTGTAGAGATTATTCAGGTTAGAATAAAAATGGGAGTTTGACAAGTACGTAGTTAGCCTTTTCTCTGATGCACATCAGCATAGCTTCATTGTTTTCAAGGTGTTTGTCCCTAAAACACTTAAGTTTTTAAGCTGTTAAAATGACATTGTCAGTGATGGGATAAGCTGCAATGGCTTGTGTTTAGATTGTACGTTCATGATTGGTAATGGCAACCGATAGCGTTAGACGACTGTTGGAGGGACAAAGAAATGCAATAATGGGGATGGAGGTTTTGGAACGACTTTTCCCTTGATGAATTAATTAATACCTGTCCACACCAGTTTCTCAGTGGGCTTAATGATTTTGGAGCCTGGGATGCTGCTTGGAGAATAAAAGCTGAGGATACAGGAGAGTATAAAATTTATATGAATATTGGAGGAAAACTCAAAACCCGTCATTTTTTGATGTCATGTCTTTAAATGAATTTTGTAGCATAAAATCGTCTTGGAGGAGGCCTTGAATCTTGTGAATTTGGTTCAAGTTTGTCAATTAATTTCAGTGGACTGAAAAGATCTCGCTGAACCTCACCAGAAAGATTTTAACCATTGTGTTAGTTTCCTAACTTTTTTCTCTCCTGTATTACTCGGCAGTGGTGTTTAAGTTGGATTGTTTAGATTAAATTAGGAAGTGGCATGTTTTTTTATAGGTCTGTATTGTGTTGTACGCTTGAATTGATGGTATATAATTAGACACTTCATTTTGCTTCCATTTGACGTCTTTTAACTAATTAGTTACTTGGGTTGCTTTATTTTGCATTACTTTATTTTCAGTTGATTAAGTACACTTACTTTACTTCTCTAAGGGTACAAAATTAAGAACATACTAATTGCACAACAGTTTTGGCATGTGTAGGTTGCCTCAGTGTCACCTAAGGACAAAGACTTCTCTGCTTACGTTGCTGGCTCTCTTCCCTCCGTGCCCTGTGGGCAGATGTGTCAGAGCAGACGCTGCGCTCTCCAAATTCTCTTCCTCGCTCCTGCAGTCTAGTCAAAGCTTGTTGGCGATGTCTAACGTAGGTACTCACCCTTGGAAACGGCTTGATCTCGGCTTTTAAATGTTCAGAACCACTAGTTCAGTGAGTTTGGAGGATTGGTGGTGGGACAGCAGCGTGACCGCAAAGGAGTGGAGACCCAAAGGCATCGTGTAATCCTGCGGTGTGAATTATGCCTGGAAATCAGTAGGCTTCATCTGGGAGCTGTTATGAGGTGAGTGGGCAGTCGTGATGCTCTCTGTTGCCGATTTGAGTAAATCGTGATTGTGGGTGTTGAATATCAAAGAAATAATGCTGTGGCTATAAAATATTTGAGTGTAATATTTCTAGAAGCAAGTTTCCCCCAGGCATTGAGTGCTCTGGAATAAATGTGACTTTATGATGAAATGCTTGCTCTGATTTGTGAGCAGATCAAGATGTAGTTCGTTTGGATTTTGGTTTGAACACGTTATTGATGTGAGGCACCGAGTAGGTTCTAACCTGTGCCAGCTAGCAAGGTGAAGCCAACAGAAATGAGAAAAAACACTACAATATTACTCTTGTTGCTGCAGCGCTGACCGAAGCCTGAGTGTGTCCAAGCATCTGGTGTTCGGATGAGATACATACTTCTTGCTGTAGAGCTGTTTTTCGAAGGGAATACTTACATCTGTAAAAACTGGATCTGTGGCCATAGTCGAGTAAATATCTTAAGGGGTGCTCTGCCACAAGAGGAGGTGCAGGAGGTTTCTCTGTGAAAGTGGTGATTTCTCTCTTTGATCCTATGTAGCTGTTTAAAACTATATCTGTATGTTTATATTTGGACTGTATTAATAATATCCCTTCTAATATATCATATACTTACCTGTGAGTTTGTGGTAAGGGTGGTGTCAAGGTATCTAGCAGGCAACGGCCCTGGAGGTTGTGGTGGGCGTTGGGTGTTGAGTTCAGCATTGCGTTAAATCAGCCAGGGTTGGGAGAGTGCGTTCGTGTGTATGTGGCGTCGGGACACAAGGGGCAGCGTATGGGGACCTTACCTTGGAATGGGTCTTCTGTAGCCATAAGCTTGCCAGATGTTGCAAGTATAATGGACTGAAATGAGAATATCCTTTGGCTAAGGCTGTATTAAAACACTCCGAAAAGCATGATCGTTTATGGGGTACTAAAAATGGTAGCTGATGTTTTTTGAAGTCTTCTACAAATGAAGCATTACCCCCCTGTTGTTTCCAGTGAAACCACAGTGATTTGGTGTTCTTATAAAGAAAAGAGGTATTTAAATAGAAACTAGCGAAGATGTAAAGTGGAAGTACTGTTTATTACTGAGGCTAGATTTGGATGCCTGTTTATTAGGAGAATAATAAACGGCACTTAAAAGCCTTTGGAGAAATGTATTTTAAAAAGATCCAAGTGTCATGGCTGCAATTTTGTGCTGTCAGAATTTTTGCTTTTCTTTCTTGCAATGCTTTCTTTCCTTCGTTGAGCAGCTGCCCTCATTCCAGCGATGGCAGCCTTGGCTTTACCGCAACTGCGCCTCTGCGTTTAGCTTTGGATGTTGGCTCTCCTCCTCATAGGAGGAGACGGCGGGCTACTGAAGTGTCAGAGTGCCTTAAAGGATTGAATCATGAGTTTACTATGCGTGATTTTTAAGATTTGTCTGCTTTTGGTTAAGAAATGTAAGCTACTGACTACTGAGAAAATGTTAGACGTGAATTATCGACTTGGATGTTGTTTCATGGGGCTTGAAGCTGGTCAAGCGGGGAAGAGCTGCGTAGTAAGTTGTAACGTGACTATCCCCCAATATCTACACTGTGTAATTTAGGTGACTTCACTAAAAGCTTAAGGTTTCTGTACGCTGTTCCCCCCAAAAGCCCAATTACAAGCATGTTTGTTCAGCTACTGGTTGGTTGCATGGGGAGCCCAGCTTAGGGGTGGATTAGGCACCTGGGGCTGCAGCACCAACACCCTGCAAGCCGCTTGAAGACCAGTCAAACTTCCTTTTACAGCCATGTGTCCGCTACCATAACTTCTGATCTGTTGCAGTGAATGAACCGGTCCGTGACGAGGGCAGCCGGCGGAGCTCCCCGGCGTGGGCTGGAGCCGTGCCGCTCATCCCCGCTCCCCTCCTGCCCGTGCTGCTGGCAGCTGCCTGCTGCTCCTGGGATCTGGCTCTGGAAGCGGGACAGGATGTTTGCTTTTGTGGAGTGCAGTTGTTGAGGAAACTAAACGAAGGGATCGTTTGAAAGGCCAAGCTACCTACATCAGATTAGGCCATTAAGATGAGGGTTGTGGGCACCTTATCAGGAGAGGTTGGGGAGGTGGTGCGCTTGATAGCCAGCTCTTGACAGCCAGCGTTGCGTCGCTTCTCTTTGGACCACAATGTGACGGCTGGGGTTGAGTACGGAGAAAAGGGAAATCTTAAGGAAATCTGAAGGAGCTGGTTTATCCAAAGGTGTGACTGCCGTGGAGAGATGGATGGGGCCCTTCGTGGCCACCCGAAGGCATTACACACCCGCTCGCACGCCGACAGCTGGCCCGTGCAATGACAGATAAGGAGGAATGCGTAATATTTTAAGTGTCATAAAGCTGGATATCCTTTGCACGGAATATTTCCTGTCCGCAAGAATTTATTTTTCAACAATATTATTGGCAGAAAATCCACAAAATGGAAGTGGAGGAGGGAAACTTGCGCATTGCAGAAGATGAGAAGTTTCTAGTTTTCTCATCTTAAGTGAAGAAACGGGAAGGCTTTGGAGAACAGAAAAATACATGCCCCTTAGGTAGTGGTAAGCCACCAGCATTGCACATTGAATATCCAGTGATTGTATTTATCGCTGTCAACAATGTACAGCAATTAACCATTAGATTCCTTAAAAAAGAGACTTTTGAACATCGTGACTAAAAAGGCATTTACTGCCAAGGAGGGCAGAGCCTCAGGACGGGGATAGCCGGAGCAAAGCGCTCCAGACTGACTTCCACCGGGCTCCGTTGCACGTTTTGCCTTTGCGTTCGTAACGAATTCAAGCCTAAATCATAAAGCGGGATTTAATTGGTGATGTGTGATCTGGTTAATCCCGTAGTGAAAGTAAAGCGTACTGAGCGGTGCTTCCTTCTGTAAACTTCAGATAGAATTCACTTGATCTCATGAATGTGGCTGCGTATTCTGGGGTAGCTGTTTCTAACAAAGACCTACAGCTATTAAATACAATGAGAATTTATTGTTTACCATAATTTTTCCCTTTTTTTTTGGGTTTCTAGCAACAAGTATTTTCATAAAGGATTCATTTGCCTGTAGGCATATCTCAAAGTTAGCAAAAGGTATTTAGCAATTTAGTAAAATTTACAGAAAGAAGGCAGTGTAATGAAGAGGTGAGGTATTAACAAAGTACCCTTCTTCCTATCTTCCCTGTGCTAATAAAAAGAGAAAAGAATTTGGTAGGTGTGTGGCATGCTTAGGGTTTATAGCTGGACTTTGTTATTGGAAATACGAGGATTATGGTATGTGTTAAACTTCTTGACCCATTTTCTCTGCATCCCCAGCACCCAAGAGAAGGCTTCCTAAAACAACACTGAACGTACCATGCTGAGATTGCACTTTTTGAGGC
Organism: Platalea leucorodia; assembly: GCF_965183815.1. Classification (NCBI taxonomy): domain Eukaryota; kingdom Metazoa; phylum Chordata; class Aves; order Pelecaniformes; family Threskiornithidae; genus Platalea; species Platalea leucorodia. Next base: position 4,194,626 of record NC_138830.1, on the reverse strand, counting down.
TGGAGTAACATGTTATAACAGAAATCCAAGTTGATGAGAACATTTTAGTCGTGGTGCAAAAATGAGCTGGAATCTTTGGTATGCGCCAGTGGCAGGAGCTGCGCTCCCCGGTACGCCGCTCTCCTGAAGCGAGTGTGTGTGAGGCTTTGGGGTACAGGCACGCTGTGCTTTCAGACTGAAGGACACGCTGTCAGCCTACGGGTTTTTGTAGCAGGTTAAATCCAGGGAAACGAGAGGGAGAAATTGAGATTTTTTTTCTCTTCGCCGCTTTGCTTTATAGTCTTTAGTAATTCTTTGAGCTCACTTATTTCTGAACATGGTTTAAGCATTCTAAGGATCTTAAGATAAATGAAGGTAATTATGTAGATGGTCACGTATATGTGTGTGTATACGTACATATCTCATGACTTACGTGATGATCTCAGACCTCTGTGATTAGATATGGGGAGAGTAAGCCCCTGAACGTAGACTAGAGGAGATAAATCTGCCAAGGGAAGCTGTGAAAGTAGTTACCAGATTCATTGTACTGATGAACAGTGGCCTGACACTGTTGTACTGAACAGAACCCACCTCTTCTGTTTTTGGGGCCACTGGCATGCTTTTAAATGCTAAAGTTTGAATCCAGCAGTGAATTTTATGCACCTGTTCTACATCTTTATATCTTCTCGTCACTGACTGGCTTTTTTGGATATGGTTAAAAAAAATTCTCTCTGTGACTTCCACCTTGTTCTTGACTATGTGTTATACTAAATTTAACATAAAGTCTGAAAGAAAGACTTTATCCTTTTGTCTGCCGTACCTATTTATATTTGGGCTAGGGAGCTCACTCGCTTTAGTTCTACATTACAGGTTTCCCAGCAGCTAAGTAACTTGATGACAAGTGTAGATCCCTGTTAAAGTATCAGTTATAGATCTGACAGCTGGTATATAATGTTAAACTGCACTAAATCATGATTTTCCCCTAGTGATCTTCCCTAGAGAGGGAAGGGTGACTTCTGAGAGTGGGTTTCCAGTCTGTTAACTGGTCTAAAAACTTTGTCTGTTTACCAGCTAAGTAGCTCTGCTGTAAGATACCACCACATTTCTGCATTTTTGATCAGTTTTCTGTTAATCTTCAGGAATTCTGCATCCTCTAACAACTCAATGATGCTTCAGCATTCACTCTATAAGTAGAATGCAGTTGGTGATTGTACTACTGCTTTCTCTTTGTTTCTTATTAGCGTAAGTACTTTCTCCGTGTTTAACAGATAGGAGGCTCAACCCACTCGTGTTTGTCACAAGAAGGAAATTACTAGTAACAAAGCGACTTTCCTTAATCAATTCAGGAAGTATTCAAAAAAAGCCTTCAAGACTAATGTAGCTCAGCGTGTTCTTAATAATCATATTATAGTCTGCTCAGTTTAGGTGAGACTGAATCTCTCATTCATGACTTCTGACCAAGTACTCTTCTGAGACTTCTGCACCACTAATGGATGAGACGGAGGAAAATCAGAGCATCCACTGTCTCTTCAGCTACAGATTTAATGAAAAAAGTTGTAGCAGGTTGAGCTTCTGATTGAAATGGTAATAAATTTTGTTCTGCTCTTCCTTGAACAGAGAAGACACTGAGGGTGAAGTGACTTGTAATGGTGCTGAATTTCATAGTACTAATTTCTGAGTATTTAAAACTGTAATGGGCAATGATTACTTCTTGGTGTAGAGCTGTAGCACTCACTTATATGTGTTGTGCTCTAAGCAGTTGCTTTACAAAGTGTGAGGTATCTCTGGCACCTATGGGATGGTGAGGAGGTACGCCCAGAAATCTGTGATTTTGGTTATTCATAACAGGGCTTGATGCAGCAATGCCTAGGAACACAGAACAAGATCAGAGAAAGATCTTATGGTTGAAGTTTCATCTGGGGCAATGGAAAAAATTAGTCAGAATTCATTAAGGATGAGGGAATTTCCTTAGTGAGCATCAGGAGGAGGATGCGATGCTGAGCAGTGCTTTGGTATTGGGGGGGTTTCCCTGCAGCACGCTCCGTTGCTTATGTACTCATCAGCAGGTTAACGCAACTCTGAACACCCAGGCTGTCTTTCTGTGCCGTCCTGGAGTTACGATTAGGGACTAGAGGGAGGAGCGGGAGGAGGAATACGTTCACGTGACAGAGAGCGGGAGTGCTTTTTTCTACATGGCTTCATTACTTTGGAGTCTTTATTAAAATTACTGCATGGACATGTCATCTTCCTCCTCTGTCCCAAGAGGAATATGCCATGGTGTAGGTAGAGAATAATGTCGGTTAGCTTTACTTATTTTTTTTTAAACCAGATATTAGCATGTCAAATGATCTGTAGTCTGCAGAAGAGGAGGCTGAGGGGAGACCTTATCGCTCTCTACAGCTACCTGAAAGGAGGCTGGAGCCAGGTGGGGGTCGGTCTCTTCTCCCCAGTAACAAGCAATAGGACGAGAGGAAACGGCCTCAAGCTGCGCCAGGGGAGGTTTAGGTCGGATATTAGGAAAAATTTCTTCACCGAAAGGGCGGTCAAGCACTGGAAGAGGCTGCCCAGGGCAGTGGTTGAGTCCCCATCCCTGGAGGTATTTAAAGAACGGATAGACGTGGTGCTCGAGGACATGGTATAGATGGACTTGGCAGTGCTGGGTTAATGGTTGGACTCGATGATCTTAAGGCTCTTTTCCAACCTTGACGATTCTATGATTCTATGATGGAAAAATATGTGCCCTCCCCCTAGAAATTAGGGATCAAATGTAACCCACTTGAACCTCTGAGACCTGTGAAGCTTTTTGCTGGAAGAACAACTGGGGTTAATGGGTAGGCTTTTGTCGCTAATTAACTGTGTACCGTATGGGCCCTGCTGGGCTGTGCACTGCCAAAATGGGACTGAACTGGGTCAGAATGTAAATATTAAAGAATCGAGATTGTGCTGTACTTTCGGTGGTAGCTCCTGGGTGTTCCAGCTTATTCACACAAAATGCGCCTCGGTAGCACTCCCCTGGGTCTGAAAGCGGTGGAATAAAATCTCCTTGGGTCATGTGTCAGTTATATCATTCGGGTAAAATTGAGCGCAACTAGATTTCCCTGGGAAAGCTTGCTCCTGGGCTAATGCCATCAGGCTGTCCGCGTAACACTGCGGACTAACGCCTGCTTCTGCTGATCCTCTGAAGTTTCTGCTTCCGCCGTCAAAGACAAGATGCTGTCAACCCTCATTTTAATTTTTTAAATTTATTTATATATATAGTAAAAAAAAAATACTATATTTCTATATTTGATGTGGAATTAATTCTAAAAGGACAGAAACGTGGTGTAACGTTCTTTGCTCCATCAGGATTTGTGTGAATTTCTCTTGCAGTAAGCGAAGTGAGGTGCGTGGGCAGGGTAAGGTGAATACTGAAGACTGTCGGGACGCGTGGTGGTGAAGAACTGGTTTATATTTATGCAAGATACCGTAGAAAACAGACTTGTAAAGAATCAGCCTTTCTTGTAGGTTCAGTCTCTTTCTACTTTGGACACATCCAACTAGAGTTTTGAGGGGGATTTTCTTACATTTGCGTGACTTGCACGTTTTGTTCTCCTCTGTTTATTGGAATTCTGTGAATTCTGTATTATTTGTACCTTCTCCCCAACCCTCCAAAACCGCTTACCTTTTTGAAGGGCGTTTTCCCCACCCCATATGCAGACCAAGTCAAAGTCCATCTCTTGAGATTCAGGTTTGCATCCTTTAAGATGCAAAGCTAGATTTTTCTCTGCCTTTCCCAAATACTTTAGTTTTTGAATTCCAGCTAGAATTACAAATGAAATATTTTTGGCGTAATGTGTTTTTTTTATGCTTCTTTCCAGAAAACTGAAATGCTGTGAATGGTTGTTGCTAGAGATTTATCACTGAGTGGATAAGCATGAGCCATCATAAAATTCAAAATGATTTTGTTTAAAAGGACCTAAAGATAAACTCTACTTCGTTACCGATGATTTTATTTTTGCATACATGGAAGCTAGTTCCTCTGAGGCTTGTGCAGTGGATCTCCCCCACGTTTGTAAGTAGCAAGCAGGTTGCTTATGCCGACCTGGGAAACGAATGAAGTTTACCTTCTGGAGATGGGTGGAGCAGAGAAAGCAAGGAGGTGTTTTGGATGGGTCTGTGGTACTGAGAGATCCCGCTGCACGGCCGCGTTGGCTCCCACGTGCCTTCGCTCAGGCCATGCGAGATGCGGCCCTGTTCCTCACGGTGTCGGTAGAGGTGGTGCGAAACACTCCTGGGACAAACACAGACTAAATAAGTTTTGGTAGCGTTTCGGGCTGTACGGGCTCTCAGCGTGGGATTTGACAGCAGCGTGCTTTCGGCAACAGCCAGGCCGGGAAGTTTACGGTTCCCCGCTGTTCTGCGGGAATAGCACATTGCGTCCGCGGGGCTGGGGATGCTGTTACGGAGCCAGGGAGAGGGAGGGACGTACTCTGGTGTATCTCAGAGCAGAAATAAAAGTGCGTTTGTCTTATTAAATTAGGAACTTTTCTTCTCTCGATCAAAACCCCGCAGATCTTCAGTAAGAAGATGGCAACCAACCTTCTCATGGTTCACCTCTACAGAGTGCAACTTCTTCCTTTCTGTGGATTTCTTCAGTTTATTTGAATATTGACTCTAGACTTTTGCACCTCTGCAGTCTGATATGCAGCTAGGGAAATGAATTTCCCCAAGTGTAACGAGGGAAAATGAACTTGGAGTTGTGTGTTGCATGAAGCTTGAAAGTCGGTTTGCTTTCTGCTGCGTGTCCGTTTTAAGTTTTTTGCTTGACTAGAATTGTGTCATTTAAAGGATGCGGAAAGCTAACTTTAGTTTCAAGGGTTTAATTGACTTCCTTGGAGCTGTGTGTGGTTGTATCAATAGGGAAACACAACGAAGCATGACTGTCCCCTTTTTGATTAAATAATAAGTTTGCATTAAAAAATTATTGCGGTTTGACTGTGGAGAAGTTTACCTTCCTTTACCTAGCTCAACTTCTGGTTCTTATTGGCTTGTATATGTGCCTCTTGACTCTCCCAAAAGAACTTTCTGTTGCTGTCTTTGAGGCCTCTTAATTATTCTTTATCTTTTAAAATTTTACTTTTTCCAGAGCTGTGTGAGCTTCCTAGCGCATGGTGCCTTGTCTCCAGCCAGCAGTGGTGTTCCCCGATTGCTCTGCAGGCAGGGGTGTCCAGCTGTGTCTCGTAAAGCACCTGAGCATCCAGATTCATTTTTAATGGGAGCCTGCAGGCTAATGCTAATTGTTTTATCCTAAATGGAGTGTGTGTAGGCTTGGATAGCCACAGTTATGTCCTCCATGTTTTTAGGAAACAAGAAACTCTGTGTATCCATCTGCAGACCTAGTGTAAGAACACATTGTTTTTCAACTTCGTTTCCTCCTCCTTTTTTCTCTATTTTCCTACCTTTCAGCCTAACCTCACAGTAACGGCAAGCTGCTGTAATGTTTTCCCCTGTTTTGGAGCTAAAAGCAGTAGGGTAGGATATTTTGGATGATTTTTTGTAATTAAAAAAAAACCCCAAAGAACCAGGAACAATAGGTTGCCTTTAGATTGACTGTTTCAGGGGTTATTCCCAAAGGAGCCTGGCTAGCAGCATGCTGTGAACTGGAAGGTGTGTGCTCCTTGTTCTAGGATTTAGGAGAATTCTCATCGATCTTCAGAAATTTTTCATTATGGGAAAAATAATTAGCATAAGGTGTGTTAATAACTTTTCAGTACTGCTATTACCTCTTCATGTTCTGCTGACGCTGAAAGCTGTAGTATCAAAGTCAATAGGGGTAATATTAGGAAATTTTAATTAACAAAAGACTTATAACTTAGTAATGAGTAACTCCTATAATGAGGAGGTACAGGACTGGGGCTGGTGCCTTTTGACTGCCCCCAGGGCAGGCGGAGGGGGGAGCATCTGCCTCCTGGCCACCGTGCTGTGTGGCTGCCTTTCAGCCAACACTGCTGGCTTTGGTGTAACTTTAAGTGTTGGTTTCCTAATTCATAATAAGTTGTCCACTACTACACTGTGTTGCTTATTATCAGTTTATTGAGAATAACTTTCAGCCTTCCATTGCTTGAATGAATTGGCAGAGAGTGGGAATTAACTTAGAAGGGTGAGGATTCAAAATTAAGTTGGATAGGGACAACCTGAGTGCTGGTAACCCCACTGGACTGTCTCCTGCTGTATCAACAAAACTTAATTTCTCCTCCAGTCTGTGTTACAAACCGTGCTCCATTTCAGACGGGTAACAAACCCCAAAGGTTTTCTCTTTTGAACCATTTAATAGTTAATTTGAGCTTTATAGCTGCATCAGTTGGCTTATTCAGCACGATGGAGATCCAGCGTTTTCTGTCTAGATAGAGACCCTATGTCTTCCCACCTTAAAGAAAACAAAACCTCCTAGTACTCTGCATTTAAAGATTCGGTGGTTTTGATTCCTTGATGCTTTATTATCATTGGAGATAAAAATCAGATACCTGGAGTAGGAGAGGCTTCTTTCCTGTAAGGTGCTGGATACCAAAATTACTCAATCGAAAGTGGAACAATGATTTGATGATTTTGTGTGTGTGGTTTCTTTTTTGTTTGTGGGTTTTGGGTTTTGTTTTTGTTCTGTTTTAATAAAAATTCCTGTCTATTGCAAATTAAGAGAAACCTTCTTAGGTAGCATACTATCTTCGCTCTCATTAAGCAGTTCAGAAAAGTAAAAAAACTCTTGCAAATTTTACTTTATGTTCTGTGAAAGTGAGGGATGGTGAAACAAAACTTTAATTTTTTTTCTCCTGATGCGGAAAAGTTCGAGTGATGGGGTTTGGGTGGTGGGGTTTGGGTTGGTTTTTTTTTTTTTTGTTAATCGTGCGGTTTAGGCACTTAGATCCTGTGAGCACGATGATGATAATGGGTTCAGCTTTCCTTCTACATGAGAAACTTCTCCGGCAGCCATCCAGAGGTGCTCCCTTGCAGCGGCCGCTCCGTGTGAATGCCTGTTCTTGAATCCCAGGGCTGACTGGGAGATCTCTCCGAAGCGGTTTCCCACAATAACACAATGAGCCACTTTGTCAGCGCAGCGTCAGCCCGGAGTCAGGTTAGCGGTCAATGGCAACAACAAAAAAGTTTGCCTTGCACAAAGGTGTGCTGAAACCTTGTTGTAAATGGAATTTGGTATGCGTGCTTTTCAAGCGCTGCAGATTGATATGATAGATATCCTTTTTTTTTTTCCTTCGTAGCTTAGCAGTTAAAAAAAAAATCCACCCCATTGTTTTCAGTAGATTCTCCACTGCCCAGGAACTCTAGAAGAGATAACTGAGGTCTTTGTGATATTCTTGCAGAGAGATTATTATTTGAGAGAGCAGAGTTGAAGGGGAGGGTATTTATCGCCAAATGCTATGCTTATCAACCTCTAACCGTGGTTAATACTTTGGCCATTAAATGGAGGAAGAAAGCAAACAGGTGAAGCCTTATCTGACTTGCACCTTTGTGCAAGAGCTTCTCTTCGTGTGGAGGTTTTGCCCATGTCCCTGGGCATGTGCACGGGGTCACAGCCCTGATCCAGGGAGTTCAGTACTTAAGCACACCACTAATAAAACTATGAACAGTGCATAAAGATGTACCCTAGTGGAAATGTCTGCAGGATCCAGGCCCAAACCGTAGGCAGGTGTAGATCTGGATTGAAGGGGTTTGTTCCTCCTTGAGCAAATAGTTGGAATAACTTGGTATTTGCTTGAAACAGTGTTTAAGCTTACTGAATATCTCTTGTGACATTGTGCATTTCATTTACAAATTGCTTTTGTCAGAGGCAATACAGAGTGTAGAGAACCCGAAAAGGATTATCATTTAATTAGGAAACACGCAATGTTGTCTCTGTTGCACAAAATGGCTCTTTGCCCTGAGGGGACCAGTTTGTGCTGTGGGATGGAGAGCTGTCGGGGCGCTGCCGTCCTCCCCTCCTCGCCCCGGCACGCGGGGGGACCGCGGCGGGAAGAGCTCTGCCTTCTCCTGCGGACCAGGGGAGAGGAGGGTGTCTGAAACGGGAAGGTCCCGCTTCGTCCCCGTCCTGTTTGATGCGGCTTGTGGTCTTCTAGCAAAGCGCAGGGATGCCGAGTGCGGCTGGTGGTGCATTGTGCAGCTGCCGATGATCAGCACCCAGAACTCTTACTCAAGTGTTTCTGTGAGGGTGGACAAGCAGGAACAAATGACTTCGAAATACTGATTACCGCTTGTATTTTTGGAATAGGGCATAAATTAATTTCCCTTTTTAAAAAAAAAAAAGTTTAAAATAGTTGCTATTTAAAGCAAATTGTGCCAGAGCAAATTTTATAATTACATGTTTTTTAAATGTAAAAAATTCAAATAAAAAATGTAAAGAAACAACAATGCAAAAAATTGTGGGGAAAAAAAAATAATTGGCCACCCTTGTGCAAGAAGAGTTAACTTCAGCCTATTGCTGCTTGGAAGAAGTGCTATGAAATACTGTGAGAATTGTGGGCCTAAAAACTTCTCTGTGTTTGCAACTATATCCCTTGTGAGTCACTTTTATCTGTTGTGATTAATATGGAGGAAGGCGAGGAAAGAAAGGTGTGAAGACATGGGAAAAGGAAAGGAATATAAATAGCGAAAATGACTAACTTAATTTTTAGATTGAAGAAAAAGCACAGAAAAACCCAAATGGTGAGAGTGAGTTGCATACAGGTTTTCTCTACGTGCAGCTTGCTCCTGTGCCAGCGGTGCAGGCTGGAACCAGGGTGTGCTTGCATGTTTTAGAACTGATTTTCAGCAGCAGATGGATTTGCTGCTGTAATGCTATTTGCAGAAGTGAGAACGCTGTGGAGCCATTGGATTAGCTCCTCTGCCTGTGCCTTTCTGCTCTGCCGTAGCTCATATAAGCCTAATACATTTTTTGGAGACCTCTTTCACTTCTGGTGTATTTTATTCCCTTAAATCCAGCGCCGTTACGTCTTCAGCAGAATCTGACCCCAGGAGTGTGCGGTGGTGGGAGGAGGGTGGGCTGGCTTTTCCTACACAAGTTTTCACAAGATTCCTCTCTGGAAAAGCAGGGGTGGGGGGAAAACTAGTGGTGTGAAGTTTTCCTTTGGTAAAAGACTCCTTTGTGCACCAGCTTGCTTTATTCTGGTATTTCATCAGAGCTATTATATGCTTATTACTTGTACTTGCCTTGTGAAATAAGACACTACTGCATGATGCTGTTTGACCTCATCTCCCCATTCCTGATGCTCAGTTCTGGTACGTGTTTGAAGTTATTTGGTTATTCCATTTCATCCCAAGGTTGAGCTAGGGACTGTTTTTTTTATAGTTTGTCTGTTCCTAAATTACAAACATTTCCTATGAGGGGTATGCAGCTGGTTGCATTGCAAAATTGTTGTTCTTTAAAATAATAGAGTTTCAAGTCTTGAAAATGTAAGGTCAAACTTTAGGTCTAAATAAATGCAAACTACTGAAAATCATCATATCATTACCCTTTGGATAGCTGCCTTAATCATCTCACACCATGGGGTGTGGGGGAAAACACTGTTAACTTTCCTTGGTCCCCTATAGAATTGAATACTGCTGATAATTCCATCTTTAGAGATGGAATGTACCATGGACATTGAAATGTGTTCTTATTTAAAATAAACTAGAGGGGAATAAACCCACTGATTAATTATAGTGGTTAAGTTTTGAGAGGATGTTTATGCTTTTCAGCTTGCTGGAGATAGGATCCAGCTACTGGTGGCCTTGTTGTCTGCGAAAGGGCACAGAGAACAAGTGGCAGGCATTTTACTACCTCTACAGAAAATGCCAGCAAGCTTTGTAGGTATGCATTCCCTCTCATCTGTTTTCTTTTGTCATAACGGATTTTTAAAATTGCATTATTTCTTCAAAATCGTTACGAAGAAGCCAGTCTGGGTGCTTTCAAATTAATCTACCATCGTTGCAATTAAACAGAGAAAGAATGCTTTCAGGTTTCAATTGCTCTTCAGACGGATGTGATTTAACTAAACTAATGAACGCACTTCAGACAAGACAAATTCCAGACTGTTTGTGCCTTGACCAACCATCTGTGCGCATACCTCCAGGTACTGCTCATGTCTGAAGAGGCTTTTCTACATGAACAATTATTACCACTCCTTCTTGAATTCAAGTGGCAAGCCATGGCAAGAGTCTCTTGAAAGCAGGGCAGTAAATATAGCTGCTTTTCAGAGGAAATATAGTTGCGTTACGTATGTTTTAATTAATTTTAAATTTCAACGTGTGCTGTCCAAAATACAATAGGAAGACGGGGCTGGGTGTAAGCTTTTTCACCTCTTGCATGCAAACACCAGCATCGACAGTTCAGGTGCAGAAGCAGCGCTTCTCCGTCGGAGCCTTCCTAGCGGGCCATGTACTGATTTTAAATTCTTAGTGTCTGAGTATGTGTGTGTACAAATAAGTCTGTGGGGGTGTGTATACATATTCTGTTCGTACATACCAGCGATTTTTTTCCTAGTTATTTTCCTCTCTAGTTATTTTTGGGTTTGTTCAAAGTATCTCTGGAAAAAGCACCCATTTCCTCAACTGTATAATGATCAGCAGTGACGTGATTCGACATACCAGACTTTGATATGGTTCTTCAATTCCGTATACAAACTCCTGGAAAATAGCAAATGGTTCCAAGAATATTTCTTTTTATGGAAGAAGAATAACATGTGCAGCAGGCAATGGCCGCTGCGAATGCAAAAGGGTTTTCTTATTCTCATTGCATTTCACTGTATTTCTTTCCAAAAGTAAGATTTCTTCTAGAAATACTTGAGCCTTCCGTGTTCTCAGGGCCTGTGTTTCGAAAGCCATGCTTTACTTCTCAGTGGTGCTAAGTGGGACTCCCTCTGACATCAGCCTGTGATTCCATACATATTTTTTAACCATGGCAAAACCATTTTAAGCAACTCCTACTTCTTCTCGTCTCGGTTATAACACCACAAGTATCTGAGGGTCAATACAGCGCAGCGGATGGGGGAACCCGTCTGCATTTAAACTAACTGCGCAGATGATGGTGGAGGGCTTGGGCTGGTCGTGCTATTAGGATGCGGTTTGGAGGATGCAGATCAGATACCACAAATATTTTCCTTCTGCTGTCAAAGAACTGCCAATTTCTGAATGTCCTCGTTGCAGAACCTGGTTTGCCTCAGGACAAGCCAGGGACAACGGCTGGTAGGGGGGAGAAACAGTCACATTTTAAGAGACTGATGGTCATTAGATCAGTTATATCATCAAAAGACTTTGACTTTTGACCTCGCACCTGAACTAGCTTTCCCCCTCATTGTAAACTACCAAAGAAGTTCCCGATGGGTTGTATTACTTTTCTGATCAGTGCATCAACCGCTGTGCAAGAGGAGATCACCCATTACATGCAGAATGGTAGAAGAGGGGCTCATATAATACATACATACAGATATATAAAAAATAATGGTAGAAAGGAGCTCATATTAGACTATAACCTGATATTTAAAAAGAAAAAATACATGAAATATATGGTTCTGACACAAGCTTCTCCTTCTCTCCCCAACCTCAATGGGATGTGTTCTATGATTTTGAAGAATTAGTGGAGAAAATTTCTATTTCAAGAAAACTACTTTTTGTTTGGTAATGGATTCTGTCATCTTTGAAGCCACCCTCAGCGTCTGAGTCATCTTTACAAGGAATGCTTTAGGTTCATTTTCTTCAGGGGGGACTGGACACGTGTCTACCGTACATGCCAATACCATGTAATTTCTGGAGTTTTTTACAAAGGCAGGATAGCTTACGGCTACCGGTCATTACAATTAGGCATTTATGCTAAATTTAGGAAGGGAAGGCTGAGCACCAGTGCGCCTCTGGCTTTCTCGGATGGTTGCCATTGCTGGGTAGCATTTGAGCTTCATCTCGTGGGAAGCAGTCTGGGAAATGGATGGTCTCGTACAGGGATGCAGCTGGTTCGGGAGGTGGCTGGGCCGTGGACAAATTGCTCGTCGTGCCTGAAGGGAAATCTTGTAGAAAATCTGAGGAGTTTTTGTTTGCTTGTTTATTAATTGCTGCATGCACTGTTTGGGCTTGTGTGTGTGTGCATGCACCGTCTATGTATGAACTTCATCATGTTGAAATTGTAAGGGTTTTTTTTTTTTTTAGCCTGGAAAGAGAAAATTCTTCCTTTTAAAGTTTTACATTGTGTGTGTTTCAAATCTTTTCTGTAGTAACGCTAGGATTGAAGGTGGTGTAGCTTCTTACTCTTTATGCAGTATGTTCTTTTCTAATCAGATGGAATAACCCAAAGTAAGCACTGCATGAGTTCAGATGCGTGTTTAGTACTGGATTTTTCTTGTATATTAAATAAACCAGGCTATGTGGCTCTACTAGGTATCGGAAAGCTGTCTGTCATCTTTGTAGTACAACTTCTGTAATTCCAGACGATTCTGATAAAAAAGCAGAACACTTTGTTCAGTAGCTTTTAACGGCCTGCTGCAGGGAAATAAAAATTTGCAGAGAGCTGTCACAGGACTGAATATTCAGAACTCCTCTTGCTTTTGCCAGGTTCTCTGAATTTGTCTGCCATAGCTGGAAGAGGTTCTTCGGCTTCATAAAAGACAGAAGGTAGAAAAAAAAGTCACAAAAAGAAGAATGTTCTTGGCTTATAGCCCCATTAATAGCATGGGTGAAACCTTCTAGGAAAAGTAGGACTTGGGTATCTTGATGTGGTTCACGCTGCTTTTGGAATTTCAGGAGAACTCGGACGTAACCTGTTGGGTCACATTAATTCGCCATACATGGACATTGGTTTTTACATAGTTACACTTTGTTCTTCTGAGTGTTTTAATTTTCTTTTTAGTGCCATATGCAACTAATTTATGTATTACTAATTCACATATTGAATTAATTTAAGGAAACAGTCATCTCTGGGATCAGTAGAAGACTGCAGTACTGAATTGAAAATCAGGTTTGTAACAGTAACTTGCAAACGTCAAAAGGTTTGGAAGTTTGGTTTGGGGAGAGAAACATCCAACTTGGATGGTTATTTCTTCTTCCTTGCTCTATGGCAAGACGGGAAGCTGTGATTTCCCATATTCCTGGAGGTAGCTAGGCAGGGAGATGCAGCTTCTCGCTCCATGTTGGCATTGCTGTGGTCCGTCCCAGCCAAACCTAGGGAATGTAGACGCACAGGAAATATCTTTTTTAAATTTAAATATAGTCAGCTTTCTAGACAAAACCCCAAATTTGAGTTAGTACCTGAAAAAAAAAAGCTGTGGGTTAGTATTTGGCAGTTCATATTTTAGCAAAGGAAGAGTTCTCATATCCTGAAATGTGACCTGGTTCTTTGAGTCCTTGTCTGGTGTTTTCATCTATCGATGTTCCTGAATTTACAGGAAACAGAAAGTGCTTGTGTTCAGACCTCACCTTCTTTGTATTAATCAAGCTTGCTTATATGAGCATCCCCTGAGGTAGGTTTTAGGAGGGGTGTGAATGCGTGGTGAATAAATCTGTTTTAAGTAAGATGGATGAGCAAATAAACTAAAAAAGTGCGTGAAGCCCATTTCCAAAGGTTTTGGCTTTGGTGTGAAGTCTGCCAGTCTCACGGTAGATATTTTAACCCCATCTCATCTAACTCTGCATGGAGTACCTCTGTGTGAAATACTGCTAAAAAAATGCCTGTGGCCAGCTGTGCATTGTAGCCAGTGCTGTTGCTGGCATCACCTCTGGCGGGGTCATAACAGACCTGACAAATAAAGGAAGCCCTCTTTATTTCTTTTTTGTTTTTTTTCCCCTTTAAAGTGTGGCAAGCGTAGACATGACTGTAGTGACAAACCATTAATAAAGCAAAAGGAATGCAGCTGTAAAACTTTAAATAATGACATGTAGCAAATAAACGTCAACATATTGGTTGTTGTGCCTGGAATGGAAATATTACTAGGAAAATATGCAGCTTCAAGCTACAGTCTGGCACTTTTTCCTTAAGAAAATAGCATCGGCGTGACGCTTAAACTCAGTTAAAGCTGGGGCTTTCAGATTCAGACTAGATGAGCGTGTCATTTATTTGGGGGAGGAGGGTATTGTTTTATATGGGTTTAATATAGTTCCTATGCACATTGCATTCTTTAAAAATAATATTTATTTATATATGAATATAAATGTGTATATACACACAAAAACTATAGATACATAACTACATGTATAACCAATGTGTTTTTGAGGTACAACTGACTATTGACTAACTCAGTCTCTTTCCATTGAAAGCTCCTATGTTCTCACTGGTGTTCAGTATTAGGCCTTTTCAGTCCTTTTTTTAATCTGAAGTATTTAAGAAATGACTCAAAAACTCACATGTTCTCTTCTTCGTCATAATTTTAAACAAACAAACAAAGCCCCAAAAAACCCAAATCACACTGCCCCACTCCTTCCCCTCCACCCCCAAACCCAACACCTACAAATATTGGTGGTGGACTTGGATCTTTCTCAGAATTAAAACCCGAGACTGTGAAGTAATGAGAAGCAAAAGGTTTAGGAAGAAGCTCCAAATCTTGCAAAACTTCAGGGGAAGAACGCGTTGAGCAAAGCTTCTGGGCTGTCAGACTGATTGCTGTAGCTCGTGTAATGGTTGGGTCTGAGCTTTGAATGACTAAGCCAGGGAGGCTTTGGTCACCGGTAGACCCATGCTGGATCAGAGAGCTTGATCCTGTGGGCTACAGGAGTGTTTAGCAAGTGTCCTTATTCCTTACTCGATGGGTGTATGCACTGCGGGGCAGATTATTCAGGGTAGTGGTGACAGTAGGACTAAAACATTGCCAGACTCTGGGACAAAGAGGCTGCTGCAGGCAGGAGATGGGACTTGAAACCCGGCTGTGGATGTACCATCCTCTGGACAACTGTCTCTGGAGCTTTCCGAGAACCGCTGTCCTGTAGTTGAGTCTTGAATAAAAGGAGGGATTTCATTTAAAGGTGGATGAAAATAGATTGCCTCCGTTTATATCTCTGTGAAGTGATGATTAGAAAAATGGTGTTTTCATGTGGATAAGAACGTTGGAAAGAGCTGTGAGAGTCGTGCTAAATTTGGTACTGAGTTAAATTAAAATGCTGGTCTTGAGATGTATGGCTGGAGGTAACAGGACTAAGTTGGCATGTCTTCTGAAAAACAAATGCACTTTTAGTCTTTAGATGTGAAGAGGGCCCGTGTGATAGGAATGAAAGGGTAGATGTAATTCAGTCTGCGTGGGCACCGCCATCACTTTTAATCCACAATAGTGGTCCTCTTCAGGAGCTGGAGTACCAGCTCCTGGTCAGGCTGACGTTTCTGATCATCAAGTCGCTCTGCAGGTGATGGGTTTGCAACGAGCTCTGGAAGAGGTGGATGAAAATGAAGAGTGCTTATTTCAACTAAACTATTGGTTTAGTTGTTAAACTTTAAAAAAAAAAAAAAAAAAAAAAGTCTAAATTTAAAGCCTAGCAGCACCTGGGGGCAGACCAGGTACGGGGGTGTTAGGTTTGCAGCATGCAGCATCCGTGGAACCGCATGCTCCAGCCCTGGTGAGGCTGGCTCAGCCCTTCGTCCCCTCCGGAGCAGATGAATTAAAGCCCCGGTGTATGGCTCTGTAGTCAAGTGCTCCGTGTAACTACTAGATCCCACAACACCCCCCTCATGAGGGGGGATTTACCTGCTGCTCTTTGCCAAAAATTCCCCTCTCTATACTCTAGTGGTGTTTTGCCAGCCGATTACCTGGCTGTTATCAGCCACCTAAGTCACAGCATATTTTTTTTCTTACTCGAATTTGTGAGGTACATGAAATTATTGAGGAGGACTTTGGGATTCTCTGGCATGAGAGGTACAAATGAAGCTGCCTGACCAGCACTGGACCTGTAAGGTTGCTTTGCTTAGGAGTTCTTGTGCAGAAGTCTAGATAAGCTATGTGATTAGGTCATCCATCTTATTCACTGAAGAACTGGATTACTGCCCTGTAAAACAGCCTGATGGTACCCTTAATGTTGAATTAAGACTTGTTTTTACAAAGCAATCTCCCTGTGGTTTTAGTGATGCTTACGTATCACATCAGTTAGCTGTGAAAGGGGAGGGTGTGCTGGAAGTGATATGTGATTCTTCACAAATCCTTAAGCGAGATCATCTTCTGTTGTCCTCTGTCTAGCGCAAGGTGTTCAGAGTGTGGGGATGTGCTGTCCCTCTGGTTCCAGCAGAAACCTGAATCCTTTGGATCATGATTAAGTGGAAGTCAGGCGCCTGCCCTTTGTGTTATAGGTGGCAGTTCACGCTGTTTACAGGGCCCTAGAAAGGAAATAAAGGTGTTTGGCTTTGAACCGCGGCTATCAAGTGAGACTGATGTAGCATCTTAACCACACGGATGATGTGGTTCCAAGAGCTGTGGTAGCAAGCAGGGTGCTCGTTTTTAGGAACAGAGCAGATCTCCCTCTCGGAACTTGCCTGTTTCAGCGGTGCGATGAGGGCTGGGGTTTATAATTGTGGGAAAGAGTGGAAATCTGGCTAGCTGGTTTTTGCAAGTCTTGCATGGAAACTTGACTTTCCATGCTCTTGATCTAACAGTTAAAACCTCCGTTCAGTGCCTCAAGTTCCCATATGCATCCTGTTACAAAAGCGGGTGTCCTGCTTAAGTTGCTACCTTAATGGCAAAATCCACGTGGATGCTGGCGACCTTCGAAAGTACAAGTGGGTTTTCCAGGGTCTTTAACTGATGCTTCTCTTGCAGGAAGCCCGTTGAGGAAAATTCTCCATGAATGTACGTCACAATGATGATGACCGACCAAATTCCGCTGGAGCTGCCACCGTTGCTGAACGGGGAGGTAGCCATGATGCCTCACATCGTGAATGGCGATGGATCACAGCAGGTCAGTGAGCTCTGCAGAAAATGGCTGGTTTAAATAAACTACTTCTGGGCCACCAAGGGATGTTGAAGATGGTTTTCCCTAGCGCTCGGGAGGGCAGATTATTTCCTGGAAGGCAGAAGTCTGCCCTTATACTGGAAAGACGTTAAAAGCAATGCTTTAAGTGTACCATTAAATTTAATGTGATTATTTGCATATGTGGTAGTTGAAGTTAAAATAATGGGATTGAAATAATGGCTATAAATGCTACATATTTGAGGGCTTTGCAGAAAGTTAGTCTCATGATTTACTTGTGCTAGCTGTTGTCAGGACATCTTGCTAGTATCTGTGATGAGATTTTAAGAACTTAAAACAAATGCTGAGGTTGTAAAAAAAAAAAAAAAAAAAAAGGGAGGGGGGGACTGAAGAAATGGGGAACTGAAGAGTCCTGTGATGTCTGCTATTCTTTGCTTACCTAAATATCCTGATCCGGGCAGTCCTATGTATTACCCTGTGCTTCATTATAAGAAGCAGAAGTGAATTTTGAGCGGGCTTTTGAAGGAAGGCAAGTTTATAGTTCCTTTCATATTTTTCTGGGAGATAATCTCTAATAAGCTTGATTAGAAGTAGGTAGGATGATTATAAGACCATAATGATGCCTTCAGGTCAGGATACAGCCTGGAGATTCAAGCTGATAGTTGGTAGGTTCCCAAACCTGTCATCTTGGGTTAATCCTTCTCTTTGTAGAACTCTACCCTAGCATTTTTTCTGTGTTACTCAATTTGGTTCCCTCCTGATCTGAGACATTTCAGCAAAGTATTTTAACCAAGGTAGAAATAAGCTGTCCTTCATGAATCAATATAAAATGTCATTCTGTTACTTCTCATACCCTTGATCATTTGTTCCTCCCTCCAAGCTGTGTTTTGAACTACACCAGCCTCGAGAGGAAGAATAATTTCCGCTTTTCTTGTAAGCTTCTAAGTCTGTTTGCTTATCTGTGTTCTTGTTATGATACAGATTTTCTTTACTGTGATTTTTTTAAAGTAATTTCTGCACAGTGTGCTTCAACTTGAAAAAATAGAAAAGAAAGCTTTTAATGGCTCTATTTACCAAGTCCAATATTAATATGCTTAAGTGAAGGAACAATCTTATTGATACTGGATGGGATAATTGTTCTTTAAATATGCGCTTTCCTCCTTGCTGGAAACCATTTCTCTGGTTAGACTGTCCAGTGAGTCCTTCTGTATTACAGAAAGAATAAATGAAGTTTTCTGAGCCCTCCTTTGAGATGGGGCGCTAAGTCAATCTTTGAATTTCCCCATCAGCGATGATTCAGCAGCCTTGCTTGGTGGGTGGATGCCTCCATTGCCTTTAAACTAGCTTCTCATCTAATATTTTGGAGTAAAAAGAATTGCTGACATACTGGAAGTGCATTACTTCTTGCTTTTGCTACGCTATGCAAATATGACTCAGCAGAACAGTTCTGGGCCAGGTTCCTTTTCTGCATAAATGTTTGTTGGATGATGCTTGTAGACCTCATCACTGTATCTCCTTAAGTACTTGTAGCTGGAATACCAGTTTTCTGTGAGACTTTTTTTGGCCTCTAGTCTGGATGTGCCCTCATATGTTGCAAAGCTTAGCTGGCTTTATGCTTTATCGCTTTCATCTTATTCCTGAAGCTTTGGTTGAGGTCTTTGCTTTTTAAAAGTACAGCTCTAAAATGGAATGAAATTGGAATAAATGCTTTGTTTGACCTTTGCAGCAAATGGACTACGTTAATTGTTCTTAACGTGATTTGTTAGGTAATGTAGAAGCAAATGTTACGTGTTTGTTGAAAGAGATTTATCTTTGTTACTTGTAAGGCAGGAACAGCCTTCAGATTAGACTCGTGTAAGAATGACTTCCTTAAGAAAGATGGCTTATATTACTCCATAAATAGGTGCTAGTTTTATAAGGATGTGTGCTTTTCCAGGGTGTAATTGCAGTCTCTATTAGAAGCTGGTGGTAAGGAAGCATCGCAGCTGAGCTGGTGGGAGACGAGGCGGGCAGAGTTCTCCAGCCTGCGGCGTGGCCAGCACGCAGATCAGCGCCTCGTGCTTTGGGGCGGACAGTACTTGCTTCTGACGAGATGCTCTGGGTGCTCTTGCTGGTGCTCGCCCTTACGTGTTACTGGATACGTGAAGGCTCAGCCACGGTAGAGCTGCGCTATCAGCACTCAACACTGAGTTTCCGAGAAAAGGCTTTTCTCAAAAGACCAGTTCTTATACATATAGAAAAGAGCAGACTGGAGCTGGTAAGACACCTTAGCTTTACCAGCAGCCAGATGGAGAGCGATGCAAAAAGCAACACTGCCAGCAAGCAGTCCTGTATCGTAAGACAATTGCATAGGAACATTCAATTGTTTTATCTTCCTGGGGATAAGAGCTGCCGAGCTGTACGGGGCAGGGCTAGGAATGTCTCTGCCTGCTTGACAGTAATCCCTCTTCTCTAGACTACCCAAATTGGCATTTCTAGCACTGGCTTTTTTTTTTTTTGAAGTTTCCCACACTTTATGTCCACTACTGCTGAGTGTATTTAATGCTTTCATGTCCCTTCCAGAGCTGCTGCTTACTCTGCTTCTGCTCCTAATCCACTTGTAACTCCTGTGGGGATTTGGGGAGTGATAATTAACCTTTTGGTCCAAGAATGTCAATGGTTTCCTGTAGGTACTCCACTGCAAGCTCTAAAAAGCTCGGAATATAAAGCGGAGGGGCAGCTAGCTGTGCCATAGCCCATCTGTACCGAATGCCGGGCGATTTAGTTTGAGAGGTTTTATTTTGGCTTGGTTTGCTGACTGCACCTGCAATGGTGTAGCAGGTTTTCTGCTTGCCCCCTCTTTGTAAAGGTGTGTTTACCAAACCTGTTTTTTTCACTGTTTGGCTTGAGCCCAGGCACTGTATGTAGTGCTGCGTGTGCTTGTTCTTGTCTTTGAGGGTCACACGCTTTGAATAACGGAGACGAGAGGACGTCCGAATGAGGAACGAGATTGGGTACCTTCCTGTAGCACAAGTCTGCACCTTGCAAAAGCCTGAAAGCATTTAGCTGGCTTTTATACTGTACCTGAACAGCAGCTGAGCTGAGCGAATGAACTTTGTGCCAAAACTTAGAGTTATTTAGTCATATTTTCTTGGATATTTTTTTTTTTATATACTTGTAGAAATGTGCTTTTAGGGGAGGCGAGGGGGGAATACTTGTACACGGGAGGCTTGTTTCAAGAAGAAAAAGGTTTATAACTGGAACACATCTAAGATACCCGAGTTGAGAAGCATCAGTCCATGAAAGATGGCTGTCAGATAAAGGACGATGAAATTTCCTTCTGTTTAAACATACAGACTTTTAAAGCAGATTCAGTGGTCTTAGGCATTGAGTAGAACAGATGGCAGATGAGTAGCGTTAGCAAAGTTAATCCACGGGCAGTGTTTGCTGTCTGAGAAGTCTCTAGAATGAACTTTTCTGAAGGAGTTTTAACTGAGGGATGTTGGTGGGCAAACTCTGAGACCGTTCTCAAAAATCATGTTTCTTTGTGAATGCAGTGAAACACAGAATTCACTAAAACTTCACGAATCTTAATTTCTTGCTTATCAGAGCAACTTGTTATGCAGATATACTGGTTTGTTTTGGTTTTTTTTACTGCTTGTTTGGAGCGTGTTTAACTTGGGATAAATCAGGGGGGTCAGGATCTGTCACTTGTGGGCTTTATCAATAGTACTCATCGTAAACTGATGGAATTGCTTCATGCCTCTATTTTCTGTCCTATGGAAAAAAGGATAGTTAAGCCCAGAACAGCATTATCAAAGTATGAATTTTTAAAAGTCACTGTTTTATTGTTTAAGATGTAGCATGTTCCCTGATTTTTTTTTTTTTTTTTCTTACTGAAGAGAGGTTGAAAGTGTTTATCCTGCCTGCTCCTGCGGGGCCGAGGAGGAACGCGTTCCTGAGGAGAACGTGGCCCACGGAATGGTGCGAAATCTGGTCCTTCCTGCGGGACGGAGCTGGAAATTCGTCAGGATCTGGGGCACAGTCTTTTAAACTAGAGCAGAGAATGGACCCAAGTGCTTATTCTAGTTTTTGGGGGTTTGGTGGTTTTTTCCTTTTTTTCTTTTTTTTTTCTTTTTTTTTTCTTTTGTGGTTGTTTTTTGTTTTGTTGTTGTTGTGTGTCCCTCCCCCCCCCCCCCCCCCCGATGCAATATATTCCAAAAGTTATGCACTGTAGAAATAGTAAATACAATAGATTTTAATAATTTAAAGCGTTTGTGAGGAACCTGTGGCTGGATCCCAGGTGGTGCCTATGATGCCGTGCCGCCCAGCTGTATGAAGCATGATATATCTGAACAGAGAAGGGAAAACTCGCTTAGGGCAGGGTTTTAATAAGCCAAAGCGGTGCAAGTGGCTGTTTGACCTTAGCAAGGAAAAGGTCCTCATAAAGTGGAAATGTTCTAAAGCAAGCATTGGGTTGTCTTGCATCACATGGATGATCGCAGGTGATCTGCAGCAAAGCAGTTAGGAGCTGAGGGCCTGTTTTGAATGTGAATTTTCTGTCTGCTTAAAGAACACTTGTATAAGTAAACCACTACTCTACAAAATAACAGCATATTTTGGCAGTGCTGGGTTAACGGTTGGACTTGATGATCTTAAAGGTCCTTTCCAACCTAAACAATTCTATGACTTGATTCTATATGCCCTTGGTCCTTATCAGGCAGCACTTTCTGTCTTTGTATGAGACTGTTTACCCACAATGTATATAGTTTTGCATTCCCAAAGCTGAGCTTTAAGCCTGCGTGGGGCTTGGCTGGCAGGTTTGTTAGTCTGTTCCCCTGCTCCCAGTAGGAAGGGGAGTTGGATAGTAGGAAGGAGAGGGACACGAGTGACATGTGTTTTGGCTCATCATGAAAACTTAGTCTGGACAGAGAGCAATTACTGCCAAATTGGGTGTGTGTGATTACAAATATTTATAGTAACTATGCAACTTAGTAACATTAATCAGTCTTAACAAACACGGCTGTTTAAATAAGATTCTTAACTGTAGAATAAATGCAAAAAAAAAAAAAAGTGCGTTATGGAGATACCTGCTGCATCCTCAGAGAAAGCTTGCTAAGGCAGGGCTTCAGCACCGAGCGGATTAAACTGCTAAAGCAAACATCCGAGTACTTTTTAGGGGAAAGAAAAAGCCTTTGAGATTGTGCTGCTGGCACCCTCCTTGCAGCTGCCACAAGCCCCAGCTTTTTGGATGTGAGGAGGCCGGGGGGCTGGAACTGGGCTGGAGCATCCTTGGGCCTGGGGCTGCACCCTCGTGATGCGGCAGGGCAGCAGCCCGGGCTCAGCGTGACTTTTCCAGCTCGCTCTCCTCTTGCTGCCAATCTCATAAATGTGCATACTGGGGATGATGAATATTGGAAGATACATAGGGCAATTAAAGATCATCTGTGTTTATTTTCATTAAAATAAAGATGTTATCTTTAGACTCTTCTTATTGCTTTCCTCAGATTTTTAATTAAAAGCTTCAGAAACAAAGCGTTCTCGTGAAGATCCCTCGTGTAGAAAGGAAGCAGAAAAGCTGCATTCCAGGCTGCAGAATATGGTTTTGCCGTTTAGGAGGACGTGGGAAAAATAAACCTTTGAATTAGTTTGACATACTTAGTGTGTATAAACAAAAGAAGTCACAGCGTGCCTCGATATTATTTGTCCCAGGCAATTGGGACAAATCAGGGACATTCGCTGGAAAACATCCAGTATCTAATACTCGATGTGGGCTGGCTTTAATGGTTTGACCTCAACTCTGCAGCTTGTTAGTGCTTTGCAATTGCAAACTCTCGGGGGGTTATGCATGGCATGGGGTGAGTGCAGAGGGGTTTGGGTGGTGGGGTGGCTGGCGGGGGCAAACCCCAGCACCCCCAGCTCTGGGCAGAGAGGAGGGGAGAGGCTGGGTTGCAGCCTGCTGGAAGGGGTCTGCCCGCAGTGGCGGGGCAAGCGGAGGGTCTTGCCCGAGGAGCATCCTGATCACTGTGCCTGAGTCTGAGGCCACTTCGGGTACGTGTGCTCGTGTGCCGAACGTCCTCCCTTTGCGCCCAGCCCTTGCTCCGGTGTTGACCCACGTCAGTCACGCATCGGCTGTTGCTGTTTGCTCTTGATATAACTGCCTTTCCCCAGCAACAGCCCCTAAGTGTTTTCTTCTGCTCCAAAGGTGGCTAATTTGAGCATCAGTGCAGAAGACTGTCTTTTAATAACTTCAGAACTTGGTATAGTTGGGTTTTTTTGTGTTTTGGTTTTTTGGTTTGTGTTTTTTGTTGTTTTGTTTGGTGGTTTTTTTTTGTTTGTTTGTTTTTTTTTTTTACGTTTTAGGAACTGACAGCTCCAGTACTTTATTCCAATGCAGTTCTTGCCTCCAGTATAACTTTTAAGTCCATTATGTGCACTGACAGTTACTGGTTTTAGCATGTATTCTTCTGTACCACCATAGCTGGAGGTTGATTTCTTCACTGTTCTGAGAAACCCTGCATAGCTGGAGATGGCCTTTTTTCAGCTGTACACAAAGGCTTGGCGGCTCAGGGCCTCAGGTTCTCTTCTTGCTCCTTGGCTCTTAATTCTTCGGAAATTTGGCTGCAGTGAATGAATTGCACAAATGTTGGTGCTGCTGCTTCTGTAGCACAAAAAAACCCTACTCTGAAAGTGCAGATCTGGTGGGGCTGCCGTCATTAGGTGCGGAAGACCTGCTTGGTTTAACAGAAGTCAAGCTTACTGATCTCCTTTGAAAATCTTTGTTCTTGTGTATATATTTAAGTGTCCAAATATCAATAAAACCAGTTTGGTTATGGCTTTCAGCCTTGTAAAATGTTAGGAGATGAGATGGTGCAAATCCTTATGCATTTCACAAATATAATTTTATGAACACTAAAGCTGAAAAACTTACTCAAGAGCCTGGGAAACCAGGATTAGTTTTACTGGATTTTAGGTGAAAACCATGGTGGTTTGCTGCAAATCATTGATTGACAGAATAAAGCACTTTTTTCCTAGCACCGATATAATTTTGAAAAGGCCTGTGGCTTAATTGCACAGCTAATAGTTGAAAAATGTTATCCTTTGAATATATTTGATATTTAACCTCAAAACAAGATCCTGGGTGAAAATATTTTATAGTCTCTTGTCTCTATTGGGCTGTACTTAAAATTTGGGCAAAACAGTGTAGTCCCTACTCCAGACAGGCCAAGTAGAGTTGACGGTTGTTATCCTGCAGCACGCAGTGGGGAACTTTGCTTTCTGACCAACTTACATGTTTTGTGACAGTAACTAGTGCTGAGGGTTTGGGGTTTTTTTTAATAAATATGATATCTTTAAGCTGTTGTACTCCGGGAACTGTCAATAAGGAATTATTTCCATATATATAACATTTTAATAGAAGCTACTGTGTATAAGTAAGTCCCAGGCTCTACCCACAGGCTCGTGATGAGGGGACAAAGCTGTGATGGCTGCTGGCCTTCAGGAAACGAATTTCTTGATGGAACAATTTGTTAGTGTTAAAAACATGCGTAATTAGGCAAGGATAATGCTACTTCATTTCGACCATCATAAACAACAGCTGTTATTGGGGATATAATCTTTTTTTAATGTGGAAACCCAGGGAATTATTTTCAAAGCACAACTGCGGGCGTGCTAATGCAGATGCTTGGGCTGGTGATGGGCCTTTTGCAATGACTCCTTGAAAAGGAATTTGTAAATCATACCCTTCTGATAGCTCTGGGGTAGACATGTGTAGTAAGAGGAATCCCTCTCTCACGGTCAGTCTTACATTTGCCATTAAACTTAACTCCACGCCTTAGGGAAAAGATGGAGCTTTTGATATATGAGACATCCATCTAGTCAGGGTATGTATTTTGAGGAGGTGGACCAAGTTCTTCCAAAGGTGGAATGGTGTGCTGGGGCATCTGGTTTATGTTAATCAAGTGTGTTAATAAATAACCAGCTTTAGAGCTGTTGGTTTAGAAGTATAATGCAAATAAGCTAATGAAATATTTTTATGATTCTTTGCCTCTTTATGTGCACGTTTCTGGTTTGTTGGTTGGTTTGTTTTTATTTTCTTTATTTTTTTTTTTAAGCTGAATGACACTGCTTTGCTCTGTGCTTCTTTTGACCTGATGCCCAGATCCTGTTGTGGATAATCCACGCCTATTCATAGCAAAAGAGCACTTAAATGCTGTCACTTAAATGTTGATTGTTTGGAGATTAGGGATGGAATGGCTTTGTGCCTCTTATCTTTCCTGAACCATTTATTGTGCTCTGTATGCTGGATCAGATCCACCCTGATCAGTGCTCCCCGAGAAATCATTGCTGCAGGCAAAATAATGGCTTTCATATGTCATCTTTCTGATTTCCAGCTTGTGCTTTAAAAATGTTGCTGGAATAATGGGTTTCTGTAGGATTACTGTAATTCAAAAGGTCATCTAGGCAATAATTGTCTTATGCGTTTAGCCTAAGGAATTCAGAAACACATTCATTCACATTCTGTCTTTCCAGATTGAATGATCAAATTCTGCATGCAGGTGTCCCAGAATATAAAGACCAGACCTAAATTTAGAGAGTTTTCACAAAAAGATAGAATCATAGCATCGTTTAGATTGGAAAGGACCTTTAAGATCAAGTCCAACCGTTAACCCAGCACTGCCAAGCCCACCACTAAACCACGTCCCTCAGCACCACATCTCCCCGTCTTTTAAATCCCTCCAGGGATGGGGACTCCATCACTTCCCTGGGCAGCCTGGGCCAGGGCCTGACAGCCCTTTCGGGGAAGAAGTTTTTCCTAATACCCAACCTAAACCTCCCCTGGCGCAGCTTGAGGCCGTTTCCTCTTGTCCTATCGCTTGTAACTTGGAAGAAGAGACCGACCCCCACCCTCCTACAGCCTCCTTTCAGGTAGTTGTAGGGTAAGGTTGTTGTAGATAAGGTCTCCCCTCAGCCTCCTCTTCTCCAGGCTGAGCCCCCCCAGCTCCCCCAGCCGCTCCTCCCCAGCCTTGTGCTCCAGCCCCTGCCCCAGCCTCGCTGCCCTGCTCTGGCCACGCTCCAGCCCCTCCATGGCCGCCGTGGGGTGCGGGGCCCAGCGCTGAGCACAGCATTCGAGGGGCGGCCTCACCAGGGCCAGGTACAAGGGGACGATCCCTGCCCTGCTCCTGCTGGCCACACTATTCCTGATACAAGCCAGGATGCCATCGGCCCTCTTGGCCACCTGAGCACACTGCTGGCTCATGTTCAGGCGGCTGTCAACCAACACCCCCAGGTCCTTTTCCTCCAGGCAGCTCTCCAGCCACTCCTCCCCACGCCTGTAGCGTTGCGTGGGGTTGTTGTGCCCCAAGTGCAGGACCCGGCACTGAGCCTTGTTGAACCTCACACAGTTGGCCCTGGCCCATCGATCCAGCCTGGCCAGGTCCCTCCGCAGGGCCTTCCTGCCCTCCAGCAGATCCACACTTCCACCCAACTTGGTGCCTTCTGCAAACTGACTGAGGGTGCACTCAATCCCCTCATCCAGATCGTTGATAAAGATATTAAACAGAACTGGCCCCAGTACTGAGCCCTGGTGACACCACTCGTGACCGGACGCCAACTGGATTTAACTCCAGTCACCACCACTCTCTGGGCCTGGCCGTCCAGCCAGTTTTTTACCCAGCAAAGAGTATACTCGTCCAAGCCATGAGCAGCCAGCTTCTCCAGGAGAATGCTGTGGGAAACAGTGTCAAAGGCTTTACTAAAGTCCAAGTAGACAACACCCACAGCCTTTCCCTCATCCACTAAGCGGTCACCTTGTCATAGAAGGAGATCAAGTTGGTCAAGCAGGACCTGCCTTTCATAAACCCATGCTGACTGGGCCTGATCCCCTGGTTGTCCCGTACGTGCCGCTTGATGGCACTCAGGATGATCTGCTCCATAACCTTCCCCGGCGCCGAGGTCGGGCTGCAGTCCCCCGGATCCTCCTTCCTGCCCTTCTTGTAGATGGGCGTCGCATTTCCTAACCTCCGGGCAACTGGGACCTGCCTGGTTAGCCAGGACTGCTGGCTAAATGCTGGAAGCTGGCTTGGTGAGCACTTCTGCCAGCTCCCTCAGTACCCTTGGGTGGATCCCAAGATACAAATATTAGATATTAAATCTAAATTTTCAATTTATACCAAGATTAATCCAGATTTTGACTGAACTGCTGACAATACAAAGTTAACAGAAGTGGGTTTAAAGTGTTTCAGTAAAAGTTTCACAAGCAGCAAGAGCATGGGGTAAATGATCGCTAGTTCCCAGTGAAACTCCCCATTAAAGAAAGAAATCTAAATCATAAGTTTTAAAACCATCGCTTTAGACACCTGAAGATTACTAAAGATGAGTACAGTGTACACTGAACTGGGATGCGTTTTGGTGCTTCCTGGTCTTTGTAGCATTCCCATCGTCTGCAGCATTCAGCAATGGGCGACTGGGGTGATATTTTAACTATTTTAAAAAATATGATAATATGTGTTACTAAATAAATAGTTTATTACTAGTTCTGTGTGCAGCTGTTGAACTGTGTGTGTATGTGTCTCTGGATTTTGCTTAATTGCAGTCTGTTATGTGTAGGACTGAAGAATAAATTTTTAAAACTGTAATGGATCGACTCCCCTTACACTGCAAAAAACTTTTATTCCTGTGAATTTGAAATCCCGGTATGGCTTAGTGCTGTGTGCTGGAGTTCGTTATGTGCTCTCTGCTCTCATGTGCCCGTGGTCTAAAGGTTTATGTCCTTAGCTATCAGCATTTGGCCAAGTTAAACACGCTGTCACAGGTTTGGTGGTGGAACCTGAAGCTGTAATTCTCCCCTGCACACAACTGAGTTATATCTTTATTTCAGCTCTTAAAATTTAGATGAGTAGTTAGGCTTTAAATCTCTACCAGCTCTTGGATTGTGCTGGTACCCAAAGATGTAGTATACCAGTCTGTGCCCTCCTTGCCCCCTGTATCTCTTCCAAAGTACAGAGAACACAATTGTTGGGTTGGGAAAAATTTAATTTTTGAAGATCACAGTGAAACAAATGTGTTTTTCTTTCGGCAGGTCTTTTTGGTTCAAGTTAATCCAGGTGAAACCTTTACAATAAGGGCTGAGGATGGAACCCTGCAGTGCATCCCAGGTAAGAGAATACACGAACATGTGGACGAGCATTGCTTGCATGATGTAAAACTTGTTCTCTCATCTCTACAAAAATGGGATATGCAGTTCTGAAAATACAGTGAGGCACTTAAGAGTGAGAAGTTGCAGACCTGGCTGCTGTACGTGTTATAGGGCTTTAATATCTTGGAATGAGCCATGAATTTCTTGCAGGTTCAGGAGATTTCTCTCTCTGTTCAATCATTTATCAGCATTTTTTATTTTATATATATGCATATTTCCTTATAACCGAATAGTAAATGCAAATGAGAGATCCCAAGTTGGACTGAAAACCAGTAGCGAATTAAGTGGCTATCTATGGAAAAACTTCTGTTTTCATACAGGCATCAGGAGAGAGAGAGAGAAAATGGGCAGAGAAGTACAGACATTGCAGAGTGCCTGCAGCAGCCAGATTGGTTTTGGGCGGAATTTTAAATTGGTTCTTTAGAAGCAGAGCCGGTTAATTATGTAGTATTGAATAAAAGCATGTAAGCAGTCTTTTGATTGCTGTTTTACCTCTCTGTAAAATTGTGCAAATATGATAAGTAGTGCTTCTGGTTTTTTTTCTATAAGAGGGCCCACACAAAATCTTTTAACAGGTCTGAAGGGAGAAGCGATAAAAGACCTTTCAGATTGCATATTAAGTACTGTGAAGAGGGTTTCTAGCTAGTAGCAAATACAGCTTTGAAGTGAAGCAGCTATTTCCTTAGGTATAACCCTGTCTACAGTAAATACAGGAAGGTTAAATCAAAATTTAAAGGAAATAGACTGTGTAGCTGTACTGCTAATACTGTTTTGAGTGAAATTTTTTTTTTTTTTTTGAGCTTATGCCGTTCTCTTATTTTTTTGAGAAGGGAGGTAGGTGGTGTTGCCTCCCCCATCTTTCCAGACCTTATACCATTAAGCAGCAATCTCAGTGGGCTATTCATTTAAAAGCCTTTCCTAAAAAAGTAATAATAATTGGGGGGGGGGGGGGGAGACAGTTTAATAATAGTTGTATAGCTAGTGAATTGCCCCTGTATTTTGACTGTGAATTTCAAATCTACTCAAGAAAGGCTGTTTCTTAGACTGCATCAAATACTAAAATAACACTGCTCAAGGATAGCTATGCTTTTTATTAAAATTTGGCTTAGAAGGGACCCCTGGAGGTCACCTTATCCAACCTTCTGCTGAAAGCAGGGATAGTGTCAGAGGTGGATCAGGTTGTCTGCCACCTCCTGAGTTGTGAAGCTCTCTGAGGATGGAGGTTGCTCCCTGGGCAAACTGTTCCAGCGCTGCACCGCTCCCGTAGGGAAGAGTTTGTCCTTTGAAATATTTGACATGTCCCATCTTGCAGCCTCTGCATCTTTTCTGTCACCCCCCATTTAAACAGTGGAGGAGTTGGTGGTTGTTGCTTGAAATTTCATCCCTATGGAAATGAGGAATTAGTAGTTGTTTGAGATAGACGTTACAGAAGCTTCTCTGAACACCGTCCAGGATTATTCGGTCTTGATGAGCAATAACAGCAGCAATTTAAAACTGCTTGTTACGATTTATAGCCAACATGCTGTGTGGTAAGAAATTGGTCCACATGGCAATTAACAGAGGAATATTGCTGGCTACTCCTTTTATTTGAAATGAATGCTTTAATACTGATTAGTGCATTAAAAATTTCCATGACAAATATAATTATGACACCATTTGTTTATAATTTTTTTCATGCTCAAAGTGTTGTTCAGATAGTGTATTTAAAGGAATGCAACTTGAAACCTCCTGGTTCTGTATTCCCAGTAATTTAACATGTTTGTGCCAACGGGGCTTGTTTGGTACTCATCAGCAGTCTTTCATAAAATTAATTTAGAATTTGTATCATAAGATTTTTCTCCTTTTTTTTTTTTTGGTAGAGCTGCAGCATTGACCGCCAAAGCACACGCGTTTCTTTGTATACGCTCTTCAAGTTCAGTCTAAAAATTCTGATATTCTTTTAATGCTAAAGCTTCAACTCCTACTTTGTTGTGAAATATATTGCTGAAATAAGTACATCTTTCGAACACCGAAGAGCACTTGACTATTGTTGTTGCCTTTTTTTTTCTTTTGGTAAAGGTGTGTTCACAGTGCAATTGTGGAATTTAAATAATGTTAATATTGACCTATTGTGGAAGAAACTGTAATCAGCCAGCAAATATATGAAGATGAGGATTGGTGGCAGTTCTGTTTTCCCTGTGTTCTGAGGTTATTGTAAAAGAGGGGCTTTTGGGAACTACACACCCCCTTGCTCCACAAAACTTACAATGTCTTTTTTCCCCTGTGGTAGAGCGTTAGGTTAATGTATTCCCTATACGTAGGGCAGCACTTAGACAATAACGGTGCATTTTCCTTTGCTCCCACATTGCAGTACGATGAGGAAGCTATGGAACCATTTTAGCACTACCTTAGGGCAGCATGGAAGTCTCTCTTTGGGCAGCGTGTACGCCTGGGAGCTGGCAGCTCCCCGCTGGACGGGCGATACTCGCTTCTTCCTTGCTGCCTGGTACTCAGCGGTATGCCGTAAGATGTGCTTGTAAACGGGATTCATTTGTATTCACAATATGAAGGACTGCTTTGTTATAAATTGTGTGTGATTCTCCTGAGTTCAGGGAGTGAACACTGTTGTTAAAAATTTGAGATGTCATGACTTGGTTACACTAAATCCTTCAGGATATACAAAAGCTGCTCTTTCCTTTGGCTTCATCCGTTCTGCAGGGGCGGCTAGCTTCACTTATGTAAAGTGGTTTTTATCTCTCTGAAAACTTTTTTTTTTTTTATATAACTTTTTGAGAAGTTTGAAATCTTCACCTTGTGCTCCCAGAGCCTGTTTTGGATGTCCTGTGAACCACGGCTTTGTATGCAGGACCCCGCTCGGCTCCACGGCTGTGGTGTACCTGGGGATGGGTGGCGATAATGTGTGTTAGAGGACTGGCATGAAAATAGCAGAGAAAAAGATGATTTAATGCATCATCGTTTGTCTTCTCAAGGTTGGAAGAAAGACACTTGTTTGAAGAAAACCTCTGTGGAATATCCTCTGTTTTAAACACCCTGAAGTGTAATTAGCCACTAATTGAGTAATCACTGTTTAAAACCAGAAAGAATAGATGCACATTTGAAGGTCTCCAGTATTTTGGAATAGTGGAGAAATCCCAAATACAAAAACTTTTTCCAGTTCCTCAGGGTTTCACCAGTAAGGCAATCAGTGAAAACTTTAAAAATAAAAATATCCCCTGAGAAACTACCCCCCTAAAATACTATACAACTGGAATAAATGTGTACTTTAATTGAACATGCAATGTGTTATAGTGAGTGCTGTCTTCATTCCTGTTTTCTGTTTTCATGTAGGCAGAGGTGACTTGTTTAAGAGATTGATTCAGAAGCCCCGTAGGTCGTGGGGGGGCCTGGACTCAGCGGCTGGCAGAAGTGTAGCTGGTCAGCGGGCATGAAGAGGGTCTGTGGCTTCCTTGAGAGGACAGATCTAAAGAGATCGATCAATCTGGTCTTTTGGAGAAAGCCAGCCCGTGAGCAGAGGTCTGTGTGGCACAGCCCACAGGCTGGGTTATTGAGGGAAGCATCTGGGCGGCTCCGGCTGCTCCCACCAGGGCTGGTGTTACCGGCTGGCTCCCTAAGGGTTTGCCTTCTCCATCCCGCGTAGTAGGAGAGATGCTGTGGTATGTGACTTCTGTAGCCTTTATAACAACCAAATAAAGGAATAAAGAAAGGAGATGTTGGGGGTTAATTGAGGGGAATCTTTTTTTTAATAGTTGCCAGAAGCTGAATCAAGTAGAAGGCTGGGACCCGGCGCTGCCTGCGCAGGCAGGAGGCACGCTCCCCTGCCTACCCAGGCCGTGAAACACGAGTGCTTGCTGAATATTGAGGCTGGCCGCCGGGCCTGTGTTATAAAGTGGAAACATAAAGCACATCCTTTATTTGCGTGCGATTGCATGACCAGTCTTTGTTCCTTTTAAGCCCTGTGCGTATTAATGACAAAGTATTGGCATGCTTCCTCCAAAAATGACGGTGTCCCGGGGGGGCAGGGGAGGAAAGCCCCGCTCGCCCTGTGCTGCCGGCCCCCCGGCCGCGTTTTGGGCCCTGGCGGCAGAACTGTACCTCTGTGGGTGGTTAAAGGGAGATTGGTTTAGAATCTTAATTCAGTATTTTTGAGACATGAAACATGTATAGGTGCTGTATCACTGGTATTTTAAAAGCTGCTCTTTTTATATAGTTTTGACAGATAATAAGTACTTCATAAATATGTCAATACTTGAAATACCTAATTTCCTTTTTGCGTTTTTCCGCTTAATTTTTCACAAACTCGGGACTCGACTGTTGCTAGCTCTGCAAGGAAAGGACAAGGGCAAGGCATAGCCTCACCCATTTCTTTACTCAGCTATAACTGTAGATCTTGTATTTCCTTTATATGAAAGATTGCTTCTAGCTAATGCTCTGGGGTAAATGAAATAATGAAATGAAATATGAAGGAAAGGGAGAACACGGATCTGATCAACTGGAGAATAGAATCGAAACAGCCCTTCTGTATTTGAAAAAAAATTTTATTTCTGCTTTCTGAATTTGAGAATAAATAGATTCCTGGTGAATCTGACGTGTTCAGGAAATTCCCCTTTCCCTAATGACTGATTGAAGACCGGTGTTTTTAGCCAATATCTTAAGATCTTTGGTAGGAACTTCTATTGCTGCATGAGAATCATGTCATATACTAAATTACTTAAAAATACAGCAGTTTGTGCGTAGTTTGGGGCAGTGAAGAATCCCGAGAATCTGTTCGGTGCTTTTTCATCCTGGAAGGCGATAATGCCAAGCTGTCGTGCGCACTGTGGTATGAATAATATGGCTAAAATGATTATTCTGGTGCCACTTGAACTTGCTTGTCACCCACATGTTGAAAAAACGTATATACAGAGACCTTGATGCAGACTGCGTAACACTTCTACCCATTGATCACACAGAATCACTCAGTTATCGCTAAATGTATTTTCTGTTGCCGTCCATCTAAATGATACCCAAGCTGGGTCTCATTTTCTGCCACAAGCAAAGCAGGCTGAGTTTTCTGTTCTGTAATTTTGTGTGTGTATGCGTAGCATGTGAAAAGCCCGTACCAAAGCTAGAAGCAAGAACAGGTAGCAGAAAAGCACCTGGTGTGATAAAAATGGGAATTCCTGGGTGTATTCTGTCTAGCCCAGGCTGTTGGAAATACCCGCTTGAAACCTATCTCCCGTCTTTATTCCACCCCTAATGCTGCGATACTGAACAGTGAAACACGACATTTGCGTGCAAAGAAAACAAATAGGCTAATGAAAAGAAATTAGGCTTTAATTCTAGCATTGCACAGGTGAGGAAGGCTCTGCATTGAGTGGGCTTCTGGTTTGTTTTTCAAGGACAAGGTACAGGTGTGCGATGGCATGGAGGGGTTGTGGCTATGCTTAAAGGTGAATATCTGCATAGTAAGCAAGAACCTAAATTGCCTTTGAGTGGTTACATTTTGAATGAGAACAGGATAACAAACATGCAAGGTTGACTAACACTGGTGTTTGTTTCAACTGATACTTTCAAGTGTTTTGCCGTTGATGCTGAACTTGAAGCACTACAGGGCCTTTGCCTGTTCTTACCTTGCAAAATAAAGATTGCATGACTTAAATTTCAGTGCTGGTTTTTCCGTGGCTCTAAAAACGAGTAACTCAAGAGAAAGGCCAGAAGTATGCTAAAAATCTAGCAGTGGTTTCTCAAATGAAAGATTTCCTGGAATTATTATTCCCTTAATTTGGTGGATGGGTGTGGTTTAGTGTGGTAATGCAAAGGAACGGATAATATTAAAGGCTACATAGCTGTAGATTTATGTAGGAAGAGTGTGTGTGTAAGTGAAATAAGGCTGTTCAGTCTAGTCTAAGCAAACCAAAAAAAGTCTTTATTTTTTTTCCCTTTAGGATGAGGTTGGAAACAAGGAAGCGAGTCAGTTTCTTGGAGGGAAGGAAGGAGTTGAAAATAGATGGGACGTGGTGTAAGCAAATGAGTAATAGCTGTGGCACGGTACGGGGTGGGGACGGAGGAGCCAAGATGGGAGTCGGGAAGGGCACACGTGAGGGAACTGGTGGATGTCGGATCAGAGATTGAGGATGAAAGAAGCCTAAGGAGACGGAACAAGAAAATACAGGTCCAGGTAGCTGGCTGGTTTTATAATGCTGCAAGCTTAGCTGTTGCATCAGCCGCTGCGAGCGTCTCCCTCCGTCGCTCTGCAGGCACAGAGGCAGCGGATGGGCTGCTCGTCCATGCTCCTGGCTTGTTGGCAGTCTGACGTGAAATAGTAGCAGCGCCCGAAATGAGGTTGCTTTGGAGAGGTTTCCAGAAGGCTGGGAAGAGACTTCTAATCAAAGGGCAGCTCCTGAAATCTGAGGGGGGAAGGTGCATTGGGCACTTCAGGGTGAGAGCTGGGGGCTGCAGGCTGGTGCAGGATCTGCTCTCTTTCCAGAGTATCTGCTGAATTATATATATATTCAGAGTATCTGCTGAATTCTCAGAATTTGGTCCTCGGTTAAGTTTAAAGAAATTAATTCATGACTGTTTTCAAAATACGCTGCATTGTTTATTACTGTATGAATTCTGTTATTATTGAGCAAATTTTGCTCAATTGCTTTATCCTCTGCAGTAAGGGCCCTTTGCACCCAAATAACTTTTAAAACAAAATTCTTACTACTCATTTACATCATCTTACTTGACTCGTGGTACTTGGTGTTTAAATTTAATATTTGATGGAGAAGTCAGACTTCCAGTACCCATTGGCCTTACTGGTATATCAACACATATTTAAATAAGTTTTTGATTTATTGAAGTTCTTTCTGGTGATGGACAAACGAGGGATTATCTGCACAAGCATCCTCCAGAACAAAACTGTGGTGAAGGGCTATAATCTGGAAGAATCCCGTGTTGCTGTTTGTGATTCCTGTCTAACCAGCCTTTGCTATATCGGCCAAAATATTTGTTTCTTCTGTCAACAGAGTCAATGCCGTCCTTTAGAGGTATTGCCACCCATCTTCTAGCTTTGCTCGCATCGGTGAGTTGGCAAGCTCAGCTCTGTGGCGCTGGCATGTCCCCAGATCAGGGTTCAGCCCTGTCCCTCCTGTTGGGATATTATCCATGGTGCACTCCATGGTTTGTCAAAGGTATAGCTACAAACCACCAGTTCTTAATACCTAACCATATAATCATAACAGATATTGTTAGGTTAATAGTTTCTGCTTATTTTATTGTTGTTGCCGCGTTATTAACCAGAAAATGCGAGAATTTGCAGTGGAGCCTTTTATCCTCTGTTATTTTTGGTCACTCTGCCTGTATTTCACATATGGACCCTTTGGCCTTTTAGTGTTCAGTCACCTTAGAAAACTCAAGTCCTGATTGTGCATCATTTATTCCTTCCACGTGGAAGGAATAACTTTAACATTTCCATATCTTTGTGAAACTTGTGTTGAAATCATCTAAGGGAGAGCAAAGAGATGCTAACTCAGAGGAGATTTTTCCCTTGTTACTGTCAGTGGGATCGTAGCACCATTCTCCTTTCATCTCATGGGTTTTGTTTTTAGCACACTACAATAAAGTATAGGAAACCATGTTAGAAGCCAAAAGTAAACAATAGGATGCTTTGTTTACTCTGTGGATAATCTCAGCTTCTCTGTTTTAAATCAGATAATGCTAAGAATAATCATGGAAATTTTTTTGCATGTGTGCAGATTAAATCTTGAATAAGATGCACCTGCACTAGTACATTTGCTGTATAGCATATCTAGTCCTTTAAAAACCCCTTTTGATTAAAATATAGTGAATTAGTCGCTGTTATTTAATATAACTCCCCTGATAGAAGACAAAAGAAAAAAAGGGGAAACTTGACACATAACTGGATTTTGATTTGGCTTAATCTTTCCAAATCCTAAAGTTTGAATGTGTTACAGTACATACTGTGAGGAGAGAGAGGGAGAGAAATACCGCTGAAACTGGAAATCTTTCTGAAACATGTGGAAACTCCAAGCATTTTGTAAGAGCCTCGATAACTGTCTGCATCCACGAACACCCGGAGGGACAGCCATAGCCTTCCCCGACCCTGCAGCCCCTTCCCTGGGAAAGCGGGGCCGCGCTGCCGGCGCGGCGGCACGCCTCTGCTCCAGCCGGCCCGGGATGTGACCTGGCGGCCCGCGCCGCGTCCTGCTGACGTGGCCTCCCGGCAGAGGAGAGGGGCAGGGGCTGAATCATCAGCAGGATGAGAAATAAATTAAGACTCCAACTATTCCAGTTTGCAAGTATATAAAAACAAAGCGTCCCGCTTCACAGCGGAATAACACGTAAAGGAGCAGAGAAGTAGCTCGTGAAGTTTGGCCTTTGGTAAAATGAAGATTTTTTGTATATTTTTCTTTGAATGCTTAAGAATCTGCTGCTGGGAAATGCATTTATCTCTAGAATTAGGAGAGCGGACTTCAAAGACAAATGTTAGAACATACAGTCTGGGCTATAATTTCAGACTTTTTTTGGTTTTGTAAATATGCAGGACTTGTATTTGGGGTTTGTGTCTGTCCTTATTTTACTTATGTGTGTATATGTATACGTCTGAAAGGGTCAGTAAGTGTGGTACATTCAAACTAATTTGAAGGGCACTTGGAAAGGCAGTGTCTCATACCAGCATGCTATCAATTTTTAAATGTCTCCCAGTATCTATGGATCTCTCCCCAAAACACAGAGACCCTATGTGAGTGTATCGGTATCCGCAGGAATGCTTGAGTTGTCGGTGTCGGTCCTGCTCAAACGCAAATAATCGTCCACGTGTGGACCCAGTATGTTCCAATCAATGGTGTCAGGATTTTAAAATCCAAGATCCACATTCTTTACCCAGTCTGCTCGGACTACAGACATTGCAAACACATTAGTCAGTGCATTTAATCTTTTTAAAGTGCAGCTATAGTCCTAAGTTAGTAAAGCAATTATATTAAGCTTTCTTAATCTGAAGCAATTATATTTGTTGGCCAGAAGAGTCAAAAAATTATTCCATCAGCTTTATTAATTGCCATTACTCCTCCTTAAAGGCACATGTTTGGTTTCCTATACTTTTTATTCTCTATCCTCTTTGATTTTGGTTCACGTTTGTTTTGTACATGCAATGAAAATCTTCATGGTGCAATACGATTTGCAGCGTTAGATAAAAGTTAGCATTTACAAAGTAAAGCTGGCATGGGCTGTTACAACCAGAAATAGCTCTTTGTATAATTTTATTGGAAATGTCTTATCCAGTTTTTCAGTCTCCTGGAGGGGAAAAAAATGCAAGGAAGTAGGGAGTAGGACACCAAGGAAGATGACAAATGTACAGGTATCCTGGCTTCGTTATAGTGCGAGATTTGTCTCGCATACCAGGTCTGACAACTCGCGCCTTTGGTGTGACATGCAGCGGGACGCTTCTCTTCAGAGGCTGCAAAGTGAATTCTGGTAATTGCAGACCTGCCTGTCCCTCTTGCCAGAACCAGAAGTAACTGTTGTGCCAATTGGCATTAACCTTGATTTAAAGAGAATGTATTATCCAAATGAGAGGAACAAGTAACCCTCCAGGTCGGTTCTGCCATGGGCTCTTTCTGCAAAGCTTGCGCGTCGCGTTGCTGGCTGTCCATCTGAACAGACTTCAGACGCTCGGATCGCTTCGAGGCAAGACCTCAAGCTGGAGCAGTGTAAATTTGTTGTGCTGAACCTGTTCTTCAGACCTTCCAGTGGGGAAGACATTATCTCTGTTCAATCATGGTTTTTCCCAGATTCTGCTGCCTTGTAAGGACTCAAGGTGTGCATTTGGCAAATGAGTTCTTCAAACACAAGCGTCTGCGGCTGGCAAACCACTGCGCTGTACAGAACGGTGCTCCTCCTGCCTCTGATGAGGCACGCTCGGTATTTTAGCATATCAAGAAATATTTCCTTGCAGGAAAGAAATATTATATTCTCCACCAAGCAGGTTCTGCCGGTTTTATAACTCTTATTAACTTCATATCCTCCATTGTGACTGCCTGAAATTGGCATAGCGAATATTTTGACGATATTTATAAAAAGACTAAGGCGGGCATTTCCTTCTATGTAGTCAGACCGTTAACCTAGGAGAGCAGACATTAAGCAGCAGACTTAAATGCAGACTTTTTGAGTTGCCCATTTGAGGGATGAAGGAGGAGATGGAAAGAAGCTTGGTAGCAATTTCCAAATACTTGTACCTGGAACTTCAGTTAGGGAGCTGCAGATGAAATTCCCTCCCAGAGGGAGGCTGAAGATAGACTATGTTCGCTTCTGTGGCAGCAAGGCGGACTGGCTATCAATTGTGAAACTGAGGTTGGAGATGTGGATTGGGGAGGTGGATGAAGCACAGAGTCGCTTATAATCATTACAGGGCTTTTATTGTTGTTATGTTTCTCATTTCTAATTTTAAAACAAATCTCAACTTGGATAAGTAAGAATAATGAATTGACTTTAAATGTCTTGATGGTAAAGAATGTAAATTGGATTGTTTGTTGGTTTTGCTGAATTTAAAATTGTATTTATTCCCACCATAAAAAAAGAAATCTGTAGTGGTGGTTGGAAGCTGTATCTGAATTGGCTGTTGATTCTGCTGTTGTCAGATTTCTTGGGTTGGGTAGCTTTCACTCTCTGAAAGTCTAGCCTCTTCTATATTTAGATACAGTATGTGTGATCATACCCTTAAGAGCCTTGTTGTTCCTTCTGCACCGGGGTTTTCTTGTAGTCGCTGCAGTATGGCGGGTTCTGTGCCTGTGACATCAATAGATCATTTTCTGTATCATGAATATTTTCATTAATATAGGGATGAAGAATAGATGTTATTAACAGAAACAATTTGCTGAATCAGCTTTGTAACGAAAGCATCACTGGCTTCAAAACAAAAAGGAAAGAAAAAAAGCCAACTGAACCACATTAACCAATTTGAAATTGTGTAACTCTGGGCAACCTCGAAGGCTGTAGACTGCCATCCAGTAGTATCACTAATAGTTATCTAAAAAGTAAATCTAGAATCTGAATTGGTATTCTAAACTATTTAAGGCCAATATAATCAAAACAAATGAACCTATGCTGTGATTTACTCATTTAAACACCACAAAACTTAATTTTAGTTTTTCCTTTTTTTATGGGTCAGAGAGCATCAAATACTGCTAAAAAAATCAAGCTGCTCCTGGAGATGAGTGGGTTTTTTGTTTGTTTTTTTGCAATGTTCAGCACAAGACCGTAATTTGTGCAATTTATTTTTTTTAGCAATGTACCCCCTGTGTGTGATAACGTAAAGCTGCAGGGTTCTGCAAATGCTTTGTTTATAAGCTGTGTTTGATTATTGCTTACAACTTCTTGACTTCTTGATTATATTATTGACAACAGTTTTGGTGGTGTGGTTTTTTGGGGTTTTGTTTTGTTTTCTCCTTGCTGCTGTTTTTTTGTAAGCTTATCCTTCTTGTTCCTGTTGGGGCTGGGCTGGGGGAGCATCGGAGTGTAGATGGCTTGTCAGAAGCGCTGCCTTCCCCTCCGGGTTGCTGTTAATTCTCTGACAATACCCTCCACAGGAGGTTTTAAAAAATATTTAGTAGCACAGAAACATGTTAACTCAGTGTGCATGTGAAGTATTGCAAGTTATTCATCAGCAAGGTTTATTTTTTTTTCTTCTTCTCCTGGCAAGTGAAGGGCTCGTGACCCCGCAGGTATGGAAGACAGAAGCCAAGCAACCCGTGCAGCGACCCTGGTGTAAGGCTTTGTCAGCAAACTATAGTCCTGTTGTTATGTTATGGGAAGGCTTCGCTGTTGGCAGTGCTGGCCAAGCAAGAGTCTTCGTTTTATTTTAGCTCAAAAGACTTTATTTTATGTCGATACGGCTCTCAGGCGAAGTTGCGTAAGTAACCGTGTGGCCTGTAACTACCTGTGTCCTGTTTATCCAAACGTCACCTTTTAAGCGATGGACATGTTAAGCAAGGCTAGTCTGTGTATTAGAAAAATCCGGCCTAAAATTCCTGGAAACTCGTGTGCTTTTGATTATCACGCCTGCCTCTGCTAAGAGTCAGTCTCGTCCAATGCCATCTTGGCTAGGTCGCTACAGATGACCTTGGCGTAACAATATAACGTACTATTTTTATCTCGGTAGACGATACTATCTCATCATAACATTTTTGAACATTTCTAGCTGAATTGTTTTGAATGTTGGAGCTGTGCCTGGAGAGGGGACGAAAACTCAATGCCCGTCATTCTCAATTGTGTGAGCCAGAGCCTTTGAGTTTGATGACGGGGCTAGGGCGAGTAGGGTGGGAGTGAGAAACTAATAAGGTCTGTCCAGTCCAGTGCCCAGCACCTGTTCCTTGAGACTTACATGAGCTCAAACACTTTCTAAATTTTAATTTTATATTTTAAATTTTTGTAATTTCTAAAACGAGTATTTGTGCATGAGCGTGTGTGTTTATTTGTATATATATTTATAAATAAATGGTTTTATATATGATAGACGATAAATCATTTTTCTATATGATGGATCATAAATTACTTATACATTTATTTTTTTAAAAAAATCATTTATATATGGTCATTTCATCACCCTAAGACTGTTACTCATCTCTCCAAAGCTGGTCCAAGCATGGCTCTCCTCATGGTGGAAGCTTTCTAGTCTTTGGCAGCAGCATGGAAATGGCAAGCAAGCGCCGTTGGGTGATTTGCCTGCAGGATTTTTCACTGAGGGTTCGTTAAGATTACTTAACAAGTTAGAAGTAATTTGCCTCCCTTGGGGGAGAATTCTGATATTTGGAGTGTTTATCAGTCATCTGCAAAACGGAATGAACATAATTGGTGGCTAATTGTTTGCAAGAACTGTGAAAGACAATTACGAAGAGTTAAGCTGAAACCAATTGTGTTTATGAAATCTAGCATAAGAAACACTATATTAATCCTGCCTCAATACCAGGAAATGCAATTAGTGTAATTAAGA
This sequence comes from Platalea leucorodia, assembly GCF_965183815.1. Taxonomy (NCBI): domain Eukaryota; kingdom Metazoa; phylum Chordata; class Aves; order Pelecaniformes; family Threskiornithidae; genus Platalea; species Platalea leucorodia. The sequence goes on along the minus strand of NC_138830.1, from coordinate 4,153,608 downwards.
CTATGATACTGTAATTTTCTTGGCGACTAGATGCTTTGGCAGCCGCTTTCCTCTTGCAGCGCGGTTGGAGCAGAGCGTGTTTCTGTCGGCGGTGCCTTCTGCTGCCGCTGCCAAGGGAATTATAAAATTACTTTGTTTACCTCTGTCGTGGGACATGGGAGATGCAACTGCTGTTGACTGGAAAAAGTGTTCAAACTCCTGCATTTCAGCTGCTTAGTTGTGGTCGCGGTGTAATTTTGCAGGCTGTGTGCGTATGTGGTAAGCGCAGCTGGAAGCCCTGCCTGCAAGCGGAGGAAAACGGGAGGTTTGGGACTTCAGTGGTGTTTCTTAAACGTTCACATGGCCAAGTGGAGCTTCACTGAAGGAGCTCCTCGGAGTGCAGTTTGCCTGCCGATGGCTGCCAGTCCTGCCTCAACAGCACGCAGGAACCTCCCTTCTCCATCCTACGGCGTCTCGGAGGTTATAACACCTATAGCAAGGTATCGGAGAGGACGGCGCAGGAGGCACCGTCAGATACCGCCACATCGACAAGTGGCTGCAGTTAGGGCAGATGAACAGACTAGATGAGTATTGCCTTAGTATGTCATGAAAAATAGATAAAATAAATAGCTTCATCCATTTGTATTTAAGCAAACTTAAGCATGTTTAAATTGATCTTAGGAGTCGTAATCATAGATATCTCCATGCTGGTACAGAAAAACTTGAGCAGTTATGGGCCGGCACTCTTCAGTTAGCTTTTTGTTGAATATATATTGCTGATGGATTTGTTGTCAAATGTGCCCAGGTCAGGAAAAAATGAGTGTGTAACATAGTTGTTATTGTTGCAGTTTGTATGTCACTGCTGTGAATGCATGCAATTAAGGGATAATCAGCGTAATGCCTACTTTGAGCTGCTCTTAATGGTTTAATTGCTTCTCTGAGTTAAATAAACACTTTATGCTTATTTTGCAAAATTTTCCCTTGGGAGCTCGTCACATGGAAGTGTATGTGCATGTATTTATTTTTTTAAACATCAAGAAAAATCAATTATTTAATTAAGCTTCTCCTGAAGTTCTCTTTTGGGACATTCTGCGTTCTTATGAGCTGCTTGAATAACTATGTGTCAGAACAGCCTAGGTAAGAGCGATAATGGAATTGTCAATTGGAAAATGAATGTGCATGTTAATGATCCAGATGGTTATTCCAAGGTCATCCAGGTGTCTGTCCTTTGGGGACAGAAGTGCCAGTATAGATTTTTCTGTACTTTGTGAAATGCTTTAACAGTTTCAAATTACTGCGGTAGCTCCAGACGTGAGGTTTGACCTCTCTCCAGAAAGATGGCCGAGGGCCGTCCGCGGATAAGGCAGTGCCGTGGGTACCTGCAGGCTGGAGACCGGAGCAGATGCTGCATCCTCTCCCCGCGTGCTGCTGGCCACCCCGGCGGGCAAATGCCCACGTGCTGCTGGCCACCCCGGCGGGCAAACGTCTGCGTGCCGGGGCCGCGGCCCTTCTCCCCTCCGCCGGCGCAGGCCGGGGGGCTGCGGGGCTCCGCTGGCTTTGCCCATCGGAGTGCCTGCAGAGATACCTCCCTGCCCCATTCCAGCTGGGAAGCTCTCCTGGAGCACGCCCACGGCTTCCCTATATGCCGATGCACTTGGAAAGCAGCAGGAAACTCTACTGTCCGATTCTTTTGATCCTTTCTTTCCTGTTTATTTTCATTCTGTACATTTTTTTTTTTTTTTAAAGACACTTTCTTTCTGTAGTTCTGTGCACGTTACGTGTATCAACATGCCGACTGGAACTGCCTGGAGCCTGCAGAAAATATTACATGGCTGTTCCTTCTACTATTTAAAAGCCTTCATGTCTTTGTAAAAGTTTGCCCATCCCAGAATATTTGTAAGGGATATTCAGTATCTTCTTTTTTATTACCTGCGTTTCTAGAAACTGCTCTGCCAGGGTACTAGAGTTCACTTTGGGTTTTACTGGAAGTTGCTGCTTGCAGAAGGTCTGTGCAGCACGCACAGACCTGGCCCCCCTTGGCCAGCCGTGACATTATTTAGCACGGGAATGGAATGTTTTCCTGATGGTTTCCCAGCCAAGGAGTCTTGCCTTGCAAAATGCTTTTGGGGAGGGTACAGTTACTACATAAAGGGGTTCTCCCCTTCCTGCGTGTAGGGTATTTGATACGCTTCCTTCAAATGGTTTTAACTGCTGAATTAATTAATATGCTAATTAAGATTGCATTTAAAGTAACCTGACGTAACTGCCTGTCTCGTTACTTGCCTGGTAGTGCAACGCTGACTGCGGTTTCCAGATGCAGCCCCCACTTCATGATGCTGTTAGTAAATACACACTCAACACCTGCCCTGATGCTATTTTCATAGAATCATAGAATCGTTAAGGTTGGAAAAGACCTTTAAGATCATCAAGTCCAGCTGTTAACCCAGCACTGCCAAGGCCACCACTAAACCATGTCCTCGAGCACCACCTCTACCCGTCTTTTAAATATCTCTAGGGATGGGGACTCAATGCCTTCCCTGGGCAGCCTGGGCCAGGGCCTGACTGCCCTTTCGGTGAAGAAGTTTTTCCTAATACCCAACCTAAACCTCCCCTGGTGCCAGTTGTAATGATGAACACTTAGGAGGGTAATCTCTCCAGCTGAGGCTGTGAAGGTTTGTGGGTGGGTGGTGGTGCTGTGCAAATGAGGGGTTTTGTTTATGACCAGAAGGGTATACGGAGAAATGTTATACTCTGCTGGGTCTTACTGCAATGGGCTGCTTTTGATCAGCATAGAAGCAATGGCAGAACTTTTAACCAAACTCTAAGTTTAAAATTGTCTTTGGAAACTTAGTTATCTCTCAGAACGTGGTAAGATATTAAATTGGAAGAACTTGTGGTGAGGCATGTGGAAGCGGTAGACATAATAATTGTGGCTGTTAATGCTAATGGTGTTACAGTAGTTCCAATCAAGCAGAAATATTTTTCCTGCAGAACATATGGAAGCATCCTGAGTGTGTTCTAGTGTAAGCCATGTGTTTAAAGGAGGAAAAAAAAGAAGGGTAAAAAACCCAAAACCACAAAAAAAAAAAAAACCCTCTAAAGTCTCAGTCCTGCTGTCATAAACTGAATTTTTTCTCTTCCTCCCCACTTCAGCAGTTCCTCTGCAAGCGGGGCTTAACTCTACAGAAAGGCAGGGTGTGTTCAAAGTCTTTGCAGTTTATTTATTGATGCCTTGTCTTTATTTGAACTATGGCCTTTTACATGTTCAAATAGCATAAGCTTACATTTTCCTCAGGGTGAATCGAAGACTAAAATGGTTTTGTTGACAAGCACAGCGAATTAGTTAGACTGAGTTTAAGTTTTAAGGCCATCCCAGAACCTGAGCATGAAATTTGGGTGCTCTGTTTTGTATTACATCATGTACACAAAAGGAAAGAAATAGACGTTTACAAGCCGATAACTGGCATTTACCAACTGCTGGTCATTCGCAAGGTTATTTCCATTCTATATATAGCCAAAAAAGCTTATGCACAAAATGGGTTAAGTGAATTAGGCAGTTATTTGAGCCAGCTGCTATGCTAGAAATAGAACTATAGCTATTTTCTAACCCCAAGCTGTGTAGTTGCAATATTCCTTCAATACTACTGTGTCTTCTCTGCTTGCAGCTTTTCAAAGCCCTGGTTTCATCATTTTTGGAGGTATATTGCAAGGCCAATTTTAAGTATCCAATTCAGAGCGTTATTTTTCTTGCTTTATTTTTACTTCAAGATGGATGTGCCAGGCAGATGTAGTGGTTAGTTTTATCTGCCCGGGTTTAGCGAGTTGCTAAATGCAGTTTGTGCAAATGTCTGGACAATTTTAAATGGAACATTTTATAATTAAAGATGCAATGAGAGTCATTAAAGCAGTAGTAATTCTGCTCTAAATACAAATGCAGTTAGAGACTGAAAAATTGCCTTTCAAACCAGATAGCCCGTAAAAGTTCACAGCACGCAGCGTTGCTGATAAGGAGCACAGGTCTCTCTAAGCCCCGCACGCTTCCCCATTGCTGTCATCAGAGCTGTTCGTGTTTTCAGCAGTTCGTAGAGGTTGCTCTCCCCATGTTTTCCACCCCCATCTGTAAAAAGTGGCTTTTTTATACGTGGTTGTAGTTGCTGTGTGTGGAGCTGACATTTTGACTCCCTCTGGAGACAGCTAAGGCTTCTCCCTAACGAGAAGCGCCCGTGAAACGCGGCCAGAAGTCGTGGGCTCAGCGGGGCGCGAGCCCGTGCCCAGCTTCAGGGGTGCAAATGCCCCTCAAATCTCTGAACAGCTGCTGGTGCACATCTGCCCCCTTCAGAAGGAGTTTCAGAGCACCGAAGTGAAGTTCTTGCCTGAATCATTGCTTTTTTAAAAAGTATTTTTGGGTAAATGGGGGAAACTAGATGCTACAAATCTTAGAGATCTTCAGCCGTTTGTCAGCTGAAGTAACTTGCTCCAAAGATAAGAGGCTGTAGAGGATCATGCTTGAAAATTTTAATAGTATTTTCCTGTGCTGAATTTCTGGACAGAGATAACAGTGAAAATAGTATTTTATTCCCTATCTTCATTTTATTTGGTTTGCTGGCATCCACCTATGCTGTTCCATTGTACAAAAGAAGCTCTAAGCCCTCGCTGCCCCTCTCTGATTCTTTCTCTTTTGTATTTTACCTGCAAATTACTTGATCTTCCAGGATCTCTAACCTACATTCAAGCCTTTCTCTTAATTGTGTCTCAAAAGCTGGGTGGTGATTCTTGTGTCTCGCTGTGATTGCGGATGTGGTGCTACTCATATGGCTTTCAGCTCAATTTAAGGGTTACTCTGTTTTCTGGTACCCTGAAGTGGTTCTCTTCCCTCTCCTTTTTGTCCAAGTGGAAGAGAGCAAGCCTTGACTGATAAAAACTGCAGTTGTTTTGGACTTTGGAAAAGTTGTGGTTTGATACAAGTGACCTGACCTGACCTGGTGGATAGCTGCTGCTGAAAGACATGACTTCATGATGTCCTCTCCACCCCTCGCGTCATCTCCCGCTGTTTCCTTTGCCTGATGCTGGCATTTGCCTGACCTGTTAGCCTGGTCAGGAAGGGAAAACTGATCCTATTTGGGGAAAAAAAAAAAAAGTGAATAGTTTTTCTGCCATTTGGTGTCAGCTCCCACAGTTCAGGAGCAGGTAAGAAGAGGAGGAGGTGAGAAGGAGGAAGAAAGAAGAGTGAGACTGCCGCTTTAGTGGCACTAGCTCACACGCGTATTTACCCAGTCACTAATTATACACCCTGGTAGGAAAATAATGTGAGTTAGGAATATGAGCTGCAGGTAACAAAGGTTTGAATTCAAGAAAGCCACTTGTTGAATTATTTTGTTCAGCCTACATGTGCTTTTAAGCAACTGCCTGCACTGCTTGTTGGGTGCGTGTGCCGCAGGCTTTGGCCAGCGGCAGGGCATCAGCGCGGGGGCACCCCAGAAGAGCAGTCTGGGACCCTCCTGTCTGTCAGATCCTTTTTATTATTTCTTGTGCATACGCTCTTACTGAGGGCTTTTGAAACTCTGCCCATAAAGAAACCATCCATTATACTCGAGGTCACCTCAGGCTTCCTTCTACTGTGAACCACATCGAACATCTGCTGAACTGCCCAGAAAGAAGTGGAAACTTCAGATGCCCAAGGGGGACTTGAGCAAAGGAGGTGCCAGGCAGTCAGCCGTCGCTTCGGTCCTGTGGAGAACTATTGGCAGGACTGTGCCTTTTCTTTGAGTTATCTGGGAACCATTTAATTTATTTTCAAGGAAAATTGGACAGACTTGTCACGGACCAGTAAATTGTAAGGGGCGCACAAAGAGGCCATCCGTGGAGCCCCTGTTCCTCCCCGGCCCCGACTCAGGAGCCCTTTTGCTAAAGGATGCTGCATTGAGAGAAAATTCCTCCCTGATTTCAGAGCGATATAAATTCTTCAGTTCACAAGCAGTGGTCTCTCTTTCTCTTGTTTGTCTCGTTCTTCTGTCCAAATGCCAGGAGAGTAACAGTCTCTTTTCAACTTAGGAGAGCTTGGCACATCTTAATTCAAATTCAGAAGAGGAAGGCCAGTTTGCCCTGCTCTAGATCTTCCTGACTTGCTTGCAACTTGATCTGCGTGTTTTATGTTTTGTTGCTTCAGTGCACCCACTCTGTGGGAAACGCTTCTGACTTTTGTACCTGCAGCATTTTTCCACGCTAAAAGTCAGCTTTGCCACTTTGGCAGCTGTAACTGAGAGCAGCCCAATTAGTTTAGGAGAATTTCTTCCTCAACATTTCAGATGGCATATTTTTCATTTCTGACCTCTTCACCATGCTGTGGCTGAAGTTCAACAAGCAGAATTTCTGATCAACTCAAATAAGTAGAATTTTTAGGATTCCTGAGATGCCATAATACTGAGTGCTGCGACAGTTTTTTGGGGGGATTTTCTTGGTTTTGTTTTATCTAACGTGGTCATCTGCACCCATGTGATATGTGGACTTGCAGGCAAACACAACTGACCATGTACTACTTCTCCTGAAGACATGGTTGTTTCTGGACGGCCTCCAAAGCCGCTTGAAATAGCGAGTTTTCACCAGAGTGAAATGGTACTTGGCATCATCCTCCTGAATTGATGCTTTGTTGAGATAAAGGATAACTTTTCAGTTGTGCTCCAAAATGTGTTTTTGCTGAAGAATGAGATGGCAACAGATCATCCATACAGCTTTCACGTTCAGTTGCATTGCCAGTTAGCCTGCTTCAGTTTTGAACAAATTTGATCCAATTCTGCCAAATGCTTTTGAGGTTTTTGATTCTATAAGTTCAAGAATTAAGATGCTTGAAATCTGCTTCTTGGTTATCAGCATGCATCTTTAATGACCATAATTTAATCTTGAAAACTTCCCTTTAGAGAATTATCTGTATCTGGTGCCTGGTTTCTCAGGGTTGTCTTGTAGCTTCTGTTCAAGTAACCTGTAAGCAGCCACATCTTTGTTATCCTGTTAATGCTGGAGTTGTCAGAAGGAAAATGTCTGTAACCGCATTGCTTGCAGAAAGTGAAACGCTGTGTACGGTATAGCATCAGTGAGTATTCATGCCATGGTCTGCATTGCTACAGGGGACCTTGGTAAATCCTGAGGTCTCAAATGGGTAAAGAAGCTAAAGACAGATATCTTTTGTTTCTGGAGTGGAAAAAAATACCTGTCTTCAGTCACTGTACGTTCACGCAGGGAATCCACCTATTTAGATTGCTAAAACAAGAATTTCATTTGTTGCATGTTCTTTCCAATACACTTACCAAGTGCTACCTGTGTTGCCGTGGCTTTGAAAGCTGTGAAAAATTCTTTGCTAGTGGATTCATCTTAGAAGAGACGTTGATTTATTGTATGCAGGCTGACTTGAATTATCTCTAATTGGTAGGTCATTAGTCTATTAGGTTGTTAATGGCTCAGTCTGCATGCGTGTTCACAAAACCTTTCTTACCTTGAAGTATCCCGTCTGGCATTCACATTAAAATAGAAACAAGGTTTGCACCCATGTTTGTGCTCTATTTTCTTAAAGCTAGCAGGATAATTTGTAACGGCCCCCTTATTTATTCACCTACCAGTGTCTGTTTAGCAGAGCGGTGCCTGGCCGTGTGAGCACGTCCTCCTGCCTGGAGGAGCCCCTTGATGCCTGAGGAGCAGGAGAGATGGCAACTTGTTCGTGGTACCGGGCTTCTACACTGACACGGTGCTCATGGCTGCCCCGCTTGGGCTAAAGCCTTGCGGTGGAAGCTGCGATGGACAGCCGGCACCCACGCCGGCACCGCCACCGTGCTCCTGCTGGGCGATGCCTGGCTTCGCAGGCTGACCGCGGCTGAGGGTGCCGTATGGATCTGAAGACCGTAAATCTGCCTTTTTCTTGGTCTGGACATGAGGCAGAGAAACAACTGAATTGGTGGTTAAGTATAAACACACACGCTACCTGTGCAGGTATGAATTTTTGCTCGAGAGCTTCATTTGTGTTTCTAAAGGTGAAAATTTGTCCATCAGGTGTTTCTATTTGTCCTTAAATGAGAGTGCCTCAAACACACATCCAAATAGAAGTTTTGCATATTTTTTTTACGTTTCTGCTACTGCTTGAAAACTGGAAATCTTCTTGTTGGCCTATAAATGTCTTCTTGAAACTTGATGGGTTTTTTCAGTGTAAAATATCACCCCCAGCTTTGTTTCACGGGTGCACATACTGTGCTACGTTAACCGCTGTACTGTGCCCGCTGGAAGCCGAGGTTTTTGTTACCTGTAGACAAAGAGAGGCTCCTGCGAGGTGTCTGCCAGCGGCCGGGCCCAGCTCTCCACCTGGGCTTGCGTACAAAGGGTCTCTGTCCTCAGGTTTTTCTGTAGCTTTGCAAAGTCTGAAAGCTGAGCTCTGTGGGGAAAACCGACACAAATTCCACGTTGGGGTTGCGAGGCGGGTGTTTTAAAGGGGAGCAGTGCTGCACCTGCAGCCTCGTTGAAGACGCTATCATATAGTTACCATCTCAGTAGACATAGGGCTTAGTATTTTGTGTTTGAAATGACTTCCGAAGAGGGAACATCTTTGGCGTAACATCACTCTCAGATGTGACAAGAGGGTAGTAAGCAAAAACTATAACCTCGAGCACTGAGATGTTCCACTGGCTTGCAGTTAGAGTCTGTGAGCACCAATAAGCATTTATTATCAAGCAGGGAATTATCAAGGGGAGGGAGGGAGGATAATATTTTCCTTTACCTAGGGCTTAAATTGAAGCATGTGGTGGCAATAACTTCTCAGCCTTGTGTGTCTGTATGCTAAAACCTCCGTCAGCACTGGCCTTGCTCTCAGCTTAGGCTGAATGAACGCTTGGCATCTCTGTGTTTTGCCAGTGGGCAGTTGCCTTAAGGCCAGAACACATTTTGATTTACAGTGAAAAATACATATATGGCAGGGAGAAACGATTTCTTTTGACATTCCTTGAAGCAGAAACAGCTGCGTTCGAGTTTTGTTTTTTTTTTTAAAAAGCACGGTGGCATCTCCCTTGATAATCAGAATTACAGCTGAGCATGAACAGCAGGGCATAGTTCTGCACGGAGTCACTTAGTGAAGTGTTGCAACACAGATTATCCGACGCAAAACAGCTGTATTCATTACTAATAGAGCAATTTGACAAAACACCAACACGGATTTTTCCCACAATAACAGATGTGTGGAGGACATGGCCCCCCCTCCCCAGATTGCCAGCATCTGTGCGTCACGTCGCGCTCCTAGGTGCGGTGCTGCCGTACCGCCTGCCAGAATGGACGCGTTTATTTTAACCGTATGATGAAATAGTTATGTTGTGACTAACTGGGATCCATCGGCTGGAAAATTTTAACAATTTGGAAGAAAATGTTTCTGCTTTGTTATTACTTAATAATAATGTTTTGTGGATGCAAATGCATCTTAGCTTCCCAACACATGCCAAGCGCCTCTAAACTCCCTTCATTTTTTGTTACCGTCAGCTGTTAAACAGACAATAAAGGGTTCATAATTCAGTGTACCCCTCCCAGGTTCTCCCTGAGAACAGCGTAACTGTTGCTTAACTTGCACATGGGAAAATATGTATGTTGCGGCAAAATAGCGTGAGGTTCTGGACAGTGAGAATCCATTTCCCTTCTTGCTCCACCTACGTAAGTCGATTTGGTATTCCATGCTTAAGTCCTCAGCAGGACTTAAAACCTGTGATTACGGTAACTTGTTTACAATTAAACTAGTGTATTAATAGAGGCCACCTAAATATATTAAATGGAATCAGAAAGAATATTGCCTTGGGGAGGTCATTGGCCTTTGAAGTAAGAGGAGAGGAGGAGGGAGAGCAGCCGGGGCTGCGCGGGAGCTGGGGGAGGCACACGTCTTCGGGCGCTTCAGGAACAGCTTTGGTTTATTTCTGTTATTTGTTAAAAATAACAAACAGTCCTCCTTGTTGAAATGCAAGGTATTGACTAGCAGAATACGATCATAGTGACTTTTTCAGAAGGCAGAAGGGTACTTCTTCCCGCACATCAAAGCACAGAAGCAATAATTTCATTTCCAGTGTCCCCGCAGTAATGTTTTTCTCAGCTGACTACCATGCTGAGGCTTGCTCGGTTTCTCAGATTTTTGTTTTTTGGAGAGATTTCTCAGATGTTTGGTCTTCACGCCTTAGAAACAAAGAACTTTAAGACCCTGTTTGTGTATTAGGCTACCAATCGTTGTCACTAGATGTTTCATGGGAAGTGTATTTGTGGGGAAGAAATGAAGAGCGCAGAAGGTAAGAAATCCAAAGAATCTGAAAAATCCCATGGGCTCCAGGAAACCTAACATGAAATAACTGCGAGACAGTTTTGCTTCTCATTCACTTGTTAGTCTGATGAATGACCGAAGACTTTTAGTGTTTCATGTAACTTCAGGCACTTACTTGAGGTGGCCAAGGTGGACATCCAGCCACCTTGGTTCCCTCCGTAAGGATACGGGCCTCCCAAAGGGTGCATTAGGCAACCGGAGGCACGGCTGAGGGTGTTCATGGGCACCTCGGCAGCTGAAAGTTTGGTGGGATGGATCTGGATTAAGGTCTTTGCAAAGACCGGGTTTGTGTGAAGCTGACCGAGATGCTCGGTCCTTGCTCAGCCCCTCTAACGTGGGCTCTTCTGGTGCGGGCTGGGGAGCGCTGCCTGAGCGAGCGTTTTGGGACGGGTGTGCGGCTGCTGCTTTCCGACTGCCTGCTTTGGGAACGGGCACTTCGTCTTCTAGAGCGGTCAGGGGACAGCCATGATGGTCCATCAGTTAAACGCAGTACAGTTAAGGCGTAAAGAACGTTTTTGTTTCACAGGCTGGTAATTTGGGGGGTCTTTGGTTGCATGTGATCTAAAAAAGTATCTCCTCTTAGAGGCTTATAAAATCTTGAGAATGCAAAACAGAGGGAAAACAAAGAGCTACCTAACCCGGACTTTTTGGTAGCCCAGCTCTTGCTGAAACACATATGTTGTGGTTACAAAGGCGGCAGTTTCAGGCAAACGAGGTTTGGAGTCGTGTTGCAAGCTAGAAAGGATTGATGGGAGAGCGCTGGTGGGGCGCGGGGGGGCTCCCCGGGTCGCCGCGTCGGGGGCTGCCCGGAGATCCCTCGGACAACACCCAGGCAAAGCTGGCGGCGGATCGAGCGCGCTGCCTGCTTTCATCGCAGCAGCCGCGATAGCTGTCAGACAGGCAGTTGGCACAGGGATGCCGAAAGCTGTCTCAGAAGGCAGGGTGAAAGAAACTGTCTTTCAGCATGGTCTTTTTTCCCTCACCTGGAACTTTTTCAGCAGATGTTAATAAAGTTTTAATAATGCAAATATTTGTTATTAAAAAAAAACCTGACTTGATACTTGGAAGCAAAATTATGTGAAAATATTTTTCTGGTTATTCCTGCTTGCAGGTTTTATAATTTAAATTCTTTTTTCAGTGTTCAGGTTGCCAGGATAACTTGCTGCATTCCTTCAGTAACACAGTAAAAATGTGTCCTTCAAACTTGTTAACTGAACCTAGGCTTCATGAGGACGACTGGGGAGACAAAAGTCCGTTGTTTCAAAACAGGACAATGTCAAACAAACCATTTTAAAGTTAGCGGAAGAAAATAGGGAATGTCTGCAGGTGGTCTTTCATGTTTTGGTGGAGAGACCTCTATTTTCAAGCAGGAATATGAGTAAGCTGGACCAGCCGTCGTGGTAAATACATGCTGCGGGCCATATCCTGCATTCACTGAGGTCCTTGGATTAACCCGTGTCTCTTCGAGCTCCCCTCCTTCACGGTGCTGCCAACCTTTTGAGTGTAGGGAAGGCTTTAATGGGAGAGGGCTGCTTTTTTAACTGGAAAGCAGCATGTCTGTGATGCTGTAGAGTTCTTCTGATGTCTAGCTGATGCAAATAAGTGCATAGCTATGGTTGTCTCACTGTTAACTTATTATCCATGAGAGTCCTTGGGAGCTTGAAGACTTTATTTTTTTTTTTTTTTTTTTTTTCTTTAAAAGCATAGCTGTTTCTTGGATATGCTTTTTCAAAATTCATTAGGGTTTTGTCTACTGCCTGTGTTTTGTTTCAGCCTTATTAATAAGGTTATTTAGCTTTGACACTTTAGCTGTTCTAGAATAATGATTTTAGAACAGACTCTAAAAACGTTACTGTTTTGAATATATACAGATAGGAACGAGAAAATTCAGATTTTATTTTATTATTCTGCCAAACTTTATGTGCATTTCCTTTTAAAGTATAATAGAAGAATTTAAACAGTAACAGTTGCTTGACTTGGAGCATAAGCTGGTAATGAGATTGTTTAATGACAAAATAATATTAAAAATTAAGGAAACTGGGCTGCAGCATTTAACTCCTTTTATATTATCACTTGTGTGATGTTTCCTTCTGTTAAGAATGTGAGATTCCTTAAATACATCTCTGAAATGACTTTCTTCTTTCAAAAAGTGCAGTGAGGTTGGTTTTTACAGCTCCTTCACGTCGTCTTGAAACTATATCCTGAGAGCGGACTGTGATCTGTATCTCTGACCTGTAATCTGTGCAGAATACAAAGTGGAAGCTTCAAGTGCGTGTTCGTAGATTCAGGCAAATATTAAAAATCAAGAATCATAGTTTACACTGAAGGAAAAATGCATTCTGTTAAGTCCAAGTTCAGAATACCAGACATTCACTTAACATTTGTGGGTTTATTTACACCTTTGATTTTTCTTTTCCTTCAGGAAGCTTGTATAACCTTAAAAAAATAACAAATTTCATAGCTGCGTGCCAATGAATACTTTGTTAGAGACCGACCTAAACCGTTAGACCAATAGACTAGAAAATGAACTCGTTGGCAGAGCTCCTCAGTTTATCCTTTGCTTGCTTCAAGGTATTTTTGTGTTTTGTGACCGAAAGCTGAAAAGAAAGAATATAGCGACATTTGTAATGTTTTGTGTGCAGTACGTGGGGGTGCCACAAGGTCAGTTACATACATTCCAGAGACAACACATAAAATATCTTTTTAACGTACCAAATCATTCAGAGTAACAGACTTGGAAGGGATCTTGGGGGGAGAACTCTGTTTTCCTTGTAACTGTTGATAGCAGAAGAAATGGGATTGTATGTTAAGACGCTTCATAATGTCTTAGGCAAGAGAAAAGCATCTTTCTATTATACAATTTTATGTATATGCTCTGCATACATGTGCGTATGTTAGCATATTATAGGTTATGCTAATGATGCTTTCAGTGTTACAGGCCCTAATAATTGTATTTTAAAAAACTTGTTTGCTTAGACTTGTGCCAAGTGGTTTTGATGCCTGTGGGGATTCACCCTCCTGGTGAAGGGGGAAGCACAAATTTTTGATCCTTTATTTGTGGAAGTAAAAGATTTACAAACATTGTTTGTGTATTAGACCATTCTATCTTCAGTAATGCATTCAGTTGAATGAGAAGTTGCTAGATTCATGTGCAAGCTCTTTGAGGAATAATTAGTAGTAATATTCAGCCTTCTACAATAAACAAAATTAGAAATAGTACTAACAGTTTTAATGGCTTCTTCTCCACTTCATTTTTGTATTAATCCTGTTAATTTGTTTTTAATCTTCAAATCTGATTTCAACCTCAGGCTGTTGTTTGAGTTTTCTGACAGCGCTGTATGGAGTTGGGTTCTCGCTTTCCAACCTTTTGGGGTGAATAGTGAGAATGAAGGCTATCTGCTCTTCATCTGTCTGATCACTGGGGAGGTTGTTTATACAATTCTCAGAAACATATTTATGTCTACTTAGGATGACTCCAAAAATAGTGCGCACATCCCGTCTGCGTGCTAACGTGCTGATTTGCATGTCTGCGCAGTGCCGGTGTAGGAGATGTCGCAGGCTGCTTGAAATCGGTCTTGCAGTTCGCCTTTTGTGAGCCCGTGAAGTCAAACAAAAAAAAGTCTTACCTGCACCCGTGTCAATGGGTGTATTGTCTCGGATGACATATTGCAAAGGTAGCTTAGCAGGCTGGCTCACATTACGCTGATTATTAGATACTGCAAGGCAAATCGGGTTAAAGTATAATTTTAGCTGCTGCTGTGAACAGCGTGTAACCCAAAAACCCTATCTGAAATCACAAACTCTTGATGCTTTTCCATGTTGTCTTTGTAATTCTGCGTGGAGCATCGTTTCTATAGCATTTCTTTATCTCATCGCATTTTTGATTTTGGGACAGTGCTTTTAATTTTCTTACTCTGCACGTAGTATGAAATATGTATATAATTACGTATTGAGTGTGTGTGTATGCAGAGCGTGTATTTAGAATGTCATGAAAATCTCACGCCATGCTAATATTAATACAAAAGGGAGCCTGGACACCTGTTGAACTCTTTAAGACTTTAGATTTTTCTCTTCCATTAAACACCGCTTTCTGTAAGTAATAATGTGTGAAATACGATGCATTGTGCCTTAGAACAGCCTGTGTATGTTTATGGATTATTTTTTTCCCCTTATTAGATCGGTAAACCTCACTTGCAAACAGTGCGTACCAAATGCAAACTGGGACCAGCTTGGCTATTTGCATCGCCCTCCAGTTAGATATCGTGCCCCATTGCCTGCTCCAGCTGCGGAGGCAACACGCAGGAGGCTGTGCTGGCTGGCTCTGGGTCCACGGAGTCATTTTTGGGTGGCTGCACGGTGCTGGAAAAGGCCAAAATTAAAATCTCAACGCTGAATTGAAGAGAGGATGGATGTAAATCAGCAGTTTCTGGTTCTCCACGAGACTGTCAAAATATTGTAGCTGTATGAGAGCTTTACTTGTGCCCAGAGCAGCCTTGATTTCTCTATTACAGTTTTCTCTGTGTCTCACAGACCTTTTAAATATAATTTAGAGAGTGGAAGTGTTTTACCTAGTGCTCTCCGGCGTGTGATATTTGGGCACTGATCTCAAGGGGAGGGGGCTTGTTTGTGTAACGGGGGTCTGAGCCGATGGGAGCTCTCGGTCCCTCCTGGCACGGAGCCGACCTCAAGTGCTTCGCTTGCCGAGGCTGCGATCGAATAACTTGTAGATAAAAGTACCAGTACCACCGGCCTCCTGCTTGGGAGCAGTTCTGTAATGACTGGGCCAGCTTTATTCAAGGAAATAAGTGAAATTGGTGCAGCCAGCGGACAGTCAGAAATGATGCTGTGCCATAGCAAGAAAGTGAATGGCAGAGAAATTGCTGCCCGTTTCTGTTTCCAGCTGGGTCACTAGTCGCAGGGGAAAACGAGATATATTAGTCGTTCCCCACAATTAATAGCAAATATGAGAATTAATGCACATTCAAGCTTTTATTAATAGAGGAGACCTTTCCGCTTAATGTTCTCTGTTATTTTGCTGTGAAATGGAATCTGTTGATTGCAAAGCCTTTCAGACCATCCTTATTTCATAACATTTCATCTACAAGATGGCCACGTACCGTTGTTCTTGCAGGATGTTTTAGACAACCCTAACTGGGACTTTAGTTACTGTTGCCCTGATGCCAAAATGATGGTGCTCAAGCATCTGCGGAATTCTAAATATGGAGTGGGGATGGTTCCTAGGCACGGCGTACTCTTGCCATGATTTTCTGTAACAGCAAAAATTCCCTGGATATTTACATACCTGTCATAAATGTTTGCATAAAATCTCTGCTGAAATCTGAAATTAGCTAGCTTTTAAAATAAATGCAGAAATACCCTTTTATTTACAAAAGAGACAAGGTGGTTGGTAAATGTTCTGCAGAGTTACAGAAGGGCATTGGAATGAGACTGCTGAATATTTAATTTGTTTAATACACAACTGTCACTGTTAATAGCTTTGACACAACTAAAAGCTTTACTCATTCAAAAGGCAACAATTAATAAACAAGGTTAATTTTTAAATACCAGAGGAAAAGCCTTTAGTTATTTTTAAAAATGTGTAGATAATTTTCTCTCCAGTGTGTGTATGCGCAGAAGTAAACGGTCGTGTCTTAAAAAAGTGTTTGTATACTTATTCCCGTTTTTACAAAGTAACAGTGATTTAATATAAATAGAATTTAGGAGAATAATTTAGCTTTAAATAATTTTCCTATATGAAAAGACAGTTTATGTATTCTTTGGTACCACTTGTAGGAAGAGTACTGCTTAGGAGAGGACTGAAAATTCAGCTGGTTTTGTTGTTTGGGGTGTTTTTTAATGTTTGGAAAGGGCATAATCAGTTCTAACTACTTTCTGTGGGTAGCTCCTTGGGTGATTTGGTTTTTTTTCTTTTCCCTACTAAAAAACCCTGCCCAGGGGCCGGTGGCGGGACGGAGGCAACGTGCAACCCTGCTGTAGGACTGCACCTGCCGGATTTTCAGCCCTTCTGTTTTGCCCGTTGCAGGCAGCTTTATCATCGCGATGGCTCCGCCGTCTAACCGCTTCCACAGCTCCCGTGATTTGCCTCTCTTCTTGTATCATCCTTTGCCAGTTTGCTTTGGAAATGTGCCTGCCGCTGCATGTGCAAGATGGTTGCAAATCATTCTCTCCCATGTCTCAGGAAAAACCAGGAAAAAGAAGGTGTTTATAAGTACTTGAATATTTTTCACGTGCATTAAATATTCTCGCTGAGCAAAGTAACTATCATTTACGCGGCTCTCCTAGCTGGAGTAGGGATGTGCGTAGATAGCACTGGGTAGTGTTACCTTTTAAAACAGCGCTCTGACAGAGCTTTTGCTTAACACAAAAAAAACTACCATTTTGTGCTAGCCGTAGATGCAAACCAGGATAATCTTGAACTCGGAGAGAAACTGCTGATCAAAGACCAATTTCCAAATTTGTCTCTGAGCTGCGCTTGTATCCTGACACTGGAGAAAGGGGTTGGTTTGTCGGTGTGGCTGGCAGTCTGAATGCCTCGTTTATTTAGTAACCACTGACCTATTTAACATTCATAATACTCAAACGAAGCACACGCATGCCTCTTCTTCTGGCTGAAGCTGTGTGTGCGTGCGGTACCGTATACCGCTGGGACTGTAACGTTTGCTTTTGAGTAGAAGATGCCTCAATCCAGTCAGCACACTTTCTAAGTTTGGAGTTTGAATTCTGAAGCCTGGAAGCACCTAGAGCACCTCTTCTTCTAGGGTTATGGTCCTCACAGTGTTATCATGGAAGTAAATTTTGAGAAAATGAAGTTGAAGGTAATCAATGCATTATTCCACTGAGATGAACTTGCATTGCTTGTGTTGGAAACGGTCCCAAGCATTGGAAGACTTGGGTATAGAAAAATACGTCTTTATATCCAGGAGTAATTGAACAAGTGTTATTTGGATCCATCTCAAGGTGGTTGGTTTCACAGATACTTGGTAATGCCAAACTCTTAAACCCTTTGGAGCTTCTGAGTCCGGTCTCTAGTCCATCCCGTGAAATCTTGTTTTTCTCGTAGTACGGATTGTCAGACTCTTCGGTTGATGCAGTTGTTGAGGACCTCCATAAACAGCAAAGTATTTCTGAGGAACAAGAAATATTTGTGTGAAGCTGACAGAGAAAATCCCCTTCTTTTAGGGGTTGCAGAAATGAATTAATAAACACCTTAAACAAAGGTTCACTAGCAAATCTTAGCAAAGGCCCGCTCTCCCCCGATCTTGCAGGCTGGTTTCCCTACCAGCTGCCTGGAGTGCCAGCGTGACCAGCGATGCTCGGGCAGAGCAGGGGCCCGCGGGCAGAGCCCCTGCCTGCACGGGCAGGGCTCCATGGGGGAGGCTTTCAGCCCGTGCAGGCAGCGTATCCCGCTTCTGTTGTGCTGCTGCTGCCTGCAAACTGTTCCTGGGTATCATCTGTTGTTTGTTAAGAGCTTTCTCATAATTTGGCCCTTATTCGCTATTGAAAGTAAAGACATCTGGTATATTATCAAATTAGTACATAGCAAAATATGGCCTGTAAGATTAGTTCCGATAATTTTATAACGCTAATTCCTTCAACATCAATGGCGTTGCGCCTGATTTACTCCAGCATGGTCAGTCCCCAGATGGTAGAGCATGGTTCCCTAAAGCCCTGAAATTATCTGATTATAATGATTTTAATGCTGATCATGAGTAGCAGTGTACAAAGTATCCAGCTATACTGTTGAGAGCTTAAGAAGAGCTTTCTTAATAGGCTTTCTTAATGGCAGTCTTAAAATTTAATAAAGCAAAAACAATTTCACCGTTCAAAGATGAATGCAAGCCGGGTAATTTTTATCCAGTGGACTTCATTAAATAATTGTGTGCTGTTTAATCATATCAACAGTGACCTGCCAGGTTTAGGAGCTCTCGTTAATGACATCGAGTATTTAAAAGCAACGCTTTCAAGAGAAAAGCTGCTTTACCCTTGGTGTTGCCTACATCGGAGGAAAACTAACAGGTAGCAGGATTAAGCTTCCAAAAATGAAATGTCTCCAAAATTCTTACAAGACTTCCCTTGGTACTCTCATGCATTTCAATCTTTTTTTAAGAAATAATTCACACAGTATTAATAAGTGTTGAAACAAATTGTGGCAGAAGAAGTTTCCAGGTGTTTTCTACCTGATATTCTTTGCATGCTTTTCATGCTTGGTGGATTCGTAAGAAAAGGGCTGCCATGAAGTGGGGTAATTAACAGACCATAACTCACTTAACAGACATGAGTAGAAACCCTGTATTATGTAAACTTTCTTGATTATTGTGATGCATTTCATACTGTTTGGGTGTCTTTGGTTTTTAATTCTTATATTTTTAAGAAGCCTTTATAGATAGCACTTTCAAGGCTTATGATCAGCATTAAAACTAAATGATATTTACTGCTGAGTTAAATCATAGGATAATTGAGGTTAGATGGATCTCCAAAGGCCATCTACTCCAACCACCTGCATAAGGCCAGTCAAATAGAGCAGGCTGCTCAAGGACTTCTCCAGCTGAGTCTTGAACACCTCCAAGGATGGAGGTCCCACAACCTCTTTGGGCAACCTGTTCTAGCATTTGATCACCCTCATGGTGCATTAAAATTAAAACAAAAAAAAAGAAGAAGAAGAAGAAAAAAAAAATCCTTATTATATCTGATGGCAATTTCCTATGTTCCAGTTTGTGTCTGTTGCTTCCCATTACTGTGCACCTCTGAAAAGAGTCTGGCTCCGTCTACTCCGTATCCTCAGTATTCTCTGTAGTAATGGATTTTCCTTTAGTTACAAAAGCTATTTTATACATCTGGACAAAGGCACAGTTTGCAGTTAAACCCTCCCTGTATTTCCTTGAAGACCTTTCTGAAGGTATACATCACAAATTTCCAGCTTGATGTTTTGAAGGAGGGGATTGGAGTGTGGGCGGTTTTCCATTCCAGTTACAGCTGATATACTTCTGTCCATAAATATTCAAAAATTCCATTCAATAATATTTTTAAGTGCTTTCCACCTAGCAGCATTGTGCATTTTGTGTTCTCAGACTCTTAATTTGGCAAGTCCAATTTGGACATCTACCCAGAATGGTCCGCAGGCCTGTAGGTTGAATGGAGGTGTAATGATCTAGCAGAAGCTCTTGCTGTGTGCTGCTGAGGCACTTTGATGAGCAAGTTGCATTTGGTAAGTAATGGCTTCTCTGTGTTCTTCTGCCCTGCGGAGACTGCTACTCTTTGCAATTACAACTGGAAGGTGAATTGGAAGAAAGTTTCCAAAGCTTCACCAAAATCACATGCTTTTCAAGAGAACGTACCGTTCTGTTAATCGAACTGAGCCAATTTATGGTTTACATCTCAAAGATGTAGACCTAGGGATGGAGCTCAGCCCTGTGTGCCTGCCACTTGACTCCCCAGGGCTTGTTCACGTCTTCTACAGAGGAGCAAGTTTTGCTGTGTGTGTAAAACCTGGCTGGGTGGCACAGCTTTGCTTTGAGCTCTAGGCTACTGGTAGAAAACTGCATGTAAAAAGCTCTTTGGAGGTGATCTAGTTTTGCACGTGGGCATGTGTAAAACGTATGGGACTTCGTGTATGCAGCTTGACAACGCTGGAATGGTAAAACCAAACTTGGATGAGTGCTTCAGTGCCTATGTGCAAAGGGAGCACTTGGACTTCCCGATTTAAGGCTATATTTCTGTCACTTTGTATTTTTAAGCTACAAACACTATGTGTAACTCCATACTTGTGAGATACTATGTGTGCCCTTGTGAGTCGCTCAGGTTTCTAAATTCTGAGAATTACATGTGTTAAACATCTTGCTGGATCAGACTAATTGTAGGTATTTATGTAAGTAGATTGACAGGTTCACTTAGCATGCTAAAAATGAGGCGCTCTCAATTTATTCAGCAGGAAACTTGATACTCCTTTTCAAAAGAAGGGCAATGATTTTGTTTAAAAAAGAAACGTGATGGCGTGTTATTACTTGTGGGTATGTTTTTATAAGTCTGAGTTGTGGAGCTTGCAACAGCTTTCCTTAGATCGCTTCCCTTCTAGTGCCTGAATACAGGATGTATAAGCTGTCTTGGGTTCTGCATTGGAATTCCCCCAACTAAATTTCATCTAGTGATTTCATACAATTTATGGTATCTTTTTGTGCTTTGAATGTTGTTTTCCTATTCTTCATTGTTAAACAGCTCCTGCCTTTAGACCCAGAGCCTGTCTCACCCCAGCGGCAGATGGTCACCTATATATGCCTGGGCCACCCGTCGCTTGGCGGCAGTGCTCCTATGCTAAAGGACATGGTTTCCTCCTCTACCCTCTCTCTTCTTCTGGGGAGTGCTATATATTTTGAGTTTCTGGGCGGTTTTTGAAAGCTGTTGTTTTGGAGATGCGCAGGATGATAATTGATCTTAGCATGTCCTTTTTAGCCAGGCGTGTGGTTCCTAGTCTCGTGGTGTATTTTCAAAGATGAGGAACAAGCAGTGTTGAATCCTATATTAGAAATAAGGCTTCAGGTCTAATAACTTGATGTCTCCAGGGCCAAAAATGATCGCTTGCTGCTGCCAGACTTCTCTTCTTTCATGTGCAAAGCTTCTTTCTTAGTTATAAAGTGCAGTGGCACCTCGGTGCAGAAGACAGATAATTTAGATGTTTGCATACGTATCTAAATGTCTGCATTTGCCCTGGAGTAAATTCTTAGTGCTCAGTGTTCAGGTGTGTTAATCTAGGCTCAATGCTTAGCATAACTTAACATCTGAAGAAAAGGTGAGTAAAACGGGATGGAAAAAGATAGCAGGAAGAGAGGAACTAGGTAACCTTGCCTGTGAGGCAGGCTATTAATGTAGAATAATTTGGATTTTTTTTTTTTTCCCCTACCTTTCTCCTATTTCTATGTAGTAGTCTGATGATAAAGGGCTTTTCCCGGAGTTATTTTCTGTTTGAGTTTAATGTCAGTATGGAGATTAAAGATGTTTGTTTTCCGTTGGTTTAGTAAGTCTAAATCCAGCCTTTGAAGTCAGGTCATTTGAGATTCTTTAGATGAAAAATCAACTCTTTATTTGGTAATCTACCCAACACCCTCAGATTTCAAGCTTAAATAAAATGCTGCCTCTGCTACAAATGATGTCAGTCTTGCCTGAGGTTTGTTTAAGCAGAAAGCTGAAGTCAGCTTGAACAAAACTTGGCAAAAGTGGGATGTTTTATTCATGTGGATGGTTTGAATAATATCCCAGAGTTTCCGTGGTATAATTTTGTTGCACTTTATGTTTAAAGAGACCCCCATCCCCCTCATTTGGAGAGAGCCCTTTGCTTGGGCTTCATTTTTAGGCTTAGGGTGAGTGGTGTATTATTGCAGTGTAAATATAGACTTTTTCCATACATACAAGCTCTCCTAACGTTTATGAAGCTCTGCTGAGGGGTGGAGGGCTGTACCTGAGAGACGCAGCGCTGCCAGCGAGCAGCCTTGGAAACTGAGAGGCAAATGAAAAAAAATCCCATGAGTTTCAGGGTTCCCGCTTACCCTTTTCCTCCTGCTCCTCCTCACTCTGCACGATGCCTTTGAAACTTCAGAGAAGGAATTTACCCCTGTTCACTGAACAAGCATGTCAAGGAGTTCATTAGAAGGTGTCCCAAACTGTGTGTGCGTGCCTTTGAGTCCTCCCTGCTTCTGCTGGGTCTTTGTTTCGCCTCCCCAACCTCTCCTCCTCCTCCTCCTCCTCTTCCTCCTCCTCCCTGGTGGAGGACTGCCTCCGTCCCCGGTCCTGTCTCCCCGGTCCCGTCTCCCAGTGTATGTCCATCACACTTGCAGAGAGGTTGTATCTCACTCAACCCAGCAAGGTGGCAGAGGGGGAAACATTAACCATTTCTGAGCTGGAGGGATTTGTACTTTTGGCAGCTCAGTTCTCCAGAGACTGTGCGTGCTGAGCGTATGCCAGCTGAAGACTGCGAAAGACGAGTGGACTTTGCTGTTTGTAGTTGCTGGAAGCCAACAGTGGGCTATGCCCTGGAAGCAGGAGCAGAGGTGCTTAATGCTGCCCAGGTAGAATGGAGGAAGAAACCTAGAGATTCATAAACTGAGATTTCAAAGGATAATTTTGATTGATAATCTGATAGCACGTGGTGCTTGCCATAGGACCAAGCGTAGTCGTGTCAAGCCCGGTGGTTCTTCTTGAACTGGGGTCTGTTACAGTAGAAAACCCTTCCTGGTTTTAATCTTTGTGCTTCCCCCCTCCTCAAATCCCAACAACAGACAAACTACAAAACCAAAAAACCCACCTCCAGCCTACTACTAAACGCACTGGGGACAAGCATCAGACTCGGGACGGGAGGTGGGAGTAAGGTGAGGCAAGCACTATGCCCGTTTGACTTTGTAGCATAACCTAGTGTGTTCAAATGGTGCTTTTCTCGTGTGATTTTGTAGTTTGGGTTTTCTTTCTCTTACTGAATCTGCCACTATATGAGTCTTATTTCAAGTAGGATGTTTGATTAAGTATGTAGAAGTTGCAGGTCTCTCTGTTAGGGTTGTGTTAATGAATTCCACAAGTGCAAAATAGCAATAGTTAAGATGGAGCACACGTCGGGCAGAGAAAGCTAATTACTTCCATTGATTGCTTGGAGGCCTGGTGCTGTATATCAGAGTCTCTTTGTATTAGAGAGACTTCTCAGCTCCCTGCGGCAGGAGTTGACGTTATAACCGCGGATCGGGATGAAGCCCTGCTTCATTCCTGCAGGGATGCAGCGAGGTGGAGCGAAGGGAAGGGAGCGCAGATGTGAAGATGCAGTCCTCGTGCCTTCGCCCCTGCCAGAATGGGAGCTCCTAACCCCCGGCTGACGGGAGGCTGACAAGTGTGTATAAATACCTCCATGCTCGATTGCAAAGCAGATGTGGTCAGGAGAGGCAGAAGCTCTGCCTACATTTGCAGGTCTGGGGAAGGCTCCCACCGCGGGCTCTGGATACTGTATAAACGCTGAAGCTTGCTGTTGCTTTGGCCGAGGGTGATAATTTAGTTATTAATATCCACTGCTAACTTGCAGTAACACTAGCACCTTCCAGTCTGTTTGTCGCTCGGTGATTTTTATTTGTTGCTTTAGAAACATTCAGAAAGCCATAGCATTAGGAACCCGCTAAGTATCCGAAGACAGATTTGTAATATTGTCCAAAAGTTTAAGCTACTAAAGATACACTTAAATATAATTCCATGGTATTTCCTCCCTGTTTTTCAGCTTTTGAATATTTTTTTGGATCCAAACCTAATGCTGAGTGGAGGGAGACAGCTTTTTTTTTTTTTTTAAGACAAAAAAAACCCCTATTGAATTGTAAGCACGGCACAAAGAGGTGTTTGTTCTGGAGCCCTAACCTGATGGGTTGCGAGAGCCCTCGACAAGGGCCCGCGGTGCTCCTTGCCGCGGCGTCGCAGGAATGCTGGTGTTTGCGGAGGGGATGGCTGGGCTCACTGTCCAAACAGATCTCTGCTTGCCAACTGGGAACATATTGCCGTCTCTGTGAGGCACTCCATCACGGCCTGAATGGCTCCTCTTGTGCTCGGGCTTTCTGAATGCGAGAGAGAGAGAGAGAGAGAAATATTCCTTTCAGCCTTCTGCAATGTCAAAAAACCTTTAGTGACCGTATGAGAGCATTGCCTTAATGCAGGGGTTCAGAAAGGGAAGGAAGTTAAAAAGAAGGGATGGGATTTTTACCATTTGTTGCTATATTTTTAGATTTAAAGCTTTTTTTTTTTTTACAATAAAATGTTGCTGTATCTACTTCTTCGGAAAAAAAAATCGTAAATGTACATTTTTAACATACCATTCAGTTTATTTTGAAATAATGTTTGCTGTCACTAGCAAGTTCATCATAAGTCTTTTCTAAGAAACTAAAACAGTGCCTATAAAGTAATTCTTCTTGTCTTCTAAGCCTGCAGTTGTAGTTTGTAAACATCCTTCTGTATTGGAAAATTACCATAGTAATGCCCGATTCTACAGCAGCATTTGCATGAACTGCTCCATTACCTGTGCAAGCTCATCTGATGTTAGAGGATTTTATACAAGCTTTTATACAAACTCTATGCCTCTGATATTCAGTCGCATAGTACAGGTAACTACGATTTTGGTGAATCAATCTGAAATCTGTAATACATAGTATTATTTATATATTTGAGGCTCCTTGCGGCACAAGTCAGGTTTCACCCTTGTTCCCTTCCCTCCCCCAAGAACCATTCTCCCGTTCCCTAACTATATTTATATCTAGCTTAAATAAACATGGATTATCATTCCTTTAAGCACACTGCTCATCTGTTTTTGTTTTCAGAACGCTTCACAAGCAGTTTTGCAATTCCAAGGTTAGAGAGCTTTTTACATGGAAGGAAAAGCTGATGTGAAGAGTGCGAGTCGCTGGAAATCAAAAAGGCATTTTAAATTCAAATGAAAAATCTTGAACTTGCTGAGTTTTTTGCTCAGGACTTTACAGTGTGCACACACTAGGAAATAACAAGAATGTGTTTGTTCCTCGACTTCTGTGCGCCGGAGCGGGAGGAAGGACTTCACTGCTGTCACTGTTTCTATAGTTACAGCTCATTCTCAAGGCAGTATTGACATAAACTAGAGTCAATCATTTATAGGGAGAAGACTTAAAAGAAAAAATTAACCACGTCTGAATGTTTATAAGCTCTCCGCAATATATTGTAATTGCATGGGGAAGTTAATTCACTGTCTGAGGTTTGCGTAGCTTACTGTACTATAAGATGCTGATAAAATATCCTGATATGGCACACAGTTCTATAAAATACCTGTAAATGGCCCTGGTTAATGCATTCAGTATAGTATATTGGGTTATAAAATATCCATAAGTGCATGATGTTAAGAAACTTCTGTTTCTCTTAAAATGGGAAGAGTTAAATTGCGGTAGCAATTTTTTACCAGACAATCCCTTCTCTGTTATCATATATATCTTGATAATGAGAAAGCCCGATTTTAAAGCAGAGTAGCTTATAAGGAAATGTTTAGTTATGACCACATCCCACCAAAATCTCATTTGAACCTGGCCTTTGTAGGAAAAATGGGCTAAGCTTGAAACCTGAGCCTGCAGGTTTGTGAATTATCCCCATATATCTTGTACCAGCAGCTAATACAGAATCAGACTTGTGGACTCCAGCTGTGGCTTCTGCCTTGCACAGCAGTAGCGCCAGCTACAAAGATGGTAATATCACATATTGCACGAAGTCGTGGCTTTCCCCTTTTGGCATTTGAGAACATAATATATTTTTTTCAGAGGACTCATAGCCGGGGGCAGTACGGCCCAGACTAACCCAGAAGGCAGCTGGCTCCTATCGGTTGGCCACACGTTTGCTGTAGTAGGTGCAAGAGGATCCTGGAAAGTGTCTTTAGCTTGTCAAGTCTTTTAAATTCCTGGTAGCCAGTGGGAGAGCTGGCATGGTGGGTAGCAAGTGTGACTTGAAAGGCAGCCTAGTTTTCATCAGTGTCATCAGAGTTTACACGTGAAATATTTTGATTCAGGCAAATTTGTGTTTCCAACCTTTGTTGGAACACTTTCAACTCGCTTGAAAGTTGCTGCTTACTGATTTTTCAAAGCAATATCCTTTGTTTTGGATGAATGTTAGAAATGTGAAAATTTCACTGTGCATCCAATCCCTGCGAACATTATTTTTCTATATGTATCATTGTAGGGCATTTTACATCCTTCAGAACTTCACTTGGGTGTGGCTAGTGTACCATCATACAGAATAGATGAAAATCTTTCATGATCACAAATTTATGGGTTAAAACGTCACTGTTCTTAATTTTTCAGAATTATTTATTTTATCTCACATATGCCAGCATAAGTGCATACAAGTACATGTATGTCTGCACACACATACAGAAATGAGACAGAGAAAGGAGGTAAATCCTTAAAACATACGGTGTGGAACAATATTTCTATTACGCTGATACAGTAAAGTTTTTAGAAAAGATAATGTCCCTAATGAAAACTATATTGATTTAATGTAACTCAGACGCAGGGCAAAATGCAGAGTGACAAACCGCATTTTTCGGAGAATTCTTTAAGTTGTTTTGTTTTGCTGTGGCTCTGGGTTGTTATATGATTTATTGAATCTTAGGTATTGAGGGAAAGTGGTTTAAAGGTTGGCGAGCTGAGCATCACTACAATTTATTTCTTTTCCTGATTCTTTCTCTTGCTGTTGATGTGGCAGTATCTGGTAGTTTCTCTATAAAAGGGGTATTATAGCTTGCAAGGTAACGTATGGCAGAGTTCAGAGGTTCTTGAATGCCACTACGTGCAAGATGTCATTTTTTGATGCTAAGCTTTCTCCTGACAAATAAATTGGGTAACTGTAATTCTGTTGTGCTAGGCTGTTCCGCTAGCTCATCTCTGGGGTTCAACATGGAATATGTAACATCGCATGTTCTGTTTCTCTGGCTAAAAATAACGGCAGGTGGTGGTGTTGCCTACAAAGGCCAACTTGCCTTCCAAGGCTGGGGTAACCTGGACATGAAATTCGGAGTCCAGGAGTGTGATACAGAGAGTACGCAACAGACACTTCAGTGCCTGCCTGGTTTTTCAGCAGGAGGAAAGGAGGTGAGGAGCTCATGGTCAAAACTTGACTACTTTGCTTTGGAAAAAATCAGTGCATTAGGTCTTCAGGGATGCTGCAAATAAAGACAAGAAGTTTATTCAAGAAAGCCATGTCTGTGGCATGAAGTATTTTTTTCTGAATGCCTGGTCTTTCTGGGGCAGAAACCCCTTTCTGGGTCTGAAATAAAAGCAGCAATCTTAGAAGTGAAGTTGAAGTTGAGTAAAACTGCTCTGAGTTTAACATAATGAAGTTAACCTGTTAAAAACTCTGATCAAATAATGTAGCTAGTGCATGAGGAGTGTTTCTCCAGGATGCTTTTTTCTGATATTTCCAAAGCAGTTGCTGAACATCGTTGCAATCTGACCGTTAGAAAAGCTTGTGGTAAACAATGCAGTCTTTAACCAGGAAGGTTGATGAATTGTAATTTTTCTAGACTTCCAAGGAAAATAACAATGTTAGGGGTTTTTTTATATTCTCCAGTGTTATTAATTTCTCTAGATTATTTGCTTTTTAGCCAGACCCTGTGATGCATGCACATTTCAGTAATTTATTGATGGGTAACTGCATGAGCAAATACAGAGGAAAACGGTTGAGTCACGAGCCTGAGACCCATGAGAATAGATCTGAAGCCAGAGTGATGCAGTGTTACAGAAGCAGGGCTTTCTTCAAGCAGTGGAGATACTGAGTCACCAGAACAAATTGTTTTCATTATTTTTTTTTAATTGTGTGCTGGGAGGGCTAATGCACAAACTCATATGACCCAGTGAGTTGTTTTCCTCCCTGTTAGATAAATGCTGTTGGATGTGCAGCGATACTGACCCCAGGTATTCCTGTCCCTTCATCGCCACTGCTGTTGTCGACAGTGATGCCTGATTTGCCTGATCACTGAAATGGTTTAGAAATTAAAAAAGATGCCGTTCATTGCTTGACCTTGTAAGCAATTTGGTTTGGAGCAGCTGAAGGGATGGGGAGGGGGTTTGGGTGGAGGAGCACCCCGTGCTGCGGGCTCTGCCCAAGGCAGCGTCGGCCTGACCACGGGGCGCGAGTCCCAGGGGCTGAGCTGGAGGCTGGGCGACTGCAGCCTCTCCAAGGCAGGGTGTTAGGACAGTATATGCTGTATAGATCTGACGGGCAGATGCATTTTGTCTTAACTTGTCCACCTTTTATCCTTTCACTAAGCTGGAGGAGCTCTCCCGGGACGGCTCGGGTGGAAGTGAGGAGAAAGAAAAGGCAGAATACACCTGTGGGTTTCTTGCTCCTTTTGATAGATAAGCCCTTTTGTTGTGGGTGCAGCACACAAGTTGCACAGTTGTATCTGCATGCGGTTTTTGGGGCACAGAAATACCATTCAGTCTTAGATTTTGAACAGAAATGATGGTTTCTACCTTAGAACATGTACGTTTGGTAATTATTTAGGTACAGAAATGCTAGGAAGAGTGATTTTCTTTCTTTACTTATTTTTTAATGATCAAAAGTAATTTAAAAGAAACAAGGTGGGTGAGCTTTGTGTTTTAATGAATCAGATTAAGTCAAGGCTACTGTGCTCCCCGTTTCTGCCTGGGCACACACAGTCCTTGCCCTGGTTAGCACATGCGCTCCTGCAGCCACAGGGACCAAAGTTGTGACTCAGAATTTTACCTTTTGAAAATTGTATTTTTTTTTTTTAATTAAATAACAGACTATATATATTCATAGCAGCACTTCCCCTCCCTCTCACTGCCTTGTAAGGAAAAATGCTATAATACCGAATTTGGACTCTTCACTTTTACTTTTTCACTAACTGAGATGTTAGATGCCAACAATAGAGTTGAAGTACCAAGAAATGTAAATAATTCAGTAGGTAGTTTTTCAGCCTAAGGTTGTTAAGAGGAAATCAAGAGCATTCCTTGAATAGTCGCAAAGTGGCTAAATCCCTTCTCCCCGCATCCCACTCGCTTTCTGCAAATTCCAGAGCCCGCGGGTGGAGTTGTCATGGCGGGCTCCGTTGTGCCGGGGTAATCCCTCTGGGAACCTCCTTAGCCTGGGAAGAGCCCCTCCATGGGATTCTGCCAAGGCAACTGCACCCATGAAGCCTCCCGAGCGGAGGGAGCCGCGCCAGCCGGATCTCCTGCAAGGCAGGGCTGCCCGTCCTTTGCTGGGGCGGACCTGGGAACCACTCAAAGGATAACTTTTTGCTCATCTGTTTGAAAACGATATAATAACCTCTGCATTATAGTAAGCTGTATGTTGTTCCCCTATAAACTCCTCAGCAATAAATACCTGAAGAGTGATGGCCGGTTGGAGTGCTTACTCCCTGGAGGACAGGGGTTTTTTAATCGCCATCAAACTACACGGTGAATGTTTTGGGTAGTAAATTAATTTCAGAGTTGCTATAGCCAACAAGAAACTCCCTTGATTGCATTTGAAAATTCAGAATACTTTAGGTGTGCTATGGAGAAACTGTCCTAGATCTGGTTTTTGTTTTGGTTTGGTTTGTTTTTGTTTTTTTTTAATTAGAAGTGTTATTTTAATAATTAGAAGAATTTACTTAATTATGCAATATTTGTTTCTCATCAGCAGTTAATTTGTATGGAAGGGGAAAAGTCTAATTCTCCCCGCTATGTCATGCTATATGATTAGGGTTGTTTATCTGGGGATGCAGGAAAATAAGAATGTCTAGTTTATTTTTTGAAGGCTGTAATGCTGCCATTAGCCTAGAGGCATGTTTTAAAACACAACTCAACTAATGTGCTCCTTGCAGTGGCTCAGCTTAGAAATACGAGAAATGAAGTGAAAACGAGGGGAGGATGATGAGGCCCTTCAGACATAACCCGGTGAGTCACAGCCTTCCTCCTCACCTTTAGTGTTCATAAATGAAAGCAGGCTGTGAAAAAGCAAGTTAGTGCCTTCTCTGGAACAGCCACGGTGTAGTTAAGAGAGCTACAGAAAGAGTCTGCTGGAGTAGAAGAGGTGAGGAGGAACCAAAGTCAACGTAAGCAACTTTTTGTGCCTCACTGGGATTCAGGTGGTTCTGCTGGGCTTTGCGGTGGGATTTGGGCACCTTCCTTTTGGCTTGGCCTGACTGCGAGAGGTGGAGAGCACAGCAGGAAAGGGAATCAAGGGTCTGTAGACGTGACCTATGAAAAAAGCTTGAAAAATGGGTTTTGTTTGGTCTATGGAAGGGCAGGCTCAAGGGAGAACTGGCAAAGCGAAGGGGGACAGGTGGGGACTTTCATAAAAGGTTGTTGGAAAGAAAATAATGGAAGGTTCTTCCATCCACTCTTGTGGGTGGAGAATGACAAACAAAAATTTTAAAGGAAAGAAATTCAAGTTGGACACATTTCCAACGCAAAGGCAGGTAGTCAGTGGAAGACACTAGCTGGGGACTTGGTGGAGCTTTGGTCACTGGAGATGCTGAAGAAGAAACTGGGCAGCATCAGTCAGGAGAGGCTCAGGTAGGGCTGATTCTCCCCAGGGAGGGCAGAGCTGTTTCAGGGAAATATTTTATTTGTATGCCACACTTGCTGACCCAGAAGAACAATATTCTGGTTGAGGCAATCCATTTAAGATGCAGCTTTTTATTTTTTAATTCTTAACGAGCTGCTTCGGGATTACTGAACCGCTGTGAAGGGAGGAGGAGATGGTTCTCCCTGTGGTGTGAGCAAAGCTCAGCTGGGAGACCCTGGGCTCACTGAGGGCGTCTCTGAGCACTGCACTGATCGTCACACTTGGAATTTTAGCTTGCATTTTTTTCCAAGTTACTGTGGTGTAAGTGCAATATTGTAATAGAACTCCCAACAGAGAGACAGAAGAAATTGAAGATCTTGAAATTTGCTTTTAAGCTTTACTGAATGGGAAAAAAATATTAAAAAATATGTATATATTTTATGTATATAAAATGTGCTTCTACCCCGGGGAGATGGCAGTTTACCACAGCCCCACAAAATCATCCAGCAGGTACCTGAGTACCAACGGTGGCATTGATTCTCCTTCCCTCCCCGCCCCCACGTGATAAAGAGTGCTGATTTGTGGCAGGTGGATATTAATTGCTATGTTTTCGATGACCACATTCAAACAGAGAACTTGCGATGATTCACTGAAGTCCAGGATCCAAACATGTCATGAACAAATCTCGCCAGCCCCTGTCACGGTGCCTGGTGGCACTGCATCAGCGCCAGGCGGGCGGTGAGATTGCAAGTTTGCTTTAGTTTTCGCTGGCTGGATGATACTTCTCGCTGTGGGTGGACAGGTAAAGAATAGCCATCCCCTAATTGCTGCCTCGTTTGGGGCAGGCGGAAGAGAACGTACTGTGTAACTTTATTGTTGGCTAGGCTTTGGGTCTGTGGCTGATTGTACAGTCCTGTCGGTGTTGCCATGGGAATGCAATAATTATGTTATGAATAATTGGAGCATTTTCTTTTTGCTATTGCAGAAAACTGGTGTTGTATAATTATCGTTACCCTTAATGGAAGTTGTGCTCAAAGCCGATTATTTAGCATTTGTATAAACCTGTTGCAGAGAACAAAACTTTTTGCAAGTGAATGCCGTTTTATAAACGTGCCAGAAAGCTAACACATGCACACACGCTCCCCCAAAAGCATTTACATCATTAAAATGTGTTGAAAAGCTGTCTCAAAATTGCAAAGGCAAAATAATGACCATAGTTGAACTTCCATCCTTATGATGTTCTTCTGGCTTGTTGTTTGTCACTCTACAAATAAATAACCTCTATTGATACCAGACAATTAGTGTCGTATCGTATGTAGGTGATAATGCCGTTCATAACGGGTGCAGAACCCAAACAACTCTCATTTGATGACCTCTGTTTCCCCTAGGAGTCAGTGCAGCGGTTATGTAGGTCTGGTGGGGAGCTCGGTTCCAGAGCCGGAGGATGCTAATCCTTCTGTCGCTGTTCAAAGCTTCAGCAGTGTCAAAACTTGATACGTGAGATTTTTTGATTCTAAAATGAAGCCTGATGCTGACAGAGATCTCCCATCGTTTGCGTGTGTCGGCAGTAGTTAGTTGATGAGTTTCTCCCATTTCTGAGTTCAGCTTTCTGGTCTCCTCCTCTCGCTCGGAGCCTCCTGCGAAGGACAGGCTGCGGCTTTCTGCGCAACGTCTCTTCTGTCTCACCTTTCTTGGCAGTGCCGTTCTCTCTGTTCATCCACGGGCTTTCTGGCATATTTCTGTCATAAAACAAAGGGTTATACAAAAGAAAAAAAAGTTAGTAGATATGAGGAAGACATATAGAAAAAACACTATTTTTTGAAAAAAATATGATAACCTACCGGTCTTTAATAGCCTGAAGATTTATTCAGGCTTAAGTGTTGTCTTATGACCTAAACCCTGTTCTGGGTTTGTGTCCAGTTGCGTTCCCACAAGCTTCCTGTGTGACCCTGCATCAGGCATGCATTTCATTTCTTCGTCCCACAGTTTCACTTGTGAAGCGAGGAGAATAACAACCCCCCTCCAGCCAGATGTTCTGGGGATGGATTCGTGAGTCCTTGCGGGGTAACGTGGTGCCGGGTCATAGAAAGGCTTTTGTGCTCCTGCTTCAGATGTCAGGATGTCATCTTGGGCTAGTGTTCCTCACGAAACGAACGTCTCTCCGGTTTCAGGTTATTGTGTTGTGGCTTGTGTGCTAATGGATTAATTTCAGATGTTTTCAACGTAGTTGGTTGTTCTCTTTGTTTCCAACGTAGTTCTAATTTATTTAACAGTATTTGCCATTCAAGTCAACTGATTTTAGACAGATGTTTGTCTCTTGTGTTTTAGTCTAGACATCTATGATTTACAATCTGTAGCCCATCTGGTGAATTGCCATGGGAGTATGCTTATTTTCAATGCTTGAAGTATTGCAACATACTCTTTGCAAGTGTTTTTGCAGTAGCGGCTGATGAGCCAACCATCAGAAAAGGTTTATTTTAGCAAAAGAATCCAGCTTGTTTGTTCCGATTAGGGCAGCAAAATGCTCCATTTCTATTCAAAACAACAACAAAATGTTCCACTCCAAAATGTTGCCCGTAAATTGAAACTCTAGAATAATATATGGGTTTAATTTAAAAAAGAAGCAAAACCCACCTGGCAATGTAGAACAGCAAGAGACCTGAAGAATCCATCTCGCCCATCTGCATTCTCTGTGGCTGAACAAGTATACTTGTCTGACCTTTCCTAAATACTTCAGTGGGCTTTAGGTTGTCAAAGTTTCTTGTAACGTGCCAGCTTCGCCATCGCTGCTGCAGATGGTGGTTGCTGGGGCTCTGTCCCTGGCGTGGGATGGCCCTGCGCTGCCGGACCGGGTCCTCGTCCCTGGGGGATTCCTGCTCCCCTTCCAGCCCCGCGGCAGGAGGAGAGGAGAGGCTGCTGATGCACAAGGGGACGATGTGTTAAAGCAGCCTCTTGACCTCGTCTGGACTCTCCTCCGCTTGTTCAGTTAGCAAAGTGTGATGAAGCCAAAATCCGAGGTGCAGGATGGCATGGGAGGTCTTGCAGGTGAGGAGGGGACAATTCTTTACGCTCTCAGGATAAGTATCTTTAAATGCAGTGCACTTTGTGTTTGAAACGTCACACGTTTGATGTTTGAAAATTTATTAATTCATAGTTCTGGAGGGGATAAAAATAAACGTTTAACCTAGCTTCCTCTTCAAACTCGGAGGCAATAGTACTTCTGTGTAACAGCTTGTAGTACTGCAATAGCTTTGGACAGGGCACGTTCGGTGCAACTGCTGTATTTCAGTTCATGTCCTGCTTTTATGGGTTACTCTATTATTTCTAGAAAATGCCTCAAACCAGAATACAACATCTGGGAGACACACATTGCAAAGGGGCGTGCTGCTGGGTTGGAATTCTTGGTTCTTTACGTTCAAGCATATAGTGCTGTTGTTTAACTCCAGATTGAATGTACTTGAGCCTCCCGCTATGCGTAGCAGGTCAAGTAGCAAACACAGGTAAAGTAAACCGTTTTCAAGGGTCTTCAGTGTAAACAGCAAAGGTGCTGTCATGTAAATAAGCCAGAAAATGCTCCAGGAGCTGTCAGCTTGATGTGTTTGGCACAGATTTCTGAGTATTTTGATTTGATGTTTGGTTGAGGGAGTTTGTCTGCACATGTTGAAAACATCAGTCAAAGCCAGACTCCAGACTGGATATTGTTGTCGGGCCTGTGGCTGCGAGATCCAAGTACTGAACATGTAGATCAAATAGACATGATTTGCAGTTTAATGTTAGTAATGATAATGCATGGAAACTCCGAGACACCAATGTATTTTTTATAACTTTGTTTATTTTTACATTTTATTTTTAATTATATTTATGGCAAATTAACTTGATAATCTGGGGGAGTGGATAAAGGACTGTTAGAATTTGTAACCTCTCCTACTGTAGTCGCAGGATTTAGAAAGGATACTGAAAACACAGAAAGCGGTCATAGAAGTTGCAAAAGAATTTAAGCGGCACATTTTACCTGCATCAAAAGTGCTTCAATCTCCACTTTCAAACCCCGTGTTTGTATGCACAGCTTGAGGTAGCTGTGTTCAATGGCTGAACCGTGGAGGTGCAGACTTCAGGCCGATACCTTTTCGGATGTTTCATTTGCATTGAAGTAGTCATTTGGTGCCGGATCCAAGATCATTTGAAATCCATGGAACCATTTCTATTAAACTTGAGGGTTTTGGTCATGTTTTTGTATTGCTCTTACCAGGTGAAGGAATCACTTCATACTGCTAAACCATGATCTGAATAGAAAATAAACAGTTGAGGCGCCAGACAACGTGAATGGATGTGTGGTAGGCATCCTTTTATTCACATCCTGATGTGTAGATCAGGTTGTCTTAAAAAAATTGACAAGTATGTATGGATAAGCAGTATAAAACTCTCTATATGTTGCCTTCTTCAGGCATGAGCTGGTGCCACGGGGATGGCCAAGTGCTGGATGCTTTCGTTAACGCTGTGTCTTGATGAGCTGTATTGGTACCGTTATTTTTGCACCTTTCATGACCCCGCCTGTGGCAGGTTGAATGCAGAGTAGGTGGGATTTTTTCTGACATTTCAGACCTCTCCAAAGGTATTTTTTAAAGCTGTCATTTTTACCCCCTCAAGCACTTAATACTGTAATAAGCCGCTCCTTCTTTTCTCTCTAATGTGGAGTTGCTTTAATCTACAAATTTATACTCATCTAAAGACAAAGTATTCGGACCTTGATCAGCAGCAAATTTAAGACCCTGTGCCCTATAATTTAGGTTGACCCTTCCTCTGCCTCTTACCGTGTGTGAGCAGAGTTAGGTTAGCATCGGAATTAGCTCTTGTCTAGGAGAGATTGCACCTCAAAATTGTGGTGATGTTTATACGTGAAAGCTCTTTACATCCTACCTTAAAGGTTTTTATAAAGTGGTCTGACGCCCTCGTGTCAGCTCGTGCTAACAAGCAGCGTGAGGCTGGCTGAAAGGCGAGCAAAAATGCTCGCCACACCTCTGCTGCAACGGAGGGAAGATGAATGGAAGGATCCAGGCTTTGGTTTTGTTTGCCTTGTCGTCACCTTGCTTGGCCTGTGAGCTGCTTTGGGGATAACCGAGTGGAGGGAGAGGACACGTGTGCCTGACGGCGACAGGGAGCCTGTTTGTGCTTATTTCATTGAGGAAATTGTTCCGGAACAGCTGCTCATCCATGTGAAAATGCAAAACCTTGGGTGCCGGCCAAGGTCAGCAAGCCCTGGGTCATTTGTTTTAGCAAAGCAGGCCAATTTACCCTTTAATTATCTTTCCTTTTCGTTCGGTCACACCTCTTGCTCCCTAGATTTACTTCCTGAGAAGCGCCCTATGTGAAAGATGTGATACCACTTTTGTTGTGAATCAGAGGGAGGCATAATACTTTTTCATGGATTACTTATAACTGTTAAGCTTTATAAAATATAATGCATTTACCTGGCTGGATTTAATTTTCTACTTAGCTAGTACAGTAGGTTCTTCTTATGAAAATGTACAGGATTCTTAAATTTCAAAGTAAAAGTGCCCAAATCACTAA
Organism: Platalea leucorodia; assembly: GCF_965183815.1. Lineage (NCBI taxonomy): Eukaryota > Metazoa > Chordata > Aves > Pelecaniformes > Threskiornithidae > Platalea > Platalea leucorodia. The sequence continues at coordinate 4,117,682 of NC_138830.1, read as the reverse complement.
ATTTCATATTGTTTCTCTGCTGATACAGGTATTGCAGTGTGAAATGGGAGGTTGGGTGTTTGCTGGAAACGGGGCTGAGAAATTCCTGGTTCAGAGAGTTTTCAGTCACTGGTCTCAGAATAGGAACTTTATAACGAAGCCGGGTAGGGTTTGCTGTTAGTAATAAGCAACGTGAAACGGTCAGTAAAACATATGCCCATGTGCTGGAGCTGAATGTGAAAAATATTGTGCAGTGGACGTAATTTAGTAATAAAGAGAGAAAAGCAATGCTCTGTAAGCACTAAGGAAAGGAAAATAGTGTAGTAAAATTAGTTCTTTGCCCTATAATGCTATGTGGAAAGAAAGAAATAGGAAAGATGCGTTGCTATAGCTGGAGGAACTTAAATGCCAGATTTTGGCATTTAGGAAAAATAGGGAAAAAAACCTAATTAAACTAAAGCGATCTTTAATGCATGCATAAAAGGTCACTCAGGAGCAAGAAAAAAGCATACTTATTCCAAAACTGGGTTTATACAAGAATTTTGAAAGTGTCATGGCTTGCAACCAAGGCTATAATTAGCCTTGAAAACCTTGGGACAGAAGTTTCTCAAGTAGCTTGTGACATTATTCCTGAAGGAATACAAACGGCCAGCAGAACTGACAATCTCTCCGTGACAGAAGCATCCTCTTGGCAGGGAAGTGGGAGACAGAGGTGGGAGGGAGACTTGCTTTGAACTGCAGCTTCACACAATAAATACACCGTGATAGAAGGAGGACTGGAATAATTGTTGTCATTTCTGTTAGACTACGTGTGCAGGTGTTTTTCAAACAGGCAATAGATTTGCAGACCCTTTTTGGTCATCTGAAATGGTTAAAATAATTAGCTTCCATGCCGTCAGAGGAGTGACAGAGCAGCACAAAAGAGGGAGCCTGTGGCTTGGAAGAGGAGGACAGGCTCTTATCGGGATGTCAAGCTATTAATTAGCTCTGCCACAATATGAGACTGAGTTGCTTCTTTTACTGTGCCTTAATTATTAACACGTGTCAGAAATAAGAAAACTGTGCTCTCGCAGCTAGGGACAGGTGTGGTCTGTCACCTGCCTGGCCGATGGACTTCGGTGCCTTCAGCCTGGCGGCTCCTCTGCTTTTCCCCTTTTCTTCAGAGGAGGGGGAATCGTTTCCTTGCACCTGCATTTTGGATGGAGCCAGCCCCGGCGTTTTGGGGCGCATCCAGAAGCTGATGGAGGTGCTCTGTATTTACGGTGTCGGAGCTCGGGGTGGAATTTGGCCTCTTGCTTTGTCAGCAGAGGTGGCCAAAGCTCTTCTGGCTCAGTTTCATTATGAACTCAGGAGACAGCCTTGGTTTTTTAACAGGTTCAAAAAGTATTAAAGCGAGCTCATTTCAGTGTACAGCATCCGTGTTAGAATGGACTGACTTTTTTCTCATTTAAATTAAATTTTGTATTGAACCACGAGCTTCAATTAAAACTTGCAGAGTTCTAATTCCCTAGAGGACACATTACTTATATCCATCCTGTGGATACGAGCAACTGAGGAGCATCCTTCTGAAAATGTCTGCTTTTTAACAGCTCAAAAATATTTGACATAACCAAAAATACACACACAAAAAAACCCCAAACCACAAAAGGTATGTTTTTGTTTCAGTGTTAATTGGGGAATGGTTTCACTGCAAGAAGAGTCTTTAATAATTGCTGGGACTCATTGTGCTGTGAGGATGGGGGTCTCTCTCTTACTCGCTACCACTTGAAGTTGTTTTGATACCGTTGACGAGAGAGATGAAATAATGTATGCTAAAGTCATTTGGCTAGCCTTGAAATCAAAGCGCTGGAAACAAAATCTAGCTGCAAATCACTAGGCTGTCATTCTTTTAAAACCCGTTATCCAAATGACTTTAACAGTTTGCGGGTCATATGCAAGGTTAAGAATCATCTTGCACAGTGCACGTTTTGATGATAAAACACAATTTTTTTTTTTTTTTATTGGAATGGAAGTGTTACAGTCAACAGTATCGGTGTGGGAGTTTGATTTCTTCCTGCAAGTAGATCGCTGCTCCATATGAGCAATTGGCAGAAGGTTTAGTAGGACGGATTGGAGGCACGCTGAGCGAAGCGTTTCTCATTTGTTGTATAGAGACTATCTCGTCTGTATGTAGAAACTCCAAAACTGTTCCATTTTTAAATTTATTTCCAAGTCAGAGTACCTATTTTTGAGAAAGCCTGGCTAGGGCCAATACAACTATAAGTAGATAGCATTTTGGTGAGGGGCTGAAACAGGTTAAATGTTAAAGCTTTATTCTGTTAAGCAATGTTTATGTGTAACATTTAAATTACTGTCTACTTAAAAGGTGAACTCAGGATTTTTGATTTTTATAATGACTTTTTTTTCTTGCAGTTTTTCAGGTTTGAGAAATCATGGACAAGGAATGAGTCGCATAACAATGTTAGCTATTCATTTTACCTAATCTCAGGCATGTTCTATCGTGAAGAACTGAACAGCACTTGATAATCCTGCGTGGGTTGAATCCCCCAACAAAGTGTCATTGTGTGTTTACTGGTACTGGCCACTACGTATAGATACACTGTCCAACTTACTGTGGAGTACAGCTTGGCAGTGTTATAGACCAAAGTAGATTCGGAGAGAAATAAAAACCCATATTCCTCAAAAGAAATTTGCAGAGATTTTTTTGATAGGGAAAACACATTTACTCAAATAATATTTCTGTAAAGTTCCTTCTGAACCAATTGTCACTTTATATTTTTGATGGGTTTGAATAGAGCCATTTAGATGGCAACTCCCCCCCCAATAATTCCTTACTGCTCATGCTGAATTTTTTTCCATTCACACTAAAATTGTTGACTCTCTGGGGGACAAATAATGTTGAAAGGCTATAGAATGGGGGGGGGGGGGGGGGGGGGACACACAGGGGGGGACAACACCCATATGAGCTGAATTTTCTATAGGAAAAACTTCTTCATGGAAAGGGCTGTCAGGCCCTGGCCCAGGCTGCCCAGGGAAGTGATGGAGTCCCCATCCCTGGGGGGATTTAAAAGCCGGGGAGATGTGGTGCTTAGGGACGTGGTTTAGTGGTGGCCTTGGCAGTGCTGGGTTAACGGTTGGACTCGATGATCTTAAAGGGCTTTTCTGACCTAAACGGTTCTATGATTCTGTGAATAAGAAGTAATAACGGCTCTTTTTTTTTTTTCCTTACTGGGGCTGTAGTATAGGTAAAGTTCCCTACATAGTTAAATATAGGGAAGTATGAATAGCAGCAGAACCACATACCTAAAATGACTTCTTTTAATTAAAACTTCGGAGTTTCCGTGTGCTTAATACACTTGATGATAAATTACCATATTTCAAATCTAGATGTGACTAGTAAAAACTGTATGCGCTGATTAGACTATAAATAACTGGATAGAGAAAAGGAACCAAGATCAGAGGAGGTATAAATAACTCGGATGGATTCCTGTGTGTAATTTGGATTTTGAGAGGTTGGGAAGTCCTACTTATTGTGCGATAAGCAGCCTGAGGAGTATAAAAACGTAGATGGATAGGAAAGGCCTTTTTGATAATTTAATGTGGACTGGTTTTGCTGATACGAGACAACAGACCGTGGCTCACTTTGTTGCTGGGGATTTCATTAGAGTTGTCTAAACTTTAGGAGCAGTCACTTCAAAGGCCATTGCATCCCACCTGCCTGAAGTCCTTCATATGTTTTAGTGTTTAGCTTGCTTACCTAGAATGTGATATGGTTTGGAGATGTTAGATGGCTTCTCCATCAGAGAAGGTTAGGAAGTCGTCTTTGGTATTGTTAGTCAAAGCTAAAATTCAGTTTGCAATAGCAGGGAGCAGAGTTCTCGCTGAGCTCTTCTCAAGAGTTTGACCATAACTATTTTCTTAGCCCATGGCAAATGGGCTAGCTAACAGGTTAGTGTGAACATTTTAATATGTAATAAGGAAGTAATGAAATGAATTTTTCTTTTTCAAAGTAGTGAACTCTGATTGCAAACATCTGTCTGATGTTTGTGGGGTTCATTTTATTGACAGCTCTGTGTGATGTTCCCAATTTTAATGGCTGAATCAATGAGCAATTGAGCGAACTATTTCCATTTCATCTGGACGCTTTCTTTTAGCTGGGAGGCTCTGTTTGCAAAAGTCGAATGGTTATGGCACTTGCTTTGTTATACTTGTACTCAGTGCCTCAAAAGGGAACTTGCATGTTCAGGGCTGGATTTCGGAGTGGAAACCATAAGCTTCTTGCTTGTATAACCACATTCCAAGGTTAGTCTGAATAGCTGAGATAATGAATTTGGTCTTTGTGCATTCTTAAACAGATAGATAGTTTTTCACATATGTGATTTTTTTTGCTACAATTGGACGCTTTCCTTAGGAGCTGCCTAATTCCAGGCTGCACAGTTTCTGCTTTGTTCTCTGCTCCCATGCCTCTGACAAGAATAACTTAACCAGATTTCAATATAGGAATTGTGGGCTGCTAAAGGACATATTGTGTTACTGCTTAATGCTGTAGAAGTTGATCAGTGGGTAATATAAAGTCTATGTTTTAGCCGGTTTATGATGAAAATATTATTTCAACGGAATATATGGTAAAGTCATTGAACAATGATCTTATTCTCAGAATGATGGCACAAGGCATTTTCCATACACCAGGAATTAGTGGAGCTGCTCATTTTGTTATTGCAGGCTTCAAAAATAAAGCTATTTTTAGCCTTTTCTGAGCAATTGTGCAATTTTTTTTCACTGAAAAAACTAATATCTTATTTCTCTCTCTCTATTAGGACCAGCAGAGGTTCCCATGATGTCACCCAATGGATCCATTCCTCCTATTCATGTGCCTCCCGGTTATATCTCACAGGTATGCTCCTTGAAGAATTAAAATGTATATAAAAGCAATAGCGTTGATCCACATAGAGAAGTCTACTTGGTTGAAGTTTAATTTAGAAATATTAATGAAAATAGTAATACGCATTTTCATACTTCTCCTCTTTCCTAGTAGTACTCACACGTTTGCACAAGTGAGCAGGCACGTGTACCTTCACACACTGGTATGTATAATACCAGGTGGTTTTTTTAACACTAGCAAAAGCTATTATATATATATAATCCTATATGTGCAACTTCTCCCTTTGTGAGAGGAAGAAGAGTCCGTGTTGTTAGGCGATGCCTTAAGTTCTAGTGTGACAGTCAGAGTGGGTAGGAGACCAGTGGCAGTGAGAGAAGGAGCCCCTGGAGGTATGAAATATGCTGTTGATCTTCGGTATCTTCCCAGCAGAAATCCTGCAGCATATCAGGAACTGGGGGTTTTGGTTTGTTTTCGAGAATAAATGTGATTTAATTATCTATTTATGGAAAAAAATGGAAAAAGCTTTTCGCAAAGCTGTTAGGTTTTGGAACGCTTGAACAGCTACTGCTCTTCTGTGTAAATAACCACTTCAGATTACCAGACTGTTTGTGTTCCTTCCATCTTCTGCAAAGCGTAGACTCTTTCTGAAGTAAGGAAGAAAAAAGGAAAAAAATAAAGGTTGATGTAAGGCAGAATAGCTGTGAACAATACAATAAATCCAATAATTTCACCACTTCCATTGAGACCTGGACTGGACTGAAAGCTTCATTAAGAGTATACAAAGTATTTCAAATATCCTTGATGAATGGCATAAGAACTTTTGATACACATATTTTGACATCGTGTTAAGCAGAAAATGGATGATGTCCTGGAATTCCTTCCCCTCCCCAGGAAACATGTGAGGTTGTGTAATTCTGAAAACTTGTGGATGGCGTCATACTTAAATCCCACAAAATACTGCAATCGTTCTGTGGTATTTTAACTTCTGAACAGAGTGAAAACATGCCTTAAGTACGGGGGACGTTGTTAGCCCGGCTAGGAGAGAGGGCAGGACGGCAGGGTGGTCCAGCGTCCTCCTGCTCCTCGGGCATCCCGAGGCGGGTGGTTGGGGTAGCCGGCGAGGCAGCATTTGCACTCCTCGTGCACTCACCTAATTTAATAAACTGGCCCATATCATACAGAGGAATTTTTTAAAGATTTACTCTTCCTTTGAAATAACTTTTAACACCTTCTTATTATTAAAATATTTATATCTCTCAGCCCCTGTACTAAGATAAATGGTTGGGTATACTTGAAATGCTTTCCAAACCAGAGTCATGAAATCTTCCAGTTGTATCTCTCTCTGAACCCAATTCCTCTTTCATGCTTTTTGTGGGGCACCATAATAATTCCACTAAAGAAGCCTTTAAGTAATTACTTAACAAAACCCAAACAAACAAACAAAAAAAGCCAAACAAAAACCCAACCCTCTTCTGAAGAAATTTTTTCCAAGGAGCTGGAAATATGTTGTAAAGTTTTAGGGGAATACTCTGTATTCAGCGCTTTTCGGCAGCAGAACGTGTGTTCTGCTGTGTGACAAGCGAGCCTCTTGCCTTTCAGACTGCTTCAAATGAAATAGTAGTTGAAAGTGTGCAGTAATCAAATTAGTTCTTAGTGTAATAAATGTCACTGCCTTATTTGCTCTTTTTTCTATTGCCTCGTAGTTAAAAACTCTATTTTATGATAAACGAGGAGAACAGAGCTCAAATTTAGAATGGCAAGGGAAAGGCTATAAAGAAAATTAATGCACTCTGAGATATGAATCGAAATGTATTGATTTTTTTGCTTGATTTGACCCCAAAGTGTACATCTAAGAATCAGGCAGGGAGCAGATACCCCTGTGGAGAAGTAACGGTGCCTATTAAAAAAAAAAGCATGAAATCTTCTTTCCATTTGGTTGTGGCAAGCCTGTTGTGAGTATTAGCTTTAAACATTACATTAGTTATCTAGTGATTGCAACCGTGGATTAAAATGGTGCTTCATTACCTCTTCGGTATTGTGAAAATGATCAGCAAAAAACTGGCAGGAGGTTGCGTGCCCTGCAAGACCAGCTCCACTGGGAGCAGTGGAAGAACAGTTAGATGCTGTTGCTAGATTTCAAGGACCGTGTTAGTAGTCGTGACTAGAAGCTGGGTTCGTTGATGTTAAGGAGGTGTGCCCAAGGATTAGGCTTAGCCAGGGTGGGAAAAAATCCAGGGAAATAATAGAAGACAAATACACACCACCGGTTCAGATCTTTCATGCTATGGTTTTACTTTCAAAGACTGGTTCAATACCACCGGTTATTTTGCATTTGCTTTTCAGCGGGCAAATCTCTGTGCGTCTCTGGCAGATCTGAACTATGAGATCAGAGTTCATGTTTCCAGAGTTCTTAGTTGGCTAAGGGTTAGTTAGATATAAAAGAGAAAAAAAGGTTCCTTGCTGTGCTGTTGGTGGACAATATTGCTACTGTGAAAGGTAGTTGTGGAAGGTGGCACGGTAGAGAAATTTGTATTAAATGCTTGCAAAGTCAGCAGTTTTGGTTTCAACTGTTGGATGTTGAAGGAGGAGAAGGGAGCAGCTCCTACGACTGGTCAGGAGCTGGGCACAAGCTGTTAATGCCCGTTCCAGTTCTGAGCTGTGGACGGAGTTGCTTCCCTGCCGCTGGGACCGTGCCCTCCCCTGGGATGGCCACCAGAGGCTACATGCCCTTGGGGTCTGTGGCCCAGTGCCGCCTCCTGGCTCCCAGGGCACCCTGGCTCCCTGGTGTCAGCGTAATCTGAAGATTAAAGATCGTGATTTGGATGCCAAGCTATTAAATTTGGGGACATCCTCATGGGGCGTTGTTTGTTACTGCTTTTCACAGTGTGTGCTTGGGAGGAGGGAAGGAGGATTTGGGGTGCTCTCATGAGGAGAGCTAGAACAATGGAAATATCAAAAAGCACGATCGTGAACTTGTTTGCTTAGGGCTGTTGGCTGAGGACTGCTCTCTCCGAAATAAATCTGGAGCAATTCCACTGGAGTTTGAGGAATTACTCATGTGTAGTAGGACATGAAAACTTGGCATGAAACTCCACTTTTGATTTTATTTACAGAGTTGTTAATATGTGGTCTCTGCCACAGATATTTTAAGGCTAAAGGACTAATTTACTGGTGGGAGCATGAAGTATGCATAGAGCTGATAAGACACCTTTTGTCAGGAGGTAATGTTGAGGTCATGTAGGCTGAACTATGCAGCTCAAGCCATGGTCCTGCAGTTCAGGATTCCTGCATCAACCACATGGCATTTGACAGAACGAGAGCCAAACTTCTAGAAAGAGGAAAGTCTTTAAATGACATTTGAAGTGGTAGAAAATCCATCACATCCTTGGGAATCAGGATTTTGGTCTTGGGTACATCCTCTACCCTAAGAGAGGTGTTCTCCAAAACCACGTTTGGCTAGCATAAGCTTTTAGCCACAGACTCTTTGTTTTTGTATGGTTTACTGCTGACAGAGCTTCTCTGTGTGTTTTGTAGACTGCGATCAATCGAGTCGTCCTTTCACAGGATGATCCCCCCCAACGCTCTGAACACACGGAAGGTTGTGCAGATCTCACGCTCACGTGGAGCTTTCCTTTTAAGTTCATGAGCATTGGTCCTGAAGATCTGTATCATTCTAGATTTAAAATACCCCAGCATTCTTGCCAGCATTATAGATGTTCATCTCTCTATTTTCCAGGTTCAAGGTACAGATTTAATACTCGTGTTTGTACGTGATGGATGGCAAGGATAGCGATGCAAACTTGCCAGGGCTGGCACGAGCTTGGATTGGCATCCTTAATAAATTAGGTGAATAAATAAAATGTTGACATCCAAGTTCCTTGTGGATGAGCTCATTCTGTACTGTTTTCTGGTACAGATTGATTTATGAATGAAGTTTCAAATCAGTTTATGAAATTCTTGAAGTATTGGTCTGGTCCACCCAGTGGCCATGCTCCAGATGTCCTTGCTGAATCTAGCACGCTAAGTTTAAGTGAAACAAGAATATTTTTTTGAAAGCAAATGGAAATTAATTCCATATTACCATGCTATACCCGTTCAGTAAACGTGTGTGTTACAGAATGAGAGTGATTGTATTCCTTTAACTGGAACTCACGAATATAGGTACAGTTTACCTGTGCAAAATTAAGATGACTGTCTTTTTCCTGGGGGTGTAGTATTCAATTTCAGGGGAGAAAAATAAGAGAACATGGAGTAGTGATGTACCTTGAATATGTGAATTATCTCTAGTTAGATTGACTTTGCATTGCTACAGCGATATCTTTAATGCAAAACACCATTTAAAATGGTATTCTCAAAATGTGGCAACTGATGAGGGAGGCAATTTTATTGTGTATGAGTAATGTTCACCCGGATTCTCCTGAAAGATCATCTATCTACCTCACTCAGCAATTAAGCTCCCTAAAATATGGAAAAAACCACACAGAACTATGCTATAATAATATTGTTATTGAGGCAGCATGCCAGTTACACCAGCAAGCACAAAAAACAACAGCAAAAGACAATTTACCTAGTAACTGGAAAACACAAAATAATGAAAGTTTAGCTCTAGGTGCCAAATGACCCGAGATACTTATTTTCTGTAAATATAAACTGCTAAAATTAGTAATAGCAATTAGTTTTAATATTCCAGTTGCATCAAGAGACCTCAACAGGGATTAGGGTTTCATTGCTTCTGGGCACTGAAGTAGAGACACTTTAGCAGACAGAGTGTTTCCTGATGAATTTATGATCTTTGTGACAAAGGGTTTTAAGCAGATACAAAGAATTGCGGATTTCTTCTTTAAATAGCAAAGTTTAACCTCTCTGCTAAGTTATGTGATTTACTTTAATGGATCAAAACTAATTTCCTCTGGTGAACTGCAAGAGTGTCGTCTCCCAGAATGGCACTGCTATAATCTACCCACTGCAAGTTTTACAAATCAAGATATAGTTACAGTCTTAACCTGTGGTGTTTTTATAGCTACCTAATGCGTATAAGATATAATACATTGGATTACCGATTTTATGACCTGTTAAGGACAGAATATCATATTTAAAGATTTTATGTGCAGCTTCAGGAATTTGCATATAAATCTATAATTCCTACTTTAGGGAGAAAATGCCCTGTAGGATAGGGAAATAAAGTATTTTTTTGCAAGGTCCCCTGTGTTTCTGTGTTCATTTGGAACACGTGCACGCGAAGTAACAAGAATGCTGTCAGCATTCGTGGCCTGGGAGGAAAGAAATAAAATATATTAATATTAATCTCTTAGCTTTTTGACAAAAGTCATTTGGAAGGCTGACTCATCCCCTGATCTCTGGCTTTTCTCTCACTACTGCTGGTATTTTGTAGTTTCATCTAGCAGGATAATTTCATCAAAAAGGTCTTTGAAGGAACTCTGATCTTTCCTCCCAGCTCGCTAGAAGATAGTTCAGGAAGAGAAATGCTAATACTTTTAAATACAGGTTTACATTGCATGCTGCTACAGAGTACAAGCTTTCTGTCTAAATCTGTTCTTCAACATAGTCACCTTTCACTGGGGCACAAAATACACGTGTAGTCTGGTCTAGATCGCCAGATAAGCGCTTATACCCACCTGGAAGACTGAAGTTGTCTTTGAGGCTTGGCCTAGTTAAAGCCATGATGAAAACTTCTCACATCAAGATGTAGGAACTTCCTATCTCAAATTAGAGCATGATCCAAGTCTAAGAGTTAAGTCCAACATTTCTGTACACGGTCCTAAATAAGTAGTTCTGTTTATCAAATATGTGCTAAATGGAAAAGGATTTTCCTCTTCTCTGGGTTTTGGAGTGCAGGTTTCAGACCAGCTCCCAGGATAAGAGGTGCTGTGGAGGCTGAGTAGAACCAGTAGCAGAAATGGGAGGGCTGAAAATGCAGCAGTTGCACCAATGTGATAGTCCAAATCTCTGGGGTTCAGCCGTCTTTTGAGGACTTTGTAAAGTCTTTGAAAAGTAAAGCTAGCAGATGACAAATTGCTAGCTGAGGTTGTAAATTTAGAGGTTAGGATCAAGTATGTTAAGCTAAACAATTCCTATTCTGGTTACTCAGCATAGCAAGCAACGTTTTTTTTTTTAATGTAAAACATCAATTACAAGTGAGTGAATTAACTTTCTACAGAAAATTTTCTTCTGTAGGAGGCCAGCCAACCCACAGAAATTGTTCGTATCTGTGGTCTCAGCCCGTAGCTAACAGGTGTAAATTCACATAACCTTAGGAGGCACATAGCCTAGGGAAAGAACTGGGTCAGCTAATACGGGTTAAATTTTACCCTGTGATAACTTTCTCAGCTGATGCCTCAGGCACGGACTCGTGTTTGCGGGAGCGTTACCACTCGTGGCCGTGGGCATCGCCTCTTAGACAGGGCTTGTCACTGCAGCGGAGTCAGCAGAAACAACCGCGTGCCCATGCCGTTGCTTCGCTTCAGGGTATATCAGCATAAACACATTTTTCTTTGCGGTTTAGGCTAAGACACTGTGATGTGACGAGAGTGGCTGGAGCGTGGGGATCCGTAGCAGGGTCTCCTCTGCTGATGCTGCTATGGGGGGTAGATAACTCCAGCTGACGTTGGTGGCAGTCAGCTGAGACTGGCAGCGTCTTACGGCAGGTGCCCTTGACGCACATTCACTTATCTCATACAACACATTCATCACATAGATTATTCCATCTGCGTGTCGTCGGTCAGTTTAGAAAAAATGAGGTTTTTAACAGCCTGTTTGTTGTATGAAACCAAATTATGCTTCCTTCATGCTTTTCTACCTTATGCACATCAACGTACAGAATCAAAGGGATAGTAATTGCTCTTAGGTGGTTGTATTTTTAACTTCCAGAAATGGCAGAAGTTTTTTGAATAAGCTTCAAGAAAAGCTTGGCTCCTAAGTCTGGACTGAAATTTGGCTGGTTGACTGTTCTCCAGAAATATAGCTCTGGAAAAATTATAAGCTGAAAAACTTTTTTCAGCCTAAGCACATTTCCACCTTCCTACATCTGTTTTTACATGCTTTGACTGTGGCATTTGGGGCCAAGTTGCGCGTGTTCCAGAGCTGATTTGCACAGACGTATAGACCAGCTCTGCAGCAGGAAAAAACCTTCTGCCCTATGATTTGTCGTGAACAGATACCTGTTGTGAGCAGAGCAATTCTTGTGAAAAGGTGTGTCAGCACCAGGGGTTCCTGCAGGGTACCTCTCTCCGTGCGCTCCGCAGTAGCAGTGCCAGCTAATTTCCCAGCGTTACTAACTCTGTCCTCGCTTGGAGCACTGTCAGAATCAGTGGTAAAAATTTTATGGGCAGAATGTAAGGTTGGTTCCAATGAGTACTCTTATTTTGGTGCTTTGTGCTCCTTTTTCAATTGTTTTACTCCCTAAATACAGGTTATTTATTTTGTCTCTTACCCACATAGTTATCGGGAGCAGCAGTCTAAGTCTCCCGGTGATTAGTGTGGCTATCTGAGTCTCCAGGAAAAGCCACATCACCACTACGATTACTTCTGCTGATATTAATTTTAGAAATGTGTTCATGAATAAACCTAAGGACCAATCATTTGCTGACGGAAGAACAAACCATAAACAGTGCTGGTTTAAAAATATGTTTGGTTCAGACACTGCATAACATGCTTCTTTCCCTGCCTTCCCTTCCAGGTGATAGAAGACAACACCGGCGTTCGGAGGGTGGTGGTTACCCCCCAGTCTCCCGAGTGTTACCCTCCTAGCTATCCTTCGGCCATCTCTCCAACCCATCACTTACCTCCATACCTGACGCACCATCCCCATTTTATTCACAACTCTCATACAGCTTTTTATCCTCCTGTCACTGGACCTGGGGACATGCCACCACAGTTTTTCCCACAGCATCATCTTCCCCCAACAATATATGGAGAACAAGGTGAGCTGGAAGGAAGGTACTGGCATTTCACACCTGTGTTCAGCAAGTTTTAAGGACTAGTGAAACCGAGAGTGGAAATTAATTGGAGTGGCTTTGCCCACATGGATGGAGCCTCCTTCTTTAACGTCCGGAGCAGGAAAATGCCAGGAGGTGTAGCCATCCGGAGTGCAGCAATGCAGGACAATCCTGTGTCGCAACACTAGGTTGCAGAAACAAGACCAATTTTAACTTAATTTATAAATACAGTGGGGAAAAAATGTCTCATCCCGTGCTCCAAACTAGGGACATGAGTCACGCCGATTGCTCTTGCTGCATCACGATGCAGCATTGTACAGAAAACCAAGAGACAAAATGTGTCAGTCGTGGCTTGGGAATGAGGATGGATACGGAGGGCTGGATCCGAGCATGGCTCGCCGCAGTCATTTCCAGTGGGAAAAGCCGAATACCGCTTCCTCTTGGCTGTAATGTGCCTTCTGCCCCCCAGCCATGGTTTTCCAAGAAATAATAGGCATTTTCTGTTTGTTATTCTGGCTGAGACTGTGCAGTAAGTCACTGAAAAGCATTGTCCGATACCACAGGGTAGCATGGCAACCCTAATCAGGCCATGAGTAAATAATTGCGAGAAAAAGAGTGAAAGGGGCATATTTCTGTCTGAATTACGCACTGTTGTGTCTGTGCCACCCTGGAGATAAGTCTTTGTGTAATCTGAAAGAGGGCGTTAACCAAAAAAGTAATCGGCAAAGCTACTTGAGATGTTTGCCATGGAAATCAGTTCGGGATTCGTGGTTTTACATTACCGCTGAACTACCTGGAGTTAAGACCCTTTCTGAAGAATACGTTTAAGCCACATCTCCAGAAGTGAGGTTCTGCTGGAGTGGGAAGGAAGGGGCAGAAGGAGAGGGAGGTATCTATGGATGTTCTCTTGAAGTGCCTGTTGACCAACAGACCTCACTTTTTAGTGAGGAATGGACCCTTCCAGCTGACATTTAACTTCATTATACTGGGGGATAAGGAAACGGGAAGCTCAAGAAATCAGCAGGACGGTGAGGCCGGCCAGATACACAGGGAAGGGACTTCTCTCCTGAAAAGGGAAGAGGACAGTTTGTCAGATTGCTTGGCAAAGCCTTGCGTGCAAACATGGTAGTGTGCAAAGTGAACATAGGGCTGCTAGTTAAGTAGATGTTGAATACTTCTGTAGCCTGGAGATACCAAGAAGCCGATTCAACTTAAAATTAAAATTTAAAAAACAAAAAAAAACCTTGGTTGCTTTACTGGAATGACCTATACCTGTAACACTAAAATAATTGAAGTGGTGAATATTGTACCGATGAGCATTAATCCACCATTTCCTATTTGCTGTACAATGACTTATAAAAAATAGCATTTATTTGTAACATGCTGGTTTGAGGCAGTTGCTGCGAGAATATAAATATGATCATGTAGCTAGATAAGGATAGATGAAGGCCAAGATGCACTGAAATAGCAAAGAAAGAAAATCTGACTAGTTGAGACAACTTGGAAAATTGTAATACAGTATACACAGCAATCTCAACTTAAAAACAAGGCTTCTGACGGCTGGATAGGGTGCTTGTTTGCTTCAGAAGTTTGTATGATAACTTCTGAATGGATGTAGAAAAAATACGAAGAATATTGAGTATCAATTGTTTTGCTAACAAAGGCAAAACTGTTGTTTGGGGCATGAATTTGTTCAAGCTTCTGACTCAAAGTGGGGCACGAAAAGGGGGATTGAACCATAGAGAAAAGCAGAAAATACTCTGATTCCTGCAAGCTGACCTGCCTTAGGTTAGAGGTCGTCATTCCTGGAGGCGGGAAGGGGGGATTGTATTTATTGATGTGTATCTCAAGTGTACATATGATATTTATGATATTTCTCCAGCTTTTTCTAGACAGTTTTACTTACCCAAAGCTTCCACTTCACGCCACACTTCTCTCCTGAGGCAGGCGCAGTTGTCACGATTGTAAAGTCTATTTATCCTGGGAAATTAAATTGTATGTAATCAGTGATGGCAGCTTCAAACCAGGGCATCTCGGCTTATTCTGTCCAGTCAGGCCCTGGGGAAGAAACTGCTAAATTGCTGTGAACTTATGAAGGCTTTTTCCTAAATATCAGTCTCCCTGGATTTTTCTTTGAAATCTGTGTCCCTGAAACACAAAGACTGAAAAGGAGGGCAAAACCTGTTGCCCTAATTGCCGTATTTTACTTGTTTATATGTGCTCATCCAAAGAGTTATAAAATCTCAAACAGCAAATGAGCACACTTAATGTAATACAAAGAATTGATCAGTCCTGCAGAAAAGCTTTTTTAAAGAAAAAAACCCTTGGTTTGTTGTAAAACCCATTTCTAGGAAAATCTGGCATAATTTCATTTAGAGATGGTCAGGAATTTGGTTTTCTGAAAAAATTTGGTGATTTTGTTGTTCTGTGTTAACATGGGTGAATTCTTCCATTTCAGAAATCATACCACTATATGGGATGTCCAGCTATATTACCAGGGAAGATCAGTACAGCAAACCACAGCACAAAAAGCTCAAAGACAGGCAGATTGATCGCCAAAACCGTCTGAATAGTCCTCCTTCGTCCATCTACAAAAGCCATATAGGCAGCTGCACAACTGTATATAATGGTTATGCAAAGAGCCACAATGGAGCGAGCAGCGGAGGCGGCGGCGGCGGAGGGGCTCCAGCAGTAAAGAAACCGGAGCGCAGAGCGAGAAGCAGCCCAAAGTCAAATGAACAAGACCCACATGGTAAAGACAGTTTTATTTATTTTTAATTCCTTTTTATTGCACCTTTCCGGCTTATGACCGCCTGTATATGGATCTAGTAACTATGCCAAAAAACACTACCACCCACACATAAAGACAGTGTTAATACAGTGTGAACTTAAATATAAATGTTGAGCTTGCTATACTATATTTGTTTTGTAAGAGGAGCTGGTTGCCTCCCCATCTTTCACGACTGCTCCCTGGTAGATGCAGCGTCGTTCTCTTTTTATCTGTTGGAAACAGAAATGCATTTTATGGGCAAGTTCTTGGTTTTGTTTTGCTTTTCATACAGGCATCTTGGCACTTCACAAAAATCCTCACGGACAATTGAGCTATAACCAAAACCTGACTACTAGGTATCACTACTTTGCATCTCCTAGGTAAATGTAATAAACTTATTAGAAAGTTTAGAGACGATTGCTGAAAAAACAAGTTTGTTTTTGTGAAAGTTCAATGGAAGCACAATTAGTTGAAACAGAAGAAATTTGAGATGAAATTGCTTAATCTTAGCCATTGGAATTAGTGGTCAAATAAATCTGGCTACTTTTGAAATAAAGTTCTTCAGCATTTTCAGAGGCTTATTATTTAAAAAATTGGAACTTTACAATAAAACGTTAGGTCATTCATCCAATCGATTCTCATCACAAGCCATTCGGCACATAGCCAGTTCCACCTAAATTTAACTCAATAACTTGTTGTAATCCTTTATACCTTTCAGCCTTTGTCTTCTCTGCCTGTCTCTTTGCTGACAGCTACAACTACAACTGGCTGAACAAACTTTTAGGTAGTAATCAATCAGGCTTATTCCCGGCACGTCTAGGATATTTATAATGTGGCACACTTTGAAATCTCTCATGTGAATTTATGCATACAACATAGGTTTTCCATTATCTGTATGTTGTGTGTATTTATTTGGCTGTCTACTTTTACGTGTGAGATGTAACTGAAATAAATACTCACGAAAAGTAATTTAATCGATAGCCAAAGGGGAAGAAAGTGCTGCTGTCATGGTAAGGAATGAGGATTTGCAGCCGTGCTTTGGCATCTTTAGAACTAGCAAGGAGCTGTATTTGGGAATGCTTTAATCCCAGAAAATGAATCACTCCATTAGACTTCCCAATTATTTCTTGTCAATCAGCTTATACAACCTTTAATGTTCTTATTTATGTTTATCTAATTTTTTTTTTACTCTAGTCTGTGGTGGAATACATGAGGTGTGTGGAAGCACCTACGTGAAAGACCTGGAATAAAGTATGGTCTTAACAGCTAAACTGCAATGTAGCTTCAGTGGGTACTGAGTCAGCCTGGATGATCACATTTAAAATAATCTAGATTTAATTTAAAAATATGTAGTTTAAGGGTTTCCTGCAACCCTCGTGTTTGTCTAATTTTTTCTCTTGGAGTAGTCTGTCTGTGCTCCAGCAGAAGAGCGTGAGCGCTCCTAAAATGCCAAGAAAACCAGTGGAGTCAGGGCTATGGCACGTCCAGTCTGGCAGCCAGAGAGCGCCTTAAAACTGGGATCAGCAAACGATGGAGTCTTCCCCCAAACCGTGAAAAAGTCCGTAACAGGAGACCATGCAAGCATCAGTTGTCCCACCTTCCTGATAAATCCAACTCACCAAACAAAGCCCTAAAATAAGCTTCCACTTGATATTTATAAACTTCTCATCATAGCTGCTGCTTTATATTTACCTTCTCTGTTTCTTCTTGAATTATTTAGGGGTTTATTGATTGATACCTGACAAACACGGCCATATGGGTGATTGGGGTGAGAGTAAAAAGCAATCTGGGAACAGCTGAGAATTTTGATTCATGCTGCTAAAATGGCGGTGTGTTTAGAATAGCCAAGAAAAAGAATGTGTCAGGAGCAACAAGCGGCAAAGCTGTTTCAACTTGTACTTTTTGTGGATGTGTATCGATTCAAGCCTGCTAATAGTTAAAAATTTGATGATGCTGTGTGGCTGCTTCCAAAATGGCAGAATAGCCTGGAAAAACTATTTATATATATATATATATATATATATAAAAAAAATTAAAATATGTAGAGAATAAGAGTCTTTATTTAGAAAACGACTTAGCCAAAAAACTCTTCAGAGGCAAGTAGGAATGTACGAATTTAGAGTAAAACTTAGAGTAAGGGGAGGGAGAGCTGGAGGTGATGGGTTCGTTTGCATGAATTTCTTAATTGAGATTGCGGTGTGTTTTGTAGCATATCATTTCATATCTGGCTGGGGGGCGGAGGGGGTGTGTGCAATGGTAGCTGGCGTGCTTATTTCGGGTGTTTGGGTGTCGGAGCAATCCAGGGAGCCAGCTCCTGGCAAGCTGCTGTCACCGAAACAGTCGTGCTGCCTGCCAGGGAGCGGGGCTTTGGGAGCCCGGTCCACAGCTGGAGCAGACACTTGCACATCCTAAATCCCGGTTGCTGCAGAAAAGGAGCATGCAATGCTGCAGGCTTGGGGAGGAGTGGCTGGAGAGCTGCCTGGAGGAAAAGGACCTGGGGGGGTTGGTTGACAGCCGCCTGAACATGAGCCAGCAGTGTGCTCAGGTGGCCAAGAGGGCCGATGGCATCCTGGCTTGTATCAGGAACAGTGTGGCCAGCAGGAGCAGGGAGGTGATAGTGCCCCTGTACTGGGCACTGGTGAGGCTGCACCTCGAGTGCTGTGTTCAGTGTTGGGCCCCTCACTACAAGAAGGACATTGAGGTGCTGGAGCGTGTCCAGAGGAGGGCAACGAAGCTGGTGAAGGGTCTGGAGCACAAGGCTGGTGAGGAGCGGCTGAGGGAGCTGGGGTTGTTTAGCCTGGAGAAGAGGAGGCTGAGGGGAGACCTTATTGCTCTCTACAACTGCCTGAAAGGAGGCTGGAGCCAGGTGGGGGTCGGTCTCTTCTCCCCAGTAACAAGTGATAGGACAAGAGGAAACGGCCTCAAGCTGTGCCAGGGGAGGTTTAGGTCGGATATTAGGAAAAATTTCTTCACCAAAAGGGTGGTCAGGCCCTGGCCCAGGCTGCCCAGGGCAGTGGTTGAGTCTCCATCCCTGGAGGGATTTAAAGAACGGATAGACGTGGTGCTTGAGGACATGGTTTAGTGGTGGACTTGGCAGTGCTGGGTTAACTGTTGGATTCGATGATCTTAAGGGTCTTTTCCAACCTTGACGATTCTATGATTCTATGCATCGGTACGTAGTACTACGGCATGGCATAGCGATTGCTTTCCTTAGGGCTTTTCGGAAGCAAAGCCCTGGAAGCTGCCTCGGCGCTGGAGCGCGGGTAGGAGCTCACCGCTGGCAGACGGCATCTCGCCCAGCGCCGGGTGCGTGCCGGCAGTCCCAGCCGCTCCTAAGCCGATGCTTTGAAAGGCAATTTGAGTGCCTGTTCTAATCGGTAGAGGAATGTGATCTGCACGGTGGCATTTGTGACGGGGAAGTGGAAGACAGGCATTCCTGTTCTTGGATCCGCTACCGCTGCGTTTAAGTACACGCTTGTCCTGCTCCGTGTTTCTCGGTAGTAGTTTCTTCAAGGGATGTGTTGCTCCTTACTGGGCACCTCCAAGCAATCTCGGCTATGTCTGCACTGAGGTTATTGCAGAGTACTGTAAGAATAATACTGGAGAAAATGTTCAGTGTACAATGCAAGGACAACTGTACTTGTTTCCCTGAAAAGGTATGACATAAATCACAGGACATGAGATATTTAAGTTAACAATGTACTTTTCCATCAAAATATACACTCATTGCATGTATTATGCCCATGATATTTGAGTAAGTGCTCAAGGAAGATTCTGCCATGTGTCAATAACTTACTGCCTCTTTCTGATATTAAAAGAACCCGGGGGTTTCCAAAAAGCTGATTCAGCACTGGTGGAAGAAGTGGGGTGATAGCATCCCCAATGGTACTAAACCAAGGCAAGTAAATGGCTCTGGAGTCCTTTCGGTTCAGTCACCTCTTCAGTTGCGATCCAGCGTGTGTTCCACTCTGTACAGCATGGTTGTACATTAAAAATACCTTGGCACTTCTATCATGCACCCTTATCCCAGGCCGGCCCTGTAGCATAGCATCAGGACCTCTTTTTAGGAGGGAAATTACAGTTTCAGGTTGGGGATTTGAGTGCAGCTCCTCTGGCCTTTTCCATTGACAGCACCGTGCCTTTACGCTGGGAGGTGCACTTGTATATAAAGATTTCTGGTTATGCTGGAAATACGCCATTTTAAGGCAAAAAAAGGAAGATGATGGCTTATAATTGCCTGAAAAGTTAGCAATTATTGCTGTCATAGGATGGATGCTGTCTTGTACAGGCAGGAGACTTGGAGGTATGTTGCAGGGATTCTGATTTAAAATCCATACTTGTAGCTTTTCTGCAGAGCTGTTTTAAAAACTGAATGGGAGAGGAGAGATCAAGGTTGTTGGTTGTTTTGGGGTTTTTTTTTGTTTTGTTTTGTTGGTTTTTTTTTTTTCCTAAAGGAGTCTCGCCATGTAAAAAGAGCTGTAAGCGGAAATCCTGTCCCATTCATGCTGTCCTTTATGAATTTCAGTCTGAGTCACTTCCTTCTCATGCACTCAGTGGTTCACTTCTTGGTCATGTAGCGATCTGGTCGTTTGAGAAGTTTTTTTGTGTGGCTGCAAGTACTGTGGGAACATAAGCAGTTTGGAGCATTCTTACAATGCTTTCGCCTATTTGCTAATAAAACATCTTTTTTTCCTTCAAATCAGATAAAATCTTTTTTTTTTTTTTTTTAATCCTCATTGAAGTTTGAAGAACCTAAGATAGCCAAAACTAAAACACTTCAAATGGGTAAAAGTGGAAGGCGGGAGATGGATTGTTATGTGCATCCTGTCCAGGAGCTGGGTGGGTGCTGGGAACTGGGTGCCAGAGTAAACAGACTTTGCCTGGGCAGGGAGGCAGCTCCGGGGGGGTCGCGTGCACCTTTATGTAAGCGTTCTGTAAAGAATATTTTTTGTGGTGATTTGAGACGATTTGGCCCTGCTGGGTCAGAGCAGAGGCCCGTCTAGCCCGGTGGCCTGTCTTCAGCAGGTGCGGTGGAGATGCTGCTGGGGGAGAGCCTGCAAGCTCGGCCCCATCCTGCGCACCGGTCCCTGCTCCTCCGCCAGCACCCAGACCTGCTGGGCATGGTAGAGGGCTTAGTCCCACCTAGTCCTTTGGGAACCCGCTTCCCGCTTGTCAAGCTGTTGGCTGTGAACTTGTCTAACTCTTTTTTTTTTTTTTTGAAAAGCAGACGTGCTTTTCAGCTGCCCAAAGTGAGCAATGCTGACTTTCTGTCCACTTTACTTCTCTGAGCAGCTGGTTTCTTGCACATGGAGCTGGCACGTGTTATGTATGGAAAAGAGAGAAAAAAGATTGGAATTATTTAATAGTTCAAGGAGTTGTAGACTATAGATAGATCATAAACTTTTGTAGTACCATTGTCATATGGTATATGTCATATGTCATACAAACAGCTTAAAAACTCAAAGATGTTGCTTTCCTGTCGTTGAGGTTTTGTAAATCTGATTTTGTGCACTGAAGCAGCCTTCAGGTGCTCCCCAAGGTGAAAACCATTGCCTCAGATGCCTCGTATTCCTGCCTGCGTTGCTGATGGGCATTCCTCAGGAGATCTGGCTAGCTCTGTGTGCTCATTTCTTTGAGGTGAGTGTGTCAGGGACACATGGAAAATGGGCTTAGCAAGAGAACTTTCTAACTATGGTGGTTTTAATTTGAAAACATTTTAAAAGTACTGAACTTAGCAAGCCAGAAGTTCTGAGATGAAGTAGTAAATTTGACTGGTACGGCCAGCCTGGGCTGGTGCGAGCGAGAACGGGTGCCAGCCATGTCCCTGAGCTGTGTGGGATGCGCTCGGCAAGCCCTTAGTACGTGATGCAGAGTGGGTGACAACACACAGAATAAATAGAGCTGACGCTTTCTTCATACAACCCTATCCTGTTCTCCCTTTCTTCTTCATAACATTTAAATATACTTAGGAGAAAGGGTTTTTTCCCATTTTTGTTTTTTTAATTGTATCAAGTTTTTTTTAATCCAGAGCCTGTGAATTAAAGGGAAATTGAGGGAGCTGTGATTCACTGCAGACAGGAACCAGGCGAAGTTCCTCCACTTACTCATTCTAGATCCTGTCAATTCTTTTCTATTTTGGTCCTGAATCTGTTTTGCAAGCTTATTGGGCTGTATATGTATCTGTACCTGTATATCCTATAGATTTAAAGGCTTAAAAGAGTAGTTTCATCACTTTTGGTCCATGTAAGCAGAGAGGCCGAGAAGCACTACGGCAATATATGTAACTTTTGTGTTCTTTTAGCCAGGAACTGATGATTCGGTACATACTAATGAAGACCTTTGTTATACCAATGTAGAAATGTTCCGCAGACAAAATTTGTAATAAATGGTTCTTCTGCTGACATACAAAATATCCATACATAAGTGCAGCTTCCCTGGTTTCCCTAAATGTATTTGCTTTCATAAAATAAGGAGATTTAACAAGATTGTCTCCTGAAGACAACCCGTCAAAACTGACACACTGATTTTATTGGTAACATGGGAAAAAAACACTCTGAAGACTAAAATACATCTGTCACGATACGTGAATTTTAGTATTATATCAAGTAATGAAATGTGAAACATAATATTTACTGGAAACAGAGACGTGTTGAATCTTGTGAGTCTAGATCAGCATCACATATGAAATCTGAATAGTATTACTGTTCCTACTGCATTTTTTTAATAGTTTCAGCAAATAATACTACTTGGCTGAGTTGTTTAGACTTACATCTAATTAGAAATATATATTGTGTGTTGCGTGCATGCTGTTTTTCTTGAAGTTTTAATAAGTGAGAGGAAATAGGATGCGTCAATTAGAGCACTAGTCTGAACTTGAGAAACCACAGTTAATTTGTGACACCAGGGAATTTCCAGTGTGATGTTCTTGTGCCTCTACCTTCTCTCTCTCATCATGACCAAGCTTGTGGTTTTATTTGTTTCTATTTGGAAATATGCCTACTTCTTATACATTCTTATCTTTTGTATTTTTTCTAAAATAATAGGCTGTGAAATTGTTCATCCAGACAGAAAACAAAATGGTTAAAAGTTTCAGATGCTTCTGATGTTAACATGCTGAGAATACACCTTGGTGTACCAGAGTCAACTCTGTTAGGTGGGCCACACAGATTCTTTACCAAAGAGTATTTTACCTAATTGTCACATAAAGTAGCCCCTTAAGCGAGCTCTACATAGACTGATGAAAATATTAGAAACATATTGACATTATGCAGAGTTCAAGCAAAGTACGTTCCCAAGTTCGTGTCAATCTGTATGCATGCAAGAATTTATCCAGATCAGGCTTAATGTATGTCTTCAGCAAAAAGAATTGCTAAGGTGATATATCCAGCGTCACCAAGGAAGACACTGTGTTCAGGGAGAGAAACAAATCTCCCTTTCCTCTGCTGTCTTGAAACTTGACTTGCATCATGGGCCTTTGACGGAGAAAGGTAAAAGCTAAGTATCACAAGTAGAGCGGTGACACCGAGAAGCAAATCCATCCCCAGTGCTAGCGTGCTCCCTCCCTCAGCCGTTGCTTTGCCTAGCTCCGAACCCAGCATTTTGCTTTGAGCTGCCCATGGGTAATTCCTCCTAGTGCATCCTGACCAGCTCTTTCCTAGAAGTCCACTGTGTGCAAAATAATCGCCAGGAATTTAGAAGCCTGTGAAAGTTTTTTTGTCTGCATGTGAAATGCTGGGAGCATGGCGGCATTTTCCTGCTGTACCCATACTGCAGGAACAAACCCACGGTGTACGAGAAGCCTGAATGCCACGGCGGTCCTACCTCCTTTCACAGCACGCTGCTTCGTTCGGCAGAAAGCTGTTTGTGCTTCATTGGCACGGAGTCCTGCAAACCGCGGGGGCTGGGGCAGGGAAAGGGGAGATATTCACGCTCTATTTTTATGCGTTTATCTTGAAAGACTAAAGAACCAGCTACATAACTTAGGCACCAGAAGTTGTTGATAAGAGATTATCCTCATCAACTAAATAGGAGCATCGCCTCTTAAATTAATGGCACAGTATTCTCCCATCTTGAATCTTGGCTAATTTTAAAGGCGAACATAAACGTGTCAAACTTGGTTTCACCCAGATTTTTTCTAGCTGGAAAGGCAAACAAAACATCAGGGTAGCTGTGGATACACGTCATCTGGCATGGTTAGAAGCTGCTCTGAGAGCTGGCCTCCTGGGCTCCCCCAGCCCTGAGGAACCAGTGGGGCAGAATGGGTGACCGCAATTCTGGTTCCAGTTTTCAGTCTCATCACGGAAGCTCAGACAAAATAAACCTCAGTCGAATCTCCCTAATCTAAGCCTGTTAGAAACACAGCTCCAAGTCCACCTAGGAAAGTGTAGGGCATATGTGGTAAAGTGTGGGGACATCTGGCTCCAGGGCTCTCATTTGACCTTATTGGTGACTTAAAAAACCTTTTGATGGTGGCAGGAGTTTTTCCCCAAGGCTGTTTTTCCACAATCCTGATCAACCCCTGTAGACTCTCATATTCTTCTTCTCATCCGCTTTCATCCCTCCCTTGCCTCGTACTGCCCGCAGGATCTCCTCGGCGGGGGGAGCTGGATAAGCTCTCTGCTCCGTGGTTTATCGGGAAGTCGGTGCTGAATGACGTAAGGCACAACCTCTTCCCCCCGAGGATCTTCATGTTATCTCAAGAATTTGCAGCTTCTGCTGCAACTGACAGTCAAATCCAGAAGACTGAAATCTGAGACTTTTTTCCTAGGCGTTTACGTAATTTATAGCTATCCAACCAACAGGAAAAACCATATCAAGTACGCTTTCATCCTGCTGAAATGCTCGGTGGTTAAACCCCCGTGCTGGGGAGAAGAGTTACACAGAGGTCTCGGAGCTTCAGAGCAAGATAAACAGTGTATTCTCACCAGTGAAGAGGAGATAACGTGGACCACCGACAAAGGAAGGGAAGCGTGTTTCCCTTATTTGGAAATATCTGGGCCATTAAGCCAGAAGGGAGAGGGTATTTATAGGGAAGAGGCAGAACATTTCCTCCCTCCGGAGTATAAAAAATAAAACACCTTTAAGTCTAATAATTTCATGAACAACCCTTATTTGTATACCCAGATGTTCTGAACAATGTCCGTCTGTATATTCATCTGGATTTGCAAAGGCGGTGAAATGAAATTTCACGTCCCGCTGAAGTCAATGGGATTTGTTTACCTAACTCTTAGGCTGGGCTACAAAACCCATCGGTTAGGTTTCCTCTTCTGAGGAAGGGTGGAATTTGATTTCAAAAGTTTTTGTGGCCCCTCAGTGTATTTTTTTTGTTTAAAGGGGGGAAAAAACCTTTATTTTTAGAAATGCAGGGTGATGCTTTGAGTACTGCAATTAACAGAAGGGATAGACACTGTTCTACAATGGAGCAGCCATTTCAGTTTTCTTCAAGGTTTATTATAAAAGGTTTTGTCTTGAAGCTTGAGTTTGGCTTTTTGTTTATTTTTTTTTTCTGTAAGGAGCTGTGCTTAGAAGCAGCTGCTTCGATTTACTGTGATTCATGTGACTTTTGCCTGAATTTCATCTCTGCAATGAAATCCAGATCAAGTTGAAATTCCTGTAGCTTTGTTGAAGCCTTCCCAGCAAGCTGTAATCAGGTTGATATTTCCGTGAAATATTTTAAATATTTGGAAAGATTCTCAGTGGTGAAACTGGTTGTGCAAGTATCCAAGGTTGTATTTTGCCCTCGTCCCATACAGGACTGCTGATTACACAGAGGTTCTTCCAGGTCGCTAGTAGTTAATTGGTACAGACATTATAGATCGGGTTTTTTAAAGGGTCTTGAGTGCACTCTTCACATCCCAGGCGTGGGAGGGCACTGATAACATCACGTCAGCCTTTTTTACCTTTTGCATTGTAGGAATTTAGCACCTGATCTTTATGAAATGTTCTACTTAATATAATTCTAGCTCATGTAATGGTAGTTCATCATTCAGACTTGACTGCAAAACGATTTAGGCTGGGATTCGACAAGTAAGTGGATTGTCATCTGTCATGGGGAAGGTAACTTATTTCTGTTCTGTTGTCAATCTATAGGTCTTTGGGTTGATTTAAAGAGGGGAGTGGGAGCTCTTCGTCTCCCCATCTCTGAGCTGTAGTGCCTGGGCTGAGCGGAAGGAAAAGTGTTCTTTCCCGGAGTACTGCGATCTCCACCACCACTCATTGCAATCTGATTATCTCATCGTTTTCATCTGGAAAAAGAAGTCAATAATTTACATCAGTAACAGAAAAGCTAGGCTGCGGTTCATTCAAAAAATATTGTGACTCTGCAGCCGTTCACTAGGTTGACAGTGAAAAATCCCAGTGCAGGCTCCATGAAAAACCTTTGTATTTCACACATTATAATTTGGAGTGATTTCCCCCCCCCGCCCTCCTTAAAAACAGACTTTTTGTGTGGAATCCGACTTCTTTAAAAAACAAGCAGATAGTATAAGTAGTGCCTAGAAATAAAATTTTTGCTTTAATGTAAATGTTAAGACAAAATCAGCGACAGTGAAAAGATGACCCATTTTCTGTATTTGCCCTGCTTTAGGGAAGGTTTTCCCTGCTTACCTTCTCGTAAAGGCTGAATAAGCTCCCTCTGACTCTCTTCTTGAGAGTGAATAGTGGTTGTTGCTAAAACCTAGCATCCCAAACCACTTTTCATTACCCAAAGTGAAATCTAAAGAAGACATTTCTCCATTAATTTCTCCTTTGATTCAAGCAGCACTGAGGAGTTGTGACTGAGGGCAAAATTTGGCTTATGGTTGTTTTCTTAAAGTAGTTTAGACTATAATGGGCAGCCGTATGCCTTTGCACTGGGGCAGTGCTCTGCTGCCTTCATATCGTCATAGCAAACGCAGTGGCTTTACAAGGTTCACTGCCAAGGAGGTTGTTAATTTTGGCTGAGGAGCTCCGTTTAATCCCGACCAAACTTGGAGGTCCTATGGACTCTGTTTCGGCTGTGCTGTCTGATTGTTTTCCTGTGCAAATATGCAGTTTTGCAGGTTATTTTGCTAGGCTTTCTGTTTGATGAGGAAAATGCTATTATTGTGTTTAATAGGCAGATTATCAAAGGCTTTTATTGGCCGTTTTTCATATGGTCATATTTCTGAAGGTCAGGAAAAAGTAAGTTTTATTTTGGGTTCAATACTGATGCCGTTGTCCCCCTGCATTGGAGGTAGTGTTTCAGAGAAAAATATTTCCTGACTGGCATAGGGCAGCAGTCACAAGATTTAAAACCCTTGACTGCTGATACTGGAGACTTGTCAAAGCCTGTGTTTGATAGGGATTGTGCTTTCCACCTCAATTTTTAGAGGGTGTGGGGATCACTTCTGCCACGGGTGGACCTGCTGGCTGTCTCAGCAGGGAGACCAGAGAGTGACAGGGACGTGCCCGTGCCGTCTGCTGCTTCTCAAGCTGGTGGTGGGATGCAACGGAGCCGCCTGTGACCTGCTTGGGAAGAGAAGACAGTAATTTTTGGTGCTGTCAAACTTGAGCTTTTCATCAGCGTAAGGAGAAGTCGTGAGACTCCTTTCACTGTTTGTATTTGTGGTGCTTAGGCTCTCGCTTCGCCCGGCAGCTGAGAGTCAGTTGCCATGGTTGAAGGGAACCCTTTCTTTCCAAGAGGAGATCTTGCCTCTGTAAATGCCAGGTAATGTCATTTCACAGCTGGCATCAGACATCCTTTTGAGTCCCTGTTGAGGCCTTCCACGTGTTAAGAAGCGTGGGTATCTTGGCCGCGCAGTTGGCCATCCCCTCCTCCTCCTGCTTGGGCTGGAGAAACCTGTAGGGCTTTTATGGCCATGCCACTTGTGGCAGCTCGGGGTCATGAGAACAGGAAGGCGGTGATCTCTGCAGAAGGTACTTCTCCTTTTGAAGGACCACTCGCTCCGTCAGACTTGGAGGGCTGCCGGAGGCTGCCGTGCCCGATCGTACCCTGGCTCTTGAATGCTAACGCAGGCCGGACAGACAGGCGGTCGTGGGCTAAAGCGCCAGGGAATGAGGAGAACTGAGAGGGAGAAAGCACGGAACAGTACACAAATAAACGAAGGGAATTAAGGCAACGCCACGCGTCCCAACCATCATAGAAAATCATGAGAGGTTTGAAGAACTTCATTGTATCTGGGAGAAGATTAGCATTTGTTGGCAAAGTTTGTAGCAGGAGTGAAACATCAGATTTTTACCTGGGAAGTGGGAGTCAGGGGCTCCAGGAAAATTTTAGGAGGGCCTTTCAGTCTCCCTGTCGAATCAAAAAAATTTCTTGTTGTTAGAAATGAAAGGCATTAATGACAACAGCAGGCAGACTGCTTACAAACTCCTGAAAGAATAGGTAGAAAAACATTTTGCAAAGGTGTATCAAATATATGTAGCTCCTATAAATGCAACCAAATCAGAAACAACAGAGAAAAGGAAGAAGGTCAAGAAAGAAGTATTGGTTTATAAAACAAAGAAACACAAATAATCTCGCTTGCATTATAACAGTTCTCGCAGCAGTCCTTGGGCGCCTTCCTGTGCCTTAAGCAAGGTGCAGGAAGGGACAATGATTGATTAAAATAATTCCTTAATTGGAAAGGGTTGATAGTGTATCTTTTTTTTTTTTTTTTTTTAACCATTTACTTCAGTCTCATAGTATCACACTTGGTGAACTGCAGTGGGCTATGGGGTAGTGATATCTAATGCTCATAGAAAAGGGGCAAGACTAGAGAAGAAAAACCTTATTTTCAAAGTCTGTGTGATCTGACTTGTGGCGTTGAGCTGCTGTTCTTTCTGGTGCAAATTCAGTGTGCAACTCGTGGAGCCGCGCTGTATGTCCCTCCTGGGCCAAAAGGTGAGCCTGCTGGGTCTGGAAGCTGATAAGGGTAGCACTTTAGATCAAGCTGGAGAGGCTCAAGGTTTTTAGCCACAAAGATTAAGCCATATTAATAGCTGCCACACGTATGAGGGTTTGCCAGAATGAGGAGGCATTACCATCTAGCGTATCCCCACCTGTCTCGCACACACGGATGCTTGCGTGCCTGCTCAAACAGGAGGTTTCTGCCTATGCCAACACAGCTTCGAAGAGCACTTTGAAATTACAGCCTATAGTACTGAAATTATGCTAATAAAAATCAACAGGATTTTGAATAGTTATTCTTGGTTAGCTACTTTTGTATGAATCAGCTGTGCCGTTTTTAAGTGTACTTGACAAAAAGATGGAGGGGTGGCCGCTGCCTGTGGCAACCTGCGTGGTCAGCCCCTGTTTATCTGCAAAGCTTTTGCTGTCTTCTCAAACCCACGTAGCGTGCCGGCTCCTGTTGTATAACAGCAAAAGGGAAGCTGCCGAAAATAAAAAAAAAAAAATTATTTTGACACAGAAAATAAGCTAAAGCAAGTCAAAAGTACGAAAGAGAGCACTCCAAGAAGAGGTCCTGTGTGTAAGCGGTTTGTTGTTCCAGCAGATTCAGCTTGGGCTTTCTCTGTTTCTGCGGGTTATGTCACTGTTTAATTTGGTGTTCCTTCAAAACCGGCCAGCTGCAGCCATATGCAGTGCATTGCCTCGGTTATCTTCTTTGTGAGATGTACAAAGCGCTTTCTTAAGATGTAAAATGTATGTGATAGGGATGGGGGGTTGCTGTATTTTAGTAAGAAAGCCCTTTTCTGCCTTCTAATGGACCAACTGCGTGTTCACAGTAGGAACTCACTCAGATCTTCAGCCAATAAAGTAGGAGTTGTTATTGCTGTCTTCCAGCAGTAGCAGCAAAGAAGCAGAGAAAAACAAACCCAACATGTCACTTATGCTCCGTTTGCCCCTTGCATCCAGCATTTCATTTCCCTTGTAGGTCACTACTGATCTTATTTTCCTTGCTCCATCCAAATGAAAAATATACATCAAAACAATATTGGGGGACAGGGAGGATTGAATGCACTTACGTTTATTTTTAAAACACTTTTTAGCAGAAGTGACTTCATTA
Organism: Platalea leucorodia; assembly: GCF_965183815.1. Lineage (NCBI taxonomy): Eukaryota > Metazoa > Chordata > Aves > Pelecaniformes > Threskiornithidae > Platalea > Platalea leucorodia. Next base: position 4,088,111 of record NC_138830.1, on the reverse strand, counting down.
CGTGCATCTGAGTGCTTCCACGTTTGCTTGATGTGAAAGCATCTGATGCTTATCCATGCGATAGCAGGTATTTGTTGTTAAAGAAGGATGGCTTGAAGGAGAAAGACAAACCATATGATGTGAACTTGCACTCCAGGTATTTTGGAGTATCCTGCCCCATCGACAGCAGGATACTGAAGCAGTCAAGGTAAAACTATCAGGTTAATAGATATGGACTATGGCCAGGACATCTTTGAAACGTGATTAAATTCATGCCTAAAATACAGTGACGTTGAGGCAAACATGTCTGTTAGCCTTTGTGTTAAGTCCCAGTGAGTCAGGATGGCTAGAGATTTTTTTTTTTTTTTTTTCTTATTTGAGATCTGAAAACGTAAGTTCCTGGGATTTATGCAGGGTTCCTGTTTTGTTTGCCTTCAGTTATTTAGTGACTGGCTTGATTTTTTGCTACCTACATACGATTTGGTCTTTAAGGTCAAATACTGAAGGGTAAGCTCATAGACATCAAGTAAGGCATTTTAGCAGGAGGATTAAGATAGCAACAGTGGGAATGCACTTGAAATGGAAAACATATGCGAGATGCTCATGTGTGGCAATTTTTGTAAGAATTAGAACATGTTTCAATGGTTGGATCTTTTCTTGAAGTTGGATAACGTCGATCTCTCTATCTTGGACATGGGAGCTGCAGTCGTGTTTCATTGCTGGTGTTTTTATTAGCTTCCATGTAATTACCGGAAATTTGAAATATTTAATATTTAGAATTGAAATCTCATCTGGGTATTTGTAGACTTAATTAATAATCGTCCTTGGTATATTATATTTTAGCATGGTTGATTGACTACCTTGAAGATAAATACTTCTTTCCCAAGTTTTTGATTCTGAGGGGCTCCCCATTTTGCCCTTTGTGGAAGTGGTGCCGAGAAGAGTTGCATAAAGCACGTATGTTCAGCGTGACACTGGATTTGCTCCTCGCAGTATCACCTCTGTTAGCCAGCACATAGCCCTGCGCTGGGCTGCCTCCCTGACAAACCGGGAAGATGCATCAAACTGGATGAGGCAGGAAGCTGTCCTAGGTCTGATTTTATTCAATATTTTCATTAAGGACTTGAAGGATGGAATAAGGATTGATGCTTATTAAATTATAGTCCGTATCAGGCTCTGATAGGGTTGAGAGTGCTTGGTGGGTTAAAGGGGGAGGGAAGGAGGACAAGACAGGAGGAGAGCTCAAATGGGCTCAAATGGCCTTGGAAGAAAAACTTTGATCAAGACAAGAGCAAAGTGCTATATTTCAGCCAGTCCTTCTCAAACCTGCCTGTTTTTTTGGGTTTTTTTTGTACTATGTGGTAGTTCTGCCCAGTAGTTCTGGGAGGTATAGTAGACTACAAAAACCAAGAGTCGAGTTACTCTGTAGACAAAGAGGAGCATCAGCCTCCAAGCCAGCTCTGTAAATGGGTCTGTCGCTCCTTACTCGGCGCTGCGAGGGCCTCGGCTGGAGTGCGGCGGCCAGGGCTGCTACCGCATCTTCAGAAGGATGGCGACCAATTTAAAAACCCATTCCAGAGGACAGCAGTAAGTGGGATCTGTGATCTGGTAAATACAGGTATGGAAGAAATGAGCTCGCTTCGTTTAAAGAGAAAAAATGCCTTCAATATGTGAAAGGTTGTGACGAAGAAATTAGTGATGAACTCACCTGCATTGGGTGTGCAGGAAAGAAGTAATAAGTTTAAAGTGCAGCAGGGAAAGTTGAGGAGAAACTCTTCCCGATGATGAGGAGAGTTAGATACTGCAGGAGATGGCCTAGCCGAGGAAGTTTTGAGACTGCCACGATCGTGGGGCGGGAGGTTATTGATTTTTATTTTTATTTTTATTTTTAAAAATGGGCTAGGCAGGCATCTCTGAGGAATGGTTTAGGTACAGATGATCGTGTTTCAGTGTAGGAGGATGGACTTGATGACCGTATCACCTCCCCTCCGGTCCTGGTTTCTACGACTCAGCTGCAGCGTGGCACTTTTAGGTTTGTTCTTGTGCAACGAGTTTTTTTAACGTATATTTCTACAATTTTCTGAAATGAAGAAGTCTGTGTTGTGCTTTGTGTCTTAAGCTTTGACACCGGCAGGCAGTTCACAAAGGAGCTGGGCTGTGTTTGGAAGCGTTCATTTTCTTGCGGGTTGTAGGTTGTGCTGTACGTGACTGATAAAAGATCTTTCCTAGCCTTAAAGCCGGTCACAGCCCCAATAAATCTGGAACAAATTCTGAGAAAGCATGTCATGTTATGACTGGCATATCTGTGAGCATGGAGCTCCGCTTGAGAATTAGGCTAAAAGTTTGCGAAGCGCTGGTGCTGATGTCATTCCTTTGGAATGGAAAGGCCGTTGAAACAGTAAATACTTTCTGTGGCCAGAAGCTAAGTCTTGAGCTGGACCTTTTCCTCTCTGCGAAGGAAAGAATGCAGAACAAACCTAAAATCTGTATTTGCAATGGGAAAATCTTAATTAGTTTAGAGCTTTTAGCTCTTTCAAACCATTTACATACACAGCTGCTGTTCATGCAAACGTGAAAACTATTCATGGAAACTTCAAACTTACCTTGAAATGAGAAGTATTATTTTTCCTGTTTTTTAAAGCTGTGCTTGGTGTTCAGAAGTATGGTTGGAAAGGTCTGAAAATTATATTTGTACTGTACGTGCAGAAAGGAACATAGACGCAGGCTAACAGAAGCATATAATAAAAGGATTTAGTTCAGCAAGACGTAACATTGAAACCCTGTTAGCACCAAACAGCTGCTGGGAAAGCAGTTAATTTTTAGGGGCATTTACTCTTGGTAGTATCTGTGGAGTTGTGGTTATGACCCAAAACTCTGAAAAAGAGAGAGATGACCAAAATACAAACTTAGATGTGGTCCGGGTCTTACAGCCGGCTTCTCTGCTACCAAAGGTTAGTGTGAAACGTTGGATCCAAATAACCCACAGCCTGGGAATGAGAACCTAACGCCGTAGCTCGGGACAGCTATAACATCTATGAGACACTGAGATCTACGGGATAACTCGGATTTTTGTACCGTCCCTCAGAGGACCCCACTGAGCATTCACAAGCAGTTCATCCCCACCCCCAGCTTCCCCCTAGGAGGAGGAATTTTGCCGCGGCAGATGTGGGGAACAGATGTTGAGAGGAAAAGTTACGACGGGACAATGACCTGAAGCGTTAGCTGGGTTCTTCCTTAACGTGCCCGAACTTCTGTTCCCCATGGCAAAGGAGGGGAAGCAGCGCGTGTCCGCTGCCTGTCTCCGCAAGCCCCGGTGTCGATGGCAGGGGCTTGACGTACAGAGCTTTTATTTGTTCCTGTCAGACACGCGGTGCTCAATTAGCTGAGAGAGGGAGGAAAGGACAAAGATTTAAAAGCAAACCAGCTGTCTGTTATTCAAGGACAGTTTGTGCTAAGTAGGTGACTCATGCCCAGCCACCCCCCACCTTTCCTGAGCAGTTGTGGGTAATTTTTCTGAATTTTACTCTCCTGTTGTACATCAGGGCTTCCCCTTTTCTCCCTCCTGTTCCTCCCCACCTTCCCACCGCTGCATCTGTGATGCCTGGGAGACGCTCACGCTGCTTGTCCCTAAATGCTCCAGTGAGCTCATCTAGAAGAGAGTCCTCAGCGGTTGATGAGTAACAACAATAGCGAGCCAGAAAAAAAGGCTTTTCACCAATTCTGTATTATCAGCATAGAGAATTTAAGATGGTTTTTTTTTCTTCTCTATGATTTTCTATTTCAGAAGGATTTCAGCTCTTTGTTGGCTTGATACTTAATGTGTTATGAGAGAGGTTGGCAGGTAAGACCAACAGGAGGCATTCACGACAGGTCTCATTCTCTTTAGCTTAGTCTAGCTCAGGAGACTGAATAATTATGTTTATTACTGAAAGGAGATCAACCATCCATGGAAGCCTGAGAATTTTTTATGGCTCTTGAAATGGGAAACTAAATATTTGAAATACTATAAGACGGTGACAATTCTGTGAGCTACTTTCTTTCTCCCAGAAAGGTTGGCTTCAGTTTTATTAACAAGTTTTTCCATGGGGCAGTTTTGTGCTGGTTTTTTTTTTTTAGCTTTCAGACAGAGGTTGGTCTTGATGACCTCTCCTGAGATGCCCTTCCAACCCGAGCTATTCTCTGATATTCGAGATGTCACTCATGCATATTTATTGCTTTCTGTCTTTAATTCTATATTTGCTCTATTTTCACAGGGCATTACCTATTATTCGTGAGGTTTTTTTGGTTTGAATGCAGCGCGGTGCTCTTAGGCACACGCTGTCCTTTCCATACGGTACCGTGATTTCAAAGCTTGTGATGAAAGGGCTCTTCTTACTATAGACTTTTCTTTCTTTGCTGCTGTTCTTGTAAAACGATTCGTGGCATTAGCAAATCGGGGACATGGGATGCATCGGCTGGTGTGTGTGCTGTGTGTGCAAGCGTTCGCTCGTCCCTGCCCAGTCTCACGTGTGGACACTCGGGAGGTTCAGCACGGGGGACATCTGACATCATTGGTCAACATACTTGCATCATCTTATACATCTTACTCTTTAGAAAATGTGATGCGGCACCCATCCATATGTGTATTATTCATCACCTTCAAACTCAACTCTTAATTTTTTTGCACTCACATTGTCGCCTTAGGTCTGTGTGTCCCTCTCCCCAAAATCTTTGAAGAAGACTTCTCTTTTACACAGCTTATCTGTGTAAACTCTTGGTGACGTAAATATCCACGTTGTCCACATAAATATCCATATGTCCTTAATAGCTCAAAGCTTCAGTGTATCTGGTACTCAGAGCCTTCTCCTTGTGAACAAGGTATGTGTTTGGGGAGCTAATATAAAAAATTTCCTTAGTCTGATTGAAGTACTTGGGTTTTTTGTGTTATTTATTTGCTGGGTATACCCAACTCCCTTAGGTCTTAAAGTCAGTTCCTGTATTTGGAGCAGTTTGAACCTTCAGCCCTGACCTGCAAGGGTCAGAGGACTTAGTTACTGTACACAGCGATCGTTTTTCACGGGAGAGGGAAGTGAGGTTTCTTTGGGCTTCAGGGTTTATTTTCCTCTCCTGCTTAGTGTGACACAGATAGCAACTTTGCTAGAAAGCAGAAAGAGGAAAGAAAATTCAGTCCACATGTTTGGGATTTAAGGTTGAGAATGATTCACGCTTAGCTTCTGGGGGTTGTAATTAGGGGTGACATAATAACCATAAACTTTCAATAAAATAGTAGCAGCATTTTTGTTACACTCTGTAGCTGCAGAAGCTGCTTCTGATTAGCATCCCTTCAAGATAAGCTGACAGGGCCTCTGCAGTTTCCAGATCTGGATCCAGGCTTTTGTGGCGCAGTCCTACTCCGTCCTGATGCTGAAGGGAACCCTGAATTCTGAAACACCCCACACCGTGATGACATTTTCACTTGGATCAGCATCTCAACCTTTCCCTCAGCCGTTTTAGTCCATCTGTGTAGTTTTCAAGTCAGTATTATCTTACGCTGGCTAAATTCTGCCAGTTTATACACTTTATAATACACTCTAAGGGTTATCTACTATGGAAAAAACCAATCATGCTATCCTCCTCTTCTCCTGAGTTACTGCTACTGCTTTCTCTTCCAAGTGGCTGAGACCAAAAGGAATCCAGGAATGCATGGAGCAGGAGATCTGTCATTCCCACTCCACACCAAGGTGCATTCTTGTAGGGAGAGATGGGCATTTACACTGGAGTTCTGCCATCAGCGTTCAGCCAATTCTATTTTTTTGGCAGCCGAGCACGTGGAATTTTTAAAAAGATGATGTACTTTTTTTTAAAGCAGGTCACAGACAAAAATAAAGACACATTCTTGGGCTACAAGAACTAGGTCAGGCTTTGGGGGAATCATTTGCAAAAGCTGTTGATCTGATCTTACCAGATTTTCTTTATTAATATTTTTATGCCAAATTTGTATGCTTTTTATAAAGACGTCCTGCTCATTTTGCTTTAGGTGCGATGTATTCTTCTGCTTTGGCTAGCAAACTTTTTGCATTAACATTTAAAAAAAAAAAAAAGAAAAAAAAAAAGAAAAAATATGTTCCTAGTTTTCCATTAGAGAATACTGTAGTGGAAAGTGAGGCCTCTCTGCGCTGCGGTCCAAAAGGAATAAAGCTGCTTTGTGTCACCTCATTACTCTAAGCTGATGTTTTACCTCAAGACTTTTTTTTGGGGGGGGGAGGATGGGGGAAAGGCTGATTCCACCGCTCAGACGGTCGCCTCTGCAGCACCTTCTGTACTCAATTAATCTGCCTAATTTCGGGGCAGCATGTCACACCCGGCCCTGCGATAACACTGCGTAGCCCCCGCAAGAGCTGCCGTGCCAGGCGCACGGCTCGGGGAGGGAGGACGGATTACGGCTAGTCAGGCGTCCGAATGGCGTGACTTTATTACCTCCATAGTTGAGAAGCGGCTGTTAAAAGAGCTTTGAGCATTACACGATAACGGCATTTAAGGACCGGTAGGTGTAGGTGGGTGCCGGGGCTGAGGACGGGCGCCCTGCGCAGCTCGGCTGGGCTTTCCCCTCCATGGGGCAAGGATGCTCGTCCTCTCCGGTAGCCCGCTGCTCTGGCGAGCCGGGCGGGTAGCCCAGCTCTGCAGCTGATGGAGTAAGGATGTGTTTGATTAACAAACCAGGATTAGGTTCAGCAGCAATTGAGCTGTAGAAACCCCTGGGCCTCTTCCACAGCTGAGCTTTGGAAATAAGATGTTTTTGCTCTGTGAAAGCAAATCCCAATTAATAACATTGTGGAGGACACCTCCGCCCATAATCCCACCTTTCTGAATATCTGCGAGCGTTGGAAGTTTCATTCCCTCCTTTGTTACAGGTTTTTAATATTAATCTATATAACTGCATACCTTAAATTCACAAAAGCAAAACGGCTGATGCTTGCGTACAGGTAATCTCTCTCTCTCTCCTATTTACAAATTCCTGAAGGATTATTGATATAGCTGACACTTTTGTTTAATTTTGGTCATTTATTTTTCTTCCTATTTCCACATTCTCTATTTTACAGAATTTGATTCAGAAACAAAAAGGGTTCAAGACATTCTTTCTGGAATGGAGAAACCACAGGTATGTGATCCCAAATTACCACGCACACACACACACACACACACAAAATAGCAAATGTGATAAGTAGATTGTGTCACAACATACTGGTGATTTCACAGGGGAGCACTTCTGAGTTTTCTCCTTAATAGATTGTTGCTGCTGTCTGTATCTAACTCATTTTGCCGGGATATAAATTTGAAGCATCTTTTATGCTCATGGGTGTTTGTGGGCTCTGCCCGCCGCAGGATTCGCAGCAGTCGCCTGTTTCCAGAGGGCAGCTCCCAGTATTCATACTGCCATGGGGAACCCAGCGCACTGGGATGATTTACATTGCTCCTATCCCCTCTCCCCTGGGTTTAATTTTATTTGTCATGAGCAATTTATGTCTGTAATCATTATTAAATTAGGCTAATTCTATTATTCAGTGGCCATTGCTATATTCTAAATTTGTCTGAGCCATAAAAGCACGTGACTTGTAATGGAAATTGAATCACCATGCTGGGTGTGGCCACGGTCAGGTAAGGTTATTAATAAATTTGGTTGTAAGCCTTTTGAATGTGACATTTTTCTGGTTTGGTGTGTCAAATTAAAACCAGGAGGGTATTGTGGATCTAAATGAACGGTCCAAACAAGCACCTGAAGAAGCAGTCCTGAGGCAGAGGGAGATGGCTGTGCTTTGGGACTTTTACCTCCTTGGCTCTGTCAGGGCTCAGGCCTTTTTCTCTCCAGCTGGAAAGCTAGTAAACAAATAAGCAAAGAAAAAAGAAAAACAGTTGGAAAGCTTATCTAAAGACTGGGTTCAATAGTAGCTGATAGAGGCTGATATAAAGAAATTCTGCAGTGGGAGCATGAAGGGGTGGTTGTTCCTTAGGTGCAGAAGTGGCAGAGCTCAGGGAGAGGCAGGTATGAGCACAGGCTGAGTTTTATTTTTAGGATCTGTTCTCTTAGATGCTTTTGTTCTGAATAAATACAAAAGGTATTCGGTCTTAAATTGCTCAGTCAATAGGTGTTGGATCCTACTGTCCTGGCGTCTACAAGAGCGGGTTCAAAGCCAGCCAGAATCTGAACCAGACCTGCAGAGATGATAAATACCAGGGGGCTGCAGCCCGAGTTTCTGTTTGGAAGAAGGAAAGTTGCTTCATTTCGTGTAGAGAAAAGTGACAATACTAAGCTGAAGACTTGAGAGAAGAGTTTCTGGGAGATCAGAATGGAAGAAAGTGCAATTATCACAAAATCAGGATAGTTTATTGTACAGAGTGAGTCAATATTTTTGTATCGAGGACTACCTCAATGTTGCTCCTCTGGTAAAATGCCACAGCTAGATGCCTTTCACAAATATCCGGAGAGCTGACGTGAAAAATGTGTTATTTCATACCTGTATCTATAGAGGTAAGGAGGGAAGCTATTTGAGCAGCTTGCAGGATTCTGAGCTCTATACAATTAGATTTATGGTAACCAGAGCACATAAAGCAGAGGGGAGCAAAAAACTACCAACAGACAAAAATAATTTTCCTTGAATCATTTCAAAAATAGGAATCTTAAAAAAAAAAAAAAATCTAAAACACGATAAATGCTAGTTCAATACTAATGACATTTAGTGAGAAGATGCTGGGGATTATCTGTTATTCTCTCTGTAACTTTGACATTTGTGAGTAATTAAACTCATAGGAGTCTCCCAAACCATTAATTGCTATGAATGATTACGTGTGTGTGTAGTCAGTATTATATCTGATAGAAATACATCATATTATGTATAAATAGTCAGCCGGGCCATATTTCTTGGTGACCCTTATGCATATATGAATGAAAAATAAAACAACGTGTAGAAAAACGATTGTGTAGAAAGAAGTGACACAATTGAAACGAAAGGGCAGAGCGCAGTAAGTCGGTGGCAAGCCAAGTGATGCGATGTCTGCAGCACACGGCGTTGGTGTGTCCCGGCGAGCAGCTCCCTCCACCACCTGCAGCCGTCGGAAGGGCTCAGCCCTCTGAGCAGCTCCTGCAGGAGGCTCCGCAGCCCTGGTAGCGCCTGGAGCCGCTTTAATCTGGCTTGTCCAGGTACCAATCTGTGACAAAGTCTTTCTCGCCTTTCCAAGTGCAAGATATACACGCTTTTAAAATTATTAACTTATAAAAAAATCTGTTTTCGATAATAGATGTTGTCACCTGTTGGAGATGTGCAACCAAGCTGTGAATTTAATCATAGTTTTATCCCTTTGACAGCAAAAATTTTAAAAGAAGCCTTTTGCTCTTTTCCCCCATGTTTTTATTTAAACTGAAATATATTTTTAATTCGCATTATCGCAGACAAAGTAAGCATTCTCTAAAGCAAACACCTCGGTGAGGGAAGGGAAACTTGATTCTGGGTTTCCGAAGTGGCGGGGGGCCGCGTCGCTGCATCCGACGGCGTGGCTGCCGAGCGGCTCGGGGGGACGTCGCCTCCCGCCGGGAAACGCTGCCGGTCCGCGGAGTCGGAGCTCGAACATGAGTTTGACTTTCCAAAAGGCAGCCTGCTCCTGCTGACTTGCTCTGCGGCAAAACTCATATTTAATCATCGGGATTTTTGCCTAAAACTGCAGGATTAGACCCATAGTTTAAAAGCAAAATCTCGACCCGGTAATAACCGTGTATTCATTTGACCCCCGAGTCTTTCAAACATTGCCCTCGAGGGAGTAAATGAATGTTGCTTGCAGTGTAGTTCTCACACATACAATAAACCCCTGAACCACACGATGCCTGTGAATGCTAACCCGGAATCTGAAAGATAATGAAAGTTGTACAGAAACATTGTTCATTACCTGAAAGACGGGAAGGACCAATATTCATCAGTCTTGTAACCTTATTAAAGTAGTGCAGGAGCTGGGATTCTTTCCCAGGGGCTTTTATGAAATAATTATTTACACCGCTGAGTTTTGATAGCGTAGAAAGCAGGCATTTGCTGTGTAAACCGAGAAGTTTTCAGAAACTAATTAACTGTGCTTTTCACCAGACATACAAAACTCCTTCTGGGAGAATCTTTTGTTCAGTCTTGGCTAAAAGGCCAAGCCAGTCCTGTTCAAAGCGAGCACAGTAATTTTGGGGACAGATGAGACAGGCTGGGGTAACGAGAAAGCAGCACAAGGTTTTACCTGCCCAGCCTAGGAAGAGGTGCTCTGGCTGCTTCTAGTTTGGTTGGATGAAATTAGGGCACCATTAACGAACAGTAAACTGTTTTTTGCTTACAGCCAAGGATTTATGCCTGCAAGTTCAGTGGTGGCATTAAGCCCACCATCGTGATGTTAGCCGTGCTGTCCCTTACGGCATGGAAGGGGCTGGCCCAGGTCTGTCCAGCTGCTCCGTATCTTTTGAAAGGTGCTTATTTTCCCAGACATAAGCAAGAAAAGTTGGAGTCGAAGCTGCTGAGCTGGTTTGCGAGTGCCTGCGTGTTATTCCCGGCATATCATAACGCCATTTATTTAACTTACCCTTTTTCACAGCAAAGCTAGCGCTTCCTGCTCCGGGTAGGAGCTCCTCCGTGAAGTTAAGTGGTGGCTTTGGCCATTGAATCAGGTATCGCAGAGAGATGCCTTTGGCTGCTAAACGCTATCGAGCCTGTTAGCCGGTGAGCAGCAGATAGGTTTATCTCTAGCCGTACAAATAAATCCGTTCCCAGTGCTCGTGCTGAGGTGCACAGTGCTGTTCTGCTTTCTATACCCGGGGAGTGTATAGGTTTGCCTTTTCTGACTTTATCATGCAGGCAGTGACGCCTCGCTTGCTTTACTACACTTGCTACGTGTGCTCAGTGCAGCTAAGAATTGCATGTAACGATTTCTGGGGTTTATTTTTAAACCTTCACCCGCAGTTACTGCGTACAGAACGGCACCGAGGCGGCCAGCCGCCGCGCTGAGCGCTGCACCAGTCAGAAGTTACTGGTGTAGCTGGAGCAGCTCGGCGACTGGCTTTGGACTTTTGTCCTCTGCATGGAAACGTCTGCACACTGACGGCAAAATAACAGTCTAACACTTCCTAGCGGTTAGTCCATAAGATACTTTTCTCTTATTTTAAGAAACGAAAAGACCTAACTTTTTACAGATTGCTAAAGTTCATGAAAGGCCAGAGTTTTTGCCGTACGCAGAATATATACGTGTGTCCTTGTGAGTAGTCATAGAGAAAAACATTTCACTAGAACATTGGCAGGATATCATGCCTCCAGCTCCAAGTCTGTCTGAATTTATGAAAAACAATTATGCAAGCATATTTCCATAATAAAAGAAACTGTGTGTTGATGGGCTGAGCTGGCATAGTAGTAATGTATGTTAAAAAAAAAAAGTCTATTTGGAACTTACTATCCAGTTTTCTGATCAAAGTACTAGTTAAGATACAGACTTTTAGCTCTAAATATCTTTGTCAAAATTTCATTCACATACATGTGTGTATATATATATATCTCAAAAATTTAACTTATCTGTCTTATTTGAATCATTCAAGATTCTTATAAGCTATCTAATCCAGTATCAGTTTGCACTGGTCCAGGTTTTTGAAGCAAACATTGATTTCATAGCATCAGAAACATGTGACTACAGCAAGAAACCCCATGACAATTCATACAAGAATTTGCACGTTCATATTTTTTATGGAAAAAAAAAAAAAAAAAGCTTGATACTACTTAAAAATTCTTGCCTTACAACTTGTTTTTCACCTTAGGTTGAGCAGAAGTTTGCTTTTTGGCAAGACTTAAGTGTGCTGCTGTAAATTAAAATCTTTAACTGTTGAGAGCACGGTGTTTAAGTTAAGATGAGATGTTTCATGGTGTCACCTACTTGTCAGTCTGTTAAAAGCAGCTTTACAGCTTGCTCAGAAGGAATCTGCTTGATGTATGGGTGTCACACAACGGTTGCAGTGCTCTTCAGCGGGAAGCAGTGTGTTTTCCTATGAGAAGTTAAATATTCTCCATTAGACAAAGGTATCCAGAAGCCGGATTTGTAAACAAGCAGTTTACAAGCTGATGGCTAATATTTCACTACCAAATAATTTCTGGGTAAGGTGTTTCAAATGTCTCAAGAAAAGTGTAGGAAATGTGTAACCAAGCACCTGCATCCTTCATCTTACGCCTTCTAAAATAACAACGTTTTGCTCTGTGTGTTGGAAAAAAATCTGTTAAAATGATAGAACCAGTGAAATTTGATGCGTAGGAGAAATGAATAAAGAATATAAAACCTCATGCTTTGATTCCTCCTCATGGAAGCTAGCTAAAAAAGTATTATTTACATTTTCACTACAATTAAGAAAGAAAAACGTAGTCGTTTTCATTACAAAAAGTGGAGAGTTTGTGGCGGAGAGCCTGGGGCGATGGAGGCTTTGGGGCTTCGCTGGGCTTTTTGCAGAAGGCGTGCATAAAAACGTTGTGCTGTCTTTCCAAGATAGCCAGTGCAACTATTGGGTTTTATTTCTTTTTCTTTTGAGACGGGGGGGGGGGGGGGAGGATTTTTTTTTTCTTCTTCTTTCTTGGCTTGATAACAGAAGGCTGTTCTCTGGGAAGCTGCTGGTCAGTACGTGCAGCTGATGAACGATGCCTCCGGCACCGTGCCAGCGGGCTCTCCTGGTGAGAAAGGCGATGCTGGTTCTGTAAGCTCGGTCACTCTAGAGGTATTTGGACCTGCCTGGCCAGAAGAATACAGCTGCTCTGGAGGGGTGATAAAGTTGTTTTGGTGCAGGGTTTTGAGGTATTTTTTCCTTGTTTTATTAAAGGAGAATCCTCCCCTATCTGCCATCGAGGTGTCGCACCCAGGGGTGACTACAGATCGTCCATGCAGTCTTTCTCTCAGGGCACAAAGTGGTGGATTTGCAATGTAATTTTTAATTGACAGGTTGGACTTCTCGTATGATTTTCCCTTATGCCTTTGGGTCAGCATAACCTTGCAGATTGAATTGTGGTTTTTTTTACTTATTTGCAGTTGAATTATTGCAGTTTCAAATTAGAAGAAGGAACGGGATGACTGAATAAGCCATCAGAGTTTTATCAATCTCCCTAACAAAAGCTTTAGAAAAACAATATGCATACAAAACAATCGATAGGTTAAAGTCTTTGTTTCACTTAGTTCCACTTGCCTTCTGGTAATGGCCACGGCAGCAGGTACCTCCAGAACGGTGCGAGGCATCCTTTGCTGGGTGCGCAGGCAGTGACGAGCCAGCTCGCTGCGGGGGGACAGCTCTCTATTCCTCATCTGTTAGAGATTAGTTGATGCCATGAATCTGTTTTTTTGTTTGTGTTGTTGATGACCATTTCTGACCCTTTACTTTTCACCGATAGCTCTGAAATTGCCTTTTTATAATAAATTGATTGGGAAGATGCAAACAAAAAGCAAATCCTTAGGGGACAGTGTATTTCTTGGAATTCAGAGTAACTGATGTTTCTTTTACAGGTTACAAATATTCAAGCAAGAACAGTTTTGCTTTCCTGGTCACCTCCCACTGGCCTTCTAAATGCAGATAGACACAACAACAGTTTGCCTTACACCTGTACCTATGAGGTTGCCTTATCGGATAAAGGGAGGGATGGAAAATACAAGATAATTTACAGGTAACAGCATCGTTTTTACACTTGTGTTTTCGTTAGGAATAAATTCTCTGAGCTTTTCAGGGTTTATTTTGGCATGCCCGTCAGTCGCAGAAAAAAGGCACATTTGACCACGCTGTAATTGCTCCCTCGCTGTCCCGTCAGCCCCCCTTGCTGGAGGAGCTTGCGGGGAGCTGGTGGAGCGCACATCACAAGGTCCCTAATTGCCTTCCCTTCCCACCTCCCCGGCACGGGGCAGGTCTTGCATGCGATGCTGTCTCTCCCATCGCCAATGAAAAGGTTACTTTTTCTCTTGTGCTAAATGTCAAAACCTTTCGTGTACACCATGCAGGCAGGATAGCTGCCTTCCTAATGGGCTAAATTTGGACGTGCAGAATTCCGAATGGTAAAGCTTGCTTTTTGAGCTAACGAGCAAAAGTTGAGGGCTTTACTGCTTTGTAGTGTCTTAGATGAGCAGAGGAGGGAGCACACCCATCAGGAGGCTTTATAGGCTCCCCGGAAAAACCCGAATACTGGGCTCTCAGCAGTCTTCAGTAAAAATTCTGAGGGATTTCTCTGTCTCTCCTTCCAGTGATCCTCTGAGCTCATTCTGTGATCAAGTACATATGGTATTATGCCTTTCTTTTTCCCCGCTAATGACGTCTAGGATAGAAAATGTTGAGATGTGACCTTGGCTGTTGGGGAAATAGCTAATCCTTCCCAAATCTCATTAAATAGAGTCCAGGTGGTACAGCATTTATGGAATTACCTCTCGAGACCAAGCTATCTCCTTTCTTAAAATGTCCTGTGAATTAGGGTATTCGTCCTGGTATGCTAAAGGCAGGTCTGCCTGAACTGTCCTGGGTAGTATAAAAAGAGCGTATTAACCAGGGAAACGCTGCCTGATTTTTGTTCTGGTATTTACACTAGCTGTTTGTGAGCCAGTGTGAGCATCTCTATAGGTTAATGTGTGCTGCTGAGCTCTTAAAATGGGAAGGATGCTTTCTAGCACTTCTTGTGCTTGCTGGTGTGATGGCTGCACATTTTCTCCTGGTTATGAAATGTTGTGCATCTGTTTTAAAGCTGCTAGGAGTAATCTGTCTCCTGCTGCTGGCCAGAGTACAGCCATTAGCTTAATGTGGTACGCTCCGTCACGAGCAGCAGCAATCGTTATTACTATAGGCAAAAGAAAGTCTACAATATGTTGAATACATTGTCTTTACAAAGAGGTGCACTCGTTTCAGAGGGGAAAAAACTGAATTTGCAGAGCATTGGACTATATGAAAAGAAGAAGGGGTTTTGGTGGATTTCTGGCAGCCCAGCAGGCATGTGCTTTCTGGTTGATTTTGTTCTCTTGATTTTGAGATATCTCCCTGTATTTGTCCAACTATCTATGAAATATTTCTTTATGCTAAATTGAGAATTTTCTTCTTTCCCGTATTTTAATAAAACCGCAAATAAGCCAAGCACTTACATGAGATGGCTATTACTTGTTGAGCATTGACCCGTACCTTAATCTTCACAGAACTGGCAACACATGACTGAGCCTATTGTTCAGTTACCAGCAAACAAACCAAAGCGAAAAAGAATAGCCCTAACTATGTTGGCTATGTTTGAAATTAAGAGATCGTATGCTGGTTTGATTTCCTAAAATGTCTGAAACTCTGTGCTTTTACTTTTCTTGGTATTGAAAGATATCTGAGTCCAGCTGTTAGGGCATTAATTAAACATCTCCTTGCCGTGGTCCTCACAGAGAGCATGGTTCTGGAAGAGAAAGCAAAAAAGTGGAATGATTGTGTGAGAAAATACACTTTTTCCTCTAAAGTTCAATGACTCTCACTTTTTAGAAAGGGTTTTGAAACAGTGAATGTGCAGAAAGTACAAAAGTAATGTATCAATTCTGCCCTTTCCAGCTCTGTGAGGGCTGAAAAACACAAAGAGCCTTATGCAAATATCAACAAAATGTAAGGACGGCATTGAAATAAACCCATGTAGCTAGTTCGCTGTATAAACTGGGGTGATAACTACTTTTCTGCCATGTATACGGAGCTTTATAAAGTTTTCAAGAAACCTGAAGTGTGTCAACAAATTGTTGGTATATTGTTTCCTACTGTTCTTCTGTGGTGGGATTTTTTTTCTTCTTTCAAATCATAATATGGGAGGGAGTCGCTAGTCACTGGAAAATCACTAGCTGTGCTAAGTGTGAGACTGCTTTTCATAATTTATTGATTTGTTGGGTTTGGGCTTTTTTCCTGCAGTGGAGAAGAATTAGAATATAACCTGAAAGACCTTAGGCCAGCGACAGATTATCACGTCAGGTGAGTTAGTGTGACTATGGATGTCACTTAAATATAAACTCTTCGATTATGTTAGAATAAATGTGAAAGTTTTTTATCTAACTGTACAGCATAGCTCAAGAATTTCACGGTCACCTCTGTAGGTGTTTTTTCAGTGGCTTCTAAATATTTTCTGATAGATTTTTATGTCGGACTTTAAGTTGCGATAGTGCTTTTTGAACAATACATTTTCTGTCATGTTGTTGTCATTGCTATAGTAAGAGGGAAAAAAAAGAGATCTGCATATCTATATGTGTGACAGGCCTGGAAGTGCTCGTGTATCGAAGTGAGATACCTCCAGCATCTTCAAAATTTGTCTAAAGCAACTGGCGTTTGTCTAATTATTGTCACATAGGTCTGCTAGCACTGAAAGTGCTCCAGCACAGTTTTGTCATATATACTCCTTGCTTCACGAAGTAAATCTGCTGATCCATCTGACCATCGTAATTTCAGTGTTTATTAAAAAAAAAATGGATTCATACTGGCCTGTCTTGATGTTTTTAGAACATATTTCTCTTTGATTCTAAAAATGTGTTCACACATTTAGTAATTATTAACACATTCTCAGTTTTGCTCCCTGATGTTTTAATGCTGTGTTGTTACCTGCTCACGTTGGATTTTTTTAAAGACTTTGCTTACAAACCAAGGCTTCAAATTCACATCCTGTTCACTTATGCTCAATATCCTTTTAAAAAAAAATTCCTTTCACTCCTGTCTATTGTTTCCTTCTGTTTTTCCAGACAAGGGCTAGGTTTGGCGTGCTTTTTCTTATCAAGGCTATTACTGTTTGTAAAACTTTAAAAAACAAACACTTTGCTTCTTAGCTCTAAAGAAGACCCAACACCAAAATGTGTCTGTCTTTCTCTTATACTATAGCTTCTGTTTTTGTAAGGATATTTTCTAGTGGAGCCCTAAAATGAACTTTGCAAGTAGAAGCACAAGACCAGAAGTAACTTCTTGTGTATAAGCAAAAGACCCAGGCTCCCAGGCCGGGCAGTAGTCCCAGCCCTAGCAGCAAATGGATGGTAGCGAGGAGGAGAAGGTTGTAAAACACTGCTGAGCGTCCTGCTGTAAGCAATTGAGCATCATTTTTAAAGCCAGCTTCAAAGAGCAGAGCGCTTGCCGTGCGAAGCGCGGCGTTGAGGTCTCCTGTGATTTTTAGGGGCGTCGGGGGTATTTGCCCCGTGTCCTGGCTGACGGCACTCTGCCTGCCTACTTTTCCCTCCGCCTTCCTGCAGGTTTGCCAAATTATAAATCGTTTGTGAACAGTTAGCAATAACTTTCGTTGAAAAAGTGACTGCTAAACATAAAAGTCATACTTAAAAAGCAGCAGCCTGTGTTTGTAGTGGAGGGAACCAACACTGAAAAGGCTGACTGTTTGCTTTCCACGACAATTTTTTTTCTTCACTGAAACTGCGTTATGTATTAACAACTGTGAAGAAATAAATCTGTTAAATAAGGAAATTTATGGGGCCAATGGTTACTCAGCAGATCGCCTCGGGTCTCCTTAACCTTGGCAGCATCCCTCAGGGCTTCGTCTCCGCACAGCCGAGCTGCCTGCGCTCGCTCCTGCCCTGCTGGGCCCTGGGCACCCGGGACAACCTGCTTCGCTCCGAATCCCCCTCCTGCCTTTCTTCAAGTAGTATTATTTTGGTACCTTCAGAGATGACTGTGTTTCAAGGACTTGCAGAAGATGCTCGTTAAGCTCATTTTTGCACGGTTGTATTCCCCGATGGCCTGTGTTTGATGCTTAGCTCCGCTGATTTCCAGCGCGCGTACATAACCACTCGCCAGATGCAGACTCAATTCATTAATTGCATTTGTTTTCACTCCCGCCTGCTAACAGGTGATGGGTGCAGCAGCACTATAGCAGCTCTTGTGAACCTCCCCCGAAAGGTTTGATGCTACGTAGGTGGCCATTGTACATAAATTACTCTTATCTACTGAAAACAAATTTAGAAATTGCTCTTTCTTAAACTCTGCATTCAAGTACACAATAGCTACAGCCAGCTCAGAGGTCATCGTCTGGTCATGGTTTGAGTGTTTTTTTTGAGTAGAAGACTTCAAATTTGCACTTTCCTTTTGCTGCCTGGAAAATGTGAAGGGAAAAAATAACATCATTAATTTTTCAGAGAAAAGCACCTCGTGAGGAAGTGCTCGACTATATTGTATTTGCTTTCCCACATTATTTGGTATTGTGTATCCCCCTCGGTGCTGAGATATAGAGGGTTTGCCTGAAATCAAATTTGCTTTAAAGATTTTCAGTTTATCAGAGTAATATTCCTGAGCTGTGTTAGTTCCAATTCATGGAGATCCACTAAGTGCTGACACCGGAGCTACGCAGGAGAAGCTTGTACCCAGGGAAGGGGACCAGCAGTTTCTAGCACTCAACGTGGCACATGTGAATCAAGTGTAAACCAGGCATTAAAGTTTATACCTTCTTCTCATGACTTCGTGCTTTCTGTTGCATTGGGAAGAGGATTTTAGCACAGGGTGTGAAAGTCTGGCAATAGGCAAGGAAATAGTGGTGGAAAGAAAAGATGATGATAACTCAGTGTTCTGTGGGAGTATTTGCACAAAAGACTGTAATGTTCCTCTTCTGCTGTGATTTTTTTTTTTTTTTTGCATAATTGTACCAAGGGAAGTAAAATAATGATAGCCACTGGTCTGTGAGAAATCTGTCATTAGTGGACAGTATCGTGGATGCTTTGGTAGTCAAATGTTGTGGCTGAGGCAGTGCTCTCTCATCTTGTAGCTGTCAGCAGATTTATAACCCATTTGAATATTGTTTCCAGGGTATATGCAATGTACAACTCAGTAAAGGGATCCTGCTCAGAGCCAGTCAGCTTCACCACTCACAGCTCAGCACCAGAGTGTCCCTTCCCACCCAAACCCTCGCACAGGACCAAAAACTCCTTGACCTTACAATGGAAGGTAGGTAATGCTTGGATCGGGCAAGAAAGCAGTGAAAAATACAGTTTACCGACAGCGAGCATAGCCGTTGAAAATAATTGAAAGCTGAGACAGTCGTTTTTCAGTAAAGGACTTGAACTTGCTGTACTCTGACAAATCCCTCCCCATGCACTGACCTGACTGTTCAAATGTATGTGTTTCATTAACGTCCAGCTTCTTCTCAGTATTCGTGAAGAGGTTGCCAAGCTGTGTGCAAACCCCAGGCTTTGGTTTTACTTTAAACTCTAGTCATTTGCCTGGGGGCGAAGTAGTTTTCTCTTATTCCCCAAATCACCTTTTGTTTATTTTTGTTCGTAGGCACCCATTGATAATGGTTCAAAAATCACCAGCTACCTTCTGGAGTGGGATGAGGTAAGTAGTAACTAGTTGAAATAAATACATACATGAATGGCACTCAGACTTTACAAGGATTTGCTGAGTAAGGAAAAATAATTAAATACAGGAGAAAGTAGAAGTAGGAAAATGAAATCCTGATGGCATTAGGTAAAGAGTTGGAGAGGTGAAAGGGGCAGTGAGGGGAAAACTTTTCATTCAGTGTATTTTATGCAGAGACAATGTTCTGCTTCTGTACTCTTGAAATCGAACTTTTAATCGCTCATTTGGTGGACTTCATTTGTTAATTACCGTTACTTATTATTTAAATACTTGTGATGTATCTTAGGGCTCTGTTCGTAATCTCTTTCTTCTGGATGCTGCCTGAGCACAGAATAAAACTGTTCCTGCCTCAAAGGAGAAGAGCCGTGATCTTGCAGCCCTTTCGACAGAGAATGTGTTCAGGGTCAAAATAACGGTGTCCTTTACATAGTGGCAGTTAGTCCCAGGCACAAAAGGAAATAAGTTCTCTGTCCCAAATATCTTGCATCATTAGTGAGCAGTGGGCTGTCGGGGAGAGTGCCAAAAGCAAGAGATGTGGAGTATTTGCTGGAGGTGGGTTCTGGCTGTGAGTCCTCCCTCCGTCCCTTAATTCCTTTCTGCCTCCTTTCCATTGTGCAAGCCGTATTTCTGCAGAAAGCATGAGTCAGTAAATGTCATCTTTGAAGGAAAAAACATGTATTGGGTGACAGAAAAGGCTTGGGCAACATGTAAAGAAAAAAAAAAAGTGATGAGTCAGGAAATGAAGAATGTGAAGGGGTGTTTAGTTGTACAGTCTGAGAAACATCTCTTGAGGGTTTTAGTAGTCTAAAAATACTATTCCAAAGGGAGTATTCTGTTACATATTGGATGTTTGGAAACGCTCACTGTGCAAACATTTATTGTATGCAGTATCACAGCAAGCGGGGTCTACATGACAAGAAACCCGCTGAACTGAACTAAATTTAAACAATAATTTCAGAATGGTTTGCTGTCCCTCTCTGCATAATGGAAGGGGGAAGGTTGTCAGTGAAGAAGAACGAAGTGGAGTGTGAGGTCTGGGAAAGGAGATTAAAAAGACAGTTCTCCAAAAGGATGGGCCAGGATGATCCCATTACACCTTCTGTGGCAGCTTGACTGTGCCGCTGTGATCTCTTGCAAGGAGCGTGGAGCCATGGGGATGTAACAGCACCGTGAATGCTTCCAGCCTGCAAAGGGGAGGGAAGCAACCGAAGGTCTTGTCAGAAGAAAGATCAACAACAGACCGTTAATACAGTGTAAATACTTTTGATGTTAATTTTGTCCACATGGACTCTAGTCGTAATTTTGGATATATGTAAGGCACTTCTAAAGTGCTTTCGTCCTTTAAACCCTTTAGTACTGAGTATATACGTGGAGTTTTGTCTTCAGAAAGAGTTGTTATGATGCCTATTTTTCACAGGGCAAAAGTAGTTTGGTTTAGGCTACCTCATGTACCAATGGGGAAAAATGAAGGCATCCTGATTCCCTTAGTCTATCTGTTTTAATTACCTTGTTTTCTCAGTAACAATCCTGGAAGCTGAGCTCCCAGTGGACAGCTAGCCAGCAACGATGAAAGAATAATGGCCCTGCGCAAAGGAATTTGGTACCTCTCCAATTGTTTGACAAGACTCCTGACTGAAATGTGGTTGTCGGGTTGTGAGACAGTTAATGCCACAGGTGTAGCTTCTCTGAAAGTTTTTTTCCTCTGATATGAGAGAGAAGTGCAGTTTTAAGTTGCTGAATTAAAACTTGCTATTAAGGCGTATTAAAGAAAAAGCCTGAAGATGCAGGCTGGCTGTGCCGGCATCCGCAGGAGCCTCATCTACCTGCAACAGCGAGCTCGGCAAGCTGTTCCGCTCCCTTTTGCGTGTGCCGTTGCAAACTGTGCCTCCGACGTAGGGTGCAGTTAGCTACCGGAGCCACGGCACCCAAGCACAAAAGAGAATTCACTTGCAGTGCCCTATACCCTCGCACTTGGTTGTGTAAACTCCACGTAAGCAAAAGCACTAACTTTGTTACAATGCCACACTGTGTCCTGGTGAAATCAAGAAATAAATACGTCAGGGAAGAGGAGAACGCTTGCCAGGCAACGGCGAACGCTCTGCCAGAACTCAGCTAGAGCAACATTCATTAGCTACAGGGCACAGAATAAAATATAAACACGGGAAAATCAGCAATCAGAAGGAAATTAAATTGTGGCTGCAGAGCAGAGAGGGCTTTGCATGAGTGGAGAACGAGAAATCTATCTGATGATAAAGTTAGAAAAACACCCTAAAATGGCAGTCTGCCTTGAGAAGTTGAGTGCCTTCCTAGGGAGGGATGGCGTGCGAGTGAGCCGTGGGAAGCCCTCGCCACGCAGAAGCGACGTGCAGGTCCTGGAAAGCCGTCGTGCAAAGGCTGCAGCCTCGGCCTATAGAGGCAGAACTGGCATCAGGCCCGGGAGCCGCGGGGAGTGGTGGAGGTGGTCGGGCGAGCGCGTCCGGCTGCCCCCCGGCACGCTGGCGGCTGCCCCGGCTCGGGCTGCGCTACCCGCTCCCCCCAGGGCAGGGCTCCAGCAGCCCCTTCGCGCTCCCGCGCGGTGGGGCACAGGTTGTCTCTCTCTGGGGCAATTCAGATCTTGGAGCGTGGCAGATGCTGAACAGTATCTCAACTAGTTCCTCCTGTTTTTACAGGGCAGAGGCATAGTTTATAGCATCTAACATGTACCCAGGAGTGTAGGTGGCATCACTTGTATATGCAAAAAATAAATTGTTGCCGTAAAACGACAGCAGAAGCGGCGTGTTTTGCAGCCCTAGGATTAGGTGAGGTTGTAAATTGTAGCGAGAGGACAGCGTCTCATCTCGTGGTGGCTGCAGGTGGGGCGTCCCGCGGGGCCGAGGTGCTGCGGTGCCAGCTGGGTGCTGGGGGCCCTGCCTGGTCCCTGGGTGCAGCGCTCCTCGGCAAGCCCCGTCCCACCCCGCCTACCTGCCGCCGGTTCCCCGCCTCTCTGCAGGGTCGCTCAAGGGACTGGAGAAAGGCGTTTGAGGCAGATTTTTGGTTTTTTATTTTCCTGTGTCTTGCTGAGAACAGACGCAGTACTGTTCCCATTCTCTGGTTTAGCTCTCTTTTCTCATACATACTTTAAAAACCTTCGCTCGCGTCATTAGATGAGCTTTAGATGAAACACAAATGAGTTGCTTTTGTTTCTTCATTGGAATTAGGTGTGTTGTTTTCTGACCTACTTTGATGAAGAGAAGGTTATATGGCTTAATATGTCCCTGTGCCGGTTCTACCCAGCTGCTGCTGCTTCAGTTTAGTTCTGAGTTTTGGGGTTTTCCCTCACCTGCAGGCTCTGGAAGGTCAGAGTAATCAATGGCCAAAGCTATTCCTGCTATTCCACCTTTTTCCCTCTCGATTTGGGTTAAATGGTTTGTAACGTGACTGGTGTTACACGTTAATTAGAAAACACAAATACTTTCTTTCTCAGGACTGATGCAGGTCTTTGAATTATAGTTGTAATGCCTTGCTAATAAACTGTTTTAACTTAAAATGCCCGAAGAACTATGGAGGACAGTCTTCAAATTGTCGCTCAGTTACACTGGATGTACGCTAGCAAAGTTTCCCTTGACTTCAGAGGACTTAGGCTCAGCCCCTCTTCACAGGGATTGTGAAATTCAGTAGGATCTGAACACGCCTGTACCTGAGGTGCTGGGATTGGCAATAGTAGTCTGGCAATAAAATCATGTAAAATTCGTAATTGAGGAAAACTCCACCTTCTGGCTCTTTTTTCTATGAACTTTACAAACCTGAACCCTTTGAACTTACAAACCCGAACTAGTCGATCGATGACTTTGTGCCAGGATTGATCATTCAGGGTAAGCAAAAGGCCGATTGGAAAAAGTAGCGTTAAAAACATACCAAACAAAACATCACTGTAAAGGAGGTGATGCTTTCTCCTGATGCCAGCGTTCATCAAAATCAGTAAACTGTAACTGCATTGAAAAATGCCGCTGGCACTGCTGTAAGAATCAGGCCTTTGTTACTAATTAGATGCGAAATGATCATTCTGTGATTAAGTGGTAGTAAATAAATGTTTTTCTTGTGTGTATGGATAGTGAGAGTATCCTATTCATTCTCTATGGGAAAGTGGAGGACTGTTCCTGAGCCAGAGACAAGGCCATCCCTCTCACGCAGTGTGTGCTGCTGTTGTGTACAGAGCTCAAAAGCAGCTTTAATTCTCATCCAGTAAGCATCTCATTTTAATTTGCTCAAGAGAGAGACAGATACAACACCACGCTATTTAACGATTTGGTGATGGGTAGTTAATAATTAATTTATATATAGGTAAGGGGAGATAATTTTGTTCTGCCACAAAGTTTTAAACTTCTCGAGGCTAGCAGAGATGTGCTCGTTTGTACTGGCTGATAATCTGGGCCACGCATCTCAGTGATGGTCCACCAGAATTCGGGTACGCAGAGCTCCACACTCGTGCTTGGGCTTGTGTTCGTTCACCTGCCTGCCCTCTAGGTTTGCGCTGTGGCTATGCTGCTCTGGAGACATGCACGAGGAGAGTCTTGGATAAAATAGTTTTTTCTGTGTATTTTAGGGATGTTTCATAGGTCCCGTTCTGTCTTCTAAATGTTTGTATATCTAGAAAATTCAGCTACTTGTATAAGAGCTTGCGCAATCAATGCTTTGCAAAGATGTTAGGGTGTGTTATGGTAATTGTTGACAGTTTGCTCCGCAGCTTTGTGTCAGATTGAATATCAGTCTGTTGCTTTTTATTGCCAATATGAACCAAACACAGAAGTTAACGCTGGCGCGGCCTGCAGCAGATTGCCATCTTGCCTCCTGGTTGCTGGCAGCTTTTATTCAGACTTTTGCAAAGTGAGGTCTTGCGGAGGACTGTGCTCCATTTCTGTACCCACTGTACCTGCAGTGGCCCATTCCCCCTTTCCTGTTTATTTACTTTGTCACCGCAGGGAATGCAGTCAACAAAACCCATTTAAAATCTCAAACCCCTTGTCTCAATAAACGCCATCTCCAAGAGAAACTTGAGCATCCTGGTTTAAGTGAGTGTGTAGCTTGAAATGTAGCTGAAAGAGCAGGCAGAAGTCTTAAAAATTGTGTTAAAACGCTGTGTTATAGTATTGTGCAAATTCTAATGGATGTGTGGAGCTGAATTGTTCTTGTTTCCTTGGGCAGGCCCTGATGATCATCACAGTATGGGTTGTCCTCGTGAAGGATAGGGAACGCAGGCTGGAGAAACCTGGGCTAGTGAAGAAGTCAGTGTCCGCTCTCCCTCTGAAATTTGTGGATTAGAAATATTTGCGGAAACGATACAGTATATTTTAAGCAACTTACGAAACATTATTTAAAGGATTAAAACTTGGATGCTGAGTGCACAAAGAATAGGAGAAGGATTCTGGGAAAGCTGTAAGACTCTTGGGTGGCAGCCAGTACCAGCCTGCCAGTTGTTCCTGCCTATAATTATGCCAGCATTAGTGCTTTCATAAATCTTGGGAGAGAAGGAGCGGAGAGACTATTTCCAGGCTATTAATGCCAGGATAATTAGAAATATCGGCCAGCCTCTCCAATTAGTGCCAATAGAATCCAAAATACCAGCCAGTCTGAGTAATTTGAATACCAGTCGGTCTCTGAGCGAGTCTGGGGAATGTACAGTACCAGTTCTGGAAGAAAAATATATACAATATCAGAATTTGTACTGTTAGAAAGTTGAAGATAACGTAAATGCTTGGCAACCTTTGCAAAGTTTTAACCCACCGGTTTGACAAATTGGGGTTTCCTTGGTCCCTTGCTCTCAGTTCAGGCATTGCGCTGCAGGTGAGATTTTCCATGGCTCTCCTTTTTAGCCAGCCATCGCTGCTCATCTGTTTATCGACCGCATGCTTAGCATTTGGTCAGTTTGTTCTCTTGGAGAAAAAAACATAGGAAAATGATCAAAAAAATACATTCTTAAGCAGAAAACAAAAAGAGACTAAATGTTTTCAAATGCTTTACAAATACTGGAGTCAGGATGGTTTTAAAGAGTTAAAGAAAAGTTAATTTAATGCATCTGAACCTATAAAAGAGAGTTTGCATAGAGGGAAAAAATGTATTCTTAGTAGTTCTGCACTGATGAATGGATATTTTACTAAAACATAGGATTACTAATTAGATTTTGTATAGTCTGGATTTTAAATGTGTTACTGCTGAGCTGAGTAGTATGGTGACCTATTATGTTTGTCCAAAAGGAGTTTTATATAGCTCTATATCTAGGGATTTTAGATCTGAAACAGTTTTCTCATTTACAAAAGACTTTTGCTTTAGGATTCACGATTCTTTTCCAATTCCACCCCTTCACTGACTTCAGCCGAACAGCAATGTTACAGCTGGAGCAGGTGGGTGAAGTTGAAGACGACTGTGTATTAAACCCAAGTTCTGGAACAAGTGTAGGATCCCACTGTATAAATAAAAGTTAATTATGGCAGTTTGCCAGGGTGCAAAATGTCCCTTCCGTGCCTCCAAATCGTTGTGCCGTGCTGGAGGTCCGCAGCATCGTTTCTGGCTTGATAAACACATTTTGGAGACTTACTACAAATATTTTCTGGAGTTCTGCCTTCTGTGTTGCAATCTGAGTGAGAAGAAGTGGAGGTTGGTAAGGGCTGGAGAATGGGCTAGTGGGAAATGCGTGTCCCACTCGGGCATTTTTGGGATCTTTAATGGTGAAGTCGTGTATTGAGCGCGGAGGAAGCACGGTGTGCGGGCGGGCAGCAGAGCTCGGGGGCCGCAGCACGCGAGGCTGTTGGCTGCAGCGAGGGACGCCTCTGTAGAGAGGGGATTTTCCTGATAGTCTGCTTGGGTATAGAAACATTGACTCTTCTGTCAAGTTAGTGCATATCAAGTGAAATAAGTAGTCTTGTCTATGGGCGGATGTTAATTTTACCGAGAGAAAATAAAAATTAGAAACTGTAGAGGCAGGTGCCAAAAATAGTAAATGGCATAGCAGAGCTCTCATGCCAGAAGAAGTTGCAGAGATGGGCATGTCTCCTGCACCCGCTCGAGCCCATGGGTGTGCTTTGCTAGGTTTCTGGTTTGGGTACTTCGAATGTAATTGTCGGTTAATTTTGCATTCAAGTATTGAAATTAAAACTCCTTTAAACTGCTTCAGCTCAGGTAGATATTCTTTATGTAGAGTTGAGCAACCTGTGCCCCTTCTCCTGAAAAATTTCAAATTGACCATTTCGCACATGTGGCCCAGGATGAGACCAGTTATTCTTTGTTGTCTTGGGCTCTCTGTCCTGCAAAAAGCTCGGCTTTATTTTTACCGTAGGGCATACCAAGTTGGGTTGGGTTGAAAAGGTTTTTGTTCCGTTTTAAACGTGGCGGGGAGGGAGAGAACTCCTGAATGTCCCTGTCCTCGGCCGTGCTGGTTTGTACTTAGCGTACCTGAGGAGGGACTTGGGAGCTGGAGGTGTCTCGGTACCCTCTCCTGCTGCCGCCCCATCTTGGCTTTGTCAGGGCTCCTCATCGCTCCAGGTCACGTTGCCGTGAAGCTCCCATAAACCATACCGCCGCTGTCTAAGTTTCTTCACAAAGTTTCGTGCTTTCCAACAAACCCTCTTTGCTCATCGCATGGCCGCGTGCTCTGAGCAGTGGGATGGGTCCAGAACCTGGCAGGTTAAATACTCCTCCGTGATGAATAAATCTCTGTTGCCCTCGAGGGCACGGGGCCGAGCAGAGGGTTGCACCCAGGCTCGGGAGCAGAGGGTTGCACCCAGGCTCGGCCCTCTCGGGCGGCAGTCGCTGGGCTTGGCCACGGGCTGGACCGCGGGGAGCGGGAGCCCTCTTGTGGGACAGAGCGTTTCTGAAGGACCAGGGAGGGCTTCCATGGGATTTGAGGAGCAGAGGGTAGCGCTTGCACGAAATGTTGGTTGCAGCTTTCCTGTGCTCCTGTGACCGGCTTGATTCAGAGATCAATTTTACTCTTAACTTGCGTGACTTTTGGTTAATGAGTAGGAGAAATTGCACTTCAAGCAGGATGACAGAAGCTGTAGGTAATCTTGTGAAGACAAAAATCTGAAAAGAGGAGTCTGACAGCAGACTGACTGTGTTGATCAGTGTTATTTTAGGTAGGGTAGCAATGCTGTCAGTGGCTTACACAGCTTGCTTTGCACAGTGCCTCTATGAAAGCGCCTAATTCTAATATCGTTTAACAGCTCTTTTTAAAATAAGAACCACGTGGGTTTGTTTCATAGCTATCCGATGACAGATTTCTCTCTTTCTAGGGAAAGAGGAACAGTGGTTTCAGAGAATGTTACTTTGGAAGCCAGAAGCATTGCAAGTTGACTAAGCTTTGTCCGGCTTTGGGTTACACCTTCCGATTAGCAGCTCAGAATGACGTTGGTACTAGGTAAGTCACCCAAGGTACACGCTTTCTGGAGAAAAAGGGGTAGTTGAAAAGTTTAACTATCAATGACAGTGTAAAGAGGAATGGGGGGGGGGGGGGGATTTTTGTTTGTTTTTTCTCTTTATGGTTTTGAGTTAAATATCTGACATTTGCTCTATTATCAATGCTTTAGAGTAAGTCCAACCTACCCTGGTGGTATCATTCACCTCCCAGGGAATCACTGTGTACCTTCAGCAGGATGAGGTTAGCCTGAGAAGATAGGCTCCTTTTGAGGTGTTAAATGGTGTTTCGTGGTCTGTTCCTAATACAAAAAGAATACATCTGTTATGTAAAATTCCCACTAGGGACCTCTGTGAACCAAGAAAAACAAGCAAGAGGAAGCCGAGTTACAGATTTTGAAAGGAATCTTGATATATTTATTTTTCTGGTTTAAAGCAAAGCCCTTCTATCTTTTTTCAGCAGTACAGTCCCTTCCTTCTTCCGCAGGGCTGGTGATGGGGTGGGAAAGAAGGGTGAGAGAGCCCGGACCGAGAGAGGACAGGCACACCCAAGGGCCCTGCAAGATGGGTTTCAGGTTCTGCTTGTCCTCGCACGTGAACCGATGCGCTCAAATGAAGATGATGAGAAATCAGACTTACTGCAATCCTCCAGGAGCTGCTAGGGAGCAGTGGGCTAAAATATTCTGCAGCTGAGGACCGGAGTGTGCCCGAAGAGAGAGGGTGCTGCAGGGGCTGCGCGCCCCTGTGCTCATGGAAGGAAAGTAGGGCAGGAAGAGTTGAGCTGTGAAGAAGCTAAACATCCAGAGCTCTTGTATACTCCTTTATTGTCCTTCTTAGCTAAACAGGATCTAATCATTATTACAAGAAGGACAGAAAAAAGAAACACTAGTGGTACATTACAGTGTGTTTTGCTGAGGGAGATTCCTGTATTGTTCTCTCTTCCAAAACACAAACCTCGTAGTAATATCTAGCTTTAAAAAGTTTCTTCATTCATGTTCCTCTGTTTTCCCTCTGAGATGCACTGGGACTTCACGTGTGCACAGAGTCCCTTTGGCCAGCTTCTTGCAAGATTACTTCCCTCCCTATTGAAATGATTCTTGATCTGGAGAGAGAGAGAGAGGCTGGAGCTGCAGAGGGTAACTGGAAGGGGACTGCCAGTTTTGTGCAAAGTTCCCAGTTTGGGCATCTCTTTTCTTTGCCAGATTCCAGATTTTTAAAATATTTTAGGGCATGCTTCAACCCTCCCCCCTTTTTTTTTTGTTCTTCTCTCTCTCTTTTTTTTCTCAGGCTATTGAGGAGGGCGTGAACTAAGAACTATATTTATGGTCAGCTGCTCTGTGTTAATCTATGAGATAAGCACCAACAGCACATGGCTTATTTTTATAGACAGCACTCAAAATTATGACATGATAATGTCACCTAACACTTTGTGTCGTAAGATGGTTTTGGTTGGTTGTAACGGTTGTGGATTTACCATTTCAGATTATTTTTGTCTTGTTTGGGTGTTAATTATAAGTGGATTTTTTTTAACTATAAGAATATTTCAACGAATATGTTATTTTTGAGAAAGACGACTCAGAAAAAGGAGACGTGGCTTTTTGTGGGTGTTAAATTCATACGATGACTGTGAGGAACAAAATACATTTGGGCTTTGGAAACAGAGATTTGAAAATTGCAAGAAGGTTACCTTCAGTTGAGAGTTCTGATGTCCTCCTGAAAAAAAACCCAAATCTGTCCATTTTAAAGTTTGTTCTCGAATTTTCATTGTACATAATATATTCCGCATTCTTAAGAGAACTGTTCTGACGCTTGCTCAACACAGCTGCCTATTCTCTTTGAAGGCATTGTGTGCTGGGATTTAGACAAGATGAGAGCGTGCATCTCCTCTGCCCTGGATGTTCTCTCTGCAGCCTGAGCTTGCAAAAGAGCAACTCTATGCTCAGCTTAAAATGCAAAGAAGTTTGGGCAGGGAAGATCAGAAAGGAGTAGAGCCAGCCTGGAGGGTTAGAAGGTATCAGTGCCTGCACCACACAGCTCCTACGTGATGCTGGGCATGTATGGTCATGACTGGATAAATTTTCCCTGCTTTCTTTGGAGCGGGATGCCTGAAACAGTGGGACTAGACTTGCTGAAGCACTTGGCTTTCAGAGGTGTAGCTTAAATAGAAGTTGTATTCCGAGTTTATAAAAGGTGCAAACTGCATTTCGAGTTCAACATCTAAAAATTGAACACTTGAGGCTTTATTTTCTATGTTTTAGTTCCCCTTTGTTAAATGAGATTTTACTCTACTTCACAGTTAATAGCAAGTTAATATTTTTAGGTAATCAGATATTTTTTTTCAATATTATGGTGGTGAGATCTGTAAAAGTGACTGTGAGGACACATATAATCCTGCATTTTTTTTCTGTTCTTAGTTCTGGCACTTCCTAACTGGGTGCTCATCTTTTCCACCTGGGCAATTTTAACATTGCCTAGGTTTTTTGAAAATGTGAAATATTTCTCTAAATACACTGAGGCTGGGTTTGGTTTTTTTGTTTTGTTTTGTTTGGGTTTTGTTTTCGTGTTTAATATTCCTCGCTCTCCTTCTCTCTCTCTGTGCAGTGGGTACAGCCAGGAGGTGGTATGCTACACTGCAGGTAATATTCCTCAGACCCCTTCTGCACCAAAGCTTGTTCGAGCTGGTGTGACATGGATTGCATTGCAGTGGAATAAAGTAGAAGGATGTACACCAGAGGAAGTGATTTCCTACACCCTGGAAATTCAGGAAGAAGACAATGTAAGTACGGTGTTACTAGAAAGTATACTGCATGACTTAGATTGAGTTTTCATTTATTGAAGATCAGTGAGAAGACTGTGGATTGCTGCTTTGGAGGGTCTTTTAGGAGTACTGGGTACTTGGCAGGACGGAGCCGTGCGGTTTGTTCTGCTCCACAGCAGAATTATGAATCCTTAGCTAAAAATCTGTACTGTCATCCATGATTCCTTTACAAAGCTTCACAGGAGCCTGTAAGGTGTGGGGCAGCTTGTCCTCGGCCAGTTCAGTCTGCCGTGTCCTCCTCAGCGCTGTGTGGTGTGCTTGCCTTCTGTCATCTCTCACTTCTGTTTCTCTAACGTGTTAAACTATCACGATTGGGTTTGTGCTTATTTTACAGCAAAGTTATATTATTCGGGTCAGTTGCACCATCCTTCTAGAAGGAAAATTATTGTGGCCTTGCAGCTTAAGAGTAATAATAACTTTAAAAAAGCACTTGACTATAAAGCCCCTTTGCTATCATGTGTTCTAGCTACAAACTCTAATACAGAGAGCACTTCGTCAGACTCCTTAGTTATGGGAATTCGTTGGGTTTTTTTTCCTCCTAGGATAGCGTGTTTCACCCAAAGTACACTGGAGAGGAGCAAGCCTGTACTGTGAAGAATCTCAGAAGAAGCACGCAGTATAAATTCAGGGTAAAATAATTTTCCTCTTGTCATTGCATAGTATTTTCTGTGTTGGCTTTTTTCCAGGCACTGTAGGGACCCTTTAGTACTACCTCCAAAACTGAGCTATCAAATACAAATTTGTTTTATACTAAGACCTAATAGATTAAACCAAAGTTGTATTTTTACTTTTACTACAGAAAACGCTCAGTGCTCTGTCTTTTTGAAACAGGCATGGTTCTTGGTGCTGTGCGCTGGCGGGTATGATGTTGTAAAAGCATGGCTCAGGGCCTGAGGTGGTCGTAGTTGGCTGCATTGCTCCCCAAAATCCTGATCCGTGGTCTCAAAACCAGTCTTCCTTCTACACAATGGAGAAGACGCTGTAAGGACCCCAGCAAGCACAGCCTCCTTCCCCAGCTCAGGGGCCTGTCTTCCCCTCACATGCAGAAGTTGAAGTTTTCCACCTCATCCATACGTGTGGCTGGTTTTGGAGCTGGTTTTTTAGCAAGTGTTGGTATCTCCCGCTCTGTGGGTGCTCCTGAATGCAGACCCCCCCAAGAGAGATGCTCTCAAGTCTTTTTGCAAACACAAAATTCAGGCATCTGCCTCGCTGCTACTGAAGCCATCAAGCACAACACAAGTGCCGGGTGCTGCTGTCGAGGAGAAGACGGCGTGGTTTGACGGCGTGGTTTTTACCAGATGGGCTGCGGCGCGGCTGTCCGTCCCCACGGCCGGGCTGTCCGTCCGTCCGTCCCCGCGGTTCAGCGAAGGCAGGAGCCGAGCGCGGCTCCACAAGATGGCGTTCGGCCGCGCCGTCCGCGGATGGCGAGGAGCTCTCTGTAAAGCCAGCGTCCACCGTGCTCCCGCGTTGCCAAACAAACGGTGTCTGTAAGCAGCATCGTGTCATTTGCAAACAGCGCGGGGAAAGAAGGATGGCATAGGTTTGTATTGATTCAAAACCATTTGGCTTCGGTAGGTATATTCAGGAGCAACAGAAAAGAACTTTACCCAAAGGCTCATTTAAATCCTTAAAAACAACTTTGCCTATATTCCTTTGTGGGACACAAGACCTTGTGAAGTTGCATGAAGAACTACCCAAAGAATCGAGATGTTGTTGCGGTGTTGCTCAGAGATGATGCCTTTTACTTTACCATTTTAAAAGCTGCTGTGGCTGCCTGAGGGAAAAGGATGATTAGTGCTTCTCTGCAGCCCTGCTTTCGAATTAAACAGGAATTTTACAAAACTGGGTTGATATCAGAGCAAACTCGTAGCCTCGTGTCACTGGCTACAGGCACAACTCTGATCTGACTCCGCACTGAGACGTTCCCTCGTTGCACGCGGACCAGCATTAACTAGCTACGGAACTTGGGGAAGGATCCCCAAAACTGTAAAACAAAACAAACAAAACCCAACGCAGCCTAGGATCACGGCAGTGTTTTAAAAGTCGCAGTGAGGGTTACCTGGCAAGTTGTAGGCTTGTCTTTGAACCTGGGCAAAATACAGTTCTTTGGGGAACCCCCTTAATAATAAAGAATTAAGGGGGAAATTTAATTCATGCCAGGCAATGTGTGCTTACAAAGGAGACATCCTCCTAACATCTTTGATGAAATAAAGGTTGGTTAATTAAAGTGGCAATGGTAATGTAACACACCGTTGTAAAGGCATTTGTTAGGTACCGAGGGAGGGTTTGGCACAGAAGGGAAATGATACCAAACACAACACAGCAAGGTGCAGAAATTTCATTCTCTGAAGTGTTTGACATGTCGGCGTAGAAGGGAATCGCCAATGGCTGTTCCTAGTCAGGTTCCACAAAAAGCAGTGCTGTGTATAGTACTTCATCATGTTATCAGTGACCTGGAAACAATCCAAGTTTTATTTTTATTCGTACTGAGAGGATGGGGGACTCTTAAGTTGGGGAAGCTGGAGCTCTGAAAAAGTGTTGAGGATCCTGCTTGAACAATCAATTTAATATGAATTTTCAATGCCTGCTGGGCTAGTGCAATCTTTAGCTGTATACATAGGGGAAACGTGTCAGTGCTGCCTTACTTTTGTGGCTCACCCTGATTCCCTAGAGCTGTTACTGGGATATTTGTCTAGCTCATGTATCTGGTGTTCATGGCAAGATGTCTTAAATGGGCGAATAGTCCGAGAAGAACCAAGAGATGATACATCAGAGTTGATAGTGGCTTTAGTGACTTGTTCAAAGCCAGCGTAGGGGCTAGAGAACCTCAGTTACTTTTTTGGCCTTGGAACTTGCAAATTGTTTTCCCCAGACGCCTGCGTTAGGAGAGAGGAGAGAAACGACTGCTCCTGAGAATAACAGAGCTTCCCAAGTGGAAAAGTTCCTGCTAGCTTATATTTACAATTAGTAATTGTAATACCTATTTTATTATTCACTGCCTCGGCAGCAGATCTCTGTCGCAGAGACGAGCATGAGCTAATACAGCTCTCGGCAGCCACAAAACATGGGACCATTTGGGGTTTCTTGTATGATTCTGATCTACTCAGTCTCCTGGCTGGGTCCTCATGTCTTCTTTTGGCTTAGCAGCCTTCTCCCTGAAGCCAGCAGAAGGTGTTCTTGAGTAGAGACGAAGGATTTGGCTGAGAAAGTTTTCTTTGTGCGCATCCTGCTCGGTTCAGCGCTGTATATTACACGTTTCTTGTCTGCGTGTCATGCGACTTAAGCTTTCAGTTGTGTGATTACTGATGAATTAATCTGTTTTAAATAGCAGTTTGAAATATCTGCGAAACAAAAATAGCATAGTTGTCTTCCTCTTCTATGAGTAAATAACTGCAAGTTGCCACGTGAATTTTTTTTAAAGGGAAAAACAGCAGTGCTCTTATCTTAAACATGTCATGATCTATTGCTAGTGGAGGGAGGGGAGAAATCAATGTGGTTTGCAAAGAAACAACATGACAATCTAATATCTCTTATTAGAATCCCACACACTTTGGGATGTGACATACTTCCCAGTTTAATGATATTTGTGCAGTTACTGAAAGAAGTCTCATGCGGAACTGTCGGAAAAGCAGGTACAGTAAACAATGGTAAACTTGTTGTGGTTTTGTTTCAGCTGTTTGCTTCTAACGTGGAAGGAAAGAGTTCTCCCAGCGAAGTGCTGGTCTGCACAACAAGCCCAGACAGGCCAGGACCTCCAACCAGACCCGTTATTAAGGGGCCAATAACATCTCATGGCTTTAGTGTGAAGTGGGGTAAGCCAGTTCAGCTTGCTGGTTTTGAGTTGTAATTAAATTCAAATAAGATTATGTAAATATGTATTAGAACTTAGATTTTTCATGCTGCTTCTCAGTCCAAGGTTGAACACGTTTGGAGAGCTTGACAACTTAATTCTTTTAATATTTTAAAAGATGCGTAGAGGCTCTTATGTTTTCAGACCCAAAAGTGTTGCTTGTTTTTATTGACTAACTTGTGCTTGCACTCAAGTGCATCTTCAGGCTTTTCACCTTCCATTTCATGTCCCATTGCAGCATCGTTCCAGCTGCTTCCTTTATCAATGGGGCAAGCCTCCATGCTGCATCTCTTTCAATGCTTTTTCCATACATTTTGTTTGTAGCATCGTTATCCAGCCCCCTTATTCTGACTCATGCTGAAAACTAACATCTGCTACCCACTTCTGCTCTGAATTCCTTGGTGTGGTTAGTGTGTGGGAGCCTGTGGAGGAGAAGGAGCAGAATCAGAAACAAGTTCTGTAATCTTTTTGTTACATTTCACTCCTAATCTTGATTTACTAACATCTTGCCGTATTTTTTCAGATCCTCCACAGGATAATGGTGGTTCGGAAATCCTAAAGTACCTATTAGAGATTTCTCAAGGAAGTCCGGAAGGTAAAGTCTGAAACAAGTTTTCTCCATTTCAGTCCGTTATGGCTACTGTAAAGAAGCACTGACCCTTTGGGCTATTATTGTTATTATCATTAATGCACTAATGCTGCAGATGTGATTGAAACGGAGTTACATGCTTGCAGCCTCAAAACTTGCAGGGCTCCTGGGAGAGTTTGCGTTGGGTTTTGGGGAGATTTTGTTGTGGTTTTTTTTAAAGTATGCTCTTTTTCTCTAAGACTGGTAGAATTTCAGGT
This sequence comes from Platalea leucorodia, assembly GCF_965183815.1. Taxonomy (NCBI): domain Eukaryota; kingdom Metazoa; phylum Chordata; class Aves; order Pelecaniformes; family Threskiornithidae; genus Platalea; species Platalea leucorodia. Next base: position 4,052,897 of record NC_138830.1, on the reverse strand, counting down.
TGTAGGGCTGAAGCTACTGTTCGATTTGATATTTTTAATGTATTTTGGAAATATTTATATTTGTAAGTGTATATATATATTTGTGTATGTGTCTATGTATATATATGTCTTTAAGCAGGAATAACAGTCATAGTAATATTAACACTAATGACTTTCCTGAAATACATCGTTTGTGGAAGACCACATTAAGGGTTTTCTTTCCTCCTAGACATTAGTAAACTTCTTGCATAATACTTCTCTAAACCTGGATATATCTCATTTTTTAGCAAATCAGTGGGAAGTGGCATATAGTGGATCGGCTACAGAATATACCTGTACTCACTTGAAACCAGGCACTTTGTATAAACTCCGGGCATGCTGTATCAGCACTGGCGGACACAGTCAGGTGAGTATTTATTTAACAATAAGGACTACTGGTTTTACATTTTTCAAGAGATTTATCTGCTATTTTTGGTAAAAGATTTCTGCTTTAAAAAGAAGGTGAATATTTTTCCTGTAGCAAGTAAAGCTACACTGATTGCAGTTAATCTTACGTTGCAAGCTGCTGAATTTTAGAAGACTTCTATGTGTACCTGATGGGTTTTTTTCAGACAAATTGCAATTTAGTGAGATTTGGTTTCCTCAAAACCAATCTGTAGGTGTTTATACTTACACTAGAAAAGACCATTGTGTTTATCTGATCTGGCCGCTTGCTTGAGAAAGACCACAGACTCTCATGTACCTGAGCCTGTACTGACCAAAGCCGGTGAGTGAAGATGCAGAAGGGGTAGTTTGTTGTAACAATTAATTACTTTTCCTGTGGCTGAATTCTTCTTTAAATTTTTGGGTTCCGTTTTGCAGTCACTGATTTCTGTCAGTCCCTTCTTTGATTTAAAATCATTTCAGTATCTACACTTTTATTCCTCCTGCTTTGATTTTTTTTTTTTTAATGATTGAGTGCGTTAGGCCTTGATATTATTTTAAAAACAAGGAAAATTAAAATAAAGAATGCCAGAACATTAGCCATCAAAGTTACCTGCAGTTTCGAGTATGCTAATGAAAGAACTCTATTAATTGCATTTGTCAATAACACGCTTGATACCATCTCCTATCCTTTATTGTTTATATAAATTTCTATTAAGTGGTTGTTGTAGAAAACAATTTCTTGTGCCACTTTCTCATCATGCCTCACTTTAGGCGGTGATTGTACCAGAGAGCTAACATCAGCTCCTGTTCTCTTCCAGTGCTCTGAAAGTTTACCTGTCCGTACGCTAAGTGTTGCACCAGGTCACTGCCGGCCACCGCGAGTTTTGGGGAAGCCGAAGCACAAAGAAGTACAGCTACAATGGGGTAAGCTGCTGGAGCACCTCACTGCTGAATAGCTTTGATCTGGATGGTTGGTGGCTGACCTTGCCTTAGCTTCTCTTTCTGTTGCTAGACCCGGTGCGAAGTTGCCGGGTATCCTGTTCACTGGGAAGTACAGAGCAAAGCCCAGGGAAGCCTGCGCAAGTCAGCAGCGCAACTTCTCGTCGACTGCTGTGGCTCTGTATTGCGTTTCTGAATTTAGCTGTCCTCCAGCTGTCCTTTAGGCCTCATACTGTGCTCCCATTTTTGTTTTAATTAGGACCTGTCTCTGTGTCAGGACTATAAAGTATCAGCTGTATTAGAATATCTATCCTTTTACTGCAAAACCACCATGTGATTCAAGATCTTTTTTTATTCCTTTGCAATATTGACTTGGCAGAAGCGTTTTGCTACTTCCAATATAGGACTTCTCTGAGAAATTTTGAGTTAGAACGTATTGAGGCTTTTGGGTGGCCTTTAAACCCTAATCCACAGAACAACACACACAATCCATTGGACACCTGTAATTTTGCAAAGGACTTGGACCATGGACATGACACTAAACTGTCAAAAAATGCACATTTTTCAGAATACAAGGTACATGCCAGTATGCAACACATTTTTTTTCTTCACTATATTAATCTTGCATCATCCAAGATCCTTTGTGGCGTCATTTGTTAGCTAAATTCTAGAGCAGGACTGTTTCTAACTGACAAATATGTCTCAACACCAGTATAAAAATTCCCCTGTGCATCCAAGATACCGTGTTGTTTCCTGGAACGCTGTACCCCTTATGGTGGAGCACTGCTTTTCAGAACCCCAGGCAGGTTGATTCTGTGGTATTGGCTTGTAGTATAACACGCAGATATTATCAAATATGTTGTTTTCGTGGGGAAAGAGGTGCCCACAACAAAACAGATACAGGCACAGAAGACAAATTCAGTTTCCCAAAAAGCTATTGTTCCAAGCGAGCGCAGCATTTAGATCATCCTACAGAGATTTAGAATCTCATAAATGTGAGCAGCGTGACTAATGAAGTTCGAGGATGGCAGTCATTCATACTTTTATTGGGTGTTAATGAGGTTTTGCCAGAAGTCCCATGTATAAGTAGTAGTTTTGAAGTGTACGTGACCCACCTCAGCCTGTGTCCAGCCCTAGCCAGAAGCCAAGATCGGGTCAGACGGCCACCGTGTGCCTCCTCATTTCTCTCTGTCCCAGAAAGGGTGTATTCAGCACTAGTCCCATTCCTCGTGCAGCTTTCTATACCTTTTCTCCTGTCTCACTGACCAATTTTTTTGCACACAACACCACCTTTGATATTGAGGGAAAGAAGCCGTGTAGCTTTTTTTTCATCCTCGGAAGAGGATGGTAGCTACTGTGTTCTGCTTAAAAACCTCCTGGCACCGAACACCGCTTCCCAGGATCATTGCTGCTGCTTTTGCATCTGGCGATCTGACCTGGTCAATGTTTAGGGCTAAGAGTAATTTTATTCATTTGCTTTAAAAATGTCAGTCATGTCCATGGGTGAGATGTTGCACGTAAGGCGTCTATCGAAGAGGAAAATCATTGTTGATGGTGTGCGTGTGTTTATACGTATGTGTCTATATATATATATATTTCTGGGTATGTGAAGTACAAAATTAATCTTCCTGGCATATGTCTTTATGTTGTTAATGAATTACATGATTTCTTTCTAGATGTCCCTCCGTCAGAAAGCGGCTGTCCTGTCTCAGAGTACAGTGTAGAAATGACAGAACCCGAAGAAGTCGTTTCTGAAGTGTATCGTGGGCCTGATCTGGAGTGCACCGTCAGCAACCTTCTTCCCGGAGCAACGTATCGGTTCAGAGTGAGAGCTTTGAACGATGGTGGGGTACGTGCAGCGTGCCGGAGCGTGCTTTGGCTTTTTCTCCCTGGAGGTGGTACCATGCCCCAGACGGGCGATCCTGGAAAGTGATTGTGTTAGTGCTGGGGACCAGAAAGGTGAAAGGGAGATGGGCAGAAGAAAATAAAATGAGAAATGCTTAAAGGAACTTTTGAGGAATAGCTGCGGTTTTGGATGTGGTACTCTTTTGAAAGGAGATTTTGGGTACTAATATGATTTGACTGGGCAAAACCAGCTGGAGCAAAATGTGCAAAATCCCTGCTAAAACTCGTACCTGCTTACAAGGAGGAATCTGGTTATTCCACTCCATTCCTTCTTTTTTGTTGTAAATCTTAACTGTGTAAAAAACAATTACTGAAATTTCACTCAGGTATTGATATATTTTGAGGAAAGCTTGCTTTCTTAATGATTTTTTTTGTTTGTTTTAATTTGAAAAACATACATGCTTTATAGATTTGATGATTTTTTTGTTGTTGTTGTTGCATGATTTCCTTGGAAGATGTGCCTTCCCAAATACATCATAAATTCTATCTGATGTCCACGGAGATCCGTTGCAAGATCTTCTCGATTCCAGTGAGGTTTGGGTTGGTTCTGCTTGCCTTTGTGAGAGCATCTTTCCAACAGTTTTTTATAAAGGCAGTCCCACCAACAGTACGTGCATATCGATGTGGTTGTTCCCAGGAAATCTTGACAAACATAACAGAAAGGTTTAAAGTTATTTACTTACAGGGAGAAGTTCTGTTAAAACTTAACTTAGGTATTAGAAAAATATGCAAGACGGTTAAACTGTTTTGTCTTTAAAATATCCACTATTTTATTTTTGTGAAAAATGAATTAAATGCACATGGAGAGATTGGATTTGCTTGCTGGAATGAAAACAATTGCCTACGTGGCAGCTTTGCATGTATGATACCTTGACTTTTTTTTTCCTCCTTATTTTTTTCTTTTTTTTTTTTTTTCTTTTTCCTTTTTTTGGCAAAACAATGTTTAAAGTTGCAAAGCATTTCTAGTCCCACCCTTTGATAAATGAGGGGCCCTGTTTTGGTTTGGTTGGGTTTCTTTTACCAGATGCAAAACGGGGCGGGTCTGTGTGTATGTGCTTTACCAGATGCAAACGCTTTTCTTCCTCCCATTAGGTAAAGAAAACAGCAGAAGTCAATGAGATTTTTTGAAGGGTGCATTCTTTGTAATTCAAGCAAAGCGATGAGCGTTAGCCTTTCTTGATAGCGCAGATACTGACACGTCTGTTGAGGTTTTCTGGGGTTCATAATTTCAGTGTTGTTCAGCCTTTGTAGTGGCTCATTTTTCATACTTGCCCATATTGCATTCCAAAATAAGTAAATATCAGTGCTTTTCCTCTAATTGCTTCCAGCGAAGTTCCTTTGTTCTGGAGAATGATTTCTAATTAGCTTGGGGATGTACTGAACAAACTTCATTATCCCACTCAAGTGGCCTCAGAAAGGGTATTGCCACCATTATCTCTCTCCTGTCCTCGCCCTGCTGGCTGAAGCCAGTTTTCCAGACTCTTGAAATTTGTCTTTCCTTTTGTTAATATGCATTTAAATTATTCTCCTGCCAAGGGCTCAAAAGTTGTCTGAGTGTGTGCGCAGCGTGCCTCTGCACATTGAACGCTGCCGTTACACACCCAAGGTGGGCTCCATCACGTGCTATCCTTTTATAATGAACACGTGGCAGACATTTTATAGAAAAGAAACTGGATTTGGACTTCAGTATGTGCTTTACTGTTGCTGTGCTCCTCCTTATATCCCCGAGAAGCCAGTTATGCCAGGCTATGGCACAGACGTGCGAACACATTACTTGGAGGTAAGGTGGAGGGACACAAGCGGTTCCTCGGTTGCTCTGTTGCTGAGCGCACGTTCTCACTCTTGGGTAAATTGGCGGTGGCTTACGCTTTCGTGGGCACTCGCCACCGCACAGGAGGGCGTACATGCCGTCTGCTCGTACCTGAGCTTACCTCGCATTTTAACTTTGCAGTGATTTACGTGGTCTCCGACTGAACTCTGATATTTGGTGCCGAGCGTCGGAAGCCCGGTCTATCTTTGGGAAAGTTTATCACATTGAAAAAGTTTGTGTGCTGTTCTTGAAAAGCCTTTGAGGAATGTGAGGTGGGTGTATGTCTATATATTAACGCACAGACACCTTGTTCCCCTCCAGTACGGGCCGTATTCGGAAGCTACAGAAGTCACCACGGCAGCAGGACCGCCCGGCCAGTGCAGAGCGCCTTCCCTCTCCTTTCTGTCTGACACGCGTGTACTTGTGAGCTGGGAGGTAAGTCAGGTGCCCTGGTTGTTCAATTGCCATCTCGCTTATCCAAACTAATACGGTCACCGCAAAACTTGAAAGCTAGCTTGAGAACTATTCTCTGGTTTGGAACTTTTTATTTTTGTGCGAGAAAACCGTATGCAGAAACTCCTCTGGTGTACAAAATCATCTTCTCTACTTTTCTCTTTAAAGAATTGTATAAAGTTGATCCGGAGTCATCTGGACCAGGATTCAGACATGAGACCTACACTGGCGTCAGATGATAGAGCGCTGCTCGGGTAGAAGTGCTCTCTGCAGGCTTTTAGCATGTCAGAGTGTCCTGGGGTGGAATTGTGAAGGCAAATATTTGATTTCGGCTGAAGCTGGAGTCTCTGATATGAAATTAACTCTGCACAAACGCTTACGATGTATTTTTTTTTTTCCTCAAAAATTGTTTGTCTCTTCCCCAAATATTTACTTTTATTTTAGTTTGTGTGTGTTCCTTCTCCATTCTCCAGGATCTTAGACGTTGGACTCTTAAAATAAGTCTTAGCTGAAATGCTGAAGGGTTGATTGGTGTCATTAAAAAAAAAAAAAGAATTGTTCCGTAATTCAGGCAGAAAGGAAAGCATGTTGTCATAAATAAAGTGATAGGGAGCGATGGGGCTGTAATTCTGCCACGGGCTTTCTTTGCAAACCTAGCAGCCTTTCAGCCCTGCGTCTGTCGGGTCCCTCCACAAAGGGTGCTCCTGTTGAGAAAGAAGTTATTAACATTCACGAGATGCTTAAATAAATTGATTGTGCTAACAACATATCTAGATACAGATGTAATCTGAGTTTAATTTTATAATGAAACAGATGCGTTTGGTGCAGTTTGGGGGTATTTGTTAATATTTCTTGCAACATTTTGTGACGCTCAACTAGAAGTCACACCGAAGCTTTTAGATGTTACCTTTTAAATGAGTGTATGGACAGGCATTTGCTCTCCCTAACCACGAGCGAAGGCAGCAGTGTTTCTACTAGGCTCTGTATTTATATGCCAGATATATTTGTTTATTCTAGCTAAAAATGAAGCTGTGGAAGGAGTAACGTGGTCTGCAATGGTTACGTATTCTTAAAGAGTCTATTATTTTGGCTGATAGGAATATGAAGGAAAAACAGCAAAGGGCTGCGGACTTGTTTTGCCTGGCTAGTGAGCACACCGTGGTGCCTACTATGCCTTTTACACATTGTTTTAAAGCGCTGGCTTAGCAATTCTGAATGCTGCTGCCAAAGTAGCTGGGTGCTCAGAGGCAGAGCTGGAGCAGCCCCTGGGCACGTGCAGAGCGGTCACTGTGGCGTGCAGTGATGCTCTGGATCCTTTTACTGGAAATTAGACCTTGCATGCCACAATCGCAAAGTCTTTACCATATCCTAGCTCACGCTTCTGCACGTAGAGCAGCGATTCCCTGAGCCGCTTCAGTCCACGCAGTACAGCTCTAGGTAGTTCTGGTGAAAATGTCTTGGTTTGGGAACCATGCCGTTATGCCTGCACTAGCTCATCTCCAGCAAATTCAGGTATTTATTCTGTGTTCCCCTAGACTTCAGGGTGATACAGGGATTGCTGGGGGCACATGGATCCTGTAGGAGTCTTTTTGTGGACGTTAACATACTCAGGTCCACACTCCCGTGTCCCATACTGGGACCATTAGCTTGATGGGTGACTTTCAGTGAAAACCTCGGACGAGCTCCTCGCTCGTTGAGGTTATTCTTTCCTCAGCAACGTGAGTAAGTGCTTCAGGCTTGAAGGCTGGCTCTTCCAGAGCTGTGTTTTGATCGCTCGACTAGGCTGCACTAGATTGATGCTTTTTTGTGTTCTCCACGGTTGCGCTTCTGCCAAGCCAGTGGAGAGACAATTTATTCCTGATGAAAAGCAAAGTAGCTGCGTACACTTTCTCATTTCTCTGAATTTCTATTGGGTAATTTTTGTGCAGAATTGGCCTGTTTCAGTAACCTATTAGGGAACACTAATTCAGCACATTTCTATTTGCAGCAGTAATGGTGTATTAATTTAAAAATTCGGGGGGGTTGTTTTTTTTTTCCCCATGTGCTTTATTCCTTACCCAGTGAAACACAGATCTGAAGTGTTCATTTCTGAATTGAACCACATAAATATTTGTGTTGCAGAGTCCTGAATGTTCTGGTGCTGACATCTCTGAATACAGATTAGAGTGGGGAGAAGATGAGGAGTCTCTACAACTTGCGTATAGTGGCACAGATACCTGTTTTGAAATCAGTGAATTGTCAGCGGCAGCGCATTACTGCTGTAGGCTACAGGTATGGAAGTTAGGAGGTTTTGCATGCATTGCAATCTAAGATGTAAACAGAGTTTCCTTCCACTGTGTTTTTTATTTTTATCGTTAGCCACTATGAAGTTATGTGCTTTGTAAGTCAGAAGGAATGTATGCTTATTTGAAATAATGTGGACTGTTGCTGTATAACTGAGCAGTTTAGATTCTGCACAACTCAAAGTTGGTATAACTTTCAGCTCTCAAAAATTGCTCTCATGTACCGTGAGGTTTATTTTCAGTGAATAATGCTTTTAACAGCCACCTTGCCCTCTGATATTAAAACAAAATGATAATGTTTTAGACAGTTTCCCAAAAAATTAATTTTTTTCTTGGTAATGAGATGTAAACAACATCTACCTCCCAACTGGATGTTGAAGATTCCCCTAGCTTAAATAATAAACTCCGACATCTGTTTCATTTATCAAATAAAGCAAAACAGCTGAGTAGATTCATATGTATATAGGAGATGGTAGCTGCCAGAAAGTGAGTCCTCATCTTTACTACTTTTGTCTCTTAGATTTGTAAGATTGGATCTCATATAGAGGCTCTATATGATTTCTTTTTGACCTCTTTCTCTCCTATTATTTTCAGTAAAAAGTAACAGTTAAAATATATTTCTTATATATGTATGAAAACAAAAATACAGCACTTTCTCCTTTATGTCCACTGAAAAATAAATGGAAAGTAAAGTAAGTGGGAGTGAAGTAAAAATATTTTTGCCCAAGATACTCTTCCACAAGATTTATTTGTATGTGAAGACAGAATACCACCAGTAAATCCAACCAGAAGTTCATGCACCTACCCGGCTGGCAGCGTGCGGACCACCCAGGGTCGTTTCTTTGATCAAGGACAACATGCTTCTGTTGAGTGTTTCCTTCTTAAATTTTTTTAAACAGGACTTTGAAATTTTTTTTTTTTTTTTTTTTTTTTTTTGCAAAGTAGCTTTCGAGCAGCTGGCCACCAGCGAAGCAACTGGGGCCCCACACCTCTGAGTACACTCAACTGTGTTTTCTGACTTGGCCATAGCTGGCCGTGTACCTTGCGCTGGCACCGTTGGGGAAGGCGAATTGAAAGAGCATCTGTGAGGGGCCTGGAAGCGTGGGCCAGAAAGCGCCTCTTGCTTGCGCAGGAGGGACAGCATCCAGCAGGCGCTGGGCAGGGGGGAGACCAGGAGACCGCTTCTGCGGCGGGGAGCTCGAGGAGATGTTCATGTTAAAAATGGAAACAGCCAGCTGTAGGGCATCTTTGATTTCGAGTGGGTGTTCATTTTAAATTACCTGCTGCCCAAATGTTGCACAAATCTCCCCAGTTTTTAACACAGCCAATGTAATTTAATCCATAGGCAGGAGTTAAGGGAAATGCACAACAGCGCTAAGACGTTTTATTGAAGTCCATCAATGACCCATGCATTACTTTCTAGAGGGCTTCATCCTCTAGATCTGATCTGTATATTATATGGAGAAGAATTTGTTATAAGAGACACTGCAACATTTAAGCAATTACAAAAAAAAAAAAAATAATAAACTATGCGTAGGAGACAAAGAAGGAAGATTAAATAGTTTCAGAAATTTTAGTCTTTTTTTAAATAAAAAGGAGAGAATAATAGCTGTTTTTCTTAGCAGCTTTAACAGAAAAATCTTTCTTTTACTTTTTAAAAATAAAGATTCCCCAAACCACATTTACTCTGCCTTCTAGTAAACACACAGTATTGCTATCTCAATCCACAGTAACTCAATAAAAAGAGAGAATGGAGGAATCGTCATATATAACTGCAGGGCAGACAATTTGTCTTTACTGTTGCTCAACTTTTTTCCTGTAATGAATATTCCTGAAAACAATTGTGGCTTCTGCAAAGGGAAATATTCTGTCATTTTTTGGGGGGGAGAGTATCTAGGAAGCAAAGAAGAATGAAATTCCCATCCGTTATGATGATGAGATTGTCCAATAAAGCAGTTAAAAGCACCACTAAAAATAAATGGCTTGGAGCAAGATACAGATTGCCAAACACTGGTTTAGAGGCAAGATAAATAATATCATTGGCAGGCCACAAAACAAAGCTCACTTTTAACAGCTCTAGGAGCGCTTCACTAAATAGAAGATGTCCCTGGAGCAGGATTTGTCTTGAAGGGCTTTTTAAAGGCTGACAAATCTAACTTTATTATCTCTTTCTTCAATTGCACAAAACGCCTCCTGGAAAAACAGAATACGGCTTTGTGTTTGTATTATGCGTAGCAGAAATAAGTTATTCACTACAGTTAAGCATAGGTAAGAAATCAAACAGTTGTTTGACGTGTCCTTTCCTTGCCATCGTAGTCCTACTGGCAACAGCGTAAACCCAGGTTTTCTAATTAATTGTAATCTGGTGGGAGCCTCCGGGCTCACTTTTCCAAATGGAAAGAGCAAATGTGGATGGTGGGCGATGCTGGGCAATGTCAAAAGCTGCTTTTGAAGGTCTGGACCTTCGTGGCTCAGCCTGTACCATAATATGCTGTCATAAGCTCTCCACGTACCTTGTGGGCTAGCAGCGTGCTGGGCTGTGTCAGGAGGAACCCGGCTGGCCGACCAAGGGACGGTGGTGTGGCCTGTTACATGCCATTCATGAGAGCCTGGACTACTGTGTCCAGTTTTGCTCTGGGTTGAAATAGAGGTGTTCTGATGAGATATAAAGAGAAAAGTTATCGCTGTGCAGGCAATTAAGGATTGTAACAGTGGTCCAGGGGGGCTGTGCAGTCTCCATCTTTGGAATTTTTCAGGACCCGCCTGGATAAAAGCCTTAGCAACCTGGTCTGTAGTAAGCTTTGACCCTGCTCGGAGTAGCAGGTTGGCCTAGATGTGTCCCGAGGTCCCTTCCAGCCTGCACGGTCCTCTGATTGTGTGCACAGGAGCTTATAATAATCCCAAGGAGGTAATGTTAGTCATTTCCTAGGCCATTCCAGTGCAACGTATTTGCCACTGACTGAGCATCAACTGATGAAAACCCAGGCCTGCACCATTATGCAGTGTTGAGCTTGCAAAGCCAACAGCCTCTGTAATTAATGAGCAGAAGCGGGCCAGATTTTGAAACTTGGATTCACGGGGAGCCTGGATCGATGAGTCAAGATGAGAAGCTCGATAACTGGTTGCTCTCCTCTCTTGTGGAAGCATATCGAGCTACGTGCTTTGGTGGTGGTTTGCTAGTGATTTGTGACTTCTGGGGAAATCTGAGTCACAGACTTAATGCCATGCTGAGTTGCTATATTCTTATATCAGAAACTTTTTTAGCATGAAATTAGCTATCCATTCTCTGAGTTAGGAACCCGCGTAGCTCTCAGCAAGCCAAATGCCCCTTATGTCTAGGGGTATTCTGCTTGCATAAAGCATCTGATGTTGTACTTGGCAGTATGCTGAGGATTTTATACAGGGCGGCTCACCACTTTTGCGTAGCCAGTTTGCTGAACGACATGATGTCACCTGTCGCTGGCAGCATGACTGTGACATTTTCCCTTACTAAACAAAGTTTGCTGCTGATAAAAAGGTTACTGTTAAGTTTGATTAAATAGCTACCAGGGCAAAGATAAATATTCTCCAGTTTATCTGAGAGATACTCCTGAGTAACAAAGGAAGATATTAATTGCTCTAGTAGAGGTAGAGGGTTTGAGTCATGCTTTAGCGAGTAAGCCAGCGACACATATCCTCTGAAGAATCCATGCAACTCTTCCAGGCTGCACAGTTCACTATTATGAACTCGGTAGACACGTGAAAGAGAACATTTATCCTGTAAAAATATATTTTTTTTTTTTAACACACAGGCTGTTAACCAGGCAGGAGCTGGACCCTACAGTGACCTGGTAACCTGCAGAATCCCCGCATCTGTGCCTGATGCAGTCTCTACCCTCTCGGTGCTGGAGGATGAGCACGTGGATGCCTGTCAGCTCTCACCCTCTGCGTGCCTTGTGCTGAACTGGGAAGAACCATGCAATAACGGAGCTGAGATTACGTCCTACAACATTGACCTGGGTGACATCAGCATTCCAGTAGGGAACGTTACAAGTTACGTTATCAATGATTTGCTTCCAGAAACCTCATACCGGTGAGTACAGGTTTTCTGATGTGGTACAGAGCACTCAGGACGAGATCACATAGCTTAATTTTACATAGGATGAGATCACATAGCTTAATTTTACATAGGAAATGTTTATGGCATGTACAGTGAGTAAAAAAAAAAAAAAAAGGAAAAAACAAAAGACAAAAAAACCCACAAACCAAACTGTATTGATCCCTGTGAGGGGATAGCAATTTGCACACAATGGACTTTTATTTGTATAGCTACAGATATTTTTTGTTTCTAGCATATGGAGATTAATTAAAAGATAATCTGAATTTTAAAAAAAATCATATTGTTTCAGAGTCTAAATTTCTAAGTGACGTTGCCAAAATTTTATTATTTTAAAGTTCAGGCTTATATGTTGTTTTCCCTAGTTGCTAATGAAAAATAAAAATACAGTTCCATGCAGGCAATGAAGAGCAATGCAGCAGAAGATGTGACAAAAGAAATTCTATTTTAATAAATAGAATTGTTCTAATAAAATGTTCTAATAAAAACTGGAATCTGATTGCACCATTGTAAAATCAGATGTGGCACAGACCTGTAATATTTTTCTTTTTTTCTTTGTATACAAGATCACAGTCCTACAAGTCTTGTAGAGTTTATATGAAAAATTCATTTCTCAAATTTTATCATGTACCCAAAAAAGAGAACTTCTTATAGCAAGTATACAAATAAGTATACTAGAAGTTGTTTAAAGCAAGGAACGTGTATTGCTTGCATTGCCGAGTACAGTGGTTCCTGATCTTTGCCTAGAATATCTAGGTTTTAAAACCATGTAATAAAAAATAAAGATGTCGATTTATTAAAAATATAAATGTATCCCTCTGGCAATCTGAAAAAGGAAGGCGAAATAGGAATTTGGTGATTCAGAACCCCTCTGTTCCAGGTCACTGGTATAAATCCAGGGAATCTGACTACGCTGCCGCTGTCTCCAGTTCTTCAGTGGCTTGTAACGCTGTGATCCTTTTTGGCAAAGGCAGTAACGAAGTATAAGCTTTTTCTTGTCGTCTTCTGTGTTTATTTAAGATTCTAGTTTTGTGGTCAGTTTAAGCTAGCATTGCTGTCAAAGGAAGCCTCTTCTTCCGTCCTTGTGTTGTCCCCTCTTGTGCCAGCAAAGTGCTATCGCACCATTCCAGACTGGGAAAGCTGGTCTTATTGAAAACTATAACCATATTTTTTTACCTTGTCAATGGGTAGAGGGAGTGAAGGCCTACGCTAGTTTAAGGTGTTTGTGAAAATATTGCACTTGAGTAAAGCTGCACAAGGGTTTGAGCCCACTCAGGGTGCTGTTGTTATGCTTCTGACCTCCCTCCATCTCCGTGTTCTCCCACGTTCCTCACTCTCTGCCTTGCATCAGCACTGGTGCTTATGTGATCTCACTCTAAGCCAGACCAGGGAACCCAGCTGAAGACTACTCAAAAACCTAATAAAACAAATAAGAAGTTGAAGAGTTTGTCTATTGACTGGCTACCCAGCTGTGGAACGGCATCGTCTTTGGGTGGTTTCATACTCCCTGGTTGCTCCTCATATGTTCCATCGAGTCAAAACCGCTAAAGCAAAAATGAGAGCTTTGAGCAACACAGTCAAGACGGCCCGAATGGACCATCTAAATTCTTCACTGAGGTCTTCCTTCTTCAGTCTTTTTTAGCTGGTTCTTGGTTGCCTACAGCTTCCTTTAGGGAAATGTCCTCGTCTTCAAAGCCTGGAAATGGAGAGATGGAATGAAAGGATGGGCAGGCCATTACTCTTCTTTATAATCATGCTGCGGTCTTGTTCGTGAAGCTCTTACTCCTGCTGCCATGAAAAGTGTTGTTCCACTGAGATCATACTGGATTTTTTTTTTTGCATTCTTATTTAGTAAAAAGCACCATATTAAATCACTTCTTTTCAGTCAGGGAGTCTGCTTGTCTCTGATCCAAATGAAAAGGCTAAAGCACGAGCATTAACTGCAACTGTTCTAAATATTGTTGTAAGACTGAGTTCCTACGAAAAAAAAAATTATTGTGAAGAGCACAAACCAGTGGATGACTAATCAGAAGTAATAGTATATGAAAGCTCTTTTCTTTAATAAAGCAAGAGAAAGAAACCCCCACACCTTGCGTCTCATGCCTGTCAGGGAAGACAAGTGACTGCAGCTGAATTGCAAAAGCACCTCATCTATAGTTGGAAGTCTTTTTCTGCTAATAAAAATAGACGTGTTAAAGTGGTTTTGGTATCAGTCGTTAACTCTTTCATTGATATTTCTTCTTCAAGCCTATCTTGACACCTCTCTCTCATCAGAGAATGCCTGTGCCCTGACAAATGTATCCATAAGGAACATGTTTATCAGGCTATGTGTTAAAAGGTGGTGGGCTTATTGCCCTCCCTGTTCTAATCAGAAGAGCGTTTCAGAACATCACTGATCTCATTCTCTGAATTTGTTCACCAAAGGTTTTTCTTTTCGCGTCAACTTTGTTTAACGCAACTCGCTCTTCTCTCCCTCAAGTGTTTGTTCCCTGCTGTGTTTAAAAGCAGTGAATGTGTTTTCTTCCAGGCCTTGTTTTTCCTAGACTAAACAAGCCAAACATTACTGGGTTTGAGACTCTGAGCTCTCTTGCCAAAGTTTCAGCAGAATTTGAAGTAAATCAGCAAAGGGCTTATATGTTTGGTTGCATTGGAATTTCACTGCCAATGTTTTTGTTTGTGGGAACCCAAAATTGAAAGCAAATCTTGGTTATTATGAATCCACCAAGTCCAGCACTGGAAAGGCAAGTTGTTTCGCACAGCGGTGTGATTCTAACAGCGTGTCGACCTGTGTCCACCCCGTTGGAGTGGTCAGCTTAGGTCTGGCTTTGCTCTGCTGCTTCCAGCTTCTGTGCGGGAAGGGCCATGCGTCAGCCACCAAGTAAAGCCACCAAGTAAAGCCACCACACCAGGCAAACCCCAGGCTCTGTGCAGAGGTGGGCTCGAAGCTGACAAGTTCGGTTTCTGTGTTTTAGTAGCAAATCCAGCCAGCATGCCGCAAGAAGGATTTGCATGCCAAAATGCATTCGAGGCAGGAGGAACGGGGGCATGCCTCTGCCGTGCTGCTGAATGGCCAGCGTAGGGCTGATTTCGAGAGGACTTCTCCAATGGCAGGCACAGACCAGCACTCCTGTTGCAAAAAGCAGATGCCTCGCAAAAGCACTGTGTAAGCATCATTGCTGGTGAGCAGCTGCAGAAATAATGTCCGAGAGTTCTGCAGTCTTTCCGTTTTATTGACATAGCCGTGAAGCTCTGGAAGCTCTGATTATAGGGTAATAATACTTGGACTGGTTTTCTGTGAACTGATGTAACTAGAAGTGAGTTGTTAAATATTCCACGATAAATAAATATTCAACAGTAATAGAAATACCAATCTTGTGTTACACTCTGTTCCCAAGCTTCGCTCAACACTTTCCATAGTTAATTGTGCTGTGCTGTTGAGATACTTCACTGCAAAACAACTTCCGATTTTTAAGAATGCTGCTTTTCTTCTGAAGTTACATAGTTTACAGAAATACATAGTAGCCTTATTAAATTTTAATAGCAACACTTATTTTTAATTTGATTTAGAAATAATAATTCTAGACACGTTAAATTTCTAAACTGTGTCGAGGAAAAGATCTTCCGAGATGAAGAGAGAAGAATGCACATGGATGCTCAAGTTAGCCATGCTTAAGTGGGTTATAAAACAAAATTTATGCTTCAGAGCATAGAACTAAGCCTTGTTCCAGCCCCAGAAGAGCGCAGGCTGAGCGGGGCTCTGCGGGGCTGGCTTGTCCTGGGGGCTGCGTCTGCTTGCTCTCCGTTAGTTCAGGCTGCTGCTGGAGCGTGCTGCTTCTCCTCCCCTTTGAAGTCCGTGGCATTTTAACTCCCAGAGGGTTCCCCAGGCGCGTGCATTGCAACTGGTGGCATTCCACTTCTGGGAACTGGCGAATCAAACTCTTCTCATGTCAGACTCTAAGATTAATTCAAAAGTGATTTTTCAGTTTGTTGGAATACTATACAAAGGATTTTGTGACCAATCTGAAAATAGCATCCTGTTTAGTCTGTTTATTTTCATGGGTCAAGAATCTTATAAGATAAAATGGTCTGTTAAAAATCTTTTAATGCTTTCTAAATTTGCCTAGTCTGATATTTTTTTTTTCCTAAGTGCTTAAAAGATGCAGTGGGAAAACGTGAGAATGAATACAAATATTATTGGCCCAGGGTCTGCAGAATTAGGTACTATCCCTAAATATAGTCTTTACATTTTCAGAAAACTTACTTTCAAATTGCAATTGTCAGATTTTAAAACCACCTTTCCAAGACGGTGTTTGGGGTATTTTAACGCAGAAGCCATTAGTGAAGAAGTTGAAAGGCATTCAGGAAGTGGTTTTATTGCAAATATTTCTACATGTCTATATACTACTTTTACACAAAAATAAAGAATTGGTTTTTTCCAGTATCAGTTCTGCAAACAGTAATTGGTTTCCACTTAATTGTGGAAGTTACCTTCCCCACTGTGGCTGTGCCACGCAGCTGGAGGAGCCCAGAGTGTCGCAGGCTGGGGCAGGGACGTGAGGAAGCACCTGAGCTGGAGCAAGGCTGCTGCAGTACAAGGTGTTCTCCCACCACCATGCGCTCTCCCTCCTCCTCCTTCTTTCTCCCCTTTCTTTTTCCCTTCTTCCTTCTCCCCTTCCCTGTGGACCTTTCCAAAGCCTAGTATCCCTTGAGGAGATGCTGCTGTGGTTCAGAGGGAGGCGAGAGCTGGGTCTGGGTTACACTGCCACGTGCACAGAAAACCAGAACTGGTCGGTTGTGCCTGTCTGACAAAGCTCAGGACCTGGCAATGACAGTGGCAAGTCACAAAGAGTTTTAGGGTGGTGTAATCAGCAGAAAAAAGGTACCCACATCCAGCCACGTTAGAGTCGAATAAATCAATTCTTGCTTTCCCAGTATCATCGTTCATCTGGAAAGATGCCTGTCTCTATTTTAAGGCTGAAGAGTTTCCATCAGCCTTACTGTGCTCCAAAGTCAGAAGTGGCGGTGGGGAGCGTGGATATTTGCGTGTCGGGAGTTGGGAGCAAGAACACCACGCAGCAGATGGGAGCAACAGCAAAGGAGGGAAGAGGAAGAGACGCGTTTTTACCTTGTGCTGATACCTGGCAAAGGGAAGACAAGTAAATGCAGAGGGACGTTCATGCACATATCTAAAAAGCACATCTATCAGCTTCTGCTTAAGCAATGTGACGTGATATTTGAGAGAGATTTGTTTCAATCACTGCTTGTTTTCAAGTGTGGTAGCTGCTGTTTGGAAATGAGTTAAAGTCACGATGCTTGAGGACAGGAGAGGCTGTGTTGTTACTGGGACTTTGGCTAATACAAAATTAAGCCAAAAAAAAAAGGCTGTGTACCCCAGACCGTGTTGCTGTAATCAATCGACAAAAAAGTAGTGGCATTTTGTAGCATAGCTGTTACTGTTCATGTGCATATGCTAATAGATAACTTGCCAGAATTCAGTGAAAATTCAGACAGTTTTCACTTTTTTTCTTTACTGGAAAGACCATTAAATATGAATGTAATGACTCTTCAATCTGAAGCAAACCAATAACATAATATGAAATAAGATCAATGCCTATATTAATTACACTTCTTAAAATACTGGAAAAGCCTTTTGTTCTTTTTACGTCGAATGCTTGTATGCAGCAGTTGAAGAGGAGGCTCCCACTAGCTCTTTCCTCATCCCATCCACCCTTTGGGAGGAGGAGGATGAAATCACCGTTGTGTAGCGTTGGAAGGTGGTCAGGATGCATTTCCTGAAGGCAAAAGGAAGGTTAACAGGAAAATGCAGCTCCATGCCAAGCAATACTTTACCCTCGTTAATGGCTAGGTCAATAAGCAAAGTTTAATGACACATTTACACATGACTCTGTAAACACAGTGCATTCTCACAGTGTACAATTACTTTAGCTGCCTAAGCAGTAGATAAGGCTCTATTATTTTGCAATATGTTTATTAATCATTTAAGCCTTTTTGTTCTTGAAATTGCAGGAAATATGGTTTTGTTGTTTTTTTTTTTAATGGGAAATACTGTTCTCTGGAGGGTTTTTCCCTATGCCTTTATCTCTACCTAATCTTTTTCTAATGGTAGAGCTGAAAACTTGCTGTTCAAAGCAAAGTAATTTTTCATATGTTGTTTATATGAACCTACATCACTTTATGTACTTCAATCAAAATAAGCAGCTATGCCAGCCAAAGACAGTTCTATTTATCTTCTGCTTTCTCTGAAGCAGGCAGCCGGAGGGGTATACCGGGGTCTGCTCCTCTGCCTTCTCCCCCTACCACCTTCCCCAGGGACTTCTGCCTTCTTGGTGGCTGATAGTTTTGAGACGAAGCAACACTTCTTGTAGAGTCTTTTCCCATGAGAAAATACTGGGCCGCTGTGCACAGGATTTCCAAAGTAAATGGCATCTGTCCAGCTATCTAAACTAGGCTGAACTATCTAAAAAAACTAATTAGTTTGCCCATCCTGTTTTCTCTTATTTTCACTTTGATGTAACAAACTTTAGAAACCTTTCAGGCTTGTCTGTACCGATGTTTCTATTTACAGCCTCCTCAAACCTCTTTCGAAATGCATGTTTCACATTTTTGTTATGATGTTGTTGTTGATGTTACCATAGTAAAAGACTACTGCTCTTCACTCGTTCCTACAAGCAGATTCTCATTCTGCAAATTATTAAACTAAGGTGCAAACAGGTAAGATAAAGTGACAAAGCAGAAGCCAGGAGTCATTATCTTAAGAAAGAAATAGCATTTAGAATATTGGCTCAGTCTTAAGGATATTTCCAAATTAAAACTTCTATGGCTAGGTAGGTGGTCTGCTTTTCTCTTCTTCTAAATCTCCTTAATGTGATTCAAATGGCTCAAGAGCTTTTGTGCATCTTGTGAGAGTGGCTTGAGTCCAGCTTTTATTTGATCTAATAGATAGTTCACTGATGGTTAATATGTCCGCAGTTTGTGTAAGACGTGCAGAAGGTTTGTGGATTTAACCTTCTTGGTTAGCTCCTCCCGGTAGTTTTATGTATTTAAATAGCGTGCTTTGGGAGACGCTGCGCACACTGAAATAATACTGTTCTTTGGTCTTCAGAGGTATTTGCCGACATGGAGATGGGTTTCATGGCAGTGACACCGATGCTTTCACTTAATGACTTCACCTAAATTAGTCCATGACCTTTGTTAGACAACCGCTACACACTTCTGCGTTTTACTTATTCATAGTTACACACTTCGCGTTTTCCAGGTTGCGCTTGTATCTGTGCTGCTGTCCCTTGTTCGTGCGGTTAAAGGGACTGCCATCAGGTTCTGACATTGCTTACCCACATCTTTCCCCCTCTGCCTTACTGCATTTCTTGGTATCTTCACTCCAGCTCTTACAATATAAACAGGATGAAAATACTTGTTATGTTTACAGAGCCTTTCATTTTGCCAAAGCAAAGCACTGGTAGCTGGGCGCGGGCACCGTGTTAGTGACGGAGCAGCCCGGTCCAGAAGGCTGTCTTGTTTCTTGAGACTTTTTTATACCAAGAACCTCATGAAAGCACTTTATTTAACATTTACCTTTTTGTTGTTCGTTTTAGGATCAGGATCCAGGCTGTCAATGAAATCGGAGCTGGACCATTTAGCCACTTTATTAAAGCAAAAACCAGGCCGTTACCACCCTTACCTCCTCGGTTAGAGTGCGCTGCAGCGGGTCCTCAGAGCCTGAAGCTGAAATGGGGAGACAGCAGTTCCAAGCTTCACGCTACCGATGACATGGTCTATATCTTGCAGATAGAGGATAGAAATAAAAGGTAAGAGATATGAATCTTTTCCTTGTGTTAATGAAAATGAATTCTGGTTCATCGTAATGCAGTTGTGAATCACAGTAAGAAAAATGTTGTTTTCCTGATTACTTCATACCTACAAATACATACAAAATATTGTTCTAACAGGGATTCTGTGCCTGTATTCTAACTAAGCAAATTATGCAACAAAGCTGTTAAGGTTATTATAGAACAACTGAAATCAGTGCTGTACTGTTGAAATTTTAGCAAAACCCTGGCCCCTCTGCCAATAAAAGTTAATGCCAAGTTTCATGGTCCTAGTGCTTTACCCTTTGGAATACACAAAACAAAGATACTGCACCCAACGTGCTGTGTGTGTTAATAAAACGAATGGTTACAAAATCAGAGGTCTAGGAAAGGCAAACCAGCAGAAGAAGGTTTTTTGGACAATATGACGGTCGGGATTTTACGGCTGTAATATTTTGGAGCATTAGAAGATAGGAGCTTGGCATCAGCTTGGTAGCTACACAATAATTATGAAATAAGGATGCAGAAGAGCTCATTCACCATGTTTCACTTACCTGAAATTTTCTTCAAAGCCATGAGAGCTTTCGGTGTGGAAGAAACACAAAACTGAACATTAAGCAGTCAATGCTTAGCAAAAAGTATTTTTGCGCGCAAACTTTATATGGGAAGATTTGATAATATAGCTCCAAAGTTGCGATGAGATATATTCAATAAAAAAGGGAAGGAAAGAAAGCCAATATGTGAGTGTTGCCTAACAGTCTGAGCTCTTCAATGAATAAATATCATAGATGGCTCATAATTTACTAAGAAACACTCTCAACTAGTTTAATTAGGTAAAATAACTGATGTATCAAGGAGATAATCCTTAGAGACCTTCAGTACAGATCATAATTCGGTGTAAATTAGCATGATTCCTTTAATTTAAATAGAGCTGTGCTGAGTTTATGCCAGCTGAAGATCTGGCCCAAAAGCTCTAATTGTAAGTAATAAAACCACCATGAACAATGCCTAAATACCTCCCAGTATCTCAACTGTACGGATGCAGAGCGGTACGTGCTCCCCTGTATTAATACTGAGAGGTGTCCAATGAATATAAATGCCCATTTGAAAGTCTGACTGATAAAACCAGTTTCTTCGGAGTGCAGTGATGCTTGGCAGGAGCCCATCACCTGCAGCAGCGTGTGATCAAGTCAGCTCTAAAGAAACATCCAGCAGGCTTCTTTTGTTTGCTTTCATGTAACACTGCAGGTAGGATGGTGAAGAACTGTAAATTGTTTTAAACCTGTTTTTATGTTGGAGAAAATAATAAGTTTCCTTGTAAGAATAAAATACGTTATGTTACCTGGCAGCAGAGAAGGAAAGCTTTTTCCCCTTTGCTTTTGCACAAGGCTTTAGTGTCATCCTTTGCTTTTGCATAAACTTTTCTGACTGCAAATGGTCTCTTAAGAGCTGTTAATTAGGAGGAATTTGGACTTGTTACTCTGCTAGGTCGTCTTAGCTTTAAATTTGGCTTATGGTCCACGTGAGCTTGCAGAGGTGCATCTTATCTACATCGCACTGTCTCCTCCTGCTTGAACGGAGTCCTTGCATGAAATGGCTTCCTTTGCTGGTCGGGTTTGCAGCAATTAGTTCAGATAATACCTGAAATGAGCCATAACCTTGAGCCCTCCGGCTGATGAAGCACACCCCGGCGTGGGCGCAGCAGAGGAGTAGAGCGGGTGCGCTGTCGTCTGTGCCGGGTGCTGTGTTTAACAGCTGGAGCTGGCAGGTCTCGGCAACGAGATCTATGTATTTGTTCCCTATCTGACAGTCCCTTTTTGCTCCCCATTGCGCGCATCAATCACGATGAGAGATGGTCCTGAAAGGATACAGCGGCGAAGTTTTGTACGTTCAGGAGAGCTATCATTCCTAATGAACAGAGAATGACAGCCCACACATGAGTTGGTAGAAACAGCAGTTAGTTGCAGAGGTAGGAGTCCTCTCTTAGATCATTCCAATAAAATAAACCCCGTCGTGACTGAGAGGTTACTCACTCGTGTGTATGCTGGTGAAAAATATGGGAGTACGGTTCTTTGAGCATCACTGGCCTCTAATTGCGCAGTGCTGTAACAGGCTAATGCAGGTAAACCGTGGACATCTAGTGGAATAATTAAATAGAATAGAATATTTCAGTTGGAAGGGACCTACGGGGATCATCGAGTCCAACTGCCTGACCAATGCAGGGCTGACCAAAACCTAAAGCGTGTTATTAAGGGCACTGTCCAAATGCCTCTTAAACACTGACAGGCTGGGGGCATCAACCACCTCTCTAGGAAGCCAGTCTCTGGTGACAAAATGACACCAAATAAATCATCTAGAAGGAGGTTTTGGAGTCTTTTATGGTTTGAAAGCGTTGTAGGAAGGTTCCATGGTGTCCCCTCTGTTGAGAGAAGAGAGAGCACCTGACTCGGGGGAAGAGGCTGCGGCGTAAACATGGATAATTCAGAATGGACCCTTGTCATATCCTTAGTCTTTCAGAAGATATTGTTACTGTATTCCCTGAGACATCTGAAATTACTTGTAACAGCTTCATATTGAAATCCCTCAACTCAGTATTACAGTTTTCCCTTCTTCAGTGAATCTGAGCATGCAGTTTCCTTACTGTAACATTGCTTCTGATGAGGTTTAAAATAGGAGTGAGCTTTAAAATGCTGTTGAAGCATTTTCACAAACAGAAATATAAAGATGAGCAGATTCTTTTAAAGAAAGAAAATTGTCAGTAAGTCAAAATCTGACCCTGATAGCTTTAATGGCTTTTTTTGTAAAGATTCAGCTCCGGTTTTATGCAGTGACAGTCAGCCAGTGCTCTTGAATGTGTCCTGCTCATTAAGAATTGTTTTTAACTTGTCCGTGCTGTAATGAGGTATAACAGGCCAGTTGTTGGAGACTAAATGTTTCATTGATTGCAAGGCCTGTGAAACAGAATACTTGGAAATCTCCTGACGCTGATTAATGTAGGGGCTTGAAAAGGTGTGCACATCACAAATGTACCTGCTTTAGCTGTCATTTGCTCTTCAGTGCGTGACATTTAGGAAGATCAAATTAGCATCTCTTGTCCTTTCAATTATCCGTAGCATTAAGTGGAAATGAAGAAAAATCTGTTTCTAGAAAGCACAGTACATGGGAACGTTAGTTGAGAGTAGTTGACCTTTATGTAAAGAGGACTATAAAATTTCCTTTCTTTTTTTAAATAAACTATCAGTTGTGACTTCATTTCCTAACTCTAGTAATGTCAAGAAAATCACGTTAATCAAGTTGCGCTATTTTCCAGAATACTGTGGATTTTTCCTCTCCAGGTGAAACGAATGAACCTAATTATAGTAATGCTTTTGATTCCCCCCCCCCGTACTGGTAATTAGTCTTTAGTTGTTTCTACAACTAATTATACCTCTTAGTGTCTTAAAATGCTTACAGTATCCAGTCTGAAAGAGAGAATTAGCAAGTACATTATTAGTGGGTCATTTATCAGTTGCTTGTGTTTCTTTTAGATGAATATATGTTGCAGTTGAGATGAATTCTATGATTTTTGTGTGTATACAGAATCCAAATAAATATATATATATATATATATATAATTACATTTTAAAGGAGAATCATGGTAAGGTTGGCTAAGAAGTAACCTAAACATATTCTTTAAAAATATCGATGAAGGACCATTGACAATTCTTAATAAATCTGTTTTTGTACGTGAATTGTAAGAGACGGTGTTTACTGGCATTCTAAACTGTAAATGCTTTTGTTATGGTTATTTACTGAATAAATGAGTTATGACCCCATATCACTGGGTAAACAGGTAGTAGTATTTCCCTTTCAGATCATATGAAAGATTATGTATGTAGGTATTAAACTGTTTTAAAATACTTGGCTAAACTATAGGTGCTTGCCATTTAAGGAGATACTATTCTTCAGTATAAATGAAAAATTGATTCACAAAATAGAACTTGGCTAATGATTACAAATATTAATTGGGCACAATCATTGTGCACACACTGTTTTTCTTGTTGGGATACGAATGTCCCAAAGGCCATAGACGTACGTTGAGGTAGTCCTGGAAACTTCTAGCGACTCCAAGGAAAGAACATTTGTAACCAAATGACATAATCCCTTGGTTTGATGTCTTCTACTTGGTGAATTTTACCTTAACTTGAGTACTTATTTCAGGAGGCATCACCCCTGGCGCTCCTCGTCCCAGGAGTGCCTGTTATCACGGTGCAGGCAACAGAGGAGATCTGAGCTGTAAGCTTGGTGGACTCCCGGTTGCCTTCCAGTGCCTCAGGTTGTCGTTCCTCGCTCCTGTTTGGCAGGTCGTGAGTAGAGCCTTTAGAGCCTGAGTATGAGCAGGGGAGACATGCGAGATCTTCCCGGTACCAAAGGGAGATGTGCTGTCCCATCCGTGTCAGTGCCTGCTAACCCAGATGTTAGTGATACTCCTGGCAGTACTGACTTTTTCAATTGCATGATAAGCTATTTCACGCTTTACAGAAAGCTTATAAGAAAGAGAGAACAGTATCATACTATAAAAATCTACACCAATATTTTCCAAGGTGAGAGGAACCAAAAAGCACTTGTCAGGAGGTGGTTTCTAAGGAAAATTGAAACGTGCTTTGAACAGTAAAGCCAGTGCAGAGATGCAGATGGGCTCCTTTTTCCTGCAGAAAGGTTCAGTTTTAGGAAGATCCTAGTCCTTCCAGTGGTTCTCCCATCATTCGCTTGTCTTCACCCAGTGATGCTGGAAACCTTTTCTCCCCCGAGCGTGCTGAAGTTGTATATAACAGAAGAAACTATTTTCCCTTTGTTCCAGCACAGTTTCTCTGACCTAATTCCTCCTTAAAGAAGCATATCAAACAGCAGAGAACCCACAAATGAAGCCCATCTGTCACAGCGTCCAGTGCAGTTTCCCTGGCTGTAGAAGTGGAACATCATAGCTGATGGTTTGGTCTAAGCAGCAGTCTTTGCAGAAAGACGGTGCCAAGTACAGTCTCCGTGTGTTAGGAAGTGGTCCTACGTATCAGCCTTGACACGTATGTTTGCTCTGCATTAACGTGAAGAGAGGTAGAACAGAAATACAGAGAGATAAACTGCTAACCGTGCTGCCTCTGATGACTAGCATAATCATTATCTGGTTACTGCAAGTTTCAAGCAGTCTAATTAAAAAACTGTTTACACCCATGATTTGATCAAGACAATTTACACCCATTTTAGCAGCAATTACTGACATGTATCAGGCCTACTGGCTTGTGAAATTCTATTAAAATATAAAATTAGATACATTAGCATATCCTTGCAAAAACCTGCAGGAAAAATCATTTTCATATTGGGTAAAACAATGATGAAAGGAAATTAACAATTAGTGCCAAGATATATGGCATGCTGCAGTTTGCTCTGCGAGCCTGGCTAAATAGAAAGTTAACATTCAGAAAAGTCTTGCAAAATAGTCGGTCTTCACTTCATGGTGTTGCATCGTCTGGATGAGTATTGCTCTTAACAGTAATCATATTTATATTAAGAGCATTCTGATTAGATACTTGGGGCTTTGCAGTAAGTGCTGCACAAATGGAAGAGAAGGGGAAGAACTGTTCCAAGTGTAAAAAGCTTAACTTGTTAATGCATTTCAGCTTTGTTCCTAGAAACAGGAGTAAAACAACATTTTTAGTAGATACGAGTTAACTGCATGTGCGTCATCTTTTGAAACAAAGTGAGATGTGAGAAAACCATGTTAAATGTTTGAGATGAGATGTTTCAGACATTAGGAATCTAGTGAGACACAGAATTAGGTGCTGTTCCATAAGTATGTTCAAAGAATCCCTGGTTTGGTAGGAAATTTAGTAGTTAACCACACCAAACACAGTACTCTTATATTTTGGTCAGCGTACGTCTGCAGGTACTTCAGACTTCACAGATGTAACTGAGTATTCCAGATGGGAGATCATA
Organism: Platalea leucorodia; assembly: GCF_965183815.1. NCBI lineage: Eukaryota > Metazoa > Chordata > Aves > Pelecaniformes > Threskiornithidae > Platalea > Platalea leucorodia. Next base: position 4,027,211 of record NC_138830.1, on the reverse strand, counting down.
AATAAGAGCAGCATCCAGACCAAAGATTGTCGCCATAATGAAAGCCATTTTCTGCACATCTTTAACAACCTCATAAGAAAAATAATGCCTTTTCAGGATAATGACTATTTAATATCTGAAGTGGTAACGGGGTTCAGCTTGGAGCCACAGGAACACGTTGGCCAGTTTTCCAAGAGCACAGCTTTCGGTTCCAACTTCATTTTGCTGAAGCTGGTAAACTAGAGGCTATGCTTTGCTTCCTTAGCGAGCGTTGCCAAACTAGATTACTGAGACTGTCGTGTCAGTAGATAGTTCTGAACGTGATGTGCTGAATGAGAATCATTTTAAGGTTCATAGAGGCTATTAGTTGCTGCCACATTAGGGAAGTGGGTCGCAGTGCTGCACAAGGAAGATAAAAATGCATGTGTCTGTAAGAGCATTAGTTTGCTGCTGCTGAACTCTGTTTTGCTTTTAGCTTTGTTAAGCCTGCTCTTATTTATATCTACTGTTACTTATTAATACTATTAATTGCTATTGCAAGCCATGGTGTTGGTAGCTGCCTAGTAATCTCATTCTTCTCGACTGCGTAGTTTCAACAGGCCGTTGGATGCTCTCCCTAATTTCTCCCAGATTTTTCATTCAAATGCTGTTCATTCAGATTAAGTTGTGCTCAGTGTTGTCCTTCCTATCTGTTCCTTGGCCTCTCATCTGGCTGCACACAGGAATCATCTGTCAGGCACTTTGCTGATCTGTCTTCCATTCCTCCTCAATGTGCCCAGAAGCTCCTTCCAAAAAAGTAATTTTTCTTGTCTATGGGGGAGCTTCTGTAGGTTAAGGCATCTCCATTTTCAATAATTCCAGACATCTGACAAGTGACTATCTGTAGTAAATATAGATTACGTGCTCAGATTCAGCAGCAGATGAAAGATGATCTAGTAGAAGCAAGCTAAAAATCGATTTTTGGCTGCAAGTACTCTTTGTGTAGCCTGCAAATGTGCTAGGTAGTTAAGCGAAGAAAACAAAACTCTTCCCATCTGACTATTATCACTTCTCCTCCTGCCTTTTTCCACTCTCCACTTAGTTTTTGCTTTTCTAACTATAAGGAAGGAAAAGTTGCCTTCTTCAGTGACTCCTGTTATTATGCCTATAAACAAAAATTATATTGACAGTGCATTGTGGAGGTTAGTTTCTAACCACATTACGAACAAGCATACATTATAAGCTTTCCAAAAGGTATCTTCTAGAAAACAGATCTCCAGATGAGAGGAGCCAAGGTGTCCTATCGGTTTGGTCCACACCTCACGTTAGGGCTGGAAGTCAGGGTTGGTGGAGGTTGTGGGAGCACAAAACTCCTTTGGGAACCCCTGCCCAGGTGTTTCCCTTCCCTCAGCACCTGGCTGCAAAAGACGATGCCAAAGAGTGGCTTGGAAAGGTGCCCCAAACCTGCCATTCAGCCGGCAGTGCTGAAACGATTGGCTCAGCCTGGTACTGGGTATGGGAGCGCTGAGGGATGGGAGGATGGGCGATGCTGCAGATGTCCAGCTTTTCTCTTTAAGCTGAAGATTTTTAAAATACAGCAGAAATTTAAAAAATCGTGCGTTGACTTTACTCCTGTATCTCTGCCAGACTGACAGAATAAAAGTGCACTCTATACTTAGTGTGGATCAGAGAGACATCGCAAGGTGCTCACGGCTGGGGAAGGATAAGTTAGCCCATTGTGAGAGGTATTAGTTCATCATGCTTTGTACTTAGGCTTCAGGGTTCCTCTACAGCCTCTCTTGAACAAACAAAATGGTGCTTCTGTTTTGACCCTCGCCGAAAGCTGTTCTCATCATTCCCCTTTTACTGAGTTAATTCCATTCTGCTTCTGGCATCTAGGTTTAGTAGAGATTAACGGCACTTTTTCTTGCATCAGCAGGAGCAAGCTTCAGCATAAAGCCAAGAGGTGTTAAACCTTCCGATCCGCTCCGGTGATGGGGATGCAGGCAGAGTCCAGCATGCAGGGGATGACGAAGGGAGCGCTGGCCTTGCCGGCATCGTGGGAGATAGGGGCGTACTGGAGCACTGTGGTCTCCAGGGATCGGAGCTGAGTTTGTGAAATGAAGTGTGGGTGCAGTAACTCCAGAGAAGCTGTGCCCAGCAGAAGGGCTGGACAGGTTTTTTTCTGCTCAAGAAAAAAAAACAAACAAACAAACTTCCATTTCAAAAATGGAAGTTCTCCTTCTCAGAGGATGAACTAGATGTTTTTGTTTTGAAGCTTTGCTTTCCTGGGTGCCGCCTTGTAGCGTAGGGACCTGCTGGTGGGGAAAGAAAATCACGTAAATCAGTGAGTGTTTGATAATGTTCTTTAAACAAAATAGAGAACAGTCCTAAAAAGTAAGTGGGGGCTATAATTGTGCAGATAACAGGGATGTTGATTTATGAAATTCATGTACTTTATTTTCTAATTACGCAGTTGCCCGTGTATGCTGAAACGAAGCCTCAGGTCGCCAGGTCAGACCAGTGCTGTATTAATGATTTCTCTCCAACCAAAATTGTGGCAGATCACCACATTTTTCTGGGAGGCAGTAACCGAATCATCCGGATGGCTATTTTAGCCTTTGTGCTTGGCTCAAGATTGCTGTCTTATTTAGTGCTGTACAGTAGATTTTCTTTCAAATTGAATTGTCGTAAGGACAAATGGGTTAGTAAAATATAAACAAAACCCAAGAGTTTGAAAGGGAACCTGCTGATTAGAATGTACCGAGAGCTAATGAGCAGAGGTAGAGCGAGTACATTCATATTCCTCTGCTCGACTGGAAGTGACTAAAGTGGAGGAAACAAAATAGCTGCGACATGTAAAACATTTCCAAGAAGATCTTCACTGAGAATAAAAAGGTATTGATGAAAATCTAACAGCAGCGGTGTCTCCCAAGCAATCGCTTCAGGACATTGTGTTCTCGCTCCTCCGCTGTGTGTAAGTAAATGAATAATCCGTGACCGACATGAGAATGTCTGGGAAGGGGAGAAGTGGGATCGCTCGAGGGAGGTGAGGGGGACGCAGCCTCCGGGGAGCGTCTCCGTCCCTGGAGAAAGTTGCTTTCTTTTCAGTTTCTGCTGTTATTTTACTGGAGGGGAGAGGCAACACTGCAGCATGTTAAATATGAATACTGCGGATATACTCGTGAATGATGCAAACTTTAAAAAAAATTAATGCAACTGTATTGAGAATGCCATTAACCTGCAGAGTTAGTCTTTTTTCAGAGACAGGGTACCAGTTTAAGGTACACAGCCTACTGTCTTTTAAATGCAACTGGGCAAACCTCTTAGAATTGAAAATTTCTTGGTGCTTATTAGGACGCTTCAGGGATTCACACGAGTGGTCTGAGCAGGTAGAGGTTGGAGAATGAAGACATCTTGGCTGAGACACACTTGAGCATGTTTGGTGCTTTGGTTTTGTCTGTCTTGGAAGGAGAGAGTGATGAAGAAATAAGAAACCAAACACACGTATTTCTGTAAGTGTGTTCCTGTATAGGAACAGGAGCAATTTTGGCTTGTTTAAACCACTTGTGCCCCCGTACTATCCCCACAGTTTTACCAATGCAACTGTCCTAATGTAACGTTGGACCAGCTAAGGAACTAATCCAATATAAGACTACCAATTACAGAGATCTTTAACCTCTGTCAGTTCTCAAATCCAGTTCACCTTTTAGCCCTATAAATATTGCTACTGAAGGAGCAGCACGGGGATGGGAGGTTGGGGCAGGTGTAGCTTGCCCTAAGGGACCTTCCTAAGGGACCTTCGCTGCAAACATCAGCATATTAGTATTTGGGCGTGATTTCACTAGAGTTTCAACTAACTTTTTCAACGTTGCAGCTAAAAGCCTATCCATTTTGATTGAAGGGACAAGGAGTGGCAGTTTGTCAAGCTGCAGTGTTTCGGTCATGTTCAACCGTGTGCCCGTCCCTCAGCTCCAGCCCAGCCGTGCGGGGAGGAGGGATGGAGGAGGCTCTCCTGAGCCACGCACCCGGCTCCTCTACAAGCCTCCCAGCTCCCGTGGCCTGATGTGCAAGTTGTGTTGCTGCCCTATGGAGACTGGGGCTTGTGTCTTCTCATATTCAGTTTATGAATGATGTAAAGCTCTGTTAGGTAAGTGAAGTGGGATGTAGGGAAAAAATCCACCCTCCCAGGGTACTTCAGCTATTACCCTGAAAAGCCAGAAAGATTTTTTTCATGGCTGTGCTGTGTTAATGACCATGCTTATGGCATCCCACAGCACCTGAGAAGGAAAACTCATTGTCCATGTTCAGATGGAGAACTGAGTAGAGGCTGGAAGAAAGTGAGAGGGAGATAGAGAACATGGGAGCTTTTCTGTACGCAGATTAAGTCAACTTTTAAATGCATAAGAGATTAAGTCCTCGCAAACAAGCTCAAAGCTGGCTTGTTCTTAAGAAAATATATGGAACAGGGCCTGGATAAAGCACAGTGAACAATGTCAGGCTTGCCAAGAAGGCGAAGGTATATAGAGCTCACATTTAAATGTGCTTTTTAAAGTATCTTTAGATTTAAAAAATCAGCTTGCAATAATATGGACAAATTATCTTCCTTTAGACCATGTTTAATGGATGCAGACATCCCAGTAGCAATGTGCGATCACACCGATCGGTTCAGCTTTAAGTTCGTTGCGGTCCTTTGGCAGAAAACCTGGGAGACTGAAGAAAGACTGTAGGATAAGTCTCTAAGTCTATAGCTATCTACATCGAATAACTACACTATTTTTAAAAATAACAGAAATAATTCTAGAGGAGTATAAAGTACCTACTTTAGACATGAGGAAAATACTACATTATTATCAAAAAATCACTAGTATTTTGAAGTTAAAATGTTTCATCTTCATTATGTTTCTTCATCATGATCTGCATCTTCAAAGACAGTGACAAAGCATGATTGTCATAGTAAAGCCTAACAGCAATTGAATTTGATGGACTTAGTAATCAGCCTTTCTTCTTCCAAAATTGGAAGCCCTCTTTCTTCAAAGATGGTTGAATCTCAGAAGTTTAAGTGTGCTTCCATTACAGTCTTGTGTATTGAACATAGATGCAAGCTTTTCCATAATGGTTTTTGCTTTCATTACAGAGGTTTTTTGAGATAGAGAAGTGGAGGTGGAGAAGTAGGGGTGGAGATGGAAACCGGACGGAAGCATTAGTCCAATTCCCAGATGACAGGAGGAGCGCAAGTGTTTTGCCAGATCACTTTTTCAGTGTTATGAAACCTTAATCATATTCAAAAGGCGAAAGTGTCATTTCAGGACTAAGTCATTGGTATTGACCATATAAATATGTCTAGCAAGTGTACTATAAGCCCAAACTGGGGTATGGGTGTGCTTGTGTGGTAGCTGGTAAGGTATATTTATCCTAGCTCCACGGATGATTATAAAAAGGTCATTAGTCTAAAATACTGCATTGCTATCTGTCGCCCTCGGATCGGGGTCAGAGACGAGTCTCAGCGGTTCTCTGAACACTGCAGTGGTTTCTGAGCCAGCTGCCTGATTGAGCTACAACAAGTGGAGAGGGAGGCAGAGACAGTAGTCTTGTCTCTTCAGTCTTAATGCTGTCCTAAATACGTGTGCTTTTTGTTCATCGTGCAGTGAATCCCAAGAAATTTTATTCCATGAGAACAGGTCTGTGGCAGTCTTTTGAAATGTGCCATAGCTCCTTACGTGAGCCTCAAAAATGTGGGATAGCAGGCAGTCCTTAAAACTGTATAAGCATAAGGCTGGAAAAAAAAAATTCTTCTTTGGAAATTGGCTCTAAAATCTCCTCTTAAAAACTTGTGGGCATAGATCTTTGATTTCCAGTCAAGGTGAGGGGCTCACTAAAACTCGGTGGGGGTAGTAAGTCACATTAGTCCTCAGAGTACATTTCCAGCAATTTAAATTACCTGAACATTTCTTTTTACTACAGGTTATTCTTGATCTCTCTGTTTGTACTTCCGTGGATTTCAATCATCATGTAATATGAATTGATTTCTGTCCCTGAGAGCTAATGACAGACCCAGTTTCTTTGAAAGGCTCAAATTGGTTATACTGCGTATCTCATGCAAAGCCAAAGGACTTATTATCGAGGATAAAGCTAGCACCTAGATAGGGAGGTCAAAAACAAATCTCTTTGTTGGCTTCCTGGTGATTTCCAATCCGCTGAAATGGTTAAGATATTTGAAGAAGTGTACTAAATCATCAAAAAAACTATGTGATCCTACGCGGTGAATTTTATGTTCTCCAGATTCAGGACTCTTGCCAGAAGACCTTGTTCCCCAGCGGAGGCGAAGCGGGTTGGTGCAAGATGCTGGGTGCTCCCTCTTTATTTACCTTCACCCCCGTTCTGCTCAGCACCCAGGGGCCAGGATCTCGGTTAGAAATTGCTGACATGTTACTGAAAATACGTGACAGTTACTGAAAAGCATTTAGCTGAGCAGAGCCATTGAAAATAGAAGTCAGATTCTCTCTAGCAACTTGTACTTTTTTTTCCTTCCCTTTTTTTTTTTTTAGATTAAGTGACATTGATTTTTTTCTACATTACATTGTTGGACAAGTTTGTGCGTGCTGATGTTTAGTCTTGTCAATGGAAGTATTTTGGAAGTCGTTTCCTTAGTGCCGTGTCTTTTTCCTCGAGCAGAGCTGTCGGTACGGTTGTCCCCCCGAGCTCCTAAGCTGGCACCTTTTTCCATCCTCCATATCCCCCTGGCTATAATCGTGCCTCCCCCATGCCTTTTCACTCATAGGCCACCATGTATTCTCTCTCTGAATCTGTTTCTGCCTCTGCTGTTTGGCTGTCTTCAGTCCGTAAATTCTTCAAAACCGAGAAGTGTGTAATACATTACACATACGTTATGCAACCCGTATGTTCTGATTTAAATAGAGTTCCTCTGGCTTAAAATGGCACGGATGTGCGCAAGATGTGTTTTTTGGGTCTTAATGCGCGAATGAAGTACAAATCAAGCAATAAAAGATTCAAAGTATTAATCTTGTTTTAAACATACTTTTAAAGCAGCAGCACACGTGGTGTATTGTAGTAGACCACGGGTTGAATCTGTTTTGATGACTATGTAGTAGGAAATGCATTGACAGATGTTTTTCCTGATAATTCACATAATCGTTTTGCAAGGTATTAGTTGCAAAAGGGGCAATGAACTTCTGCTTTCCCTGCCCTACTAATCATTGTTAGCGCGTTAATAACGTGCCATTTTTGTACTTGCCTTTAACAGCTCTGCAAAGCACGTGGTGCCAGTTTTCCCAATACGGATACGTTGCCCTGATATGTGTAATAGCCAGAAATGTCAGTGCTGCTCCAGTGTAATTACATGTTCTCATTTTCATTGTTTCCAGGTTTATTCCGATTTATAGGGGACCAAGTCATACGTACAAGATACAGAGGCTGACAGAATCCACTTGTTACTCGTTCAGAATACAGGCGGTCAATGACGCTGGGGAGGGACCTTTCTCAGAAATATGTACCTTCTGCACAACTAAGTCAGTCCCACCTGCAATCAAAGGTACGTAATAGATCTTTTTCCATATGCATAAGTAACACATAATTATTTACGTAATTGGTAAGTACGCAGTGAGTTTGTAAGGGTTAACATAAGTATGCAATAACACGTGAAAAATCAGTTTGTGCTGCTTGTGTATTTCTGTGAATTGTGAAGTTTACATTATGGTGGGAAGCTAAATTATCACCAAAAACTTCATATAAACAATATAAATATTATACCAACCACTGTTGTTATACATAAACTGTTAAAATGCTGCTGCTAACAATAATGTTTACCAAGGGATTGCTCTGGATACTGCGGCACTTCAGTAAGGGTTGTAACAGTTTTAGTATGTATGTGTACATACCAGCCTAAGCGTTAGTAAAGTTGCATGTTGTTTAAGTTGTGTAGGTGATGTTCAGCATAGCACTTCAGAGTTTATTTTTCTTTTTTAATTTATAAAATTAATAATGATATTTCACATACATAAAACATTAGATTCTTAATCTCACTTGGCATGTGTTCCCCTAGAAGAACAAAAGGCCTAATTAAATGAAGTTTTATATTGAAACGTCTTTTACGGTGTGTAAGTTTTGGCCTAAGTAATTTTGCTCCTTCCTTCCAAGGAGAACTATTACAAAGATAAACTCAGCTGAAATCAGATGCACCTTTTTCTCCTGTGTGCTTAAAACTCCTTTGTCACGCAGTACCGTTTACTGTGAGAAACAGCAACTGTTCGGTTGTCAGAGAGGTTTCATTTGCTCGGCTGTATTTAAAATCTGGCTTTGGTGATTTTTACACCGTTAGTTATCAAAGATTGAGAAAGAGGAAAACACTGCTGGGGTGTAACTTCCCTGGTGCCTAGGTTAGCTGCTCTGAATCACCCCCAGGGAGAACAACACTCAAGTGCAGAAAGGACATTAGGAGATTGGCTTCACTACGCTAAAATCAACGTATGTGAGATTCCCACCTTCGTTTCTACCTGGATATCCCCTGGGTTTTGGCATTTGCCTCAGTGCTGCTTCTGGAAGAAGATACCTGCATGTGGTTGGTGTAAAGTTCAAGGGTAAATATACTTATCCAGCGGTGAGCTGTCCTGACTCACTCCAGGCAGTTGTAAGGTATGCTACCTGCTGGGTCAGCCAGGCTGCGTAGGTGACGGTGGCGGGGAGGGTGTGCTTCACAGCTTTAGCATCACCTGCAAGTTGTCGGGGTGCTTGGGCACAGGCGCGTGTCGCTCGTGGGTGCCGAGTCCATGCTGCTGTTGCTTCCCTTAGCGGCACGAAGTGGATAAAGCTAGCACAGGGATGCCGGCATGCACTGTAGGCACATTTTTGTTTTGTTGGATAGCAATCCATTTTATTAAATTCAGATCTCACCTAGGTTTTTGTTTTGAACTCCCTGCCTGCCTCTTTAGTTCCTGTTCAATATGACTCATACCCTGGGCTGAATATCAAGCAGTTAAGATACGGTGCAAATACCGGGTTGTGTGTGGGCTAGGACCACAGGTACATGGCAAAATACTGACTCTCACAGAGAAAAGGGCACAACAAAAACTGCGTTGGTGAACACTCACCGTGGGGAGGTAATGCCATAGCGAAGAGAGATCTGTTGAGGCAAAATGATGGTGTTGATTCCCTTCTGTGTTCGGAGCCATACAGAGGAATGTAGGTGATAAACTTCAGACGGTTTTTCATGTATCAGAAGCACATGTTTATTCTCCTATAAAGTATCCTAATTACTTACTTAGTGATATCGACCCTAAAATAGCATTATTGTTAATGGCAGTGTTTTGTGAGTGTCAGACAAAAATCTACATGTATCAGGGTGAAGGGTGGAAGGAGGAGGGAAAATAATTGAGAGTGGTGGTGTCAGCTGAGATGAAGGCATCTATTACCAGTCTCTCAACACTGGCAGATGTGCAGAGTGAAGCAAATGGATATTGATTACATTTGGGTCCGCGTATGATTCATGTGTTCCTCTTGGGTGGTAACGAATTAGTCTAAAATTCATGTAATGTATGCAGCAGCATTTGTTTCTTTGATAGACTCTCCTGTTGTCTGTTTTTGTAGGGTTGGGAATCTGTATTGCCTTTAACAAGCTCATGTCCTTGCACGTGCACATGTTAACCACTCGGTAAAGCGTTTAGCGCTTTCTTTCTCCAAGTTTCATTTTTTTGGTCATGTGCTGGCTTGCTCTGCCTGATAAAAAGGTTGGTGGACACTGGATGCTGTTGCAGTTGTTTTGATGCCTTCCAGTGGCAGATGCACAGTTGTACACGTAAACACGCTGCCGCTGTTAGTACTCTGCTCGGCTCACCTGCGGGCTTGCCGTCAGGCATCGGACCGTGTCTTGCAGTTTTCAGCTGGTGAGAGAGATCCTTTCCCAAGGACGGCAGCATTGTAACAGCTGACAAATTGAATTTCTGAGAGGTCTGGTGAAAGCCCTAGTCTGAGCCTGGCTAGAAATAGCAGGTCTGATCGTCTGAATGTCAGGCTCAGAATTAGATAAGAGTCCAAGTCTTTACTTTTGCTTGTACTTTTGCTTCCCAGGCTGGACTTAATCTCTAATACAGAAGATTATTTAGCTTCCCTTCTCACATTCCTTCTCCTGTTTTTCCAGAATGAAATGTTTGATATTGTTCTTCTCTTTCCATGACATGTAGCATGGGAGGAATATGCAGACGTCTCCACTGGCACAGAACTTCACAAAATTACTGCTTTTATTAATGCCCGTGTAACGCGTGCGTTGGCTTCGGCTTTGAAAAGATCAGCGCACAGCATTGCAATTGAATTTTAAAAGTTCAAAGTTTTCTATCACATCCACTCCCCCTTTCTAGCAGCTCCCACAGCTGCCAGATGAGAGATGCTCTAATAGCTCACTCTCCTTCTGCAGGAGTCATCTGAGTCCTACAGTAAGCTTCTTAGGAGCTTCTTGATCAGCTCTAAATTTCACCCAATTTTCTGTGAGCAGTGTTTGTCATTGTTTAATACCCTAAGAATTCTGAACTGCTTAATCAGGCAAGACTGTCCTGAAATAAATGTGACTTTTGAGTGACATAAAAATCCAGCCCCAGTCTTCTTTCATTCAGTGGTGAGACCAATTTGGTTTTTGGCCACATAAATACAGTACAGATTATGTGCTACTAACCCCTGTGATGTCCCAAAGTTCTGTTTTTAAAATGTTCTTGTATATATCCCAATGCGTGTAAAATTAATAAGATTTCAAGGCAGTCTTTAAATTAAATGTTAACGTTATTTAATTTTATTGTAGCCCCTCGAGTGACACAGCTGGGAGGAAACGCCTGTGAAATTACCTGGGAAATGGTCCCACCCATGAAGGGAGATCCTGTTGGTTATGTTCTGCAGGTACTGGTTGGAAGAGAATCTGAATACAAGCAGGTAGGAAAATGGTCTCGTTTTGATATTGCTAAATTGATGATATAATGGAAATGGTCTTGAACATTCGCTGTGCTGCTTCTTTCTACTGTATTGAATTACACCTTATGGTGATGCGTCATGAACTTTGGTAAAGGCTGAGTCAAAATTAAGGACTGTAATAGGTTGTTTTGTCCCCAGAGGGACTATGTAGAACATCATTACCTTATTGGATGATTTGCGCTCTGTCCATAGTTAATCACTATTTCTAACTGAACTAACCTTTGAGAAGTGACAGTTCTGTCCACCCATGCTTTCTTCTGAACTGGCTGGTGCTAACTGTGGTCTGCAGATGAGAAGATGAAGTAGGTAGGTTATCCTCCTCGTTCACTAAGCCAATTTCAAGACCTTCCATCGAGGATTTCGGTCAAGTACGCAACTGTTGATCGGTTTGTTCAGCCATCCCATTCCTGTCTGAGGTTTCGATGCAAGGAAGTGTACTGCTGTATATCAGCTGCCCCACAGAAACCGTGTCTGTTCTTGCACCGTGGAAACAAAGTGAATGAAGTATGGCTGATCCTCCTTTCCTTGTCATCAGAGATCACAAGTGGACGTTTCCCTTGTGAAAGAGAACAACTCATTCACAGCTAGATCTTTTATTTCACCTGTCACACCTCCGACCATGTGATGACCCTGTCTTCTCCCTGTCCTTTCTTTCATTGTCATATGGATTCCAAATAAGTCCGAATTAGGGAATGAGATATGTTAAACCTTAAATTAAATTCTTAAAATTGTGAATAAGGTAGTACTTTGCAACTGTCTTTGCTCCTCTTCAGTCTATTTTTGAATGTTACTGTGAATTAATGAATTTTCAAAAATAACATAAATAAAGGCAAGACAATTCATGTGGATGCTAAAGATTCAGAAACCTAACCGTTGTTTTTCTCGGGAAACATTTTTGGTGCTGATATAGGTAATAAAACCTCCCTGTACTGTGTTGGCCTCATAATGTCAGTCCTAAGTGGATAAGTGGACCCATTTTGCTGTTGCCTGATTCACAAAGTAGCCTTGATGTATAACCTCCACGTACAGCTTTAGTAAGCATAGCTTCAGTGCTTAAAATGTTCTGGATGTCCTTGGGGAGAACAGGGCATGGCTTCATGTTCTTTTAAGGTAGGTGATGGCTTAATATTTGCAGTCCAGAAATTGTGGTATGAAAAAGCCCAGCAATAAAGGAAATAAAAAGTACCTTCAGGGTCTTACATCAAAGGTCTTCATTTCTGATGAAGCATGACCCTGCTGAGGGGTGTTTTGCTTGAGTTTTCACAGGTGACTCGCTAAAAGAAGGTCCCGGCTGGGATGCTCAAAGCTGGCACTGTGACTTCTGCAGCTGGGCTGGCTGGTAACCGGCTGTGGGAAACAGGGAGAGTTCCACTCTTTCACGGTCTCAGAAATCGGTTTCACCCATCAAAATTATTTATCTTCATCACAAACGTGGGTGTCTTCTCAGCACCGGGCACGTCACTGACGTACTGTCCGTTAGCTGAGCGGCGGTAGCTGTGTGCGCGTGCTCTTAGCTCCGGTTATGTGAATAGGAGATAAAATATACGAACGTCTTTCAGTGATTTTCTGGCTAATGCGTTTGACTTTACCTTTGCTCTGGCATGCGTGCGATCACTTGCTGCTCTTTAGCTGAAAAGTAATTTTAGTGATATGTTAATTACGTTTTAAGTGCAAGACCTAAATTTACTTTCGAATCTCTTTTGTTCCCTGCCAGTGACATATATATTTTGCATAGGTATCTCAGGGGGCATATTATACTAGAAGAGTTTTGCAAATTGTTTTGAAGGGTTGCACAACTGAAAAATACTGTAGATTTTCAGGCTGTTAAATACACCCATGAGAAAGAACAGTGTCTTAAGTGACTGGAGTTCCTATAGCAGTCGCCAGTGCATTTTGCAAGAGCCAGGGGTAGTATAGCTGGATAAGAAGGAGAAAAATAGCTGCATGAAATCATTTTTTATGTCCCACTGGCTTGGAAATAAATGCAACAAATAGCTATTTCAAGCTATTTAGGGGCTACGCAGGACTTCATATCGCATGTCGGGTCGCTCATCCTCAGATGCTTTCACCTTCACCCACCCTCCAGGACACAGTTGTCTCTGTTCTGCGACATCTTTTACACCAGCCCAAACGCAGATGGGAAGCGTTTCATAGAATTAAAATCCACTTCTAAAATTACCTTAAAATTGAAACTTTTCAACTAATGAACACATAAAGCTGTTTCTCTGTTACAAGTCTGTAATCCTCTCAATAGATGGCTTTATTTGCAGCAATTTAAAGGCAACTATTTAAGGCAAGGCCTTGAACAGTTTTAACTAGGAAGACATGTTACAAATGCACGGAGCCACGGCTGCCTGTCTGCTCCCAGTTGATTTACTTCAGGTGAATACAGCTGATAGGTGACCAAAACCAGTTTCCTCATTTTACCTTAAAGCTCTAATTCTTGCTTTCAGTGTTGAAATGAGTAAAAGCTTATGAGTCTAAGTTCACGTGCAGGTATCTCCTGGAGCAGAACAAACCAATTAAAGGGTAAAGCATTCACTAAGCATTACCATCTGCAGAAGTGACTATGCATGGCAGAAATCAAGATGATGATGCATGTCAATCATTTTTTGTGTGTAGGGAATGGGAGAATGATATATGTCTCTGTTTCTCCCCCAGGAAATTTTGCAAAGATATTGTTATTCTGACAAACATATTGGGAAGATGTCATTATGCCTTTTGTGATAGGGGCTTAGCATTTATCCTCTGTCATGCATTTTAAACTGGTGTGATGGTGTTTTATTGACAAGAACATTGTATGCTTTACATAGCAGATTTTAGTCTTTGCATCCAAATAAAAGCTTGGAAATGGAAGATCCTATCATCATGAAAACTGACTTAGAACTTTTTAATGACGATTGTGATTTTAATGACTTTTCAAAACACGGCTATATCCCATGACTGTTTGGGGAGCAGTTGTGCACATGGAGTGGCATGGTGTCGAGCACAGAGTCTCAGTGGACTTCATAAGAAAGCTCACACAAATCCGTACTCGGGCAGCACAGATGTGACACTCAATTCCTATTTCTGGGAAAATTTTACCTTACAGATCTTGACCCAGCTCTTTGCTAGGAAGCCCTTCAGAAGGTGCAGAATGCGATGTTCTCCCATATTAATTTCATTAATAGAAGAGAAAATCCACCTGGGCACTTTGTGCTGACTAAGCATGAAGTAGTCTGCTTCGGTTTATTCTGGCACAGGGTCAGGTGCACGCTGAAATAAGTGGCCATGTTTCACTTCCATTATTCCCACAGCGTAGCTCTTTAGTACACGGCACGGGTTGTTCTGGGACCACCTGCGGACCAGTATCACGTAGGACATCGTAACACCTGTCTAGTGTGTTTTGTATCTGAAGTGAATAAACATAGAAAAATCATTATGAAATAAAACATTAATAGGAGAAAACAAAGCCTATCTGCCATCTGTTAGCTCTCAAAGTTCGAGCTCCTTAGTCTTTTTGCTGTGTATGCCATCCTAGAGATGAGGCCCTCGAGAGATGTAAGAATGCCTAGGAGCAGCCACCGGTCTGTACTTGCACCTTGCTTATGCTGTAGAAACAAATGCAAGTTATAGAAAATAATCATCTTCATTAACTTATAAACTGCATCACTTTAGCATTTCCTTCCTCCGCTGCAATGGCAGCCACTGATGGGCTTTTGGGTAAAGCTATCGTTTCTCTCTGGATCATCACACCTGAGCTGCCTCCCTCCCGCTGTATGCAGCCCTCCGCCTCCAAAAACCAACACTCCTCCACCAGTTCACCTGGCAGAGGTGGTATCAAAGTACTCAAAAGCCCTTTTTTTCCGAATGGGGCTATAGCCATCCCTGCCCTCCTCTGGGAGAACCCATTGTGAATATTTCTCCGCTGAGAATTGTCTGAAGAACTGGATTTCCAGAAGCTAAACAGATAACAATTTAGCTCCCTAAAAAGCATGTTAAAAAAATATTAAATACTCCTTTTCCTGTTTCTTACGCAATGCGTTCCTTTGTATTTGTACGCTTCAACTATTCCGATACTTGAAAAAGCAATGGCATTATGACATTACAGTTCTTAGGAAATCAGATTTTCCTTGTTTATGACTCAGGATGTAAATCCCGGCAGATTGCAGGGATCGGTGGCCCAGCTCTGTTTTTTCTGTTTGTTGCAGTTTCAGCTAGCAAAGCAAAGCTTGCTCAGTTAGAACTTGGCTTTCAAGTGTGTTAAAATTGTCTCCAGTTTTGCACAGTTGTAATCTGGAGCTCGGGGAGCGGGCTGGGTTGTGCGGCGCAGGAGCTGAAGCTTGGGATAACAGTCGTAACACTCGGCAGCCTAAGTTTTAGTTTCCCAGTTGAGCAGCTCTGGGGATCGAATCACCGATCCGTGGGAAATGAGAGCCGAGTTTTAAAGCTTCTTTATCTTAAGTTGTTTGCCAGTGAGGCAAAATGTTCTACCTTTGACATTTCTGAGAATTTGGAGGTAATGGTGTTTCATCAGCTTCTGCCACAGCTCTTCTGGGAGAAAACTGTCCCCAGACGCTTTCCAAAAGAAGAAGAGATATGGGTAGAGGCACTGGATGTGTAAAACTCCCCCAGCACTGCAGCGGGGAGCCTGCTTGGCTCTGCACCAAGAGGAGGGCACCTGGGAGAACCCGGCCAGTCTTACCAAGGGCTAGTTTTTATTCTTGTTTTTTCTGTGTTTCAGACCCTGTAGACAGACAATCTCTGAAACGCATTCAGTGCACTGTTAATTTGTGTAAATCGGCAAAAAATTGTTTTTCTTTCTCTATTTTAAATAGCAAGTCAAAGGTATTTGTACTGTTTGCATGCCAAAATACAACATGGTGGTACAGTACGCGTTGCTACGTGCATTGAGTATTTTCTCTGCCTCCTGATGCCAATTTTGTGTCATGAGACGGAGCAAATAATTTCCTTTCGTTAGAGCTTTTCAGGGCAGCCCACCTCGCGGAAGGTGATCTGAGAGACTCTGATTTGCTTTGTGTAGGAGACAAGGCTGTCCAGGCAGCTCTTACGGGTTTATCTCGGCAGTGGAGCGAGGGAAGCTGATTTTGAGCCTGGATAAAATAATAAGCCCAGCCAGTTTCTTAAAGAGAAATCTGTCAGATCACTTCAAAGAAATTAAATCTTTTTAAGTGGGCATGCTTTCTAAATAGATTGAAACCTGCCTCTGATTCTTGATCTTCTTATCACCATACAAAATGGGCTTTTATTAATTATTAAATACACTGGTCATTGCAGTGGAGTGCAACAACCAGGTAAGGCTATCTCACGCTTTCCAGTGTGTCGCTTATAGGGCAATTGTGGCTGTCATTTTTATTATTGGAAAAGATGGAGGGGGGTTGGAATTATTCAGTGACACCAGTGAAGTTGAGAAATACTTGCCTACAGGAATTCTCTGAGCTGTCTGGTTTGATCAATAGGATCAAATGCCGTAAGAGGCTTCAGCAGCAGTTTATTACTTGTGATGATATTTTCATTGAAGGAGCTAGGCAAAAAGCTCATCATGTTTTTATTATATTCTCAGGTACCTAAACAGAAAAGCTGGTTTTAGCAACTGGAAGTGATAAATTGGATAGCCACTTTACTTTGACTTGTTGGCCACCAAAGCATAACATGCTACATATAAAAAAATATGCTGCTTTATACAGTCATATTTGGTTTAATATTTGTTTAGCAAATTTGAAGACTTACACATAATTGTCAAATTAATTTTGTTTTTCCTCTCTGTTGTGTATGTGAAGTCCGTTCACAGAGTGTAACTGTGTTCACAGCCGAGCGTACATCTTTGTGCTGAGGGCATCCTGCGTTGGCTTAGCCTGGTCCTACGGAATCTAATGCAGACAAAATTGAGCTGGAGCCAGGAGTATCTCCAGGGTGCTCGCTGCAGCCGGTTGTGGAGGACGTAGAGGCTGCTGTCAGAAGTGAATGATAATTAAGCACAATAATTTTTTTACCTGTTGCTGAGAAAGGACGTAGATCCACTGGTGCTAAATACTCATCAAACCACTGAAAGCAGGACAATTTCCACCACCTTCCTGGCTCTAGTGCAGGAAATGTTTTCTCTTTATTATTAGTGAATATTAATTCGTGTATTCAATGCACTTTCAACTGTGTTTCAAACTGTAACGATGCACTCTTCTCTCACTTGACTGTCTGGCCTTTTTCTGAGAAGTGCTGTTGACTAGCTGGCTTGAGTAAACTTGGTCATCTGTATTTATTAGACTGTAATGAAGATACAAGTCTTTGATTTAGCCAAACTTCGCCTCCAGTTACACTGGTATTCACCACACCGACAGAACAAAACAAGTGAAAAAACAATTAACTGGACAGGTTTTCTCAGTGCAAAGGCAGGTTGTATACATCCCATCCCTAGTATCTGTTAAACGTAATTTATGAAGATTAGATTGTAAAATGTTTATTAAATGTCATTATTTGGATTTTACTGGGGTTTTATTTTGCTCTAGAAGTCGTCACATTGGTTGCAAAGGTTCATTTATGGCAAAGGCATACAAAGCTCTTCTGGTTATGCATTTTGAAATTTAATTAATAATTACAACAGCACCAGAAAACATACCTTGCTTATAGTTGCTTTGTAAGGACAGATGCTTTGCGTTATTGTGTCTCAGAGTCTAAAGAAACGGGAGTTAGGTAAGTCCTCCACGTAGAAGAATCCTGGCTCTGGTCCTGTGGAAGAACATGTCCTTTTTTAATGACTTGCTGAACCTACATTTACGTGCCAAATGCATGCAACTTTTCTTTCCATGATCGTTTATATTTGGGAGCAAACTGAAGTATTAACCACCGACAAGATGTAGCATCGATGATGGAGTAGGTGGAGGACAGTTGCCCACAACAGGCGGGTGTTAGAAATTGCAACATGGAGTGGCAGGGAGGCTCTCGCTATGAGGTACGCTGTGCAAGCAGATGGTCCAACCTTCCCGTTATTTCTATGGGCCGCTACAGCGCTCGCAGTTTTGTTTTCCCTGCAATTGCTGTATTACTGTAGCTTAGTGACTCACTTCTCAGGGGCCTTGGGAAGACAAGCAAAGACGACAAGAAAGGCAAGAGTGCATAGCTGTGGTTAATCGCAGAGTTTTACGGTATGAGTTTGTTGTATTCCTGTCACTTGAGCTAGAGTGAATTTCCTGTGAATGCTAAGTATACTTGAGGAAGGTAAAGTAATTTTGTTTAAACATTGCTTCTTGATTTATGCCTGGGGGCCAAGAAACATGAGCCAGTATGTGGAAAAACTGTGAAAGTTTAAAAGGAGGGGAGAGAATGAATGAAAGAAAAACCTTCATCTTTTGTCCCAGACCTTCTTAAGAAATCAGCAACTGGCGTTTTATCTGAGGGCTGAGTCTCAGGGGCAAGCACGGGCAGGAAAGCTGGACTCTACGTGGTATTTAGCTGAGCGCGGCTCTTCTTTTTCCTCCTGTATTTCTCACTCCAGAGTAACGCAGAGGAAGTCCTCTGTCGGCTCGCGTTTAATTTCCCTCGTGTTACCCTTTCCTAAGTTGAGTTCTCACCTCCGGGAGGGCAGCGATGCTCTCAGCCTTCCGATCCCGCAGCGAGGAGAAGGAAACCAGCTAAATGAGCAAAGGGAGGAGGAGCTGAAGTTCAGGATTATTTTTTTTTTTCCAGCAGACACGGGCACTTTGTGACATGTTTTTCATTTCATAAAATACCAGTTTCAACAACCCTCCGTTATATAAATTGTTGACTAGTTATTTGTTTTCGGAGTTCGTAAATGTTTCCAGTGGTCTTTTTCCATTTAAGTTGTAAAACCGTCTCTTAGATATTCAGTTATCTCTCTTCTTTCTCATATTGTGACTCATGCTCTCTGAGTCATACGGTACCTACGTTTGATTTGATGGGTTCGGATTGCTAAAGAACCAAATGCAATGCAACCAAGAGGACCTTTTTTTATACCTTAATAATATTTTATTGTTTGCACAATTCTGAAAGTGTAATTTCTAGCAAAATTGCTGACTCTTGAGGGAAATGTGAGGAAAGTACATTAAAATAATATTTGTAACCAATTTCATAATTATACAGTGAATGTCTTCCAATGAGTGTAGTATGCAGGTTTTCTTTCTTTTGGGGCCAAACGTGGTGCTTATGCCTTAGACACGTTTTAAGCACATAGTCGCATTTTAAGAGTACATAAACATGTTTGCAGTATTTGTCACGCCCAGAAAAGATGAGTACGTCTTATGTTTGATATATTGTCTGAAGTCTTGTCTGTCCTTGTGTGCATTGGCTCTGTTGAACCCTCTGTATTGAGACCTCTCATGGCTGGACACCTCTTAGGTAGTCCTCCACATGCCTCTGTTTGTCCAAAACCTACGTTGACATAGTGACTTCTTCCCTTGAGAGCTGCAGCAATGTTTCCTTACAAGACTCAGACTTGACCGAACTTTCTGGCCCAAATCCTTGCAAAATCTAACGTTGTTCCATTTTTAAATTATTTGATGCTATGAGAGGAGGAGGAGGTTGTCTTGCTCTTTGTATTTGACTGTGCTTGCTGTTTTGTTTCGAAGGTGTACAAAGGAGAAGAGACCACATTCCACATCTCAGGCCTTCAAGTCAACACAGACTATCGCTTTCGCGTCTGCGTCTGCCGCCGGTGCTTGGATACCTCACAGGAACTTAGTGGACCTTTCAGCCCATCCGTTGCCTTTATGCTCCAGCGAAATGAGATCATGCTTGCAGGAGAAATGGGAAGCATAGATGATCCTAAGATAAAGAGCATGATTCCTACTGATGAACAGTTTGCAGCCCTCATTGTTCTTGGCTTTGCAAGTTTGTCAATTATATTCGCCTGTATATTACAATACTTCTTTATGAAGTAGAGAATTCAATGGAAGTTTGAGATACAAATTTAACTAATGCTACGCATTATAATCCACACATTTATTCAGATATTCCTTTTTTTGAAATCCTTTTGTTCTACCATACATTTTATATACTTCTCTTGTTTTTACAGTTCTAGCTTGAAGAGAGATAAATCAGTGTTTTGATGCACCTTTTTGAAATTCAAAACTAGGAAGTGGTCAAACTGGAGAAACAAGCAAACCAGATACCAAAAGCAAGATTTATTTTTTTCCTTCACAGTTTCAAAATTGTCACCAATTTGCCTTTTAAACGTCGTTTTGGTTTTTTCACTGAAGTTCTTACAGTCTCTTATTTTATCTTACTATTTAGGAAATTTTAATCATGAGTCACTTTTTTGTCTCTTCTTTTTCCTTCTAAACATTAGTCACAAGTGTGTATAGTGGTAAGACTAGAATGCAGTGTTAGTCAACAGTACCAGGTTTTTTTCTTGAACAGTATTAGCAATGTTGCCTATGAATTATTCACTACATTTGCCCCCGTTTTTTCAAGATAAAACGTAAGTTGTTATTTTAACTGTTTAGTGCATTTAAATCGGAACAATATCCTGCAGTCAAAAAACCTTTTTAATTATCTGTTATTTTTATAGTTACAACACTATAAACTGCCTGTATAAGAAATCAAATAACCAAACTGCATATAAATTATGAAGCATTATAGATTTTTTTTTTTTACCATTTTGATTCCTAGCAGTAATTTTAAGAGGGCATTGTGCAATAGTTAGTTATTCCCGTGTTCAGCTATTAAAAAGCTGCTTTAACTTGTCTGTTCGTCACTGTATATAACTACTCCTAATCTAATACTAGATATTATTCTATTATGTTCAGCCTGATTTATATGATTAGAGCTGGTGACAGCTTACTGCCTCTACTGAATTAGGTGAGATTTACACTCGATGTAAGCAAACTTTACTGTCAGTTCATCTTTTTTTTTTTTTTATTATTATTATTTTTTTTTTGGAGGGGTATCCATTTTATGGAACTTTTTTGGAGGTATCAGAAATGAGATCTGTTTATTTTAAATACCTTAAATGGGTGTCTGTGCTATTCTTACCCCAGGGTTAATTGAAATAACTTGGTACATGGCAAAATTCAGACAAGAGTCCTGCTCCGATGGGAATGTCCCCCCTCCTCGTGCCCGCCCCTTCCAAGATACACATTTTAATCCATTAAGATGCTAGAATTTTAACTCTTCCGTCATTGGATTATTTATATTAAGTCAACATTGTGCGAGTACCTCAGGGACATAAATGAGCTGGAGGTGCAAATAGATTCCAAAAGGGTGCAACAGACACAGTGGATTTCCCTGCCTCTTGTTTTTGTATATTTTTGCTACTTGGTTTTGCTTTCGTCCTAGCTAGTTTGTGCTCTGTCTCCATCGTCTAAGATTCAGTGTCCTGTACTAGCCTAATATTCCCTTAACCAAAGTAATGGGGAAAAAACAACATTATTTTTGTTTTAGGTTTATTTATATACTATATACTGCATACAGTACTTTAAATACCAATTACAGTGCAATCTTTTATTTATTGTAAAAAAAATAAAAAATAAAAAGTGTACTTATGTACTAATCCCCCTTCCCACCCTCCCCGTAGCATGTTATATTTTGTCTGTTTTATACTGTTGTACTTTAGGTCAACTTTTTACCTGGCAGCATTCCTAGTATTATTAATCTTCTTACATTTTCTTGTGTTTTTGAAGATGGGAGCATCTAGTACATTAAATGCCAAAAAAACATTATCAGTGATTCAAACGTTTACATGTATCCAAAAACATAATCATCTCTGGAAAGAAAGTGCTAAGATCAATGAATTATTCTGTGTGCCTCTCTAGATGTAGCAAATATTAGAAATGTTCTGTATTTTGTTATTGACTATCATTAGTTTAATGTAGCCTTGCAAACTAATGGCATTGAGCTAAATATATATATTTTTTTGGTTTTGCCAAAGTCATGGCTTGTCAAATTTATTTACATCTTATTTAAATTTATTTGTGATATGAAACTTTGTGACCTTGCATCTGTATTTTGTGAGCAAAGCATATACAGCCATCTTCAATGGAGGGGAAAAGAGTGTATTTTTTAAAGCAACGAAAAGACCGCTAGTTTGGAAACCCAGAAATTTGAATAGATTCCCTTTTTTTTATTTTTGGAATATTGTTTCAGCAGTGCTGCTATGAAATCCAAGCTTGACACCTTTTTAACAAAACCTGCTTTAATAAAAAAAAAAAAGGAAAAAAAAAAAGCCACCTTGCTTCAGATGATTTGGTCAATTTTGAAAGTTGGAAATACAAATGACACTAAAAGCAGCGAGCAGAAGTGTAGAGGAAAGCCATGGGCTCCACTTGAAGCACTCCTGTCCTTGCTAATGGGTTCGGTGTCCCTTCTAATCGCGCTAACGAGAAGGCCCAGTCCGGCCCTGAGGTTAGCAGGGAGAGGGTCCCGCAGGAGCTGGGACAGGCCCTAAAGAAGTTAATTTGACATTCTTTTAGTTTGTATATCCTGCCATAGTGATTTGACTGTCACTCCTCTATTAACAAAAAAATAAAGCCTCGCGGATGTTAAACCGTTCCTCCCCGACGCCCCTTCGCGCTGACCCACCGTTCGCCGATGCCGTGTCTTTTCCCACCCATCTTCCCAGCATCAGGCGCTGGACCCAACCCGAGGGCGCTCTGCTCTCAAAATGATCAACAACAACCCCACCGAAAAAGGTAGAATGAAACACTAAATATTTAAAACCCTTAAGGAAGGAGAGAGATGTTTTTATATTGTTCTGCCTTTTTCTTTATGAACTTGAAACGTTTTTCTAATCCTGTTTGTTGGCTACAGTAGCTCAGTATTCAGTGTCATGATTGAAAAGTGCCCTAACTGAATGTGTATGAACCTTATCCTTGCACAGTTCTTTAAATTGAAAAAAATAAAATGTTTTTACCTCACTATGGGAACATACATTCCAAGCTTTTCAACTTAAAAAAAAAATAATCATAAGTTTTCTTGTATTGTAAATTTTAGACTATTTCATATGCATTGTATTAAAACTGCCATATCAATTTTAATGTATAGATTTTGCAAATACTACCCGATGTACGTAAGACTTAACTGTATCTGTAGTGTATATGTAATATATTTATGCCCAATAAATGTTTTAATTCTTTCTGATATTACCAGGAGTTTTCTTACTGGAACGCAGCCCCCGCAGCCCGCCCGGCCCCGCGCTGGCGGGTCGGCGGCGTGGCCGCAGCCTGAAGCAGGCGTGGGAGCCCCGAATCGGACGCGGGATGTTTCTGATTTGTCATGGGAAGGATTTTCTGTTATTCGTGAAGCGCTTGCTGGTGCAGTCCAGCAGCTTACGGCGTAATCTGTTCTTAGACTGGGCTTAAATACGCTGCAGGTTGCGAGTCCGCCCCCGGGAAAGGTGAAGTTCGGCCGGGCCGTTACCCGTACCGTGCGTCCGAAGGCTGCTGATGTTTTGGCCTAGGCATCATCCAGGTGAATGCCAAACTCCTTCCCGCGTGAGCGGGTTTCTGTGGCCCTCCGTCTCCTCGTCCGCGGGAAACGGCGCTCCTCTCCCGGGGCTGGCCGGCTTCGGCGGTGGCCGTGAGCCCTGCCGCTGCCCCGCGGCGCGCTTCCCTCGGCAGGCCTGCCTTGCGGGCAGCAGAACGTTATAGAAAGAATCTTAAAAGTTGGTTTTCTGCGGTGTTTTAATCACTTCTTTTAAATACCTTGCATGAAAATTTAAGGGGGGGTAAAAAAATACCGAGATTCGTTATCTCTTTGTAAGTAAACACTTGAAATATCAGAACTTTTCACTTATTGGTTAATTATGCGCAATGAATTCAATTACTCATCATAAAGAATTAATCTAGTATGTATGCATGTTTCTTGACAAACACATTAATGTTTGTTCTTTAAACGGCTTTCCTTCTTCAAATCACTGCATGGATGCAGCATTTTATTTGTTTGCTTTTTTCATTACTGCAATTTACACCCCGAGTGGGTTTTTCCTAAGGAAATACAGTAATTTTTTGTCACTTGGTTGCTCAGCTAGTTTTTTTTTTAAACAGTGCTTGCCAAAACAATCTTTCTCTAACAAAATACTTCAAATATGTTTATAGAAGAGTAATCAGTGCTTCAGTATCCGAAGAGATCTTTTATTTCCAGTAGACCCTGGTTTCCAGCGTCGCCCCGGGTGCCTGCAGAGGTGACGGAGGACGGTGACAGCCCATGGGAGTGCGGGAGGGCTTAGGTGTTTGCTGTTGGAGCCCTAAGCGTCGCCTTGCCATCTTACAGCCCCCAGGGTTGGCGCGGAGGTGCTGGGTCCCGTTCCCGCGCCGGGGCTCGGCAGCGGCGGGGTAAGTACCACCCAGTTGCCAGTGGGTTTTGTTCCACAAAGGTACAGAGCCAGTTGTAACCGGGCTTGGGCAATGGTGTATTTAGCATCTCTTCCCTGCTGATGCCTGTTGGGAGAGAAGTATCTGCTTTGAGAAGTTTTGAAACGAGCGTGGGCTCGTATTTTTAGATGTTTTCGTGGCCTTACAAACGACCTGTAGGCTGGTACGGCGGTTGGACGTGGACCATGGCACCCCTCGCAATTTGAGCAATCTCCAGGTCTGCCTGCGGCAAAGCGTGGTCACCAGGTTGGTGGCTGTTGTTTCTATAGCAGCAGCAATTCTCTCTCTTCTCTGTAATCAAAGAGCCTGTTCAAAAACGAAAAGGGTAAAATTTGTTTTGTTTTTGACTTCAGCCGCTGTTGCAAGTTTGGAGCGTGTTTGGTTTGGTGGAGAGTTGAGCCCCCTTGCAAGGGGGGTCTCTGTACCAGAAACCCGTGTACCAAAGCAAGATGCGGCGCGATCCGAGCCGCCCGCTCCCCCGGACAAATAAGAAAGCAAATGGGATCCGGAGGCAGCGTCACTCCGCTATACCAGGGTGTTCATCTCCCGCGGAGCTTTTCCTGCCAGACTCCTTCAAGCCTTCAAATTTTAGATGCTGAAATTCAGCCTCCTATAAATAGCGCTTGCTCGAAGGGAGGTAGATCTTCACTCCAGCCTTTGTGTCAGGGGACCGAGGCTCTCCTGCCTCTCCCTCCCATCTTGGTACACAGCGGGGGAATTTGAAAACAGCCCTGGAAATGAAATACTTTGGGAGCTCTGGCTAAGAGCCCTCCTGGGTGAGCTCTATACAACAGCATCGCCTGAGCTGCTCCCCCGGCACGGCCTGTGTTCTCTGCCGGGGGAGCCCGTCGTGGTGGTGGAGGCTCGGCGTTAAGTCGTGGTGTGGACGGAGGAACGCCGTTGTGATGTGCTTGGCATCCGTGGGGAAAGAGCGGCTCCTCTTCCCGCGTGGGGCAGGGAATGGGATGGGGGAAGGTCCATCCAGAGTCGTGGGTGAATGGAGGAGGCAGCCCCAGCCTGTGTCCGTCTCTAACAGGTGACGGAAACCACCGCTCTTCAATGCCCCCAGGGTAATTTTGTCCTTTTGCTGAAGTTTAAGGTTGCGGATGACACACGGGAGTTAATCTTGAACGGGTAGAAAGTGGTGGGATGAGTCCTGATGCTCGCAGCCCACCCACATCCCCACCTGAGGGAAAGACTGGCCGCCGGGAAGCTGATGGAGCTGAACTGCTCAGCTCCTGCCAGACCCGGGCCAAAACCTCTTTCTCTTCTTCTGCTTGCACGTGTGCTTGTTTGGGATTAAGCAAGCGGTACAAACAGAGACCAGTCCATGTTTTTAAAGAAGACTCCAGCTGCAACCTAATCTTTACCCCTTTGTGCCACGGCTAAATGGATCCTTCGAGATCTCAGCAAAGCTTGAGCAATTTATGGCCCAGGGAGACGGGGAGATCCCCCCCAGCATCAGTGACACCTACGTGAAGCGGATGGTTTGGTTGGACCTGTCTGCACCCAAGGGTATTAGAGAAAAGCCATAAAGAAATTAGTGTGGAAATGTGATGTATAAATCGTATTTCCTGTGCAATTTTTTTTCTAGAATTATTGCAGAATTCATGATGTATTATGCTTTATTGAAGTGGTGTAGAATTATATTCTCTGTCCTTAATATTCACCTGCCTTGGAGTGAAGATACAAATGTTCTCTCCTGTTCGTCTCAGAAATGAGAACCACGAGTAAGTAGCCGGCCAGGAGGATATGGACATTTTGTTTCAATATTTTTATGGCTGGGCAGAAAAAGCCAGCTGACATCCCTTGAAAGGGCTATTTCATCGGTATTACATTTAATAAGTTCTAAATGATTGCATCTGCTTCTGCTCTTGACAATTGCTCTCCCACAATGTGCAGATTCTTGGCTGGGCGAAATAAAAAAAATAAGAGGTTTTACAAGGTGCTTTCAAACTCAGTGGATTAGCCTGCTATCTGCTGTTATTTAGGTGAATGTGCTGCTATTAGTTTGAGTAGTTATATTTATTGTACTAATTGCTGGCATAGATGGTATTGCATGCAATTAAAACTATTTTTAGGTCTACTAGCATGGGTAATAGGTAACTGCTTGGGTCAGTGTGCTCAGTGGATGTCATTTCTTGGTAATTTTATTAGCTCATCTCTCACTTTCTGTCATATGAAAGCTATTATTCTCTACAAATAAAATGGAGCAAACAGCAGGGAGGCAGAAGTCTCGTGAGGATTAACATGTGAACAGAGTTGAGAAATTCTCCCTAATCCAGTGCAAATATTGTATTTATTAATTTATAGCCCAGGTGCCCTTTCTTTCCACGACATGCCTGTGAGCTGGTCGCAGGGTCCCGGGTTCAGAGGGCTCCGCAGCGCTGCACACATCAACGGCCCCGGGCAGCACCAGGCGGGATGCTGCTCCGTGCCTGCCCGGGCATCGCGGGATGCTGCTCCGTGCCTGCCCGGGCATCGCGGGATGCTGCTCCGTGCCTGCCTGGCCGTCGCTGCAGCACGTCAGGGTTCGGCACACTGAGAAAAAGTGGGTCTCTGCACTCAGCAGGGCTGAATAGTCCCTGGGATGCTGCTGCGTGGACTTTGTACGGTGTTAGGTGTAGCTCTAAAGTTGCGATTGCTCTGGATCGCGGTGCTTAGGCTGCTACTGCTCCTGTCTTTGCCATCTCTCCAGTGTGAGGGTCAGGTGTTTCTTCTGCACATTGTAGCGCTGCCTCGTGTCTTTCTTGTTTAAAGTGTGATGTGATTGACGTCAGGGTTTTGAAATCAAAAGCGTCATAGGTGTACAAACCTCTGGTCACTCTCTGTATAAGCCCTGCCTGGGCAGAGATGGTGCAAGGCCCTTCCTCCGGCTCGCATCAGCCCGCCGTGCAGGACGGGACATTTCATCCAAGCCTCACCACAGCCTATGGCAATGGCACTGCTCTGGCTACATGGCAGACTCCAAATTACGCTGCGATGTGGGAAACCAGGCGCAGGACCACAGCAAAGACCGAAGAGAAAGCAGGTAAGTGCAAACCTCTTGTGGGTTGGTACACCACGGCAGGAGTAGCTGGTCCGAGGTGCCTTTGACTGTACACCACGGGCTGGGGCATCGGCTAGCCTTGCAGGTTAGCTTTTTATGAGAAAGAAACCACTGTTGTGATCTGAGTATAGCTGCAATGGGTTTTTTTTTCCTTATATTATCAGGATTAGACCGGAGATGCTCAGGCAGCGCCCAAGGCAGCCGCTCATCCGAGGGATGAGCCCCACACCAGCGCATCTCCGCCGGAGCCGCGGCACCAACCACAGCAGAAGGAAACCCTTGTGCTGGCCACCCGCCTCCCTCTTCACGAACTAACAATAGTTCAGAGGGTTCAAAACTACGTGTTCGATCACAGCCAGCTCCGAAGATTGCACCTTTTGCAGCCCCACGCTGGTGCCCCTGGCACGGCACAGCGAATTTTATAAAAATCAATCGCATTGTCACCGCTTGATAAAAATACCAAGGTGCTATCGACTGGGCAGAGAACACGCCCATGTCTGATCATGAATATTGCCTTAACTTCTGGTGAGAATTTGTAGTATGAGTTTTTGCTGTCTTTTGTAATACCAGTGTGTAAAAGCTATTTAAATCTCTGCACCTTGGAGCTCGTCGTGCTGCGGGCTTATTGCAGAAAGGGCTCGTGGTGTTAGGCTCCCTGCCTGCCTGCCCTAATGAAGGATGATTTGCAGCACCGGGTCGTTTGTGGAAGGAGACTGTGCAGAGAAGAACAATGTGAATAAAGGCTTGGAAATCGCCATGCCTTTTCTTTCTCATGGATGGCACTGCAATCATGTGGAAATCAATCAGAACATGAGAAAAAAGAAAAGAATGCAGCAACGCTGGATCTTTTGATCCAGCAGCATTCAAAATGGGGCCAAATGCTGGCAGAGCATCTCCTGTGCCCTCAGATCAGCCTCTGAAGTTGAGCGTGGGGTACTTTATTTCTGAGAGCAATTTTATCCTACGGACTCGCACACGTCACCAATCCTTCATTTCACTCCCAGTGAGGGAAACAAAGCAAGCATGGAGAGCAATAAAATGCCTTCATTGCCAAGTGTTTTATCTCCAAGTACAGCCAGAGAAGCAGCCTGAAGGCTTTCAAAAGGATGTATTTGTGCACAGAACAAGAGAGCGGTAGATTGGCAACCGGGCAGCGCTCACTTGAGATGCTGATTTAGGAGCTGGTACCCTCCTGGTGAGGGGCAGGTGGGGCGCAGGCAGAGCTCTCACCGCTGATGTCTGTCTGGAGCCGACCCGGTGTGAAGGACATAGGTGCTTCTCCACCAATGCCCCAAAACACAGGGAAGGCTAAAGAGACCGGGGATTGCTCGCATCCCACCGGGTGGTTTGCTGGGACACTGCACGACGCTTATAGTCCTCTGCCTACATCCAGTTTGCTCCTCAAACCCGCTCGCGGCCGGCAGTGGGAGAGAGCCTTCGTAACCTCTTAGGGTCGGGTCCAGGTAGCGCTGCAACAGCAAGCGCACCTGGCGAGTCTGGAGGCATTTCTTGCTCTCCAAAATTTTGCTGCAGAGCCGAGCTTTTCTGGCTGAGCAAAACCAAGTCAATGCGTTTTAAGGGCTCAGAGAAACTTGCAGTCAGCGTCACCACACGCAGCTCCGAAATGAAGTAAACGTTTCTTTTTTTTTGGTCCAAGTATAGAGTTAATGAGATGCTCTGAATTCTGCTCTCACTTGACAAGTCATGGCATGCACCAGTCCGCAACTCAGATCGAGAAGGGCAGTAACACGCAAGCGCTGGGCTTGGAAGGGAACAGAGACCTTTCTGCTGGGATGAGCACTGGGAAAGCCTGCAAAAAGCCCAGCAAGTGTATAAATGACGTTTGATAATCCTCAAGGTTCAACAGCAAGCAGAAGTGACTGCAGAAACCTGTAAACCTTCATTAATGCAAGAGGGATTAAACTTATCTTTTTCTTCATCCTCTTTCACTGTACTTGCATAATCACAACTTACAGGTAAAAGACAAATTGTGATCTAACATTCGCTTTTCTTTTTTTTTTTCCTAAACGGCAGCAGCCAGGGCTTCTGGAAACTGAAACTGTGATTTCACAGCCTGATTGACAGAGCTGGCAAAGCTGGACCCCATCATCCAACAAACTGCTCCAGGCAAAAGTTTGGCTGAGGACATGGGGCGTGAAGCCAGGCCCCTGGAGGTTTTACCTGTCTCTCACCAGAAATCGCGTTTCAGAGGGAAAAGCCATTGGCAAGCACGTCTGCGTGAGGAAATGATTTTGCTCCCGTGAAGTTCCTGGTCTTTGTGCGGAGCTGGGAAGGAGTCGGCCGCGGTGCGGCAGGTGGGGACGCGTGGGTGGGTGGAGGTGGCTGGGGGAGCTGTGCACCACTGCCCTACGCGGATGGTGGACCTGCCTCAGCGAACAGAGAGACTTCGCCTTAACGCCCGACGAGCTTCCAGCTCCTCCGGGCACTGCCTGCGTTACGGCTGGGCAGTGGGTACCTCCAGCCAAACGTGCCTGGCAGCAAATAGCATAAAACAGTGTAAATCACGCCAGGTGTTCCCAGGACATGCCAACTCCTGCAACTGCATCTGCTGGATATACATCCATCTGGATTATCTGGAGGATTTTCCGGGAAGCTCCTGCATGTGCAGAGGCTCAGGGGTGGGTGTAAGAGTTCATGTGCAGACACGAATGCTGCTGCGGGTGTAGGTGTTGCCTCCGCCACGGGTACGTGTCCGCTGGTTGTTATTAATGGTAGGGATGCAGAAGCAGGGCTTCGGCAGCATCGCCTGTGTTTCCTCGCTCAGGGTCCTGTTGGCTGAGCTCTCCGGAGGCTGCAGTGTCAGCCAGAGGTTACTTATTTCCCATATAACGCTTATCTCGGGCTACTGCGCTGAGCAGCCTGGGCCAGCGGCACAGCTTGGAAACAGAAACGATGCCCAGAGCTGCCTGCAGCAGCCCGCGGCCCGAGGGATCCCGCCCAGAGGGAGGGGATCGGATCCGCACCCCGTCGCTCCCGGACAGCGTGGTTTGAGCGAGGGGTTAAAATGCCAAGTACTTTAATTCCATTTTTTGTAAAATTGGGCTAATATTGTTCATAAAAAGCTGTGAGGGTAAAATCTACTCACCAGGCCTTTCAGGTGGAGGGGGTGAGGAGGGTGGTTCAGGGTACGTGCAGGTGAAAACGTGGGCATCACTGGGATACGAGGAGTAAGGTGGATTTTCTTTGTACCAAATTTACTTCTCAAGCCAGGATTTACTTCCTCAAGGCCGCAGGGGTTTTGTAAACGATACACACTGTACGGAAGCCCATCGGAAGCCACTGACTGAGGGGCTCAGCGGGACTGCGACCAGCCCCGTAAGGAACCGTGCTGATGGGCGCGGGGATGCCTCCGCCAGCGCTGCGGGAGCAGCTGCCTTCCCACCTGCGAAGGGACCTCGGCACCAGCGGCCGCCCTCCCTCCCGCGGCGGAGGAGGAGGAGGAGGAGGAAGAGGAGGGAGCCGGCTGCGGCACCCCGCGGCAGCAGGTCCGCGCCGGACAGGAGGCTCTCCTGGGTACCCAGGTATCTAATGGCTCCTGCTTTAAATAGGACTTATGCAAATGTCATTCGACACAAACTTACATAAATGCTGAATATCTATCAACTCAAAACTTGACATCTAAGTGCTATTTTTCCAGTGTATTTTCTTTTTGGCAAGAAATACAATAGGACATGATTTTCTGCCTGTGCATGCCTCCATCAAAGGTACTTTTCTAAAATGAATGAAGCTTTCTGGTAAAGTGCTTTTGACCTATTTCATCACCAATTTAACATGTTGCCAAGAAATAAAATGCAGCCAAATTATTCCTGTTTATTTGTGAACCTGTGGTACAAAATGTAGGTTAGAAAACCTTTAAAAACTTGAACTGTTTAATGAATGAATCTCTAGTTATTTCCTATACGGGCTGCTCATGTAGAGGTCAATGGGAACACAGCAAAATTTTGACTCGTAAAGCCCCTATGCATTTTTTTTCAGTCAGATCTGGCCCAGTTTGTTCCTACAGGGAGGAGTTTCCAGAAATGCAGCCTATGGTTCAACGGCCTGAAAGAAATCTTCCTGCGGAGCTACCCTGTCTGCCACACTTAATGAACAGCCCAGCGCCCGCAAGGGCCCTTGTCTTCCCTCCATGTAAAACAGATCTCAAAAGCCATGTCCAGACCCAAAATGGGGCGGGGGAGACCCCCATGCTCCTTCAGACAGGGAAGCCTTTGGGGAGAAGATGCCGGGGACGTGAGGTGCTGCAGAAATGCCCTGGGAAAGAGAGGAGAAATGCTTTGTCTCTGTTAGAAAGTATTTGCCAGTACAGCCGTCCGCTGCGAGCACGGAGCAGCTGCCGCGGGTGAGAGAGACGATTAAACCAGCGCCAGCGTTGCTTCTGCCTAGGCGGGTCCTTTGCCACCGCGCTCTCCGCCGGCGGCATCTGCTCTGCCGGGGTGAAACCCGGTGGAGACAAGGCAGGAGGAGCCTTGCCCCACGTTACTACCCAAGACAAATTCACGATACCTGTCTTGGACTGACTTCAGTTAGCTGTTCTTAGGTAAAAAATGCTATTGAAATCTTGATTGCCCTTTTTTTTCCCCTCTGATGAAGTTATTTCTTACAACTTAGGCAATAACCGTGGAGGCCAGCAATGCCACGTTCACCCACCAGTGCTGGTGGGGAGGTATATATCTTTCTGCAGGCATTTGACAATAGTTGATTTTTATGATGCAAAAATGAAGGTTATCCAGGTGATTTTTTTTCTTATTTTCCATATAAAGGCAGTTCATTATGCACTGGTACCTGTTTGAAGAAGCAGACCCTATTCACCACCCGGAGCCAACGCATGCCAGTGCTGCTCCGCTGGCTTCAGCATTTCTGTATGGAAAACGTTTGGTACCGGGGGAAGCAAAGCTAATGGATGGTATAGTGCCAGCCGCAGGGGTGACAGCTACAGCGCGTGGTCAATGCTTAAATGTTCCCTGCTAGATCTGAAATACTTCCCTGCTTGTGCAAGAGTCTCATCAAAGTGGCTGCTCTTTAATAAAAATGCGTGTATTTTGCTAGATTTGGCTACGTGTTTGGTGACTTGCAGAAACAAGTCCGTTTCCTAAGTAGATAGGAAGACGTCCTGTCCTCCCTCGCAATGAGCAGCCAGTCCCCTTCTTTCCGATTTTTGTGACCCCAGATTAAATGTTTTAAATTCGGTTCTATACACAAAGTTGGGGCAATTTCATGGTGTTGGTATAGTTAAAATTTGCAGACTCTCCTGATGCAATGTTAGGTTAAATGAAATTGTTTGTATGGGAGCTGGGGGGGCTCAGCCTGGGGAAGAGGAGGCTGAGGGGAGCCCTCATCGCTCTCTGCAACGGCCTGAAAGGAGGCTGGAGCCGGGGGGGTCGGTCTCTGCTCCCCAGGAACAAGCGATGGGATGGGAGGGAACGGCCTCAAGCTGTGCCAGGGGAGGTTTGGGTTGGGTATTGGGAAAAACTTCTTCACGGAGAGAGTGGTTAGGCATTGGGACAGGCTGCCCAGGGAAGCGGTGCAATCACAGTCCCTGGAAGCGATCAAAAAACATGTGGACGTGGTGCTTAGGGACATGGTTTAGAGGCGGACCAGGCAGCTAGGTTAATGGTTGGACCCGATGACCTCACAGGTCCTTTCCAACCCTAACCATTCTATGATTTATAGTTTATATGCAGAAATTGAATGTCTATACAGGGCTTCAATGGGCTTTAATGTTACAGTTATTCCGGTTTAAAAAAAAAAAGAACAAAAAACCAGAAAAAGTAGCCTAATCAAGTTAGTTATACAGGTTTGGGAAAAAAATTAAAGCCCAGTGATGCAGCTTCTCGGCTAGGTAAGAGCCTGCGTGGGACCATTCTGGCCACGCAGAATCGCTTCCGATGGCAGACACAGGCGTTACTCGCCGGGGACGGAGCAAGCGTGGAGTCCCGCATGCCGTGGGTGACACTGGTACCCGTTTCACGCCCCGTCCCGACGCCGAGGGGTGCCTGCCCTGCCTGCTCTGCCTGCTGCCGGTCCTGCAGCGCCCGCGGCCGTGCCCGGCTCCTGTGCGGCGAGGAGAGGTGCGTGGCAGTGCCGAGCGAAGCCGGCGGGGACCCGCTTCTCCGTGCAATCATACCAGATCCTCCACCGCCACGGACCCGGTAGGGTTATAAAGGGTCTCATCACTTTATTTCTTTTTCTGTTCACATTTAATACCACAGACACAGCTGAGATTTGAAACACTTATGTGGCGCTAGGTGTGCGATCGGTTCATTTACACAGACACGTTACTAGGGAGCTCACACCTTCACAATCTTTTCAAGATTCCCAAATTTCTTGTTTCCCTGAGTTGCATGACATCTGCCATCAGATCCATTTGTCAGTCGACAACGAGCGAGAGAACGAAGTGAGTACCGAGGCGGACGCGGTTAGAGACGAAACGGGAGCGGAGCCGATAGTGCTGCTGCTCGCGTGCCCCTTAATTTATAGGTTTGCCTACATCAAACCTGTGCTCGCTGCGAGCGCTGGAGTGGGGAGCAAGGCAGGCTTAGGTGCCACACCGAGGAGCAGCATCAGCCCCTGGCCCTAGCAAAGCACTGGGTGATATAAAAGACACAGTATATGCAGAAGAGGCCAAATTCTCTTTTTGGTTATACCTGAGCAGCACCGTCAGCTAAAGGTGTAACAGGCGGAAAATGGCCCATCAGCGTTAACAGGAGTTTGAAGGCAGCAGGATTTTTGCTAACAGACAATTCATTATGGAGAATCAGTCGTGGACCAGCTGGTAATAAATACTAGAACAAAATAAATAGAAAGCTGCTATTGCACATGCATGCTCCAAAGCTCTATGAGCTGGACTGCAAATCTACGTGTTGGTGTGACAACAGATGCGATATAAGACATACTTATTAGCATAAAGGATGGGAAGCGTTCTGGTTTGCCTTTTAATGGCATACTTGAGTTATAAAAATCAATTGAATTTAAGATTTTTATGGATCAAGTATGAGAATGTGTCTGCCTGTGTCTTTTAATGCAGATTTTTCTATTAGTTTGGCAGGTCACGGTGGTTAAAAATTGTTCTCAGTTTAATACTGCAGCAAACTAGTACGACTGCACACCGGGCTGTGGGGGGACGCGGCACCGGTAACCGGCTGACGGGCTTTAAACAGAAACAGGGGGTGTTTTACAGGCGGGAGACCTGTCCTTAGCAGGCGCGGGGGTACGGTGGTGCGCGGCACAGGGACAGGTAGCCACAGAGGCGTTACAAACACAAAACCAGCTAAAAGCTTCCGAGTTCAAACACATCAAGTCGTTCACAGTCAAGCTGAACAGAACAAGTACAGGTGATTTAGCTCGTAAAAAAAAAAATATATGACTTTGGTGGGAGATTGCATTCCATATTTTTATAGCATCACTGCAGTCCTGAAGTCAGCACCGTCCTTGTCCCACTGATATATATTTAAAAAAAAAAAAATATTTCAGCACAGTCATGTTCCAAGCCACTTCCGCGAAGGTATTTTTTTCCTTTCCTTTCTAGTAGGACATGACATGAAGGTCATTTATTTTGAGCATTTTTAAAAATTATCCATTTTATTTCTCCTTTTCTTTTTAAGAAATCATTTTCCTCATTCAGAGAAAAATGTTACTTTATTTAAAAATTAAGATTATGAAAATTGTATCAAATTCCATGTTTACTACTCCAAAAAGGCAATTCAATTTTCTCTCTCTAGGGTCTAGTTATATGCTAGCAAAACTAAAGTTACCTCTGGAAAAATTCAGCTCGAATTAGCTGCTACTGAAGTCACACAAACTCTCAAGCGAACTGGGCTATGTTTGCCTGTTGAGAACGGTAAAGCCTAGCTCTCCTGCTAAAGCCAGCGCTAAAAAATCGTATGGGCAAAAGCAGCAGAAAAATAGTGCTTGAGTGTTGCCAAATTCTGTGACAGTGCGCCTCCTTTTATAGTCTCAAAGCTTAGGGTTTGGGTTTTTTTTAAATCTTTAACTGCCTACATTACAGCAAATCCAGATGACGACGAAAGACCGGCTTTAACGTTTCAATTTGTGTTCCTCGCCCTCCTTCTCCCTCGTTATGGCTTTCTGGGAAATACTGGTAAGCGATGCTCCGGCGCTGGAATCTCGTGTCATGTGAGAAGGCTCGGCTCTGTCCAAACGCGCGAACTTTCTTGCTTCGTGCTGGAGAGTCTTTTCTTTGGAAGGGGTTTGAGTCCAAAGAGCCGGCAAGCGGCGACGCGGTACTTCTTCGACATGATGTTGTAGAGGATGGGGTTGATGGCTGCACTAAGGTAGAAGAGGACAAAGGACACCAGGTTGCAGTACTGGCTGATCACGGCTATCTCCAAGGAGCCAGCTTCAAAGGATTTGGAAAATAAATATCGTCCTACGTGAAAAGGCAACCAGCAGAGTATGAAAGCAAATACCACCACAACTAAAATAAAAACAGCAGAAGAAATTGTGTTAAGTATGAGTATTAGAACACGGGTGATTAAAATTCTATTTTAAAGTTCTATTTCTTTAAAAAATTAACCACAAAGTGTGAAAATGCATCCCAGAAGTTTTTGGTTTTGTGTCTCGCAATACATTCTCTGGGAGTATAAATTAGCAATACTTAATGCATACTGATCACATCTAAACAGGCTGCCTGTATGCTGCGTGCCTAGTCTGAGGTAGCATACTTCTGAACTATAAAACATGCTTTTATAAAATTTTTATAAAAATGCTTTTATAAAAACAGAATTAAGAATCAGAATGGTGACAAAAAAGTATAACAATGTGTCACCCACAGTGTTTAACAAAAGGAAATTATATGTAATGCGATAGACTCAACACTGTGCTATAATGAAGAATGTAAACACTGGGAAGCAAAAGTGTTTAAGGCGAAGGTCCAAAAATACAACAAACCACCAGGACCCGGACTTGCAGAGCACAAGGTAGGAACGGGAGTGGTGCCCCCTTCCAGTTTGTCCATGGTTCAAAACGTGAGTTACTCCAAGAATAGTAGAACTAAATATATAGTACGTAACTGCACAGTTATAGTTACACGGTATATCTGTAATATTACACTATCGCTATGGTTGCATTTATATGTAAGTATAACACATGTAGAGCAATAGGAATATGCGTGTCTTTGAACACTGGCCCATCTGAATTTCCATCCTGGAGAAAGGGAAACTTTTTCTGTTCATTTTCTGTGTGCTTTTGACCTTTATTATTTTTCATATTGCTTGGAATGAATCTATGAATATACCAGCGAGAGAAAAACCAGGGAACTCGAGCCAGGCTTTTTGACATTCTGAAGCATTTTCTACCAGCTGGCCTGTTCGCTTGTGTTAGCAGTCCTGCCTGCTCGCATCAGGTCACAGGAGAGAGAGACAAAATTCAGAGAGCCAAGAGGGATGATTGTCGGCACCTTCCCCCAAAAACTTTCTGAACAAGCCTTCCCAAGTTTAAGTGGACACTTATGCAGGACTTATGGTGGACTCTGAAGCACAGAGCTGAAATTCAGAGTATGTTTTCCAGCTCTGCATCTTCTTGAGCCAACCACTTCCATTTTTTCCGCAGTATCTTCACGTACAAAATTCAAATAACGTTTCCCTAGCTCACAAGTGTGCTCTGGAGTTTAATCCACAGAATGAATACTGCCACGATGGTCATTACAAACAGAATTTTAAGCATAGCCAATATTTTCACGTGTGGGCATGCACATCCCTAGTCAGGCTTCCGACAGTTCAATCTTCGTGCGTGCAGAATGACAGTGATTTCAATAGGAAGGGGGTAGGATAGCTCCTTTGCATGGCAGGCTGTACATTCAGGTGTTTAACTATGGACATAGAAGCGTAACCTTTCTCTACAATTTAGAAGAAGTGTTGATGCTAATCCCATTTACTTGATGTGCCATGACTTGCTAAAGTCTTATAAAGTGCCTTCTAAATTTTAAGCAGAACATTAAAACCAATGAGACCAGACTGCATTGAGCATCTGCTGGTGCTGAGCCCTTACTAACTTCTTTTCTTTCCGTCTTTCCATCAGAGATGGGACTGCTATCGGTTAGAGACTACTGGCCCTCTGTCAGAGGACAGTCTTGCCGCTGTTTTGCTGTTCGCAGACCTTGTAAAAGAAAAAAAAAAAAGGTGTCCGAATTGTTGTAATGCTTGCAGCTACACTTCAGGGCAGGAATAAACAGTTCTTATTTCAAAATTCTTTGCGGTTAAGTATACAGAAACATAAACATGGTAGTAATATAAACTAGCAATTTACTTATTGTAAGGAGAGATTCATAATCCTGAAACTCCAGAAGTGTAAATGATGAATTACTTCCAAGGTCACGCTTACCAGACTGAAGTAATTCTATTGATCATAAAACGTAGCTGAAAGCGCACAAAGAACGGCACGGGTTTTATTCTTCTCCCTGCTGTTGCATAGTAATACAGCAGGACGCGAACAAAAAAATCAGTTAGGCTCCTGTTTAGCGATTAAGGTACTCGGGGCACGCTGCCACCTCTTCGGCTAGCTCATCAGCCCACCGCTTCACCCGGGCTGAAGTGAGCACAGCAGAGCTGCTGCCCGTGAAAGCCTCTCCATGCAGAGCATCTCGTCCCCACCGAGATCCAGGGGATGACTTGCACTGCGCAAGACTTTCTGCTCGAATAAAAGTACGCAGCAGCAGCAGGATCCTGCAGTTTTCGGATGCTAAAGTGCAGAGCAACTTTTTGGTTCTGCGCATCAAACTCCCACCACATGCACTGACTTAGTAAGTTAAAACTTGTGTTTCCATCTGCCAGCACTAACTGTTGTTTAAACCCTTCAGCAATGGCAATACACCAAGTTAGGAATGACAGTGTCCATCGGCTCGATCCTATTTTCTTAAAGTCACTGAGAATTTGCAGGATCACAGACCTCAAAGGAGACACGATGCTCCCTGCTCAGCACATGCTGCTGTTTTGCCGATATAAAAATGCAGACTGATTTTCAAAAGCTTACACAGCCACCTAGTAAATAACCGAGATTTGATAAAACCCTGATAGTCTTTTCATGTGAAACTAAAAACTCAGGGCACATCATATCCTGCAGCTCAACTTCGTGGTTTGAGAAGGGTTTAGTTTTGTTTAAAAATCACATAAACTATCCTTCTGTAAATAACATCGGTATCCACAACCAAAGAGCAGACACGTTCAAAAATCTCCGGGGCACTAGCTAATTGTAACTGCAGTATTCGTCCCTGTCGGTGACTGTTATTAACATTTGCTTAACTGTTTGAGAGTCCCCAGCTCAAACCGGTCAGAAATAAATCTAAGGAAGGAGGAGAGTTATTCTACAAATACCTTGAGGTGCAGCCCTTTGTAGAAAACATTTTCAATAAACGCTCGCCTTTGGAAGCACCCGTGGGGAACTACCAGAGCTCTCCCAGTCTTTCTCTCTCTCACACACACACAGGCACACACATCCCTTGGAAAAACAGAGCAAGAAGAGTCGTACCTAACATTTTCACAGTTTGCCTGTTGTTCTTATCCCTGATAACAGTGTTTGGACCGATGTTCTTTCTCTTTCTCCTCCAGAGCTTCCTCCCGATGAGGCTGTACAGCACGGTCAGGCAAAAGACGGGCAGGAAGAAGAAGATGCTGGAGGTCCAGACCATGATGGTGAGGAGCCCCGAGCGGATGGCGTACTCCGTGGCTCGGCACTCGTTGGTGCTCAGGGGGTTCGTGCCGTTCTCGTGCTCGACCCCCACCAAGACGAAGATGGGTCCGGCGCTAATGAAGGAGATGGCCCAGAGGAAGAGGATGACCAGCTTGACCTTCCCCTTGGTGATGATCACTTTAGCTCGGAGGGGGAAACAGATGGCGACGTACCGCTCCACGCTGAGGGCGGTGATGTTGAGGATGGTGGAGTAGGTGCAGCTCTCGCTGATGAACTGGAAGAGCTTGCAGAGGAGGTCCCCGAAGTTCCAGGGCCGGTACTGCCAGAGGCGGAAGAGGTCCAGGGGCATGCAGAGGAAGATGAGCAGGTCGGAGAAGGCCATGCTGGACAGGTAGAAGTTGGTGGTGGTCCTCATGTCCCGGAACCGCGACACCACCAGCATGGTCATGAGGTTGCCGACGATCCCGATGACGAAGAGGAGGACACAGGCGACGGTGATGCCGGTGAGCACGGGCGCGGGGAAAAGGTGCAGCGGGGGCTCGCCGCCCGTCCGGTTCTCCGCGCCGCGGCCGCCCGCGCTCCCCTCCCGCATCCTGCCGCCGCGGGCTGCGCATCACCGCCCTGCGCGCCCGCGGAGCCGCCCCCGCGCAGCCCGCGCCCCCCGCGCAGCCCCGGCCCCGGCCCGGCCGCTGCCTCCGCGCCGCTGCGCGCCCTCCGCCGCGCTGCCGGGGCAGGTGCGGAGGGCGGGGAGCGAAGCGCGGCCCCGCTCCGCCTCTCGCCGGGCGCTGCTGCTCCCCCCGGCCCCGGGGAGGGCTGGCGCTCGCCGGCGCGTCAGAGCGGGCGTGGGCGCCTTGGCTCCGCGGGCGCGGAGCGGCTCCGCGCTGCCCCGGGGCTCCGCTAAGAGCGAAGAACCGGCCCAGCCCCGCAGCGCAAACCCCGGGCGGCTGCAGAAATCCCTCCCGGCATCGTCTTTTAAACTTTCTTCTCCGGGCGGGAGCGTTGCTCAGCCGCAGGCAGCGCCGGCCCAGCGCGCCCTGCCCGCCCCTGCCGTCGCTCGGGCTCGCGCTGCCCGCACCGCTCCTGCCTGCGCGGGCGCGGGCCCGCCGGTCGCGGTTGCGGAGGGCGGTTGTGCTCATGGGCCTTCCGCTGGTCGGTGGCTCGGGTGTCGTTTCGCTGCGGGTACCGGATTATCGGTGCGCAGGGGTGCGCAGGGGTGCGCAGGGCACGTGGAGGGGTGGCGGTGGGCGCAGAAATACAGCAATTACCGTCTCCTCGTTTCGTGTCTTGGCTCTGCCCTTGGATCTTGGCAGGAGCACGGCGAGGCTCCAGTTCAGTGAAGCTGCAGTAATGACCCTCTTCTATACGATTTACCTACAATTAAATTTTGATTCAGCATGCTTCTGCTGTCCTACACTCTGCCCTTTGCAGACACATACATTATCACTGCGTTTCCCCAGCTGCAGACTCCCACAAAGGGTAATGTTGTACCCAAGGTACAACAATAAGGTGGAAGCAGCCCAAGGTGAGCTTGGGGCCAGTAACGTGCCCCCCAGCACACCTGCAGAGGGGCTCGCTCTCCTCCTTCCCGACCTGTCCCAGCAAAGCGTCAGAGCGTGCTACGGCACGAGCTTTTTCCGCTCCTGTCTACCTCTCTAGAGGGGCTGCCCCCCTTCCCTCGTACCCCATCTCTCAGGTGGTGACGGGCGCTCTGAATCCATGCTGGCATCTACCTTAATTCAGCTGAGAAACAGTTTTATGCTGTTTTTCCAGGGTGCGCTCGCATACGTGTGTACGCCATCTGCTAGCACTGCTATTCCAGAGCTGCAGAGCTTTATTTAGGGATGGAGCACAAGCGTGGTGCGACACTACGCTGTGTTACGCTGCCTCTGCCTCGGAATGTGCCTGTTTTCTCTAATTTACTTTCTGTAATAATGCAAGCATTAGCCTTAGCGCCTCGTCCCTATCCTAATTTGGATGATATATTTTTGCAGTTTCATCGGAATCGGTATTCATCATTCCTGCTCTTGAACCGTGAGACAGTTTTGTAGCAAGTTACTCAACAGTTGCTAAATTTTATGGGGGTTGGCTATGCATTAATTGCAGCTGAAGAGAAGAGCGAGCCTAACGTGCTTCTCACTTTGTTTATCCAGCTGCCTATATAATTGTTTTATGTGGTTCTGAAGAAAAATCATGGGCTGCATGCCACCAATGTACAGTTATTTCATATTACAATTTTGTGTCCAATCTAATTTAAATGGCATTGCATTATATTATGGAGGAGCTGGTAACTGTCTCTGTATTTAGGCTGCCAAATACTTCGTATTATTATAAAGAATTATTTCGCTCTTTTTTTTTCCCCCGATAAATTCTCAGACCAGTGGCATTAGCTGCAGGATGTTGATATTTGGCAGAGAAAATGACCTGAAGCTATAAATGTGACTTTTCTGTTTAGAGAGGATCCTTCATTCTCATGAAATTCTTCCAGTTTTTGCTGAGCTGTATCTTGTCAAAAATGACCATTTCTCTTTCCCCGGGGAGAGAAAAGCTTGCTTTCATTTTTCTCAGGAAAAAAAGTGTATTCCTTATTAAAATAATACTTGAACTGAGGTGTGTGTAGCAAAACCAAGTAGCCAAAAGTGAGGTAGCACCAGATTCGTATACTCCGGACAGCTTGAGCTCGTAATGCACAGAATTAACACTTACTGCGTTGGCAGTTTGATGCGTTGAGTGATGAGGCACTTGGCTCAGAAATGGCAGTTGTGCTTTGAGTCCAGCAACATCCATCCTTCCTTGTTTAAAGGGTATCATGAGTCAAGGGCTTCTCCGGCTGCTTTTCCTTCATGGGGTCAGGGCCAGAAAAAATGTCAGCGGAGAGAGAAGAAAAGCAGCTCCGGTTTTCTGATTCTTTCTGATTCCTTTGGCAATTGCAGGCCAGATTTTTGTGGGATATAAAGAACTGACATCCCACAAACTTTGCACGATAATGCATTCCTGCCTTTGCTTTGCACATGCTGAAGGCCAGTGGGGAAGATGGTGGGGACAGACGATGTAAGAGCTGTGAGGGGAGATGGCGTCAGGCTCCAGAAAGTTACCTGCTAGCCCTCAGCTGCAAGAACAGTACTTTTATGTTGCCTTAACAACTGCAGAAAAGATTGAAGTCACTGATGTTACTGGGGTGAGAGAAACGGAGAGAAAGAGGCAGAAGTTAAGTACTTTTTATTCGCAGTTTTAGCCAAAAATTATTTAAAAAATAATTGTTAAGAAGCGCATTATAATGGACATTTACCTTTCATGGAACTCCTAAAATATTGGTGCTTCTCTTCAGTAGCTTTAAAGCTGTGTTGAGCACTGGAGGGGAGGTAGAAGAGAGTTTGTATTTATGGAGTTTTGAAATCTCTCTCCAATGTTGCATTCTTTCCGTTTTCTTCTTATCCAATAAAGTTTTAATTCTTGTTTATATCCTTGTTTGTTGTCATGGAAATATCTGAAGGCTTTAAGTATAGAATAATTACGGTTTTGTTGTGGAGAGATGCCGAAAGTGGAAAACAGACTTTAAGGGAGAGACCTCCCATTTAAATATGATGCGGCTCCAACAATGCGCAGAAAAGCAGAAGCACTTTGATTACGTCCAGGGGCAGATGTTTTGGCTTTTATTGTAAAGGTATTTGAAGAACAGAAGGTAGCACCTGGTGCATGCTTTCAAAGGTTACCGGTTAGCAACTATCATCAGTGAGTAGCCCTGATGAAACAGCGGGAATCCAGCTTAATAACGTAAAACCCAGAACGTGCTCAAATGACTTTACAGTTGTTTATAGGGCAGTAAACATCTGCGAGGAGACTCGAAAACAGTGCGTGTTTATTAATCAGCAAGGCTGTGCTCTAACGCCGCTGCTTCAGAGGCATCCGTTGTAGCCGTAGCTTGCCGCCGTGCTTCAGCGCGTTGTGCCGCTCGGTCGCGCCGCGGGCGTCCGTGTCCCTCCTCGGTCGGCTTGTTCACCAGGCGGAGAGAGAACATGGTTCATCGGTCACGTCGGTGGGTTTACGCTCGGTTAACAGTACAGAGCGTTTATTAAATAATTTCTGGCGTGAGAGCAGTAGGAGGTGTGTCCTGCATTTTTTTGAATATCACTGGACATTCTTTCTAAAGACCTGCAGGTTTTGACTCAAAGCTGTCCTGGCTTTGGATGGAGATGGGCCCCTGACTTACATGCGTTTATTAATATCCATTATGATTTGAGGTCTACTAGCGCCAGAAGGTGCAGGATGGGATTGCATAGTTAATTATTCCCGGTCATACTTTCTTGTTGACACTTCTAGCTCATGTTAAATGGGGAGCGATAACTTGGCTCAATTCACCAGCAAATCTGCAGTTAATCCACTTCATCTTCACCCAGTACTTATATGGGCTAAATACCCGTGACTCAATACAAATTGAGCATAATATGAGCTGAAGAATTGAAATTCAGACAAAATCAAAAGTATCTTGAGGAGGAATCTGTGCCTTGGATTCCATTGTGTTTAAATTCCCCGTTTCTGAAAGGCAGTTTGAACAACTTTGGATTCTCTAATGTTTGCTAATGCTGTGAATGTTACCTACACGACGTGCTCAGCGCAAAAGTATTATGCGCATCAAAGACAAGGAGTGCGATTTATCTTAACTCTGGTGGAACAGCCCATAAAAATGGGAAGCTGCTTAAACCGACAGGCTTCTGCCATAAGCTGCAGCCCCGTCTCACTGACCACAAGCAGTTTGACAGCGTTTCTGTCACGACCCAGTGTCCCAGCTCAATGCCACCTCCAAAACTTTCAGAAGGTGTTAATGGAAATGTCTATATAGATTGGGATTATTAATGCCTCGGGAAAAGGTGTGGTATTACGAAGCAGAAGTGATGCGGTGGTCAGGCCGTTAATTGTGGTACCCTGGCAATCAGAGGAAAATTAATGATTTTTAACATGTGGCATAGCATGCAATTTCAGTCTGTTAATA
Source organism: Platalea leucorodia (assembly GCF_965183815.1). Classification (NCBI taxonomy): domain Eukaryota; kingdom Metazoa; phylum Chordata; class Aves; order Pelecaniformes; family Threskiornithidae; genus Platalea; species Platalea leucorodia. Next base: position 3,983,263 of record NC_138830.1, on the reverse strand, counting down.
CAGAGAAAAGTTATGGAGAACCAACTTTTGGATGATTCTGATGAAAATTGCTATAAACTTCCATATAAATCTACATGAAAAAAACCCCAACCTTTGAAAATTGGATCAGATATCCTAATCTATCCTCCATTTCTGCTGCTGAATGGCACAAGGTGCCTTGGAGGGATGAATGAGATCTTGTCTCAGTGTGCTCATTTGTGTTATATTGATCATTACATTCAGTCTTTTCTTAGACCCTAGTATTTAGATGTAATCTGAAAACTAAAATTATGACTCAAAATCTCAGTGTCTGAATCAGGCTTTTTAACTGTTTGCATGAAGTACCACAAATGCGTCCCTGATCCTGCTTGGGCAGTGAATGCTGCTGCGATACAAACAATAATAATTACGTTTACTAAGGAAAAGAGAGGCAAAAAATAGAAGTCCGTTTCTATGAAGTAATGAAAGGTACAATGCAAGCCAGTTAGCCGGCATGTCCTCTTTCCCATGGAAACACCAGAAAAGAGAGAACCCTCTGCTGAAATAAAAGCAGTCTCTACGAAAGGAATCATTGCTTTTTAGAGCCTGTGGGCATCCCCAGTGCAATTTGGGGCTGTGGTCGTGGGGGCTGCTCCTCCTGGGTGATGGCCTACTGGTTCCAGTGGGGCTCGGTGCGGGTGGGGAGAGCCGCACACACAGACCTACTCGTCTGGTTACCGAGGCTTGAGGCATGCCCGTCTATTCCGAATAAAGCCTAACACAAACACTGAGCTAAATGTATTTAGATTATGAATCCATTAGGGAGGCAAGCATCCTTCTGCTAATCACGTAGATGTGCAGTGCGTAAAACAGCGATGTGGGGGGCTGCCGGAGCCCAGTACAGCGAGAACAAGATACTGTTGGGAACTGCTGAGAGAAGGCGATGTCAAAAGGGGACACACAGAGGTCTTCGGGGGTGGCTAAGGTCGGGGCGACGTTCCTGGGGGTTTGTCCCCCAAGAGCAACCGGGTTCCCTGCTGCGGCACGTTGCTGCTGCTCCAGCCGTAGCCCTTCAATGCACGCGCAGGACGAAGCCAGCCCCTCTCCCATCTCAGGGCTGGGGGTCCGGTTAGATGATGCCTTCGTGTCTTGTTGAGTTTCCAGGGTTCGCTTGGGATTCATACACTTTTTTGGTTGGGGCAAATTTTAGAAGTGGAGCAAACAGACTAAACAATATCCCGTGTTTGCTTTTGGGGCAGGGAGTGCATTTGTTTTCAACATCAGGGGTTCTCCAGTTTACTGCTGCTTTACAACATTTATGTAAATGGTCCTTGTCCCTCTGAATTGAATATGTCTTCTACCGTAGATTGGTAATGGGTAAGGATCAGATATTTTCCTACTAAATAGATGTCCCAGTGGTTAAATAATTGCCAAAGCCCAGAAACACGAGAAGAACCTCAAGGGAAGCGCTCAGCGTTTTGTAGTCTCTGGTCAGGAGATCATTTTCAGTGATTTCTTCAGTGTACTGCTTCCAGATGCTGTCCACCAGCTAGGGTCTGGAAGCCTGTTCCATGGCACTACACAATATGGCATTGCTCGGTGGTCTGCATTACGTCCTTTGCATTGCCACCGTTTGTGGCATTTCATGGATTATAACTGATACCAGCCAATGTCAGAGAAATTATTTCAGACAGGGTTGTTGTTATGGAAGCCATAGGATGACAGCAATAATCACTGCAAGACTAAGTAACTATTTACTAAAAATGTTTTATTAAAAATGAATGTAGAAAAATGAATGTAGAAAAATTACAATATTTACACGTTACCGCAACCTCTATCCACAAATAAAAATTTGCTACATTCGCCATTCAACATAAAGTGAGATGAAAAGTATGATTCAGGGTGCAAATGTACAAACAGAAGTTGCTATAGCCTTCCATTCGTCTTCAAATGTGTTCTGTCTGATATTGCTTGATAATCTCCCCCCAAGATAAAATCTGGCAAGCACGCCTTTGGATTATTCAGTGTGATCCCTGTTGCAATATGCTCTGCATGCAGAGACGAATATGTACAGTTAGTTAGATAAAAAAGAAGGTAATGCCAGGGAGTACTCCCCAAGTGACAGCGGGCACGGTGTTATATATTGAGAGTTGAGAACACGGAGCAAAAAAATCTGTGTGTAATAGACAATTTGTCTTAGCATCAGCTGCAAGTTTGTGGAGTCCCCCACGGTTCCCTTCCAGTCCTTTCTAGCAGCCACGACTCCTACGTTACACAAATCGGTTCTTAGCCATAGGGAGGGTTTCTGACTCTAAGCTGCCACCAGTAAATCCGAAATACTTTTTCACAGTTCAAATAATTTTTTCTTTCAAATAAGCTCCTAAAATAACATTTCTAAAAAAAAAAGTTAACTTTTTAATACAATAAATTGCTAAAAAAACCCTCAAACCTGACAACACAGGTCAATCCTGTGCTGGGATCGAAAAGCCCGGTCCATTTGCAAGGAGAACCTACGAGAGTCTTTTCTCCAATATAGCAGGCATCCAGACATGTAGGGAATGGCTTTGTTCTCCCTAGCCTTTTCTGGCAGGCAGAAAATTTCTGAAGTCAATACTGAAATCAGAAAGAAAACTGCAGCAATATTTTCTGTTCTCTGTTGAAACAGATTATTTGAGAATGAGGCAAACCCAAGCGTTCCAGTAAACGATGAAGAATTGCACATATTGGATTACCACTGAAAACAGTATATAGGATGCTATGTTAAAACAGCAGACAAAAGTTAAAACTCATCATTTAAGGCTTATGGCAGTGTTTCTTTGTCAAAAGGAGGGTATTCCTGAAATTCTTCTCTTGCTGCTCAAACGCAGGTATTTAAGTGAACCACCGTACCTGCTTTTCTGAATGACAAAACAAATGCAGGGGCTCATGTCTACTCATTTCCTCTTGTTGACACAGTAGTAAGGTGAATGATGCGCGTTTACTCATGAGGCCCCTATGCAAGGGCCGTGCAGTGATTTAATCACCCGAATGTGGAGGTGAATGCGAGGGTTCCCACGGCAACCTTAGTGTATTAAAAAAATAGACAAGCAGATTTTCTCCTGGCATCAGTCTGTTGACGTAAAGTAACACTTGCAGAACAACTGTCTTCCTTCCCCTCCAATTTTCTCTTCACCTTCTTTTCCCCACTGTTTTCTCTGGACCTGGGCAAAATGCATTCGTGGGGCAAAGTGGTATCGCTCCACTGACAATGCTGCAGGCGTGCCGATTACCGCTACCCGATTTATGCTGTGGATCTAGTCCGCACAGCTTACACTTGCACATCTTTTTTTCCCTTTCTTTTTTTACTATAAAATAGTTCTACTCATAGAGTTAAACAATATAGTGGTCAGTTTTTGAAAAAATTATGGTTTTAAAAAAAATGAAAAATTTCCACCCGTTCCTAAAAATAAAATAAAAATCAAAACAGCATTACCCAAATTGCGGCTCTTGTTTAAGTACGGATAGTTGTGTATGTTTTCCTTAAAATATTAGTCATCGGGGTGTGTTATTCCGCATTACATCCTACCAAATACCGGCCAGTACAAATAAACATGGAAGAACCATGTCATGCTTAATTTGTGGCAAATGTCTAATAGAATTCAGTATTTACAGAAAAACACCTTTTTTCTGGATCAAGTACTTGCTGTCAAGTGTAACAGCAATGACATTACCGAACCTATTGGAAGCCTGGTGAAATGTTTGCGGCACAGCAATTAAGTAAATAGGCACTATCATAATGTGCTGATCAAAATACTGATTGACTTCAAAACCTCTTCTGTGCCATTTCAGCAGCTGTTTTTATGTACAATGTCCTGATTAAGACAGACTAATGTGTTTACTCAAGCCATGATCCTGAAAAATGCTTAAGCACATATTTAATTTCAAGCATGTAAATACTCTGATTTAGTCAGACTGTTCGTGTGCTTAAAATTAATTAGGTGCTTAAGTGCTTTGTTAGATGAGATGAAGACGAGCAGTTTGTTTCTGCCGGCCATTCACTTTTGTAAAACTTAGATTCAGACAAAAACTTCCAGAGTAATTCCACGGGCATCTGGGAAGCACTACTTGCAAAGGCTCCTTATAGGAGCTGAGATATTCAAGACGGGGTCCCAACGGAGACCACGAATAAAATTTGATGTCCAGTCTCAGCCTCGAGTAACCGGACCCAGAGCATCCTCCATCCCACCTGCCGTGGCTGAGCTGGTGTGGAGCATCTCTGCGGAGGTGGCGGCGAGCGCTTACCTGCCCGGGGTTCTGGCCGAAGGTATCATCTGTGGCGTGTGAAATCCTCGCACGCCCCCAGCCCGGCTGGGCAGCGAGCCCTGGTGCCCGTGCCTGCACAAAGCATCGCCATCCGCAGCTGCAGCCAGCTGCTGCTGCTCCCGCCCGGCTGCCGGGGAGCATTCGGCACGGTCGGACCTCGCGCTGAGTGAGCTGAGAAAGGGGAGGCTGGTACTGGCGGTATTGCTACACTGTCTGCTTGTCATCCCCTATTTTACAGAATTTTAAGCTGGTCCTGACTATGCAAACTGGCTCCTTTGGAGTATGCTTTTCATCTTTTAACCGATCATAAAGGCTCCGAAAAAACTTGCTTCTTTGTCCATGTCAACTATGTCACTATTACTGACAGAGACAAAAATCCTGTCCTCTCTTTTCAGCTGAAACACACCACCTTGGTAGATGGAGTAGAGTCCATATTCTGCCTTTTTAGACCAGCAGCTTGTTCTTGCACTTTTCATGAGCAAAATGGGCTCCGGGTAATTAGTCAGTTTGTAAACATATTGGACAAGCTGTTTGGGGTTCCTGATTTGTGCCAACAAATCTGAATCCTCGTTCTCATTTTCACGGAAACGAAAATAAGTTTGTGAGTAGATGTAATAAAACCCAGTTTGGGGTATCACTAGCTCGCCATTTCTCAGCTCCACGTTGTACAGGAAAGAGTGGCCTTTCCTTGACGATTCCCAGTTGTTTATTTTTTGTCCGTTCCCTCTTCTGAGCGAGGAATCTACTTGAGAAAAATAGAGAGAAAATGTTAAATTAAAAGGCAGGTAGTGAAGCCAGGTGTCTGGAGTCGGGGAGTCTGGTTTTTAGCAATGACGTAAGGAAACCTGCTCTTCCCAGCGGCTCGCTAGGGCCGTTCTCAAAACAACCTGAAGGTCCAGAAGGAAGCTGTTTAGCTCTATGTGGGAATTCACACGAACTACTTTTATTTTTAGTTTTTGTGCTCCCAAATAAGAGGAAAATCATCGTGTTACTTAGTAACAAAGTTAAAATATCCATTTGTGTCTGATACCCTCCAAAGCTGTAGAAACCCTACCAAGCCTTTCATTAACATGGCCTGAATGTCAAGCCTCTCCTGTCTCTGTCTCCCATTTCTAATAGGTCTGTCACCATAGCAGCTGGACTCACACAACTAACAGAAAGAAATTAGAGAGAAGAAAAGAGGGAAACTTAACATTAGGAAGAAGGATATTTATGTTTTTTCCCCTGACGAAGGTTCCAGAAGAAAAGTTAGTGAGGTACCCAGAGGGAGTGGGCTTTCTCCCTGTTCTGCAAGAATTAGCTGAAAAAAACATTGTTTAAGAACAAGACGACTTTTTTATGATTTGTTTCTTACTGTTAACTCAAAGTGAGTATTAAAAAGTATATATAAGCACCAGGCTAGCAATGAGAGAGTAAGTTCTGTGATCTTTAACTGTTTTTAAAGGTTTTTCCTTACTGCGTGGGGACAGGGAATTCTTCCTATTGCTGTTGCCCGTCAGATGCGCGGCGATCCTGTTGACGGGACTGCGGGGTGGCTGCTGCCCATCGGTGTGCGACAGCGTCAGGGCTCTTTCAGCTAAGGAAAGACCAGAAAAGGAGCCTCACGTTAGAAGCAAGAACGTTAGAAAGCACGTCTGTCCCATCTGACCTGATTTTCAGGAACAGGTATGTCATTTTTTTAATTGACTAAATCGTAGACTGAATGCTGTATATTGGCCAACAAGGCTCAAGTGTCTCTTTCGCTCTTGCTCTCCGTGAAATATCTTTATATGCCTCTTTGTTGTCCTTTCTCTCCTCCTCCCACCCCAAATTTACCAACAGACAACTTAAAATAACCCATAGCACCAAATTTTCACATTCATGATCGGTATCTTTTATGGTTAAGTATTCACAATCTTTCCTCCAAATTTCCACTTGGAGGTTGTGATGCTTTTGCTCGACGTGTTTAGAGCTGTATGAGCTTCAGCAGAGCTATTCCTTGCCTGATCTATGCGTGGAGCAGGTCAGTGCTGCTTGTTCCCGGGCGAGCAGGCCGTTTAATGTCCCCAGAGCACCGTGGGACCGAGTCCTCTGCATCCACCTCGCTGACCTTGCTCTACCCACTCGACCATATTTCTGGCTCCTGAAAATTTGCCTTCTCGTAATAAGTAATCCTTTTTTTGATGACTTGCTGCCAGTACAAGATCTTAGTCAGTCTTTTCTACACTTCTAAAAAACTGAATCACTGCACATCAGGTGCCACTAGCAGCTCCTTTTTGCCACAGATAATAAAATTATTATAATACCGTTGACTGCAGATATGTTTTCCTCGTAGCTTCTCGACATCATCTGCCAACAAACACAGAGAAAACGAACTAGTTTCTCAGCAGAAACAGATAGGTGCAGGAAAAAGATACTCCTTTCTCAAACTCATGAATAAAGGGTATTCTGGATTTGATCAACAAGCAAATAAAAAAAAAAAAGCGTATGAATTTGTTGCAATGACGTATTTCTACGTTTACATCTTTTATGTAACAAAATATGTGGGAAAACATTTTCAAGCTCAGCCACCTGGGCTTTAAGTCTATTGGAAAATTTGACCCTCATGCTTTTCTCAAATAAGAAGCGATACAGTCTACAAGCATCTGCTTCCATTTGCAGAATACTCAGCAGTGTGCACTTCCGTGAGATCTTAGCTCTGAGAAATTAAATTTCGTTTATTTTTATACCTCTACCTATCTATCTCTCTAAGCCCTTAAGCCAGCGTATCTTACTTTCTGCATTTCCCTTCTTTATAACTGTTTGCTGACTGCTGAAATGACCTAGCTTGGTTACCGACGGTGGGGCAGCTGCAGCAAGCGTGCTGAGGGTTTGAGATGATTTACCTGGGTGACTAACACAGGCCGCTTACTGATGGGTTCTGCCCTGCCACATTTCTGTTTATCTATTTATTATTATTATTATTATTATTATTATTATTATTATTATTATCATTATCATTATCATTATCATTATCATTATCCTCATCCTCATCCTCATCCTCATCCTCATCCTCATCCTCAATTTATTATTTCTAGCACCCAGGCTATCTTTTTTTAAGCAATCAGGGAGCCAGTAGGTATATTAGATGTGTAAATGTCCACCAAATAAAACAATGCTTTCTTTATGCAGAAGTTCAGGGACTTCACCAGCAGAGCTTCCACCAAAGGAGCCGAGATCTCTGAACGCAAAGAGAGGGTCTGTTTTGGGCTGCAAGATTTGCCAGGTGAGTTTCAGCCAGCAGTGAATTTTTATGGATGAGCTTTTTAATGTGCTGGAGATGAGATTTTGAAAACCATTCCAGAAGATTTTAGCCTTTCTGATTTTTCAGCCTGGCCTATTTTCCCCTCTGTAGCCAAAACTGTATGTCTCGTGTGTCAGTCATGCAGGAGATGGCTTTCTCTGAATGCTGAGCTGGGAAGGTGCTGTGCCCGATGCTGTGTGCTCGCTCTCTTTCCTCCCCTAATACGTTACAGAGCTCACGACTAGGCCATTCCTCAGGCACCTTTTTACCTCTCCCCGTGCTACATTTCAATCTCATTTTCTCATGCCAGCCTCCCTGTATTCCCAAAGAGGGAGCGACACCTCTGCTAGCACTACAATCTGTATGGTCAGGGAGAAAACAAGCTCGAGTCAAACACTTCTACCCTGAGGTATTTCAGACGAGCCAACCCATCACTGAAATTCGCTTAGTAAAAACCGATTGTCTTTGCTTTATTATTTCCTGAACGTAGTGAAACCACTGTCATGGGTTGTTTTGGCTTCAGTGCGAGCACGCTGCAGCTGAAGCTGTGGCTTGACTATTGCTTTGCAACAAAACAATCTGAGAGCCCCCCTTTATTCTGCTATTAGGATTCTCTGAGTATCACCAAGCACACTGTTTCAGCGTGTCGGCTCCCAAATACCTTTTTAATTAACTTTCCCAGGTGCCACTTTACTTGCCAGCAGGGATCAGCTGCTCTGTCTTCGTTTTCAATTAGATCCAAGTTTTGGATGAAATTTCCGATTTCCTCCCCCGTGAGACAAGCGATGCCGCTCTTGGAGTACGTGTCCTGGAGCTGCAGCAGAAGGGAAAGCCAGGATTTTTCACCTGTGATGTGCTCGCAGATGTTCAGCTGTAGGATGGCTCTAAATTCACTACGCTTAGGAACATACTTTCCTTTAAAGCATTTGCTATTATGGTGCAAGTTATGACTACAGCACAAGTAACTCATCCTGATTTTACATATTTATTTAACTACGATGGCATACCTAATATGCAAAAATATACTTACATTATCCCCACGGACATAAATTTGGTATCCAGCACTCAACCAAATAAGTTTTGTGAAAATTCAATACCCAAACCACTCATGTTTTGAATTCTTTAGTTTCTCTAGTTCCGCATTAAAAACATTTCTTTCGCACAAGGGATTTTTCTTCACAAATTATTGAGGATGAAATCAAATATCAGACCTTAAAAGTATTTTCCAGTCTGTCTTTTCAGTCAACGCCACTGACAATCCAGGCTTTTGCTGATATATCTCCATATCCTCCCCACATCCAGTTTGGGATCTCTCTGTAACTGTATTTGACCCAATAGTCCAGAACAAAGTCCAGACAACACAGATGACATTTGGGTCCAAATAAAATTATAATGCTGAATGCCTGTGACATGGGCCTACAGCTATACTCTCTAGCCATAGAGAAAGCATGTTTTCTTCCGATAAAGAGAAATGAGTTTGAAGAGAGTGGCAAAACTCCTGTGGACTCCAAGGGAATCGGACTGGGAGAGTCTGTATCCCAGCAGCAAGCTCTTCCCAAGCCCGGCTGCATCCGCAGGGCGAGGGATGCAGACAACTCCAGCTGGCGCTGTTGTTTAACGTAGGAGCAGGTAACCCCAGCTGCCTCCAGCGCATCCCAGCGGAGATCAGCTCCTGTTTGCTTTGAACTCGGTTGCTGCTGCATCAGCTAGACCGACTGGTAAGGCTTGTTGTGCCAGCAAAGCACTACAGGAACTGGGAAGAAAGAGCAATCAGCAATAAACATGCAAAGCATTCAGATGGACTCCTTCTAACATTTAAATGCCACTCTTCTTATGTTAAAGAAGCTTAGCTAAACAGGTACATTTATTCTAGAAGTACCGGTTTCAGCTGTCCTTGAGACTGGGGTATTGAAAGCAACAAATGCAGGCACCTCCTCCTTCACACTCCATCCTTTTCCCGCCTGTTAGAAAACAAAGGCGTTTAGGAAGGGATTTCAGCTCCAGGAGGATTAGGAGAATTCACCCATACCACCCTGCAAGCCCTAAGGGGCTGAGCAGCCCCTCAGTTTGCAGCAGCAGACTATTGACCTTCACCTAATACTGGAAATGATGCTGTACTCTGTAGGCACCAAAGCGAAATGGGGCCACCGCTATGAGCATCTGTGCAGGTTTCTGTGTCCTTGCTGAGAAGTACAGTGATATTCTTCAATCAGGTTTCTTGTTTCAAGAACTCACTTAAAGTGATTAAAATTATGTGCTTATTAAGGTAAAAACGCACTTAAAACTAAGGGCTCTGACAGCTTTACCTATACTAGCTTCTATAACAAAGTAGTTTGAGTTTAAAAAAAAAATCTGTGAGCAGAGGAGATATTAGTTTATTCTCTTACTGGATCTGCTAGAGCTCACCTCTGAGCTTTGCCCAACGATCTGGAAGCAAACAGTCCTGCACTGCTGCCTTTTCCTGACCTGGCATACTTTTCCCCCCAAACAGCTTTACTATCCTGGCATTGGAACAATATTTTGCATGCATTTTGAAATCCTCAGGGAAGGCAGACTTGTACCAGCACCATATGGTACTGAAGGATTGGTATTTCTGTTTTACCGGTAGAGAAAGCAAGGCATCGGGGGGGTTGTAAGACTTGCTCAAATGAGGTTTATCTGTAGCACTGAGGTTCTTGAGGACAGAAGTCCTGCAGGAAAGCTATCTGGTAAAGCTTCCCTCCTATTCTAGGCGTAGTGCGTGGACTGTGTTTTCAAAACAGAAGGAAGCCAGGATATTTTCCTTGCAGCCCTGTATCCTGAAGCATAATGAACTTTATTGTGCTCCTGTCTCAGCACTTCCTCCCATAGCAAAAACCGTTAAACAAATGGTCCTATTCGTAGTCTGACTCAGATTACTACAGCTGTCGAGAAAAAAAAAACCTGCTCGTTTTACATTATTCTTTTTGTAAAGATGAAAATATCTGCTGTCTGTGCAGCCATAGTAATTTGGCGAAGGTGGAGAAATGCAGATATTGTGAACAACAAAGGGAAGAAAATGGGCAGACAAAAATCGCAGTTTATCTTTTGAGATTTATTCCACATGCACCATGTGGACGTGGGGTAGCAGACTGTGTTTCTAGATAAGCGTTTTCCTTGTTTATTGTGCACCAGGCGGCACATGCAAGCGTATGTGCTTCAGGCCCCCTCCAGAGCCAGCGACCTCCCTTGTAGCCCAGCAGAACTTCAGTGTGGGCAGATTTAGCTTTTCACACCAAATGCAGGCTTGTTATTCTTCAGAAACAGTCAGCTGTAGTTTGGGCAAGTATCACTAGATGTGGTTGTGTCCCAGGTGTACATATTTGAATAAAAGGAGGGGAAAGATAAGTGTGGTTACTAATTACTTAAGATTGGCAAGCCTGTTAGCGAAGGACTCTGGACCATATCCATGAAGAGATGAGAATGCATTTATATATTTTTCTTCATTATCAGTATTATGGAACCTGATTTCATAAAATCAACACATCTCTGCGACTCCCCCATTTCACCAAGTCTGGGACAGCCACAGCTACAAACTTAGCAGGAAAATCTCTTTTATACATTTCCAAAATATGAGCATTGACTTATATTGTAGAATACCGTATATGCTTTAGCATTTGCTTCACAGCAGACTTTGACACCTCAGAAGACTCCACCTATTTAAATCTGGTCTGGAATAAATGCACAGGTAAGATAACATTTTAACTCATGCACTGCTTTCTGAAGTTGTGTCAGACTTACCTGCAGTTAGGTTTACCTTAGTGCCAGGGAGAGGGACAGGCTGGTACAACTGCACAGCAGGACAGTAAACTTTGGGCAAGACACTCGGGGAAACCCCGGGTACCAGGGGGTCAGTGAAAAGCAGGACCACACACATAAAGGGTTGTGGGACTATAAATAAATGTCATTTCCTTGGAATGCAAATGGTCTTTTGCAGGAAGAGGAAAGAGTTAAGGAGCAGCTAGCAGGCTTGAAGGGTGGCTGCAAGGAAACCGAAGCATCTGCCTATACAATGGGTCTTTTACAAGTCATTCTGAGCAATTCAGTGGTGTTTGCTGTCTGGGTGAAGTTCCCTTGGTATTAGTCACTGTCTTAAAACTATGTCTTTTCCTAGAGGAGGTATTTAAAAAGCACCTCGGCTTTTCTCAGTCGTTTTTCCCCGTTGTCTATAGGAATACCCAGCTGGCAGAGCCTGCTGCTGCTGCAGTCCTCCGAGCCCTGCTAACGCTTCTGCAGCGCTGGTGGGGCACCGCAATGTGATGAGAGAGCAAGTTTGGGGCTCTAATGAAAAGCACATTTGCTACTTCTCTGCAAAAAAAAAAATTGTTAACTTCTTTAAAAAAAAAAAAGCAACAAGGCAGAAACTTTTTAATTGTCCTCGCCTTGAGCTCCCTCCCCTGCGCGCAGACCCAGGGCCCCGCAAGCTCAGACAAAGGAGCAGGCACGGAGCGGAGCTTTGTCCGGGGGCGCCGGGGCTGGGGCTGCCGCCCTGCAAAGGCGTTAGCGCTGCCCGCGGCTCCGCCGAGGGAGGCGGGGAGAGCGGGGTCCCTTCTGCGGGAGATGGGGAGAGCGGGGTCCCTTCTGCGGGAGATGGGGAGAGCGGGGTCCCTTCTGCGGGGAGACGGGGAGAGAGCGGGGTCCCTTCTGCGGGAGATGGGGAGAGAGCGGGCCCCCCCGGCCGCCCCCACCAACCTGTTTGAGCTCGTTGGTGAAGTAGAGGAAGGTGACGGCCACGCAGACGGACTGCAGGAGCACGGCGGCGACGAGCACGGCCCCGCAGGTCTGCCCCGGGCTGGGCCCGGCGGCGGGCAGCATCATGGCCGGGCAGGGCTGGCCGCAGGACGCGCCGCGCTCGGCGGAGGCTGCGCCCGCCGGGGCAGAGGCGGAGCGGGCCCGGGCCTCACCGCCGCTGTCCCGCGGCGAAGTGCGGCCCCCCGCAGCCCGGCGCTGCCCTGCCCGCCCCGGCTCCCCGCCTCCCCGGCAGCCCCGGCCCCGCGGCGGCGGGCGGGACGCTGCCTCCCCCCGCCCCGTCCCGTCCCCTGCCGCCCCGCCGGGCCGGGCCGCCGCGGGGGTGCTGGGGGTGCGGGTCCTGCCGGGGGGGCCCCAGCCCCTGCCCGCCCCCCTGGAGCGAGGAGCCGTTTGCCAGCCGTCACGGTGCGGGGCATTTCCGAGCAACCTTTCTGAGCGATCTCCAGTAGGGAATGGTGGAAATGGGATTTTTTAAAAGAGATTAAAGCTGTGGTTGAGTACGGAGGGGCCCAGAGTTTCCTAACTCCAAGCTGAGTTATAGAATCACAGCATGGTTTGGGTTGGAAGGGACCCTCAAGATCATCTGGTCCTTGGGCAGGGACGCCTTCCACTAGACCAGGTTGCTCAAAGCCCCATCCAACCTGGTTCTATCATTCCGTGATGCCTTCGTGCCTTGGTGAGTTTCCAGGGGTCGCTTGGGTTTTGTACCCTTTTTTGGTTGGGGCAAATTTTAGAAGTGGAGCGAATAGACCAAACAATATCCCGTGTTTGCTTTTGGGGCAGGGAGTGCATTTGTTTTCAGCATTAGGGAACCTCCAGTTCTACATCTACATTTATGTAAATGGTCCTTGTCCCTCTGAATTCAACCTATCTTGTAACTCGATGATCCTTATGGGTCCCTTCCAACTGGAGACATTCTATGATCTTCTACTGTAGTTTATCCTTCTCGGTACCTTCTCCCGTAGAGCTGGTGCATCACAGAGAGGTGCCTGCAGGCTGGTAACCCGTACCTGTACCATGAGCTCCAGTCCAGTGCTGCCATTGCAACCTTCCGGACAGCACTGCTTCTCCCCCCAGTCACGACATGCTTAATGTCACGGTACATGAATGCCAGGTACGTCCTGGGCTTGCTTTATCTGAAGTCACTTTGAGGGTTGGTTGGCTGATTGGCTGGTTGGTTTTCAAACCTCAAAGACTCCTTCTTGCAAACTTTCCTCCAAACCGCTGAGCCCAGATAGAAGTTTTCCAAAGGCAAGTGCATGATTTAGGATATGTCCGTTGACTTTCACTGGGGCTTTGACACCTTCGCCTCACACAGACTGCGGATTGTAAGCAACTTCATCATTATCTGCAGATGCTGTAAAATCAGCAGAGGTATGGTCTGCTGACAGTGCAGCCGTGGAGAATCGGGATTTCAAATCCAAATGCGGAGACTTGAGTTAGTTCCCTTTCAGGCTGTTGCTGCAGGGCAGGATAAAACTTTGCCCCCTGCCCAACAGCCATAACCTGCGTGCCAGGGTGCAGGTGGGAGTTCTCGGTATAATTACAGAGCAAAATTAAAACAAAGATCTCTTCATCTCTCCTGACTATTGAGGAGATCTTTAGAAGACCTAACTGCATTGTATTCAACCATTTACAGGGAAAGTAAATGTTTTTTCTTCCATCATAATGTAGCACAATGATCCCCGAATCCCTGTTTGACGTGGCAGCAGGCAGTTTATTTGTCTGGCTCTTTGTAGCATTCAATCCGCGTGCCAAAACAGTTCAGATCTGTGTAATTCTAACACATATGTCAGATGGGGAGGATTAACATTTTCTTGAAAGTGAGCTCATGATCTCCTATGACTTTTCAGCAAAGTAAACGTGACTTTTTGGGCTCCTTCTGCTTTGCGGCATCCCAGCCCCTTTCTGAGTGGGGCTAGTGGGACTCCCGTTTGCTTTTACTTAATGCAAAGTAGCTCTTTGCATCAGCTCCAGAACAAGAGTTTCTAACAGATTTTAGCATACGCACAAAAGAATCCTACAAAAAAACCTGCCTCCACTCGACTTTGTTTATCATGATTTATAAATTCCTAAGAAAGAAATTTCATCTGGGGGAGCCGTGTGAAGAGGCAACGAAAAGTTGGTAAACTTGGAGGACGATTCCTGCCTGCTGAAGAGAGTCTGTGTGGATTTTCCTTACAAATGTTCAGGGAGGTCCTAGGTCTTTGGAAGGAAACAAAACTTTTTTTTTCCTTTCAAAGAGAAGAGAAACAAAAGTGAAAGGAAGCCCAGGGCACCACAAGAAGAGGAGCACTCTTGTTGTTGTTGTTGACATTTAGGAGTTGGTCTTTATTCGGTGCTTTTCCAGCCTCTTCACAGATTTCTCCCCAACCTATGACTCGTAACAGAACTATTTTTGTGGGTAAACATACCAATTCATGAAAGATTTTTCAAGAGCCATGTACTCAGCTTGTAGGCGTCTACCAGGCATGGTCCATGTCCCCCCGACCCGTCAGCTGAAATCCTCCATGGATATTCCTTATGTCTCTGATATACTACTTTTCTAGTTAGTGCCAGCGTTGTAAGGCAAAAGTAATGAAGTTTGTTTTGAAAAGACCAATGAGGAAAACAAGGGAAAAAAAGCACTCAGATGTGCCTCTTCCAAAAATGATCGTGTCACGTTTCATTCTGAAGTTTTCAGATCTTAAAATATCATTGTACAATGATAAAATATTTATGGGTTTTCACACCAACATAGGATATTACGAGAGTGAAACTCCAGCCGTTTTCACCATCGCATATGCTTGAAAATCTTTGCTACTTTCAGTGCTTACTTTTCTGCAGTCAATTTTTGTCTCCAATAGGTGTAAACTTATGCTGAAAATAATCTGGTTCAAAGGTTCTGCGAGTGTAAAGTTATTGTTTTGATGAAATTTTACCGCAGTAAAACTGTTGGGGTCATGACACCAGTGGGAAAGAATGTTGTGAGCGCCTGTTTAAACAAACCAAAAATCTGTTCATTTGTGTGGCGTTAGACTGAAGCAGCTCCCCAGCAAAACCTCTGATTCTTCCTGGCTCCTTCATCCTATTAAAGCTTACTCGGTGAACCATTTAATTAGAGATAAACCTTAATCTGTCCTGTGGACTCAGGACCTGGGATACTTGGCATGTCAGGGAAACACCTGGCACTGGACCTGCTGTGCCTGACCAGCAGTGTGGCTAGTAGGAATCTGTAATGGCTCCGAAAAGGTATACAAATGAAGGGAAGAGTGTCTTGAAAAAGTCCTTAGTTCTGTTTCCTCACCAATTGCAGTGGTGGGGGCGATGGAGAGGTTTTCAGAGGAGGGAAGAGGTTCACACGCGTTTATACGTGTACTTCTCCCAGGGATGCAGGTGGTTGTTACTGCCACTGCTGTCACTCCCTGCCAGCCCCAGCACAGCAGAGCTGTGCTCCTTTTCCAAGTCAGAGAAAGCAGCGTGGACTTTCTGGTACGTAGCGGTTCTCGACATCGATTTCTCTGCCAAGCAGCAAAGGAGGTCGTGTTTTTCGTCGCAGGTATCAAAGCATGTAATTGAGGAGAGGGAATTTAGCCGTGCTGGAGAGGAGAGCAGCCTCGCGGCTGTGCTTTCCGGCTGTAGCTTTCCACCTCCTGGGAGCGTGGCTGACATTCAGCTTTTTGTCACCAAAGATGCTGTGGCCATTTAAGTCTTCCTTCACAAGCGAACTCCTAACTGAGGTACCCGATTCCCAGCAGAAGATGCCGGAATGCTGCTGTCGGTTTGGGCTTTGCCACTTCAGCTGTTGGTCCCTGCCGTGAAGCCGCTGAATGTGAGGCTGTGAGAGCAGAGGAAGAACTCGCTGTGCTTGCTCCCCTCCCCGGGGGGAAGGGGCACTCTCTGCCCACCTTCGCAGCCACCGAATGCATGCGTGGGGCACTGCCGGGCTCTGCTTCGGGGCACGGGCCACGAACAGCCTCATCCTGCCAAGCCTCCCCATGAAGCAGGCACAAAAAGCATGGTTTGTGGCAGCCAGGACGGAGTTAACCTCGCACAGAGATCCTCCTTTTTGCACATGTGCCGGACAGATCGCAGCTTGGCTTTTGCGGTTTGTTTGTTCCTTCGTGGTCCATGCGCCAGATTCAGACCTCATGTTTTACTGTCAGTTGCAAACCATTGCAAATTCATGAGTTAATCGTGATTTATACTGTCATGGGATCAGAATGAGGATCTGTTTATCAGTGCAATGCCCTTTTTGGCGATGGCGTTACACAAACAACAGCAATGGTCTAGCTGGCCCAAAATGCACCTATGCGTGAATTTATTCAGACCTGCCGTATCTCTCTCAATGCCCCAAGCAATGGATTTGATAAATAGAGCAGGGAATATATGTGCATATGCATGCCACGCTCATTTCCAATAATGCTGTAGAGTTAGCACTCTAGATCTAAGTTTGGGTCTCTCATTTTTAGTTGACAAAATGCTTAACCTTTTGCCTGTTAATGCACTGTATATATTTTAAGCTTTTTCATTATGTCAATTAGATAGGGGTACTTCCACCAGTATAGTGTCCTTTATAAGCACTCTTCATCTTTAAGAGAACTAGTACTTTAGCTTTCTACAAAAAGTTTGTACTTAGAAAGCCAGGTCTCGAGTGCGAAGGAGCAGTGGCAGCAGTATTCTCCAGATCTGTACACCTTCACAAGATCATTAACCATGGATCTGAGGTTTGTTGGCAGCATCTCTGGAAACTCATCTCTTGTGCTTTACGCTGTCCTGGGCAACCAACCCGGTTTATTAGGTTGCTGTGGCTTAAAAAGGAAAGAGCGCCTTCCTGATGTTAAACTTCTCTGTGGGTTTTGGTGAAACCCCAGCCTGGGGGTGCAGTACTGTGCGTGGTACCTGCGCTTCTGGCATTCCCTGGCTGAGCCGAACGCCGGGGCTTGTCACCAGGCATGTCCCAGCAAAGAACCTGGATGTTCCTCAGTGAATCAGTGCAATTCCTTTCACTGGGATGCCTTGGTCCAAGACTCCTTGTCATGTTTTTTTAATGTAAATGGTTTATATGGCACTGTTTTAACTATTATTTGTGGTGCTGTAACTCAGAATTTCAGTTCCATGGGAAAGTCTCACATTTCAAAATTTCTGTTTGTCTTAGGGTGAAAGATTTTGGTTAAAGAAAATTTTCAAAAAACTTCATTTTGGAATAGTTGAAATGAATTTATCATTAGAGTAACATACATACCCATTGTAAGGGCTATATGGCTATGCTTTCCTGTATGTCCCTCGAGATCACTAGGGCAGAAGCAACTCCTTTCAGGTGCAGATCCCAAGGCTGGATCTGGCCGTGCGGCTGTTACCTTATTACATGACCAGACTTGTGCGAAGCACTAGATGATGCTAAGGGCTCCTTGCTAAAGGAGCGAAGGGGATGTTTACAGCCGCTTTTAAGTCTCTCTCTGTATTATATTCACCAAGTGATAACGTTGAAAGAGGTGCATTGCAGCCCCAGCTCCGGGGGAAGCTGGGAGGAAACCCATAACACACCTCTGCACACCGCTGTTGCCTCTGCAACATTTCAGAAAGAGGAAGAATTGTCCCTGGCACATAGCAAAGCCTTGTTAAGCAATCAGCTTAAGCCTTGAAGCGTGAAATTTGATTATCTTTACCATAGGTGAGTGCTTTTAACCTCCACTGATAATGGAAGACAAATATTTCTCTTTAGGGTGCCAAATATGTATGCAAAGAAATGACTTCTTTGGAGGCTTCTTCATGGTAAAGCGTCTGTCACGTACCTGTCTGTCTGTGTCTGGGCTACAGTTCCCTCCTGGGACAGATTAAAATCAATGACAAGGCTGAAGGTAGAGAACTGAATGAGATTTCTGCTTCCTCGCTGAGGGAGCCTGCCCTGTGCAGCCCCCGTGCTGTCGGCACTGCGGCCGGGGCTCCCGCTCCGATGTGCTCTCCCAGCTGGCGACAAAATGCTGTGGGTGCAGAAGAAATGGGGAGAAGCAGCTGGGGGTGATTATTACTTACATGAAACCCCTTCCCTGTTCCTGTAACTAGTGAAAAAGAGCATAATGGATTGGACCGTATATTGTATTATATTCATTGGATGGACTGTTTACTCTCTTCTGATTGAAAAAACATGGAGTGAAGTTAAATTCTCAGCTCTGTCCAGCAGAATCTGTTTTCCTGCGCTCTTGGTTGGCTTGGTCTACAACATATTTAATCCATATGTGGATTTGTTTTTGCATTTATACCAGCACAACCATCATAAGGATATACTAATGAAAGTGGGGAATAGGTTGGTTTGTATTTGCACCCACTACACCTACGCATTTATGGCAAGAGCATCATGTCATGGAAGGTGACACCCATTGCTGTGTGTACATTTTCTGGGTTTATTCACTCTGTGTCCTACTGCCGTGGAGGCTTTGGGACTGCTTGGTGGCTCCTTTGCTCTGGGGAGGGATTTTGGTAGCAGGTGAAGCGGACACTGCATATGCTGGTCTCTGCATTAGCCCCGACACAGACACTGGGAAGTATTGTGGACTGCTCTGATCTGTGGCATGTGGATTGGGCTCCTGGATGATTGCTGAACTGCTGCATGCTTCAATCTAATTATTTTAAGACACAAAGGTTTTTCTACCATTTCTTTTATGCCTATTGCCAGAGTTCATGCCAGTAGCAAGACTCATCTGCTCAGTCTTTCATTCTGTGTGAGTAGTATAAAAAATAGGCAATACCAGGAAGAGAATGTGGCCATGAATATTGTAGCTATTTAGCCCTGAGTGAGGAACACGGAGGACGTTCTGGGAGCGGGGTGTAGTGACTCTCACTAGGGAAACACTTAAATCCTTTGGTGCAGTGGTACCTGCACCATCTCAGATGCGATTCTTTGCAGGTTAACAGCTGGGAATTGAGGGGGGCTGCGAGAGCTCGGGGACTACCCAGGTTCGTCAGGGCTGGAGAAGGCTGTCCGGAGCAAGAGAGGGAAACTTCAGAGGCTGGCGAGCAGGAAACACAGGGGAGCGAGGTCAGTGCAAGACTGGTAGAACTTGAGTGACTTGTGCAGATTGCTGAGTTATCAGTTAGTTGAAGCAAAGTTGAAAGAAAACATTGGACTCAGTGAACGTGCCAATCATATCACAGCGGTGATAAAAAATACACATGGTTTTATGCTATAGAAGGGATTGCATAAATGTCATGCAAACGTTATAATGGAGTTACAGAACTACCTTTTTGTGTACCTGGATCTTCGGTGGCCAGTTTGTATTTTCAGTGACACTGAGCCACAAAGGCATTTTCTTTCTGTCCTGAAAAATGGGTCATTATATAGTGGGGAGCAGAAGTTCCCCACAGCTACTGGCAAAGAGAGTATTAAAACGGCTCTGTGGTCAGATTAGCACAGGGACGGAGCCTGAATTGTTGTTTACAGATGGCAAATTTTGCCAGGTGCAAGATGTTTTCTTGGGCTTGTACGGCACCGAAACTCAGTAAACAGAAAGGGCTTGAAGAAGAATAGAAAGCGAAGCTGTCTCCTGGGCCAATATGCGTTTTAGTTTCATCATTCCTACTCCAAAGTTGTGTAATATTTAACTGAAAAAAACATTTATAACTATAACAATATTTAACTAAAAGTAAACTGCAGTGTACTTCACGGAGCTGTAGTGTATTTACTCTTGGGGCTAAGTTTTTCGCTTTTCCTCACTCAAATTTTTCAAGTTAAAGAAAGATTTGCAAAACAAGAACTTGAGTGTCTGGGAATAAAAAACATATAATAAACACTTCCCCAGCCTCTTCAAAGCAGGATTTCCTTATTTACTTGGGAAGGAAGTCGGAAAAGATTCCTGACAATAAATAGCTAATGTAAAAAATCTTAAAGCAGAGGACATAGCATTTTTTTAAAAAATCAGCGGTGCAGAGCTGTGACAATGACAGTGGTTGCTGTATGCAACCCTGTGTCTCATTCTGAACAACCCACAGCACTTGTTTTTCCCCATTAATTTTTAGCTAGCGCTGAGATGTGAGTTAATACAGGAGTAGTCCACCAAGCAAACCCTGGAGACTTTTTCGTATCTCAGCAAGCAAAACATTCCCAACTTGTGTATTCAACTTTGTTCAGTCATTACTCTTATTTGTCTGAACACCACAACAATATCAGCAGATTAACTACTACTCTGGTCACACAGAGCTGTTAAATGATTTATTAACTAGAACGTTTATTCAGGTAGTGCAAATAAAGTCCAGCTGAAAACAAAATGTAAGATGTCAACACTTAGAAGGAAAGAGCTTTCACAGAGGTGCTTTGAGTCTTCTCGAAGTCTCATCCTTCTTTACCCCAGGTGTCTCCTCAGACCAGACTGCACAGGATTCAGGAATCCCTCTAATTTCAGATGGTTCTTCCAAGTGGATTTTTAGGGTTGTTGGGTCTTTCTATAGCTGGAAATACAAGCTCCTCAAATGCTGCCCTCACCTTAGTGTACGCACGATTTCTGAATCAGGGAAAAGGAGAGAGGACCAGGTCGTGCAACAAGAGGGAGAGGCTACGAGAGGTAACACGTAGGGTGCGTGCAAGGGGCCTGGGGTGGGTAGGGTCTGGAGACTTTGCAAATCCCCACTGCCCCTGTGTCTGCAGAGGAGCCAGGCAAGCCTTGCAGCCCCCCGGACCCTCGCGCATTTGCTTCTTTTACCAAGGTTTCCTTTGCGGCGAGGGCCAGCAGCAGTGCCCGGCCGGTCCTTCCCGCGCTGGGCTGGAGCTGAGCAGGACAACTGTCAGTGGGGCCACCATGCAAAGAAAGACAGATCGCAGGAGAAGGTAAAAAACACTTTTGAAAAAGTTTTGTGTTGATTCTGGGTGTTCTGGGAGCTGTTTCACAGCAGGGACACCAAACCGTTGCAGGGACACCAAACCGTTGCAAGGACACAGCTGAAAGCACGGCAGACTGCATAAGGGCAGTAAAGGATGGGAGGAAACACTTAAATCAGTTTTTCTGCCAAAGAAAATGTCCGTATGATGACATCATCTTGATGTAGTTGACCTTTTTTAAGGCTCAGCTCCTAGAGTTTATAAAGGTTCTTAGATGTCATAAGCAAAAGAAAAAAATAATTTTTCAGATTTTACAGTGAAGGAGGAAAGATTGGAAATACAGCAAAGGCATGTCCTGGAGGTTCAGACATAAACCCAGATATTAAAGGAATCCAGACTTGCCTGTAAAATGTTTCGCAATAGTAAAACCATTTCAAAACTTTTTACTGATGAGTGTTGAAAACTTGCGTTGGCAAAATCAGTGCATGAGATTGCCATGGAGAAGGCTGTGGAGGATGTTTGTGTCCTTATTAAAGATACATGGACACACATAGATAGAGATGGAGAAGCACAGCTCGAAGTCTACGTTGCATGTCAATACTATCTGACTGGGTAAAATGTTGCACTTCTTTAGTCTCCTCTTCTGGATCATTTTGGATTGTGAGTACATACTGGTTAGGCTGGTTAAGGATTTGTGGGGTTTGGGATAAGAAAAAATTGGAAATGTTGCAACAGAATGCTTACATGGAAAAATTAAATACAAAAGTAATTTCTTTATAACTAGGAAGAATTATCACCAAAAGGCACTTGAAAAATAATTGATGACTGCAGTCAGCCAGTAAAATAGTTCTTCAGCACAGTTAGATTGTAAAACTACCTCCATGACTGACTCAATTAAAACAATTACCTAGGGGCTTGCCTTAGCTTAAAATAATATGTTCCTTTCGATGGCTTTTGGAGGCAGCTGAACTTGATTTCCTTGGCTTCTATAAGGCTACAGTCCAGTAATATATTTGGGACAATTAGGTCCTTAATCACCTAGAGAAGAAATATCACTACATAACAGCATACCTCTCAGCAGAGAGCCCTTCCCAGCACGGACAGTGTTCTGGTGGCAGACAGAAGCACTGAAACGGAGTGGCCTCATGCAAAAGAGAGTGACTCAAGGGCTTAATTTTAAAAAGTGGACCTTAATGTTGCAGATGCAATGTTGCGAAAGATAAACACCAGGAGACGATGATATGGCATCAGAGAAATAACGGCTTCCTCTTAACCAGCTGCTGTTGGCATCAGTGGTGGGGTGGGATGTGATAATTGGGTAGGATACGATACCTATATATACGTATAAAGCACAAATGGTGAATGATGCTTATGAGACATGCAGTGCGGTGTTAGATGTGTTCACCCCTTCTCAGAGAAAAAAGCCCTGCTTCATGCTTGCTTCCTTCTTGCTCCTGGCCCCATGATCTTGCTGTTAACCTTGGATCAGCTCTGGTGCTCATCGGAGCCAGTATAGCTCATTGATCTGGCCAAAAGCCAGAGAATTAGCTTCTGGGCTAGCAACAAGGACTGGCCCATTGAAGAGCCCAGCAAGCCCGGGGCAGTGCAAGGAGAGGTGGGAGCCAGCGCCGGGCGAGGAGGACCCTTCCCTGGCCGTGAGATGGGCTCAGCTGCCCATCCAGCATCAGCCTTAGCTACTCCAGCATCTTTTTGTCAGTGCAGAGGTCGAATCTGGCTCATCTCCAGGCTCTGGTTTCTTTTCAGTTGATACTTCTGAGAAAAAAAGAAGACTCAGTGAATGGCTTTCTATTTACCCCTGTTATAAATTTTTACGGAGTATTCTCAGGCTGCTGAAACTCACCTGTCAATCAGATTAGTGGGAAAGATCTGCCCAATGCTTATCTGTTATGAAATATTCCTTTTGGATAAGAACTACTATTTACGAGAAACACAATACTTATTTCCTCCAGAAGGATTTTTTTTTTTTTTGGTTTTGCTTTCGTTGTCTTTGTTACCAGCAGTTTCATGTTTAACGATGCTTCTCTGCGAAGGAAGTTGTACGTGAAGCCTCAGTTGTACCCACTTTCTGTTACGTTTTGTGGTGCCCCCCGGGCACTAGGACAGTATGTCCATGCCGTAGCACCCTTCTGGGAGGTCTCATCCAGGGCCAAGCAAGGGGTCGGTCAGACACAGCTTGAGAGACATCACCAACAGCTTCTCCGACGTGGTGGTTTGACCGTCCCAATGGCAATATCGATTTACAGCTCCCAGCCCCTTCTCAACCAGGTTTGAAAGAAATCTTCTTCAGTTCCCAAGTTCGGTCACTCACACACTTCCTTCCACCACGGCTTCCGAACCAGCTTTAAACTACGCCGACGTGACTCCGTGCCAGCCCCCAGCTGTGCAAAGGATATTTGCCTTATTTAGGGAAACACAGGCCCTTCTGCCCTGAAACGTATTTTAGAGAGAGAGGTGGAAGGTGGAGCTGGGAAAACGCACCTCATGGCCTAATTGTGACTATCGTGAGGTAGGTGTGAGTTTTAAACAGAGAGACCTTTTGAGGTTACAGCTTAGCTCTTAAAATAGGACACGCAGGACCTTTGAACTCCCTGTTACCACCTGAAATAGGAGAACGGGCCGTGAAATTACAATGTTAATTTGAGCAGTGAGACTACTATATAGCTCACCATGTTTGCCAGTGCTACTGTTCTGCTGATTGCTGATGGATATACAGATTTTATGTAAATCACAGGATAGCAGAAGGCAGTGAGTTGCTGTCACAAATCTAGCCAGAAGGGTTATCAGGGTTGCTTCCATCAGGATTGCCCCAGAGGAGAGAGCACGCTGGAGATGTTGGGAGTGGACACCCAAAGAGCACTCATCTCTGCACACAACTATATTTACTTTTCTTCAGTGTGTCTTCTTAAGAGACATTTACCACCAGTACCTCCCTGTCACAAGGAAGAGGTGCTGTTCCTAATTTTCTATCGGTTAAAACTGATAAACTGTCTGCAAGCAATGGATGCTCGTTTAGAGAGCCCTTTTTTGCAGCTCGCCTATGGAACCTACTATTAAACAGCAATTTCCTTATCTTTACAAGACATTCATAGGATGGAAATTAGAAATATTTTCTAAATATTCCATACATAGCCTCTTTTTTGTGGTCATATCCTCTTTCTTTGCTCAGAAATATTTTCCAGGGTCACTTGAGGATGTAACCGAAGATGCACAGCAGCTCTCCCCAGCTTGCCATGCCTACTGAAATCTCAGACTTTCCACCTATGTCCACATTCAGAGTGAGTGAAATTCTTTGGAAAAGAATTACACACATTCCTGACAACCGATTTGTACTGTTATGGCAAATGAAACGGAGCCTGGAAGTGCCTGACTGCGTAAGTGCCTATGGTATAAGTGTGTTGTGTAAGTGCTTATATTTCTAGCCTGAAAATTATAAACAGAAAAACAGTGTTTATAGTAGTAATGTTTGTTTTCTTGTGCTTGTCTTGGGTTGTGACATGGCTACGTAGGCATTTATTCCAAAGGGAGCACAATAGCTGGATGGGGATAGCAGAGATTGCAGATAATATGCTTACAAAGCATTAGCAGGACAATGCAGTAAAGCCCTTTGAAGTGTCCCACAAAGAGTTCAACATCCCTGGGTTAACCCAGGTAGGTAAATATGCCTGCAGAGCAGGGCAAGGGCTGGGGTCTGAGCCTGGAGGAGGGCTGTGGCAGCAGGAGAAGGAAGCTAGCAAGCTGGAAAGATTTGGTAAGAAGGAAAGCAGATGTGAGCACATTGTTTGTAAAAACTCTTTTCAAGTACTGCTTCCTGCCCGTTGTTTTGAAAGAACTGAGTCAAGTCCCAGTATTTACAGAGCCCCAGCTCCTGAGGTGGGTTTTGGTGCTTCATCTGATTAAGCACATGGAGGAATCCCCTTCTCTCCACCAAACAAGTGCCTACTTTCCTGCCCCTGCTGTGGGCTACATAGGAACAGGCTCCTGTTAAAAGAGGACCAAGGTAGATGGGAGCCCAGGTTCAAGTCCCAGTGTAGAATAGCAATGCTCCATCTCTGGAGCATCAGCCTGTCCCTGATGCCGGTCTCTATTCCTCACCATCACAAACATCGTAGAAAGAACAAGAGCAGCACAGGGACTTGCAGAATCAGGTCGATTCTGTTGCCTTTGGGAATTTTAACCCCATATCTGCTACAAGGAAAGGAGCTGGGAGAATTTGGTGCAGCCACCCAACAAGTTGCTTTGGCTTTTAAGTTTCTTTGTGTTCAAAGTGAATCAGTTTTCTTCAACACTGAATCTTTTTGAAGGTTAGAGGCAGTGAATTCACAGAGGCATCATTGCCTTACTCAGAAAAGTACCTATTGCACATCAGAATCGTTTTGACGACCTTTTTCCTTCTGTTGAAAGTCTCTGCTTCAATCAGAGAGAGGTAATGTCACCAGCCAGCTGGCTGCCAGGGGCTCTGGATTATGATTTCTAAAATGCAATACAGGAAATCTCGAGAATTTTATAAATGTTCCCGAGGCAAGGTTTGTAGGAAAAAAGCAGTAACTTCTGCTTCATTTGCACTTTGTAAATCAAAACAAGGGCCTGAAGGGTAAATTGCATTCCTCATTCGTTATCCTGGTTTGCTGTCGGTCTGATTTAGGCTGCGTCTGATCCTCATGGCCACATAACGGTTTTAAATCCAGAGACTTGTACGTGAACAAAGCGGTTCACTGATGCTCTACGTGAAGGCATGACCTGCAAGCGTACAACGAGCGGGAGTTGTGTCTTCAATCTGACATTTAAGCTGCTGGTGCTTGCCTGCATCCCGCTAGAAAGATGTCTGTGAGTTATTGGTTCTGTCCGCTCCCCTCCTCAGAGCCAGCGCAGGTGTAACGTGTTATATGAGGCGAGCCTCCAGAGTCCGACAGCTCTCGTCGCGGCTCGTGATGGAGTGCATGGAGAGAGAAAAAGATTTCCTCTGACCTTATGGTTTCATGGCTAGATCTGGCTGAAGGCTGAATGGCTGCATCCTCCCCAGAGCAACAGGCTGCCAGGTCCCCAAAGGTCTGAAGAGAAAACATCTGGAGTTCCCTTCCATTGCTTTTGGGTTTTTCTGAGCTCTGAACTTCTTATTACAGTTTTTAGGGCTGGAAACTTACTTCTGTTTTCTTTAAAAAGTATACATTTATTAATCAAAGCTTGATTATTCACCTATTTCTATGAAGTGTTGCTGCTGTAGACAGTAAACGCATCAAACTGATGGAGATGTGTGGTCCAGGGAGAGACCTGCCAGCCCAGAGCTCCCGAGAGCTACACTGGGCTCTTTGCTGGATCTCTCCTCTGACTTCAGCCAAATCATTCAGCTTTTCTACCGCAGTGTGTCCCTGTCTTCAAGGGGACCATCAGGTGGAAGAGATCTCAGCATCCACCTCCCCCTGAGGTGGATTATGAAGGATTCGTGCCTGAAGAGCACTTTGTGAGAATTGACTTTTAAGACTGAATTATTGATACCTTGACAAACCTCAGCTTTTTTTTTTTGCACAGGGAAGGAATGTCATGAGAAACAGATTACTTAAAAACTCTACTAATCAGATAATCCTTGCACGTGGTGCTGCTCCAGACTTAAAATCTCCATGTCTGCATAGGTATAGAGGTGTATGAGTATGCACGCTACTATCTAAATATACATATATTTGAATACCTGCACACAGTCTGTGCAATTCCTGCCAGCACACAATAATCCTGTGCTTTGCTGCACTTAGCAAAATTTTGTTTATTGTGCTTTAAATACTCTGGAGGACACGCATCCCCAGATGGAGTACTACTGTGGTTGAACCAGTTACTGTTTTGCATATAAGATACCCGGTATTAAAGTTTCTTAACATAGACAATATATTTTTCAAGCAAATGCGGTTCACCGTTTGATAAGCACGTAACTCTCCAAAATCCCCATCAGGTTTCTTTTCTACTTCTGATAGCCGGGAACAGGGGCTTGATGGGTGTTTAATGTGTATTTACACTGACCTGCAGACTTTGCAGTTCTGGCAAAATCTATTGTATTCACCTTTTTCTTTTTCTCAGATTCATGTAGGTAGAAGTCATAATGTCCAGCCTGGCTTCCAAAGTTTCTCACCTAATTTCTGCTCTTTGGTGGAGTCTCAGCAGTTACCGCAGAGTCCCAAAGTCTTGTAAAGGTAAGAGAAGCGCGCAGGGTTTAAGTGTTGGGTGATCTGAGACAAGATACATCTTCTGAACAGAAATGTCAGGTGCAGGAAGCATTAGCTCAAGTAAATAGAAAGGCCTTAGGTTGTGTTCGGCTTAAGACACTATGAATTAATCTAACAGTATCAATGCTGCCTAATCTGTATAGTCGCAGAAGGATCCGTGCTTTATCCTGGCACAGGCAGCATCAGCAAAAAGGTCAGCCGGTGGTCAGCATCACGCTTCACTCGCTCACCAGCGCAAAGCTGAATGCTTCCAGAGGCTGAACTTCTGTCCCCCGAGGAGCATTTTTAAGGTTATGGGTTATCTATTTGTGAAATCCAGTTTTCAAAAGGCAAAATATATATTTCCGAAGTATTTCTTCCTAATCATGGTAATTTAACATTGCTGTGACTCAGTTGAGAGTTGTGAGTGCACCGAGCGGAGGGAACACAGCTTGATGCTTGGGCTGTGCCGTTGGCAGCTGAAATAATCTAGTCATGACTTGCAAGCTAAGTGTTATGAAATCACTGACACTGGATAAACATGGAACATCTGGCCTTCATCCCTCGTAACACCCCCTTTTTGACTGTAAAGAAGCGCTCACAGTAACACTGATCTGAACTGAAGATTGTAAACTAAATGCAAGAGTGTGTAAAGTTGCTTACAGACCTCTGCGCTTGCGACGTCGGCAGGTAATCGCGCCGAGACCCAGCCACGCAGGCGATCCCTGCAGAAATGGCAGGACGGACGCAGAGGCACGGTTTGGGCTCGGAGACTCGCTCAGCTCATGGGATTACCGTCAAGCCAGGGAGAAATGTCACACCCTTCGGGAGCTGGTCTTCAGTAATATGATGAGGGATCGACTGGAACGAGCATTGCAATGTTAGGGTGCAGCCTTACACTAAAGCAAAGCCAAGCTAATGGCTTGTTGATGCTGAAAAGGGACTGTCCTGTCCCTCAGCTGCTTGCTCCCACTGTTTCCCTTGAACTAACACTCACCTGTCCTTGCCCTGGGCCAGGCCACAGAGCAAAACAGGAATTAAAAACAACTCCACGTACACAGAGAATAGATTTTTTGGCAGTTTGCTCCCTGACTGGAGTTTCCCCAAATGTTTTGTTTTTACAGCTGATGATTTTTGGGTTTGAAATACATGTGAGTGTCTTTGGGACCACGCATTGGATGTGGTCCTGCCCTCATTCCAGTTCATAGCAAAAGCCACATGAGCTGCAGCAGGAACAGGCTTGTTTGATGGCTTACAGCCTGGAAATACTGTACTCAACGCAGCGTGGCTTTCCAAAACTGGATGTGATCGACAGCATCACTGTAGTGTTTTGCTAGGTTAGGTGGCCAAATAATCTGCGGAGAAGCCAAATACAGACATGTTTTCTTTATCGTTAGTAAAAATACTTAAAAAAAACTGGTGAAGAGCTGCCAGAGTTTTGGTACTCAGAACATAATGCACATGCAGTAGAGTCAACTGTCTGCTGGCACGAAGGGGTGAAACTCTTTCAAAGTTAATAATAGAAATATTTCAGGTAACACTAGCAGGGAATTTGCCCAGCTGTTTCAGCTGCTGCCATGCAAAGCCCTAGAGAATCAGGCTTTCTCCAAAGAAACTGTGCAAGCTCTGCAGCGTCGATAAGCAGGAATACCTATTTACTCAATCTTCAAACAAAAAGTGTGTAGGACTCAGGCGGATGAGCATATTACCATGCTTAATGCATGTTAGCAGTTTCAAAGTTATTTACTCTGGCTGGACTTGTAGATCAAACAGGAGAAAGACCAGCTTGGTTTAAAACTCAAGGAAAACTACTTACCTTTTTACATATTTCACCTTGCAACTCTGATGGACTTAAAAACAAAGCTCTGGTAATGTATTTGTGTGTCTAAGCCCATAAAGATAATCTTAGCCCTAGAGGGCTTGCAGTCAAAATCGTTACCTTGCAGCTAGCTCCCTGTGTACACACGCACTGTTGTGTAAGCGCCGGTTGCAATAGTGTGATAGTTCACCTCTGAGTGCACTTGCAGGGCTGTTGTCTTAACAAAAACCCAAACAACTGGGCATGAATAATAAAATCTGTTGCTGCTGTTGGGTTTGTAGGAAGGTCTTTCTGTTTCAAAAGCCTTTTAGTAATTGCACCTGTAATCGCAGAATACTCTTTTAGTAATGCATCTTCTGGCAAAGGTAAGGAATGGGGAAGTGCACCCAGCAAGACGGCTCAATCCGATCCTATTCCTCCCTGATCAGATGAGCTTTCTCACACTTGCGTGAAATGTTAATGTGGAAGGGCAATGCTGTGGCTCCGGCCCCTCCTGACATTTTGAATGTGTTTCCCAGGCCTGTTTTTCCATCCTGCAGTGTAAAATTAATTTTGGCAAAATCTTGAGTGAATTAAACTGCAACACGGTGATCTCCTTGCTCAACTCATATTTGCTGTCTGCCTGATTTATGTTGAAAAGAGGCACTTGGACATGCCAATTATCCTGTCTTTTATTTGCCTTGTACATTGAGCCTTTGGCTACTAGAATTAAACCGGAAAATGCAATTAAAAGCATTAGCTGTAGCAAACATACCACAAAATATCATTATATGCTTGACAATGTTCTCCTTCATATTGTTAATCCCTGCAGATCTACCTGTGCTATTAGATTTCATATATGGATTTTATTTTTCTCAAAAGACTACATTAATTGGAATGAGCAAGTTGCATGCCTAATTGCATAAGGGAGGAAAAGGAAGATGTCACCATACTGGAAAACCTCACCTGACATTTCTTGGTGAATATGGTCTGAACTTGAACTTGAATTGAGCAAACAGTATTCAAGCTTCAAACTGTTTGTGGATACCTAGACAATGTTATTAGATAATGTTTTTAGATAGGCAAGTGTTTGGCTGGGTGCACCATGGGAATTATTGCGGATAAACAAAGTTGTCTTCAACTGTGATGAAAGGTACGGAGGGGAAGCTCAGGATCTGGGCAGATCCTTCCTACCTACGCACCTCAGCAGGGAGCGCGGGCTTGGGAGCCGCACGGCGGGTGTCCTCCGAGGAGCAAACTGAGGTAAGGGGAGTGCAGATGTCCCTCGCTCTTCATTCCCAAATGAAAATAAGTGGTCAAAGAAAAGCAAAATTCTTACACAGAATGTAGTTACAGTAAGTTGGAAAGCCGGGAAATGCACCGCTGTTGAACACAGCACTTAAATTCCTGTGGTTATTTCCCTCTGAAAATATCTTGGGAAAAAAAGACAAAAAAAAGCCTGAAATAGTACTAACCGTGCAAACTCAGGTTACTTGCCTTATCGGTGAGTCTGAGAATCCAAGAATGCCTCACGCTAGTGCCTCTAAAACCACTGAGCTTGATGGCCTTCTTTATGGTGAGAATATGTATTAGAGTCGTATGAATTGCTCACAAAACGCTTTAAAAATACCTCTCAACCTCTGGTAGAAACACACCATTGCAAGAGAGACTTGCTGCCTCTTTATGGCAAAGACCTCACAGAAATCCCTGTCACCCTCAGTTTAAACCTTCGCCCTACCCATGGCTGCCACCAAGAAAGTGTTTCCACAGAAAACAAATGTCTAAAGCACGAAGAGGTACACGCGGGAGAAATAAAAGGGTAAGAAAGAAGGATGAATCCGGAGAAGGCAAGCTCTGTGGTGGCATATCTGCATCTCCAGTTAGGTGAGGAAAGACAGATAGGCTGGCACCTCTGCAGAGTTAAAACAGGGCTGGCTGGAAAAAGGTGCCTTTTTAATGAGCCAGGGCCTGCATTTCCAGCCCTGCATGCTGTGCTGCATGCAAACCTGTTATACACCTGATGCATTCAATCCCAACAATAATAAAAAGCTGAAATTACAGGCATAAAGTGGAGGAAGAGTGTTTTTAAGAATGGTAGTGTCAGGAGTGGTGATATCTCTGACTGTGGGTTGTTTGATTGCAACATTTCACCCCTTCTTGTTAGTCCTGATAAGGGTTGTAAAAGAGTGTATAAATCCAGGCAACTTTGCCCAGTTGGACTCATTGCACTCAATGATTATTGCTCAAGATGGATCAGAGAGAAAGCATAAACGAAACTTTCTACACTCAGGGCAAATGAAACTTCAGATACATAGGATACTTCAAAGCACGTAAAAGTACACTTTTCCTTAATTGGAAGGGATTTGTATTTGGCTGGTGAAATCTGGATACCTCTAGCAAGGTTTTGCTGAAGAGCAGAACTACCCTGATGTGCACTCGGTCCTAACATTTCCCAAGATTTCTTTTTAATGGCTTTGTAAGAGGGATGCTGACCTCTCGTTTACAGGGGCTCCAGAAGGGCAGGGCAGCTCAGGCCGAGCCAGCAAACAGGCAGGGCGTTTTGCCCAGCCTCCTTCCTTATTAGTTAGAGCAGCAGACTTGTTTAATATTTGAAGCACCCTTTACTGAAACCACACCAGCTCATTTCTTCTCAAACATTTCAGGGAACGGGAAACAAGCCGAGCAGTGGGGCGGAGCAGATAAGGGACAACAGTCCCGTGTTCTTCTTTCCTTGGTTGATCAATTTATCTCGCAGAAGGCAGCAAGTCTGAAAGTTTCGACCTTACCTACCTGTGCTGTAGTTTGCCTATTCAAAAGAGTATAGTAACATCCCCTGTACGCCAGGTTGGTTTGTTCCAGCTAGTGCTCTCCTTGCTCTGGTGTCAGAGGCACCAGCACATTCGATGAAGCAACTATAAATACGTGGGCAAAAGTTTTATAACCTGAGTTAGTTGTATCCCTATTCAAACCTCGCTGTGAGAAAGCTCAAGAGATGCTGGGTGCCTTCAGGCCCTTACAGCTGGGGCAGTGGCAACCTGCTGCTGGGGTCTGGGGGCTCCCTCTCCATCAGCCATGGGCCCGGAGCTCCTTAGGACAACATCGGTCCCTCTGTTGGCTGCAGCAGACTGTAGTTAAGGTCCTAAAATGCCAATATGTCAGTCATCTAATTTCTTCTTTACTAAATAGCTAAGTCTCCTCAGCTGCTGTGAGGAGTATAATATTTTCAGAGTGTTGTAGGAACACTGCCAAGGAAGAAAATAGCAAACCTGCTCAGTCAGTGCAAGTGCCAGCTCATGGTGGTGTGTTTATGTGCTAAAATCCTTACCTGAACAAACACTGCTGACGCTCTGCTGAACTGGTGGGTTGTGCCATGCCTTGCACACAGGCAGGCTATAGAAATCATGTTGTTTAAATGAAACATATGCAGCTGAGCGCCGGGCTAGTCATGAATCCCGGCCTTCGCCTGCTCCAGCTCCATTCGGGAGCAGAAAAGGGGCTCCCTAGGCTGCAGACTAGCTGTTTTGATTAAATTCACGGTCTCTTCCTGCAAGCCTGAGTGAGTGAACGCCCTCATTGTTTTGTCTCGCCCTTTTTTGAAGGGCTGGCACGGGCCCAGGCGCTGTTCAGGAGAAAACGGAGAAGTGACAGGAGCGTGGAATTCCCCACAGCCCTACCTGGGAGTCAGCAGCCGCCCCTGCCCGGCCGAGGGCTGGCTCTGCCCATGGGAGAGCTGCTGCCGCCGGGGCTAGTGGAGGCATGAACGTTTAGCCCAGCTCATCTCCAGCCCTTGCTGGTTTGGTTGCTTTTTAAACGTTCGTCTTCCCCCTCAAATGCCCTTCTTCCCACGCGGTAAAGATCCCCTGGCTCCTGAGACGTTGCTTAGGGAAAGGATGAGGTATTAACAGGAAAAGCACCTCCTGCTTTAACTTGTTTTTCATCTGGAAAATAAGTGACTGCAAAAGTCCATTATGGATCCTGGCACATATTAGCTTGTAATGATTTCTGTGCCCTGACTGATTTGGAAGTTGAAGGATAGTCGGTTTTGTTCCCAACTCCAGCTCTGGAAACTGAGGTTGGGTCAAGCTGAGTTGCTTGGACGCCTGCAAGTATAGTTTGTGTAAAGTAAACTCCTGTCACCAAAGACAAAGAGGCGCTGAGTTAACCCTGCCCCCTTAACTGATCACAGGTTAGTAAACAAGTCTGTTGAGGAAGTTTTAGGAGGAAGAGCACCCAGCCGCCTTGGCTCTGCTGGGTTAATATGCAAACAGTAAACGACTTTTCACAGCTCAGGAGGTACTGTTCTGGGCAGGCACGGGAGCGGTGCCACGATAAGAATAAACTCTGCTCAGGATAAAGTTGCATTTCAAAGTGACACTGAAAATTAAGTTAAAATTGGGATTGACATTTTGAAGTAAAGGCCCAAAGAGATGGGACGGGTAAGTGAGCACATGCCGCACGGTGACAGGTTAGCAGACCTTTTCGGAGCTTGCTTAAACTCAGACGCTCCCTTGGAAACTCAATCAGGTGAGAAGATCACCAGCCCAAGAAATCAAGACAACAACGCTCATTAAAATAGAAGGCCTGAGCCCAAATTCATGCTAATAGCATCATTTCAGTCTAAGTAAAAAGAAGCCTAGAGTCGGTCTGTAACCTTAATGAAGTGGTTCTAGGTTTGTACTACTGCAACACATATATATGTGTATAAATATATATAGGAATATAATTTATAATAAGCAGTTCCTTAGAGCGTGCTTAAAAATATACATTGGCTCAGGCTGAAAGCTTCTGTTTCACCAGCTTCACCGTATCGCTCATGGTGAGCCATGCAAGTGCATAGGCCATTTTCACATTCGTAGCCCTGTCTTTGATTTTCATAGTTCTACTGTGGAGTTGGACAACACCCAATGAAGTCTACGTCTGTGTCCAAAGAGAGTCCTTCTATACAAGATGCCCTGTCTGTATGCTAAGCGCTCTGGGGTTTAACATTAAATACAAATCCACAAAGCGGTCTCTGATTAATCACCTGGAATCTGAGCAGATCGTACAGGACCTGAACTAAGAAGCTGTCTCTTTGTGCTCAAACCCAGGCTTAGACTGTGCCTCCCCAACGCGTTGCAGTGACTGTGAAATAAGAAATAGCATCTTCCCTCCTTTGACCATCCACACAGATGATCAAAAGCAGGATTCGAGATGTAATGGTATGATATTTTGAAAGCCTGATAAGCTCTGTTCCACTTCTGCAGATAAAATGGCAACGCAAAATGGGAATGCAAAAGGAAATACAGCAGTTTTGGAGCCCCGGCGCTGGGCGCAGCCCCTGACCCCTCACACCCGGCCCCTCCGGCTGCGGCAGGGAGCTGAGACGGCATTTCTGACCCCTGCCTTTGCATGCCTTTCGGCATGGTTTTTTGGGAGGAGGAAGAAACCCCTCAGAAGTAGATAGAGTCATACTAAACATATGCTGCTGCTTTGCTGCACCTTTCTCGCTTTGCAGTGTTTCATGACCCATGGCATGTTTGCATCACAGGGATGAAAGCGCTGGAGCAGATGATGCGACGACAGCTAACACAGTGGAGTTTCTGCATGTGGTCGAATGGTGAAAAACATCAAAGGTAACTCATCTGATCGCTAAAATAACCCAAAGCTCAACTGCTGACGGTGCCAAGTAACACTGGCTCCCACGGGCCCCAGAGCAGAGCGTCAGGGCTGCTTTGCCAG
Organism: Platalea leucorodia; assembly: GCF_965183815.1. Classification (NCBI taxonomy): domain Eukaryota; kingdom Metazoa; phylum Chordata; class Aves; order Pelecaniformes; family Threskiornithidae; genus Platalea; species Platalea leucorodia. The sequence goes on along the minus strand of NC_138830.1, from coordinate 3,948,458 downwards.
TGGGGCTCTCAGAAAGGCCTTCTCTTCCTCCCAGCGTCAGGAGCAGGGTGCACAAGGCCTGTGAAAATAGCCTTTTTCTTACAATGAGTTGCCTTATGCACCATTAAAAGTGCAGAAATGCCATGGCACCAGGGCAGAAATAGCCCCACTTCCTCAGGTATGACCCTTGGGCGTTGAAATACAACCATTTCCAGGGGCACTCACAGCTCGCCATAGATCTTTGGAGATGCTGCTATGCCTCTGTGTATCCCTCACTGACAAAGCCAGATGTAGATGAAGGCAATGGAGATAGATAGTCCTGAAAATACAGCCCTCCACGAGCACGTAGCCGTGCCCTCGGCGCAGCGAGGCAGACTTCCCCGCGGTGAACTCCCTCACCCTTTCGGATCTGCAGACTAAAAACATGCACGGGTGCCTACAGCGAGACCTGGCTTAACCGCACACACCCCAACCCCTTTGCAAAATCTAAATAATAGCAGCTAGGTCGCCTGAAAAAAATGCTTACGGCGTGCCAAGGACTGAAAGCGAGTCATGCTGAGGAATGGTTCTGAGGTTGTTGTTTTTGTTGCAAGAAATCTGAGTAATTTCCCATTAGCATGAGTTTTATGCTTTGTCCATGCGTGAATTCACAAGTCAGGGGCTGGGTTGCCACAAATGTTTTGGTGCAGTTCCCGTAATAACGCTTTCGGTTTCACAGTGTGTTTTTACAAATGTGCTGCACCTTTTCAAATGAGTCTTTGTTTTAAATGCTCCCTCTGCTGGCTATAGTGTGAGTTATTATATTTTAATTAAAAACCTCAGCTTAAAATTCGATTGTAATGAAATTGCTAGGTTAACAGTAAAAATTCCCTTTCTTTATTCCTGCACCATACTGTGAATCCCACATCTGGATGGCACTGAGTGTGCTGCACCTGTCCTGATACTGGCACACCGGTTGTGGGAGGAGTAGCTTTCTATAGCACCAATTATTGTTGCTGTTTTAAATCTCTTTAATATAAAATATATTCTCTCCTTTAACAAAAACTCTGCTTCTCTTATATCCCTAGACTGTCTTATAATGGGAAGTGCTGTGGTTTGTAGAGATTCTGCTTCAGAAAAGAACAAATGGTTGTGATGGAAATATTGTGTTCTCTTGCTTATATAAAGCCAGAAAGAGTTATTTAAAATATAGTTTCTGTAAAAACAAGTTTTAAAGGAGCCATTGCAGGGTTTCTTTTTTGTTTTCTTTTGCCTGTCTTCCTGTTGAACAGTTGATAAACATTTTAAAATGATGTAGAAAATCATTGTGAAAAATTATTAAATTTACGTTGGAGGTAAAACTTAGTCAACTATTAATGATGTGCTGCCAACTATTTAAACAACATTTATAAAAGAAACAAATGCCATTGGATCAGTGCCAGAAAAAATGGAATTAAGAGCAAGGAGAAAATGTGTGCCTCCCATGGGGATGAAGAAAATAAAATGTGGCCCAGCTCCAGCGAGTTTTCTAAGCGTGAGGCAAGGAGCAGCCAGGAGGGATGCGGGTGAAGGGTGGGCTTTCTGGATGCAGAGGCACGAGGCTGTGTGGGCTTGAATTAAGGTGCCTCACGTAGTCAGCTAATGCCGTTTGAAGGTGCTGTTGAGGGTTTTGCGCCAGGCGCTTTGTCAGTCCTGAGGTGGGAGCTCAGCGCCTGCGGAAGCGCAGCACGGACGGCGGCGAGTCCTTCAGCGGGTGCTCGCTCCGCATCCTCCCGCAGCGGCACCCGGCGCGGGTGATGCGCACGGCTGCGCCCAGCCGTGGGAGGCACGGCCCTGGCCTTGCCAAGCCCTGCACGGTCACGCTTTTTACTAAATCTAAGAAAACATGACTGGAAAAAAAACGTTCTGTGGGGCCCAGCCTGTTTTTAATGCATTCAATTTAAGGCAAGCAGGAGTATGACTCCCGCTGACTTAAAAATAGGCTTGTAAGTACCTTGAACCTTTTTTCCCCAGGACTTTTTTCAGCAGGAGGAAAGCTTTATCTTCTGTGAAAGTCACAGGACCCTGCTGGACAAAATGGCAAACCCCCACATTAGGATATTTCAAAAGCAATGCTGGTATGACCATTAATAAACGAGAGAGCAGGGGAAGAAAATGGCTAATAGTTCAGACAGAAAGAATGTGAAAGGAAGGCAAACAGGAATGAAACCAGAACGAGGACTTTCACTGGCTAAAACAGATTTCAAACATGTAAATAATCTATAAACATGTAAAAATGTGTTTATCGATGAGAATGGAGAACACGAGCTCCACTGTCTATCTTGAAAGAGAGGCACAGCAGTAGTGCAGGTGTTGTCCACTGTTCAACGCCAGCAAATGTGGTCACCGTCCATCATCTGGCAGAAATGGAGCAGGAGGAGGTCCCCCTCGCCGAGCATGGGCACGCAGGCGAGGTTTCCTGCCTTGAAAGCAACCCCCTGGCTTTGGTTCAGTATTTCTTCAGGAACTCCCGAGGTCTCCAGTTTTGTTTCACTGACCCCTGCTAAGTGAAAACTCAAACTGGAAATGTTGTACACCTGGGGAAAAAAAAATCAGCGGTCCTGGGGGAAAAAAAAAAACATCACAGATATATTTCACTTTATTTATTTTTTCTTCATTTTGGTAGCACATTTCAATCGCAGTTGCTAATTAGATCTTACAAGATCTTTCCCCTGCACTGGGAAAGAAGCAAAAAATGGTCATGCCCAAGATACTGAATGCATTCACATCAGGTATGCTGTACTTTGGGGTTTTGAACATCATAAATAAGAGAACATTAAACCCATTAAACCAGCTGGCTTTGGGTTTTTTAACAACATCGTTACAGATCATAGCAGCCTAAAAGGTTTAAGACAGGTTTACCTACTTCTAATATGTTTATTTGAAAAAGTTTCTAATAAAGTTTAGTAAGAGGTTAAAAAATATACCCATGATGCACCTAATTAAAAAATATAGCAGCCCAAACACTACAGAACAATGTTTTAAAGATAAAGCATTTCTTTTTAGTTTGTAGGACTTGAACTCCCAATGGCCTTTCTGCTCTGGCTAGGGATGCAGTTTTGGAGTTACTTAGACGAAGGTTAGGAAATTCAAGTTATTAGTGATTTTTGTGCACCATGAAACATCTTTAAATGGGTCTGGGTTTTCAGAATTGCTGAACACCCATCCTTTAAGAGGTCCTAACTTATGGAGACAAAAACATCTATTTATTCCTGTGAATATTGGCCAAAACACTGAGGACCTGCTAATACAGTTCCCAGGTCTATGAAAGGATCCAAATTACTATAGGTTTTGTTATGTGAGCTTTTTGTTTTAAAGCTTACATTTGAATGCTTTGATGGCCATCAGGAACAAGGTATTCTTGCAATGGATAGATATAAAGTCTAATTGTAGGAGCGGGGGGGGAAAAGCAATCTTCAAAAAGTAGTTAGCCATACTTGTTCATTTAATGAAAAGATAAGCAGACAAATTTATTGACTATCTTCTTTTAGAAGACTAACTTTTTACTACGCACAGGTGAAATATTGTTACAAATACTTGATCTGATCCTACAATAGGCAAAGTGCCCTGAACCGCTTTCTGAAATAACCAAGGAACGAAGGTGCTGGGTACGCCTAAGGACACACTTCAGGAGATGTAGGACTAAACACGTGAACAAATCCAGATGTCGTAACATGCATTAATCTTACTCTCTTGCTATCAGGCATCAGTAACCATGCCTGCCGGCCCCGCTTGAGCTCTCAGCTGAGTTAGCGCTTGGTTTCTAGGAGCTTGCAGCAGCTCAGCTGGAAACAACCCTAAACTTTCAACTTCGGGCACGGGGACTGCGTGCAAAGGAGAACAAGGCAAAGCAGGAGGAAAGCTGAGCTTGGACAAACACTTACTTCAAGGTTTACACTGAATTTTAATCAAGTGTCTTGTGCAGCTATATACTAAAAGGTCTTTTTATAGCTGGAACTCAGACCTCTTTTTATATGTTATAGGATCCATCACACATCTTTGCAGCTATCACATACTTAAACCAATAGCTGCATAATAAAAGTAGTCAAGATATTTTGACAGAACTAGTTAATACTGTATCATCTCATCCAAGTTGTGCTGCAATCTTGGATGTCGTGTCAAGCTGGTGAGGACTTAGTAAACACATTCAGTCCAGTTATATACTTACTACACCATTTCGTGTGCCAAGGCTTTAATGTGCTTCAGTGCATGAAGGAAATTTACAGCCGACGCCATGAATATACATTCCAGCTCTCCGTTTCATTTCAGTTAAAAAAAAAACAGCAGTAATTATATTATAGCTTCATAGCAGATATTTATAACTTAGCTATAAACAAATGCTGATCTAAAGCTTTGCAGACAGCTCTCAGGCAAACTTAATTATTATAGAATTTATAGGAATATTAACCACTTTTTTTTCCAGTATTACAGTTTCTACTATCTTTTAATGACGGCAGGTGGATATAAATTACATCTTTTCTGACATGGCTTTACTCTTTAAGTTGGAAAGCCAGGGAGAAGCCTGTTGTTACAACTCAGTGTAATGATATTTTTTGACTCTGTAAGTCATGGTCTAAAGTCAAGTGGAGCTTGACTCCACAGAGTGGAAAGGACGCTGGAGCAGACCCTTCTTCAAGATTAGTAATTTGTCTTTAGGATGGACATAACTTTGGTTGCTAAGTGTAAATTATATCTACTGAAGTTGTGTTTATGGGGGAAAGAAGGAAAGAGGGTTTAAATCCAGGAAAAAAAGTCTGAATTCTTCTGCAGTGTTAATTGGATATCTTGACCAAAATTTATTCTAATTCAGATTGTCACTTGGCTGCTCTAATTCCACTGAGTCTTTGTAATGATATAAATGGAAGAAGAATCCGAGCCACTGTTGAAAAAGCTTTGGCTTGTGACCTCCGTGTGAACCTATGCCCAGAAATGAGTTTCAGCCTGCATGACTGAGCCTACATCGAGGCCTTGTCTCATTAATAGCTTTTCTTAATACATACAACCACATTAACAACTTGACATTTCTAGGAAGCAATGATTCATCAAAGCCATTCTCTTATTTAATTTAAATACCAGTGAAAGCAGACTGGTCTGTATATATTTTAAATGACAGAAGGCAACTGATCCACCAGTGCCTTTTTTTTTTCTTTTTGAAGAACTTTTCAGAATCCTGCTGTAAGCAACGCTCTAATGAAATTGCCTTTGTCATCATCTCCCAAGAGCCAAGAAGCCTCACCGTGCGGTGCTTTCGCAGGAGCCAGGACCGAGCTGAGCTAACTGGCCAGGAGGACCCGCATCCTAGCAGCAGCACCCGTCACGGGGCAGGCTGCTCGGAGCCAGCTGGTAGAGAAGGATGGAAAGTCAAAAGCTACGGGAGCTGTTCCGTGCCTGCCCATCACCGTCACATCCCTGTGCTTCACCAGCGCCTGTGGGTTCAGCTTCACAGCTCCTTTGTGAGGTAGGAAATTACTGCTCCCTCTCTTGCAGAAGAAGAAAGTGAGGCATAAGGAGATTAAGTTGTTCTCCTGGGGTCCCTCAGGAAGTCTGTGGTAAAGCTGAGGAGGAATTTAATCCACTAGTTTAGTCACGGGGCAGCCGTTCTCTCCTCTTTGCCTAGAAACACTGGGCTTTTGACACAACCTTCATTTCTGCAAGCAGTAAGCATCCTGGACAATATACGCTGTGGCAAGTGGTTTCACTTCCCTGTCCCGCCTGTCTGAATTTTATGGACTGGCTCAAACTGTAGAGATTTGCTGCAAAATAGCGAGATTACCTTACCTAGCGTTTTGGGGCAGTCTACAAGACAGACAAAGTTTAGCTGCAAAGCTCAAATTTAAATCTTCCATATAGATTAGAGCACACTCCTCTTTACTTGCTTCCCTCCTTCCAGGAAGCATGAAATAAAATAAACACCACAAGCACAAAAGAAAAGTCAATGAACAAAACCTACTATTATTATAAACATTAGTGCAAACCACACAGTAGATTTTTTTTTAGTATGCTCAGTGTTTTCTGTAAGGAGGTTATGAAGCTGAGGCTTTAAACACAGATGAAGTCACATTCTTTAACCAAATAAGTAGTCAGCTTTGAAGCTCACTCACATAAACAACCTGGGTTCTGCTGCTACGCATAGTTTTTTATCCTATATATTTGTATGTATGCTGTAATACTTTTTATTGAAAATATATTTAGTCCTCTGCTTTTATAAAATATAAATAACTAAAAGGCAGTAAAGACCAAATTCCAAAGCTGAATTGCTGTTTGGCTAGGAGATTTGTCTAGCATCATCTTAACTGCTCAGAAGAGCTTTTTTTTTTTTTTTTTTTTAATTTAAATGAGCCATTTGTCTGTGTGCCTAAAAGCCGACACCTAAATCCATGCTTGACATTCAAATGCATGCCTCTGCTGTCAAAGGTGAGAGTGCTCACGCTTTCTTTGACATCAAGCGCGCTCACCACTGTTGAAAACTAGCTCCCATTTTTACATATTCAGATGTAGGTGTAGGTGTTTGGCTTTGAAAAATTTGAAAATTGTGGCCTTTGTACCTAATTGAGAGTCAAAGCTTGAAAGTCGCAGCCAGTTAAGAATGCTACAGGAATGCTGATCTCCCTGCTCAACACTTATGTTTGTCATCTGAAAAAAGGGGGACAAAAAAATCAGAGTTTGAAAAAGTATTTCTCAAAATACTTTGCTGGGCAAGGCCTATCGAGCTAGTGAACACTGTAGTTAGTGGTCTGTAACCCCCAGCAGCTGCAGCTGAACAGATAAAGTCTGAATTTGGAAAAGTGCACTTCTTCATTGCTTGCTCCTTAGCAAGAACAGACACCAGAGTCGCGCACCCTGTGTCTTCTCAAGAGACTCTCTCTTCAGAGGTTTTCATCCAGCCATTTTATATAGCTGTTCCTGGTCTGAACGCCCGCAGAGAAATCAGTAGGCCAAATGGTGAATATCATACAGCCATGAAAGCAGTCATCGAAGTGATCGAGCGTGACTTCCACGCCGGCGTTCTCCAAGCGCTTGGCGTACATCACCCCGTCATCTCGCAGGACGTCGTTCTCGCAGGTCAGGATGTAAGTCTTTGGCTGCAGCTGCAGAGTTTCGTTTTCTGCAAGGAGTGGGACTGCTCGTACATCAAGCAGCGCTGGTATCTCCTGGATGATTTCAGCCTTGCCTGTGGTTTGTATCACAGGCTTGTAGTTCTTTTTGAACGATGAAGGCAGTAGAGATGTCCAGTTCAGACGTCCTCTGAAAGAGAGAGCTTGGCCAACGTCAAGAGCAGTGTGGTTGTTAATCAGCAGTGAGTGAGCCAAGTCATAATTACCATTGAAATAATCTATCCAGTAGTTGATCATGACATAACGAGGAAGAACGGGCATATTCATGTTCTGCTGATAAGAAGGTGTATTGAAGTCAAATGCCTGAAGGACCGGATAAATTAAGGCCTGCAGTTTTGGTCTGATGGTCAAATGCTCATCTTTGCTAAGCTGTGGGAAGAATATAGGATAGAATTATATTACAATATCAACCTTACATTCATACAAGCCACCATTCATTTGACAATTTTTAGGCCAAATTCTGCTCTTATGCAGGTAATGTTGCTATTTTGTCTGAAATATTAGCAGCCTGATCTTTTTCTTCTCTTGCAAGGATGGCCATTCAGGCAGACCCAGTATCCTGTCTCCAACAGAAATCAGTGGCAGAAGAAGAAAATAAAAACATTGTAAGGTGGCATTTAGCTAATGCAGTTCCCAGTTTAACAGTTTGCGACTGAAGGAATTCCGGAATCAAAGAAGCCATTCTTGCTTTTAACAGTTTTTAATGGATTTTTCTTCCATGAATTTATCCAATTGTTTTTTTGAGCATATGCAAACTGTTGGCATCCACAGTTTTCTCTAGCAAAGGCTCACCATGTACAGAAGCAGCTCTCTGTCTTTGACTTGAACCTGCCATCTGCATTTGATTTGAGCCTACCAATTATACATTTGGTGCCCGCTAATCTTTTTCTGGAAGAATCAGCAAACACTTCTTTTGCTTCATCTACAACACAAGATATACAGTCCTCTATCATATCTCATCTTGTCTGTCTCTTTTTCAGGCTGAAGAATCTTAGTGTATTTAACCTCTCCCTGAAACAGGCCTACATCCCTGATTTAAAAAGAATTATGCATCAGGGAAACAAATGAGGAATGCTGCTTCCAAAACATGGTACTATCATGTTTATCAGTCCTTGACAGTGAAACTTTTAGTGTAATTCTCCCTTATTCATTTTTTCACCCTAATTCAATATTGCAAGGTTGTCATGATAATTAGTTGCCTAGACATGGTATCCGCTTTCTTATCACCAGTGGTTATGGCAATATGAAAAAGCTAATAATAATATTTTACTCAACCATGAAAAATATGACTCGCCCCAGGCTGCCTTTAAAATCTTTACTAGATTAAATTGAGATTACATTTAAACTGCAGATACACAAAAGAAATTTCCTTAAAATTGCGAAATGCTACAGGAAGACAATTTAACAGAATTAAGCTTCATTTATTGTATATTTTGTCCTTTGTTTGTACTTGAAAGAAATAAAACATATTTTCAGAGACAAGCATCTAAAAATAGGAAGCTAAAGCAATAAATTACACATGTACCTCTTTCTTACCTACTTAGAAAAATAAAGAATTCACCAGAAAAAGGGGTAAAAAGTCATTTAGGTACTTGCTCTTAAAATCTGGCCCCTAACCACTCGTAACTCTAGTAAGACATTGCAAGCTATGTCATTCATATTGCGATTGACTCATTTTTCTTCTGTAAAGTGCCTAGATGCTGGCTTTCTACCATTCTGTCTTTAGGGTTGGCACATCACCTTGTGATGACACAGCACAAAGAATCTGTCAACCTATATGCATCACTGAACTGGGGACTGTCGTCGTGTAATACATAACAGACACTGGATGTTACCTGCTGACACACAGCAGCTGCCAAATTTCCTCCTGCACTATCGCCAGAAATTGCAATTCGACTTGGGTCAACTGAATACTTGGCTAAGACTTCAGGCTGCAAAAAATGCTTAGTAGCACGAAGAGCATCATGGAATTGCTCGGGGAAGCACACCTCTGGTACCAGCCTGTATCTACAAACAAAAGAGATGAGAGACAATTATTAGCGCCAATATACCTCTCTTTCAGGATTAAAAGGGGATATCAGGTACTCCTTAATGGCAAATAACTATTTAATTAGGATAAATATTACAGGAAAAATATGAGGTGTGTAATAATTATGTAAGACTTAATCTTATAATTAATGCTCTAATTCTGAAAGATTAATATGAACCTACTCGATATGAATAATACCAAGATAGTATAAAATTGTGCAGCACTTTCCTAGCATTTCCCAATACAGGATTTCATCATACATTATAAAAATGAATTAATATTTAAAACACCCTTGGCAAGGGAGTCATTACAATCAGGGTGGTTTTGATCCAGATCCCCACCTTAACTAGTACGAGGGAGAGTAAGTCCCGTACGTGCAACAGATTCCACTGAGTGGACACCTAAGCAGTTCTGGTTCCTGAATTTTTACCCGTGCTCAGGAGAGAATGAGCCTTGCCATGCCTCTGTGCCATGAAATGAAAAAACAGCCAAGAAGTGAATAGCAATTTGCTCCAATGCAACAGAGTCAGTAATTCCTCTCCTTTATCGAGGAGTGGGGCAGGAATATACCCATTGTGCAGGTGGGGAGACTGAGGCACAGAGAGCAAACAGTTTGCCCAGGAACAGTCAGCAGCTGAGATGATCATGAGATTTTCTCAGTTTCTAAATAACGGTGCAGGAGAAGTCTGTTCATATTTACTGAAAAATTTGTAATCTAAGAGTTGTTACTAGGCCTTATGGTATAAAGCATGTCTTCTGTTTGTAGCTTTTCAACCAACAGATTTTACATATTCTCAGTAGAGCCAAGCAAAACAAGCAAGACAAAATCCAGTTTTCTGATTCAAAACATTTTCTTCAGAATCTAAGCTAAAAGAAGTTTCATACGCAGAATAAATTTTAAACTTCTTAGGCTACGCAAAAAGTGTTTCAAACTCCAAATCTGACCTGCTTTCAGAAAGCAATCTGTGTATTGCATCAACTACAAAGGAATATGAGAGAGTCCTTTGGGAACTCCTCGCAAAACCGGATAACAGACTGTGCGTATATCATGAAAGCGAGACGTGCAATTAAACCAATGAGAAATCTAATTAGTCTTCACTAATTGAGTACAAACGCCTTGACTGAAAGATATAATGGCTAAGGAGAAGAGGTAAACAATAACTCGGAGAAACAGGCAGAATTATACCACCATAAATCAGAAAAGGAATAATAAGGAACTTTTCAATACTGTGATTGCTGCTCGTCTGGAATACCCAACAGCTGCTTTTCTACTTTTCATTGTTTCTACTAATAAACAACAAAGAAGTAAAAAAAAAAGCGACCCTTTAAAGTACGCTGTAAGTATTGAATAAGTAACATCAACTCCATATAATTAAGTTGCAATTAGATCGCAGAGCTTGGTATGTAATCAACTGTAGCTGGGAAACTTGAGTAGTTATATCAAGTGATTGGGTTTGCAAAAGAAAATATTGAAGTTGACAACACGGATGGGAAAAGTAGCAATCAAGTTGGAGTCATCTAGGTAATGTAGTTAGCTAGTTGAGAGGTTTGTTTACCTTGGAATTGTTCAGCGAGTTAAAAAAGCAGCCCTGCTTCTCTGTCGTCTGGCACCCTGGCAGTCCTCTGCTCTCGAGTGGGGTACAAGGCTTAAATGAGATGACTGCAACAGTGGGAGACTGAGAGAGCAGCAGCAAACTGCCAGAGCCCACGGTGCGTTCTGCTTAAGGAGCAGGGGTAAAGCGATCTGCGAGTTTGGATGTTGCAGACCCTTGCTCAATATGACTTAGAAACTGTGGTTTATAGACAGACTTCAGAGCAGGTTAATATATATATTTTAGTAATATATATATAGACAAAACCCCCTATTTTTTTTAATATATATATATTAAAATATACCTTGCAGCAGTGGGAGTGGCCATTGAGGATGGGAAAAGTCCCTCTTCCTACACGAGGAGGCATGGAGATGTGGTTCAGCCTTCCTTCAGGTATAAATCTTGTCCAAATGTGTTTGTTTTTTTTGTTTGATTGTTTTTAAAGTTCACAAGTATTTACAGAATCGTAACTTGGCACTTGAGTGATCTCAGGTTTTAGCTGCACACCTTACATGTGGATACAATTGCAAGATGCATTAAAATTTGTGTTTTAGTATTTGTCCAACTGAATTAAGTGCTACTCTCTTTTCCCACATTTCTGCCTTCTAAAATGGCCTCTACAATAATTAGAAACCCAAATGAATTTTTGATACCATTCCAGTTTGTTGTAATTTTAAAAGTGTAACAATATCAGACCGGTAAAGAGAATTATTGTCCAAGTTGAAGCGTTATACGCAAGCCAGTAACAAGGGAAAAGCTAAATGAACTACGTTACATATTTCTAATACCTTAAAATGACTTGATTAGTTTTAGATTACTCACTCAACTGAGACAACGACAGCATTGAGAGATTCAGCCATGATTCTGCAGAGATTGTTATAAAGGCTTGTTCCTGGAACGAAAGGACATAGCGTTAGGGACGTGTGAGTCCATGAGATCAGCTTGCAATAGATAAAGTGCCAAACAGATATTGTAGCAGAAGGAACACAGTTCATGCCTTGAGAAGTCCTGCAGTCTAATGCTTGCTTTCTCATCTGTTTCTTGGTGACTTGGGGCATGTCGTTTCATCCACCTATCACAATTCTCTCAGTTGCACAGAATTTAAGGTACCCAGTGGCTTGGGGGCATTAGCATCCAGAGACAGTTATCACTGTATGAGTCACTGCTGCTTGTTCATTTTATTATAGCATGCGTTGCTTTGATTCAAATGAGTTGCCCTATTAACGTCAACTGAACTACTCATTTAAGGGAGGATTAATCACAGCTATCCTATTTATCAGTGGACTGATTTTCTTTAATTTTATTCCTTTCCAGTTACTTAATCGTTGGTTCCCGGTACTATAAAATATACTAAGACATTAAGTGTTTTCTAAAGTATCTAGTCTTAGAATTTAATATCTAGCTGTAACATTTGTGCCATTAACTTCTGCAGCTTGGATTTGAGGATAGCATCTGACATAGCTGAGTTATGGTCATCCAAACAAAGCACAGTAATTTAATATAAACTTTTGCACAACAAAAGTCACATGCAAACTGTTACAGAACAAATGAGGTGGGCAGGATGCTAACAAACGTCCCTTAGGCAGGCCTAAGAAAACCCATCTCAAAGCACAATTCCTCTGTAGGAAGAGGAGCTGAAGAACTGCTATAGGCTATAGGGCAAAGAGACTGGGATTTCCAAAGGCATGTGAAGGACAGACTTTAAAGTTCTTTAGGAACCTAAATCTCCCTTAAATCATGGTCTTATACATGCATAGTTGAAATGCAATCAATACAGTCTTTGTTTTGGAACATTTTGGAAAACCCCATCAATGTTCTTTTTCTATAGATGAGGCCACAGAACGCACCAGGGCTGTATGGACTTCATGGTGTCTCAGGAGCAATGGGGAAGGAGATGGGGGAAGACTCCTATCGGATCTGGATCTCGGGGCAGCCATGAGAACCGCACGCCCTTTCCCCTCCCAAGGCTTTTCTCCTCCTGCGCGCCATGGAAGGCTCAGTGGTTTAACTCATCATTGTCTATAGCTATACCTTACTTTCTCTGATCATGTTTGCGGCTTCCAAGTTAATTGGAGTAAATAGCATTAATTTTCACGGTAATTTCTGCTAGTGGTGGCAGTGGTCCCCTACGGGAGGGGGCGAAACCATGGGACGGGAACCAACCTCTACCCATTTCCTTCATCACACTGTCCGTTGTCTGCGATCAGCAGCATGTATGCCCACGTACGCGCTATTTAAGAGCCAAACATCAGCAATGCTGTTACATGCAGTGTTGTTCAGCCCACTCTTCTACTAATTATTGTGTGAAAATGGGGCAAAACCCTTACACTGCATCCTAATCACCAAGGATCGACATTAGCACGTGACCGTAGAAAACGGGGGACTGGCCCTAACAGCCCATCCAGGCATCCCAGGAATTTAAACAATAAGCTGTTTTGTCCTCTCAGGATGTAACAAAATTAACCTTTTGGTCCTTTTACAGCTCATGTTCAGATAAGATACGCATTTTTGCTGCGTGTTCACGATATGTTTCCCCCTCCCTCCTTAGAGCTGATCTACCAGAATGGAGACAGTTACTACTGAATTCAGGTACGTCTTAGCAAAATTGTCACCCCTGGCAGGAAAAACAGCTTTTGGCTTCTGCTAGGAGAAAACCAGACCAGAATCCTATTTAATTACTGGCAGACACATACTTGCACTTGCCAAGGCCCAGCCCCCTCCGTGGATGTAAACAACGCTGCGCTTGAGCCTTTCATCTCGCTTCGCAGGAGGTTCAAACACTCTGACTTCCACACCGTCAAAAACAGCATCCGTGATGTTAACGTCTTCAGAGGAGACAGACTTCAGCTTGTCAAAGGTACAAATCAAATAATTCAGAACTATCAAGTGATGGCTGAGTCTCAGGTAGTGAATCAGGTGACACTAGATGAGGGGGGGGAGAAAAAAGGAGATTTCTGTCACTTCAGAGCATATCATATGATACTGCATTGATGTTTAATGCAACTGTCTTCAAAGGGCAGGTCCTATATGAAAACGAATATGCGTTATTAGAATATTCACTGGAAAATGAATGATTATCAAAGACCTCTAATGCTTTTAAAGCTGTATTAAACCAAAACCCTGTCCATAACAGATTCTCTGTTGTCAAAATAAATCAAACCACGAGCACGACGTGGATCAAGACAACTGTGAATGAGCACTCAGATCCTTGCCTTTGAAGGACATCTCCAAAAGGAGAGGAACCTCACCAGCATGCTCTGCTATGGGACTTGTGAAGCTCCTCAGACCAGTGCCAGCAGAGGGCAATGCCACACAGGCAAAATTTTTGTGGTGGTAATGTATCAAAAATGCAAAGTATTTCTCTTGTTCCACCCCAAAGCATAAGTCTTTCCACTTCCGAATTAAGAAAGTTCTCAGGGATTGCAAAGCAATTTGAAAACAGGAATGGTCTCAAAGGAATATAATGCTTGTTTATTGGCTTGTCCTATGTTTACCTGCTGAACTGGGAGGGATCTGAAATGCTATCCAAGAACCATGGCATGTTAGTGGGTTTTTTTTCCAGTCAACCCCAGAGACTAAAATGCGTTACTTTTTTTGTGGGGGTGTGTAAAACACTACAAAAATGACGAATGATCTGATCTTTCTGTCCCCTTATGGTAGAGGGAGAGAGATTTTATCCCTTTTGGCTATCCAGGATTTTTATTTTCATGTTTATTTTTTAAACTTTGCCCTGAATAGATTAAAAACATGTTTCTCTCAGCAAACAGTACTGGGATCCAAGGCACTCCTCCAGCCTCAATGGTCACGACCCGCTCCCCACGCATGACCTGCCCACTTTGTAGCGCATACTGGTTCCCATTCCCTAGCTGGTGCAAAAGGGGCAGCAGAGGGTGAGCCAAAGGGCTGCGGGGACTACGACGCTGAGACTGGCCATTAAAAAGTAGTGGGGGTCTTTCCCCTTTCACGAAGTTAATCTCTGGCCTAGTGATGAAGGCTAGAAATCGCATAATCGGCTAAGCCTTTTGTACAACTTTCTCAGTCAAGGCAATGAAGTTGAGGGGTAAATAATACATATGCCTAATACGTATCTTTAGGACCATAAAGAAAACCATCAGCTGTGACCTTTTATTTTACATACAGGTAGCAGATACTTGGAAGAACAAGTGTACTGTTAGGAGCCATGCAGCTTGTCTACACACAACCGGTTTACTGTTTTAATTCTGCCGGTACCACCAGTACAGCGCAAACCTGCTAGGGTGAATTAAAGATGCTGATGCCTGAGAAGCGGGGCCACGCAGGTACCGGTCTGACCGCATTCACGTTGTGAAGAACGGATAGTTGCCATAGTTTAACCTGTACAAAAACTAAGTGGAAGCCAAACCTGGTTCCTCGTGACAGACATGATTTTGCAAATAAGAGTTTCCCAGTCTCTTTCTGGTTTCTATTACCTGTTCACAAGGACAGCTATTTCATTTTCTGGACTGGGGTTTCTTTACTACACTTCTGCCGTACCGTTTTCGCAGCCCCTTCAGTGCCAGGTCTCAGCGCTCTGCCAGGAGCGCCTGCTCACGGTGAAGGAAGGGCTCATGGAGGCAAACACACACCTCCGGAGGAAAAGCAAATTTTGAAGCATTCAGCAGCATCCATGCCAAAGAAGATCTGTCTCCTTAGGTCTATAGCCCCAGCTCCTTACATGTATCTCTTTAATCTGTCATCATTAGTTTGAACATAAAAAAAAATGAAATCTTGGCTTTCAGTCAGGTGCTGTATAGAAAAGGCCCTGCACAGCCCCACTTCCACTGCAGATTGCTGTAGAAAAAGACAATTTTTGACATTTTTCCCAAAAAAGTCTATGCCAAGTACAATGGGCTGCTACGGGAGGAGGGAGAGGAATCCACTTCCAAAACAAGAATTTACAAAAATGACTTTCTTTTCTTGCTTCAGCTTGTGATAACATCACCCTGCTGAGAAGTTTCGTGGGAATCCAATGTTTGCTGCTTTTTGCATGGAATATCATTTCTTTATACTGCAAGGCTTTTCTCTGGGAGAAGCAGCACAAAGTACCCACCCAGGGGGAAGAAATGCTGAATTCACAAGGCTGTTTGTATCTCTGAATTTCACATCATGCTTTTCTCACACCGTTACTTAAAAATTCCCAAAGGAAAACCCAATTTGAGTTTGAAATCTGAAGAGCAATACATCTATTAATAATTTGGCAGACAATTTGTTGGGCTGCCACTGATGTAACCAGCTAAAGATCTGATCTTCTGTGTGCCCCATGGAGGCTCCCGGGGAAGGTAACCACTGGGAAACAATTTTAGAGATACTGGCAGGGAAAACAATGTTTTTGTAGATTTTTTTTTAGCCTGACTGTGCTGCAATAGACGTCCCATTTTATTTTTTTCCCACTTTGGTTCACATTCTTTGTAGACGAGATTACCACATGTTCCCTGGAATCAGAAATGTTTTATTTTCAAGGCTGGTTAGTGTTGTTTACCGAGAAGTGTTTTGCCCCGTTCTTTAAACCACGGAGCACCGTGGCCATCTGCAGGCTATCACGTGCTTTCATGCCTTTTTTTTCCCTATAATAGATCACTCTTTCCAAGAATCCAAAACCCAAAAACCTGGAAGAGATGCTTTGTACATCAGGGCACGAAAGCAACAGTCCTAATTTTTTTGTCAGGCATAAGCAGTTTTTTTGCCAAGCACTTATCAGACAGATTCTTTGTAAGTATATCTATCTAATCAGCCTATTTGGTTGTCATTTATAAGGCATCAGGATTGCACTTTTTGCTGGCAAAGAGCTAGTCTTGTCCAAAGTCCTTACAAATAAAATTCTTGTATGGTTTTTTTCCTCTATAAAGAAATACTTAAAATAGATATAGAGTATCTTATCGCTCTGTAATATAACCACTGGCAGAGGAAGATGTGTTTAATGGTTGGCTCGCTCTCTTCTAGGACTGTGTTGCCGCCCGTAGGCCAGACCTGCCCATCCTGCTGGCTGTGCTTCCCTGGCACCTTTCTTGTGTTGGCACTAACGAACGCAAAGCCTTGCTGAACCCAGCAAAAACAGGTAAACAACATTAAACTTCAGGTCACCATCTTACTGATAACCCAAGGCAGGAAAGAGGGAGTGGGGGAAAGGATGGAACCAGCCCTTTTGGCAGCAGTCCACAGTTGGATTGGCTTAAATCCATTATAAAACTGTATCCCATCGTCTCATGCGAGCAAGAATTGGTTTGATCTTTGCTGGTATTCGTGATTTTTACCACCCTTCCTGTGACAACATGGGGGCCTATTGCAGGCTATCAAATATAGCACTTAAATATATTTGGGAATTATGTGTGTGTGTGTGTATATGCATGTGGAAGAGAAAAGAGAAATAGTGATGTTCTCTGGTGAAAAGGGAGCGAAGACAGTGCTGTTATAATAAAAGCTAGTAAAAAGGAAGAGAAAGCAAAAGGACAAGGGGGAAATTAAGAGACTACAGAAAAAAGTAAAGACAAACTCATAGAAAAGAGGAGATAGTATAAAGATGAAAGCCCTGTGGGCAATTAGCCCAGAATTGCTCTGCCAGCCACAGGCACGGCACATCGCTCAGCCTGGGTCACAGCTCCACATTTTCCCATGTAACGACTGGTTTTACGCATCCATCTGAATAAACATTTTTGCTTTCCGAACAGGTAACTGGGGAAACGTGGCTGGTGAACTTCACGGCATTATGGGCTGGACTGAGAAATGTGCTGACGGGCACCGAGAGCGCTCAGCTGGTGGGCAGCCAGGCGGAGCTGGCTGAGCAGGAGGACCCCAGGAGAGGAGGGCCGGGCAGGCTAGCGAGGCAAACGTGAGTGTTTTGGTGGCGTTTGAGCCAATTCAGCAAATAACCACTGTCGATGCATTACAGTAGCCCTGCTGACAATCCATTGCTCGTTTCTGATTGCAGCTTTTCATCTTGGGGCCATTGGCTCCCCATGACCCATGGCTGCCTCGGCAGCAGTGTGATTTACACTCACGCTGTAATGCTCCCCAGCTCTCCAACAAGTCAGGCAGAGCAACCGCTACAGCCACAATCTCCTTCTCGCTTACCAGGACATCCCCGTAACAGGGGTTTTCAGGTAGGGACAAGCCAGGGACCCCCTAGAGACTAAACTGTTCAAGACTGCCACCTTCCTCCTGGTAAGCTCTTTGGTGAGAGGTACCAGATCTGGAAAGATTTAATTGATGTAGGAGAAAATCTTCAACACGTGAAGAAAGGAGTCAGGGTTGTGATAAAAAGCAGACAGAATGAACAAAGAACTGCTAGAGAGGCACCGTTACCTCACCTTTAATCACCAATACCTGTCCCTCAACTATCAGGATTCTTCTCTTGGCTCCTCAGCTGGTAATTTCATGAAGAATCTGAGATGCTCACTCCTGCTATGCTCACCTCCCTCACGGCCTTGTACTCTACACTAGCCATGTGTTCCGTATTACTAAAAAAACATTTTATTAACCTCTAACAGTACTCAGGACATTGGGATTCTTTGTCCTCGTATGACTTCCCTAGCTGACACTGTCCGGCTTCACGTCTCTGACCTTTAGCCGTGAAATTATCGCAACAGGTCGCAGTCGGGCAGCACACGAAGGCAGCGCGCCTCTAAAGCCACGCCGGACGCATCGGCTGCTGCCTCTGCTGCCTGCGCAGCTGCTCAGACCCGAGGTCCCGCGCTGACCTTTCAGGCCTCGGCGCGATCGGGAATTAAGCAACCAGCTGAGGCTCTTTTTTCATACAACCCTACCCGGGACTGAGCCAAATCGCACTCATGACTCAAACGAGTTATGATGCTGGAACCGGGCGACTGAACTGTCTAAGACTAAACTTCCTCCTCTAAAAGACGCAGACACGATCCGCAATTCTGGCATCACTTTGCAAAACACAGTTCTGTAACACTGGAGTCCAAAATGCCAACTACAGTATCTGTAGTCAATAATAGAGATTAGTGAAAAATAAACAGGATTGTTTCCCCATTTAGCTGCGTGCAGAACATATTGGTTTTGTGTGCATTTCAGGCAGTTTATCCTGTTTAAAGGTGAATGTCTATTTTCTTTTATTTTACAGAATCATTTCTTAACGCAAGTGCATTATTGCCCAGTAAAGAATATGTACTTTTAGCGCTGTTATATAAAGACAGTCCTCAAAGACAAGTGCTCTTAGTTCTATGAATTTCCTTTAGAACTGAAAAGAAGCCAAGACGACTGTTCTACAGTTTATTAATTAGAAGCAGAAACTAGATTACATTTTAGTGTAAGGTTTTGTGCTTATACCTATTCATCCATGATGATCTGATTTTATACTAGATAGAGACAGAAGTTATCTGCCACTGCAAATAGGACTTCCAGTGTGGTTCAGTTTCTGCTCAGGTGCCACTGCTGTGAGACCAAACCCCGCAGCTAACACCTTGGTTTGCTGTAAACCAATTCCAAGACTGTCGTCTCGCATGCAAAAACATCAACTTACTTGGCTGGCTGCAGCTATGATTTACATCTGTCCAGAAGTTGCATACGCTGAAATATATGGGTAGATAGATATGAAAATGTTAGAAAGAGCCAATTACTGTTTTCTCTATCCCTGAATGTTGATGTCCCATGCCCTAGATTTTATTCCGAAAGCAACGGAGTGGCAGAGAAGTGTGAAGGAATCCCTTGGCTGATGAGGACAAATATGAGGGTAGTTTTCTCCCCTGCACAGCTGCCTAGCTTCTTCCACGTGCGTCTATCTGATGGCCTCTATACCAACCCGTTTGTCCTTTCAAACCTCTGCTAACAGCCGTCCCGGTTCCAAAAAATCCCGTCTTCCTTGCCATGCACCAGAATAGCAACTACCTTGGCAGTGGTGTTCAGAAATAACTTATTTCAAAGGGCTTATTAAATAAACATATGCTGCTCTCTTTACTCCGTTAAGGGAGGGTGGTTAGAGGAAGGAGTGAAAAATGCCTGTATCAATCTCACTGTTAATAGCAGAATTATGAAACATTGCTTTATACGCTTCTTGACAGACACCAAGTAGAACAATAACTATGGTTTAATCTATGGCTCAATCCCCTAATTAATTTTATGTGGTTGTCCAAGTTTCAGTGAAGCCGAGTTCTGACATACCTGTATACATATGTATGTACATAGTTCTTCATTTCTGATCTAATGTATCACTGTTATATCACAGTTTTCTGTAAAAATGTCACCATGTCCCATTTTGAGACAGGTGAGAGGGGCAAATTACTCTCTTTACTGAGAATGAGAGCACTTTCACATCAAATCATTAATATTATTGAAGTCTAAGTTTCTCTGTTTTCATTCTGGGGCAGCACGGGCCATTAAAGAGGGCGCAGGAACAAGGCTCTGAAAAGCCAGCTCAGTTTCCAGCTCCGCCACTGGAATTTTTGTGACCTCAGATAAGGCACTCCATCTCTTCCTATCTCTGTTCCCCCCAGTTTAAGATTAGGACAACAGTCTCAGTCCCCTTCTGTAGTATGTTTTGAAACCTACTACAGAAACTGCCCTGTAAGCATTATGCATTTTTTTTAACCATGTGATTATACTTGAAGGTTTGTTGCAGTGTCTCATGCTGAGCCAGAACCCTGAGTCAGTCCCAAGCTTGTAAAAATTAAATTTGTAGCTGACTGGGACAAAACTCTACATGGAAATGCAAAACCTTATTATTAGTACACCGAAAGCCAGTGACAGCCTTAGGTTTTATTGGTAGGGATTATTAATGCACTGAGAAAACAAACGCATTATCCCTAACAGGAAATTGTCATGCTTAATTGTCAGAGTCTTCACGAATCTACTTCAAAATAAGCAGAAGACAATCAATTGTATTTGAAGCACATGAAGTTTGTTTCATGCTCTTGGAAAAAAAGGATTACAGTACATTTCAGAGATTTTAACATCAGAAATGCACTTCTGTCTGCTATCAAACCTACAAAGGAAAGTAATAAATAGCAAGCTGAAAATACATTCAGAAGTGGGTGAAAGTTCAATGGTCACATTGACCGAAATGTTAAACCATTTGGTCTTGCAATAGCTGGTAGAGGAAGAAAGGAGAAGCTGAACTCTACAAAAGGACATAGACTTTATTTTATATACACGCACAAAAGCTGTCTAACAAAGTAAATACTCCGGCTTAACTTTTACAATCCTAGCTTCAGTTCACAGTTCCTTCTTAATGTCAGTCATTTATTCCTGACTTTGTGCTGTGTCTGGTGCTGGAAAGACTTCTGAACACTTGGAAAGCACCTTCTCTTTCTCTCTGGAAGCGAATGCCCCAAGGCTTACCTGTTGGGTGACTCAGGGCACCTCTAATGCCTCACTTCTTTTATTCTTCTGTGCAAAACTCACTTGTTCCTTCCTTTGGTTTGTAAGCTATGTTACAGGAACTGTTACTTGTTTAGTAACTTGTCTCACTATAGAAGTTTGTATTTCTAAGGCCAGAGAGGTAAACGACTAAGAAATCACCACTTCCCCACCCCAGAGAGCGGGGACAGATGTGGGCACCTCTGCCTGCCGGTTTGCCCCAGCTGCCACCCGTCGGGCTTTGTCCCGCCAGCTCCCCTTGGGGTTATGGCCTCTAGAAAATCCCAACAGAGATACCCTTCAGCCTCCAAGCGAGAGGCACCAGGATTCATCTGCCTGTGCCCAACATACCACATAAACAAACGGAATGTGTACATAAGCCAATAGCAATATACATATATATAGTCACAGTCATATGATCTTCTAAAGATAGGTCTCCTTCAGCTGGAGGTTATGGACTTGATTCAGGTGTTCCCGGCTGAGCTGTTAGGAGGTGTTTTGCAGGCAGCATGCTGGGGGGGCACGACGGCCCTTCTGTCCCTACCATCAGGGAACTCGGTCAAGCTGAGCGCTTGCTCTTCCGTTACTTGAGTGAACAACATGGAGCAAGTGAACGTCAAGCCATAGATTTCACTGAAGAATGAAGCTATTGTAGGCCATGTCTGCGTAATTTTCGTAGCAGACATACGGGCGGGTATGCAAGCAAACAGGTTTTGTCCTATGCAAGCAAACAGGTTTTACCCTTTCATCCTAGAGATACGCTTGGATTCAGCACTACATTTGGACCATGAGAAGATGCCCCAGCGGCTCAGATGAGGGGTCTGTCTGCTCCCAGACTCTGTCTCCAACAGCGGCAACCAGAGAAGCTATTCAGGCAGAATAGACAAGTCTGGACACTGCGTGGTCCACTCTCCTCACGCTTCCCAGCATCTGCAATTATTGTATTAGGAACACAGAAGGTACGTTCCCATCTAGTCCTTTTGGTATCCATTTACGGGCCCTCTGTCCATTAATTCATTTAATCCTTTTTTGAATATGCTGATGCTCTCTTCCACTCAAAGTACAAGGTTTTGTACATTTCAGAACCAACCTAGTAAACTGCAGTGCTGCTGGGAAATTTAAAAACAAACAAAAAAACCCAAACAAACTTTCACATACTTAGTACCTTACATCAGGCCTGACCGTGACTGATCAGTCCTTGTAAAAGATCAGACCGTCCTAGGAGAAAATAAAGTTCACAGCTAAAGCCCTTATCAGAAAGTTTGTGATCACTGATCTGTTTCATGTCAGCATAAAAACACTGGCAGAAAACGAGGGAGACTTCATGACGTGACATAACTGTCACGGGTGTCCTGCGACAAAATCAAGCATTCAGAGAGTTGTGTTTAGCAACACGATTCCAAATCAAGGCAGTTTAATGTTGGAAAGAGCTTCCCTGTGTCTTCGTTCCCTAAGGCATACTTCATGTATCAGAATGGCATACTTCATGTATCAGAATGGCATACTTCATGTATCAGAATGGCATACTTCATGTATCAGAATGAAAACGATTCATTCCTTTCTTTGACCAAAAGCCTGCAAGTTGAGAACCGGACTAACCCACCTCTGGTGGGACCTGCACCATGAAACCCAGAGGAGCAGACGGGATGCCAGCTTTACCGAAACGCTCAGGCTTGATTTCCTAGCTCAGGATGAAACCGGCAGCAGCCCGGGGCCACCCTGCCCGGAGCCCGGCTGCCCTGGGCAGGCAGGGCGTTACTTCCAGCCCAACGCCGTCTCCTCCGCCCGGACGCGGTGCGGAGCGGGGGCAGGGGGATCGGCCCCCGCTCCGGCCGCCCGCAGAGGCCGGGGGATGCCGCCCGCTCCCCCCTCGGCCCTGGCTGCAAACCGCGGCCCGCGGCGCGGCTCTCGGGGTGCGCCGGGCCCCCTCGGGCGGCGGGGGCCGGGAGGGCTGTGCGGGCCGGGGGGCCCTCCCGCTGCGCGGATGCCCAGGCGGGGCGGGCACCGCAACCCGCGGCCGCCGCTTCCAGCCGCCCGCGGCGCGAACCGAGGCCGGGAGCGGGGCCGCCTTACCGTCTGCTGCACCGCCCGGAAGGTGGCATCCAGCAGCATCAGCTTCCAGGGGTCCGACACGGTGCCGGGCAGCGGCAGGTACACGTAGTAGGCGGAGAGGGCGGCCAGCGCCGGCAGCAGCAGCCAGGCGGCCCGCATCGCCGCGGCTCCCCGCGGGGAGCGCCGCGCCGCGCCGCCCCGGGGCCGGCCTCCCCCGGAGGAAGTCGCGGCCTTCCCGTCCCCGCCGGCTGCGCGGCGGCGGCAGCGGGTGGCGGCGGCAGCGGGTGGCGGCGGCCTTATCTGCGCCTCGCCTCCGCGCCGCGCCGCGCCGCCCCGCCCGCCGCCCGGCCCGCCTCTCTCGGCCGGGGACTCCTCGCCTCTGCCGCCCCTGAGGGGAGCGGCCGGGCTGCCGGGGGCTTCCCGCGGGGGAAGGCGCTGGGCCCGGCCTCGCCGGCCCGGCCGCGCCCCGCCGGTCCACGCGAGGCTGCCTGGCCCCCGGCCGCGGGCTGACGGAGGCCCTCCGTCGTGCGCTGGGCCACCCAAGGCCACCCGAGGCCACCAAAAGCTGCAGTGCCTCCCTCTGACCCCCGCCCGGGCCCGCACCCCGTTGCCCGCCGTCGGCTGACAAAAGCACCCGTGTGGTTCGTGGGCGCAGCGAGCCCGACCCACGCGCGGGCCCCGCCGGCTCTGTCCGGAGGCCGTGGCTCCCCGGGAGGTGGCCATGGCAGCCCTTGGCCGGGCCAGGGGGGAACACCAGTGGCCAGGCAGAGCTGGCTCCTCGCTGAGCCCGGGGCCTGCGAGGGTGAGACGAGGGCCGTCAACCGGGATCGACTCCAGTCAGCCTGGGGGATCCCAGATCCAGCGTGTTTCCAGGAGGATCCCAGATCCAGTGTGCTTCTGGGAGGATCCCAGATCCAACGTGTTTCCAGGAGGATCCCAGATCCAGTGTGTTTCTGGGAGGATCCCAGATCCAGCGTGTTTCCAGGAGAATCCCAGATCCAGCGTGTTTCCAGGAGGATCCCAGATCCAGTGTGTTTCCGGGAAGATCCCAGATCCAGCGTGTTTCCAGGAGGAACTCGGGGCCGCCCTTATTTTAGCTGAAGAAACTCTGCTGTTTCCCATTTAACACATAACAAACCAACTCCGGAAAGGAGATTTTTTTTTTAAAAAAGTGTTTATTTTGTAATTTTATTTTGGACTGGGAATTTTTTTTTTTTTTTAATTAACCTTGGTCAGTAACAAATTTTGATTTAATGCAGGAACATTTCTTGTACCTAAGACGACAAAATTTTCTAAGTAGGTCTTTTTCATCCCCATAAGCACTTTCTTGTCGGAGAAAACCCCTCTCTCTGCAACATGCAGGAAATAACAAATACGACAGAGTTCAGCCTTGACAGAAATGACTACTTAATACTTATTCACAGTGCTATCTTCAGCAAATTAAAATATTTACTTAAATAGCCAGATTCAGATGCATTATGAATCTAATGCAGAAAAAAGAATAAGCACAAATTTTAACAATAACACTGCTTTTAGAAATGAATTCACAGTACTAAAAAGTCACGTAGAAATATAAATAGAGTCCTGGAAAGGACAAGTTGCCTTTAAAAATGGACATGAAAAGGTAATAAAAGAAAAATATGTTTCTAAGAAGTAAAAGGTCAGCTTTTAAGCCAGCTTTGCTGGAATTGAAGTAAAACCTTGCCGATTCTAAAGGTTGCAGAAGAAAGTTTCTGGAATTTGTGAGGAAATAAGACTCTCAAGCATCTTTAACCTTTTTTCATAACAGCAGCAGATGGAGTTTCTGTAATTCTCACAGTCAAGTTTTGAGGAGGAAACGAGCTTTGTCAGGAAAGCAGCCCAAGGTGAGATTCCTGAGGTCTCAAGCTTTTTATACCGCGTCGTCCCTTGCTGTGTTATTTTGTGCTGACGCCTTCTCTTCTCCCTTGTGCCCTGCTCCCCTGCCTGCTTTGCTTCTTCGCATACTCCCCTTCCCTGGCGTTCCCAAGCATCCCTCCCAAAGTCCACACCCAGCATCCTTGAGTGTAATAATTTCAACAAAAATCATTGTTCCCAAACCTCCGGCAAAACTGGGCCTAGTCCCGCTCCTCTCTCATCTACTTATCTCTTCGAAAAAGAGATAAAAAGGCTGGATGGAATTTTTTATGAGGTTTCTCATGCGCCCACTGACCCCCATGCACATCTTGCGCTTGATCTGCCCCCTTGCTCACATTTTGAAAGCTGCTGCTCTGGCTAAACTGAATCCATAGCTCTGTGAGGAACCTGTTTTTTTTTTCAGGTGCTTATAAAGAAGTCGGTTGGTTGAAGAAATAAAACACCGTGGTCTGAGAAAGATTTCTTTCTTTAAAAAAAAAAAAAAAAGATAAATTAAACCCCCAAATGCTTGCAAGATATCTCGGGGATGAGCAGTCGACCTACGTAAACTCACACCCTGAAGCCAAGAACCGGTTGCGAGAGAGCCAACTTGCAGGGACGCCGCGGGGGCTCCCTGGGGCCTCGCGGGGTCCCATCAGCTCTTCTGATGTGGCCTCCTTGGCTTCTTCCACAAGGTAGAGATCCCTGCTCCCACCAGGCTGACGTGACGGCGCTCCTTTCACAGTATTATCTCCTGGAACTTTCTCCCTGTGGTGTTACTGCGAGAGGAAACTATTTAACTATTAAATAAATGTTATACTCCTGGCTTACGGATGTCTAGAGAACTGGAAGGAACAGCAAGTTTCAACTGCATGTTACATTTTACACAACGAAAAATAATAGCTGTTTCTATTTCAGAGCCTTTTATAAGAAAAACACTTAGATTTTTAAATGTCAGGTATAAAGAATAGTCATCATTTTTGTCATCAGTCCTGATCTAAACTTTAGTGAGAATAAATGCACTTAATGATTAAAAAAAAATCTTAGCCACTTTTCTTAAGAGATTGCTACCTAAACTTTGGCTACGTTCTGTCAGTCCCAGGAAGAATAGCTTCAGGTGTTTCATCAGAATGTCCTAGTTGCTTTATAAGATTTTAATTTAATTAATTTATTAATTATTTAATTTAATTAATTAATATAATTTTTCAAGTGTATTAAAAATAATGGCTAACGCCCAAGCCAGTCTCCATATGCGCAGTGAGCCTGTACTGATGTTTAGGTATCACTTATATTCTTTTTAAACCTTTAACTGGGAAGTGATGCATGCATCACCCCTTAATCCTCAGCCCCAATAAATATGCCTCTGCTGTCTCTGCAGGCACATCGTTTGACACAGCTTTTTGCAGGATCTAGAGGTCAAGTGGAAATTTGTGTGCAATCACCAGTATCTTTTCCAGAAACCGTACCACAGAAC
The DNA here is from genome assembly GCF_965183815.1 of Platalea leucorodia. Classification (NCBI taxonomy): domain Eukaryota; kingdom Metazoa; phylum Chordata; class Aves; order Pelecaniformes; family Threskiornithidae; genus Platalea; species Platalea leucorodia. The sequence continues at coordinate 3,921,995 of NC_138830.1, read as the reverse complement.
TTGTTCCAAACCTAGGAGAAACCTGGCTGAGGGCGTGAGGGAAAACGAAGACCTGGCTGGAAAGGACTTGGTAAGAGTGCAAAGAAAGGAGAGAACGGGGAAAAGCCAGTGAAGGGTGGCCTGGCCTGGAACTGCAAAATGATGGCCCAAACTGGTACTTCGAGGTGACAAAAGGACCTCAGGTTAGGCTGTATTTTGACTGTACGTCATTGTTGCAATTGCTCTGTGTGAAATACAGTTTTTCACGTACAGTAATTGTATGGCTGCATAAGAATTGGCTGGCTCAAGTGTCAAAACTGAAATGACCTCCTTGGTTTCCAGGCTGTTATTCTGAAATCTTTTCCTCAAGAAAGTAATCCTAACTTATGTGTCCCTCGCAAGCAAATCTTTATTCACGTAAGCAACACCTGCTATCATCTTTTTCTGCATTTGCCTATTGTGTTTTTCTTCCAAATCGTGAAACGTCAATGGACTCTTACTGGCGCTACCGGCTGCTGGATCAGTCATGAAAATGCCTGATCTAATAAAATCAAAATGATTTGAACTAATACTATAATTGCCTGAACTTATAAAAATCCTTAATATAAAAAAATGAATAAGATCTAAGAACTCAATTTGGCATATAAGAATTTAGCATATAATAGAAAATTCTGGAAATAGAAAATGTATCTCTCATTCTTTTTACGTGGAGCCAGTGAGACATCATGCTAAATCAGGTTTCAGAGATGCTGAGCAAGAAAGAATTCCTTTCCAGATCAGGAAGTTTTAGTATTAGAGAAAATTAGAAAGAAAAGGACGGTAAAGCATTTGGTGTAATTAACTTGTTTTGGGGCTGGTGCCATTGAGTCAGCTAGTTGACTTTCATCTTGACCAGTCGTATTTTCTCCCGTCAGCTCTTTTCCCTCGTTTCCTATAAATTGATTATTCTGAATATATATGCACACGAATATCCTCGGCAAGGCAGAGCTTACTAAATTATTAATAGCGTTAATATTTTTACGGTGGCCACGGTAATTATTTATCCTCCCCTCTGCGTGGTGCCCGAGGGCGGTCTGAAGGGCGGCTGCGCCCTGCAGAGCCCCGGACACGACGGCGAGGGGAGCTGCCGCAGGGAGGCCCGGCGGGCTGAGGGGAGCCGCGCCGAGGGACGAGCCCTCCCGCACACACCACGGGCCGTTAGCTGCCATCTCCCTACGGCCGCGGGGCACCTGTTAAAGCGGCTCTGGAGCTGCCGTGCCCCGGAGGCGGCCAGCGCCTCAGGCCGGCGGCCGCCCGCTCCCGCCCTCCCGCCGCCTCCATCCGGGTCTCTCCGCCGCGGCCGTTGGAAGCGTTCGAAACCCCCCAGCAGCCAATCAGCGCAGAGCACCCCCCTCCCATTCAGCAACCTGCTCTCGGGTACCGCAACAAGGCCTGTTCGTCTGCCCAGGAAGCGTCCCAAGGCCAATGGGAGACGGTCCAGCTATGAGCGGCAGGTGCGACATCCAATCAGAGAGGGCAGAAGGTGAAGCGCTGTCCAAAAAGGGAGGGGAAGGGGGCAGGACATATCGGAGAGATGCCGAATGAGGTGGCGGCTTACAGAGGGGCGGTGGGGCCGGCAGCCAATGCGCGGCGCGGTTAGTGCGGCGGCTCGCTTTTTGAATTGGTGGCGGCGGCCGCTCATGGCGGAGGTTGTCTTTGCGGTTGGCGGCAGGTGGCATCGGCGGTGAGGGGGGAGCCGGCCCTGGGTCCCGGGCGCTGGGAGCGGGCGGCTGGGGCCGGGCTGGGGCTGGAGGAGGAGGACGGCGGTGGGTGCGGGCGGCCTGGGGCGGGGCCGGCCGAGGCGGGCCGGGGGTTGCGCCTAGGCCAGCTGAGAGGCCCGGGGGCCTCTCGGGGCAGCGCCGCTCCGGCTCCGGGCCCGCTCTAGGCCGCCTCCCCTGGGCAGAGCGGAGGCCCGGGCCCGCTGGCACCTGCTGGCTCCTAAGGTGAGAGTGGCTGGCGGCACCTCACCTCACCTCGCCTCCGGCCGCCTCCCAGCAGGGCGGCGGGGTCAGGCTCCTGGGTGGTTCCTCGCGGGGGGGAAATGAGCAACACGGGAAGTTTTTTAATGTCGTCTCCTTGCTTTAAAAAACATATTTTGGCGTGTGGATGTTCTGTGACCTTCAGGCTTTCAGCAAACTCTTGGGAGGTCATTTGTAACGTAATGCTGTCAGGGCATTCAGGTGTGCCCGAACCCTGCAGCGATGGTGTTCTGCCTTCTCTTCCTTTACGTGAGGGGAAGCTGTTGTGTTCGTACCTTCTGTGTGCTGTTTGTTCTCTTCCATATCTTGGCGCTTTCAGTGTGTAAGTCTAGTGACTAGTATCATGTTATTAATTAATATGTGACCAGTAAGCAGGGAATATTTTTTTTTAAATACACTCAGAATGGAACCCCATAAATAAATACAATGGAAAAGCCATAAAGAAAATCAATGCCCAGCCCAAAGTATGGGCTTCTGCCAAATGTATTATGAAGTTCTCTGTAAGTGCATGTTCATATACATGTTGTTAGGTATACCAACAGCAACATGACAGGAATCATATTGATGTCTCAGACTTTTTAAAAGTAATCTGTAGGATTTAAATTTAATGGTACCCTTAGCTGGAGGGTTTTGGTTTTTTTTTTTTTTTTTGGTCTGATGTTACATATAACTGCCTGTGTGGTAATCATTATTAACAATATGGTTTGAATCTTCCAAGATTATGCTTTCCTCCACCCTCACTGCCAAAGAAGGAGTAATTGTATAACAGTTCCCAGTGGTATCTTTATAACATTCTGGACGGGCGATCCCTAAGGACTCTTTCTGGTTAAAGTTACTTTTTCCTCTTGCTAGGTCTCAAGCTATTCTGAGATAAACTAGCTGGGTGACTGGGACTTACTGCTAGGAAACTTAATTCCGCAGAGCCTGCACAGCTGTGTGTGACATTAAAATTGCAACTAAGGTGGCAATTTTGATAACTGAATATGCCTAGAATTATGATAGGCTTGTGGTGTTGACTTATTGCTCATCGCTATATTAGGAACTTACCTGATATATTATGAAGACATGAATCCTGTCCAAGAGTCTCAAACGTGATCTCCTAAACTCTAGAAGATAAACTCTTTTCTATATTGCCGTTGTGCCAAAACACCCATTGTGGTTTTTTTTTTTTAAATGATTTTTACTTTGCTATGTAATTGAACAGGCATTGCACAACTTGAAAAATAGTATGTGCTATTTTCCAGGGGCTTTACTACTTCATGAGTCCTCTTTCAGACAATGCTTTAATGTATTATTTGGGTGGCTACTGTTTTAAAGGGGCATTTGCAGTCATGAGGAGAACGACTTCAGTTAAAGCGATACAGGCGGTTATGACACTACAGCAGTTCAGATACCGTGGTTATTCTAGGTAACTTCTGATATCACTATGCAAACATTTAAATTTGCGTGAACGATGAATCACAGGAAGTGCGTGCTTCTTGCCTCACGCACAAAAGAAAACGTGCTATGTGTTGGGCAGGTGTCTTGGAACAAATTTTCTGGTACAAGATTCGGGTAGCTACCAGTACAAAATATGAGAAGAATATGAATTCGGCCTTTCCAGTATGTGACAAGTTTGTTTGGGCAGGGAGAACACAGATATATTCTGTCTGTGAGAAGACAGAAGGCCTCTATCTGATGATGAATGGATACTTCTACTATATTACAGTTAATGTAGGACAATAGATTAGATCACACAGACATATATATGTCCCTTAACTTTGTAGAGGCTCTCATGCATTTTGAGAAACCTAATTTTTCCTTGAGCAAGTACTGTGGTTACATAAAAATGACCACCCAGGGAGTAGAACCAGCAGTAACGCTAGCCAGTTCACTTGAAAAATCACATTTTAGCAAGATGCTTTATGTGCCCTAATTCTTCTGCTAATGTTTTACTTTAGCAATGCTAACCTTGATCTCAAATCTCGTTTATAAGAGTTTATCACTGAAGCAAACAAGTGCTCTTAGTTTGTTGACGTTTTGTGATGAAACTTTTGAAAATTAACACTAGAGTTAGTGCTTCCCCGCTGCTCCGAGTTGAAGTACCCTTTCTGCAGCTTTCTGTGCAAATGAATTACTTCTGTGGTAAGCGGCCTGCTGAGAACCGTTTCTGTGACAGGTTTGTTGTCAGCCCTTTCTACCAATTGTGTGACTCCTAATACTCTCTCAGAACGGCCCGATCAGTGTGAGTGGGATTTGAACAAGAGTCTAATTGTTTTGTTTTCGGAAGTCTGAAGTTACTTCTGACTGCCTTAGTCATAGAACTCTTATTAATGAGCTGTTTGCAACTGTGACTTAGTTTAGCACCTCTATCTTCTAGCTGTTGAAGAAAGAAACAAGAGATAATCATGGCTGACAACAGTACGCTGGTATCTGAAACCGGGAGGAGCCTCTTGGCTGATTCTTCTGTTCTTGATTCAAAAATTATAGAAACCTCCAAAGAGAATGTATTTCCTGGATCTGTTTTGGATGTTGAAGGTAATGGCAGAAGCTTATTTTAAGATGCTTTTATATATATATATAAAAACTATATATTTTTATATATATATATATATATATATTTATATATATAGCATATATATATTTATATATATATATGCTTTTATATATATATATTATATATATATATATTTTAACTATGCTTTTATAATGACTGATTACTTTGTAGGTGTTTGGTAGTTTTGAAAAACCAAAAGTGCTTTGCTGAACTACAGAATTGCATGTAGGGTAGCCAAAAGGGTGTTGGTTTGGTATCCTTTTACCAACAAAGGGACTGTCTTAGTTTTTAACTCGTCATAAAAATCTGGGGTTAGAGCCATGAAATCAAATGAGTCGTCTGGCTAATGTACAGAAATCTGTTAGTCCCATTTGATGCCTCTTCTATGGAATAAATCATTCCAGGTGATATTTTGACACCAGTGTTCGGAAACTACAGCTACTCTGTTATGTAGGATTACAGGTAGTCCTTAGAGATTAATAGTCTTGAGCTTGAAATTAATTCAAGACCAAATCTTGGGGTGAAAAAATAACAGAAAAGGTATTTTTGTTTTCCTGCAATGCAGTAGCCAAAATCCAGTGGTAGTCTTTTGGTGCAAATGACATGGAGGCAACACTTGTCCCTTCCTCCTAATATTTTGAAAGGCTATTATTACATGGATAAAAAGAACAAGATACCTAACTTCAGTTCTGATATTCCTTGGTGAAACTGAGCAGTTACTAGGAAGTAATGGACCTTGTCAGCCAGGAGCACAGAAACTAGAAAAGATACCAGCTGTCTATTTTCCAGCAAGTCTTGGTATCTAATTCTGCTAGAAGCATTAAGTCAATAATTTTGTGTGTGTTTGGTGGGGTTTATTTTGTGTGGTGTTTTGGTTATTATTTTTTTTTTTTAAATTTTTTTCCCCTTACCCTTGCTGACTCTTCCTGCATGTTCTTGCTTTGACTGTAAAGTAACTGGGCATGAGTTGCAGGATCTTGTTTCCCTATCTACTAGAAAGTTTAGGCTCTACAGTCAATTGAGTATGCCTTAATTACAGTATGGGCTTGTTGAGGTAATACTTATTTTCAGGCTTGTTCCTGCTAAACAAGGTATCTTGAAAGGATGCAGTCTGCCTGTATTCTTCTGTACATTATTGATTGATTTTTAGACCTAACATGGATTTTGCTATTAAAATACGAATATTATCCTTGTTTCTTTATAAACAGAGGAAATGCCTCAAATCGAAACGAGAGTGGTTTTGGTTCAGGAAGCAGGGAAACGTGAGGAGCTTCTGAAAGCCTTGGAGGTATGTGGGTCTAAGATAAAACAGTCACTGGAATGAGATGGTATGCTTTTAGACTTCCAGTAACCAATTTGGTTCTGTACTAAAGTTCTCCTCTTCCACAGACCATTAAGATAATGGAAGTACCAGTGATAAAGATAAAGGAAACTAGTCCTGGTAAATCAGAAGAAAAACTAATAAAAAGTATTATTCATATGGTATGTCATGCAATTAAGCACATGTGATTGCATGCAGCATGTTGTACTTCACTGGGACTGAAATGTGCACACGCTTTAATTTATATTAATTGGGCATAATGGTCACAGTATATGCTAATGTTTCTGATGGTGTCACTTAAAGCTTCTCAAAACTGACACACTTCTACAAACACTTTCTCACTTCCTATGGAAGTAGTATCTGCAACTCTTAATTAGCGGTGTTTTCTAACAGGGGGATAGAAATATCAATGGAGACATTCAACTGCATGCTTATATTCAGTCAACACATAAGTTTTTGCTATGAACTGACTTCGTAATTGATTAATTGACTTCTCTTTCAATTGAAAGCTGCACTTAAACTTAAGTGTAAGAAGTGGTTCTCCATTTCTTGATCTGAAAAAACTGAGAAAATAAAATTTGGAACTAATAATTGAAATTGGAACAGACCAAATTTTTAGAGCCCTTAAAAATAGCAAGCAATGAACAAAATTGACTTATGTTCTTTAGATCTTATGCAGCATGGAGCTTGCTGTTGCAAGCTGGATGCTACTTTTTAGTAGCATCCAAAAGTAGCTTAAGCTGTTCTGACTGTCTGAAATTCTGTTTCATCTTTGTGCTTAGTTTGGGTGGGTTTTTTTCCTATCTATAGATATTTCCAATACTATATTATCAGTGTGAACTGATATGTAAACTACTAAAGTAACTAGAATTCTTATTCTTCAGAAGCAGGAATTGCTTTAAGACATTCTTTTTTAGGTGCAGTTCATAGCTATTCTTATGCTAGAGAACAGTGCATCTCATTCAGCTTTCACAAATCCTAAGAGTCTGTCTCTGTTGAAATCCGAATCATACATTTTTTTAATGGTCCAAAATAAAAATCAGTTGAATTTTGACACTAGCGTATGTTGCCTGGATAATGCTTTCCCCTTCATCCCCATAAATCAAGGAAATTAAAGTGCCCTACATAAAGACAGACACGATAGAAGAGCTTGAAGATTCTGATTCCCCAGAATTTGAGACTATCTTCGTTGTGTCAGACTTCCAAGATTCTGTCTTTAACAACCTCTGCAAAGCAGACTGCCGTGTCATTGGACCTCCAGTAGTACTGCACTGTGCACAAAAAGGAGAGGTATGTGCTTTCTGTTGAAATCAGCTGAGCAGTTCTCTGGTGCAGTGAGTTCTAAATATTAAGTGTTCAAAACAAAATCTATTTTGCTTTGGCAATCCATCATAAATATTCTTAGCAAGAGAATTTTAAGAAAAGCAAGTTTCTACTAGCGTGTTAGAATATTGCGTGTAGTCAGAAAGCACAGGCAGACAGTAGTAAGGCTACAACTACTGCAGTAGTTATGGGAGTTGTTGACCCACTAGTTGGGGTTGTGCCATTAGGAACGGCAGCATACAAATGATGCTCCAGCAGACGTTATATTTCCAAAGGCTGTCACATAGAGGGGATGGATTGGGGAGGTAAAAAAGGACGGAGTGCTACCCGGGGAACTTGGGGGATGCTCTAGTTACTTTATCAGAACGCTGGCAGGTCTGGAGCTGCAGTATAACTGAATGCACAGACTTGGACTAGTGTCTGATGCATTTTAGTACTAGGAACAATAGTACTGTATTAAAGATAATGTTAAAACTGATGGAAGCAGTATGCTCTTTACTAATAAGCTTACTTCTTACTTTCAGCCTTTACCTTTCTGCTGTCGTCCACTGTACTGTGCAAGTATGTTGAACTTGGTACTGTGCTTTACAGGATTCAGAAAGAAAGATGAATTAGTAAGACTTTCTCTTTTTCCTTTGGATTGGTAAAACTATGTTAAATTTATTTTCAAAATAGTCTCCTGTCACCCATAGGGTTTAACCATGACTACAGCTTGTATGGGGGAATGAATTGTTTGTTCTTTTGTTGCATGTCCAGAGACAGTGATATTTGAGGATGGGAACAAAGCTGTTTCCTTATCCAAGTTATTTTGTCCATGCCATTTTTGGTCACTTTTTTGTTGAATGTCATTCAACAGCTCTAATTCATTAGGGATTAAAGATTTGTAGATTTAGGCTTCAGACAAGATGACGTTTACCCAATAGCGTCTTGTTATTTGTACAGGTAGTAGTGTGGTCGAGTAAAGCTTTGTAGTCCTGTTCAGAGCATTTGCAGACATGTTATCTTGCTGCCATGCTATCATGCTATCAGGACTTTAGTCTTGACGTATCCAGGTATGAAGTGGTTTGATGCTCTAGCAGTTTGCTTTTCCATTTCAGTGATGCAGTTGGTAGCTAATTTCCCTATTGGAAACCTGGGAATCAACAATATGGCTCCACATCTTCATCTGAAAACAAACAAACAAAACAAAACCCAAAACAAAAGCTTTTGCCCAGTGTTAGGGATAGTTAGGTTTGATCTGTTAGATTCAAATTGGACAAATTGCAATCTTATGAAAATTCTGGCAATTGCCCCTTCAGGTAGAATTGACTAAGTCAATGAGGGTAACATGCCTCAAATCTATTGTGCGTGAAAAGGTGAAGGCATTAGGTATGATGACCGCAAGAGTACTGGTGGCTTGGGTAGTCTTCCTCAAGATACCCAGCAAGGCTGTATTAAATGTTTAAAAAAGGAAAGTTAATAGTTCTTCTGATGTATCAGCTATATCTTCTGTAGATGTGAACAAGTTGTTTTAAGAACAAATCGGAGCATTTCTATTCCTAGACATTTAATGTAACCTCCTGTAGCTTGCTTTGTAAACTATTTTTGTACTGCTCTCGCTCTGTACTGTACACTTCAAAAGCTATACTGAAAATGTATTTCATCTTTATTTTTCAGGTTAAGCTAGTGACCCTGGTTCATCATATGGGTGGAATTATTCGAAGGGACTTTAGCTCAAAAGTGACACATCTGGTGGCTAACTCAACACATGGAGACAAATTCAGAGTATGTAACCGTGAGTTGGTACTTCATGGAAACTTTCAGAATTTGGCTCTTGTAGACTAGGTCTGTAAATTATACTTCAGCTTGTAAGTTGCTGGGTTTTTTTCCTGTACTGACAGCAATGACTTGTAATCCTGAGTTCATCTGGTGTTGAGCTTTGACATGTTTTTGTCTCTGTTAGAGATCTAAATGATATGACTTGCCTAAATGCAGAGATTTTGAAATAGACTATTAAATAACAAGAACCACAATGTTTCCAAATACTTAAGTACTGATGTTATCAGTGTTATCGGTACTTAAGACATTGATGAACATTTGTTTATATATCAACATGTGTTATATATCAACACACCTGCTTCTTTTGACTGTCCAAACAATAAACTTTGAGGTAACTTGCAAACAAACTTTAGTACTCAGTTTGTGTGCATCTTTTAAAAATTATTTTAATTTATGTGTAAGCATTCAAATCTTCCTTTATGTATAAATATATGTGTGGTTTTTTTTTCCGACAACACCAAAAGGGAATCCTTCAGGGCATGTATGTGCACTTTACAAGTAAATACAAGGTTTTTGTACGATGGAATATGACATAGCAATGCCTGTATCTTTTGAGTCTCCCTTGTTTGAATTGTTAGTAGGCTGTTGCTTTTTTCCTAGTCTGTCTTTCTAATCTTCCAGTTGGAAGAGAAGACCTACTTTCGAACTCTGTCCAAACACTCCTTTCTGCCAACTTGAAGGGAGAAAGTAGGAAAACTTTACAATCTCTCTCAAGCAGTCATGGAAATTACCTTTGGAATAGTTGCTTTCTCTTTGGTAAAAGCAGGCCGGGATGTTTGTCTTCATACAAAGTATCAAAAGCAGAAAAAAGATCCCATATTCTACTGGAACAGAGATTTGGGTGTTTGTTTCTGTGAGTGATGAAGGATCAGACTAACAAAATGGTGCACTTTTGAGTGAGTGCCAAAATAGCTATGGATCTGATCTCCTAGTCACTGAAGAATTAATACATTCTAACTCTTGGGAGTTACAGTTGGACATGATTCTTGAAGGAATACGTTCGCTTTTTGCAGTATCTGTCTTGAAAAGTGAAAACAAGGTTACAAATTTTTCTTGGCATGGGAGAGACTTAAATGGAAATACTTGGTACAACTTGTGCTTTTCCTGTTTTGTAGATTGCTGTAAGTCTTGGTACTCCTATCGTGAAAGCTGAGTGGATTTATAAGGCTTGGGAGAAAAGGAATGAAATGTAAGTGTTTATTTTCCTTCAACCTTAGCCTTGCATCCTGTTCACCTGTAGTGTTCTGAGCTTCTGTTTAAACAGTGATGTAGCACTGATTTAGTGACTTTCTTGTGCATTTTATTTTTTTATTTTTTTTTTTTTTCCCCCCCAGTGATTTCTGTGCGGCTGACGATGAGTTTAGAAATCAGTTCAAGGTTCCTCCATTCCAGGATTGCATGTTAAGTTTCCTTGGATTCTCTGATGATGAGAAAGCTAACATGGAAGAAATGACAGAAATGCAAGGTTATTGTTTATGGAAGTTGACCTGTGGAAAGAATGGGGTTTATAGCTGATAAATACTTCACTGAAGCTGAAATGCTGGATTGTGGATCCTGAAGCATTACAGAAGACTCTTCAACTTGGAGAGCTATAAATTGATTTTTTAGATGTTAGTATATGCATAAGCTCTGGTAGCTGTTGAAGACTTCAAACTTCCTAGGCTGATTGAAACTAGACAATTTAAAAAGAAGTAATTATAGGATGCTTGAAGGTATCCTGGAAAACTTGCTATATAATATGTATATTCTGCTTCAGTTTTCATAATCAGTTTTGTGGTATGCATCTTTACATAATTCACAGAAAGCATCTACAATGTTTACAACTTTGATATGAATCATCACTGGTAAAACACTTGATTGGAAGCGTTCCATTTTTCAGTAGTGTAGTACAATATTAATAATCACATTGACAGTAACGATGTAACAGATAACTTATAAGTCTCCAGCCTTGTATTGCTAGAGTTGCATGTAACAGAACTATAGAAAGAGGAATGGAGCAATCTTGTAACAGCAAGGCTTTCTCAAAAGAGATGAAAGTTGGCTGGGTTTGCTTTTTTTTTTTTTCCTTCCCTGATCTGTTTACCTAAAGCTACTTAGATTGTGACATGCACAGATTCTAGCTTGTGGATGTCTTTAGGGTGAGTGTTCCTGGCTTGCTCTTCCAAGAAACAAGAAAAGCTTTCCAGAAGAATATTGCATTTATTGCCAGACAGGTTTAAATACTCTCTGAACTCCATGTACTCTTAACTTTCTGTGTCTAATTTACTACTGCATGCTACATGCTATTTCCTAAAATCTGTCTGCTGCTGCTAATATTTTGGGTGTTATGTAAGCCCAACAACTGATCAGCTCGCTGAAGAGTTCATCTCTCTTTGTCTCTTCTCTCATTATTGATAGGTGCCACAGAACTATCAAGTGAGCTACTAATTCCGATCAGGAATATTCTTCAGTCTTGCTAATTTGCCTTTTTTTATCTAGGAGGACATTATTTACCAGTTGGTGATGAAAGGTGTACGCACTTAGTGGTTGAAGAAAGTACAGTAAAAGATCTTCCATTTGAACCTTTAAAAAAACTTTATGTTGTAAAGCAAGAGGTTAGTGCTGACAAATTCTTGAAAGAATATTGCTAAATAATACTCGGTATGCAAGATACTTGCCCCCCTCCTTCCCCAGAATAAGCCACGTGTTTGCATTTAGTATGCAAACTGCCTTACTATTACATATATTGTTTTGAATATTTCAAACTTTGGGTGAAGCCCTGTAATGTGTTCTTAATGTGTGTTTTCTTTTTTTCGTTTAGTGGTTCTGGGGAAGCATTCAAATGGATGCCAGAGCTGGAGAGTCCATGTATTTATTTGAGAAGGTATGTTGAACTCTCTCACGTAATGTGCAGCATGCATTTGGTGGTAAAATTAGCATGCGCAATAGTATGTGTGGGGCCAGAGATGAAATGTTTTAAAGCAGCATTTAAGTTCCAGATAATATATTATAAATTTTATACATAGAATACTAATTTGGAAAAAACTTTTTTCTGCTTCCCAAAGGTTGAACTTATTTTTAGTCAAACTAAACACTAGTGTGGTTTCCAGTTTTTAAAAAAGGGCTTCACCCATTTTCTCCTGGCTTCCCTAAGAAGAGTTGTGTTGTGTGGTGATCTCCACAATTAACTCACCTTTGCACTGACTCGAGCTGGACACAGCAGACAAACACTAAACTAAACTTTCTTTTACTACAGTCAGAGAGCCCTGGCCTCAAGAAGTCTGTGTCACTACTTTCTCTGAACACTCCAAACAGCAACCGTAAAAGACGCCGTTTGAAAGAAACTCTTGCACAACTGACCAGAGAAACAGACATGTCACCGTTCCCTCCTCGGAAACGCCCGTCAGCTGAACATTCGCTTTCTATTGGGTCCTTGCTGGATATTTCTAATACTCCAGAGTCGAGCACTACCAATGGAGGTAGAGCTAAAAACTCTCATTCAGACACACTTGCAATGTTTAAGAGCTCTCTGCATACAAGTGGTAACGGTAATGGCAGGGAAGTCTTACAGGTTTTGCCTCAGATTTCCTAAGTAATTCCAGGCATTCTCCTTTTTGAAGCGTGCAGAAAGCAGAATTGAAGAGTTCAGACATGGGCAGAGGCCAGGCTGCCTCTTGTCATCACAGTAAGCATATTCACACCCGAAGGAAAAGATATGGAGTTGATAAATATGAAGTACATACAGTGTTACTCCAAAATGCTTCAAATGCTCTGCTGAAAATCTGCAGCAAATAAGCAACATAGTTGACAGTAAATTATCTAAAAGCTTCTCCAGTAGGGTACTTGGAGAAAGGAGGACAAAGATTCTTTTCTAAAAGAATTAAAGGGAAAATTCCTGCAAAGCCCAGTCCTCCTAGGTCTTTGAAAAGTTCTGTTGCGGTAACACTATTTGTGCCAGCGAACTGTCATGTCTAAAACTTCACAAGAATATAAATCACCAACTGGTTTTGATTGGTTAATGAGCTTTTAATGTCTCTTCACATGGCTCTTATGGAAGAGGAGAAACTGCAAAATTGTGGGTTAGTCAAAAGCTAATATCAGAGGCTTAAAAAAAACAAAGCGATAAAACTTAGTTCCATCATATAGAGGAGGTATCTGGAGCTACTACTGCTTTTAAAAAGCTCCTGTATACAAGTCAAATAAGTAATCTCAGTGAGGCATAACCTGTAAGGGATAATTCAGAAGGAATACAGGAAAGATCAGCTTACTCTGAAAGACCAGCTTTCTTAGATCATGCTAGCGCTCTTGTAATGCCTGGTACGGAAGTTTCTTCTAATCCAGCATCAGTAGACAGTTTCAGGAAAAAGTGCTATTTTGAAAACAACAGGTAAGGTACTTAATTCGTAGTAACTGTGACAGTAATGAGCTTTGACATCAGAATGAGTGAGTACAGGTCTCTGAGGTCCAATACACGAGCAAGTATTTAAAACTAATGGACTGCTCCAGGTCGACCTTGACTTTAGCTTTAAGAGAAATGACTTTCTGGTGTCTTTCCCTCTCCCCCCCCAATAGGATGAAATGTAAGTGTTGCATGCAAGGACTGATTTTAATAAATGGTTTTGAGCTATGTACCTAACGCAAGGATGGTAGGTAGCTGAAAGATAATTGTTTACATGGCAAAGTGAAAGTAGAAAAGTACTTTTGTACCTAGTGTATATGTAAATAATGTTCAGTACCTAATCCTCACTTCCTAGTAAATGTAATAGGGTTAAGTCACTAACCTGCCTGTAAATGGCTTACTAGTTTCAGACTAATTTTGAGGAAAACTACTGTTCTATAATTAGACTGTAATAAAGAAAGCCACTTCTAGAAAGAGCTCTGATAACTATAGAATAATCTACAGAATAGCCTTTTCTTAAAAAAAAAAAGCTATCTTCCCTTAAAAATTCTGAAGGTTTTTTCTCTCTTTGAAGGTGAGCTTTTTTAAGGGACTCTATTGTAATAAAGCTCTCTTTTCTTTTGGGAACACCTCTTCATCAGAAACACCAAAATCTTGTGCAAGGCCTTCCAAAAACTCAACTCCTCTTCCACTAAAGCAGTCTGCAAGATGGCAGGTTGCAAAGGAATTGTATCAGACAGAAAGTAATTACGTTGATATTCTAACAACAATCATTCAGGTAAGCTGGTTTTAAAGCAAGTACAGGTCAATTGTAATAAGACACCTAGTGTTTACATCAATGATTATTTTCAACCTGTGATCTGCAGGCTTTTGAGGGCTTGGGTGCATCAAAGGTTCACAAAAAGATGACAATATAAACAGTCTCATGTAATTTTACTGACGTATGAAAATGCTTAGTATCTGTTAATAATAAAGGCTGGAAAATACAATTTCTAATCTGGGATCTGCAGTGGAGTTGCAGTTTGTATGGAAATTCCAAGCTTCAGGAAAATAGGATCTTCATGGCTCAGATTTTTAAGATATTAGTGAATAGAGAGAGATGGCAGGGGGGGAAAAAAAACCTTTTTTTTTTTTTTATTATTCTAAGAAGAGCAGAATAGCAAACAGCTTACAGGAAAGAGCTTAATTTCTGGAAAGTTTGTTTCCATTGCAGTTGATTATCTACTTAAAGAATGAGCTAAGATGTGTGTGAGTAAAGTACATGAAAGGGGCTTATACTGTAGTGATGTATCAAACTCCGTGCGTATTGAACTCGGTGTTTGTATCTTAAAACCACTCCTCTGTAACCCACTGTTGCTAAATGGGAGTATTTCAAGATCGTGACTGCAGGAAAGTATGATCTGGAAGGAAAACACTGTTGCTTTCGTAACTATTTCTAACACAATGTGTGGCGGTTGGGAGGGCATTAACGTTTTTCGTCTGATTCATCAGTTATTTCAAGTTCCGTTGGAGAAGGAAGGACAACTTGGAGGACCAATCCTTGCACAGGAAGAGATTAAGACTATATTTGGCAGCATTCCGGATATTCTTGATGTGCATACTAAAATCAAGGCAAGATGCAACTTCTCCACTGCAGGGGAAGCTTTGATATAAACTTTGGATCTTTTCTGCATGCTTTAAGTTGTATCTGCTGGATAGGTATAGATTCATCCTGGTGCTGTTACATACTGTTCAACCTATGGAATTATGTGCAAATCCAGAGTACTCTTTAAGATTTAACACTTATTTAGAAAGATCTGAAGTCTGAGTATTGTGCATGTAACTAAGATTGCCATCCACGAGCTGGCTTCTCCTTTTCCCATTTTAATACCTCTTCCTCTAGGAGGCTTTCTGTAACAGATACAAAACTGGTCAAAAGGGCCAGTGGTATCAAACGGTAGTCTAACTCTCGTAAGTGCTTATAACATGCATGTTGCTGTTAAAGCAGTAAGCAAGGACTCTTGGAAGGATAGCTAAAGCTATGGAATAAAAAAAAAAAATCAATGTTTTCCTGGGCTTTTAGACATGTTCATATAAGGAGACTTCTATCATTCGGTAGGAAGAACTAATCCCTCCTTAATTGGCTTTGAACTAATTGTCAGAAACTACCAGCTTGTAAAACTGGCTTGCACTTCAGCCTCTGAAGCGGTTGACCTGTACCAAGGCCTAATAAGAGCTGATTAGAATTCCCTATGAGATTGTTTTCTTGAGGCTTTATTTTACGTTTTGATCTGGATTGCACACGCTCTCTGAACCCATCTCTGGGTCTCACCATAGACTACGATGCAAGTTTTCCTCAAATATAAAGTCACAAAATCTCCTTCAAATAATGGCATATGTCTGTTATTGTCTGCGTTTCACAGTGGGCTTTAAAATAGAGGGACTTGCAGACTGCCTGTAACTCGGTGGTTTGGGTTTTTGTTGTTGTTGTTTTGTTTCGGTTTTTTCTAGCTGTTGGGATCCAGTCTAGTTAATCACGGTAGGTATTGATATGCGCCCACTGCAACTGAGATGCAAGTAGAGCATGTCTGTCCATGTGTCAAGCAGAATTCACCTGCAGCATGCAGTGTAGACAGAGTTGCTTAGATGTGGTGGTTGTGTTTTCCTTCGTCTTTGGTGTAATAAAGATAGAGAAGTGGCAGCACCATACCAATATTAATGGTGAATCCTTTCCAGTTAAGGTGAATCCTGAACCTTCAGCTGTGCCCTTTTGTCCCTGTTATTAGCTGACAGTGAATAAGCTTGATCCTTATCAAGCTGATATAGGCTTAACAGCTTGGTCTCAATTTCTTTAACACTCTGGTGCAGCAAGTGAGGGAAATCTATTTCAATCCTATCTTATGGATTTAAGAGTCCGAAATTAGTTGTGCACTCTTAATTACAATTGGTTCAACTGTCTTCTGTGTATACTTCTTTTTAATAATCATTTGTGATATGTTCTGTAGTGGGTTGGACACAGCAGTGTCATCTTGTTGCAGAGTTGGCTAGTGCTGATAACACTGCTAGGCTCTGCTTGCCTTGATTCAAAACTATATACTCAGTAAGCCAGAGGCCTCTTGCTTTCAGCTCTCCGTAGACTGAAAGGGTTTCATGTGAAATTGTACATCACACTTTCAGGATTGCCTGTTTTGTCATATGGAAACACACAGCTAATTATATGTGCTTGGCAGAACACTGATCCCATCTTACAGCTTTATGCACTTAATTCTCATCTTATTTTCTTCCCCTCCCATCCCTGCATGTATTCTAGGAAGACCTGGAAGATCTTATGGTGAATTGGACTGAAAGCAAAAGTATTGGTGATATCATTCTTAAATATGTAAGTTTCTGTTTCCTTTTTTTATGTATTAGAGCTATTATGAGCTATTATCATGCCTTACAAATAATCCATCTGTAGGAGCTAGCAAACACAAGCAAAGCGCTACTGAGCGAGAAAGAACACTAACTTGTATCACTGTATCTTCTGTTTAGACTTTTCAGTTGAGTTAGATGATATACTTTGTATAGGTGATCCATGTCAAGTTCAAGTGTATGTGTCTGTCCACTTGTACGAGGGGGTAAAACTCCAAATAGATACAGTTTGAGAACTGTAATTTGCAGCACTACAGACATGCTTTTTACTCAGACATTAAAAGTGGCTCTTCTTGTAGCCTTAGCTATCTGTTACCTCTGATCAATAGTAAATAACTAGGAAAATAACTTTTCATGGAAACTTCTTGTGTTCTGCCTTCAAGACTTGAAATGTGTAAGTGAATAAGGACTCTGTGTTTCCCCAAGTACAGAATGTTCAGACCAGGAAAGCTAGGTCTGGGGCCGCAATGCATTTTAACATAAGTAGCCTGTACCTGTCTGAAATTTCCAAAATTCTCACCAAAAGCATCTTGCTAGGTGAGAATCTGCCTTCTACTTGAGCTGCTTGGCACCTTCTAAGATTGTCAGATGTGTGCTTGACGTATCTGAGAGCAGTCTGCATTTAATCAGCAGCATTGAATCTTGGGCATCTGGCATGCAAAAATGTATTAACTTGTTCTGCGAACATGCATGGGTTTACAACACATTTTTTATTATTCTTTATTGAAATGTGCCTTTGAGCAGCTTTGTATGGCTCAGGGCATGTGAACATATGTACAATGCTACATAATATGTAAAGCACAGCCGTAACAGTTGTTTCTTTCAGTCAAAAGACTTGTTGAAAACATACCCTCCGTTTGTGAATTTCTTCGAAATGAGCAAGGAGACTATTACTAGATGTGAAAAACAGAAGCCAAGGTTTCATGCCTTCCTAAAGGTAAGTGTCTGCAGAACTAAGTCTTTGAGTAGAACATGGAGACTATTACCAAATAAACTACTTAATGCAGTAGATAGAAGAATGTAGAATTTTGGAAACTTGGAGGAATGTGAGCATCTCTTGGTGAGACAGAAATACGAGGATTTGAACTTCAATCCCTCAAGCTCCTCGTAAGACTCTTTCATAAGAGGTCCAGGTTCCTCCTCTGTTATTAAGGGTAGTTTGATTATACGCATTTTTTGCTGGAAAAAGTGCATTCTGAGTACTTTCTCCCAAATACACGTCCTCCCTTTTCTGTCAAGGTAACTAGAGCTGCTACTTTTTATTGGTCCCCCTCCCTGTGTTTAAAACACTTGTATTTCTGAAATAGCTTTTAATTCGCTTTCGGCAGCTGTGAAGTTCCAGGGAGGTAGAATTTCTCAACATTCTTGTGACTAATGAATAGGAGCATAACAGTGGAGATCTAACAGGAAGATGATCTTCAGAGAAAGAGTTATCTGAAGATGAGTCTTAAGACTCTTGAGCTCTTCAGATAAAGGTACATAGTTGATTAATAGCACAGCATAGCTTGAACTCCTCTTCTATATCCAACAAGTGTCTCTCAAACAGTGGAGTAATCAAACTGACAGATTTCAGCTCATGTTTTCTGAGGTACCAGGAATTATATCCAAGTATTGATATCTAAAAGACGGGGAAACAAATAAGAGAACAGGCTGTCCCCTGTCCCACTCTGTATTAGCATCTGGAACAAGGACTGAGGGGTTGATAATATGGACAGTTTAAAACTAGACATTCAGAGAACATAAATCATGTGATGAATACTGCACACATTTGAATATAACGTGTTTTTCAACATGATCTTTTAATGACTGAGTATCTGCGGTAAATGATTCTCAAACTTTTACTGCAATGCTAGTTTCAAGGAAGCCAGTTTTTCTCCTAGTTTGTGATTTTTGGTTGTGTGTGTTTAACAAAAGTAAGAATTATTGCCTTTCTCCCCTTTCTTTTCCCCAGATAAACCAAGCTAAACCTGAATGTGGCCGCCAAAGCCTAGCTGAACTCCTTATCCGCCCTGTTCAAAGGCTGCCTAGTGTTGCTCTACTACTAAATGGTAATCTAGTGATGTATCTTTTTAATTAGTTTGTCTGCGAGGGTGTAAAAACCAGGATAATGTCTGCTTTTTGTCATAATTAGCAACAGCTTTTCTCCATATAAAACAAGCCTGATTCTGGGAGTTAGTCATGCTTAATGGCAGTCAGCAAGACCAATTACTGAAGAAAGCATACTTTTGACTAAATTTCACTTGTTCATGTATTTGCAGGATAAGGGTAGAAGAAGAGTTTGCTCTGACAACAGTTTTGTCTCTTCCAATACAAGTACAATTGAGATTCAAATGTAGCTAGCATAAATGAGAGAGCAATTCGTATTGACAAGGCTTACAGCTTCATGTGTTCCACCTGGTAGCAACCATTTGCTGTAATAATGATTACATTAATGAAAATAATAATAAAAAAACCACACCACAACCCTTTGCTTCAGTTAGAAAAGCTTCTATGCTCGTCTCTGCACTTCAACAAAAATGGCACATGGTCTTGGTGATTTTTGAATGGTTTGAGGGATTGGTTTTGTATTGTAGGTGGGTTTTTTCTTAATGAGGTGCATGGACAATTGCTGCTCAGCCTAGTTCCCCACTTAATCAAGGCTATTTGGACTCCAGGATAGCTGTGATTTCCCCCAGCCCCCCAGTCATCTTATCTGACTTACAGTTTAAACTTGAAATTTTTTGTATTTCTTTTCAGGCATTTTTAATATGTGGCTTTTTTTTTTTTTTAATTGTAGATATTAAGAAGCATACAGCAGAAGAGAACCCAGATAAAATAACTCTAGAGAGAGCTATTGAATCATTAAAGGAAGTGATGACGTAAGTGATGCTCATTCTATGAAACATACTGTTATACATTTAGATCTCTCTCTTCCTTCTAAATTGCTCTTAGTGTGTTGTTGCCATAACTTTAGTCTCCATATAAGTATACGTAACTGTATGTGTTCTTCAGTCTCCCTTTGGCCCTTGTTGTCACTCTGGCATTCTGTGCCAGAGCTCTCGGAGGAGTCTGTGGCGTTGTTACCCAGCGCTTCTACCTGAACCTCTGCTGACTCCCTGCCTCAGCGTGAAGCTGAACCTCCTGAGTCCTCTGTTCTGTTCTGACTCCGATTTCTATCTATTCCCTCCAGAATGGAAGAGAGGTGTTTTGTCTTTAAATCTTACTTCTGTGCATATATCCACTGAAAGGACACGCTATTGGTGGAAGATTAGTTTCTCTTCTGGTCCTGTATTAGCTATTCTTGGCACCATTCCACAAGTTAATTAGCTTAAAGCTGAAGCTGTTTAGATTGTAAGTCTCACCTCTTTTGAAGTGTAGCGTATGTCTCCAGCAATGAGACCTCCTGTATTAATTGGGTAAATCTTTGTCCGATTCTAACAACAACTACTTTTAAATTGTAATTATTCTTGCATCTGCTGCTTGGTGAGCTGCAGCCCTGACTTGGGGGGATAAAATGCCGGCTGTAAAGAACCTCATTGGGCTGGTCTCTAGTTCAAGATCTTATGGGGCAGGGGGGGGGAATTTATATATTAACTGAATGGTGTGTCAACTACTGATAACATGACAAAAATATTGTTCTAGGTCTGGAGTTTCCTATGTGCTTAGCATATGGTATTTGGATGCTTCAATGAGCAAGTGTGGTTGACTTTGTATTTTCCCGGGCTGCTGTGTAAACTGTATCTCTGAATGCTTAGCTTCATTATTTTTTGTATGTCTTAAATGCAGTCCGTTCATTTACTATTGCTTGATATTGAAGATAAATATAATATGCTTTCCTCAGACATATTAATGAAGACAAAAGAAAAACAGAGGCACAAAGGCAGTTCTTCGATGTTGTCTATGAAGTTGATGGATGTCCAGTAAGTAATTTCTCTGAAGCTGCAGACCTGTAAAATGATAGTGCACTAGTTTGCTCCCTTTGCAAAAGTATCTGAGGTTAAAATGCAGTGGTGCTGGTTTAAACAGATTTCCAGCGTTAAGTTGTAAGCAAGCAGTAATCCAGCACTTGAACTAAATGCTTAATGAGCTTTTTGCTTCTATCACTTAGGCCAATCTCTTGTCCTCTCACCGAAGCTTAGTTCAGCGTTTGGAAACGGTAGCACTTGGTGATGACCTCTGTGACAGGGGAGAACAGGTCACGCTCTTTCTCTTCAATGATTGCCTAGAGGTAAGATGACTGTATAAGTACATCTCATGAACTGAATTGTAAAAGGCTTGACACTACATAGGAATATAAACAAGTAAAATTTAAAGACTTTGAAGTAGAATTCTAAGTCACAGAAAGCTGATAGCTCAACATGTGCTTATGTTGCCTTTCCACTAGCTATTGTATAAGCCAACACAAGTAGCTAGTAAATTCTGGATGGTTGAGAGGTGTTAATGTAGCCTTTAATGTCTTGCAGCCAGATCAAAAATTTAAAAGCAGCTTAATATATTAAGAAATAAATGTTTATCTGAATAGCACTTTGAGTAGTACCAGTGGATGAAAAAGTGCTGGAGTCCTTGGCTCAGCAGGATGTTTGCCCTTTTAAAGTTGAGTCATATTTAATGTGAGTAAATAGTGGGCCTCTGTGTTAGGTCTGTCTCTGCTTGGGCTACAAAAAAAAAAAAAATCACATATTAAATGCCTTAGACTAACAGTATGTTAGGAAGAACTATGAGGGAAAAGTAATCTAACTGAGTTTTGGAGACTTATGTGGACAAACTGAGGCTGTAAAGGACACTTTATGAAAGTACTTGTTACTGTCTGCAGCAGTAAAGAACATTGTCTTCATAGAAGACCAACTCTAAAATAATCCAAAATTAGTGCTGCCTTAAGCAGCACTTAAAGACAAAAGCCTGGTGTTATGACTAGTGATGAACTCTTCCTGGGAGTCAAGTTGCCTCAGCTTCATCACTTCTTGTAAAGGAAGGAAAGGAAAATGAAAGGAAAATTAAAACACTTTTAATAAAGCTTCTTGGCTTATCTCTTCTAGAAGATATGAACAACTGAAAATACCTTACTTTAATACAGTTATCTTACATGTTTTTTTATGTAAAGTAAAAACCGACTGACCAACCTCCACCGCAAAACCCACTCGATGGCTTCATGCATAAGCAACAGCAAGTGATATTTCTAGGACGCCTCACACCACAGCCTAAGCTGGTTCCTGCATATAGACGTTGTACTTTCTGTTTAAATCTAGACTACCTTGTGGTAGGTTTCAAAGGGCCCTTGCTTGTTATGCAGGGTAGAATTGATGTCTATAATGCAAAATTACTTCCCCTCTTGATTTTTTTTTTTAATTTATTTTATTTTTGAGGGGAGTGTATTGATGCTAAGTAACAAGTATCGCTGGGCCACTTTAACTGTAGGCAGTGAATAGTGAGATAAGTAAGTTCCTTAAAGATTTATGTGGTAGAGTAAACAGAGTAAAATACTCCTTAGTGGTTTTCTGTAGCAAGGCTTTCTGTGCCTTCCTGTATACTAGAAGGTAAAAGAATAGAAGGAAACAAAACAATGGAAATAGGCCTTCTAACTTTAACCTCTTTGTCTTTTATTTAACTGCAGATTGCGAGGAAACGGCATAAAGTTATCGGTGCTTTCAAGAGTCCGCATGGCCACACAAGGCCGCCTGCATCTCTCAAGCATGTTGTTCTCATGCCTCTCTCCCAGATCAAGAAAGTCCTAGACATCAGGGAGACAGAAGGTGTGTATGTTTTGAAGTGCTCTGACAGCTAATGAAAACTGGTTCTGAGTATAAAGGATGAAGGTCTGTTGTGGGATAGAATGCTGAGGTATATTTGTTGTATGGTAGGTGATTTTTAGTATAAGCTTCTGTTTGAAGCTCTGTATGAGCTTGAGAATTCCTTGCACTGACACCTTTTGGCTTTTCAAGAATCGCTGGAGGATGCTGAATTTGGCAGAACTACTAGATGGCATTAGCATAAGCCAACCAAATGGCAGTGTGAATTAAACAGAGGAGTATACTTGACAGCTCTGGATTTACAAAACAAAACCAAAAAATCCAAACTTCAGTCCAGAGCATTAGACTGACCAGAGACAAGTGCTGTTGCTGTGAAACCAAATCTTCATTTAACTGGTGATAATGATGCTCAGGAGGAGCTGTGCTTGGCATCTTAAAAGAAAGATTTGGATGACTTAATTTCTGCGGCTGCTTTGCCATACTGAGACTGTAGGGGTTTCACTGAAGTAGTGCATTGCTACAGCAGCAGAACTCATGCTACGATACTGTTCCAGCCTTGATAGTGACTTCTAAAGAAGCCTAGTCAGACTAGTTTCTAATCTATACCCTAGAAAGATAAATTTGATATTTCACTGTAGGTGATGGTGTGCACGTCATACTTGTTCTGCTTTATGTTCTCTGAAGTACCTGAACATAGAAACCCAATAAAAATAAAAATAGCAAAGAAGGTAGGTAGTAAATGTGATGCCCTACCTGCATTTTTAAAAGGTACTCTAGGGTTTCTCTATTAAGAATTCTCTTTAAATTACTGTGCAATACTTAAGTTTACTTTGGGACTTGGGCAATGGGGGTGATTTGTAAGCATACCATTTAATATTTGCTAGGAACTTTAGTATGCGAATCTTGGGAGAGGTCAGCTACTCTCTCTTATATACGCTCTCTTATAGGACTGCTTTTCCAGTGGGTAGTTTTTTTTTTCTTTCTCTTAACTGTGTTTAGCATGCTTCAGCTGTCTGTTATAAAGGTGTATCAGCAATGGATTAATTTTCTGCTATCAAGTGAGCAATCTGTGTCAAGTTTAAACAGTAAAACTGTTGTAACTTGACTTTTATTGTGTCATATATAGCACTGATGTCTTTGCTTTTTTTCTGCTTTACAAAATAGGGTAAATGTTGTTTTCCTTGTTCTCTGATAAAGAAATGATCTGTCCAACATTTCATGAGTTAGACAATTAAATTGATATTTACTGCTATATCCAGTAAAGACTAACTAGTCTGTAGACTATAGTACACAGATTATTGGGTGAATAAATAACTGTTGCATGAACAGCTGATTGCAGCCTCTCGATGAAGGATGTGGACAGAACTTGGTGCTCCTGCAAGTGATAGAACAGCTATTGTGTAAATAAAGATAAAATCCTTGCACCAAATCATATTGCCTCTAGCTCCTAGCCGATGGAGGGTTAACTCTTCCGAAGGATCCCCCCCTGAATTATATAAAAATGGTTATTCTTTGTCTTAACTCCTTGCCTCTTTTTTTATGAACTGTAGATTGCCACAAAGCCTTTGCCTTAGTTGTGCGGCCACCTACAGAACTCAACAACAAGCTACTCAGCTTCCAGATGACAACTGAAGAACCTCCTAAAGAAGACTGGTTGAAGATGTTGTGTCGGCACGTGGCTAACACTATTTGTAAAGCAGATGCAGTAAGTACTCTGGAACAGTGTTGCTGATTGGGGCCATTTCTCCTTTTTTGGCTTGGAGCATATGAAGCTAAAGAACTTGTTAATAGTGGACATGCTTGAGGTGAAGTAGAGCAGAAAACATTTGTGCTAGCACGTTTGCAAGTGAGTGGTTAAAAGGTGGAAAAGGAAACAGCCTGGAAGTTAGCTTCTACAGAAGCTAAGTAAGTACTTAAAAATCAAGAATCGTGCCCTTCCCCCATCACAAATTAATTATAAATAATTTAAACTCTGCACTGCAGATATAAACAGAATTGTCTTCAGCTTGATTCTTTCACAGCTATGTTTCAATTTACAGTCCCAGCATTGAATCATGTGTTTTGGTTTAACTGTGTTGGGTTGAGTTCTTTGTTCTGCACCTTATCTGCATGGGCACCATAACGTAAGAGACATGAAGCATCTTCCCTCTATAGACAGAAGCCTACAACCTTAAAACAAGGAAACAAAGAAAACAATTAAATAAAGGAGCCATGGGCCTCCTCACATTTTTAGAAGTTCAGCGTGTGGGCTTTCCACAGCCAGAAAACTACTCATTTGAAGAGTAGATCCTCTCCAATTAGGGCAAGAGACTTTCAGCTAATGTTTTAATTATGTAAGAGTGTGTGCGTATCAGTCATCCAAATTTGCTGGGAATTTGTGCAGTACATATAGCAGAAACAACTGGGGTTAGAGCTGCAAATGTTTTATGTTCTGCATTGTACTCTTACTGTACAATATTTGGTTGTCTGTGACTTCTAAAGACATGCTTGTTTCAGGAGAGGTAGTTAAGTAATCAAAATAGCATCTTAGTTTTATTTTGTTTAGCTTGTCGTCTAGGGACTTAGGAACAAGAAACTTGGCTTTGTGCTTTTCCTTCCTTTCTAGGTACTGGGTAGGAAAAGTACTGATTCAGAAGTGTTAGTTTACTTTAATCTATCTTGCCCATTTTCAGTCTCTTGTGTTACGTATAACACAAAGGGGCGGAAAAATGTTGGGGTTTTTTTTTAATAGAAATGAAATCTTTGTGTAATAAATGTATCATTCCCTCTTGCCCCAGGACATTCAGAATTGTATGCTGACAAATTGTAACTTACTGTGCTGAATCCTATTAGTTATAATTTCTGTAACTACTGCTTTGTACCAACTATATAATACCTCTTTTCTTGCTGATTCAAATGTCAAATTGAGCTTCAATTTAAGCACACTTCCCCTTTTCCCTGGTTTTCAAGAACTGTGTAGCACCATGTGAGAATGAGATAGCCTTGACTTTGCCACGTGGTGGCAGTAAAGGCTTTAACTACTCTTCGTAGGCACTAGGAACAGCCATACAGCTTGCTGTCTGGTGTCCTTAGGATTTTTTTTTTTCCCAAACCTTTTTTTTTATGGTAAACTGTCTTTTCTCAAAATAAAAACCCAAACCGACAAAAACCCCCAGCAGCTTTCCACTCCCATGCATGCCCCCTGTACCCCAAGTTTTGTACGTAGCTAGCCAGAGATTGCTTTGCACATGCTAGAGTTTAAGAATGAGGCATGATGAAGAAAAAAAAACAACAACCAAACTTGTGGCTATTCTGGAACATCTATTGGGCTTAAGCTGAAAGGTTTTGTCTTAATATTTGACAGCCGGAGCCATCAGGATTCTACTTCAGAAGAGTGCTAGATGTGTCAGTGAAACAAAGGGGTGTATATGGGTGAAACTCCCCATGTATACTTCAGAACTACTGCCTTTACTTTGGTCAACCCTGAAATTGAAACTGAATCAAACAAACCAAATGTAAAACCACTGATGAAGTGGTTTCATAAACTGATTGCACCAGCAGTTAATCTCGTGAAATGGCATGAAAACAAATAGCTGCTTAACTGTATATTAAGAGTTAAGTATAGAGGAATATGGCAGTTAAATGTCTAAATATGACCTAATGAAGTAGAGAATGATATTTTGACAAGTGCTGGTGTTTGTTAACCATTATTAAGACTGTTTTTGTCTATAGGAAAATCTCATTTATACTGCTGATCCTGATTCAGTTGAAGTAAATACTAAAGATATGGACAGTACATTAAGCAGAGCATCCAGGGCAATAAAGAAAACATCAAAAAAGGTAAGATACTGCAAAGATAGTGCTTTACAGTAAACCCCACTTTAGCTGGGAATTGTGCTAGTATTCCTGTTTCAGGTGTTTTGTAGTACTTACAGTAGTGACAGGAGAAACTTAATCTGAACTAAAACTCTTAAGTATAAGCTCCTTAAAGAAAGAAGGTGGGGAGTGTTTGAGGTTTTGACTGAGTGGTTTTGGAGTATCTGAAGTATTATGGTCATAGGTATTATGTAGTCATTTCTGAGTCTGTTATGGAACTTAGTTTAATATTTTGAATCTCTTAAATATCATACAAAACCCCCCAACCCTCAGCTGTAACTATTTTTAGCATATTGAATGGACTTTTAAAGCTGCATGCAATTATCTAAATTCAGGTACGTTCAAAAGTAGGATGGGTGTAGAGTATGCGTGTCCTGATAATAAAATAGACTTGAAATAACAAAGAAATAAGTGCTGAATGCTGGTGTCTGCCTGTGTACGCTTTCCTTTATGTATGGCTTAGCTGCTCTCAACTGATGGACTGAGGAACTGTGCCCTGTTCTGCTAAGAGGACCTGGCTGGGAGGCAGGAGGAAGGCTGCCTGTCTGCTCTGTCATGCTGGCTGTGCGCTGGGTTTGGTCCTGCTAAAGTCTGTGGCGTGTGAGAAGGGGTGACAGAGTGATGCAGCAAGGAGGAATCCGTTCCCCATTCTCAGCAGCCTTTCAGCAGGCTTACTATGTTCACAATGATAATACTGTTTCTTAGAATACGGTAGAGGCTGCTGTAGTTTGGAAGCTGCTGAAGACTAAATTGAGGGCAACTTAAAGGAGGGGGCCTGACTTTGCAGAACCCAAGGAATGTGGGGAAGCCTAGTTGACTAGACCATATTTTGACTTCTCCCTGAATCTCTGCCCTCTTCCCCAACCATGCTGTCTTCATATTTGGACAGAGTGAGAAGAGCAGGGGTGATGGGGAGCCTTAAATTCAGATCACCTTGCGGGTGTGCTTGCTTGGTTTTGAGACAGTCATATTAACATTTGATATACATCCTACAGATGTTCAAAATTTGAATGGTAGCCTATATTGTAGTAGTTATTACAGCCTGATTTTTGTCAGTGTATAACTGCTTGTCAAACTCCTCAGGTTACAAGAGCATTTTCTTTCTCAAAAACACCAAAGAGAGCTCTTCGAAGGGCTTTAATGTCACATAGTGCAACAGAAGGAAGAAGTCCCAGTTCAGCTAATGAGAGTTATATAGGCAGCCGACTGACTAGTACGTCGTCATTAGCGGTAAGTGATTTGGCTGTGCAGGCCAAATAAGTAACCTTTTTAAGATCGCAGTTATTTTAATGTCTGGTGCTGATCTTGCTTTAACAATTTCAAGATCCACAGTGGAAAAACTTATTTTAACTACATTCATAGATGTGTTATTTTCTGAGCAAGTGTTGTTTAATGAGTCAGCTTACTGAAAATGCAGAAGAACCTGCTGTATGTACTAGAAACTGGGAGTTACCGTGTACAATTAAGTTGGGGAAAAAAACCTCTTTTGTCAGAGATGGAGTATGTATACTCTTCTGAGAGAGCGAGAAACTTCCAGCAGTCGTCTGTTGGTTCATGCTTTTGATTTTGGACAATATATAAAAATGTGGTGTACAACCCTGAATAGTGTGGTAAAAGTATCAATGAAGACAGTGAGATGATAGACATCCTGTGAAACAAACTGGGAAGGAAGGGTAGAGAAATACAGATGCTGCAGCCTGAGAGTTTTTAAAAAGGCAAGGGAATTCTCTCCTTATACATGTTTAAGAAAACTTGGTAAAATAATAATGTTGTTCTACATACTGCAACTCTTCTGCTATGGCTGACTACCTGTTGCAGCTCTCTTCTGCCACATTAGGTCAAACTCAATTTCTTAGTGCAGTCTAGTAAAGCAGACTAGATTTGGAGCAATTTTTTCATCATCTTCGCTTTTATTCTACTGTTTGAGTAAATCTGTATGCTGAGTAAACATCTACTTTGAAGTCTGTAGTTTGTAGGACAGAAGGCCGAGAACAGGATTTCCTGTGTATCCTGCCTGATATGTCAGTACCTTAATATAGAGAAAATTCAGTATGTTTGAATGTCCATTAAATTGTACAACGTAAAGATATTGCCCTGTTCTCCCACATGAGATAGGCATGAGAAAATATGAATTAATAAGGGAGGAGGTATCATGGTTCTTTGCTTTAGAAGAAATAAAAAAATCTACCAGTGTGGCTATAGCCCAGTTCTCCGTAGAGACTTTTTTTCCTTCAATTATGATTGCTCCAACAATTGCTCTTGAATTCTAATATTCTGTCTTCATTTTGATACAGTATCTCATTTCTCATGAAAATGCAAGTCATGCACTTTTCTCTCTGTGTGTGTCTACCCCATACAAAAATACTTTTTTCCATAAAATGATAGGAACTTATAGTAGTAAAAACTGTTTTCCTATTATAAATTCTTCCCAGAGTTCTTGGACCTCTGAGGTAGTAAGCTGCAGCTTGGCAGCAGAGCATATGTTGTGTGTGATGTCTTGTGGTTTCTTAACCTATCCCACACACCACTGAACTTGCGTAAAGCCTTCTTGGATGAATCATAAGGCTGAGGGGAAAAGAGAGCTTTGGATTCCAGCCCTTCAAGTGCAGTTCTTGAGTAGGAAACTAAAGCTGCAGGAAACCTGTCTTGAGTCCATTGAGAGAGTCAAAGCTGTTATTTGGACATATTGTTTTATTTAAATAAAATCCTGGCCTGTGCTTATGTGGGGATTTTTTTTGGTGTAGAAAAACTGTAGAGTAAAAATATCAACAAAGCTTAGATGCTTGGATTTTTTTCTTGTTTGGACTAACTCTTGAACCCCTTCCTAATTGTAGATTGCTCGTTCATCTTCTACGTGCAGCCTAAATGGATCTGTCAAATGTGTTGTTAATGTCCACTGCTCCAGTTCTGTTGATTGGAGCTCTCAAAATTCCAGGCCTCGACCTGTGCTGTGTCCTGGCTCTCCAAATACTCATCTTTCAAATGCTGTAGAAGAAAAAACCTCTTCCAACTTGGAAAGCTTAAATGGTCATGCCTTGGACAGATCATGTCCTATCCCTATTATTACTACCGCTTGTGTTGATGTTGGAGATAACCAGGGTGGTGCTGAAAAATTCTGTACATCAAACCCTGACTGTTAATGCCCATCTTGCATGAAGTGAGCAAAAGATCTTGATTCCTCTCAACTAAGACAGCATGGTACAACTATATAAGACCTTAGAATGCACAAGATGTTTTAAATGGTGTTGGGTTTTTCTTTGACTTGTTCTAATGCACGGGCTTGGAGTCAACACTCACACGTGGTCTAGTTCTATTTCTGGTTCTGGGTGCAAAGTTAATTCTTTCACAAATCCTTTTAGCTTTAATTTTTGAGTTTTTTTTCTTAATTCATTTCTATACAATTGAATTACTACTTGTTTCAGTTCAGTTGTCCAAGTGGCAGTGTAGCTCGCTGGCCAGAGTTCTGAGGACTTTAATAACTTGGTTTCAGGGAAGTTTTGAGCCGCTAATTTTGCCTAGGGTTTTAAGTTTTTGTTCTCCTATCTGTAAATAGAAAAAATATCCTGTATAAAATACTTCAGAATCTAATAAGAGCTGCTATATAAAGAGGAGTTTAGGATTTAATTTTCAAATATTGCCTGTGACTGCAAATAGAACATGTGCCATAAACAGGCATTAGATGTCATAGTGAAGTGGTATATCCTTACCTGCTCAAAATATCCCTATTTAGAAGATTCTTGAAGCATGCAGGTGCAGCAAGCTGCCTAACTACCATGACCTGTTTATATGCTGAAAAGCTTGGCTGTGCTATAAAGAGCAACAGAAGATTGCTTGTGAAAGTATCTTGAGGTCTAAGGTAAAAAGAATATAAAATCTCAGCTGATCCAAAGAGGTTGAATTTTAGTGCTACATATTGATGTGTTGGTTTCACTGTAATTTTAAGTCCCAGAAGCAGCCTATGTTCCTAGCACCAGTAAAGTCAGCTTTTTGCCTAGTTTGTGCCCATCCAGGCGCAGCTAAAGCAAGCTTTGATGAATCATTGTCAAATTGTCAAATCAATTGTCTATTGCCTTCTGTAGCCAAGAAGGCTTGTGTTCAGCATCAAATTTGGGGCTCAAAGCTGCTAAGAATACAGAAAGTTGTAGGATCTAAGGGGAGCTCCATTTCTCTAAGATTATCATAATGTGTCTTGCCTTCAACTTGGAGGGAGATTATTATTGCAAAAAGTGTGATGCAGGATGTATGCTAATACTTGGTTAACAGCTACTCTTCAAAAACATGTTCTTGCATTCTGAATCTCTCAAGGCTGGTAACAGGGAAAATCTGCATTTTTTTTTTTTCTAAAATATATGCATTCTACTCATTTGGTGCTGTTTAACTTTGTTCAAAATCTAGAAATGCTGAATCATTAATTTCAAAAGCTGCTAATCTTAAATAGCTTCTGTACCGTTACATTCCTTATACTATGTATCAAGGTTGAGAAAGGGCTACTGCACTACTGACATTGGCTAATAAATGATCAAATAATTTTTTTTTTTCTTCCCCAACAGGGTATTCCTTCTCCTTCCTTGGTCAATCTTCCCTCAATCTTTGAAAAAAGGAGTCATACATTAAGTCGATCAACAACCCACTTGATATGAAGCAGGTTTAAAATACAATGCTGTATTGTAGTGACTGACAAGCAGCTGGCTGTTCAAATGACCTGTTACTGACATTAATGGTACCTTAGTCATTAGCACTTAGCAATGATTAGCAAAATGTTAGATAACACTAAGTTAATCACAAGGGGTTTTTAGTTGTATTGAAGCAGATCAGCTAATCAATGGAATAAGGAACTTGGTCTTCGTTTAAGACGCAGTATTCCCTTGCCCAAATTTATTTTCTCACCAACATAATGGAAGCATTTTCTTCTGTGGAAATTGTCCCCTCTAGGCAAGAAACTAGTTTGTCAGATTTTGAAATGAAGATGATGTTCGCACAACTTACCGCCGGTTTGGATGACTCTGATGCTTGCCTAACTCCATCAATTGGCAGAGCACTCTAATGTTTGAATTGTTGATTTCTTAGATGGAGATGCATTATGAAGTACCTGACCTTTCAAGTATGACAATTAACCTGTTGTACAGCTGCTTATTCCAGATATTTTATAAATGTAGTTGTTTATAAAGAAATAGAGTTGAGCTTCTGTGATTATGGTCGTCTGCAGCCTCACTGTACCACAGTGGTATGTTACGTGGGTTTATTTGAACAGTAAGTTTAAAGACTATGACTAGCTTTGACCACCAAATATAATCAATTGAATTCTTTCAATTTCTTTGAAGTGGAAGTCTGAGGAAAATAATTACACTCCCTTTTAGTAGGGCTGTTAAACAAACCCCCAAAACCCCACACCTTCCACATACTTGGTTAACGAATCGTTATTTAACGCGTGGGATTATTGGTGTGACATCGTAATGTGAGGACCCAATTTTGGTGTGTCAAATTGCAGGTCTGGTACTCCTAAGGCTTTTACCTGGCTTTCTCATGTATTTGTGTCTTCCTTCAAAACTATATGTTCACTTCTTTCATCTCCTCTGAACAGCTAGTATGATGCAGTGCTATCTCAGGAACTATCTAAATATGTATATTTCTGCATTTTGTTAACGGTTTAACTGTCTGTCTGTATTAGCAGGAGTTCTCAACTTCTGGTTTCTTTTTAACTACCAGTGTCTTGTCTTTATGTCTATATGTAATTAGTGATGCTTCTGAATGTGTCAAACTTAACTGGTTTTATATCTCTTTTTGCCAATCCAAGCAATGTAAATAAACTGCTTAAAATAACACCGCTTGTGGCTTTGCTAAACAGGCTTTTATGAGAGTCTGCTTTGTCTTTTCACATAAAAAGTGTTGTGTTGGGCTCCAGCCTACAGCTGTACTCTGAGTAGCGATAGAGCTATGCCTAAGAAAGCATACAGCGTGGTAGGCCTGAATCTGCCAGAACCAAACTTTTTTTTTCCCCTTAATATATTCACCATTCTCCCCTCTTCCCCTGCATATATGTATCCACGTTTTGGGGTTTTTTTTGATCTTATCCATTCAAAATAAGCATCTGAGCTAAATATGCACTGACACATAATAAAATGGCTCTAGGAAATGAACTATTCAATAAATACTATGCTAAAACATCAACAGCAGTTTTTGGTTTCTTTTTTGTCATTTTTGGAAGGGCAGCTTCAGCCTGGTAAACTCCATGCAAACTTATGATAATATCAGCCTATCACTCCTTTGGTTGTCTTTAATTTCCAGGTTGTTTGTATTTAGCTTCTATCGCAAGTTCACTTGCGCTCAAACCCAGTTGAATCTGTAGTTCTTACTGTATTGCCTAATCTTGTCATTACCGCGACTGCACACCTCTGTTGGTGCTAAACGAATGGAAAATGATTGTTCGGAGGGCCGAGTCCTGCTGCTCCTCAGCTGTTGCAGGCACCTTTCTAATGGAGGAGCTAGCTCTGCTCAGTCTTGCTAACCCTGGAAGAAGGAGAAAAAGGAGGAAGCCTCTACCTGCCTCCAGCATGACTTTACCCCTCCTGCGTTCTGGGTGCGTTATTATCTTAACCTGTTGTGTCAGGTTTCAGCATGAGGTGCTCCTGTGTAGTGTTAAAAAAAATCTTAGGACTGAGGGAAAAGGGGCAGCTCAGTCTCCTTGTAATTAAAAGCGAGGATTTAAAACAGCCACTGTATTCATTACTTTGTCTGCTGCTCTTTGACAACGCTCTAGGTGATGTACTCCAGCAGCAGTGAACTGAAGGCACGCTTGGCCCCAAACTGGCGGGGGGATGCCCAGCCACTGTGTATCTTGGGATTGTACTGAAGCCCTCAGCTGCTTTTTGGCTGTTGCCTCTCAGAGGATCAGAAGCTTTTCAGTGAGATAGAAGTGAAAACAGTGAGATTTGGGGTTAAAAAACCAAGCTCATAGGTAATAGTTAATACTGATTTGCTGATTTGACAACTTGTTCTCGGTCTAATTACCTAGTGTAACAAGTCCTTTGGATGCTGGAGAAAAAAGTCGGAATCATCTGACCCAATTTTTTTTGTCTTGCATGACAGTATTTGAAGTTTGCTAGCAGAGGGGAAACTACTAGTGAGCAAATAGAAAAGGGGGTGCTCCAGAGTAACAGAAACGAGCAAAAATAAAGAATTTTTGCAAATGAGAGGTTTGCCTGCACCCTCTCCGTTTCCAGTACTACATGCGTGCGTTGTAGCATTAGAACAAGTGCATAATTTGGGGAGGTATTTTGGTTGGTGTTCTTTTAAATTTTAGGTGAGACTGGTTCTCAAAACCAGAATTTTAAACAATACTTTTACCATCTAGCTGCCTTGTTGAGTAACAGTAGTCATCTGGTTTTGTACAATACCTAGCTTCAATCATGATACAGACATTTCCAATCTGAATAGTTTTTTAAACTTCAGTTCAGAGAGTTTAGTTGAATTAAGTACAATTTCATGCGTCTTTACGCTGAGGTTTCTGCATCGGTAAAACGATGGGATCGGTTCTGCAACTCTTTAAGGAACGAGCTTTGGGATAAAAAGGACATTTCTTTCTAACCTAGCTCTCATTCACTTACCACCGTGCTAAAGATTTAGCCAGCGCACATTCAGCGTACAGGAGAATTGTCTTCATTCAGAAGGTTTGGAACTCTCTGAAGAGGAGGTCAAAAGATGATCTTTGTTTAAAACGCAACCTCCTCTTCTTGTAGGCCGTACAAAATCAATCAGTTCAATGAGCTCGTGCTCATTGCGACAAGAATCCTTACCCTTAACCATTGCTCTAAATTGGTGCCTCTTAAAATTGAAGAGCAGCTATCAAAGGAAAGGGTCTTCTCTTGGGTGGGTGTTAGGTGGGGATGGCTTGCTGTCCGTTTGCGATCCAAACTTTGAAGGAGAATGCCGCTTTCTAGCAGCACGCATGCTTGCTTCCCCTGTTAATGCCTGTATCTTGAAGTTCTGGGTAGCAGTGCTCCAAGAAGAAAATGCCTTTGAGTAGGTGTGCTGTATGTACAGCGCCGTGGAGTTCATTTAAGCGTGCCATTCAATGTTTTGAGAAAGTTGTGTATTGTGTTACCAACCTACCTATATTTTTTTTTTTATTTATTCTCTCAGTGCCAGGAGGCACACAAGGCGCGAACATCGTTCTTCCACTTCGATCGGTCTGCGGCTGCGTGCTCTGGAGTCCCAAGGGCCACAGCGCAGTCTTCTGTTTTTTTCCTCAGGATGTGACCGATCCAGTTCCATCTTCTCCTCCTCACTTCATTACTGATTTTCTCCATCTCCGAGTTGATGCTCGTCATTTCTGCAACTTTTTATTTTTTTTTTCCGGGAGGAGGTCGTTGGCCTCCTGCCCAACCCCCATGACTTGGAGGGCCAGTGGTTTTTCTGTCAGGGTGGCCTTCCCTTCGGCTGCGTTGGTTCGCGGCACCTTCTTCAATTTTATCCGGTGCACCCTCCAGAGAGGGATCCCCTATCCACCACCCAGGGGACGCGCCTTCTAGCCGTGCAGCCCCAGCCGAAGGGTTTATACTATAAACGGTGTTTAAGGAACCTGTATAGCTATCGGGTGGTAGTTTGAAGGGACTACGTAGACTAAAGCTTGTACTGAGGCAGGGTGATCTATAAGGAGGCAATAGTTTGTTTGCTTGCTTAAAATAGAAAAAGAAAAAACGCTGAGATATTAAAGAAGGCAGCAGCTGGCCAAGAGACCAGAGGAGTCTGGGACACAGGTTGGAGCTGAACTCTTCTCCTTTTGGTGGTACCTGACTCACGTGAACTTCCTCACGTAGCTTAGTCTGGGCTTGAGTGCTCCAGCCATTCACAAACCTATAGCTAGAATTCATAAGCATCCACTCACAGCAAGCTATTAAAGCATTTATGGACTAAGATGATTAATCTTTTATAGGCTTTTGTTCAAAGAGAAAAGGTGGAGAGATTACAGCTGCTTGAGAGCACCTGTTTGTGAATCCGTTGTAGATTCAACAGGACGGCTTGACCTGTATTTTGCAGAAAAATGGTTGCTGTTTCAAAAATAGGAGCTGAAAACTCCACTGCGAGATGGATGTTTACAACCGCTGAAAGCCAGCCATCAGAGACAAAACAGGGGCTAGCTAGAATGTATTTTAAAAACACAAAAGCTGTTGAGAGCTTAAAATGTTGGCTGAGTGCTCTATGTGCTGACATCGGAAGGGCGAAGGCAAACTGGTGCCACGTTCTTTGCCTTGGGACCGGTTTTAAGTGCAGAGCTGGAAACCTGCTCTCTCCCATCAGTAAGAAAAGCTAAAATGGAAATGAGAACACCATGAAAACAAACTAATTAAACATCAGGTGAAATAGATGTAACACTGTCAGATGTTAGGCAAACAAAAGTAATTTTTAGATAAGAACATTACCACTGTTTAGGGCTGAATTTTCAGCTGGCACAGAGTATTCTATCAGCCTCTATACAAACGCAGCCATGCATTTGTATGCCTAATTTAGGCAGTTAGAAGTGCAATTACCACCCTACCTGCAAATTGTAATTAGTTTAAGCTGTCTTGGTGCCTTTATCAGCTGATCCATACACTGACACTGACTTTAAGTAGAGTCTGAGTACAGCGGGAGCTACCCTTTGTGGCTGAGGCAAGTTATTGCCTATATAAATACGTATGCGTATGAAGTAGTGAAAAAAAGATGCTCACAAAGAGATGCGAAGCATCCTTTTTAATTTTATCCTACATAGGGAGGCCTAGTGGGAGTACTTTATATTAGCGAAATTAAGCAATTAAAGTTCTGATACTTATATTACTATTGGTAGAAGGAGGAGAACCTTTATACCTCTCGTTCCCCCTCTCCCTCCAGCACCTCAGTTCCTTCGAGGGCTGAGGAAGAAGGAAGCGGCTTTTGGCCTAACGCTGCAGAGCCCAGCTTTGCTGCTCAGCTCCCCAGCAGCGCTGTAGAACCCGTCCTGCTTTGGGGGAGGCAAAATCTTGCGCCTACCAAAGCCCAGGAGCAGGCTGCGTTCTGCCTCGCCAGCTCAGGCTTCCCTGGCACCTGCGAAGATCGGGCAAAGGACCCCTTTTTGCACTTCTCTTCCACCACCTCCCTCTCCATCCAGAGATCCAGGAAGGCGCAACAGCCTGGTAAGCACGCAATCAATTTATTAATGGGTTCTTTAAAATGGGATTAACTGGAATACAAATTGTATTACCTGAGCTCTTGGAGATTTTGTTTCGTGTACAGTTAAAACCGCTAATGTTTATTTGTCAGTGTTTGGAGATACTAACTACCTCTCATAAATATTCAACTTCTGTCTTTACCCAAGCAGTCAGTAATTCGTTGGCTATCTGCGATTGAAAGTTCCTACATGCTTTCTGCTGCTCTGCGATGGCAAAGATGATATTTCAGTAGTTTCTCCAATGTTTCAGCCTGGAGAGAATGTAAATATAAGCATAAATGATTTTGAAAATGTGCCTTTTTTCTGTGTTTCAATGGCTCGTGCATTAGAGTTGGTATGGCTGACAAATCAGCGCTGATTGCTAATTAAAAAGCTGAATATATTAAGGAGTTTCACACTTCCATTTCTTCCTCCGATTGAAACCCTAGCTCTATGAGTGAGTGCTAGTGAAGCTCTAATGGATACAGTCTAATTACTTGCCATTTTTGCTTTGACTTAACAGTTCATGAATTACAGTAACTCTGACTGACAGATCATTGCTGATTACTAATTAACTGGCAGAATTCGGCTTTATGCACATCCGGCTTTTACCCCCGCAAAAACCGCCACTCCGTAGCTTAACAAAAACCTTTCTCTCTGCTTGTTTGTTGATATGTAGAAGCCGATGGTCTCATCCCTCTGGAAAACAAAAATTCTTAGGGCATGTTTAACAATGGTGTGGATAAATATATTTCAAAAATAAAGTTACTGCTGTGTTGCTTATAAAGGAGGCTTTGGAGAGAAACTGTTCAAGGCAGCGTAACAACTCGGCACGTTCCTGGCGCTCTCATTCTCTTACGGATCACCTCGGCCCTCATTTAGCGAGCACAAAGACCAACCGGATTTTTAGCCCTTTATCTGCGGGAGGGGACACTTCATTCCCTGCCATAGGTGCTCCCAAGGTCACCCAGACACTAGAACAAGCGCAGCAATGGATTGTCTTTCTTCTTCTTTATCTTCATTTGCCTTTTCTAGTCAACCTACCCAGAATTTAATCAGGTTCTTGGCAGGATTACTACTCTCCTAATCAGTGATATGTTTTAATTCGTGATAGTGATCTGTAGAAATGAGCTGTTGAGGCTGGGAGGTCTTCTCGTGATGATGGTGTCCGTCTAGTCCTGAAGGGCAGTGGGTAGACTTATGGACGGCTGGTGAATGGAATAGCTGCTATAACTTTTCTCGCTAAATGTCCAGATATATTCAGTTTTATTCCAGACTTTAAATCAAGAATAAAAGCTTATTAAAATTGCTACAGATCTTTTCAAATCAACACATTAAAGATATTGCAGCCTGATAAACTTTTCTTTGTGCTGATTTCCGTCACTGAAATTGTCACAAAACCACAGTAAAACTTTTATCCTGAAAAGAACAACCGTGCCTCTGAAAGAAAATTACGCTTCTCTAATCTCTTTCAGTTTGTGAGCATGCCCCTAAGTGCGTGAATATTTCAGTACATAGTTTGTAAAAATCCATCAAAGATAATGCTCGAGAGCAAGGGTCAAAAGAAATGGTATGTTACTTGAGATCCCATAGATCAAAAAGCACAATGTAAAAATCCTTGGCATATAGGTGATCTTAATGGTCCCTTCTGGACTTAAAATGTATTACAGAGAGAAACCACGAAAGTAATTTTTATAATTTAAGGCTTTATCTTTTCTTTGTTAGTAATTCTCTCTGTCTGAATAGCACTGTTAACCTTAAGCAAAATGGAGACTATATTATTACTGTGAGATAATAAAAAAGGAGCTGCGTTATTGTGGTCAATACCTGTAACAAGTGTAAAGTTTGGTGTTCTAATGGCTAGCAGAAAGGTCCTTTTCTCTTTGCCCCGACTTCTCCCATCTAAAGTAAGTGTTTAGTATCATTGCTATTAATAGCAACTCAAAATAACACATTTGTACGAAGACAAGAATATGGCAGCGTCTGAAAAACAAACTATCCCAGGTCATCGTAACTGAACCACCAGAGTAACGTTAGAAAATATTTATGAGCAAAGAGGCTCATGTCAAGTCTTGAAATTGGGTCCTTTGACTACAAGGCTTCAGAAAACGTGTTCTGATGCTTGCCTATGTAACTTTGTGTCATTCGTGATGGCGTGACCTTTCAAAAAAATGGCAGGATTTTACAAAGACACGTGAAACCCCAGAGAAACGGGGCAGCTGCTTTCACCCGGCGCTTCTGAAACTCCACCAAGACTTACTGTGCCTCGTTTTCTCCACGTGCCTGCGACATGCGAGATCCGCCGGCCCTGGCGGTCTCGGTGAATACCGGGATAACGCTTCTTGCCGCTGACAGCCCGCAGGATGGAACAATTCCACCGTTTCCTCTCTTTGACTAGGAAACGACTGGAATGACTCAGCTCGTGCAGTTAGTGTAGCAAGCGTGACCTTTTTAAAGGCGGCTGCCGTATGGAGCTTTTTTGCCTCTACTTTCTCCAATTTTCCTTTACTCGAGAATGACCAGCTTCTAAGAAAAAGTTCACCGCTCTAATTGAATGTTCTCCATATTGAGAGGGGTAAAAATAAACATTCTTCTCGGTTTATTCACGCATAAACTAGAATCATCCAAGTGTGACATCTGAAAGGAACTACATGATTATAATCTGAAATGAGAACAAAGTTCATCTTGTGCGATTTCTTATTTTTTTCCCTGCGGACTTTGAAAGAGGAAAGAGATTGCAGAATCTTAATACCTATTAAAACTCAAGAAAGCCAGGGCTGCGTGCACCTGTGTTAACCTTTTTAGTATTCTGCTGGCTAATTGTCTGTCCGTTCCACCTTCTCCTCCCAGGTTAATGGGGTGGTTAACAGGGGAGGACAGGAAGGGTTGGCCAATCACACTACAAAGCAAACTGAAAAGGTCAAAGTAACGCGCTGTATTATTCATGGACTATGCCTTGCCAGGGTATCTTAGATCTCATGTCTTCTCATGATGAATTGCAACAAGAACAAGAAACAGCCCAACGTGAAATTGGCTCTTGTGACAATGATTGTAGTTGAAATGGAAAAACGTAAAACTGTGGCCTGCTGCTGTTCTGGTTTTTGAGATTAAAGATGTGTGATCCCATCTAGCCACGGAATAAGCAACAGGTTACATTTGTACAACTTCTCAGCTGGGTTATAAGTATAATACAGTGTGCATGTATATAGGTTCTTCTAATTTTAGCCATGGACTTTGTTTTGGAAGTACCGTGTGGTGCCTAATATCCCTACGATGTCTTCTGTGTCAATAAACTCATGATTAGTTTATAGATTTCTTAATATGAGACTGCTTTTTAAGCAGTGTTTTGTTTAGAAGTATTAATATGCTAATTCCCAGGAGGCCACCTAGAGTGGACTGTAAGACAGTCCTTGTTCTCAGCAGCTTGCAATCTCTATAGCCAAATTTGAAGGTAAACTTGATGTAACCATTCTTTTCTCCTTCACCTTTGATGTGAAATGGAGGTGGAAGGAGATACTGGCAGAGGCAGGAGCATGACTGAGGTACTCTGAATTATTTTCTGAGTATTGTCCCTCTCATTGACCACAGAGGGAGATTAGCAACAGCAGAATCCTGATTTAATCCCTCACAGTGGCTGTCGTTAGCGCCTGTCCTCGTTTAGTCCCTTCCACTGGATGTCATCAACGCGTTTCATCGTCTTCCTCTGGTGGTGTGTTTAATTTAATACTTTAGCTGCAGACCCATTCTCCGTCACTTTGAATCACAACCTTGTATTTCTCAGGTGTTTTTATCATACCCCTTTGACAGAGGAAACTTCACAAGTAGTGAAAGTGAAAAGCATTTGTTAAGACCAAACACCGTCTGGTCTACCTCTCCGAGTCGTAATTAGTGTTGTAACCCACAGTAAACATACACCTAACACCCGAAGGAGCTGACCCTGCTTGTGCCCGTTGTCCCTTCCAGGGCTTAGTACAGAAGTTCTGGCATTTACAAGGAAGCAAAGATTGCAACAGCAAGCAGAAGAGTTACGAGGCAGTCTTAGGGGAGAGGGTATTTATACCTTTTTTTTTTTTTTCTTTTTTTTTCACCTTTCTTTAAATTGGTACAGTGTTCTTTGCTTTTTCATTGAGTGGTTTCAACTAACATCAGTTGCCTGGGGCCAGTGAACCTAGCTGTCAACAGATAAATCATTTTTGTGACAAAAAAATTCTGTGATGGAGGGAAACAAACCCCATCATTCATTTGGAAACTAGGCTTTGAAAGAGAAGTGACCTGAAAGTGGAACTCTTGGGGAGTGGTCTCAGATGTGTCCTTGTGTACGAGGCTGAAATAGCCACAGCAGCCATGGGCCCGACTGTTTTTAATGTGCCCTTAATAAAAGGAGGATGAGGAATGAAGTCCAACTTGTAATAATATTTCGTGAATGAGAGGAGCCATGGTATATGTCATCACCCTGTAGAAATCACCAGTTAAGCGGCCAGAGAATCAGTATAACACAGCCTGCAATTTCTACAAAAAGCAAATTAATTACTGTTATTGTGTTTTAATTTTTGTAGGTGATCCCAGTGCATCTCATGCTTTAGAATCTATACTGCATGCACCAAGCAGCAGAATTCCCCCTGCCCCCCTTCTTCCCCGTTGTCCAGCCAAAATGTGGTTACATTCACGGAGTAAAGTTGGCTCTCGGCGAGTCCTGAATAAAAAACTACGCGGATTTGGGCCTGGGAATCTGTGCATTACAGATGGCTATTTTTGGAAAACAGCAACGCCCTTCTCTCTGACAGAGGCTCCTTTCGTGTTTGCTTTGTGTTGTTTCATAGCTGCCTTCATCTCCTGACAGCCGCTTTCGTCTCTGGCTTTCTGGAGGCTAAAGGCCACTGGAGCCAGGTGTCGGCCACGATGTTTCCGACACCTTACAGATTGATTTGAGCTATGGCCTCTCTCTCTGTCTCTCTCGGTGATGTATTGATCTGCAGTGTAAGACAGGTTTTCCACCCTACCTGATATCTGAAAAGTGAAATGTCGCATCTTGTCTTAGATCTGGGTCTCTCGCAAAGCTCCGTGATGAGACCGGTACATCTTTCTCCGTGCACTCAGGTCAACTTGTCCACGTCGCACAGACAACTGCTTTTCAGTGGCAATGTTGCTTTTTTGTTTCCAAAGATCACCTGTTTTCAGTGCACTTTATTCTTTTTCATCGTTCTAGGTAAAAATACCTGATTTTGCATTAAATATTGCAGAATTGTAAGCCAGCTTGCATGAAATTAAGAGTGTTTGCTTAAGAGCCTCGTGATTTACCAAACTGTGTGTTGGCTGTGACTTGATGGTCCGTGGGGAGCAGTCTTTCTGATTTAGTGTGTGTCTGCTCATCAGAGATGGATGATTGCCACTATGTGTCATAAAACTTCACCTGACAAAACCAACTCCATAGCAAAATAATGCCGTCTCCAAAGGGCAATAATTCTTCGTTTCTCTGTCCCACATGTTTAAGGAGCTCAAGCTAGCTCAGATTTTCTCAAAAAGATTTCTTTATACTTATTCTGTTAACAATGAACAAAGGACCATCAAAGCTTTTGCCAGTTCTTTCTTAGTTTTCGAAAATCTTTTATGAGAGCCTAGGAAGATGGTCTATAGCAGCTAAAAATCTCTAGGATTTAGACTCCTATCTGTGATAAATAGATAGTGGGAATTAAGTGGCTAAATGCTTTTGAGGCCCTGGCTTTTTAATTAAATCTTAGGGCTGGGGGGTGGATTTTTCCTTTCTTTCTATCTTTTTGTTTTAAGGCCACATTTTAATGAGAGAATGTAACAAACTGAATGCTGGTTTTATAGGGTGAGGTTATTTTCTTACAAAGTAAACACAGTGAACAAAAAGGAAACGCCAGCCTTCAAAGAGACTGCACACATCAGCTGGGGATGCCTGTCAAACCTCACCTGCTAAGGTGATCTCTGTTGAAAAGTAGGTGCGTTGCTTTGCTCACTGATGACGGGTCTCGGAGGATTTGGGAACCCGCGCTCGCTTGAAGACCAAAGCGATGTAAGATGTGCCTGCGTGACAGGCTGCTGCCGTGGGAGTGCAAGACGTGTCGCTGATCCTTAACCAAGAGATTTGCACTGGAGAAGGCAGGTGTGGTTCTTCCCTTCCCTGGAGTGTTTGGGCATTTTTAAAAAAAAAAACCCAATTACCATCTAATGGGGGAAAAAAATCATCCTTAGGGCGCAGATGAGAGTGAAGGACGGCACATTCTTAACCACGGGGGAGCAGCTGGGCTCCTTTTTTCCCTCTCTCTTCTCGTAGTGTCGTGTTTCTTGCTCTTGTAGTTGCCACAGCCCTAAGGTGCAGGATGCCACTTTTCACCTATGGAGTGTACCAATATCTGTAGTGTAAGGCATTAACCTGGAAAGAAGGCAACGTGAGGCTGAATTCCCCTTAGCTGAGGATGGAGGGGTCCCTGTTTTCAGTGCTTCTTGGGCGATAATCAAACCAGGAGGATTTGATAGAGTTCAGATGCAGAATATTCTCAGAGCAGAAAATACGGGCCCCTTTTGGGCTGGGTGTTACTATCTAAATAAACAAGACAATTTAAAATAAGCCTTTCACGGACATTTATTCCAGTCAGTTCAGACTAATGAAGTGCAGGAATGTCTTGCTAAAGATACCCCATAGCGAGGGGAAGGCTTGTTAAGTGGAAAGGTGGCTTTTTTTGACCTATCTTTCAAATATCTACAGTGTTAATTTTCTTGTTTGCTGTGTGGCCGTGTCTTTAGGGCTGGTAAGGGACAGCTTTGTATTTCCTAGGCTCTAATGTTGCTGTGCACTTTGAGTCCTCTTCATTTTCATTTTTTCCGTCCTAGCTGCTCTCAGCCTTTTGTTCTTTAAGTAATTGTCTTCTACTTGGTACAAGTAGTCTTCAATTAGCCCGATCTGCAATTATAAAGAAGTGGTGTCAGAAGCATGTCCCTTCCCCTCTATAAAAACTTTAAAAACTTTTGCAATTAGTTTATTTCAAAACTAATTGTCTTTAGAAAGAAAAAGACATGAAGGCACCTCTCATACAATTGGCTGGAGTAACAGCACCTGATTTCATAAATTATGTTTTTTGTCCCTTTCCATTTGGATTCAATTACTTTACTGCTGTGGAATAGACTCTTTCATTGAAACCTGTACATTGAAAACAGGAATTTATCACAACTCTGTCTTTAAATGGCATTGAAAAACAGCCACTTTAAAAGGAAGGGATGATGAGGGAATTAATCTCAGGCAAGTTTTTCTTGATAAGGAAAGAGAACAGAGGCTTCTGGCATTTATATGCCAAAAATCAACACATGGAGAAAAATGAGTATTCCACATTGCTGTGGCAAGAACCATTTTTCTATTAAATCAAAATGAAGTTCTGAATAAATATGTTTTCCCATGAATATAATACACTAGAGAATACAGTAAAAGAATAAATGACCTCGGTGTCCCTCCAAAATAAAAACGTAATTGTTCTAATAAAGAGTACATTCAGATAGACACATCTTCCTTGCGGAGATGATTTCAAAACAACCAAAAATATAGATTAATAGTACTGTGTACAGGTATTCTGTAAATACCAGGCATTCATAATTTTACGGCTATCTCTCCCCATACCTTACCTTTATTCATACCCTTTGTCAGCTTTTGCGATATGCAGCGTTTCTGTAAGGTGAAGATGAGAATCATCTCCCTTCACACTGAGTTATGCTCAAGACCTAGACCCTATATAATGTGAGGATCTAAAGAATCAATCTCCCAATTGCATTTTAAGTTGAT
Source organism: Platalea leucorodia (assembly GCF_965183815.1). Lineage (NCBI taxonomy): Eukaryota > Metazoa > Chordata > Aves > Pelecaniformes > Threskiornithidae > Platalea > Platalea leucorodia. The sequence goes on along the minus strand of NC_138830.1, from coordinate 3,877,694 downwards.
ATATTTAAAAAAAAAAAAAAAAGGTCCTAATCTATCATCCTGACACGCATTCAGTGGAGCATTGCTTCTTTAGGCATAACACAGAACAGCTGACTGTGAATTAGTCTGAGCGCGGCTTCCTATTGTATTTATTCATATATTGAGCTGTTACTAAAGGGCTCCTCAGCCCTGAACTTGAAGCTCTGCCGTGCGCTCTGGCCATGGTTTGTGTTGGTGAGGGGTGTGCATGTCTGATAGAGGAAAAATAAGGCAAGCAGAAAAGTTTATGGACCATGACTTCTGCCTCCCTGGGGTGCTGAGGGCACAAGAAACGCGTTTGGGAGAGGCGCTCTGCCTCCTCCTCCCCACGAAGCTTGCAAGGGTGACGTTTTCAGCGGATCAGCTTTGCGTAGCACCATCCACGATGCTGTGGATAAGAGTTTTCTACCGCACTAGTGAACCTTGATAGGCACTTGCTCTTGGGCTTTTGTTCCTCCGTTGCCAAGAGATCCATTGCAATGGGAGCGCGGGGAGGCTCTCTGAAGACAGCCTTGCGGGCTGGCTCTGCTGTGACGTGCTCACCATATAAACACACGGAGGATTAGAGAAAGGAATCATCGTGCTAGCCTCATTTTTAAGAAGCTGAAAGAAAAGCTTAGGAAATCATTGATCTGGCCAAAAGCACATGGGAAGTCTTAGAAAGGCTAATCAATGCCAAGCTCCCGTTCAGGGGCTTAGCCATATTAAAAACAACCACCAAACCCCTTCGACTCTTCTGCAACAGACCAAATTAAAATGTCTGTGCAACTTTCTTCTGCGGTTAAAAGTAGTATCTTTTCCATTTTGGGGGTAGTGCTTGTGTTTGGGTGAGCACAAAGGGTGGTAAGAGGAAGGGAAACGGGTGCCGGGTGATGGGCAGGGTGTGGGGTGAGGGCAAAGGGAGGACCAGAAAAGCACCAATTTTCATAGCAGCTCCTTTAGGACCGTCCAGCGGTGCCTGCACTGCTGGTGATGCCAGCAGAAAGCCCTGCTGGATTGATGTTCCTACCTTGAACCGTGGCTTGGCTGCTGTTGCGTGCTTTTCATATTTATAGAATACCTGTCAGCTCCAGCCCCCAAAATAAGTTCTAATATGGCATATCAGGGGTGGAAATAATAGTTGCTTACATAATTGCAATGTTACTGACACAGCTGATGAGCTGATGATGTTATTTGCACAGCAGTGATGGCATTCAAACCCTCGCTGACTTACAATTACACTGTATGCTCTGAGCCCTAGCATGATTTAAATTACCATATGAACACAATGAAAATACAGTCTCTTGACAAGATAAAGGGGGGGGCAATAGCTTAAAAATCTCTTTTCGGTGGCTGCAGTGTTCAGTAGTGCTTATTCATGGCTTTTTAGCTTGCACATTTCATTTTAAGAAAGTAAATTGGAAGCATTATGTTCTGCCTTTTCGCCTTGATTTAAAACCTCCCTGTGCCCGCTCTTCTGCTGTCTGACTGCAGTGAGCCACCTTTGGGGCTCTCATTGGGAAATGCAAATTTTTTAAATCAATAGCTTCACTTTCTTTTTTTCCTTCTCTTTCTTTCTTCCCCAATAACTGTTTAAATAGGAATCCATGTGGATGGGAGTAGGTAGAAGCACCTGGTTTGTAACCAGGCCAAATGTGATTGGTGTTAGAGCCACAGCCGTTGTAGGAATGTGGATTTTGGAAAAGATTTGTGACTTATTCCCAAGCAGAGCAATAACTGGCCACAGACTGATGTTGAGACCGAATCCCAGGGTTATATAGCCAAACCCTGCAGCACATATAAGCTAAAGCAGCACTGAAGCTCAAGTGAGGAGCTCTGCAGGACTTGGTTCACAGAGGAGTATTCCCTGGAGCCAGTGATTCATGTGAGGCTCGTTTCGGGTCTGATCCCAACCCGCACAGTGATTAACATCGTCGGGTCAGTCCTTTGCACTATTTGTACTCGGATTATGTTTCCCCACCTCTGATCCCCTGACCCACATAGTGTCCCCGTGTGCCACGGTCTGTGCTTGGGAGCGGTCAGCAGCATCGCATCCCATCTGCAGGGGCTGTGCTCAGCTCTCGGTAGCTGAACTTGCTGCCTTGGAGTGAAGTCCCTTAAATACTCTCCTGAACATATGAAACCAGGCTTCTCCCATCTACCCAGATATACAGTGTCTTTATGGTCTTTTTCTCAAGTGCCTGGTGACCTGAGAACCTATGAAGACAAATTGGGCTTCAGCCTATTTTTAATCTTCCACTGCTATGACATCTTACTTTCAAGATATCCTGAGTATTTTCCTCCCCAGTTACTCCCAGCAGTGCAGTGGCAGCATTTCTGCGTTGGATCAATGTCTACAGCCCTGGCCCAGCTAGAGGCTCCTCAGAGCACGACTGCCCCTCCATTCAAGTTCCTCCCGTTTCTTCCTCATTAGCTCCTGATTTCAGGCTGCTCCTGACCCTATTTCTTTCACTGAATTTTTCACTCTATCTTTAGTCTGGCCCCTGGGATCAGCTGGAGGGAGCAGGGAAAAGAGGGAATGGACAGAATGAAGATCAAATGGAAAGAGGGAAGAAATGGAAACAAAAGGTGCATTTAAAGCAAATTACACGCTTAGTCCACAGCACATCGGTGCGGTACCTATAGGTGCTTTGGGGTCAAGCTAAGCAGAGAAGTGTAGGGGTCTGGGGACAGAAGTTTGAAAATGAACCAGGTTCTCAGTAGAGTTTGTTTTGTGCTCTTTATGTTAATATTGCCCCAAAATTCTCCTTTGTGCTTCAAATTCTTGCATTGTTAATATGTTGTGGAAGATATCAATGGTGGAAATTGTGGATTTGGGGAGGGGCAGAACAAAAAGCAAGGGAATTAACACTGAGAACACACCTGGGGTTCTGCAAGAGTACAGATACATAGCGTTGGCATTTCAACTGTCCGCCTTCAGTTTTATACCCCTGAGTCCACGAAGGTACCTGGGGAATCAAAGCAATGGGCTAACGCTGGGTCTGCATGCCTAACGCTTAGGGGAATCAAGTTAGGATAGAGAGATCTCTAGGCTGGTGGCTGAATGAAAATAAGAAACAGGACAAGAAAAGTAAACTTGTTTGGTCCACCTGAAGGAAATGACACTATTTTTTAAGCCAGAGGAATGAATGGGAAGGACGAAACCTCCGTGTGTGCCCTCAGACCAAGGAGCTGCCGGCCTCGATGGCACAGCCCTTGCTGTGTTGCTGAGACACCAGCACAGAGCTGTGGCACCGACAGGCCACGTCTCAAAAGTATTTCTGCCCTTTTATTCTCGGGGAAAATTGGGTGAATGGGTGAGGTTGTGTCTGCCTTTCCTCAGTGCCACACACGTCAAGGTATTTTTATTCTGACGCAGAGTGAGAAGGTGAAAAGCATAAATAGTGCACCAGAAGTACCTGGATGGACTATAAGTCAATTAGCCTGCTCTGAATTCCAGTTCTGAGTTTGCCGGGAGAAGAAAATGATCTGTGCTCCATGCCAATACTGAGGTGATCAGCTCATTCTGAACTGAAATGGTTTTACATCGATATCTAAGGTTGGACAGAATCTGTAGATACTTATGGTTTTGGTGCAGGTATCTAATGCAGTTTATGCAATGAAAACACAGAGCTCTTTGGGTAGCAGGCCATGCGCTGGGATTAGCTGGAGGGATGAACTGCAGAGGGTCTAATCAGGCAAGGTAATATATGGTTTCGCTTTGGCTTAGGATTTGATTCAGACCTACAGGAGTTTTTGAAAATGATGTTATATAGATCCACACAAAGATAAGGAATAAGACAGGCCTCGTTTGGAGCATACAAAAATATTTCTAATCCTGCCCTTTTGAACATGTTGTCCAGTGATGGATAAAGGGGAGAGCCTGGCTGCTGTGAGCGTTCAGCCCCGCTCTCTGGATGCCATCCTGATTGATTCGCTCCTGGCGTGGAGGGATATGTAAGCAGCACTCGCTGGCTGCAGCTGAATTACAATCATCGAAAGATTTCAGTGTAAGGGACCTCTGGAGGTCATCTAGACCAACCTCCTCCTCAAAGCAGGGCTTTATGGCAAGTTCACATCTCCTTTTCTGGAAAACGTACTGCATGGCTGGTAGTGCCCTGTCAGTTGCTTCTGAACTTGCCTGGATGCATCTGGTTTTGCCCTGAAATGCCACAATGCAAGTATATTCTTTGCCCTTCCTATGCACTCATCGGGATAAGACATCCCACATGTGGTTCCTAATTACGTGATATGTACCAGCTACGATGAGGGAACGCTGCAAGACTATTCATCATTCAGCGTGGTTTTGTCCAAGTCCTGATGGGCCACAGATGTCACGAAACTTGTCAACCTTTGCTGCAAGGGGGCTGTTCCAAGGAACAGATGTCCGTGTCTGATGGCTTACTGACGGTCCAAAGGAAGCTTCGTGGCTTATCCAAAAATGGGGGAGCTGTTTTAGTCACAAGCTAACTTGAAAGCACCTGTGTCTTTTAAAAGATCGGCATGAATTTGAATACAAATACAAAATATCAGTTATAGTACCTGCTAAAGAGTTTAGAATGAAATGAGAAAGAGCCAGGATCCCACAAGGATAAACTCCTGTAGGAAAATAACTTTGTTTAGAAAAAAATGTAGATGGATAAGCAGGAAGCAGACTCTGTAAACTGTAAAATCGTAAAAGTATGTCTCGCATGGATGCATCTGTATGCATTCTCTATCATGCCTAAACATCCAAACTTCCTAAATCCAATACAAATCAGGGGAGTCACTCTCAAATAAGAAACAGGTGCTTTTGAGAATATATGCAGGAGCTATAAATAACATGTAAAGGCAAAAAGGATCTTGTGGCATACAGGATCTATTTTTATTACTTGGGAGCTATTAGTAATAGAAGGCAAATGAGCTGCCTTTAAACATGAAGTACCTCTCAACATTTTCCTTTGTCTCCCAGAGTTACTTGCTAAAGCACTCTTTGGAGTGAATATAACCAAAGGAATGGTACTTGCAGGGCCTACGAGTAAGTAGGGATGGCTGTATAGAGTAAGGAGGAAAAGTTGAGCATATGCTTGAGAAACGCTACTGATATTTTAATAAAAATGAAACCCCAATCTGTACCTTCCATTAAGGTCAGTTAGAACACAGGTTGCTCAGTATCTGGGGAAAAAAATCATGATTTTACTGTTTGTGTGTTAAGTGAAGCACATTTGAGCTGCTATGGTTGCTTTTGGAAGGGAGTGGGTTTACACAGTAGCGCGTGATCTGAACTGCCATGGGCAGGCCAAAGCCATTTCCCTACATTTGTTTGGCGATGTAGCCCAACTGACAGCCCAGCTCTCGCCTTGGACCTGCTTCTGGAAATGTTCATAGCTTCAGATGCCGATGCCAAAGATAAATACGTTGTCCCTCATGCTCCATTTCTGTGTTTTCACGTGCCTCGTTTGTACACGCTGCCGTTCTTTAAAGAAAGAAGTCTGACGGACAGCTCTGTTGTGCATTCCCATCGTAAAGGAATGAGTTCAGTGAAACACTGAAAACCAGTGTTTGCCAGTAGGTTCTTAGTGAACTAGCAAAGCTCCAATGCTAAAAGCAGATGCTGGAAAGAGTGTTTGCTGATGAGGAACTGAATAAAAATAATATTGATGCTGGTAATGAATTACATGTATCAACTACCTTACAACTCAGAGGGTCCTTTTGTATTTTATAAGCTCTCCTGAAATCACTGTCCAGTGCGGTGTTTACTATGAGCAGTCTTGTTGACTCATGCTGTTTTTCACAGCAGTAACAATACCTGGTAGCAAGTGTTTATAAAGCTGGAGACCTTCTCTGGTAGAGGGCAGCAGGTAAGCAGACTGCTCATTTATAACTGACAGCATGATTAGCAAGGGCTGGGGAAACGTTTATCTAAGTCCTTACGTGGGGATTGTTAATGCCCAGAATTGCCTGTGATTTAACTGCCGGGCAGCTACAACCAGCTACATTATTCCAATGTTTAGGACATTTACTGCTCAGTTGCTAGATTTGCTGCTATTTAAAATTATTCCGGTGACTTACCGCACCTTATAGCTTGGTGGAATAGACCAAAGCCTTTCTCTTAACAAAACACTCTTTCCCAATAGCATTAGCGGTGTTTTGTTCTGGCTGCGATGGCCTAAGAATGATGGGCAGAGATGATGTCTGTTATTAGACAACTGATTTAGCTGTTAAAAAACATGCTTTTACGTACAGAAATTTTCCTTCTGGTGTGGAACTGCAAACTTGAAACTTCCCGCGTCTGCTTCAGACTGGAATAAAACCTTGTACGTCTGAAAGCTCACTGTTTCTTAGAGTCACAGCCTCTGTTTTTTATATTGCAATGTTGGTCTAGCTGTGATCAGGAGGTATAGCTGTTTAGTGTGTGGTCACTAAATAGCTCAGCCTTATATTAGATACTGGTGTCTGGAGGGTGGGAAATGGGCAGCATGCAATTGCTTATTCCAATCTGGCTGAGAGCCATGTAAGCATCTTGCTGGGGCATCTTTTCTTCTCTTGTGTGTGAGACAAAGAACCACAGACCCACAAGGGCAGGAATTTACTTTAGGGACCAGGAGTATTGATAACTCCTGAAATCCCGTTGTCACCTCTCTCTTACACAAAGAGCTCTGCGAATGCTGTCACGCTTTTATTGTCCCTACAGTGGGCTGAATTTATTAATGGGACTCTTTGGTTGCCTACATTTCTCTTGTATCACCTCAGATTCAGTGGGGCAGATCTCATTTTCTGCTCACGCACTCTCCTAACTTCCTCTGCCTGTTCTGAAAACTTCACTCACTGCCAGGTTAGAAACTTGTGCCATCGTTTCTTCTTGTCCCTCAAGGCTGTTGCTGATTCTGAGTTAATCTTTTCCAGAATGTCTTAATATGTTTTCCCTAATCTTAGCATGAAGTCAATCTTTGGTCAACTCTAACGACATTTTTTTTTGCATTTCTACCTGGTTGCTCTGCTCTTCATTTCCTTCACTCTCCTTCTACCTGAATCCATGCCACTAACGTTATTTCCCTTTTGCATTTGCACTTTTCTGACTTCATTACATGTTAGATATTGCGCATTAGACCTCCCCTCCTGTTCCAGAAACTGTGCTTTTCCTATCCTTTCCCATCCTTTGCTTTCCCTCTCCCTTTACACAATGGGTCCATGCATTCGTGAAACACGCGGCCGCATCACAGCCCTGAGATGAGCACAAACCAGGACCCACTTTCCTTCTGTTAGTTCAGGAATAGCCAAGTTGACTCAAGGCACCAAAATGCAACAACTTTTGAAGCCTGCGTGCTCTGAGAACAAGCACAGTTCCCGGTGGCTGTGGCATGGGCTTGGATGACTTTACAAGACGCTACAAAGTCATATACATCAAATAACTGTCGTAGTAGCCAGCGTAATACTATTCAGCAACACGTCCACTTTCCATCAACGTACTATGAATCTCCCTCCTTGCTCCTCTGGCTGACCGAAAGCCTAGCAAGTCTATGGCCCTTTTCCATGGCTTGATTTTCAATTAAGAGATAATGTCAGCGGAAGAGCACAGTTCATCAGATAGTGTTCCCCTGCTGTTGCAGAAGGCAGAGATGTAGTAAGCAGAGGTCAACTACTGAAAATCTGGGTGCCTGGCTAAAAGATTATATAATATGTTAGGCTAATTTTACTTCATTTCATATTCACATATATTAGTGCAGCTTTTGTTATAGACTTATCCTTATGTAAGTTACATCTGTTCTTTTATTCACTCATCCATGTTTGCTCTGCTTTCAGATTTATGAAACAGGCATTCCACTGAGCTCAGCAAATGATGGGCGTAATAACTTATCTAAATTGCAAAGTATGTGATGCCCTTGAGGTAAACTCGGATGTGAAGGTTTTATGAAGTGTCTCGCATGTGGAAGTGTAGGAAAGTGTTTATTTGCCAACTCCTGTCTATCCTTTGGCTGTTCAGATGATGGTAAGAGGATCCTATGGAACTGCTAGGAAAGCCTAGGGGCTAAATGGAGAAGTAGAACTATGTTATTATCTTCATAGGCGCAGCAGAGCCATACTGGCACTTGCACTAATTTGGCTCTCCTCTCTTTGGATGTCAAAAGATTCTGGTTGATAGGCTCTAAAGTATTTATTTACTTAATGAAATGCCTCTCACTGTAACAATATTGTGAGGCTTCATTAATGAATTTATTCTTCTGAGATAGGAAAGTAATGTCTTTTTATTTCTTTATTTTTTTCTCTCACAAGACTGCAGAGAAACAAAGGCTCTGTAGAGGAAAGGAGGAGCCTTCCTGCTGTTTTATGTATCTGAGATACTCTAAGCCCCTCTGCCTGTCTGGGGCTGCTATAGAATCCTGCAACGGCTGTGTGGAGACCTGGTTCCTTGAGTTACTAAGGGCCGAGCTTTACCGCTAGTCCCAGCATCCGTGTTCACAGCAGATTTCACTTACATCATGTGTAACTCTGTCAGCAGAAAAACTGGTTGATAATGGCCAGACCTGGCTATGATGGTAGTGCCTCCACTTGCTTAAGACCCAGTCTTGTGAGTCAAGTTATCAGGTTGGTTCCTCTCAGTCTCTCTTGGAAGTTTCTTGTTGATTGCTGCTGAGTCTTGTGCGTCAGAGGTCATTGCTCAAACCGCTGGGCTAAGTCAGTCTTGTTAAAATAATAATTTGAATTAAGAAGTGAATTTACACTTCAAAGTCCAGTAAGCTAAAATACATCTCTACCTCTGTTTGCTGGTGAAGACTTACACATCTTTAAAAGAGGGGGTTTGATGCTCTTTCCCGTGGTGTTTCCTGCTGACTACTTTAGGAGGGTTTCCCGTTTATAAAGGTGGCTTCAGAGAAGTCTGTTCTCATGAAGTGTGATGTTTAAGTACCTTCGTGACTCAACCTAAAGCAGAATTTGGACAGAGCCAGTAACTAAACCCCCAAATTCCTAAGCCCTAGTATGGTGCCTTGAATCCTTTGTAAGCCCAGCAGTCTGGCCACCAGCAAGTTCAGTTCGGGAATTTCTGACAACTATAAAAAGAAGGAAGGCAGTACAAATTTTTTTAGGCCTGCCCATGTTGCTGGACTAGACTAGGACTCAGGCCCTCCAGTAATTGCTTGAAAGGTCTTAGACACAGGTGTCTGTTTTCCCAAATCGCTAATACAAAGCTCACATTTTATCCAGGGGACTGCAAGCAAAAGTGTCAGTAAAATCCAGCAGAATAGGGATTTTGGGAGAGTGACGCGGCCTGTTTTTCCTGCCTCCAGGGCATTCTTCAGGGATATCTAGTACGTGCGTAAAGCCTCTGTAGGAGGATGTTTCTTAATCTCCCAAGGTAATCTAGGCTCTCCTGGGTCAGCTCTCCTTGTGGCTGGAGTCCGTAGCCTGGTAATACTGAGAAAGGCATCTTCTGTGCAGTGATGTTCTCTTTTCTCCAGCTAATGACGAGGTCATTTTTCATTTCTTTGTATTTAAAGCTTCCAAAAATAATTAGCCCATTTGATAAATTAGTTCACTTAAAAACGTAAATTTGTCAGCAGATTGGATGAGCAGCGCAGCACCCAAAACACTTGAAGCTACGCATATATTACTACTTTGTCAGTCCTGTAAGTTCAAAATTGCCCAGATTAATTTCAAACTAATTTGATAAGCCCTCCACTGTGACAAAAGGAAAAGTGTTTGTGTGTCAGGCTTTGTGCCCCTCTATGTCAGATTTCAGCCTGAATGAATTTTTTATGGCCGACTCCAGAATATAAAACTCTGAAAACAGTGGTTTGTAATGGCAATTCTGACAGACCCTTTAACCATTTGGAAAATAGGCACTGCTATAATTCTGCTGCATTACAGAAAAAAATTTGAGTGCTTTCATTAGGTGCAACAGCTGTTTCTATTGCAAAAGCCAAACTTCATTGGTGGTAGTGTCGCTGTCAGCTTTCCCGAGTTTTGTGTTTATAGCAGGTTGTATAAACTCCTTTATGTTCTCTTTTGCTTTCCAATATATGTAAATTAATTCAATAGCAAAAATACAAATAACTACCTTGTAACTAGATCTGTGTGAAGGTTCTTTGTAGGCTTCTACAGTCAGCATCAGCTGATGAGTGAACTGAGAAATACTGAACTTTTCAAAATGGTTCTAGCACAAGCGACACGTGGTAATCCGCACCACATCAATTTTTAATCATCAGATTTAATCTTCCTTCTTAGTAATGTATTAGAGTTCTCTAACCTAGCATAATAATCTTAATTAGGGCTGATTTAAAAAAAAAAAAAAAAAAACAACCAAACAAACAACACAAACCAACGAAAAATCCAACAAAACCCCCCAGGCTCCCTGAGTGTTTTCCTGTCTCCTCTATTTAAAGAGAATTTTTTCCTAAGAACATGCTGAATATGCTGAAATTACATTTTGGAAAAAAGTAAAGTAGAAAAGAAATTTGATGATGCTTTTCATTTCTTTGTTCTGATATAATATAGAAAAATATTTTTGTATTATGAAACAAACAGTGAGTTCCGCTTGGAACAAGATGCCTCAAATCAAATAGTGATCTGAGTTGCCAAAAATGAAATGCAAAACTATGTTCGGTATGCAAACAAGTTTTGAAGCAGCAAATTTTAAAATGGCAGAGAGCGGTTTTCATGGATTCAGTAAATTTTATTCCCAAATATTGAATTATGCACAGATTTATGTGGCATAATATAGGATACCAGTCCATTTTTAAATGTTAGCTTGATTTCCGTCAAGAATGTGCTAAAAGTATGCAGAGAAATATAAAGGATGTACATACAAACGTATGAATACACTGAAAGAAAATACTTTGTTTTACTGAATTTACAATGAAATATTAGCCACTGTCTGTTGAAATACGTGAGAATCTTTTTGGTACCACCAACAAACTTTTAATGAGCCTTTAATAAATATTTAGGGTATCTGTGTACTTGGTCTAACTTTCAGTCGCCATCCTTCCTCAGCAGCCTCTGAACTGTGGTCATTCAGCGCTGTGAAAATTGGGTTGGTTATTCAAACACTTAACTGTGGATTAAAATCCTGACTTTTGGAAAAACTTTGGAAAACTATCTTTCATATTTAAGTCTATTGTCTGAAAATGGGAAGGACAAGTGCTAGAGAAGTACAGGGAATAGGCTATTTGTAAATATATCATTGACTCTTTGCATTCATCTAGTTATCAATGTTTATTATATTTGGCAGGAAATATGTATGTAATTGTAGAAATATATATAATTCGTATCGTACATAGCATTTGTGTTGCAAAAGATTCTCATATGATCTGTAGGCAAGTGTGAGAGATTTAGAGACTATCCTGGCACAATGTAAAAGTGGTATGAATATTTATCCTTTGTTTTGCCTCACGAGCGTTTGAAAGGGATGAAACCCAGTCTGTCTACAATTTTGGGCATTTAGGTTTTGGTTACTTTCTGAAAACGTTCTGTGCTTCGAAAACTTTATTAAGAGCCACTGCTCTGACAGCTAACCAAGGCAATACATCTACTCAGATTTTCTCTCAGAGGAGATGCCTTCTGAAATTTTAATTCAAATCACTTGGAAATATAGACTCTGAAAATACCTTGACCCTCCACCCGGGTGATTTCTTTCAGACATCTCTGTCTTATTTGCTTGTCCTGGTTACACTGACTCAGTGCAGCCAGGGTCTGGGTTTTCAGTATCTTCCCTGAGATCGGTCTGTAAACCCTAAATCCTAAACAGGGACAATTTCAAGTCCCGCCAGTGCAGAAATTCAAACCCTCTGTTCTCCAGCCTCCCACCGCAGCCACAACCCAGAGTGAGCCTGCGTCCGTCTGGGATCTGACGGAGCCGTAAGACGTAGGGTAAGACCAGTACTTTGAAGCGCTAGCAACGTTTTCCCTTCCTGGTGATGTGTTGCTATCCTTTTCCTCAGCAGTGGCTGAATGTCAATGGTATTGAATGCCCAGAGCTGTGATTTGCTCTGGTTTGAAAGGCTTTGTAAAAATGTAAGATGCTCCTATTACATCCCAGCCTGACCTATTCATTACGTTGAGTCAGATTCATCCGTACAGAGAACCAACACAAGACTCCCTGCATTTCACAAAGCCTTTAAGAATTACATTGACCGGTTGCTGCGCAGAGGCTCCAGAAAGGCATTTACATGTCTTTTACCTCTCACATCACCAAAGCCCGATTTGAGCTCCACTAAGAGACCTAATTTGTTGGCCTGAATTTTATTGCCTAACAACTCCCCCCCCCAATTAGCGCAGCACCCCATATGACAAAGATGGAAGAGAAGTATAATTATCGGCCAATAATAAACTATTCTTTTTTTTTTTTTTACATTAGATAACCACGTGAGACTAACATGGACAAAGACCAGCCATAGGGGCTAAAGCAAATAATAAATATGTATTTGTGTGAACAGTTCAAGGCATGCAGTCAGGTTTCAAATGGCACCTACTTTCTTTTCTACCTTTTGAACAGATATGACTCAGGTGGACGTTTACTCCCCAAGGAACAATATACTCTCCTGCCCTTTGCTGCAGGTTTTTACCTTCTGAATTTTATTCCACACACGTCCTTTATCACTTCTTCCTTCAAGGGTGTCCATGGCATCTGCCATTAGCGACTGCAGCTGTGGCACCAAGATAAAAATTATCAGTGTGGAATTCACACAGAAATAACTTCTCTAAATACACAGATTAAAACCTAATTAAAAAATCATTTGTACGCTGATGATTTTATTACTCATCTTTCACACAATGAGCCTGCCACCTCATCTTTGCTTCAGCCATTACACTGTATTATTGTGGATATAAAATACTTAACAATGGGAAAAAATCCTCTGGAAAATTTCTATTTAAGCCTATATGTTTTAATGCAGTAAATGTTTATACTTAGTAAAGGAAGACTTGGGTCGTAAAGAATAAAGGCTCCACATTTCATTCTTTAGCTGTCTGGGATATTCTGCGTCGTACATGAATACTTTTTAGTATTTTCTCCCAAGGCTAATGTATCATAATTTAAAGCAGCATGTAAAACCTCACAAGAGGACAACACTAAAGCTGAGATGCTTTTACTGTAGCTGGAAGTAGCTAGCTCATTTTCCCTGCTTTTACTATCCTTTTTCTTTGGCAAACCCTCCCTTCTCCCCATCATTCAGCATAACAGAGCATAAAAACAAGGCTGACAATTTCTAGTGTGAACTATAAAAACAAGCTGTAGGAAAATACTTGCTAATCAGTCCTTAGTGTTAGAGGGAAGGCTAAAGTTCAGGTTAGTTGTAGTATTGCCTCACTCCAGTACCCTTCCAGGTTAGTCATAGCATTGCCTCACCCGTCACCCTTCCCAAACGCTTGAAAATGTTTCAGTTGCTCTTAATTCAGTAACAGAGAGACAAGGGTCGGATCCTGGGTGTCCTCCCGCGAGCAGCCATTAGCATCAGTGTTTAGGAGCAAACTGGGAAAAACTTGTATTTAACAACACCTGTGATCTTGCTGTGCTCTATTGGGTCTATTCCAACATGTTTAGTTGTTAAAGTGAACCCAAACAACAGTCTTTAGTGTCTCTTCCCAAATTAGTTACTCATTACAAGGAACTGGACAGTATAAGCATAAGCATTCATAGAGAAATTCTCTCTTCTTTCTGTACCTAGATGGGCAGCCGTCTAATATGAGTACGTAAGGTGATGAAACTTAAACCATCCGTGTTTAGGCTCATCTGTGCAAGATATAAAAATGCTGCCTTGAGATTCAAGGAGCAGATCTGTATTTCCTCGACTTTACCTTCGCATTCAGGTTTTTGAAGTTAAAATTCTTGGTCTGTGTCCCAACACTGGATAAAGGATACAGGAATTTTCTTTTGAATCTCTAAATAGATTTGTTGTGGTTGGTTCAAGCCTGCTTTCTCTGTGCTTGTGTAGCCATTAAGTTGTATCTTATTGGTCCAAACATTTGATGAAAATTTTTATTTTTTTTTTGGTCATGCATTAGTATTCATGAAAAATAAAGCTGTAAATTTCTGCCTCTGACTTTAACGCAAAAAGAGTCAAGAACCTGTCAGAAATTTTCCATCACAATACTTTTATGACAGATAATCTCCTCCTATGAATCCAGAATAGACACAGCCCAGAGATTAAGGGTATTAAGGGCAGAATGGACAAAGCACAGATCCTGCATCAAACCAGGCAGAGGAGGAACCGGTCAGGGGAAGGGGAGGATTTCTCCATTGCTTTTCTTGGAGTGATTCTCTCTGAAGAACTGGTTGAACAGCACCCACCAGGGCAGGGACCAGGACATCAGTCTGTCACCCCCAAGGGACCGCTCCGACCAAGCTGGGGACCTCACTGCTTTGGGCAAGAAGTTAAAACAAGAAACCTTGCCAATTAAAGTTTCACCGATACTGACATATGCCAGTGAAAAGTGCCCAGCGTGTGTTCTGGTTTTAATTTTTATCACCCAAAATTTTTCACCAGCTCTATTGGTAGAGAAAATGTGCATGCTACAAGAGCGGGCAGTTGGCAAACCACAGTAATTCTCCCAAAGCTGTTCTTTTTTGGAAAAGCCTCTCCAAGGAAAAATGCTGCATTTTTTAAAATAGCTTGTCCTCATTTGATTTTAAATAGAAATAGATTTCTGTGTTTTTAACAAGCTTTCATCTTGATTTATGATGTACAAATATGATGACATTGAAATCACAAACCTTGGAAAAATTTTCTTCAGGGTTTTTCCCCACTTATATTCAACTATTCAAGCTAACCGAAAATCTTTATTTTCCTGGTGTCTATGAATAAATAGTGACTAAAAAGGCCTCAGTTGAGGTTTTCTGTGCCATAGGTTAGGACTATTTATTTAGTTACAGGAAGACTTTTACAGAGAAGAGTTTATACTTGAAATGCCTTTGGGATCCTTGCTGTATCAGTGCAAATCGCACTATTATAAATTCAGTGTGTTTTAAACTTTATACAACTTATACTGTATGTGATAATAAACATTTGGCATCTTTAGCATTTTCTAACTCGCACAATTTAACTGCTTTGCTTGGTCATAAAGTCTTATCTCAGTTTTACCAATATAAAGTCAGAATGACCTCAGAGGAATTACTTTAAATTTTTATTAGTACAAGTGAGATTAGAATTTGGCCAGCTCAGTTTTCTTCATGGAAAAATTTAGGTATCTCTAAAAATGTTGCTGAAGAGTGAGAAGCACATGGAGACAGCATGGTGCTGTGATTCTGAGCCCACGGACATGGCGCAGTTGCCTCTGTAGCATCCATTGAGGGCTGCTGAATCACACCAGTACACCAGTCCTGCAAATGTTTCATCCTGCCTGGACCCCGGTGAAATGAGGAGGATGACAGGCAGGCTGAGAAAATGAGGATCTTTCGCTTGCTCCCTGGATGGTTTGGATGTGCAGACCCAACGATGGGCAGCAATGTTCCGTGCTTGAGGCAGTTGCGCCGAGGTAGGGAAATGGTCCCTACTGGCAGAAGAGGAGCCTGTGCCATGCGGGCTGATGCCACCAGGAAAGGTAAAGCCCATTAATCACTCCCTGGTGAAGCCGCTCTGCAAGGTCTTGCTTGCAGTCTTGTGCCTTAACGCTGTGGTGCCTGAAGTTTACTAAAATATTGTAGCTACAGAACATCCGAGCCTCCATTTGCACACACAGACTACAGTTATATTTTACAACAGGGTGACATGACAAAGAAAAATAAATGAATGCTGAATTAATACATTTTAATGCTCTGGACAGGATAGCTGTTAGAAATTTTCTGCCTTTACTCTTTTAAAAAACATTTTTACCTTGGGCTCGGTAAACAAAGCATATGGGCTTTGGTGAAAGATTTACAATCTGTCACTTAAATCTCCCAGCACGGACCTTCGTTCTGCCCAGTCCTACCCCTGAGAGACCGAAGACCTTTGTCTTGGGTGGCCTAGAGCCTCCTCCAAAAAGCTTTCCAGGGAGGTCAGGCTTATGATTACTACATGACAAGATACAGGCAACAGTGCAATAGCCTGTGCCTAACGTATGATGTACTGAAAATATTGTACCCTGGAGAAAAACCTATCACTGAAATATGTACCAATAACTCAAGACCCTTTAGTCAGCCTTGAAATGTGGGCCTGCTGAAGTTTAATACCAGAAAACTTGCATCAAAAGGAGAATGTCTTTTAATAACACAGTTTCTTTGCAATGTCATTTCCCCTTATCTCGAGCCCAGACTTCAAAGTCTGGCAACCACCTCCTGCAGTTGCAGGCCGCTGCTCGTCTTCCCTAAAGCAAGCTGCTGTGAAGCTTTAATTCTACAGAGCTTAGGAGCTTTGCAGGACTGCAAACAAATGTCAAGGGACCGGCTTTCGGAAAACCAAGAGTTTTGAGTGAGCTGAAGTTGGATCATCAAAATTGGACTGCATTTAAATGCAGGGACTGTGGAGGGACTTTTTTTTTTTTCTAGAATTAAATGCTGAAAATTTGCATGTATGTGAGCTCCCCCCCCCATCAGAAAACCCGACAGCCTCGTGGAAGAATTAACCGTGCGGTACTTTCTGATTGCAGGTAATCGATATATTCAATATCAAGCTATTAATGACTCTAGCCTTGCAACAGCCCTGCTAGTATCACTGCCCTCATTTTACAAAGGGAAAACAAAAGCATAGCAGGTAGACAGGTTTATTCAGAGACAGGGAGCAAGTCGTAGATGGAGCCAGTAAAGAAAATCTTTTCTCTCCTTTCCTCCCTCTCCTCAGCTTTAACTAGATTCGGCCTGTTTTGCTGCAGGTGGCTTCTGATGTTAGATATCTTAAAGTAGCACGATCTGAATAATTGCAATCATTTTCCCAGACTGATTTGGGGAGGTTTGGGGGAAAAGAAGAGGTTTTAAAAATATGCCTACAGATGAGTCATGCTGGTTCTATAAAAGTCATCCTTGCAGGTGATTAGCTCCTCCTCTGACAAGGCACTGCAGTCGGATTTTAAAACTACTTCAGGTCTGCACATTCGAAAAATGACTTCCAGAGCAAATTGCAGCGCAGTGCTCTGCCCCAGCCCTTCCCTCCCTGGCTCCCTGCCTCTAAAGGCCAAAACAAGTATTAGAAATAAATACTTACCAGTTCGGCATCCTGCTGACTGATGTCCTGCAGGTAGGGAAGGGTTGCTAGCTCAGCCATCGCTTGATTAATCACTTGGGACTGTTCCTCGACTCTCTGCAAACGGCCGAGGAGGCTGGCGTAATGCAACTTCTCTATCCCACGTGAACAAGCACAGAGATCGTCCTGTTTTCTCAGCAAAAGCAAGTAGGTTAGAGGAGAGTCGCAGAAAACGCACTTATCCTTTGAGTCCTGTGCCTTGAGGCTTATCATCATACATATTTGTGCTGGTAATACTATAAGCAATATGGCATCCAACACCTTTAAGATAATGCTGCTGACAATCTTTATAGAGGGAAAAAAAAGACTCTCTTTACACAGTCTCTCTAGTAGTACTAGAAAAATAAATATGTAGTCATAATATACGAGAAGGGGAGACAGCAGATAACAAACATGAATGCAATTTTCTCATTTGGAAATGGCTTTTCCATAATCCCCTCTGTTAAATATTATCTGACTTTTATGGATTGCTTTTAAAGTTTCAGTGAAGAGGTTGAGGGAAACCGTGCAGTGTGCCAGCTTACAGTTTGTTTGCAGACTAGGCAAATCCATAGTTTTCAAATATATAACCTTGAGGGACTAAAACCTGCAGAGGTGGTCTCTGATCCTCCTGGCAGATAGGCACATGGTAAATTTTAAGCATGTGAATACAGAAACTCAGCCAAGTGCTTGCATAAAATCTCAGCACCTGCTGAAGTGTTTGATGGATGGCAGCCTTACCACCATATTTTCAAAAGTATCCTGCTGCCAAAAATGCAAATAAGCACCCTACTGAGATTTTCAAAAGCAATTTGGCCTAGATTCCCGACAAGATGTAGCCATTGCATATCTGAATGCTCAGCCCTTCCGAGTGAAATTTCCATTCATGTAATCAGGGTTTTGAATGCATTTAAGTGCCTGAAATTCCAAGACCTGGCATCAATTTTCAAAATAATTTCCATTATTTTTAGTAGACCTTTGTCCTGGCAGTTGCACATGGTGGCACACTGAAGCTGCCATTTACATACGCTTCCAGGTAGGTGATTTTAAGTCCAATTGTATATTGAACAGGGTGAATGGAAAGTTTTGAATGACATCTATTTTTCAATAAATGGTGTCCTGTTTTAAAAATGAACTTCTCTTGGCAAAAAATCTTGATCTTTTGGTTTGACCTTGACCTTGGTTTTGCAGAAATTTGCACTGGGCAAGCATCAAGTGTTATCAAAATGACTATCAACATAGTTCTTGTATCAAGTCTAAGAATTTAGTAACAATGCTGTTCTTGCTTTCTATACATCTTACAAGAATAATAATAATGGAAAAAAGCTTAGTTTTCAGTCTAGAAAAATACAAAGAATCCTGGTATAGTTAATTTTATCTCTTTTAATATAATACCTAATATAATTGTAAAATAGTATAAAAGACAATGCATTGGAGACCAATGGCAGGAATGCAGCTATAATCTGGGAGCTCCAGATATGAAAGCAACTGAAAAATAAAGAGCTGAGCCAATGAACTGGTATTTCCATTAGCTGAAGGAGAGAATCAGGCACTGCACAGGGAAGAGGAGCTCTGGTCAGCAGTTCTCTGGAGTACTGCAGATAGCTCCAGTCAGCTGTGTTTGGAGAGGTTAATTTAAACCCAAGCATCATGGAGCAGAGAAGCCAGCACGGTAGGAGATACCTCTTTTGAGAGAAGTGTGGTTTGATTAGTCTATTAATGAAAATGCCAAGAGCTTATTATTCTTCTCAATAAACATAATGCAGGGCTAAATTCCAAAGAGAGCAAACTGAAAAGGGACGAGATAAAAGAAAATGATAACAGAAGGACCATTGTGTATAAATAGGTACAAATAAGACTGGGGTGGCAATTGGGCTCCTTATAATTCAGGTTGAAGGTCTGCAGTGTTTCACTAAGAGTAGAAAAGGCACAAAGCCTAACTAGTTCTAAGATGTATTTTACTCAATTCATGATTAGGATTTTATGTGACACAAAGTTGTATAATAGCAGGTGATTTGACTTGAGGAGCCAGGAGAGCCCTTCCAGGCCTACCTTCTTATGAACTTCTGTTGACCCACCTCTAAGAAGGGGGACCAGGAAAGCCTTCTTACAAAGTATTTTTATCACTTGGAGAGTCCTTTTCTGAGGACCTGACCTATATTAGTAGGAGACATCAGCAAAAAAAAAAAAACACATTTCTGTGATCTCTGATATGTGAAATTGTAAGTCTGACACAGTCTAGTTAGCAGGGCACTAAAGCAAGGAAAAAACGGAGCCCCATCTCCACCTGATCATCGGTGTTTGAAAGCCAGATAGCCATGTTCCCAGATAGAGCCGCGTGCATTAAAATAAGGAGAAGCAATCAGTTAATGAGAAAGAGAGCTTGTATCACCATGAAATAGTCTCACAACATTTTAGATGCAGCAAAAGGTTTTTCCCTGCTATTCTTGAAATCCGCCCAAAACCTTTTAGTGTAAGCGCTAAGAAAGGAGTATATTGAGTCATCAGCTAAGAAAGCAGGTAAAAATCCTCTCTCATCATGCTGTGTCTGTTGGGGGCTTCTCCAATGATGAAGAAAGTAAAGGCAAAAAGAAAACAATTTTTTCTCTGCTTGACTCTCCAGAAAAATATGAAAGCATGCCACGTAGCTATGGGAAACATATCGGGCATCTGTGCCAACATGCACTCTGTGGACATAGCAATGCTATTTAAGTTTATAGTAGGTCGGAAATAAATAAATAAATAACCAACAGCAGGGGTTTTTTTTAAGGGATTAGGAGAGGTTGAACATTGTCAGAGGTGGCGTTTCAGTGACAATAAAAAAATGCAGAAAGAGAAAGTAAATAACTGCTGCTGGCAGGAGGAAAAAATTCCACGGGGAGCTGAACCACATGATGAGAATTACATGAACTATAGCAGAATTCAAGGGGCTACTAAGCTGCAGTAAAAAACATAATAAAGTGGCCAAGCAATCAGATGAAGATGAAACCAGCTCAAGTAGGCACAGTGGAGGTTAAGTAAAGAGCAAACTTAAATGGAGACTTCAGTGGAAAAGAGTTGGCTCCTTTAATAAAGAGGAAAGATACACATTTGAGGAATCAGGTAGAAAAGTAACCAACAAATGCAGTATGTGGAGTCACAGTTGCACCCTGGTTAGAAAGGCACTAACATTTTTAAGACAATAAATGATTAAATTATGATGCTGTTACTTTCCAGATGGGTCTCGCCCCTGTTGTCTGGTATTCCAAGGAGAATTTAAAGAAATAAGTAAAAATGAGCAATTGATGGACTTTCTCTTTAGGACTTTATTCTTAATGGGCAGCCTTGCCTGAGGCGAGGGTCCTTCTGACAGAGCTTTCCCCAGAAAACTTTTTGCTGCACGGATTCCCTTTAAACACACAAACAAACAGAAAAAGTTGTTTATCCCCAGAGGCATCTTTAAAGACCTTCCTTCTAGGAGAGCAATAAGATCCTGGTGCCTGAGGCTCAGCCCTGGGACATCTTCATTCCTCTGACCTTGGGATGAAAAGGCACCTCCAAAAACCAGATCATCCTGTTCTGGATGGAGCTTGCCTGCTATTGCTAAATGCCCGGCATTAACAACCCGAGGAAAGACAGGACAGGTTTTCATTGCAAAAAGGAGCTGGAGAGCATGTGAGAGGTGTGAATCATGTGTCCTTTCATGTATTGAGAATTTTGGGATGATACCCCCACTTTCTGATTTTCTCTATGCTCAAGAAAGGAGTCATCCGTTTTGCCACTTCTATTTATAAATAAAGTTTAATTGCTGAATGCTAGGAGTGCTAAAGAAACAGAAAAGCAAAGTGGCTGGTCAGCCTGGATTTAAAGCAGGATCTGTCATATCCAGTACGCGTGGCATGTTTAACCATCGGCTTTAAGTGCACCACTTCACAAAAATCTGGAATGCCCCCCAGTAGTTCTTCTTTTCTATTGTGGAGTCTTTACCGCTATTTTTCAGCTCAAAATCTGAATGAAGTTGTGCCTTGCAAGCAGCTCTGTAGTGTATTGCAATAACAAGCGGAAAAAAATCCATCATAATGTTTCTTTAATGCCCTTGGTATCCTCCAGAAAATGTGTGTGCTGAAATCTGTATGTAGTAAACACTTTCCCTCTACTTAAAAAATAGACAACAAAACAGTGAGATCTGTAAACATATGCATCATGCTGTGAATCATATGGTAGGTTTTGTTCACCTTTATAGTACGAGCAGTCTAATAAGCCCCTCTGGCCACTGGTTCTCCTGTTGAGTAGTATCATGTGCCATCGACATGGGACTACAGCAGGAGAAAGGCAAACTGGTGTGTACAAAGCAGCAGAAATTACCCTGGTGAAATCAGTTGATAGAATAACCACTTGTCAGTGCTGGTAATCTCGATTGGAATACGAGTAGCTGAAGGTCTGACTGATACACATTTTTTTAAGGCACATACAATAACCTTTGTGTCGTGGTCTGTATTTCTGGGTAGATGAGGTTTATGGCATTTCCCCACCAGCAGCAGATGATGCTGCGTGGGGACCAGACTGCGACATCCTCCGTCACATGCTTCTTGCTTTACAATACACAAATGCCCCCTTGATTTAAATGGGACTGGCTGTTTTTTATTGAGAAAGGGGGGCAATAGAAAATGCTTTGCTTTTTTAACCTTTAACTTTGCGTCTTACCAAGTGGTGAGTGTATAAATCACATCATTAACTCTAAGTTGTGTAGCTGCAAAACTGAGGTGCAAGAACTGACTTATATTGTGTTGCCATGGCGTAATAAGCTCTGCTTTAGCACTGAGATATTTTTGTCCAAAAAAATCTGATTAGGACAAGCATTTTGGATTGTATGCTTGCGTCTGCAAATGAAGAAGAGAGCAGAAAGGAATGTTTGTTATATTAAAAAATATATTCTTTTATCTTCTTAAAGTAAGTTGTAAAGCCAGAGTCTGTACCTGAATGTTGTCTTCTGGAAGCTTTTAATTTAGTTTGTGTGTGATGGAAATACATTGGAATTGTATTTCTAGTTGAAGAAAATTTTGGAATACTTTCAAGGAAGCAAAAGTGGCCAAATCTCTGCCAGGCCCATAAAGAGATTTTAATCAGCAGTAGCAGAGCAGTTCTGGCTCTGTGCCTATCTGTATTATCAGGTATAATTGGCTTTGTCATTTGCTCTTTGGGTCAGAGGTTCTGTCTTGCCCGGATCATTCAGGGCTATGAAAACTGAAGAGAAAGTGAATATGTTTCCACTGATAATGGACGTGGAATTGGCAGCTGCTTGTTCTAACTCAGTGATAATTTCTTCTGTCTTGGGGCTTTCCTCCTCTCCATTAAAGCTCCCATACTGACTCCCTGGTGGCTGCTTATAAATCTATAGGACCACGATTCAGGCCTGTTATCCCATTCTTGCTGCCGCTGGAGGTGGCTCTTGGGTAGACCTTGCCTCAACCACGTGGCTGCTATGCTGACCTCCTTGGAAAAAAGGGAAGTTTGCTGGTGACTTCTGTGGTGCTGGGATTTCACCCTATATTTTTGGGAGCCCTCTTCTGTTTCAGCAAGAATATTTAAATGCATGAGGTCAGGTCTAGAGCCGGTAGAAAATATTGCTGTGTAGGAGCAGTGTAAATTCATACAGCTAGTGGGGATTGACTTGAGCAATCCTAACACACCACTCTGCTCTCATCTCTTACATGAAGAGTTTGTTTTCTTTTCCCTGTACCCTGGGTACCAGATGCCATGTATCTCTGCTTGAACCGTGTGGTCCTGTTCCTCCAAGTTCGTTTACAGAATAGGGCAGCTATGGGAAATTCAAAAGATATCTTAGTTCAAAGTTTTTTCTCTTCCTGGTACTCTTTAGAAACGGAATAACTGCAATAGAGGCATCTCATCTCTAAAAGCTCTATGTTATACCCAAAGAGAGAGCTCTGGGCTGAGAAAAATTTTAAAAATTGGAGTTTTACTGAGGCTTTCAGAAAGATTAGGATTTTGTTCTGTATCCAGTACCCACCCCCCGTCTGTTTATACTTCCAGCTTCTTAAATGTCCGAAGTGCAATGCGCACGGCAATAACAGATATTTCACTTTTGCAAAGATGCCACTTCTATTAGCCTGCACATCAATAACTCGGGCTTTTGGTCATCCAAAGCCAATAGCACAGGGCTTCAGGAAAGAACTGGAAAGAAGTAGCTGTGTGTTTCCTGGGGGACGTCTGCCCTCCGCCTGCTCCACCTGCCTCACACCGATATAGATGCCTTATGAGCGCCCATTTTGGCGAAGCACTGAGCACCTTTAGCTCCCACTAAGCATGTGAGTTCAAGCACTTACTGTTGTTTCAGCAGCTGCTCTCTGAGACTAAAGGAGATACAGCTTCCCCAAATATCTAGCTAATGTTTCTTCCTTGCTAGGGGGTTGCTAAGTAGCAGTTTTTGTCAACCTCCTATCTGGTATCAAAACCTAAGAATATAAATCCTGTGATTTGCTAAGACACCCCTGACGAGGAAATGGCTCTGATTCCTTCAACATACAGAAAGCTAAAAAACTGTTATTGCTAGGGAAAAAGCGTTAACATTAGCATTCATAATCTGGGGAGGAGAGGCTTCTTCCACTTATTTTCAGGAGAATAATTTAAGAATTGCATTAAAACAGTCTAGTCTACATGCAAATTTGATTTTTGACCTTTTGTGCTAATCAAAAGCCATGGTGCTAAAAAGCTGTGTACATTATTGCAGAAAGTATGGAGTAGAATTAACTAATATACCTTCAATATGGTTGTAACAGATTTGAAGGTTATTTCACATACTTGACTACATAGGGATCAGGATTTAAGTCACTAGAAAAGCTTCAAGTAGCAATTATTAACTCTTGATGGAGATCCTGGTGATATGTGCAGTATACTATGCGTATTAAATATAACGACTCGTTTTGGCGGTTATGTGAAGTAGGGATATAACCTAATAGGCCATAAAGATTTGAGAAAATTCCATGCAACGTGATTTTTAAATAAACTGGGTACACTGTTAGAGAATTAGGGCTACTTTTTAAAAGTATAGAAAACCCAGTTGAACTCTGTTCCTAATGCAATTCACTGAGCACTTCTGGACACAGGAGGAGCGTGTGCAGAGTGAGTTACCCACCAGAAAGCGCACGTCGTTCACAGACGCACAGGCTTCTGCTGCCACACAAAGTACACACCAGAAAGTGAATTTTATACTCACGGTTAATTTGGTGCTTCTTATAAAATCCATTACCGGCACGATCTTTTTCCCAGTGTTATCCCAATATCTTTTCGTTTCTTCTTTTGTGAGAGGACTGAAAGGTGCTTTCCGGTCTAGGAAATGAAATCACAAAACCATATACTGTGTTTATTCACATACATTTTCCATAGAGGATCTAACAAGGTGACGGGTAAACTGGAGGGGGAGAGAGGAGGATGGGGAGAGCTGCCTGGACAGTCAGGCCTGCCGGCACAGAGAAATGGGTCCCGAGAAAGCCCCCGACCCCCCTCATTTAGCAAGGATCAGGGAGGTCACCCCTGAGCTATCACAGCTATTAAGCAAGTTGGTGTACCTGAAAAGATTGGCAGTTTTCTGCATGACCACCGTTCCAAGATTTTTCCTATATGTTTGTTTCTGAAACCCAGAGTCAGTAGGTACTGCTGGGGAGGCAGAGACGGCCACTCAGCTGTCTGCGGCAAGATGTGAACTCCATGAAGATCTGAAATAGGGAAAGGAAAATAATTTCCACTGTCGCATTGCTTTTCGGTTGCAAGAGAAGTTACTTTTTTGGAGGAAAAAACGGGAAGTCTGAGGAGGAGTGAAATGTAATCCAGAAAGCTTGCCAAAACAAAGGTGACCAAACCAGCCCATCCAGCTATAAACTGGGTTTTGAAATTCCAGACTTTGCAACCTTTTTCATCAACAGTTTAAATTTTGCTGATGCATAAGATAAATCATGTTCTTCCCATTTATGCACTTTTCAATGCTGATCATCCAAAGCATTAATAACTCAACACTTCAGTAACATAACATCCTGATCTTTTAACTGCAAAAGAGCTGGTTTGTTGTTCCTGGAATTTATGAGGTTTGATTACCTACAGATCTGTGCTTTTACCATCACCACCACCATAATCCCAGGCTTCCTGCATGTCCTTTCTGATCCCCCTGTGCTGTGCCTTGTCCAGAGTTTGCCACTGTCGCTGCCAAACCCCCTGTGTATCAGCTGAGTCGGTCTGCCCTGACCTCAGCGAGGACAGATGTTCAGAGCAATTGTATAAACCACCTTTGCTTAGGGAACCAGACCGGTCCTTTCCTCCCTCCCCTTCCCCTGCAAAAAATAAACCTAGATTGAATGTCAGTGTCACTTTTCGCAAAGGAGTGCTCTGTTTTCAGTGAGCTCTGCTTTTAAGATGCCAGGCTGTGCGGTCACAGTGACAAATGGAGAACCCCACTCAGAGCTCTCCGGACTTACCCCTATATAAATCAAAGCGAGTGGACCTGATATTTCCCTTGCAGCATGTTCTGCTTCTGATGGATTCTCAATTTTGTGACAAACTGCATTGTATACTTGGATTTAAATGCGTATCTGCTCCTTTTCCTTGGGAATAAGGAAAACTTCGAAATCAGTTCAGTCCTTACACTCTGGCAGAACTTGTACTAAAATTAGACGGATGATTGTTACAGAATAGGCAGGTTATTTAAAATAACATGTTTATGAGATGTCTGGTATTTCACACCCACTGTTAAAATGGGGCTTAGCTCATTTTTTTAATTGCACCAATGTGAGATACAGACCTGCAGGTCGAATGTTCAGTGGTACCACAGCAATATTGAGCTAAACTTGTTGCTTGTGATGGCTTTTTTGGTGGGCAGTGTGATTTTAGGTCAGATCTGAATAGATAGGTTGAGGAACCCCTACTAGGTTGACTTCATCTAACACTGTTCTGAGTTATCTCAGCATCAAGGACAGAAAGGAGGGAGGTCGGGAGAGCTCTTGCCTGTGTGAGACCTCTCACATCGCTGCTTTCTCAAAAGCCTGATACCCATATTGGTTTTTCTTGGCTATCTATCCCATTTAATTCCTAGAAACCTTGGTATCCCAGAGCCTGCAATCAGAGAAGTTTGTGTAAAATGGAAGCAAGTCTTTTAACCAATAGATTTTTGTAAACAAACATATTTGAGGGGAGAACTGGGTCTATTCAATTTGTTTTATAATTGACTGAAGTACTATAGGACTGGGATCTTTTACCCCCCCCTTTTTTTTTTCTTTCCCTTATTGGCAGGAGTGAGAAAATGACTGGTGACGCTTTCGGAGTCATTCAGTGATTTATGCACACACGCTGAATTTCAGTGCAACATTTGCACACTTTTGCTGCTTATGTGTTCCTGAAGTCTCACTTTTCCTGTAAATTGAGGAGATCGTGAAATATGAATTTATCTTTTTAAAAATCAGATTCAGGGAGTTTTATTTTGTGCTCCTTTTAATGCCAATACTTTGGTCCCTGGAAATTCTCCATGAAGTCACATCAGCAAGTAAATTGTAGACAGGGATTTTACAGCCTCTCTGATAGATAAGTAAGTCCTCATTTTCCGTCTTTGAAGAACCCCAAAGCTAACACCAGAAACCCAATACATGAGTGGTCTGCAACTTGCAAAACATAATCTAGTTTTATACTGGTTTCCCAAAGCAAAACAAAAATGAACGAAACAAGTTTACTTGTGTTAAATATTTGCACAGTATTGTGGTAAACACTTTGTTTCCTAATTCCTATTTGTGTTTTTCAAATAGATCTTCTTTTCCTCCCCAAAGAGGGAATACAATGTGTATTCTTTTGGAAACGTTATTTAGCTGCAGAGTGCTGGGGCTCAGCGGTGCTGCAAGGACAAAGCCATCATCTCTGACCTGGGTGTAACTCTCGTGGGGGGTGGGGGGAAGCTACGCATCTACTTTGTGTGATGAGGATAGAGGCTTTCCAGAATTTGACCTGAGAAATGTACTTTTCCCTTTATGTTTCTCAATCACCAACTCAAAGCCAAGCATTATCAGGGTCAACTATGTTCCAGGTCACCAGGTTAATGATAGTAAGCGATGCCTTTTATCCCCCTGCCTCTCTTTTGCCAAAATGTCATGCCCATTCCTCTTGAAATAAGGCTGTGGTCACTAGAATTTAAGTGTCTGTTTTCTCCAGGAGATGCTACTTGAGTTCACTCTACCAGGAGATGACAACGGGCTCCGCAAAGCCCTTGTTCACTCTGGATCCTACTTGTCTTCAACAGGCTAAAGGAAACCTGGCTGTCTATTCCCCTCCCTGCAGCTGAGATGCTCTCAAAGGTGGTGGTCAGTCCATTAGTGTTCACAGAAGGGAGGATATTTTTGGGAAGGGAAGGTCCTGCCGCAGAGATGACCATCAGAGACTGATGGAAATCCGCGGAAAAGGGAACGAACGCAGGTCTCGCTGTCACCACCATACACTGCAAATCCACCTTTGAACAAAAGATTAGTTGCAATAATGAAATTCAACAACTGAAACATGAGGCTTCATGGATAAAAATCATCTTTATGGGATTTGCAGTGTAAAGTCTGTGCTTCGCCTAAGTACCAATTTGATTACCTAAATCATGTGCAATCACAGAGCAAATCTCAGAAGTTAATTTTCCCCCCAGAAGTGTAGAAACGTAAAGGCTCATGCTCCAGACTCTCTCAAACTCTTTTTGTCAGCCGTACACACAAACATTATGCAGCGCTTAAGAGCATGTGAAATCTGCTGTTACCTGTATATATGTGCTCCACGTAATCAGGGTGCTTTTTAGCAAACATGTCCTTTATCTTGTTTATTTTGTCAGCCTTGACTTCTGTCACAAATGGTGTGTACATAACCGAAAAAGATTCTTCTCTAGTGATGGCTTCTTCAATCATAGCCTAAAAAAGGCAAAGAAATGACACATTTCACGTTGGTTAACGGCTAGTTAAAAAAAAAAAAAAAAAAAAAAAAAGAAAAATAATTACTTTCACAGATGATATTTTCCCTTTAGTAATTGCACAGTCATGCAAAGATAACATATTTTGGTCTTGAATATTAATTAGAGGGGAATTTAAATTAGTTCCAGAAAACACTGCCTATCTATACTCAGAAAATCAATTTAATGGAGAAAGAACATTTGTAAACAGTTTTCAGTGCAGCGAGCCTATGTCTTCAATGAGGAGAAAAGCATTAGACAAATTATCTTTTAGATGAAAAGAAAAAGTGATTCCATGCTCTCTGAAGGTCACATCTTTCATCTGAGGGTTTTATTCAGTCCTTGGGAGCTGGTTAAACAATACTAAGCATTCATATTATCCCTTGGGTTGGCATGAATCAGACACTGTGCCTATATGGAATATTAGTCTTAAAATATTGCATTTAAACACCATTTGCATTAAGAGTAAAATTCACTCCTGTGCAGAGGGCAACACGAAGCTTATGAACCTTGTCATCCCTTAAAAATGACTCAAATGATGCATTGTGCTGGTCTTATGCAGAGAGGTGGATTTTACACTCAGTGGACCCCAATGAACTGGGGCCGAAACTGCCAGGAGGAGCTACCGGCCTGGAAAGAGCCTTGCTCGGTGCTCGTATCCATCAGTGCAAGGGAGGCTGAGCTGCAGTTCCTCCTGGGTTGGGGTTTGGGTAAGACCACGTTCGGCGCTGCGTCGGCTGCATCTGTTACTAGCAAAGATTCCTTCCTGACAAGGACAGTCCTTTCTGGAAACCGGGGAACTGCAAGGCTTCCTTAATGCACCTTGGCAAAAGCGTAAACATGGTTAATAGTGACAATACTAGCACAAGCTTAACAGAGATGGTCAGAAAAGCATGAGAGGAAAAGAGATATATTTTTTAACAGGGTGTATGAATCTCCCAGATCGCCTTATACACCGAAGTGATTCACAGAAAGTATCGTCACGGGACTAGCTTGGTGTTTTATTGACAAGTCCTCACTTTTGTTCTCCAGTCTATCCTCCACCTGTGTAAAATTATCCAAGACGTAGTGTGCCTCCGTGAGTCATTTGTCGAGCTGGCGACTGCTCCCACCAACCCACAACGGAAGGCTGAGAGTGCCAATTAGTTAAGTATCTATGTCCTTCTCCTTAATGGCTTCAGACAACAGGTCTTCTGATCTGGTCTTATGGCAGTTTATTTCCATCCTGTTTATTGGTATGGGGTGTGCAGAAATACCATAGAAATGCTATAATTGTTTTGAGCAGATATTGGGATAGGCTGCCATATGTGTACCCTGAGTGCTCTTACACTGAATACTCTGCCTGGATGTCGAGGGTGTCACTGGGGATTTGTTTATACTTTAGATTGCTATATTTAGTCAGCCCATTATCCTGCATTTACTGGAATGGAAGCAGTCTGGAGTGGGCAGTATTTAGCCCTGGAAAATTAACAAGCTTCAAATGTGTGTAATAGTATCATGACCACCCGGGGCTGTAATAACGTTCCCCCCCGGTGAGGAGGAGTTCCAGCTTTCCACAGGCACAGCTGTGTTATCCGTGGTTAATGCCACAGATCTGGA
Organism: Platalea leucorodia; assembly: GCF_965183815.1. Taxonomy (NCBI): domain Eukaryota; kingdom Metazoa; phylum Chordata; class Aves; order Pelecaniformes; family Threskiornithidae; genus Platalea; species Platalea leucorodia. The sequence continues at coordinate 3,848,039 of NC_138830.1, read as the reverse complement.
GGTATCAGACCAGAAAATAGCAAGTGTGTCCTCCTGCCAAGAGCTCAGGGGCCCATGAATGGATCCGCGCCCGTTCCTCCCTGCGGGAATACTTACCAGTCTGCACTGATTTATAGGAAAGTGATTTTAGGATTTCATATTTCTATGGACTTTAATTATCTTGTTGTTCAGGGCCCTTAGAGGATCAGTAGCAAAAGCAATGGTACCAATCTAGCTTTCCAAGGTACCTTTTTAAAAAAGCAGAGGCCTACTTGTTCAAGTCTTTGTGAATTTCATGTGTAAATATAGGCACAGAATTAGGTCAGCCTTATTTTGTGTGAGATGTTGGGTATTCTGCTTACTTTCTATAGCTTGGCAGACATTTCCTAATCTGGATTAATATGAGCATGTGAATGTGGTTTTGGGCGTATCCATACACTTCAGATTTAAAATACATGGAGTGAGGCAGTGAGATGAAAACACGAGCGGCTGGACCAGACAGGCTCTATATTCTGCCTGCAAAGTTCACCTTTGCCTTTATTATCCTCAAGAACGGTTCAAAGTCACGCCTATAATATCATTGCATTGCCATGTAGCCATGGCCACTCTGCACAGCATGCAAGTAGCGACTAGCTCAGAGGGCAGTAACGGTACAATGTCAGCCAACAGGGAAAAGAATAGATCCGTAGTTTCTGGTCAATACTGCTACTGAAGGTATTATTATTACCCAAGAGCATTTTTTTTCCCCAAGCTACTGACCCTGGACATAGATGCTATTTGTTTTATTATCCTCTTGGATTTTTACGGGGTAAAGTCTTTAAGGATATAAAACTTCAGTCCATAAAAACTTTGGAGGAGAAAACTTTATATGATGAAATCCCTAAGGATTTTTCTGCCTTTATGCACTGTCCCTACCCGTGGGTGAATATTTGGCAATGTGTCCAGAAAACAGGGATGTCTACAGAACATCATCTGTCGTGCTGTACACCATGCAGCTACTCAAGATACAGTCACACTGTGGAGAGGATTGCAAGGGCTCCAATGGACTTTCAAGAGTCCTTGCAGAGAGGACAGGACAACTGTTTTTTCCCATTTGCACGTGTTTTGGTGTCTTTGCATCCGAAGGGTCCTTTCTGCAATGTCCTCTCAGACACACCAGGGAGGATGTTGCTGTTCTGGCCTTGGAGTGGAAGAAGTGGCAGGTTCTTTCATGAGTATGGGCGTAGCTGCTAAAGTGATAAAGATGATGAAGAAAGATGACTTTTTTTTGCATATCTTGCAAGTGAGCTCTGCAGTGATATCTCATCACATGGTGCTACACTCCAACCTTCAATTCCAGCAGTTAGAAAAAGTGAAGTCCTTGAGATGACCTAAAACTATAAGAAAGAGCTCCTCTAGCAATGTACAATAATGTAAGGACTACGATGGACATGAGTCCACTGAATTTGGTGGTTTACCTTAGCAGCGGACAAAATCTATTGCTTCAGCAAAGATGCAAGGACTCACTCAAGAAAAGGCTGCAGAGTAATCTGATGATAGGGAAGATTTCTTTTTGTAGTTATGGGACTGACTCATGCTCTGCTATGTCAGGAGGTTTATATCCCTGTTTTGGAAGTGTGGGGAATCAGAGAAAGTCTGCAGAGAAACCATCTGGAGACAAAGTGTCTCAAGGAGTATTTATATTGTCAGCACTTCTATTAAAATACCAATTAATTCCTTCATGAAACACAAGCATCACAAGGTTTGAGGGATGTACTTTGCTATCACGACAATTAAAAAGCCAAAAGACATGCCTAAACAACAAACTTTGTTTTGATCAAGGGTTTAAACATATATTTGACCCAACAACACATACTCCTCTTCTCTGAGCACCTTGGTTCTGCCACACTCTTGCATTCTACCACATCTCGTAATGTTACATTTCACAGACCTTTTAATAAAAATTAAACTTTAGCCTAAACAATCTCATATTGTCCCTTCAACACCCACTAAAATTCTGTTAAGAGCTCATAAAATGAATAGGTAGATGCACAAGAAACAAAGCTTTCCCGTGCCAACTTTTGATGGCAAATGATATAACTACTTCCATATTTTTTATGAAACTCTTGCCATTTTGCCTGCTTAGAGCAGACATAGAAGAAGAAAAATGGCACTGTAGCAAAAAATTCTTCATAAGAGTGACAGTAGCTTTCCCTGCTACAGTCCCTAACCTTAATCCTCTTTAACTACAGAAAGGTTTAATTTGGAAAATCCAATTATCTTGACATCTAGAATTAGCCAAAAATTTAGATATCTTTCTAGTGCCTTATCTTGCAGCTGCAGTGCACACTCAGCCACTGTCTCATTTACAGTACAGCAGGAATTGATGCTTTTATTGATGATTTTTATTAATGCAATGGTATCAGTCAGGGTAAAGCCATTAGCCTCTTCTATGAACTGCTTCCACTCTTAGGCTGGTAGTTAGAATTATGGGTGCACTGTGGTGCAACCTATGTGCTTTTCTCTATATCTTTCCAACCATAAAGAAGTATCTGGCAGCCCTGCCACTAAGTCTGTTGCTGTTGTGATATGAATATCTTCTCACCAGCATGATCTTCTTACATCATTTTTTTTTTTTTTTCTGCGGGAAAAATAAGTAGACAGAATGCCAGAGCATATCCTTTTCTCAATATGTTTATGGTATGAATAAATCATGTATTATACAATAGATGAGAACTTTCTGCTTATCTGCCATGTAATGCCTCCCCATTAATGTAGGTCACATCAAATATCAGCTTATTTAGGTTCTTAAGTTATTAACGTATTTAAGTCGCTGCGAGTTATTTTGTATGCGGTATATTTTGAAAGCGGATTTGCAGAGCGCCACAGCGATAGATCCGTGTATTCTGCTGACTTCTGAAAGGCAGAGGCAGACGTATTGCAGATGGGTTTCCTTAGGCTTCAAGATCTGTTTGATACTCGGATAAGTATCTCTTTATGTTTTGGGAGAAAAGAAATCCATGCTTTATATCCTTCCAAAGAGATCACTATTCATTAAAGAAAAACCCCGGAATACATAAAGTATGGAAAAGGCTGGAGGCTGCTCTTGAAACTCCCTGTCCATGATGCCCGCAGGTGGGAAAGCAGGGACTGAGCTCAACTGTGGAAATACAATTCTAGTTTGGGGATCTCTCTGCCCACAAGCCTGTCCTCCAGTCTCACAAACTCACGTGCACGGAGACTTTGCCACGGGAGTCCTCAGCTCTTGTATCGCTTGCTGCCAACGGAGGATCTTACCCTTTCATTGCAGCGTGGGGTAAATGTGAAGGATTTCAGTGTTTCTTTGCTACGGTGGAGCGACCCTGAGACCAAGGAAACGGGATATATTTGCTTTGTGGGGCTGGTGGGGAGCGTTGACAAGGTGAGTCCCTGTTACTGCTAGAATTACGGTTTGTTGCCATCGGTAGCTACCGTGTGTATCCGTACCAGGCAGGACCTCTAGCTCCAAGCCTCCCTGCAGAGGTGGCCTCTGGCCTGGGCCACCTGCCCCTGTCCCAGCCGGGGCCTCGCGGCTCCCGGGGACGCTGTGATGTGAGCAGAGCCGGTCCAGCGGAGCGAGCCGAGCTCCCGTGCATAGTCAGCGTGACCGATGCGCTGTGCTGTAGGCCCTCGGCCACCCAGCTCGCTGCGGTGCAGACACGCTTCCTTGGCGTGGTAACCGAGGCAGACATAAATCTGCAACGGGGCAGTGTGGTAGTGGGTGCAAACATCAAAGAACTACCCTCGTGAACAGGCCAATTATCTTCTACATGAAGCTGTTGGCCAAAAATATAGCTTTTAACCAGTTTTGTTAATATTGCCCCTTTCTTAAGGATAAGAGAGTTTTCATAGTGAAAAATACCCGAATTGCAGTAAGGCAATTCACTGTGACTGCTCTGCGCAGCAGGACTGCCCTTCCAGCGCTGGGAGAAGCCTTTCGCCATCACAAGCCCCCGGCGGGGGTTGGGTCAGCTCCGCACGGCTCCCGCTGTGTCAGGAATGGGTCACTGTTTAAACAGCAGGGTTTTTTTGTGAAAGGGGATTATAAACTGTGCTCAGTTGAACAGGTTTGGTAGCCTGGGCTCAGAGAAACACCTTAACTCAGACAGGCAGAGCTAAAGGTTGAGCATTGCTGAGTGCTTTATGTGAATGTAGTGGGAACCACTGGCCAACACCTGGATGCTGCAGCCATCCAGTGATTCAGGAAAGTGCTTGAGAGACTGGGAGTGACCCTGGCTGGGAAATACTCCTGGGAGAAATGTGGGATACTTGCTGTAGGGGCTTTTCAGGGCTTTTAGCCCAAAAAGAGAAAAAAAAAAGAAAAGGAAACTAAAATGCAGAAAGTAACTGTCCTTCCCAGCACTGAGCTCAACAAATTTTAGGAACGTGACTTAAATGTGAAGAGATGAATCAGACAGCCAGAGATGGTGACTGATGTGCTTAGCCTGTAAAATGGACAGTACTGTTCAAAGGGGCAGCGAAAAATCATGCCTGAGTCATTGCAATAGCAAACTACTTTATGTGGCTGAATGGCTGCTAATTTAGTAGAAGACAAGTTGACTGTATATAGAGATGTTTCTGAAAAGCGACTTTATCTCTTTTTGTGTGATGTCCTCTGTAGTTCTTCAAGAGCAGGTGTGCAGAGGGAAAGCCACACAACCAGTAACAGTCCTGGGAACAGCACAAACTCCTGCCTGTAGGTTCATCTGCCCAAAGAAAGGAGATGGTATACAAAAAAAGGATGAGGATAATGACTGTGTAACTTCTTAAGGAGCTTTGCAACACAAGGGAACAATACGGGCCTGAGACCAGCACAAAATGGCTGGGTTTCTATGCTGATTTCTCAAGTTTCTTTTGTAAATCTTAAGGCTCTGCTTTGCAACCCAGTAAAAGCCAGAATGAATTGAAAATTCCATTTGTGAAATATGCACATTACTTCTGAGCTGCCCTGTAGGGTTTTTTAAATGGCCTGGAGCTTTGCTGGCCAGGTTGTTCCTGTTGAACATCTTTGAGACATGATTTATGGGCCTCTGCTAACAGTTAAAACCCTAATTAGGTTGGTATTTTGTTTCATATTGGGATTTCAACAGCTACCAACTACAGCAAGGTATGTGTTGCCTATTAGATTCAGCTGGTATTAAATAAATCCATCTTTCCTGAAATTAGAGACAATTAATCCATCTGTTTTAATAATTGTGACATTTAAACTAATAACTTCTCTTATCATGTAAATATAAGTATGATTCAAGCAACAATTATTCTACCGTGAATGATCTGGTAGCAGAAAAATAGAAGTAGGTAGAAAATATGTGGAGGTAGATATTATTAAAGAAGAAAGAATACAAGAAAAATGTTAAATTCCTTGGTTTTGTACATGTAGAATTGTTTCTGGAATGGAAATATCAGCAATAACAACAGCAATAAAAAGCTCCCAAATCAGTATCAACGTGATAGAAACTCTCTGTTATGTTATTTTATTTGCCTTCTCAATCCAGTTTTCAATTACTCCATATTTTTACTACTGTACCTGAGAGCAGTATGAAGCTAATTTTTGCAGCTGAGAGTTATATCTTACAAATAGTGTATTCCGAAGCCAGACCAGTCTGAATCCCTGAAATGGCATACATAGGAAGAGGCTCATTCTATCCTGAAAAAATGTTAGTAATTTTAATTTTAACAAGTTGCTTCAGCCGTGATGCAATGAGAACACAGGAAACCCATGAACTGGTCAGAAGATGCACTGAGATAATCTAGATACCAGTGCAGTGTCTTAAGAACGAGCTGATCTTCCTGCTTATGGGCCAAAATCTTCTTGTTCTTCTAATGTGCAGGATGAGGAAAATCATTACTTCCCAATTTTCCACCAGAAAATTAAAAGCTCAGTGCTTCAAGGCGAGTGTTGTCCTTCAAAATGGCCATAGATGCAGAAGACGGAGGATTTCCTATTGGTTTTTATGAAGAGGGATAAGAGAAATATTATCTCTTTTCTGACATGAGAAAATTAAAAATTAATTCTTAAAGCAACAACAAGCTCCGCAGACCTCTGAGGCAATATGGACTTACGCATATTAGGCACTTACTTCTGCCTGTACACACAACAGTCATTGACCTCAATGGGATTTTCCCCCAGATTTGATTAAAGAAGGGACTTTTCTGCAGTGAAGTGTGGCACAGCATGATCTGCTAAAATAGCCTCAAGAATTAATGAGGAATACATTTTCTCAGCGATATGATGGCCAGGCTGCCCAGAGAGGCTGCCTGTCAGCTCCTATCAGTCATTCCATTAGGAGGATTGCAAAACATCCCTGCCGTTGCCAGCTTGGAAACCTCACGCTCCATCGCAGGACACGGGTCAAGCGTCAGCACGCAGGACGGCTGACGGGCCTCGTTGCCGGCTGAGACTGCAGAGGAGGTTTTGGCTACGAAGAGCCTTTTCCTTTTAACTTTCTTGCCTTGGATCGTCACCCCGCAAGGTGTGAGATAAAGCTGAGCTCGAAAGGAGTTGACAGCGTTCATCGCTGCACTGTAGGTGTTCAGGCACCTTGCAGGGCTGGGTTATCATTTGCTTTATTGTGTGATGTTTGTATCGCTCTGTGCTTGCAACAGCCCAGATTTTTGAAATGGAGGCACCTGATGTTCATAACAGCAATGAGAGAGCAAAACAAATGCCTGAATACCCAAACCTCTGTGTCAGCCAATGCATGTGCTACTGGAAGCTTTCTCTGTAGCGTTGAGTTTAGCTAACAGAAATATTCTCAGAGACACAAGTTCGTGAGCTCTGCGTGCAGCAGTCACAGAGCCAGTATCTTCAGTGTGCTAAGAGCAGCTCTGTGATGGCTGCAATCTTGGCCAAAACACTGGGGTTGAACTGGAACTAAAGCTAAAAGCCCAGTTTGCTCCAATGCAAATGAAAGGTCTCCATTTGAGCTGTAGCAAATACACATTGGCTACATTATGGAATTAAGGCTTTTAGTACAGATGGTTATGGAAGTGTACAGATCCACACCTACAAATTTTGAAATGCCTTCCTGGGGTTCTGTTAGTTTCTGCAATGTATGCGTTGCTGGTGCAACGGCACTTAGTGTAAGACTTTGGCTCGATGGGATTGACTTTGGATATAAGTGCATAATGGACGCTAGAGCCAAACCTTCAGTATAAAATAGGCCACATGGTTTTCATAATGGAATAATAAAAGCAATTAAATTTGTAGCGTGCTAATGAGTTAAGCCTGAGATGTTTATAAATTAGGTAATAAAGGCACTTTATAGTAGGATGGCTGTGCCAGATACTGGTGGAATCAGGCTGTGACTTTCAAGATGTTTGCAAAGTTCATGTTTGACAACCGTGGGCATTTTTGACATTGTAGTATGGGTGTGATTTTTTTTACTCATGAAGTGAAACACGCAGAGTATATTGCACAGTATTTAGCCAGTGGAAATAGTTTACAAAGGTGTGAGTAAAACTGGACAGTTTGGAGAGGGACTTTTTCTATGAGATGAAATATCTCAAGTCTATTGTTTGTTTTGCTATTACCAGCTGCGAAATTGCATTGCTGATAATAAATGCTAGGGAGCTTACCTGACTATAGTAATAAGCAGGATTAAACTTTGTCTTGCTGCTACCACTCTGCAAATACCTACCATAACACATTTAATAACTTTTGCATTATTATTTATTGTGATGAACTCTATTTAACTCACCTATTTTTAATCTAACAGCCAATACACAAATCATCCAGTGCATATTCTGTAGTGGGTTATGAAAAAAAGCCCATCCATTCGATTATATCTTAACTTGGAATGTATATTTTTAATCCATGGAATAAAATATTTGCAAAGAGAAGGCAGCCCAACTTACTGAATAATATTATCCATTGCAAATTACTTTTTCACCTCTCGTCAGCATTATACCTTTATCTCAAGAGTGGAATGGAAGGTGGGTATTAATATTCAAAACCAACACAGGACATTAGATATTGCATATCACTGTACAGAAGATCCAGAAATAGATGATTTACTTTAGAGGGGATAATCAAAGACAGCTAATCAAAAAGCTAATCAAAAAGAATATTTAAAGTTGCCATGATCATGATCCATAGGTACATATACAGGGAGAAGATAACAAGTACTAAAGGATCTTTAAGCTTCCAGAGATGAATGCGTAATACAAATTGCTGGAAGTTTGGACTGGACAAGTAAGATCCCACCTTGTAAACTGGGGGAAAAAACAGGGGACAACCATGTAACAAATCATCTTTTAGATGGGTTATGGTAAATATTCTATTATTAAACTGTCTAAATGGGGATTGCATACCTTCCTCAAAACCAGTCTCCGCTTTCCTCTTTTGGCACAGATGCAAGAAGGTAAGGGTGCAATTCTGGGGTGTTTTTATGCAGAAAGTCAGATAATTGGTCAATATGAGCCCATCTGGCCTTAAAAATCTGACAGTACAAACCTTGCAGTGTGCCTAAGAGGAGGTATACAGTCATATGGAACAGATCGCTGCTGAAGAAGAAGAAATGTGTAAAAGGTAATAATGGGGAGGGGAGCAATTTGAGGATGTTTTGAGAAGAGTTTTGAAGAGAGAGGACTCCTGGCAGTTGATGTCTGGGATAGAAGAAGTTCAAAGAAAGTATAAAACCAAAATCAGGAGAAGAAAACCAAAGAAGATACAAGATAAAGACTGCTCTGAGCATGAGGAATAGATCAGGAGAAGAAAAAGCAGTGATTTAGAAGCAGGATAAATAATAAAGAGCTTCACAGATGTGAATTAAGGGCCTGAATTTTTTGCAGTAAAGACATCGGCTGAAGGATTCCAGTGGTCTGTACATTTTGAAGCTACGAAAGAAGTAAAAGACAGGCTATGAGGAGGAAAAGCCTTTTCCAGCAGTTAAAAGAATGATGAAAAGAAGAAACAAAAGTAGTCAATGACACATCAGAAGATTATATACATGACCCACTGATCAAAGTGAAGAGTGACAATCTAAAAATCTTTTTTCACAAAAGTAACAAACAAACCATCCTGTTCGGCATCTACTGCCTTCCCCCTCAGAAAATTTTGCTCACGGTTGTGAGCCAACGCTAGCGAGTTCTGGGGCAGAGGAGTAGTTAGCAAGAAAAGCGTGCATCAATAGCTGTTGCTTTGGTTACAAAGGCACATGAGCATGTACAGTCGTGACAAGTTATTTTCAGCTTTACACCGTGAAATAGAGAGAATATTAATAAAAAAGATTATGTTACCGCTGCTTGGTGTCTCTGTGGTGGAAAGTCCCAGTGCAGTGTCACATGCTACATCGTACGGCATAATTGTTGCTGTGTGCTCTAATGACATTGAAGTCACCCCTGATGCTGAGTGCACAGAACTCATCAGCCTGGGAAGGAAATGGTTGTTACTGGTGCCGAGGATATATCTTCATGAACAGCGTTTCTTAAGTGCTAGCTATTAACTTGAGTGGGAGCGGTACTGGGCACCCAGCTGCCTCTACTGCGTGTGTGTCAGCATATAGATACCGCTGAATCCTTAGCCTAGCCCACGCTAAGGCATACGCACAAAAGGCACAAAATTGCAGAGCAATCTCTGTCTCCCAGTGAAAATCAAGCACAGTGGGGGACCAAACAAATGGTTAGATCTCTACTGACATTTCAAAGCTTCTGCAGACAAAGATGACAGCAGCTCAGGTTCAGGTGAAAGGCAGAGGAGGAGTGGGAATGGGGCACAAACAGCATGGTGGTGCCTCTTGGTACCATGGAGGTCCAGGGAGGCCCACGCATAAACTCTCCATCAGGAAGAGAAATGAGCTGTGAGCTCCGGATCGAAGCACAGATGAACCAAAGTCCTACCACAGCCAAAATCATTTTGTATGATGATGCTAATATTGTATGATGATGCTAATGGCTGGAAGCGATTCAGTAACCCCACTTCTGGTCTGGTTCATTCCCACCTTAGCCCAACCACAGCTTCTGATTTGGACTCTCTGAGAAGGCATCATGATGAATCTTGTCCTTCATGCCACTTTTTTGTCCCTGTTACATGGCAGGACACTCTGCACCCCTGGGGGAGAGGAGAGCTATGACAGCTCCTCCTTTAAAGATTTATCCTTTGAAGCTTCATGTCCATGACATCAAGAAGGGAAGTCAATGGATACCAGTGTTAAGAGACAAAAAAAGGCATTCCATTCGAAGAAATGACCCCTTCATAAAACCTGTTTGTGAACTCAAGATTTTAAACGAGTCTGACCCAGTGGGGAAAAAAATCAAACTGTTCTGTACAGAAGAAATTCTCTGCTGGAAAGCATATAAGAAAGTTCACAGGCACTGCAAACACTAGCCCAGTGGGTAATTCTCTGAATGAGATGCACTTTGCACTCACAGCAGTACTGAAATTCAGCAGCTCTCAGAACTGAGATTTATTCCATTTTACCAATAAAAGTGCAACTAATAATAGTTTTAAAAAGGAAGAATTTACCGTGTGAGTGAAGGTAAAAGACCAGATTCTGATCTTTATTAGTCTGGCTTATGTCAACATATTTTGCAACTTCACGTGAAGTACAGATGTTCCAGATGTTCTCACAGAATAAACCCAAAATAAACGGGATGAGAATCAGACTCTGAAATGTTATTGCAAGGGACATATATTGTTCCTAGTATCATTAAATTCCTTGTATGGACAATGAGGACCCGAGGGCCAGGTCCGCTCGGGGAGGCAGAAGGGTCTTCCACCACCTGAGGCCCACGTGCTGCAGTCCCTCTGAAACGCACTTTGATTGCATTGAAACCGGGGCTTTGAAGGCTGGGACACCACGGGCAGTGACACGATCCTGCAGCAATACGCCTCTCCCAGCAAAGGACCTAGCATCCATTCACCTCCAAGTGTGTGAGAGCTCTCCTCAGAGCAGAAGGGGGTACCCTTAAACTTAAATTTGTGCTGATGTGGCTGAACAGCCATCTCAAATAAGTATCACTCAAGAGACGAGTCTCATTGAAGTCAATGGTCTACTCCCCACATAAGTAATCTTTGTAGACCGGGGTCTTACCGGGCCATCCTTCACATAGCACTTTAGGTTCCTCTGAGACCATTCGTTACAGTCATTTTTTCCTCCCCTTCCGGTTGAAGAGTTTGGAAAGGTGTCAGAGGATTAGTATCATGCAAATTGCGAAAGGAAAGTGTCACTAAGGTAGGAAGACTTCACAAAAAATAGCTTAGGGGACCATACGGTATCCAGAATTAAATTTTATAGCAGTCCATAAAATTGAAGTATGAGCCAAGGGTTAACAACCTTGAATTTTGCCCTTAAAATTAGTCCAAGAAAATCTACTTCATTATAAATACGGTAGTACTATATAGTGTCCTGTTGATTGATATGCCCAAGAGCTACCTTTGTCGGCAGTCTTTTAAGCAGTAATCCTTCATTTGGATCTTAATAGTGAGATGGGCACCTCCTTCCTCATTGGGCTATCAATTTTTACCTGCCAATACAGTTTGATGAGCTTGCTTATACGCTGCTCAGCGCCTCCTGTCAGCCAGTACATATAGTCAGCAATCATGGCGCTCCTGATGACAAAAGCAGAATAAATGAGTGTACAGGGAGAGAAGGATGTATATAGCAGTATTTAAAGGAGGTAATATTAAAAGAGTGTAACATGAGGTCCGTATCAGAAGATTACACATAACTCTCTGTCCAACTTTAAGATAAGCATTTGTAGACATTTTTTCGCTAGTTAAACTATCTGCAAGCAAGCAACCCTACATTTTCTTTTAATAGCTTTTCCATATTTTAATCTGAGCAAAGATTTAATGACTGCTATACAATATTTTAGTCTGGCTTTTCTTTTTTTGCTTTCAAATATTTGCGGGTAAAATAACTTACATGTAAGTACATTTCTTCTAGGACAGCATCAACACGTATAACACCCTGCAGCTCGGCAGTCGGAGAACATCACTTGTCTATGGCAGACTCAGACATAGCTCACCTTTGATTAAACTGTATCTTAAAAAAAAACCCCAAACCAAAAGTAATCAGCTATCTTGCTACCTAATTGAGTATGCTTTAGTACTCCCACTGTCTGTGACAATCATTGCATTACTCTTTCTAGACTGAGGGATATTAAAAAACTATTGTGCAATGGATATTAATGCAGAGTCTTAACAGACTTTAGAAAATCAGTTTGCTTTTATGGCTGCCTCTCCACACTGCTCTCCGTTTCCTTTCCTCTAGAGATTCCAAATCCAATTAAATGTGACTAGATGTAATTCCAAATTGTCACTTTAGTCAATTAAACATATAATAATCTTGTGTACCTAATTACTAGCACCAAAAGTTTATTTGTTGATGTAGTGCTATCAGTGTGTACTTCTGCATGTTCCCCTTATCATTGCCTATATATTAATTGTGCTTTGACATTACTGTAAATTGAATTTGAAATTTCCTCCTAGTTAAAAGTGTCTCACAAACAGTAATCCCAATCCTGTTGTAATACCCTTTCAGAATGTACTTTCCAAGGCTGTATTATGTTCTTAACGAGATATAACCAAAAATACACGGATTTAACAATAAACATTTCAAAGCAGGCCCAGTATCAGAGAGTAACATATTGTTACAAACAGGAACTAAATCTTCCCTTAGATGTTCTCATACGGCTCCCATTAATTTCACTGGGAGAAAAGCAATTCTGTAGGATCCATGGATTTCTGCATAAGGACTGGATTTAGCCATAAGCTTTATCCAATGCTCATTCAAATCATTGGCAAAAATCCTCTTGACTGCACTAGAACAAAGAGCGGTTTCTAACTGAACGTTGTTAGACCAGCCGGCACATGATGAACAAAGGATGAAATCCTCATTGCCCTGAAAATCATTGGCAAACCTCTCACTGACTCCAAATGGTGCCAGGGTTTAATCCCAGGAATGACATATGGATCCTATGGATGAAACAGCGAAGGTGAGCGAAGCATCCAGCACTGCCTGCTTGACCCAGTGCCGGTGACGGTTTTGGGGAAAGATGTTCCCTGTGTCCTGAGGTGTAAGAGGGAAATAAGCACACAGAACAAAAATGGGGGAAGACAAATCTGTCACATTATTCTGTATCTTTGGTCTGCTAGAGGTGGTCTACAAAGCTTCCAGCTCCTGTGACAACGGCAGTAGCTGGTCCTGCAGTCCCTAGCAGTGTACGCCAGTGGTGGTGGCCTCCTGCGGCCACCTCGTCAGAAAGAAGGGACTTTCAATCTAAATTTAGAGCAATTCTCAAGCACTAAAGCCTTGTCTGTTTTGGAGTCAAAGGACATTTGCAAGTGGTCATTTACAATTTGGGCTCCTATAAATATAGTGTCCCCCAGCTGCTGCCATTTCAAAGATGAAAACTGGCAAATCCTTAACCCCGAGCATCACCCTGTTTCTGCCTGCCACTGCGGGAGTGCTGCCATGGGTCGAACACAATCAGCTGGGTACACAGAGACCGGCAGCGTGCTTTGCCATCCCTGCTGCAGGCCACGGACTGGCAAAGCGAGGATCCGTCCCACCGACAGCACAACACAACATCCAGTTTGTGACCTCCCACTCCTCCGTGGTAGCCAACGCTTTCTGCTCCCAGGTGGAGATGGGCACAGAGCCCTGGACAAATCTGCAATCAATTCTCAGAAAAGTCGCTTCATCTTTGTTTCTCAGCATCAGCTGTAAAATGCGGAGGATCATATTTGACTGATTTACCTATTTGGGGTGCAAGTCCTCCTGGCACAATCTTTTGCTAATTCTTCGCAGCGTGCTCAACACAATGTCACTCTGATCGTGGCAGAGGTCTCCAGGCATCGCTGCACTCCAGACAAATGCCTTTCCTCTTTATTCTTCCTTCTTAATTTGTTCTTATTTAAATAAGAAGCACACTTACTTACATTTCAAGCATTCGTGTTTAGTTTTTCAACACCTGCTTTTATCCCTGCTAGATTTCTCCCGTACTGCCGTGCGTTGCATCAGGAAAGGCCAGGCACATACATAAAACCCCTCCAAGCCTTTCGAGTGCCTCCATCTCAATTTTGCTTCTCAGTTCCTCGGCCATCAGGGAGCACACACAGGTCAGGATCAACGCTTGCTACTGCGACCTCGGGGCTTACAAGGGACTTAAAAAATTCCACTTTCAAAAGAAACACAAGCATTAAGGCTCTATGTGGATGGCCTGTGTCCAACCCCAAATGTGCCCAAGTCAGAGAGTTTTCTTTGAAGGCCTCCAAGGCTCAATTCGCAGAACCAGTGACACATGCAATACAGAACTATGAATTTCCAGATGCAGGGACACAGGTGAAATTACGCTGTCTGAATATGGTTACAGGGCTGGGCACTGAAGAATATTTAGGGACCTAAACACTCAGAAACCAAGGGATCAATTGAGATATTTAGGCAGGTTAAAAGCCTGGCTCCCATCGAAATACATGAAGGCAGAAAGCACTGAGCTGGGTTCCTGACTCGCAGTGAATACCTACCCATGTGGCCCATAAAAATCCAGATAACAAAGACTTTCAGTAAGAGACTTACAAGTGCATAAGACACTCTGAAATGAGACTTATGTAAAATATCATTTCAAGAAATACTGTTTATGAAATTATTATTTAAGATCCTTGGCCAGTGACCAAACTAATTAATTAGCATCTTTTTCTTTCATCATGTTATCAACATGAGTCATGTCTGAAGTGTATCATATTAGTATATTATATATACTATACATGACTTAGGATAGTATATACACAACCATATTAGCATTTTAGCAGTATGTAAGGGCCAGAGTAAGTCCTCCTTCCCATCTCCTGCAATCACAGGTCCTGGGGAAATGGGAGCTTGTGAGGAGCTGGATGGAAGAGGTTTCAGTACAGGTCAATTGGGATCAGCTGTTACATCATGTGGAGGTTTTGGACAAGTGATGTTGGGCAGCAAGAGACCTCACTCTGATTTGTACCTCTAGAGTGACTACTTAAGAGTTCAACTTTGAACCTTCCTGAGCACAGGGAACGTAGGGTAGAAAAGAGTGGGAAAATAGCTCCCATTTAGACCATGTGATGAATTTTTCTGGATGAAATGCCATGTTTTATTTTTACAGTTTTTAAAGATATCAGGATTAAACTCTAAAGGTAAAGAACAAAGATACGTGCATTCTCTTCCTACTTCTGACACGATCACTTCATGTGATATATAGACATATTGGCCTCATATTTACAGAACCATCTGCCAATTTTGAGTTACTAGTTCGAAATACTTAAAACATGCCTGAGTTTCAGGTGATAGCCCACCAAAGAGCTCCGTTTGACATGAGAACTGAAGTAGTTCTGACCATACACCTTCAGGAACACCTTAGAGGATGCCGGAGAAAATGTGACACTACCTTCTTTCAAAACATGAGGCTTTAGATTAATTTTTTTTTTTCCTAGTTGCTAGTTTGGGCCCGTATGAACTTCCACAACATAACCAAACCCATCTGGGTTAATGTAGTAAGCCTGGATCCCAAGGTGTCTTGCAATCTGGCCACTTGGTGGTGCAGAACAATAAGATATATTTCTATACGTGCAAGCAAAGAGCACACCACAGATCCTAAACTGTCTCCCTCAGCCCATCTCCGGTAATGCATAGGACTTGTAATAAAAGAGTCAGAGGTAGCTTTTGCTGCATGACAGCTGCTGGCACTAAGAGCCAGTGTACAGCCAAAGCCTTCGCAGCAGCCACGCAAGTCTGTGACAAGAAAATCAATGGTACGGGTATAAGAAATATGTGGAGTTTTCTGGAATGCAACAAAGTGTTACACTGCCAAAGAAGACAAGAAATTAGCATTGTTGCTAAATGCTTGTGTGTTCATTCACCACTGTAAACACTAGAAAAAATATGAGGGCAAGACTCAAGGTCAGCTCCTTCAGCCTTGACTGCTCCCCTTGAGCTGCACAGAAAGGAAAGAAGCCCTGAAGGGGAGAGGAGGATTTCTCTGCAGATGGCAGAGCCTTAGGAATAATCACAGCCTATGCACATTAAAGTAACTTTCACTCTTCTATGCTATTCAGCCCCAGTTGCTGCTAAGATCAGGAGGCTGATAAGTGGCAGAAAATTACCTTTGCTCCCTGCTTCAAGTGATCTCACCTGGATCTGCAGTAAATGGTACTAATAGAAGGCCTGGGCCACTGCCATGTGATGCTAGCCCAATGCAGACCTACTGTTTGGAAAGGGTAAGTGTATCTCTGGGTTTTTTTTTTCAGTTTAACAGGAACTTTCATATTCCTCATGCAGACACCTGGGTATTTGAGATCTCTAACACAATAGCACTGAGTCTGAGAGACAGGATGCAAAATAAACTATTGCTCTCTTCTGGACAACCTTTCTTATTTTCTGCTGAGATGAGAAAAGGAAAATGATGTTTATAACTACAATAAGTAGGAAGTAGTTATTTTAATGAAATTATCCTATTTGAAAAGTGAAAAAAAAAAGTTAATTTTTAAACATCTCCATATATCCTAAATAAATGTAAACTCATTACTTAATGGCGACACTTGGAAACTCTTAGATGATGAGAGATAAACAGAACTGCAGAATATTGAGCAGGAATGAAATTACTAATGTCAGGATTTATCTATATGTAGACTAGGCTCAAAATGGGGCAAAAAGTTATGTCATCTATGCATAACACCTTGATGTTACTAATTCCTGCAGAGGACTGGCTAAAACTTTGTTTTAAATATTTCACCAGTGGACCTTAAATGCACTGGGAATCTGCTATAGAACTCCTGCTAAACCCTTCCAGGTTGGTGATGGGGTATGCTCGCTGTCTTTGCTGAAGTTTCTGGGTCATTAGCCCATTGCTAGAAAGCAGAAATAAGTTTCCTGCAAGGAAAATGGTGCCTGTATTTAGAATGCATTTATTATATTTATTGTTATCTGTCCCATGGTTGCATGCAGGTAACAACTTTCTGCGTTGTATTGAGATTGCTATGCAGTGGTAACAAATATTTCTCATTTAATGGCAACTGCCATGTAAAGACATGGAGAATGCTTTACAAATGTGAGCTGAGCGATGCACGGGGAAAGGACAAGCCTTTCAAAATGACAGAGCATGCTCACGAAAACAGGTTGCTAAGCCCAGCAAGACCTTGGGCTCTCCATGACCCGGTATGAAACCAGCAGTGGTGAGCACGGATGCGCTGCACGGATCCCAGGAGGTGTGGGAGGCCCCAAGGCCTGTGTTAGCTTCCCAACTGAGCCGTTTGGAGAAGGGGTGGGGTAGCTGGGATGGACTGCTTGTAACAGAGATGCAATGAAACTTTCAGAGGGACATGGTCCGTGCTTGCTCTGCTCTCTCATATCCCTTTGTACCTCATGCTCCCTGGGTTAGGGACATACCTTGTACTGTCAATGTTCAGATTTACTGCTGGCAGGGGGTGTGGAAAAACTAGTATTGAAGGCTGCCTTGTGCCTCTGATGTGACCCTGTCTGAGCGAGCTGTTGTTTGACGCTTGGACAATCTCAAGTGATAAAGAATAATGTGTGTGGTGCAGAAATAATGGCCGGTAATTCTAGACACAGGCTAACATCATATGTTGGTGACAAATTAAATAATAGGCTGCGTGGACTTTCCTTTGGGCTTTGACTGATCCCAGCACTTGCCAGAGCTGCCTCCCAAGACCCAATTTATGAAGCACCCCTTTCACAGTGTTACTCTGGGGAGGACGGGGGGGTCACAAAACCTGCAGAAGCTCTCGGATCCTTTCCTGTGCCTGGGAAAAACTGATCCATTCTCTTCCCTAGCCCTGGGCGCCATGTCCTCCCCGTGCAATGCCCTTGCCGGCAGAGCCGGTGCCCCCGCTCCCCGCCGCAGCCCCCGAGGGTCAGCAGCTCCTCGGGGTGCAGCTCCCCAGCCCAGGGCAGCCGCCGGGCTCTCACCCCCGGCAGTTCCCAAAGTAACCGTGTAAAAATAACCCTCCCCGGCTGCCGGAGCTCTGCCTGGGTGGGTGAAGGGCAGGGCCCCAGAGGGGCTCTCGGGGTGTTGACGGGTGGGGTGGGGGGTCTGCCCCTATGACAACTGATTTGGTTGTTTTTGTTTGGTTTTTTTTTTTTTTTTTTTCTTTTTGTAGAATTGGATTTTTTTTGTTGTTTTGTTTATTTCAGTTTAGGAAAACTGAAACAATTAGGATAGAGAAAGAATATAAACTTTCCTCTATTTTTTCCAAGAGAAAGCCCAGGCAGGAGGCAAAGGTGGGTAGCACAGATGCAAGTGTGTGCAAGAGGCCAGCAGCTGGTGACTCCTTGAGCTTGTGTCCCCAATTATTTCTATATCTTTCCTTAGTACATCTGTATGCTTTGTAAAACAAAACTAGACATACAAACTAACCCAAATTATTCACCTAGCTTTCTTGCACTAAATTTTCACGTCTGACTAAAAGGGGACACAGACCTGAACTCATGTAGAGGGCTGAGGTTTACTACTTGCAGACCTAGTTTGCTTTTCAGCTGATAGGATTATCTAGATTTTTTTTTTTTAATGGGAATGTCAAAAAGCTGAGTCAGCCATACCACAGCTATTAAGATCCTAAAGCTTCTTCCCCCTTAACGATTGCTTACCCCTACTCTATGCAGTCAGATGAATATGAGTTGTTTGTTCTGGCAGAGGGACAGACAGTCTGTTTTCCCCTACATGTATACAACTAATTTCAAGTCACTAGTGTTCTAGCTGGTGATAAAAGAGCTATCTTAAGCTTTTCACAGAACACTGTGACACTGTTAAATCAGCACAGCATTTTGATTAGCATAAAGATGAGAGCTATGCAGCTTAATGATAAAAAGGGGGCAAAATCCCTTCTGTACTTAAACCTCCAGTTTCAAAGCAAATAGGTGGCCATATTTTTCTGTAAGTTACAAATTTTCACCTTACTACTGATTCAAGGCTATTCAGTGTCAGCAATAGCCTACGCTATTTGAGTAAAGACGAAAAATTGCCTTCATGCCTTATTGCTCATGTGGTTAGACCTTCTCCTGCAGATGTGTAGCAGGCAGCTGTGGGGTCACAGCTTGGGGACCTGAAGGATGCACAGGCTCCGATACTTCTTCCTTCGGGAGCTTCGAGGCTCGGCCTTGGGTGCATGTTCCTTTTTTAGCACTCTTGTCCTTGAAAGCAGGGGCTGGTGGTTTGGCTGCTCTGTCCTTAGAGACAGCATGGACCTCCCAGGTTCTTCTGTGGCTTACGCGTCCCCTTGCACGTACATATCCCTTGTCTCATCCTTCCCTAAGGCAGCAGTCCTTATATTGCCAGGAAGGCTGGGGTCTCCTTGGCCTTCTCCAAGAGCATTTTCTCAGCTTTCTGACAGAAGTGAGCCCAGGACCCTTTTCTGAAATTTCTAATTTGGTTACTAAGTGATCTTTAGATCAGGTGTGACCCATGTGTCCTTTGGCAGGGTATTTTCAGTAGCTGCTATCGGAGGCTGACCCTAAGCCTGAATGCCTTCTAATGCCTAAAACTTCCTGGTAACTTCCAGACTAAATTTATATACAATGCATTTATGCCCATTTGTTCAAGGGCCAAGATGGTCTTTCAACTGAAATAGCTTTTCTCCCTTCTGAGGTTTAAATCTTTACTGTGTTTGTCAAGAGCAGTCTCCTAACATCAGAGATACCAATAGAGGAGAAATATATTTACTAGCTGACATCTTAGTGAAAGTGGCTGCAGCACTTTGAAATTCATCATTTGCAGATGCTGTGACCCCACGGTGGTGTTTCTAGGATTGCTTTACAATGCCAAACGGCCTTAGGCTGCACTCTCCGTGGTGGCATCCTATCACAGTGCTATCCAGAAGGAATCGCTATGCAGCTGACAAAATTCAGAAGTGATGCAGATATGGGCGTATCAGACTCTCAGAAGTGATGCAGATATGGGCGTATCAGACTCTCAGAAGTGATGCAGATATGGGCGTATCAGACTCCTTACATTAATTCAGATGTCCTTGCATTTAGACTGCTTCATAGGCTTATTCTCCTGATACTGGGCTGTACTAGCGAAAATTACACACAGAGGAACCTGAGAGATGCTTAAATTACAGTTGACCCCGCTCTAACCTATGACTTTCTCTGAACAGAAGAATTTGGTCTGGTGCCTCCTTGGAGACAAAAATCTCAGGGGATCTCAGCTTGATAGGTAGGCTGAGTGAAATGTGATTATCCATGCTGCTTGTGCCAAGCGGTCGTGTTCACAACCAGCCACTCCTGTTCACGTACCCACACAGTGTTCTGGCTGTGTTTAATGGACTATGCAATAACTTAAAAATCACATGAGGGGGTGGGAAAGCACGGGATACTTAAAAGCAGAAAAATAAATACAGTGACCTTGTTCTTGTGCAAAAAGCAAGCAGAAGTAAATGACAGCTTATGCTAACAAAACCCAAGTTTGTGTTTCCAGAAACTGCAACTGAATATCTGTATGCCATGGTCTGTCTGTAAGGAGCAGAGTACATTCTGTACCATTAATGGGGTTCCACTAAGACCAGTGACTCCAGTGAGATGACAGAAGTAGTGCTAAGCTTAGTTTAACACAATCTGCAGAAGCAGCTCCGCACAGTTGCTATAACACTATGTTAAACTAAGCTAAACTCTGAATACTGCTATAGTCACTGCTTTTGGAACCACTCTGGATTCAGTCTGTCAGAATGTTCCTCTCCTTTACAAATACATAATCTCATTTAAAATCATCTAGTTTCCTGAAAGTTACTCAATGTGGGGAAAAAAGGCTGACACAGTTCCCTCTTGCCTGCTGATGTAGTAAACTTACTGATTGCTTATCTGCAGTAACACCAAGCACAATTTTTTTTTTATTTTTGAAATCCTATTTATGAACACTTTCTTGGTTCATACTGTCTTCTCAAATATGGGCATTTATATGTATTGCTTCTTAGAAAAGATCAGTTTCTGAAAGGGTATTTTTTTAACTTTTATTACTGTTATTATTTTTGAAAGTCTTCAGTGTGACTGTTTCAAGTGGAAAACCCTCTTCCCCATCCCCTCTCCAGCAGCCCAAACATTTCCCCTTGTATCACTTCACCTGTTGGGATACTAGTGAATTTTGGGGTTTGAAAGTATCCTGGACAGGATTCCCCACCTGTCACAAAGCAACATACTCTCCTAACCCAGCTCTCAACTCTCTGGCTGATCAGTGGACCTCAGCTGCTGAGGATTCAGTAGATAATTATTTCTCTCTGAATCAACACCCCAACAAGATTTTAGGAAGAAGAGACTGTTACCAGTGAGATATAAAAGGAGATCTGGAAGCTATCACAACACTTCATTGTTTTTCAACAAAATGTTTCCCTTTCTTAGTTTGAAACAGCTTTGTTTGAAAAGTGAGCTGTGTTTGGGTTTGGTTTTTTTTTGTTTGGTTTGGGGTTTTTTGTCTGTTTGTTTTTTAAAAAAACAAAAAAAAGGCGTGGGTGGGTTTATGGTCAAGTGGAATATTCCAGGTTTATCTGATATAATGCTTCTAAAGAAATTTAGAAAAATTCTTTCCTTGTCTTGGGGAACCAATTTCTTCTCCCTGTCCTGACGTGTGAAAGCTGGTGGAGATTACTTTGACATAATCTCAATGTGTGTCTTGCAGAAGGCAAAGTGCTCGTCCTGGAGTTTTTGGTTGAAGTCTAGCGCAGAAAATTGAAGTTCATCTTCCCAAATCCTCTCTGCAACTCTGCTTGGATAAAGTCTTCTTCCACTCCCTGTACAAACTGTTTTGCTGCTATTTTAATAGCTTCAGAGCTCTACCACTAGCATCTGTCTTAAATGATGAGCAAAGTGACCCCTTCAGTCTCACGCCTAATTCGCACTGACTGCTCTGCCATTAGTTAGCTAATGATTTGTGAAATATTTTGTGATATAACTTGTGGTCTTCAGCTGAACAGTCCTCTGTAAGTGTCTAATGCCAGTAGTAGTGACGATACATAGCAAGTCACCATTGCACTTCCCCATGCATTTCTTTCATTTAAGCATGTTAAAAAATTCTGCTGCATGTTGAAACTTTTAGTTTTTGGCAGCGTTTTTGCAAGCATACAAGCAGAGCTTCTTCTTGCAGACTTTCTTCCTGCCAGCAGTTCCCGTTCACACCAGCAATCTCATCAGCTGCACACAGGCTAAATTTTGCAGCCTACCACAGTGTACCCTGAGATCTTGATCTTTTTTTTTTTAATTTTTTTTTTTCCTTTCCCCCCCATCCACTTGGCGTGCACCTGAGCTTCTGCCCAGGGTTATGGGGAAACCAGGGAGTGGGAGATGGCTGTGTATATATAGCTTTTGTGCCAGTGCAGCCCTGGGATCTGACCAGGGCTCACCCCTGTGCCCGAGAATGAGTAAGTCCTCCTACATGCATTAGTCTAACTGCAACTAGGGACGTAATTGGGATTATTCATGTTACGCCAACCGGGAGGATTGGAGCTCTGCTGCATGTGAGATCATATATACAAAGCTCCCACTGATTTTGGAAAAGCCTGGATATAAGATGATATCCTTACTACTGAGAGCTGGAATGAAAGAGATATAGAGAAACCATTAGAAACCCATGAGCAGCAGAGTACCTTGCAGCTTCAGAGTATCTCTCTAAACACCTAAACACAGCAGCTTGGCGCAGGTGGTTCCGGAAATAAGCTGGGTTCAGAATAATGCTCCTTTAAAAGATAAGAGATGAACAGGTTTAGATTTCTAATTCTTAAATCATTCAAAGCTAATAATCAAACTGTGACTAAGACACACACTGTAGACGCTTATTCTATACAACTCAACACCGTATGTCTCAGATGTAATATGAACTATCACTCTCTCTTGACAGCTGTGATATGTGAACAAGCGTTATTAAAATTTTTATTGAGGTTGTATCATAAATGCAGTTTCATTAGGGTTTTGTGTATTGTTCTAGAAAAAATTCCTGTGGTAATATGCTATATTGCCTTTAGCTTGTAGATAAGATAAGCAAAAATGATACAGTACAACTTCTTGTTAACCCCTACCTCCACAAACATGAGTGGCAGTTGTCTGACCTGTCTACCTGGAAAAAACATGCATCTAGAATGTATTTTAGTGTTAGCTTGGAAGATTTTAAAATACTTTCTGTACAAGTGATAGGTTGTATGTGGGTGGACCCTGGCATGTTTCTTAGACCCTTAACCTTAATAGATGCAATTCCAGGTGTAAGAAATTACAGACTTTAAGTCAATATCAGGAAAAGATGGAAGGGTAAAACCAGCATAAACTAAGCAGTTAGTTTGGCAGGCAGAGTATCCTTCTGATGTCAGCAGGGAGAGGGCAAGAGTGACAGCTCCTTCTACATCTAATTAGTTCCACTTGTTCAACAAGTGACTGGCTTCTCTGGTCAGCACTTCTCCCAGGGCTTGGAAAAAAAGGTACATAAAGCGTGTCCTAGGATGCAAAGTTTTATAAAACATGCATGTAATCACAAATGTCAAGTATTTAATAGTAGTTTACCACATCAACAAAGAGATTAACACTACATTCTACTGCAAAGGACACTTGCAAACTGGCTTTTGCTTCCTCATTGATAGTTTTGGATATCGTGATAGCATTAAATACTACTGCTCTTGTGATTTCAGTCTACTAATAACCACAGAACTAGTCATCTTCATCACAAAATCATTTATTAAAGTTTATTCATTGTCTTGAAGCTGACATAAATAGACATGTAAACAGGTTTAGCTATAAACTCACATTCAAGGAAACACCCTGTGCATTTTAGAAGACCAAAAACTTTTCTATATGTTTTCCGCGCTCCTGGACTGTACTTCTGGAGCCTTCAGATGGAACTTTCGGAATAAATTGAAACCTAAAAGTGTCTCCAAGATGCTGTAGGCTTGTGAATCAAATTCACTCTGCAGACATTTTCTCCAAGGCATACAGAAGAACGCCTAAAGCTCTGAATGGTTACATCTATATTTGCAAGTAATTAGATATATTAGGAGTGGATCAGTAGATCAGAGAAGCTAATGTTGAGGCCTATATTGTAGGCATTACATCTATATTGTAGGCAGTTGGGGCTTTTATTTCAGACTAGACTTACTCTGTTCCCTTAAGCAAAATGTCCCTGTACATGTTGCTCAAAGCTGCCTTGAAGGTCAGCCCTTGGTTTGGATTCCTGTGTCTTCCTTGGGTGTTACCTATGTATTTTGTGCACAGCTCACACAGAACATGCAGGTAGCTTTCTCTGAAATTAATAATCTAGTTTGTGAGTGCCGAAATCGGTCTGTGAACCATCTACTGTGCAGAAAATGGAGGAAACTGGGTGAAATGCATCACAATCCTACTGTTGCGCCAAACCAAAATGGTAAGTTAGGTGTAACCAGAGACATTTCTGTCCTTCTGGCACAGTAAAGCTTTGCTCTGTGTGAGCAGAGCTGCTCTGTGCTCTGGAGGTGCAGGCCTTAGATGAAGACCTATGAAAGTGGTGTAGGAACGAGGAACCATCTCAGAACTATGCTTTCCCAGTCCAACATTTGAAAAAATGCTCAGAAAACTGTATTGAGCCAAAGCATTACCCTGCAGGAACTCTCTCTCTGGGAAGGTGTGGGGGGAAAACCAGTAACAAATGGTATCATGTAACTTAAGCCATTACTGGAAGAAATGCAGACTTTAGTGACTGAAGGCACATCTAAATACTGAACTAAAATACAATGTACAAAACAGTACTGGATGTTAAAGTTTAGTTGCTCTTAGTGGGGGGAACGAATCACTCTATCAGTAACAAAAAGATAATGCCAACAGCAAGTGCTGCAGTTCTCAGCCAAACATGGTTCAGATCTGAAGTTTAGACAATACTGATGGTCACCAAAACTTAATTTAACCAAAACAAAATCACCAAAAGATCAAATACTATCAGCATTTAATGATTTGACCAAAACAGTAATACCTTACATAGATGACAACTGGTACTTCTGCAAGCTATTTTAAAGGAGATTATTGCTGCTGTGAACTGTAGTCAACAGTTGATAATAGTGATATTGATTTTCTCTTTTTTTTTTTTCTCTGCTTCCCTCCCCCCCCCAGTTATTGGTTCTACCACAGCCAAGCAATAGCACTATGAGGGGAAAAAATTAAAAAATCAATAATTCCCTGGTAGTTAGCAACATATTTTCTGTAAGTCTTTGAGAAGGATGTGCTGTGATAGGCTTATAATAAATATAGAACTGTAGCAGATTTTCAAAGAATTAGGTATCGGCTCTCCATTTTTCCATCTTGCTTTTTTACTAGTCTCAAAAAGATCAACTTCATCTCTTGATCTATAAATTCTATATCGGAAAACATTATAGTATGCCCTAATAGCTTGAGCAAACATTGGAAAGCTACCTTTGACTCCTGGCAGTTCGGTTTGGTGTTGCTAGGCTCTCTGTAGCCTATACACTAGAAATAATTTCTGCTATATTACTACTCAACCCCAAAGTAGTCCTTTGCTGTGCTGATGCAGCTCCAGTTTAGTAGCCTTGATGCAGAGCGGTGCTAATCTAACGCCAGATGTGCGCTAAAACTGTGCAGAGCTATCCTTTTGGCTTTTAAATCTGACTCTGGTGTGTTTTGGGTGATTTTGGTGAAAAGGAAAAAAACCAATAAATGAAAATAGGGAGCAAAGGAATCGTACAAAGAAAGGTTAAGAGGAAAACCCTAATTTCAGGAAGTTCTCCTTCAAAGAAGAGCAGATGGGGGACCCATCTGGCCAGGCAGAAATGTGCCAGGCTGTGCATACTGAGAACAAGTCCATGCTCCAAGATCCACCTCCAGCCATGAGCAGTCTTGATACTAGGCTGGTTAATCCAGTAATTAATTAGAAGGGATGTGTTTCAAGAGGGAGGCTTGAAAGAAGAATTAGGAAGGGAAGAAGGTGGTGGACACACTGGCTGCAACACAGTCAGGACAATCTCTGTGTGTCGTGTTTTGTGCCATGAGCAGAAGCATCGGTCCTTTGGACTTTTTACTCACGTGCCTCTCATGGGAGCTTCAGGTAAAAAAAAATAGTTTCAACAGGAAATGTCTGAAAACGGATAGCTCTTATTTTGCACAGAGAAAACTTCTGATCCGCAAACTGCAAATAAAGTCACTACATCTGAAGATTAAAACTTGTGTTCTTGCCAGGTTTTGCCCCCATCTGTCAAATGACTAGGCTAAAGTAAACTTGAAATAGATTTTCATTTATTTTTCATCTTCGCTGTAATCCAAAGACTGCCCTGTTAAAAGCCTTTCGTAAATCATTTGGTCAGTTTTTCTCAACAAACCAGTCCTTAAGTAATGCCGTATATCAGCCTCTTTTTTGACATTTTCATTTTTTCATCTTGACATCGTCTCTTAAAAATAATACAGTGTTTGTCCTATTATCTTTTTTCAAACAGTGAGTGGGGGAAGAGGGCATCAAGTCTCTCCCCATCATAGCAATTGGAGTATGCGAATCAAAGATGCACACATTGGTCTGTGGTTTTCTCTCCAAGTTTTTCTTTCGATCTTACTGCCCGGTGTTAAGAAAACAGGTGCAGCAAGAAATTCGGATTGCTACATCAAAAGTGGCTGCTAGAAATCACATCGCCTTTTCTCTAAGGTGCACATTCTCTATTGAATTCCTTCCCAAATGCAATGGGGATTTAACTCTAATCTGACTGACATGAAAAAGTGCCTCTGTTACTATCCACCACATCATTCGTGTTTGGCCTTTATAGGCCAAGAAAAAGTCAATGAGATGATTCTATAGATGAAACAAGTGAAAAAATGCACTTCACCACTAAAGCAGATAAACTCATTTTTCTTGTTAGTACTGTGAGTAAAAGCTAGCTTGTTCATAGAGATGCATGCAGCTGTTTCTTTAATTAGAATGGCAGGAGCTTTTTCTTTTTCTTGGTTGTCCATACCTTCGTATGATATAGTGTGGTCTTCTGTACAAATGCATTTTAATAGTCAACTATAATTGACTATTGGAGAGGAATTAGGTGATTTATCAGAAGTAAAAATTCAGTGTTGAAGCAATATGTGCCTCTATGTAAAACTAGCACGGGTTGGTATGGCAGTGTGCTGTGCTGGCACGTCCACGTGTCGCTGGTACGGAGTGACTGTACAAATGTAGTCACTGAGGCGTTCTTCACCACAACATTAAATGCAATGTCAGTGCAAGTAATGTGTCAACTAGTATTCAGCAGAACCATGTGTTCGGTTGCTGTAGACTAATACAATGCTTTTATCTTCAGTGAATACTGTCAATCAGTACAGCTGGTGATCCAGGCCCAATATACTTACAGACGAACCTGACAAATCCTGTACAATTACATTGAACCTCAACTTTCTTCTTTTTCCTTGTTTCATCTATATGGCAGGTAGCTTCTTATCTGCAGTGTAGTACTAGTCGTACATCTGTTTGAGTCTGCCATGCTCCGTTCTGTGATCCCAAGGGCTGGTTTAAGAGTTCAGCTCTACTAGAGGCAGTCAAATTCCTGAACCCTATGGTAGCCAGGAATCAACCTCATCATATTTTCCTGCAATTTGCCTGTGCAGCTGTGTTATGATTTTTATTTAAGTTTTATTTGGGTACCTCGTGGTGGTACATTTGCTTGCAGCCCACTTTGTATTCCAAACCACTTCTCCTCCCGGTGCTGTCGTAGGGAACTGAAGGATGTGTCTTGGATACACAAAAGCTTGCGGGCTTCCTTTGCCCTATGTGAGAGTTTACAAAAGCTGACATCCTGAAGAGGGGAAAAAACCTCCCTGTTGCAACAAGCTGGTGGCAATATTTGGTAGGGTTGTGAAAGCAGGCATGCAGAAGCACTTTCTCCCAGAGGACAAGAGGGTGGTGGTGTCAGTACTGGCGGGTGTGAATAATTCAAGGGGGGAGGAGGGTGTCTGCGGTGCGGAGAGCCAAGTGAAGGGAGACGTGAGGGAGGTAGGGCCTTTCTTCTGAGCTTGCTTTCAGTCTGGTGGTGGTTGGACAGGTTCAGACCCATTGGTCCACGGGGAAGATTTCTTCCTGTCAGCACCAAATGTCTGGCTGTGCCCACCCTGTGCTCGGGGACCTTTTTCACCTGCATGAATGCTCTGCTTCCTGAAGGAAGGAGCACCCTTCCCTCCCTGCCCTGGCCACTCTCTTTTGAAAGAAGTGACATGCAAAATTAGATAACTGTGTTATAGAGAGAAAAAATCTGGAGGACAAAGAGGCAAGGACCACTTGGTAGATGTAGCTACAAGAGCAGCTGTACTAAATACTGCTTATAGAGGCAAACTGGCAGAGATCAGAATGGGTCTCTTTGATGGTAATCTGATAAATCATTAGGAATTCCTTCTAATACAGTCATCACCACTGAACCCAACCAACAGCGGCAAGCCAAGACAGAAAAGCTTCTATGAAAGTTAGGTGGATCAAGGAACAGGACCAAATCCTCCTACACTGAAAGAGGACACCTAAGTTGTCTTTGTGCAGTTGGATTTTTTGTACAAGCCTTCAGAAATAAGTGTAGTTATGGCATCTACGGTTGAGGACCTTCAGTGCATAGAAGAAACCATCTCACGAAGTTTTCATACCTAAACAGACAGGAAGGGAGGAAGTGTGGGTTCCCAAAAAAGGTTTCACACAACGCCTTTTCTCTGTCAGTAAAGTGAAATATAACTGCCATGCTAAAGGTTTTGCAGCAGCAATTTGCTTTGAATTGCAAGCATAAGATAAATGTGCTATACAGGTCTTGATTCCTCAGCTGTGAAGGTGGTAAAAAGGAGAATGTTCTCTGGTCCAGAACAAAAAGATATTTAGAAAGATCTTGTTTCAAAGCTTCCAAAACATCTTAATACAAGTGGAGATACTCTGCATTCCCTGTCTTGTTTGCATAATGTACTGCCCACTCACTTTCCAGCTGTACAAGTACCACTTTCCTGATCACCAAGTTTTCTGATGCCATTAGGACTGCTGTCATGTATCTCAACTCTTATAAAACAGTTCAGTGTTGCTAGACTTTTCCCCTCTGTGAGGAACTGTATTTCTTCCAGGGCATTTTTTTCCCCAAATGTGCCTTTCCTGAATAGGATCCCACCACACGTTGTGTAGATAAATGTTTTTGCAATATAGCTTCATCAAAGTCAAGGGGAATATAGCCTTTGACCTCAACGGAGGAAGGCTCGTCCCATAAAATAGGAACCACGTCACTGATACACCAACTTGGAAATAACATATGATTCAGAGTTAAGTATCAGAATCCGGAGAAAATGTTTCTCATTTAAAAAGTAATAAAAAGTTGCAGTACATAGAAATATTTGAAATGCTGCATGAGAAGGAATTATTTTAAGAGTACTTCTGGTTTATATTATCCAGAGTATCTCAATGGAATAGCTTTTTATTAATAATATCTCATCTATTATGTATATTGCAATATGCCCAACACAATTGCTGAAGTAATTAGATGCTGCTAATTCTTCTCTTTCTTTTTCTTCCCTTTTCTGAGGAGGTAAAGAGATTAGGAGAGTAGTTTAGAGCGAAGCATACGTTACACTACAGACTTCCCACAGATTAGCAGCATCAGCCGTTATGTTTCTCAGTTTTTCTACTTCTACCTAAAAATGTGTGCTCTTCTTGAGCTCCTCTGTTCTGTCTCCATTTTAATGCCCACTGGCCGCACTGTATCATAGCGTCATTGCATCATTTATTTTTGATTATTTAATTTTTCACTAGAATTCCATTCTTCAACTTACTTTAATATAGTCCTATCTTAAAGGTGCAAAATAAGGAAGCTAGGGAATGAAGAAGTAGCTGAATATTGAATTTTTAGTCTGAAAGTTCTGAACTAAACTGGATTAAAGAGTCCTGACTTATCCTGTCTATAATACACTGATCAAGTTTTGAGATGCCTTTTTTCTGACAAATATTGCATAAAGATTGACTATTAATAATTATTTTAAACCTTTTGTAAGTGTTTGAAAAGTCACTGGGGAAAAATGCAGAGGATTTAGAATTAAATCTCTGAGTCTTCAGCTGTTTTAGATTTTTTTTTTTTCCCCCTACTGTGCCTCCAGAAGAGATTCCCTCTGTTAAGTCATCGCTAAAGCAATCGTGTACTACTTAACAGAGGTGCTATTTTCTACTTCATGTGTCTCCCTATGAATTGTGCAAGAGGCATTAGAGAGCCCTGCCTTCCACCGAACACATAAAAAGGCATAGCAGAAAAAGCTTTCCAGATTTATTACATTCTCTATGCATTGCCTTTCTGGGAGGGAGGGAGAAAATTGGCAGCGGGTCATGCTGCGGAGCAGAGTCTGCAAGGACACAGGAAAATCTTTGCTAACCCCCAAAGATTTTTAATAGCTCTATACAGCAGACTTCATTATCATGAACATATTTTTCAGGCGTTACTTAGAGGTAATGTTAGAGAAACACCACAATGTCTGATTCCTCTTCCTCCCCTTGGCCCTTACATCCACAATTTCCAGATCAAGGGAAGGAGGGCAGGGAGTGAAGCCCAGGGATGCTCTGGGAGGAGGCAGGTTGCAAACATCCTTCCAGATGGCAATTCCCAACGCACCTTCTGTCACAAGGCATGGGCTTCCACTGGCCCGATGGCAAGCCCATTGGGAAGAGTTACGATTTTTCACCTAAGGCAGTCAGCCTTGTTCCTCTGCTGAGGAGCTTATTTCCAGAGCAGTCCTATGGCACCAGCAGCCCCACTGCAGCTAGGCAGGGAGTGATCAAAAGTAGGCAGAAATGAAACAAAATCCTTTTTGTCACTTGCTGCCGGGTAGGTGACAGTAACCTCTTCCATTTTTTCTAGTGCTTGATCCATGTACAGGATCTCTATGAACAGCAGTCCATGTTTAGGCAACTGGATCAAGCCACGTGTCTGTCATTCCTCAAATCTTGTGTGCCATGAGGACCAGAGCAGCCGAGGAAGCGTTAGTGCAGCAGCAAAAAGCCTATTTCCAATAGAAAGTTCCTGTGTTCTTTTTCCATGTGCAAACAGCAAGTCACGTGGTGTCGATGTAGACTAATTTTAGCTTGCTTGGAGGAAAAAAGCAAAATAAACAAAGAAACTGCAAGGGAATACGGAGTCTTATTGAGAAAGTCGTGTATATCATGTTTTGAAGGATCCTCCATCTTCAATTGTCATGGAGTTCAGCGTTGCTCTCTCCAATTTCAATCAAAATTGAATCTTAACAGTTGCTGAGCTGTGTGCATGGTGCACTGTGGGTTGTTCTTCCACATGCGACTGCAGCTTTATGGATTTCTCTGTTGGGCCTGGCCCTCTGAAGAGCAGGCATAATTGGGGGACTGCTCTGCTGAAATGCTGCGCTCTGCTTCAAGATTGTTTTCATTTGGGGCAAAAATTCAACCACTGACATTATTAGGCTGAGCAACATAAGGCCTAAGTACTAATCTGAGGTTTCTTAGTCAGTTCTTGACTTCTCAGACCTTCACTGTTTTGCCATCTGCTATAATTGAAAATTGCCTTCTGCAGTCAAAGGGAAAATCTAATTTCTCAGCAAGCCATATGGGGTTATTAAGATCATTAAACCCTAGTATGCCATAATGCCTGGGCCAACAGGACCATAGGGCATGTAAATATTGTGTGATTCACTTTATAGCTTCAGATTGCAAGTTAGGAATTATTTTGATGGCTATCTGATGATGAAAAGTGGTGGTCAAGTAGGTTACTGCAGATGTTGCTTGGTGAGGTCAATCCATGGCACGTTTGTTCAGAGCTGTGACAGATGAGAAGTGGTTTTAATAGTATTTGATTGCAAAGGGTAAATCTTTTGTATCAGCCTGACAAATGATCAGAACCCAGCCATTGTCCTCAATTGTGCCAGTGATGCTAAGAGCAGCCTTAAATTTTGATATTGAGAAATGAGAGAATACAATTTCCACTTTTCAGGAGGACCCAGACTTGGATCCTTCTCATACAGGATCTAAAGCTGATGATATAAATTGTACTCGCTTTCCTTTCTTACGAATGCGAAAGCTACTCCCCTGAAGATGCCTGTTCTTGAACACTTTAAAGCCAAGCTGCTGGATTTTTTCTCTATTTTTCTCTGTTTCTCTGGTTGTGATATTTCATAAGATTTCTTCCTAGCAAAACCTGCTTCTATATATTTGATACAACTATGTACGCAAATATTAAAGCTGATTTTTGGTTAATAAGGTTTCAGAAATGAATGCAGGAGCTGTGAAATTTACATGAAATTAAAGAAAGAATAGTTCAGTAAATGCAAATAAATGCAGAAACAAATATTTTAATTTGGATTCATGATTAATGCCAAAGGATTACCAGCAAACCATTACAGTGTGGCGATGACATAAAAACTCAATGGGAATAGAAATTCTATATGCACTAGTTAACTAATGGCAGTAAGCTATTTTTAGTAGAAGAGCTCGGAGTAATTTATTTGTTCTTTCTGAAAAATATAGCTATTGATTATATTTCAAGTTTTGTCTTTGTTAATTATGCCTCAGAATATTTTTTTACTGCTATACTATTGTATCAGTTCCTGCATTTTACAATGTGACAACCATGGTCAGTAGATCTATTCCCATTCTGCAAGTTATTAAATGAATTATATTGAAAATAGGCATTACTGATGATTGTCACTTTTCTTTGTGCTATGTACCTAAAGGAGTTAAGAACAAATTGTTATAATTATATATGAAAGAAGAGTGAAAATTTTTTCCCTACTTCAGTTTTCCAGTGATCTCAATCTGACTGCATTTATTTTCTGTGTAGGTCATGGGTTTCTGTAGGTCATGGTTTCTGTTTTGAGACAATTGAAACCAAAGCACGTCTGAATAGGCTTTAGTTTCTGTAGCACTGGGGTCAATACATCTGACTGTTTTGAAATCAAGATACTTTAAAGGAGGTAAAGTATTGCCTGTTCTAGTTATATTTATACTGCCCAAATAGCTTCCTTATTTTAGTGTTCTTGGAAATCACAGTTAGAATAAGAGAGCGATCATTACCATTTTTCCAAAAGTTGGGAGTCCAGTCAAA
This sequence comes from Platalea leucorodia, assembly GCF_965183815.1. Lineage (NCBI taxonomy): Eukaryota > Metazoa > Chordata > Aves > Pelecaniformes > Threskiornithidae > Platalea > Platalea leucorodia. The sequence goes on along the minus strand of NC_138830.1, from coordinate 3,815,062 downwards.
CTTTGTATATTTTTTCTTTTCTAAGATGGTCTTTGAGAAGCCATGAAAAAATGTGGTTGGTTTTTAGTTTGTGTGAGGAGTGCACTTTGTTGTTGTTGTTATTTATTTATTTTTATTTTTAATGGGAATCTCAGTCTTCCCCACTTCCTATGCTTTGGCTCACCTAACAGAATACTCCACCTGAAAGGAATACAGTTTGTGTGCCCACTAGATGTGCCCTAGGAGGGCACCTACTCTTCTCTAATCACCCATGGGCATTCAGGCCCCCAACCCAGATGGTACTTGGGACCAGTCCGAAGGATGCTCCCCCACAATGTGGATAGGCTCCAGGTAGGCATAGCTTTAGAGATAAAAAGTGCTTGGGAAAGGGTGTGGGGATGACCGGGGATGGGCGATGAAGACCTTGCCATTAAGTCAGGATTCTCAGACTTCCCGTGACTTTGCATGTAGCTAAATGAACCTGCTGCCATGGTGGCATCGCATTTCTATACCAATGCATTATTCTTCACCACTGTCTCCTGTGCGTTAGGCACAAGCATGTGCCTCCTCTTTTGTTGCAACTACTCTTTTGTAGTTCCATTCATTTAAGGTGATTGTAGGGAAAAAATCCCCATCCTGCACTAATTGTGGTGTCCATCCTAATACATCTCATACAAGGGAAAAAATGAACAGAGACCTCAGTAATGAAGTGTTGCAGGCAGGACATGCACGTGCTTAACAGAAACTATCGTTGTGCCTGACTGCTAATTAAAGGCAGCACAAACCCAGCAAAATCCTAACTCATCTGGGACTGATGGGAATTTCATCTCCACCATGTGCAAGTTTTGTTTCTGGCTTCTTTATGCATTGCTGGTGGTGCTGGTCTTTGATGTGGATCACAAGCGAGCCCATGAGGAATTATGTAATGAAAATAATTTGAAGCCATCCCTGACCTAATCTGGCTTGAAAAAGATCAAGAGCTCATAATATCATTACTGTCATATAAGGCTGAACATGTTTATATTTGTCGAGCTTCGATCTTCAGGGTGCCCTGAACTATGTACGTGACTCACCTGCATATCTTTGCCGACTGCATTATCAAAGCAGTAAATGTTTCCATGGCTATTGTGGCCTAATGTCTCAAATTTTAGAGAATTAGTCCAATCTAAACATCAGTGCCATCTGTAAGTTGTGTTTTATTGATTCCTCTTTTCTCCTTATTAGACTGATTCTTCCTGCACAAGATTTTTTCCATAGTCTTTGTTTAATTTTTGATTTCAGTCTTAGCAGTGTATCTAATCAATGTTTATTTTTACCTGTGTGAATGATTCAGAGCATCATCAGGCTTCCTCAGTTTTAAGTCGCAGGTTACAAGCTTTGTCTCAACAAAACTGGCGATACTGGAAATAGCTTCTGGAGATGACTCAGAGGGATTGTCTATAGCAACACCTTTACTGCAAAGCTGTACAAGAAACAAAAATGTTATTTACTAATGTTATAATACAGCTTTTGTTAGGTAGAAATCCTTTTTGTAACTGATAAACGGAGAAAACTGACTTCTACATAAAATATACCCTGACTTTAGCTAAAGTTAGCACTACAAAAATCAGTACAAATACATGTAAGCATAATATAAAATGCAGTGTCATCTTCCTGGAAGGGATAGTCAAGAGAGCAGATGATATAAGCTAAAAACTAAAAAGCACTATTAGGAAAGAATCTATGTTTTTCCCCATTTTAAAAAATAAAGACTCAACTTCAGGCTCCCCAAATCCATGGCTGTCTTGAGATTGAGGCTGAAGGAGGAGCCTCAGACAGCTATTTACTTATTTCAGTAAGCCAGTGGTGAACTCTGCCTGAGGCTCTGCTGCCTTTGCCCCACGGGGAGGACAGCAGGGAGTGATACAAGGCAAGGAAACCAGACACCCTCCCCCTCATTTAATGGGAGGACTTGTCCCTCCAGAAAACTGCTATAGAAAGTAAAAAGGATGAGATCAACCATCTCTTTCTCATCTTCTTGAGCCGTATAGAATTTAGCAGAGAAAAACATCATATTTTCTGTTTTTCTGATAGATAAATAGCCTGCTGTTCATCACAGCCAGTGACTTTCTCATTAAATAATGTTCTATTTCATAATGTGCATCTCTAGAATTAGATAACCCACAACCCCTTAAAGTTTCGGAGAGTCCTCAGCACTGGCAGAGCTATGATACTGGGCAGGACCACCTTCGGTCCTCAAATCTTTGTTTCATTAATCTACATGCAACCTGATTTTGTAATGCCAAAGAGTAGTAAAAACTAGCGTTTAGGTCTTAAGAAAATTCAACTGTAAGCAATTAGACACAAGTGTAAACAAATAGATTAAGTCTAAGAGCCTTGTCTTTAAGGACGATAACCATATAGTGCTACTAATGAAAATGCAATTGAATGTCCTTTGCTTGGATAAACATCCCTAACAGGATTGTTTAGTGTGCAATGATTTCATCTGACTAAGTCACTTCGCTGCGAATTGGCTTTAAAAGTAGATTTCTAATGAAGATTAACAAATTAATATTTATCTAGGCTGTGTGCTTAAGCCCTTGGATCACACCGAGACCAGTGCTGAGGACCCTTACGGCACTGATATGCAACTGCAGCCTAATGTGGATGAACGCAGCCGCTGCTTTAAATGGGGTATAACCAAGGGACTCTCACTTCAGTCCAGTTTTGCCAGCCACCAAAGCTTTAAAATGGAAGGAGGAGGATCTGGCCCGTTTGCCTAGCTCCTCATCACTAATGAGTTTAGTTATAATTAGTTTCTTGTGCCTATGTAGTTACAATCCAGTGGTTGATCTTTAGGAGGTGCAATGTCAACTCAGCAGTTTGAGATGTCTTTAGAAGATTAAATCTGTCAAGAAAAAAAGCTCTTCTATATATGCATCTTTCTTCCCACCTGTGATCCTTAAAAGCAAGAAGGATTATAGACCTACATCCATACTTAGCACCTACAAAGCTAACCCTATCTTTAAGATATGTACGCATTGGTTAGAGATCAGCTCAATTCTTTACAGGCAACAAGGATCATTCAAGGAAGTGTTCAGGTGTGATAAATGTTTTTTTTTCTGTCACATCCCTTCTCTGCTGAGCGAAGTTACACAGTGTATATAATAACACCCATACATTTAAGATTTTCTATCATCTTGTTATCTGTAGAAGTTATAAATCAGAAAATTCATCACTTTTAACTTTGCTCATGGTACCGTATATATCTGCTGAAGTGTCTCTATGGATAAGACATGCTATATGTAGCTAAAAGACCCAGAGAATTATGTTCACATCAGTGAACATAAAAGTATCATCCAGTTTTTCTGTAATAACACTTTTCAGCTGAATTGGCCATGCTGTGACCTCTGTTAAATTTATGTGAATGAGAGATTTGAGGCTACTCCCCGGACTTTCAAGTTCTTGAATGATTGTGAGAAGAAAAGAATCATTTAGGGATCCCTTCAGTATAAAGTGCTGCAATTCAGAGTTTCCTTGAGTCTTACTGCTGATATGAAGAGTTATGTTTAGACCTGCGTAACCCCTCAGTTATCTTTGACAAAAACCAAGTCGCGAGTCTCTGTAAACCATATCTGAACAGATAAGGATTCAGAAAGTATGTTTAAATACAGCAAAGATTGGGTTCTGCCAGGTCTTTTCTAAGACATCTCAGAGTAAGAGTTCAAAGAAATGAATAATAACTCAATCTTTAATCTCACAAAATCAGAGTAATATTTTAAAGGGATGTGCCTGTGTTTGGGACCATCTAGGTCGTATACTTTTTACATCCCAAACTCTCTCCTGACTTTTGTGTAGCATTTCTGCAGCGGATCAATGCGTTTGAGATAGACCTCTCCACACTAGTTCCATACAAACAACAGCAACACGCACCAAAAATAAGATTCAACTTAATTTTACAGAAATGGCTCCTTCTGTACTAAGCAGAAAAGATATGAATATACAAAATAGCCCTAGTGTCTGGTATTAGTGAGATGCACAATTAAATGTACTTGCCGGTAGAAGGGACTTTTTTGGTAGCAGTATGGACACCACTGGAAAAGGTTTCTGTTGGGTGAAGTATCTCAGCGCAGCCTGAACAGCACATCGTTGTTTTCCAGGCGCTGATGGAGATGCTACCTTTTCTGTGTGTTTCATCACCCTTTGCTGTCTTTTGCTGGCCTTTCTGATAAACGGACTTGGCTATGCAGGAGGAGAAGGACTGTTGCCTTGCATTGTCCTGTCTGCCACTGAATATTAAGTCTGACTGAACGTTTTTGGGGGGTGAGGCAAAGACAGTGCCAGAAACCACCTGAGAAAGCTCATTTGGGGAGGTTCTCAGGGGAGGGCTTAGGCAGGAAGGACGCAGCGAGGTGGGATTTTGCAGCAGAGGTGGGGATGTGGAGGAGAGTTGTAGAAAGACTTGCATCTGAGTTTCAAAGGGGAAGAGAAAAAGGAAAATTTCCTGGGGATCCAAAGGAGCCTTTGTAGCTACAGATTGTTGTAACTTTGGGAAACCCTGCTGGACTGAGAGCAAGGGAAGAAGAAAGGCTGTGCCATGCACAGACATAATGAGCAGGGAGGAGATTTGTTTGCAATTTTCATGTTTCACCTAGCAGAACTGAGTTTTCTTTATCTTGCTGTAGTCTGCAGTCCAATAACACTACCTTTGAAGATCAAAAGGGCTGTTGGTGTTTTTGGAGTGCTTAAAGCAAAAGGTAAAAGCAGCTCCATCTCACTCCTCTGAATACCTTAAGGTCCCTTCACAAGGGTATTCAAATATAGGTGTGGGCTTGGCGAGGCAGTTACGTTTTGTACCATTGAGGGTTTCTTTTCCCTGAGCTATGTTACAGAATTTTATTTTAATTCCAAACTGGGAAATTTAGGGGTACATCTTACCTAAGACTTTGAGCTTTTGGTCTGCAGAAAGCTTGCCAATATCTTAAATGTTATAGAGGCTATGAAATGGAAGCAAACAAACATTTGAAGCTTTACAGCCAATCTGGGGTTAAAAACCTGCAATGTACCATTTTATGTCCTTTACTATAGCTAGCAAATCTAACAGCATTTTTTACTGTCAGTCTACCTGAGAGTACCCCTGTCAGTAGATAGGAATATTTTTCCAGAAAAAAGATTTAATTAAAAAAAATCCTACCAAAGGATATTTATATTTTCATAGGGGCCCTTGTTACAGCTGGAGGCCATCGTGCAGGTTTTGTGTACGTGCATCCTTTAGAAGACTGCTGAGTTATCCCACTCAAAGAGTTACCAAGTATATAAATGAAATGTAAGGAATGAAAGTGTTACCTGCAATTTTTGTATTAGTGGTGAACTGACGCTAATTATGTTATGCTTTCACTGATAAAGGAGGTTTCTCTTGCAATGTGTAGGACCCTATAAATATATTGCTGAAACCGCAGTTGTATAAATGCCTGTGATAAAGTACTTTGACAAAGGTCACAGAAAAAGTCTGTGACACTGTGAACTTAGCATAGATCTTGTTGTGGTATTAAGCCTTTAATTTTGGCAGTAGCAAGCAAGCAAATTTTATGAGTTAAAGACCTCCCAGGCGTTAGCTAATAAGAAAGGGAGAAAACATTCCCCCAAACCCACCATAACTTTGGTAAAAAAAAACAGTGGACATGAAGGTAGCTTCCTAGTTAGCACGTGTATAATTTGGAAGAATAAAATTAGAGCTCTGGTGATCTGTACATTGGCGTGTTGGAACTGTTGTTACTGAAAACAAGGTGAAAGGTTCAGGTGTAAGAAAGGGGCAATGGTAACAGTTTACTAATCACTACTATAGGTTTGGTGTGTGTTTAATTCAGCAATACGGTTTGCCTTAAAGAGTAAGATGCCCAATAGATGCCCATCTACGTGTGTGGATGTAGATACATATTTGATAGCAAATTTAGCTCAGGAAAAGAAGTAAATTTGGTCAAATGGTGTGCGGCGATGAGATTCTTCGGCAACTTCCATGAGATCACTCATGCTTTCCTCTACCAGACTGAAAGGGTTAAGAATTAGTATGAATACAGCAATAACCTGCTAGCCTTGCTGGAGCTGATTGCTTTGCTTTTTCTTCTTTTTTTTTTTTTTTTTGTTTTGTTTTGGGTTTTGCTTTGGTTTTTTTTTGTTTTGTTTTGGGTTTTGCTTTGTTTTTTGTTTTTTTTTTTTTTTTTTTTGTTAATGTTTTGAATGTTTAATCATGCCTCTCTGTTTCAAAGATAACTTTGTCGTTTTCCCTGGAGTGATTTTTTTAGAGTGGCTAATCAGAGGGACAAACCTGAAAAGGCAAGAAATATTTAATTAGTGTCTTTTCTTCTGACTAGCCAACAGTCCTAACCAGATGCCTTCACTTCAGAGCCATCCAAGTAATCAGCCTGGTAACGTCACTGCATTGCACATCAGGCACCTGGCAAGTTGAACACTAACTGCATCCCAGAAAATGTCTGCTAGGGAAGGCTACTTCTGAAAATAACTTTCAAAGCCTGATAGCAAGCCTCACACAGGGCTGAAAACAAACTGCTTTTTATATATTGCACTGTATTGCAGTCCTTACAGCTATTAGGCACCAGCAAAAATACTGCAGGAAACCAGTGTAACAAAGAACCAGTTAATGGTGGTTTTGTCTCAGTGGAGAGGAAAAAAAAAAAAAAAAGCCAGTATGGAGAATAAAAAGAGAGAGGATTTTCTCTCAATGATATGATTTCATGCAGCATAACTTTCCAGCTTCTATTCAAAGTCATGCTGACATCTTGGTATGCAATTTCAGTCAGCAGAGCAGGAATTGTATATAAACCCCCTGTCTTTATTGTTAATGAGATTTGTGTAAATAACTTGCTAGAAAACATATTGAAAATATATAATTCACTACTAAATATGAATGCAGATGTCAGGTAAGACGAACTAAATTTGCTAGGCTTCCTGCAGTGTGCTCTGCAATGGATAATTCAAATAATATGTACGTACGATATTTTTGGCGTATTAGCTGCTCTATGCAGAGTTAGCACTGGATTCCGTAGTAGTCGTGTGTGCAGGACACATTTGCTATCTTGGGCATATTATCAGTTACACAGAACTGGCTGAGAGCCCAACATACCTCAGATATGCTGAGTTATGAGAAATGATCCCTATTTCTATTCAGAAAACCACTGTGTGCCAGAAAAGCATGGATCAGGTGAGTATTGACTACCAGATGAACTTAACAGGCTGCTTGCCCTCACCATGAAGTATGGTGGGCCTGCTCTCCTCACATTTCCACTGGGTTTATCTTAAGCCCTGTCTATGTCTAGGCTTAAATTCCTTCTTCGGCTACAACCAGCCTTTTTGCAGGAACCAGAGGTGCGTGGAAGGGATTTGGTGAGCAGGTGGGGCAGAATGTTAGAGAAGTTCAAACCTAAATTTGTTGCTCCCCAAAGGCTGACAGGTTTTGCATATCTGTCACTGTTCTGGCCTTTTTTGGAGACAAGAGCTCTCTGCAAAAATGAGATTTCAAGTGCCCACCAAATTCAGAGGATGTAGCATTTTAGTTTGTGCTCATTTCTAGGTGGATGCTGTTTTATAAAAATAAACTTGACGTGAATCTTTCCCTCCCACAGACGCTAACGATGTTCCCTGCAGCACTCCTAAACCTAAGTCATTCCTGTTTATTGGCCCAACTTCAGATAAAGGCTTTACATCCCCGCAGTGCAAACTTAGGGGTCTTCCTCATATTGTAAATAATATGCTTTGGAAGCATTAAGTCGGGAACAAAGGTTTTGGGAAAATATCATCCGTTTAACTTCAGCTTAATCTGTGTGCTGTGCTACAAATCTGTGCCTCTCATTACCAGTCCCTGTTTTATGGAGTGTTCCCGTTATCAGTACTGCCAGGGTGAGAGGAGTAGTCACAGAAGCCAAAGAAAAAAAAAAAAGAACCAACCCCAAAGCTCTCTAATGAAACATATATTGTGGAATCAATATACTACAATAGTTTCCGAGGAACTTTATATTCTGTACAACATACTGAAATCTCCTTTATAGATTGCGTTTGTAGTACAAAATTTGTCAGTCCTTCACTGTGAGTCCATCCAAGATCAAACCAAACCGAGGATGGTGTAAATATTCCATGTGAAAACCAAACAATCAGACAAAAGTCAAAACTGATCCCAGGACCTCCTCTTGACAGGATTGTAGTTCGAAATGCCTATTGGACTTTGAAGCAGGAGCATCAGTCTGTTGGTAGTGTTCACAGGAGGAGCTGGCCAAAATGAATGTTTTTTTTGGAGGCAACTGTCAGCTGGTGTGATGTGACTATATTGTAGCAAGATTTTGAGAGCTGTCATGATTGCTTGGAAAAAGCAATATAATTTCAGGCCAACTAATTTAATCCCTTTGATGCCAAGAGATTTGCGACTGCTAAGTCCAAACACAGAGATATCTCACCAGCACTTTTATTAAGGCAAACTATGTGAAAGGTTCACTCGATTTTGATGGACAGGATTATTAGGGAACAGCAATAATTTGCTGAAGCCTTATTTTCATGCCATTTCTGGCTATGACATTAAAGCTAGCTGCAAGGTCAGCTCTCCCCTCTCTCCCTACCTCCGGATGGCATGGATTTGGTGAACTCCACCAAGAATTTTCTCAACAGTATTGTCAATATTAGAAACAGCGCACATATCCATGCCTCAGGAATAAACAGAAATAAAGCTCTTCCCTAAAGTAACCTAACCAGAATTCGTTCCCCCCTACTTTTTATTGTTTGGTTCACCTCTGTAAAGCTTTTCAGCATTTATATTCATTTTACACTGTCAAAAGCTGAACAGGAGTAAGATAACAAATGGTTCTGGTAGCAGCTGTCACCACCTACTGTCTGTGTATGCCTGTGTGAATCTCTAAATGGAAATAAAGTACTTTAATAACACATTTTCTCTAAACTGTCCTCATGGATAAAGTTACTCTCAAATCAGTCCATGAACACTTTCCAATTCGGTGCCCACTTCAGCCTGCATCTCTGTCTCTCCTCTGCAGAGTCTATGTAGGTATGCAGCAGTATGATTTAAAGACGTTTCAGATAGAAAATTCTTTAACGGCGCACCTCCTGTGACTGCCGCTTGCCTGTGTTAGCTGCTTTTGGTGTTTGAACCGTCTCCTAACTTGCCTAATTTTATCCCTATAAATTAAGCTGATTGTCATTGCATTTTTGTGCTGCGTTGGCTCTAGCCAGGAAGCACCTAGAGCCACAAATTAAACATGAATTGCTCTGCCCTCCCTGTTCCTGTAAGATACCTTCCAGGAGCAGATGGCAGCTGAGAGGATAAATACCTCCAATTTCTTGGGGCCCTGGACAGAAAAGAAACTCCACTTCGAGGCATCGCTTTACATTGAGAGATGTGAGGTAGCATCGCGCATTTGGGTTTCTCTGCTATGGGGTATCACGACGCCTGTGATACGGGCGGGGAGCTGTGGGGTTCAGGCACCTAAAGATTTTTAGCTGCCCAGCTTTTAGAGAAGCCTTTTCTGGATCCAGGCAGCAGGGACATGCCCTGAGCCATGCATGATGCTGACTGTTGAGCAAAAGTCTGAGCCCATGTCTTTCAAGATGGGCTAGTGCCTGTCCCAATTATTTTTTTTTTCTCTTTTTTCTTTTTTTTTTTTTTATTTTTCCCTTGTGTTACCTACTGAGGAATCTACTACATGGACCTTGTCTCTGTTTCTCAGTGATTGTAAAACGTGGTTTGCATGTGTTCAGGTCAATGAGGCTTTTGATTGTAAGTAAGTGACAAGTGGTGGATGATTATTATTTTTAATCAAATATTATACTGCTTAGCATTTACAAAGTATGGAGAAAATGTTTGGTGCTTTTGAGCACCTGTCACCTCCAGGTAAATAATTTAATAACATGTGGGGAAGCCAATTAGAGTTAATTAGAAATTGACTGATCTGCTTTGGCACCAAAATGATTGGAATACACTGTCTGTCCTTTCTGGAATAGGGATTTTGCTCTTGTACACACACACAAAAGTGAGGAAATACATTGTTTTATGGTCAACACATAGTATTCCTTTGAGGAAAAAAGCACTTTATAAGCCAGATATGTAACAGCAGTTCAGGCAAGAAGAACGAGGGCAGGAATCCTTATAGACAAATAGCTGTGCAGTTCTTCAGCTTTAGTTCATGGTGATTGGCATGCTGGAAATGTCTAGAAGATTAATAGATTCAAATTCAGTGATCAAAAAATGGGAGCATGTCCAAATGGATCATTATAACAGATTCCCACTCTATCCCACAAGCTAGATTTGAGCCATCTGTAAGCTTCATATTCCTGGTCTAAAATCTTCTGCAGGCATAAAAGACAATAAGTATCAGTAGGAGAAAAAAAAAAAAAAAAATCAATTTCTTGGCTTTGCAGCCTAAAAATATAGTGATGGGACTATAGGGAGAGAAAAACTGCTGATTATCAGGTTTTTTTTTTTTTTTTTTTTTTTAAGCAAGTTAAATGAGTAGGCCATATTTTGGAAACTACTTTGTTATTGGAGGTTAAAAGAATGTTTCTAGGGAGTAAAGTCAGCATCTCACACTCCGGCTTTGGGGGATCAGTGCCTGCCGTCTTTGATGTTCTCTGTCCAAGACCTCGTGTACTCACAGGAAGTTTCTAGAGGACCTGTGCTGATGATAAGGACAGATAATTTATGGGTCTAATTTTTTAGCTCCAGCAAGTTGGTGCTAAAAATAAATATTTAGCCTTTCACATGCTTTCCCTTGAGGACTTTCATGGTGTTAAACTGTGTCTAGTCCTTGCACAGCTTTTCTTGGTGAGAGGGGATAAGGAAAACTATATAAAGTCCTATTTTCTACCCCTTTCATTCCAGTGGATGACCGGCAATTCCAGTCTCTGAGCTCCATAAAGCAAGGGATTACACATTGTTGTACATTGATGGCTTCTTGGACCTCAAGACCCACCTGCCAAAAGAGACAATGTTGGGGGAGGAAGGGTGGGCAGAAATGTGGCTGTGCCCTAGTCTTTCTGCAGCAGCTAGCACTGATCCAACGGTCACACCAGGGAGCACATCCAAATACCCTAACCCTACGGTGCTCCCAGGACTGTCCTTGCAGCAATGCCTCTAAGAAAGCCGCCTGTGCTTTTCTAATGTGCTCTACCAGTGGATAGGCTACTCAAGATGAACCTCTTTTCACGTAGGTATTTATATAGGAAATACTAATTTTTTGCTTCTCATATTATGAAATTGATGGAAGGCTTGGTTGAGCCGTGCTGCCTAACTCTATATTGGTATGTAATTATGTCCACGAGGCACCGGTGCCACAGCCACTTTCAAAATATTTGCTTTTTGCAGATATTGTTGCCTGGAAGAGGGAGCGTGGTCTTGACAAAGCCTTCTCTGCAAGCAGTGAATCACAAGGCAATGAGCCACAGGAAAGGTTAATCTAAAAACTCAAGGTGCGCAAAAAAGATGGCACTAACGTTTATCTCCCTGCCATAGGAACGGTGCCCGTAATAGCCATCTGTGGAAAATGGAGGTATTCCAGCTTGTGGAAGGCACCACAACAGCACTCTGGTGAATTAATCACACGCTGTTTGAGGCCTTCACCTCACACGTGGGATGCATTTCGTGTCTCTGAGATATTCTGTGCCGAAAGCTGTGTGCTGAGATACTGTGGACTTCTTTCTGTGCACAGCAGTCATGAACCTTTCTCATTTATTTTTTTAATTAGGGAGCAGGATTATTTTCAGAACAACAGGGTCTGAAATTTAAATTTGTGCAGGTTTTAAACAGGCTGAAGTTTCTGAAGTCTTTTATGCTCTCTGATATTAGGAGATTAGATTGAGACAAGATCTTTCGATCCTCATAACAGTTTAATGTTATTTTGTAGCCAAGCTGTTAATAATTGGCTAGAGATTTTATAGATATACATATATGGTTTCCACTGAGGTTTTAAGCTACAGAGTGATTTCTCATACCCTTCATATCCGAGTCCAGATGTTCAAGTCCTATTTCCCTACGTTCCAACAGATGGATGCCAAAAATTTAGGGAAATTTAGTGTTTCACAATATAGTATATATAATATGCTGTATTATTGAGCTAGGAGGTAGAAGAGCGAAGACTATTGCCCCAACTTTTTCAGCTATTTTCCTTACTAGCAAGAGAAAGTACTTAATTCTTAAGCTCTATTGGTGAGAGTTCTCCAAGGAAGCATTATTTTTTACTCTCTCAGGCCAACTATAATGCAGCTGACTAACGCTAAGTCCCTCCTGGTTAATTTAATGATAGCTAAATAGTGCAGAAATAGTGAGAAACCACCAATTCTTCTCTCGATAACACTGCCTTCCTGATGTCTGTGGTAATCAGCAGCATATAGAAGTCTCTAAATTAAACAAGCATTTCGGTTTTTCTTTCTATTTGTTTTTTTTTTTTTTTTTTCCAAATCCAACAATTTCAGTGTTAGACTTTCAGAACTGCCTGTTATTTGCCTATCTGAAAAACAATGTGATCTAAAGAATGATAATACGACATGAGTATATAGATGGATCTAGAAAAGACATTTTCGCTTAAAGAAGAGCCAAGAAATGTAAGATATTTGTAATATGTAAGGTAAGACTAACTTTAGTGATACTATTCAAATTTAACGGTAAGCACACGCTTTTCTGGATCAGGGTATCTAACTGAAAATGTTGTAATGTCAGAATAAAGCCTTAATTTCCTTAAATCCAAAAAATGTCTGTAAACATTTTGCACCAGAAACCATAATTTCAAATTTCCTGACCTTTGAGCTTGTTATGTATCACACTTTTTTTCACGCACGTGAAATGCAGAGGAATTTTTGTTTATTTCTTCAAAAAGCAATGGGCAGAACAACCACAGTTCCAATCTCAGTAGCTTAACTTTTCTGGTTTTCCCTGCATCATCTCCAGTTTGTCTATACCTGAACAAATAGACAAATTGGAGACGATGCAGAGAAAAGCAACAAAAATGATACAGAGGTTTAGAAAATGTGACCTGGGAGGAAATACTAAGATGAATGAATTTATCTAATTTAGAGAAGACTGAAAAGAGATGTGCTAAGAGGTTGCAAGTACAGAGATAATGGTTAATTGCTCCTCATGTGAACAAAGATACAAAAAACATTATGGACTATTTTTCATGACAGAAGATTGGGAAAAAGTTTCTATCAGCTTGGTGATATAGATGAGAAACCTGTTTCACTGGAGATTTTTAGAAACAGAGTACAGAAGTGTCTTTCAGGGATATTCTGGTTTTTGCTTCTGAGGAGACCTGGATTAAGAGACTGCTGAGAAGCCCCAACCCTATAGTTCTGATTTCCCAATCACTCTGTCCACAATCCCAGGAAGGAATTCTCTAATCTCTACTTATTCTTTTACCAGGATGTCTATTAGCTAGCCTTTCTATTGCCTCTTAGGAGGAGACAAGCACTCCTTTCTTCTCAAGTGGCAAGTGTTTTTGTCCCCATCACAGCTCATTTCTGAATGCAGGGGAAAAAAAAAAAAGCCTAAAAAGGATAGCACTTCCTAATTTTACTCACTCACTGCTATAATATTTATAGTTTTAAAAGAAAATGCCTTCAATATTGTAGAAAAAAATAGGAATAGGATATATGCTCGTCAATCGCAAACCTCTAATGTTTTACAAATGCTATTGAATTAAGTTTGGCAGTGCAGCACTGAAACAAGTGTAGTTGGATGCTTTTTCAGGATGTCAAGTGCATAGCTGAAGTGATTGGGGTCAGAGTGGAGATAAAACATTAGGGGGAGTCCAGAGAGTCCAGCTTGCAAGTCCTCTATTCTAATCACCAACCATATTCCTGTAAAGTGGGAAATGTGTCTTTTTTTTTTTTATTTTATTTTATTTGAGAAGCAGATACTGGCCTTTAAAATCCTTACAGCTACTAAGAGTGGTTTTTTGCATCATGTATCATGGAAAAAGTCAAGAGCTCCTCTGCACAGTAAATGTTAGCAGCTGGGTTAATTGTGAGGATATAGGGCATCTTTCAAGGTTTATAAGACAGCTATGCTTTTGGAGATAGTGTTTTCAAAATGCTCTAATGCTACCTCTTTGAAAGCAGCCTTTGGCTGCAGAGTGCTACTATTTAACAGGTTTAATATTACTAAAAATTGAGAGGCTGATGCCATTATTAAATTTCATTCTGCGCAAAAGCAAACAGTTTATCATAGTCTGTTCCCAGCAATTGTAATCCAATTTTTGTTATCTTACATTGTTTAAAAAAAGAGAGAAAGAGAGAGAAAGATACTGTACATCAATCTGATAAAAATGTTTAAATAACTAGTGCTTTTTTGTGATTATGTTGGTTTTATAGCAGCATTATGGAAACACGACAGGGTAACTAAAATCTGATTACGTCTAAGTCCTTGCCCATTATGTGATTATTATGAACCATGACTTCTACTGGCACATTATGAATTACATGGTCATAATACAAGGGATTTCCAATATAATTAACTGAGATTAGCAGCACTAGAGAAATCTGGGAATAATGATACAACTTTGAACAATCAGTTTACTGTAAATGCTGCTAGCTCTGGCTTCCAGGAACCGGGAGGCTGGTGGATGTAACCCTGACTCACCTGCTGGGCTTTCCCACATCTCCTTTCTCTTCCTTCCCCCTGTGAAATTAATTGCAACCTTGCCAGAGTGTTACCAACTCCCTCTTTTCCTCTGTTCTTCTCATAGCATACTGATAAAACTCAAGGCTGGCTAAGATATTCAAAAATGTCAAAGGTCTTTAGATACCTCCTTTTGGAGGGGCTCAGCCTGAAACTGGAAAGGGCTCTGCTTTGGAAAACATAGAAATGTCTACTTATTGAAGAACAGATCTGTTTTAAGACAGCTCAAGTTTGAGCACTTAAAGGCAAAAAGTCATGAAAATCACAGATTAGTTTCAAAGATCATAGCCAAGGTCATATTATTTCTTTCGTATCTCAGGCAGGTAAGAAGTCTTTCTTTCCACAAAAAAAAAAACCAACCAAAAAAAAGCTTTTGGACTCTTAGCTGCTGAAGAGAAAGCCAGCTGTGTGCAGAGGGGGTTGCTCACTACTGGACCTGTCCTTTCTGATGCAGAAAGAAAAGGCTTTCTACACAGATCCAGTGGCCATCTTCTGGCTTTAGAGAAAAAAGGGGAACAGAGTGCATGATGGAAATGCTGTAGAGGTTAAACCAGACTTTTTATTTAACCAAAGGGTTAAACTTTTCACCCAGTAGTGCATGGACAGCTGGGATAGAGTGGCAACTCCCCTGACTACTGAGGTATCATTTGTCCCTGGTAGAGCTGGGATTAGAAAGAGGAGTTTTGTTTTGTTTTTTTTTTTTTTGGTCGTCCCGTCCGTGTGTCCCCCCCCCCCGCCCCCTTCATGGGACTTAAAGTTCCTCCATACATAAATACAGTTGGAGACTTAGAGAAAAATACAAAATCACCTGAGATTCTTTTTTGGTTCAGTCCACTGCCCCCCTCCTTCCATGATTTATTTTTAGCTCTTAATTTTCAGATTTCACATGAAATGGCATCTCAGGATTTTTATTAAACCCTACACATCCCAGGTTTGTGCTCTGTGTTCACTTTGATATTATTACACCCAGTCAGTACAATGACAGCCTTTCATTTACTTTGCTACAGTGATTGTACTTTTTTAACCCCGTACCTCCAGTGCTGTGGAGAACTGCTCCGCTGCGGCCGCGTAGTTGCTCTGCCTGTAGGAAGCGCTGGCTTCCCGGAGGGTCAGCTGAAGCTGCTTGTCAAGCTGGGGCAAAGCGCTGCCCTTAGGTGTGCTTGGAGCATCTGCTTTTTCCGAATCACGACACGCTGATTGTGTGCTTGTAGGCACCACAGGCTCAGCAAACTCGAAGGAAATGTCCTCCTCATCAGTGTAGACCAACTCCATTTCTATGTCTATTAGGCTTTTCAGAGGAATGTGAGACAGAGGTGTTGGGCTTAACTGACTGCCAGTCTCTAACATTGTTTCTTCTTTTTTCACAGCTAGTTTTTCATTGTGTTCCGATTTCTGTTTACAGCTTGCTTTGTCTACGTCATTACTTTGTTTTTTCTTCTTTTTCTTTGCCATTTTTATTCTCCCCTTTATATTTTCTGCTGCTGCATCGCCAAGGTGGTTTTTGACCTCTTGCAGTGCTTCTGGAGTATCATTCAATTTGTTTGCTGGTACATTTGACTCCTCACTACTACGCATTTGCTGAGAGGTTTCATTCTTGCCATTCATGCTTGTGAGATTTTTGTGGAAGTCAATGTTGCTGTCTGATGTCATAACTTGAACAAAGAAAAGAGTCCTAAGAGAAAATGTAGAAAAGTTAAGAATACTCAAATGTTGCAGAGCCAAAAAAAAGCATGCAAATGCTTTCTACTAGGCATATTGTAGGCACCATTATGGGAGAAAACCCTTCAATAGTTAGTACATGGAATACCAGACTCGCTGTAATTACTTTCTCTTTCCTGTGTAAAAGTTTAAGGCTGCTTAAATGTTTTTGATAGCTCTCGATAACGGATGCTTGTTTATGTAAAGTAATGCCAGTGTATCAGTTTGTTATATCTGCAACAAGAAGGGAAAATCAGGCTTTTAATCACAAGAGAAACGACCAAACCCCTGTGACAGATTGACTTGCGTTGTATGTTGTTATGGAGTGCAAAAAATCACGGTGGCCTGATTTTTGAGAGCTGGTAAGCACAGTGACAGAGTCAGAGAGGGGAGTTAAAAAATCAGGCAGAGGGGCACAGCTCCAAGTGGGCTCCCAAGTTCAGCTGCATTTGAGGAAAATTCGGATCTGGATTTGGGTCTCAAAGCCATTTCTTATTGAACCATCTGCAAAGAAATGTGTGTTGGTACTAAGAAGCAACCCTTCCCCAGTAGTTAACAGCCTAATTGTCAGTTCAAGGAACCAGCAGTGGATTCAAACTGGTACAACAAGGTGCAGAATCAAGTTCATAAGCCTCCTCTCAACACTAGTTCTTGTACAATGGGAAAGGTGACTTGATCTGCATTGTAAACTCATAATTGTGCTCAGATGCAAAGGAAATGTTGATCTTCATCTGCCCCTGCTGACTTCAGAGTGAGAAGGTGGAAGGCACAGGTAATTTCCTTCTCCGTTTTTCCATCAATTATGAAAAGTCTAATTGTAAATAGCTTTAATGATAACCGTCTTTCAGAATGGTTTGTGAAGCATAAGCACTCAGCCTTTAACCTGTGTTATCATTTAACAGACCTCCATAAGTTTAGTGCCAGTTTAATGTGCTTAACTACAGGTACAGATTGTACAAAGGAAAGATACATAATGAACACATTTCTGTTCGGCCAGAAACAGATTTTAAACAATAAGCAACTTGTTGAGTTTTACCGAGGGCCCTACAGAATGCACTACTGCACTCATAAAAGCTGCTGGAATGTGTCCTGGATGCTGTGGTACGGTGAACCACACCTGTTTAGGGCAACGGGCATTAGGCAATGGGCAGAAATTTATAGAAAGGGGTAAAGGGAAGAGGCAAAGGCATTTCAGGCCATATGAGAAGCTGATACTGAATTTTAATGTAAATAGGGTTTCTTATCTTTGTCATGTTTCCCCCCCCTCCCCTGGCTAAGCCAGATTGCAGCCAGGACTGTCACCAGCCCTGAAGCAGGGAACTTGTTGATTTTGCCATTTGTTCACAACCTCCAGGCTGAAAACTTTACTGTAGCAGAACTGCCTGTGGAGAAACTTATTCTTCCTTCCACGGCTGCAAGAGAAGGAGTGAGAGGTGAGGGGATAATTGTGTGATTTAAGGTAATTTCAGCAGACTTTTTTCAGCTGAGCAATCACAACTCCTACCGAGTTCAATGGGGATGGAAAACCACTGGTCCTTCCCAGATAGTGCTCCGCACTTGTCAGAATAGAGCTCAAAGGAATCATATTTATAGCAAGCTATTTTGAATGGCGGCAGTAAAGCAGCTGGAAAAGGCTAATGTACTTGCATCTGGCAGCAATTTTACCTGTTTGTAAGACATTCAATCCCTTTTTAAAACAAACCATAGCATAGCCTAATGATTGGAAGACGTGCTTTTCAGTGCTGGCTTCAGCACTAGGTAATTTAGGAAATTATGATTTATCTTCGCTGTGCAGTGGAGCGGAGATACTCCAGCCAGCCCCAGCACCAGCTGAGGGGATGAGCCTGATAATCTTGGTGCCATGTCATGCCAACATAACTGTTAGATATGGGACCGTGATGGACCTCCGTGTGGCCCTGCAGTATATGCAGTATATGGCTATCCCAGGTTCTGGAGTGGGGAACACAGGATTTTCACAGCCTTTTGGGTGGGCTGTTCACTGAAGGTCCTAAAGGACTCTAGAAAATGAGATTTAAGTGTCTACATCAGATACAAGTTTGCAGGAATTTTCCTCTGAGCAGCCATGTAGTGCTGAGGAGCCCTCAAGGAAAATTAATGGACTCTTCTCCTCACCAGAAAGCTCACAAAGGCAAAGCCCTGTATCTGATGGGGGGTTGATATCAGCATGAATGGGAAATTGGCTGGACCAAACTGTTTGCCATGAAACTGTCTTAAGAAGTTTAAAACAATTTACTATGGAATAAAAAAAAAAAAAGCAGAGTACAAACTGTGAAATACAGACCAATAATTCTTAAATCACTTATGGACATTTTTCCGGTCGACCAGCACCTGAAATGAACTTTGATGTATCAAGTGGATTTATACTGCTCCTATTGTATTTTTAGGTATTCAAGCTGATTAACATGACTTTGGGTTGTGCAATGGAAGCACGTTATAACTCAGGGAGGCTTGCTTTAATCACTGCCTCAATAAAAAAACACTTCCAGGGAAAAGCTTTTAGAAAATCATTATCTTTGTCAGTTAAGTATGTTCCTGAGACTTTGGTTAAAATGTCTGTTTTTTATTTTGGAAACGTTTACTGTAAAATGGTCCTAATGAATCACTATGCAGGGGAATATAGATAGACAATTTAGCGCGATAGTCAGAAGGAAACTACTCTAAATTTGTGAGCTCTCAGGAATGATCCTCCTGATCAGTCATAAGCAAGTTCAGCTTTCTGCATATTTGAGGGTTAATCTTTGCCAAGAGACCTCTGTCGATGGCACTGCCAGCCACTACGGTTAAGGATTTTGTTGGGTCTATTGGCAAGGAAACCACATCTTTTCAAACGGAGATGCTTACATGAAAAAAATATAAATGCAAAAGAAACATAAGATCATTTATCTTTTAAAATCCCCTGGTTTTGTCTGTTGATTTCCCAATATATCTGAGACAACCTTCTTGGGGAGAGTGGCCTGCCTACTAGATAACGTAAACTTCCTTATATGCATTATCTTCTGAACCCTATTACTTCTGCTTTTTGTTCTGTATCTGGTTTGATTCTGCTTTCAACACCTTCTCCTATTATCTCACATCAGATTAGAGAAGAACCTGCTGATAAATCACACTGGCATTTCAGCTGGCAGCTAGTTGTTAAATTCTTTGCCAGTTCTTTGATGAGCCCTTTTTTCTTCAGAATTTAAACTTTGATTTCAACCAAAAAAGCTTTTGCCCTTACAGTTGTGAAGTAAAACCTTTCTAAACACCAAAGACTGCAGTGCTATCTTCCTGAATCTGCATATAGCAAGGCAGAACCATTGGGCTACATTCAGCATTGATTTAAGTGGAGAGATAGGAGAGAGGAATTTCTTCTAGTAGTTCTCAGAGGGGATTAAGCTGCCTTGAAGCTGAACCATTACGTTGCCATTACCAGCTCTTTGGGACATGAATTCTGTGGGGCTGCACTTCAGAAAAAAGCCTGTTTCCCAGTTTAGGTAAAATCTTTCAGTAGACAGCACAAGCTGCTGTTTCTGAGGATCACAGCTGCCTTTTATGACAGAGGCTGTAGAGAAAGAAGCAAATTCAAGGAGAGATTCTACAGTGTCGGCCTGCTAGATCATACACTTTCATGGTTCGGAGGTCTAGGGGGACGGTATGGCAGCTAGGAAGCGGAAAGAGGACTTGATGATTTTGTTTCTTACTCTGAACCAGGTTCCTTACGCTGACCATTTGACAGCAGTCCAAGTGGACCCATGCCCTAACGTTGAATGTGCCCCATGAACGCCTTGCTAAAACTCAGAGACAAATTAGGCATCGGATCTGGAGACAGCAATAATTCTCCCTCCCCCCACCCGGATCAGAACTGACAGAGATTTCTGTTGTCACGGTTTTGTTTTATTTTCACTTCCTCTGCAGCATAAGGTACAAGCTGCCTCGTTCAGGATGGTCTGGCTGTACCTCATCTGCTGTCCCAGAAGCTCTAGTCATTAGTGGTCCATCTGTATTTTGTGCTCTCTGCTGTGAATGTTCGATGCTGCACGGTTTCTAGAGGATAACATCACAACATTTTTCAGCCAGAGCATGACTGTATCGGCAACAAACTTGCATTTTGCGCACAGATACCCCATCTGTCTTTCAGCGAGCTCACTTGTGTACCAGCAACCATATAGTTGTGTTAGCCTGATGCCCCACCCAGGCTAACTCACCCTGCTAGAAGATACATATAATGACAACTGCTCTATTAATATACTCCTTAGACAGTGATGGGACTTTTCCAGAAAGTTATAGGAACCGAACTCTTTCATCTATAATAGTCTTTTTCTCACAGAAGGCCATTTGAAATCACAGGGCAGTCATCTGTTACAGTTCATTTCAGTGCAAATGTTGGAACAGGCGAAACTGCATCCAAAACTATGGAGCAAGTATAGGAAAATTATACCACTGGTACTTGTACAAGTGTTATCCCACTTCTTCAATGTCCTCTAGTACAGACAGAGAAATATAGTACTATAACAATACACATCCAAAGCCCCACAACAGATAGGTCATTAGCTGCCCTCCTCTATAATAATTTCACTTATATTGAATTCCAGATATCCTGATCCATCTCTAAGGTGAGGATGCTCCAGTTTTATCACTTAAAAATGAAGCAAGATTTATCTGTATTAGATTTACAGACAGACTTTCTGAATGAGCATGTACACCGACAACAGCTATGCCAAGATCTGAACTGGAGATTTTTCCAGTCCATCTTTCAGCGGGATGACTTTTTAAGCACTTCCTTTACTGCTGAATACCACAAAGGCTCAGACAATCTATTGATGACGAAGGTCAGCACCTTCTTAGCGGCCCATAAAGTGAGTCTCTCACAATCAGGTTTCAGACTTTTTAAGATTCTAGCCATTTCTTTAGGCAATGAAGCAACCTAGTTCTTTCATCTTGCTATTTTTATTGTTTGAAAGCCTGAGTCACATCTGATCTTTTTTATTTTTAGTTTTCTTTGGGGGGAAAAAAAAAACCCTTAATGTATCTTTTTTTGTTCAGTACTCTTATTTCTTTGTGATAGACATAAGTAATGGCTCATTCAGTGCAAAATCAGAAGTCCTCACATTTTTCTTGCTGTGATAAGGGCACACTTGCCATTATTACGGCTGCATTGTCCACATTGCTGCAGTAAAGGTTTTGTCAGCACTTCCGCTCTAAACACTATTTTCACTCACTGTATTTAACCTGTTTGTAAAAATAATAGTAATAAATTGGGCTCTGGGCTGAAATTTGGCAACGTTAATCGTGGTTTTTTCATAGTAGTTTGCAGGGATTTAACCATATTATCCTAATTGCTCTTTGAGGCTGAAACACACGTATTAATTGTTTATGTGGTGCTGAGTACAACAAAGCGCTAATGTCATTAGGCTATAGACATAAGAGAAATATTAAACCATTAATAATTACTGTTCACAGCTATCAGATAGCTAGTTCACTAGGCACTGTTATGCATAGACAGTAAGTTTAAGCTTATTGTTTAAAGTAACGCAACTCGAATTCCTTCTCTTATTTACAATAGCTTATGGAAGTTAGCTAAAATTGAAGGTAATAAATGACAGAAACAGAATGTAAGAAACAAATCATTGTTAAAATACTTAACGTGTCTTTAAGGATAATGTGCAAAGAGAAATAGGGAATACAATTAAAGTAATCAAGAGAAGTTTTCACAAGGTATGTTAATAATGTGGTTGTCATTGACTTCTTGAACAGTGCTTAAATGCAGAAAGGCAAGGATGGTATGAAGATCACTGTCACGTGTCCAGGAACCCAGGAGTCTTCTATGAAATAGTTGGGCGTTGATTGGGCAAAAAAGGAAAATAGATAAATCCCTATTCCTGCCCGCTTTGGATAGTCTTGAATAGTAATGGGATCTGCTTCCTCTCCCTCCTACATCCTTTCCCTTCGCTCTATGTTTTGTCTGTCTCATCTTTTGTGCTTGCCTTTCTCGCAGGAAGGATATAGACAGCCATGGTCCCGTAGAGCTAGCCTGAGAGATTTAAGATGCTGCTTCTCCCAGCTGGTCAATACTACCCTTCTCTTTTACTGCTGCAGCTCCTAGTGCATTTCTGTGCAAATTAAAACAGCTTAGGGTAAACAGATTCACAGAAGTACCTGGGATCTGAGCTAATCCGTTTCATTAGGCACTGAAGCAGGCTGGAAATACATACCATGAGCTAGGAGTACCCAGTTTGTCAGCCATGGGAGAGGGGGATAAGCAGACCTGGGAAACTTCTGCTCTTTCTGTCTTCTCCAGTGGAAGCCCATCATATGTATTTATTTGGTTTGTTGGCTTAGCCAAGACTGCATGCTTTGGCACATGGTTGCCAGTCTATAACCAGCATTAAGGCAATTTTTTTAAGCTTTAAGACAGCATCTTAGAAGGTTATAGCGCTCACTGAAATGGGTGAGCCAATCTCACAAGACAGCTAAAAAAAAGCCCTTAATATTTTCCATTTCTTTGGGGCTTCTTCCCCTCCATGTATTCTTTAAAGTATTATTTTAAAAACTTATGTTATTGAGTATCACAGCAAAAGTTAACTGCTAAAAATTTAACACAAAATTAGGCACCTCAATTAACTATTTATTGCTGTAGAGATGCAGGAGGATCTTACTAACAAGCGGCTTGAATAAAATTAGAGCTGTAAAAGGACAGTAGGCTAACGTCTACAATTGTAATTCAAAATCAAGAAGAAACCAGAATCTCCCCAGCAGCATACCTCAGGACAGTGAGGCAAAGCAAATACAGAAAAGAAGCATCAGTGATCACAACCTGGAAGAAGGAAAAGGAAGATTCAGTACATAGTGAGGTCTCAGGACATGTGGTGGGTAACTAGTGTGGCTAAGGAAAAATGAAGAGAGAGAAATCGAGGATGTTTTCTGCATATGTTTTTTAGTCTTCCTTACACTCCCTCCTAGTGAAGTACTTCCTCTGTAAGTGTGGGAGAAATACTGAGAGACAAAAGAGACAGCAGGGAAAGCATTTCAGCTCTGCGTAATGATGTCATCCTATTAGCACAAAGCCCCGCATTGTCAATTAGGAAAAAAAGGTCAACGCTGTGTCTGACGGGGATGTGAAGCCTGGCTAGCCTTCCTCGATTGGATTCAGCAGCTCAGCACTGCGGGAGCAGAGCGGTTCATTTTCATAGCTAAAGGGCCACTGAGAGGAAAGAGGGAGAGAAAACGGAAATTTTAAAATGGTAAATGTTTTTACAGCAGGCTCCTGGAAAGTGGAGTTGTGAGAACAAATAATTCCTCTGTGTGAGGAACAAGGATGTATGTGTGTGCCTAAGGTATAAACAGACCAGTGAGCTTAGGGTAATCCCTAAATGAAAAGGAATGCAAAGATTGGTCCTACAACTGAGACGTTGTGCTGAAAAAGCTTGAGATGGTGGTGTTTTTTTTTTTTTTTTTTTGGTACTGCAATATTTCCTAATTCTGTTGGGAAGACAAGAAAGCAATTTTTGAAGAGATTACAAAGCAAACGTCCAAGTGTCCTACTTGCTCTCATTCTGAAGGAGATGAAGAACTATTGATTTTCTGAAAAGATTGCTTTGAAATGGTGGGAGCTGAGTACTTCTAAAGAACGAGTGCAGAGGGGCAAAGTTTGGTTTAGAAGGGTTGCCGCAGCCTGTGCTGTGGGCTTGATTAGATCTGCCAACATGCTATTAAGAGGTCTGCATCTCAGAACTGCTCTGGGCAGCCCTGCCTCCAGGATGAGGCAGGAATTCAATGAGAGCTCAGAGTACAGAGAGCGCTCTCTTTCACTTCACAAAATAATCATATTCCTAGGGGACCAGGCTCTAGGAAAACCCAAACCTAAAGGAGATATTAGCAGACCTATAACGACTCCCATTACCTATTGTGTGCTACACAAAACATATCAGCCGTCAGATCCACAGCAAAGAAGGTGCCTGATACCTTGCACTGCACTGAGATCAAACACATAGCAAGAGTGACGTGGCTGAGGATACAGATCCTTTTCTTGCTCTAGCTGTACCAGACAAACAGGTTGCCATGATCAAACCCAACCCTAGCCGCTGGTCACCACCCCAGGATGGGTGTCCCCTTACAGTCCCCTCAATTCTCTTCATTAACTTGTGTTAAACGAAAAGAGATCTGTTAAATGAGAGCTACCATTATAGCCATTGGTGTTTCTGTTACCCAAATGCAAAACTCCGCCGCTACCTTTTGTGGTGTTTTATATGGTAAAACGTTAGCTGCAACATCCAACTCCTAACTAGGACCACCCCATTTGAACAAAGACAACTTTGGTAGCGATCCTTCCTTTCGGTTACACTATGTAACTAGAATGAAGCCGCGGTACACAGAAACTTGGCAAATCAGTGCTAGAGCTTCGTCAGTCACTAACTTTATTGGACACTTAGTAAAAAATGTAATATCTTTCTTTGTGCACCTAATTCTTTGCTCTAGTAATAACACAAAAAACCTCCCCAAATCAAAGTCAAGCAAAAGGAGCAGGAGGGAGAAAAAGAAGGCATGAGAATGATAAGAAGAAGAAAAGGAAGTCAGCAAGTAGGGTTCTGAGAAACTAAGAAAAGGATTAAAAAGGCCATCATATCAAGATACAAAGTGCATTTTAGTGGACTGAGGGGCTATCTTCCTTCTGAATGTCCTTCCATATTGCTCCACTTCCCCCTAGGCAGAATCTCCCTAGAGAGATATCATTAACCGGAATTCCTTTTTCTCGTCTTTTATTGTTGTGGGTTTTATTTCTTTGGTGCTGTTGTTCTTTATGACTGTTGTATCTGATTTCCAATGTAAGAGCAATACATTGAAGAAAAAGAGTAAAACCAGTAGAGCATAATGCAGGGTGAGGGAACAAGGGAGCAGACAGCAGGTGCTGGCAAGTCCCTCCTGCTCTTCTCATAATAAGGATGCTCTTGCAGCAGGGGTCCATGGAGACGACAGCCTAAATGAGAAATGGGAAATCTTAAAGACCAGATTTTCCACTGGTATAAATTAACAGTGATCAGTCCCAAAGATTTTAGTAAGTCTAGAAAGATGGAAGCTGATGAACCTTTTGACTACAAATGGGTTCCTATGATCAGAAATTCATCTTTGCAAAGATGACCATGCAAACAATATACCTCTATACCTCAGCAAGCAAAACTAAGTTCTCTTTTGCCGAGTTAGCTACTGAATTTCTATGACCTCAGCAGTACAATTTGTCTTGAAGCTTCTGCTCAAGTGACCCTTAAAGGCAGTATTGAAATTCTTCTGCTTGGGTTAGGGAGGCTAATAAAGAGTCTGATAACTGGTGGGAGGGCACTGAAGCATTCATGCATATGAAATCCCATGCACATCTATAACCTGAGATTTTTCTGATGCCATGAAAAGAAATGCAGAACTACTGGTGCTTAATTCTTTCAAACTTTCAGAGCTGTTTCTAGACTTAGCTATCCAGCAGTAGTGACGGTTAAATAGGATGTTTATAAAAAACCAAACCAAACCAACAAGGCTTTTTATTTACCTGCAACAAGCTGTCTTAACAATTACTGTTCACTGAAGGTAAGCGCTAATCTGAAACCTACAGCTGGCTTTATTGAGTGGATTATATATACAACAGTGAAAACTCCAGGGTGCACAGAAGCAAAAAGAGGGAGAAACTTTTCTGGTGGTAATAAGACCTGTTGAAATAGCCAAAGCATCATCATTAGGAACTAATCTGGCTTGGAGTCTGCTTGATTAAAAATAAGAGACAATAATTTTCTTATGGCTCCATAATTCAATTGAATAACTCGGTTTGTTATCTAATACTACTTTGTCATACAGAATGATCTGTATGTTGAAAGCCCTGTTCAGGCATAAACTAATTAATTTTCATGGCAGGACCAGTCCTGTGAAGTGCTGTGCTTCTCCAATGTAAGAGAAATCAAGGAAGCAAAATAACTCACAGGGTGAGCCTGAATTTCCCATTAGATATGTAATTAAATATTATGAGTCCCACTGGGACACAGAGATGTTAAGCAGAGATATTAAATGAGTTAGCCATAGCCGTGCATTGGTCCCTCCTTGGCTCCTGATTCAGAGCACAATGGTGGCAGCTATCGTTGACCCATCCTCTAGAGTCCTCTTCTTCATGCCACCACTACAGTTGCCTTATATTAATGTCATACCTCCAAGGGAATTCATCTTAGATACAGTATTTCTGCAGTAATGCTAGACAGGATGAGGCAAAATTCAGCATTTGGATAGTTTATCTATCCACCTCCTTATTTCACTAACTGCTTTAGCAGGTACTCAAGTTATGCTTATTCCATTTCTCACAGTGTGGAATAATGAACTTTAAGTATTCCTAGGCAAAAAAAGCCTGGGAGAAAGGAAAAAGAGAAAGGCGGAAAGATAAAAAAACTTACGTGACACCAGGTGAAGCACATGTTAGTAATTTGGAGATTATATTAATTAAAGATATTTTAATACTTTCTGAAGTCATCATTAGAAGCCTAGAAAATTCAGAGTTAGGGTTTCTGGAGGTTTTTTAACCCCTGTATTACAATGATACATTTCACCCTAATTGCTCTGTAATTTGACATGCAACGGTTTAATAGTGGCAGCTGAAGCAAATCCAGTAACAACTGAGAGCTAAAGCATGCACAGATGAGAGCTCCTGACAGGCAGAGCTTCAATTCAGCAACTTTGTACAGGTAATAGAGCTGTAACATAAAAGTTAGCAGGAAAGAAAGGGCTGTGAAAAAGGACTGGCTGAAATAGCTCCGATTAACATTCAAGGCAGTTCTTTTACTTTGACAGCTTTTAGTTTCTTAGTATGGCTTCTGGTTTTAATTTCTTCTTTTAGCTTGGTGCCTTCATTTTTCAGTGAAGAAATTGCCTTTTGTGCAATTATTTTAATCTCTGCGAATGTTTATTACCTCTGCTGCATTATTTTTGTCAATATGAATTTTAACCTTGAAGCGCTACAAGAACAGTAGGGAAACGTTTCTTCCTTCCCTCGATGAATAGAAAGGTACACGGCACAACTTCTATAGGTGCAAATTTCCCATTCAAGATGTGCGAGCAACCTGGTCTTTGACATGCTTATATGCAGCGAGGCAAGTTTGTGAGAGCAGTGACAGCCAAGGGAAATCCAGCGGCGGTTGTGAGCCACTGAAAAAACAACAAAAAAATCTGATCCAGGAGTTGATTCTAACATGTTTCTGTTCATTTTATTAAATGTGTGGTTGGTTCTTGCCTTTATTTCCTATAAACTACCCCGGGACTGGAGCCAATGCTGTCACAGACTAACGCTGATTCTGTAGCCCATGCTTTTGTAACCTTTAAGTTATACTACTCTAATGTTTTATTTTATGACCTTCCTGAGAAAATTCTGCAAAGCTCCAATGGATGCAAGATATTGCAACCTGAATATTAACTTGTAATAAGGTGACCGAACACGTTACATCAGTTGAAAGAGAACTATATCAGTTCCTTTTATCCAGTTGATTTTGCCAGGAGCGACTTGTACTCTTTGGCATGGCTGCACCTGGGATGCAAACATCATGTAGCAAACTTTGCCATTAGTAGAGATCTTCCAAGATGTTCTCTTAACTCTGAAATTTAGGTTTAAAGAGGAGCAGGGGTTTAAAATCGCTTTTGTGTCCTAAGTACTGGTCACTTTTGGCCAGTAACCGAATCTATTCAATTAACAGGCTATTGTGCATCCAGATTTGGGAGGTGAATGATGATGCTTTGCTTCTTTGTATCATCTGTTATTGTAAATCTCCCTGGGAACTGTTCTTCTGAAGGTCTTACAAGGTGGCTATGAAAGACTGAGTGATGTTACTTACTCATGTTGTTTTTAAGTTAAGTTATGCGTAACGCTTTGTTTCAAACTTATTTAAAATTTTTACCTAATATCAACCTGTCCGCGAAAGAACCAACAAGAACCAAGGCGTCACTTATCCTCCCCAGGCTTGAGGGTTAGGAGATGGGGTGAGGATGGTGGCAAATCCCTTTGGGATTACCAAAATCTGGGTTTGCCCAGGGCCCAGCACTCTGCTGCGGCAATTCGTTCCTGCCATCCTCTGTATGTCATGGAAAAGGAAGCATAAGGGTGGGTGCTGGACTTTCACCGTCCTCCAAACCTGCCTGTAAGCCACACGACAGACAAACATTTCGAGGTGGCAGCCCACGAGTTCATCTGCTCCTGCCCAGGGGCATAAATGTCTTTTTAAATACCAGAAGCACGAAGATGCTCTTGTACACCTGCATACCTAACCGTGAAGTCTCTTTCCTCCTTTTTGATGCTGTGTTTTCTTCTTGACTGTTATTGTCTTAGCGTTGACCAACCCTGAACTGTTCATTTTGAAAAAACAGCATTTGCTGATGTCTGAGTGACTCTGGTTTGCAGAAGACAGTAAATTCCAGGTTTTTCATTTGTGAGGCTAAGTAAAGCCATTAAAGCTTTAACCCTCGGTTATTCGCAGCAAGGCATCATTTCAGAGGAGGCTGGAATTAAGCTAATAAATAAGCAGGGAAAAAAAAAATCCACAACAGAAAGCTAAAGCCAGGGACTTTGAGCAGGGCCTGCTTTGCATCCTGGCTTCTGTGAATTCTTGCTGCAGCTGCTCTTGCAGCTGCATTATTTTCAACATCAATCTGAGCAATGCTATGTAATAGCCTCGTTACAGAGGGACTAAAGAGCTAACAGAATCCTAAAATCTTCAGACTTTTTATAAAATTTACATTCTGAAATACCATATTTAAGCTATTTTTCAATGTTTGAATTTAAATGGGCACAATTAGAGTTGATTTTTATTTTGTTTTTCAACTGGTAGTTATTACATTGAGCAAGTATTCCTCGCGGTCACGGTCCTGCAAACACGCACATGCAGCATCTTAATTTTATAGGAGTGAGTAGTCTCGCAGAGTCGCGTAACATTAGACATGCAAACAAGCCGTTACAGAGCTGGAGCTTATATTTATGGTGAAGAAGTGTGGAATGCAGCAAAACATTTTACATTGAATTTTCCACGTATTCTTTCAAAACAGCAATGATACGTGGAGTTTCCTCGTTGTTGGCCTTACTTACCATTTCAATCAGTTGGTAAAAGCCCCAATGACTTTGTCAGAGCAAAGATAAACCAATGAAAACCACTTTAAATGACTCGCTTTTACATGTGTCCAGAGGTTGCCCGTAAAAGTTTGTCAGTGGTCATGTTTGAATACTATTACCACAGTATTTCATCTATATTTCCTAAATAGTTTTGCAAGCTTAGGTAGGGATAACCTGGCAATACCACCAATTTGTACAGATATAACTAACGACCATTTAAGGAGCAGGCACCATAAAGGGAACTTATCTAATAAAATATTTCATTTATTGATTCTAGTGTAATACGTTACAGTAACATAATTCCTGAAAACATTGCAAGTACAGAATGTGCAGCATGGCCACCTTGAAATACAACAGACCTCATCTTATTTAGCAGGCTGCTTACAACTCGGCTTCTAGAAGGTATGCGATTAGATGACACTCTCAATGTTATTTTAAAATAATTTCTCTAGCCCTCATGGCTGCAAGAAAAAGCTTGGAAATATAACTCAAGTATCATGTAAACGTTCAGGAAATAAAAGGAAAAAAATGAAAGAATGTATTTATTAAAAAAATATACCATTTTAATCTAGTTAGATGTTCCTGGTTGCCTGCCTGAGGATATTTAATGTTTAAGGTTGACAATATTGAATGACAGAGGGAGGTTTTATTGTTTAGGTACTGTAATAAGAGCAACTTTTTTTTTTTTTTTTTTCATTCTAATTATACTTTACATACATCTTTCTGGTAAGTGTGGGCAGATCATGTGATTTCTGTGCCTCATGGAGCTAATAAGACTTCCCTTCTTTTCATGGATCAACTTACTAATATTTGTGAAAGACAAAGTAATTAGAATGATGAATGTCCTATAAATAAATAAATGTATCTCCATTCATTAGCTCAGGAAAGCTCTGTTTTGTTTCAAGAAGTGATTACTGAAAACGCTTTACCATGTATTTTATCAGCAAACAAGATGACATTAAGTGGCAATATGTTAAAATTAGTTGCCTTCCATTCTTTCAACTTTACTGGAAAAAAGTTACATTTTCTTTTTGGATTGTATTTCCCCAAGTATAAAGCAGATGCATTTGGATAAATAGATTTGGAACACATTATTAAATTAAATGAAGAAAAGGAAACATAATGAAATAAAATTCAAGTATCTGAAAAAAAAAAATTCTTTTCACAGGCCTGGAGTGGAAATCTAATGTTCCTTCTCTACTTTATCCCAGTATGAGGATGACAGGTATTCTGTCATCTTGCGAAGTACCCCCTGAGATGCCACTTCTGATCTGAACAAGAATGGGTGTCCATTCATGAAGAATCAATTTCAAAATCCAGTTAAATGTATTAAATCTATTTCTACATTGAGCACATTGTTTGTGCTTAGTACATTTATTGCTATTATTACAATAAAATTAAATGGTGCCATCTGAGATCAGGTTCCTATTGTACTTCTACGTATTCATTGTAAAAGACATTTTTAAACAGACCAAGCAGAGGAAAGAAGTATCCTTTGTGGTAAAATGGGGTATGGAAATGAGGCCCAGAGAAATGAATCCTACTCAGAGACATATAGGAGACCCATGGCAGATCATGTTCTCACTTCTAGGGTTCCTGCATTTGCCTTCTCTGAATCCCATTTAAAAATGGTACTGAGCCAGCATAGCACAACTGTACTCGCCTCGGGGTCTCCTGAGGAACATCGCCGTTGGGGAAGTGCTTGGGAAGCAAAGCACTGGCTCAGTCCAACTGCTTGAGCTTGCTGGAGCACTTTTCAGCATGCCCCAGCTTAGTAATTGCAGCTCAGCTCTTCCTCGCCTCCTTGTGAATACTTTCTGCCCAATATTTTGAAAATGGAAGAAGGTGAACCTGCTGGAAGGTGTCTGGCTTATATATGATAGGAAATCTATATCCCCACAACCTGACTTCTACCGCTTGCATCTCTGACCATTGAGTGTAAGCAGAGGTTTCTTCCCACCTTGGATGACTGGAGAAGGTATCTTCGTGCTCATCAGGACCCAAGCTCCACTCATGTACGTGATTAAAAAAGAAAGTCCTAAAATAGGTTTAGAAAAGGGTTTTAAGTAAGGTCCTTATTCATTTGTCAAGAGACTAAATTGCTGAACACACTTAAATCAGAGCAACTTGTTAACCTTACTTTCTAAAGAAATTCTGCAAATGCATTTAAAAAATGCAGTAAAATATGAAGTCTGCTGCTTCTAACCCAGACAAATAAACCTTGTGACTGCAGGCCACAAAACAGAGCTGATGGACGAAGATGCACTGGAGTTATGTTCACAGCTTGGAACACTGCAAGGGTTCAACAAGCATTTCAGAATAGAGTAGGAAATGGCATAAACCTCCCAGACAACAGTCCCATCCCAGTGCCAAGCTATCCTCTTAGGCGCCAAGCACTACAGAATCCCATGACCAGAGGGAGACAAGTGTATAAGAAATACAAAGCAAAATCAGACAATTAATCAAGTAACTAAGATACAAAATCTCAAAACAGAACAAATGTACCATCTTGCTAAAAAACGTTGTTTTGCAGATAAATGAATAAATTTACTTTCAAGCCAGGCTTTTTATTTTTTTTTCAGTAGCTTCAGCCTTATTGCTTCTTCTGCACATTTGCTTCCCCAGGTGCAGCTTAGATATGGCATCTAAATTTCCCTACTTTATCTATGCAGTTGAGGTGAAACCTAGACGAATGAATCATTGCGTCCTATCCGCGCTTACTGATCTGCTGTCTCAAAAGTGCAGAGCAAAACAATTGTGGGGAAAAGTGCAGCAGGGCTAAAGCAACCAAAGGGGGAAAGAAATAAAATGGAAATGCCTAAGGATTCAGTAAGAGGGGAGAAGAATTGAAGATCTGAGGAGGGAATAGAGAAATAAGGGAAGATGATAGGAGTGTGAAACGTATAGTTGGATGATGAGTAGAATTACTGAAACTGAGTTTCCTGGGCCTTTGTAGCTGGGTTCTCTGGTGTCTAACAGTGTGCAAGCTCTGATCGAAGCTTTCCCTGTGGTGGGAGTATTCACAGAGTCTTTTCCTCGTGTGAATTTTCCTAGTGTCTGTTTAGGGGGTTGTTGATGATGCAGTAATTTGGAGATAGGATCCAGGGAGATCCAGATAAACAATAATTAAGCCTTTTTCCTCAAAAAAAAAAAAAAAAAAAAAAAAAAAAAAAAGCTGTAGTCAGAATGAAATGGGACTGGAAGGAAGATACAAAATGGAAACAAAAGTGAAATAAAAAAGGAGAAGGCCCTTCTCCACCTAAATCTTCAAGGCTGATTTTTTTTGAACTTAAATGACTAATGGGAGAGGAAGAAAACTCTGGATGGAGAGAGACTGGAGACTGGTTGAGACAAGTTCCTAAAGAGCTCCATATTGCAAGATGAGGTCCCTGAATGGAGATGGCTGAGATGTAAAGAAGTTGATTTTTGGGCGACAGAAAGAAACAAGGCATCTGGGGTAGGTGGGAGAGGAGATGATTGGAAGAAACCCACTGCGGTCTCTGGAAAGTGCTGAGGCTGGACTGTAAACTTGGGAGAGGTGAAGAAAATGAAAAGTTGCTCCCTCGTTAGTCCCCACCCCATTAAGTGTGAAGGTAATAGAGGAGGAGATGTGGGTTTCCTCTGTGATGGCCAGGAGCCCTCCGTTCCCTCACAGTACTATCTCCACTGCAAGCACCAAAGCTCCAGCCAGCTCAGGAAAAGCAAACTATTAACACCCTGTTATTTCTCAAAGGGAAATGTTCCAGATGTGACAGCCCAGGCCCCACCTAGACCCCTTCTGTGCATGGCATAGAGACAGGTAGTTTTCTCACTTACCAGCCAGGTCTCCGTCTGCTGTTGGCAGCCGCAGTGCCGGGTGGAATGTGTCGGGGTTCAAAAGACAACATTCCACGTGTCCTTGGAGACCCCACCGCCTGGTGTCCCACACCTCTCCATGTCCTGACCGCCTGCTGTCCCTGGCATCCCTTCATCCTCACCACCCCATGCCCCCCCGCATCCCTGGTGTTTCCCATGTTCCTACTACCCAATGTCCCCAGCATCTCTATGATCCCACCACCCAGTGCCCTCTCTCCGTCCGCACCACCTGGTGTCCCCTACATCCCTGGGACTCCCCCTCTTGCCACCACCCAGTGTCCCCCATGTCCCCAGCATCTCCATGCGCCCACCACCCCTCATCCCTGGCCACCACGCTGTCTGCCACCACTCCTCCACCTGCATGGAGACACCCCAGGCTTGGCCATGACTCAGTGGCTAAAAACAAAGGTGGCAAATCCATGCTGTAAATGAGTCCTCCCAGGCTAAGTAGCAAGTCCCGACCACCCAACTTGCTTTGTTTATGATGGGTGATGGCTCTATACGGGGTAACAAATTTGGAGCGCTTTATAAATGTGGTTGAGGTTACTGCTCTAAACTTCCTACTTGTCAATCAAGATCTGATCCATTTTTTAAAATGTTTTAACAATGTGCATCTTAGTATAACAGAAATGTGAAACAGAAAAAGAAGCAAGAATTACAAAAGGTGAAGTAATCAGCAGGCTTATTATAGACACTGTCAGGTTGCTCAAGTCCCCTGATTTAAGTTAAAAAAAGAAAGAAGAAAAGTACTGGTGCAGATGGATTGCTCATAAGATGTATTCAAAGTTGCTAGTCCAAACAGCATAATTTTTAAGGCTAAGCATTCCCTATACAGCAATGTTTGAACCGAATGCTTTTTATGGATGCGATTAGTTCGTGTAGTTGTGTGATTATGCACATGGGATCTGATTCACAGGATTGCTTTTTTCTTCCTTGACAAAGGATAGATGTAAAGAAAAAGCCTAAAAAGGTTTGTGCTGGTTAAAAATATTCATGAAAAGTAAAACTTCAGGTTTAGAAAAGCCACATAAGGAGAAAAAATGGAGTTTCTAGATCTTTTGAAATTTCTACTGTGCAAAGAGTTGTAGTGTTTAAGGCTCATAAAATAGATTAAGAGTCCGGTGACACACAAGAGTGGATTTTTTTCTCTTCTCTCTGTTTGGCTATATATCAATAGGTCTTCTAGCAGAAGAAAAGTCTTGCTGACTACATCAAAGATTCCTTACTAGGAACAGACCTTAAAAAATAAAAAGTAGGCCTACTTGAAAAATGTTTGTCAGGTATTTTTTAGTGGAAATTTTGTTTCTTCACTAAAAATATGCACCCCTCAAAATATCTTTTTTCTGGCTGAAGAGTAAACAAGAAAATAAAGCAGTTGTGTTTGATTAAAATGTGACTGACCTGAGAAGCAGGCTGTATCGGTCTCTGTGATACACAGCCCAAGCAAGGAGCACAGATTAAATACAAGGACACAAAGTGTTGAGACCACACCTTTCAGGAGACATTGAAACAAAATTCTCAAATCGAAATGCTTTGCTCTTCATCTCCAAAATGGCTTGTCTTAAATACTTTCATGAAAAATTGCAGGTAGCCAAAGGCAGGCAGGGGAGGGCTTTGGAGGGTGGCTGGGACAAACGGCAAAGCGTTGACTTCCAGCATGGGCAACCTTCAGATAGGAGCAGTCACGGCCCTTGGTGGGATGACTCAGTCACGATGCTGCTACGTCCCTCTGAGAGCAGTAGAGAAAATAAGCGTTAGCATCACATACTCTTGCAGATCGTTGCTGGTCAAAAGCTGGGCTGCTACATTATTTGTTGAAAGTACGTCTTTTATAGTTCTAGGATGACTACATGGCCCTTCCACCTTTGAAGAGACGCAGCGTAACATTCATGTGTTCAAAGGTAAATGTGCATATGGCCATTGTTCCTTTTGGGAGGTTCTGGAAATGAATCATAAAGGACCACAGGAGAAGTCAGTGCTTTGGGAACCGGAGAGAAGATGTACTGGACAGGGAGGGTCACAAATGTTCCCTACCAACCTGCTTGTTCCCTTTTTATTTATAACACGCAGTTTCCCATTGCTAACTGGGTTAACTTTTGCTAGGCAATTTCCATGCAGGTACTTGTTAGCTACAGATCATACACTAACAGCAGCTTTTGTTTGGACTAGCAGCTATCTGAAAAGCTGCTGTAAGAGGCCTAGCGTTAGGATATTTATTGGAGGTAAATCCCCTCTCTTATCAAGATTAATGAACACAAGCAGAGGCTCATACTCAAGACACCATGGAGTTACACAGCTTCTGTTAAATCCTTAGGGAGGCAGTTGCCTCTCTGGTAGCTGTGCCCTTCATAAAGCACAGCCTCTTGCA
Organism: Platalea leucorodia; assembly: GCF_965183815.1. Lineage (NCBI taxonomy): Eukaryota > Metazoa > Chordata > Aves > Pelecaniformes > Threskiornithidae > Platalea > Platalea leucorodia. Next base: position 3,779,383 of record NC_138830.1, on the reverse strand, counting down.
TTATTGGTAGATTTGCATGTTCCCACATCCAATAACTCTGAGTAAGTGGCGTATTTAGAGCATCTATCATAGCATTAAGAACAGGTTTCTGCCATGCTGTGGTGATGGAGAACATTTTGTGACACCCTGGAATTGAATCCCCCTTTCTGAACATACCCTCTGGCTTTGGATACCCCCACACTTACTTCCTGCAAAACACATTAATTTTGGAGGCCTATTTGTTTTAATGCCTTTAGCTGCCTACGTCATTCCTAAGAAAGGATGAAGCTGTGATATGTTGGCACATTAATCTAAAAATCAGGATAATGCAGGACTGAGGTGAAAATGAGGAGTATCACTAATGCTCGGGCCAGTGCTGGGGAAGGAGAAGCCCAAGGAAAAACAGCAACTTCTGTCTCCGCAACTGCTTAAAAAATAATGATAAAGAAGACCAGCAGAAAGTTGGAGGAATTTAGTCCTTAATGCAGCTGGGCTCCTGCTCTTCCCCTCCCTGCTATTTTTAAACAAATTACTTTTAATATTACCTAGACATTAATGTTTTTGATTGGGTACTATTCATGCTCCGTAACTGCTTTTCATAAATGTTTTAATGGGTCCAGGCCCAATTCCACTGAGGTCAATTAGAAGATTCCAAATAAATCCTTCCTTCCCCTCCTCACATTAGTATGCAGCTTGTAAGAGGGCTGACATTGGTCTGTGCTTTTATCTTAAAATAATCCAAAAGACGATTTTCCTATGGGAAGAACTATCACTATATAATTTGTGGGTGGTACTTAAAGCAATGTTACCCAGGTAGAAACACTTATCTTTAATTTAGGGCCCAATTTTCAGACATGCCGAACACAATTCTCCCTGAAGTTAAATATAGGCTTTGGTGGTCAATACCCCTGAAAACCAGAACCATAATTTTTAACATATCTCATTTTGTCTCAGGCTTGTATTGTCCAGAATTAGGTTTAAAGGAGTTTGGAAGTGCATTTCAATGTGTTCTTTCCGCAAACATTGCAGCAAAATAAAGTGGTATATTACGATAAAATATGTTCTGTTTTATTTATGTCTTCTTGCCTGTGAGTATCTGACTTTAATGAAATTCATTTTTAAATGGACCTCAAACTTTAAATAACTAAAAGCATCTTTCCTCACAAGAAGAATATAGTAGGTCTTTGGTCTGATATGCCATTAAAAAATGGAGGATGAGCTGTAAAATACCTTAGAAATATTGATTTTTTTGTTTGTTCTTATTATGGATGGCTAACTGGATAAATACTGCTATGGTTTGGTGCAGAAACACAAGTTCAAATTTCTGTTGTACCTCTGAACTTGCAGTATGGTCTGGGGCAAATAGTGCTATACATGCCTAAGTCTCCAAACCCCAAAGGTCTAGCTTTATTCATAACTACTTTGAGAATACTCCTTTAATGCTCTTTAAATGCGATTTTTATAAGTACTTTTTGGCATACTTTAACTGCAGAGTTTCACGTTTGCCTAGGATGTTTTAAAGAATGGGAAATGATTTCTGGTATTTGAAACCAAGCTTGAAATTGTGCTGAAAACACAGTTCTCGCAGAGATTTTTCAGCTGAATTAATTACAATACAATCGAGCTGTGGCATGTGGGACAAGAAACATCTGGTGATAACCTTGGCTGATCTTACTGTAAATTGCATTCATGAGTCGGAAGTTTTCTGGACATATTGCTATAGCCATTATGCCCTTTTTCAATTTATGTACTCGTGATGGCTTTGGCCATCTTGACAAAAAAATCCCACCGTTAGGTCAAGGACTCTGGAACCGTTAGCTTTCAGTGAGAAATTACTTGCGGACTCATTATATGTTTATTGTCTAAGGCTCCTTGTAATAGGAAATCTGTTTTGTACATTAGCAATGTACATCATTAGCTTTGTATATTCCAACTGGAACTATTAGAAACACATCTTCCTCCAAGAAGAAAACTTGAAACAATTCAACAAAAGAAATAAGAAATCAAGCTGTGCTATTCTTTTCATTGTCTTTTAGTTATATTATCTGTGTATGCATATATGTTCTGAGGAAATTTAATGGCTAAATAGCTTCAAGATAATTCTAGCTTTATAAAAGCAAAGAGAAAAATCATCACTCTGTGAAGCTGAACCAACCATACAGCACTGGGAAAAAATCCACATATGCCCAATACATAGCTATATTGCCTTTTTTTATTGTCAGCTGCCCTGTGTATAAGCAAAATGTCAACGCTGCAATCTGGTAGCGTTCTCGGTCCACTCTGATGAGACGTAAAGGATGGAAAAAAATGCAGGACAAAAGAAAGCCAAGCTGCTTTAGATGTTGATGTCTTCTGAGTGCCAAAATACTTCTGATGTTTTAAATTTTAGAAACACAGCTCTCAGACGTATCTGAAAATTGAAAACAGAGTAATCATGCACGTAAACATACCGAATCCCATTGAACTTTCTAATAAAATAAAAAACCCTGACGCTTGCTGGAAGAAATATTTTCAGTTAATATGGCCTCTCAGAAAATAAGGCACAGCTTCATCATTCTGCTCGTTTTTTCTGCAACTGCACCCTTGCATCCACTTCTCCTGAGGCATGAAACCATCCTGACTTGGGCAGATTCCAGCTGCTGCATTGATGGGCCCTTCACAAAGGAGGAATTCTGTGAAATGGGTCCATTTGGGATGTATCTCTGATCTCTCTGCTTCCTCGTGCATGGCAGGTTTACAACACAGTGAAGTGATTTCACAGCAGTAGGAGCCCAGCTCCAGCCGCCCCATGACGGCTTCCTCCCAGCGCTCTGCCGCACAAGTCACTGCAGAATTGATTCACTCTGTGTGTGGTTTTACAGCTTGTCTGCTGCGCTTCCCTTTGACACAAAAACCAGCAGCTAGGGTTCTGCAGAGGCACCAGTTTGGATGGAATCGGTTCTAAAAGACTATAACAAATATTACTACCTGTTTGCAATAGGTGGCACACAAAACATTCTTTGAGCTTTCTACAGGCAATTGGAAGGGGAGTGATCTTGGCTTTGTATAGAAAATCTATACAAATATTATCTCTTCTGCCAAAGAATTCTTTTTTCTTAGATCTTCAAGGCTTAAATTTCTGTATGCCCAGATTTATGATGCTCTGCCACTGTATTTTTTGTAAATTGTAAGAGTTTTGCTTAGTGGCAGGTCGCTACAGGGTTTTAACAATCTGTAGAATTTGATCACCGAAGCACTGTTTAAATAAGGAAAAAAAGTCTATGAAATCCTTTTGACCTTCATGGTATCCACAAATACAGCAAACTTGTTTTACATTAGATTTTAGAGATACCCAGGGCATATACATTTTAAATTATGCAGTCAGTCCAGGAGAAGACTGGTTTTCCCTGCACATCAGATACATCCACACACATTAAGCATCTCCTGAACCTATAAAGAAATGTTTCTATTCTACTTAGTAAATATGGGCCTGATTATCTTACTTTCACTGGTGTAATTTCATTGACTACCACAGAACTACGGCTGCATCATGCCTATGAAAATGATAAAGCCATCACTTTTGTTGATCACAGTACATAGCCTAGAGATACAAGGGAGACTTTACTTAAAAGTCTCATGGCAGTTACATTAAATCTTGGTGCAAAACTGAAAGATAACATTTTAAGAAACGTGTGTTATAAATAGTTTATGAAGAACATTTTTTCTGTTTAAGCTAGTGGTATTCAAGACTTCATATGATTTGTGAGATTCAACACAAAATTCTGAAATATGTTGTTAATTTTTCCCTGGGGATTTTCTGTATTTATGTGTATGCAGCCTGTTTTCTTTAGCTGTATTTGCCAGCTATTTCACAGTACAATGAGGTCCTAATTTTTACAGCCAATCAAAGCTGTGCTTTCCACGTAATCAACTGTTTGCTTGTATAGCAGAACAAAGCATTGCCCTATGAAAAATTAAGTTGTATTTACTTTTTAATATAGTACTCAGAATATTAGGTATATGAATCACATAAACCAGCATCTAATTAAATTATCAGTTCCCACAGCAAGTTCTGCATCTTCTACAAATACATCTGAAATTGTATTAATCATATCCCTGCTTATGAATTCCCCAAGCTAAAGCTTTTGATGTTGCCTGCTAAATTCTTAACAGAAATTACGAAAATCCAAATACTAACAGGGCAACTGAAACCATGCTGTTGCTTAAACAACAGTATTTTACACTGATAAATTCTGACTCTCGAAGTCATGCTCCTGTTTGCCTACCAAGAGGTATTTGCAAGCATGGCAGGCTTTTCTGCTCTTACTGGGCTCGTGTCTGGGACAAGAATGTGTGGCAAGAGGGAACAAACTAATCAAAAACCCATCCAGATTTTTATGTGCGTTTGTCAGCCTGCATCTTTCCCCTAGGCCAACGGGATTCAGTGTTAAAAAGGTGCGTTTGGTAACCAAAGAGTTTGTTCTCCAATCTCATTAATTACAGCTGGATGTGTAACAGGTATCTCACACATCAGCTCATCCAGGCTGCTGTCTAGCAAGGCGGTACAGACTGTCTCCCGACCTGCTGCTCTGAGCTAGCAGACAGTGTGTCCGCTTGGACTTTCCTTCTGGATACCACCCATCATCCAGGAGAACTTCATGCATTCAAAGCAAGCTACCCATCTGGTACTATCCCAGCACTGATTTTTAAGTCTAAATGGAGAGGAAAAATGTCTTCTAAAGCAACTCTTCCCTTGTTTTCCTCCTGATATACCTCAACTAAGTACAACAGTTTTCCTATCTGGTTTAGGTCTATTGTTCAGGTTTGGAATTCGCTTCCCTTGGCAGTGTTGAGCCAATTTCAGGAGTGGACAGCTGCAGGAGAAAAGAAGAAATACTTTATGTGTTTCATGGAATTCTTTAAGTCATTCCCTTTGTATACAGATAAAATTTCTGTACAGATAGTTCTGTACAGATAGTTCATTCCAGTCATAGGTATAACCTGAACATAAAACCCGGTGAGTAACAGCAGCAAATATTTCTCAGGTAGACATGAAACTGCTGGTCATTCCTGTACAATAAACGATGCCGAGACTCAGCATCCCATGGACATACTTAAAAGAGACTTAATTTATAAAAATAGTTGCCTTATAAAATACAGCATATAAGTGTCCTTGTCTTGTTGACCAAAAATTACATAAACATTTGGAGTGTTCTTCCCTCTTTCCATTCATCTTAGTATAGCAAAAATTAAGCAGCTAGTTAAGGAACTATCTGCTGACATTTGCATGTATGACATGTATGACATTTGCATGTACCAGGGAACTATGTACCTGCACACACAGGTTACAGGCAGCTCACAAATCCTGTGGGAGATAAAGTGATACAGGTGAGAACCCGAAAGCCCAAGCTGATTAAGGCTATGGTCAAGTTCTCATAAATGATACTGGCATACCAAATTACTCATGTTTAGCCAAGGCATTGGAAGCAACGCTAGTTCTGCAAGTAACGATCACTCATGATCATTTGAACGTACCTTCAAAGAGCCTTGTCTTGCTGCAAAGATAGTTCGGGTTGTAATTCAAGGGCTGCCCGGAATAATGTTCTGTCTGCTGGCAAAACTTTGATTATGAGTATGCTGCTAATTTGATTTGGCTGGTTTCTCAGAGGGTGTGAACTAGAGCTGAACTTACTATTACTCATCAGTGGCTAACACAAGCACTTCACAACAAATAGGCTAGCTCCATTTGAGTACATTTCAGGGATTTCCTTTGTGTATTCAGAAAGGACAGGCAAATTATTTCAAAATTAAATGTGTAGAATGACCCAGTTTATTGCAGCTTAAATAACTGCAGAACACATCTTTGAGAAATCCCAGATCCATAGAAAAATACATTACCTGCAAGGATGTAATAATGCTGAAGGGCTGGCTATTTTTCCTAAGCTAGGCTAATTCAAGAGAAGTAAAGTGAGTGCAGCTCACTTGCGTTCTCTCTGTAGTATAACATAGCCTCATCTGCCCGTGGTCACACAAAAAGTCTGTGATGGGGCATGAAAGTAAATCTGTAGCTTAGTCCCTCTGTAGCATCGTAACCACTGAAAAAGAGAAGCCAGCAAAAAAATAGAGAAAGCAAGTAGAGAAAAAAGGAACTTCCTCACTAGTTATCTCCTCACTTTATATTTTTATGTATGTCTTTTGTGTTTTGAAGTCCTTGCAAAAAATTTTCCTTGTAGCAGAGTTATCTTCAACACAAAATAATCTGATATCCCACTTATCTGCAATTTTAGAAGGCTTCATGCGCCACATTCATATCTAGCAATTGTTAGAATGATGACTTTATCAGTTGCCAATATTTGTTCATTCAATATGCAACAGAAAGTAATCTTAGCTCAAAGAGTTTTTAAAAATATTTTCCATAGAAGTTAATGCCTGAAATACATGAAATAAAGTTCAGTATAATTAATATAGTAAAAGTCTCAGTCACCAAAAGGAAATTGCAGAATGTGGGTGTCATGCTGCTACCTGTTGCCTAGCAATGTTGCATACGTGTGGCACAAGATTGATAGATATCACCCACTCAGATCGCTGGATTCAGACCTTCACCGCCGAGTTGTCAGTTGGAAAAACTGCCAAGAATCAGAGAGAGAAATAACAGATGGGAAGAGAAGCATCACAGAGTAACTTTGTCTCAGTGTCCAGCACCATACTACCCAAAAGATCGGGGATGTTAAATTTTATTGAGTCTGTTTTTCCAAAGGTCTATACAAATACATATATATATGTATATAAATATATATATATATATGAGAAAACTTGCTTCCTAGCTAGGTATATCTGGGTCGTGCAAGTTGAGGTAATGATATCCTGAAATTAAAAGGGCAATTCAGTTTCATAATTTTTAGTGACTCACACTGCATTACCTTTAAGTAGGATGAACAGAAAATTCTCTGATATTATAGATAATTATAATGTTATTATAGCATTCCTGATAGCAAATGCTAAAGTTAAGATTAAGATGCAACACAGCGTTTTAAGCAACTCATACCTTCTCAAAATATACTTTTTGCTAAAATTTTCCATGATCCACTTGGCTTCAAAGTCAGCTTTTTCTGAGAAATCTTTCTATGGAATTGGTTCTGCCATTTTTGAACCGAGTCGAGGAGCCTCCATATGTTCTATTTTAAATTCTGGACTTGCATAATTCCAAAAAATAACTAAAGATAGAAGCCTCAGACCTGACAGGTTTTATAATTCTCATTAGAGGAAGAAAATAATCTTGGTTTGAAGAAAATTAATTAAGTGTTTAAAAATAATGGCATCCAAAACAATTTCCTGCACATGCACAAGGACAGTTTGAAGACGGTTTTTCAGGCTAAAATGGTTTTAACTACTCTTATATAAGAAGGCATGCTCTTAACTGTTTAAAGCCATTACACTTGAGGAAAGCCTTATTTGTTTAGCCCCATCCATTAATAAGGATTCATTAAAATAATACAAAGCACCAGAAAAATCTAATTATAAAAAGACCAAACAATCAATCCAATAGAGCATGAACTGAACAGCCATCTGTTGAACAGTCCTATTTGCAAAGAATTCAACATCCATCTTAGTCATGGAAAACAGAGGAACTAACAACACAAAAGCCAAGGAAGGCACAGTAAATAATAATGAGCAAGACAGGTAAAATAAATGGGAATTACAGTTGATCCTAATGCCCACGAAGGGTGCAGATTGCTTTTTTTGGGAATGCAACAGCAGACCATTGATGGATGCTGAAGAGAATGAGGGTACCAGCCCAGACTAGCAAAATTCACCGGATGATATGGAGAGGGATGTGATGGCATGCAGCAGATAGGGCTGCTGTCATCAGCAAGCTCCTCTGGAGCCCGCAGCGTTAGACCTGCACTAGCACTAGCTCCAGCGCGAAGCCTGGGCTTGCTGCCTCCATGATATGACGGTACAAATATCCACTCTGCAGCTCATTTTAAGGTGGAAACACTTCCCTAATGACCCACTCAGGAAGCTGCTTTTTGTGTTCACAAGGAGTATCTTAATTGCATTCCGGTTTTGCTGACATTTGGTGTTGTTCAAAGCACTTAGACAAGATTTTCCAAAGTATCAGATGACTTAAAAACTACAAGTATCAGTAAGCACTCTGCTGCCTCCCAGTCAGTTCCTGGAACACCCACACAGCAGTTGCTGCTCACTACAGCCAACTCCCACACTGAGTTTGGGACTTGAGGTCTCTTACATAGAGCCTAAGACCCAAGCAAGGCAGGTGCATGAAAAGCTATTTAGAGCTAATTAACAGAAAATGCTAAAAGGAGAGGTGTTGTGGGGCCCTGCCCTTCCTCAAGGTTGGGTACCTGAGCCAGCTGGGGTGGTGGGATAACAGCTCTCCTGGTGAGGATCAGAAGCCCAGCTCAGCTCTGCTGTTGCAGGTAGGTGCCTACTCTGCGTTTTTGAGATAAACGAATAGGTATTTCTTTATTTTTTGTTCGAATATAACAAGAGGAAGCAGTCGTAGGGCTATTCCCTTTTATGTAATCTTCTAGACATAGAGCGGCTGAAAAATGCAAGATTTCAGTTGTTTGCACGTGTCCCGAGTGGTTCAAAATTGTATCTTTGAGCATGTGTTTTTGTCAACGAGGGAAAATGAGGAGGGTCTGTCCGCTTTGGTGAGATGCACAGGCTTTGTGGCAGGGAGTGAAAACTCATGGGCTTGCCGAGAGAGCGCACAGGAGAGTTAGGAAACCAGAAAGGAAGAAGAGTTGTCGTATCCCCTACCCTATTTTTAGCTAATACTGTTTGTAATGCAAAATGTTTTCAAGAGTCTCGAGAGTGGTTTTAGAAACAGTAAAACACAGAAGTGCAAAATTATGAGAAAGAGGGCTTGGGGCTCTAATGAGAGGATTTTGCTGACTTTTCTGTACTGTTTCTTGACCTCAGCATGACATTTGTCTTTTTTTATCATTAATATGCATCTTGGCAGCTGGTGATACAAAATGATGGCTTTTTTCCATGTGACAAAGGAGAAAGTATTTCTTTGCATTTATAGCTAAGGGAGCAAGGGCGGAAGCCTAGTCTTCTTCCCACAGCGGTGTGGGGAGCCTGAGAAAGACGTGAGCTGGAGGCCCTGGAAGAGCGTGTGCCATTACTCTTAATCTTCTTGTAGGTCTTCTAGTATTACTAGGCTGAATTCCAGTTTGGCATTTATATTCCACTCAAATGTTGTGATAACATTTACTTTGAAAGGAACCGAAGTAAGGTAATGGACCAGTTCAATCTTGCTTAAGCCTATTTGAAGATACACACCTTTCCAGCTTGAGGAATGTAACATTTTAGCTCTTTTCTGACTGTAAGGAAGTCTTTTCTCAACTAAGAGGGTGGAAGGGTGCCAATAGCAGCCCTATTATTTGGCAGGTAGGAGGTTACCTTACAGTAAACAGCTGTCAGCTTCACAGTCTAGCTGAATTTTAATGGCTCAAAGACTAAAGAGAGTTACGATTTTGCCTGAACCCTCGGGGTCTGGGCTGAATTACTCAGGGCTACATTTAAGCTATCACGTTAGGGTCATATGACTTGTCTATATAAATTCCTCAAAGGTGGCATTAAAATGTCAGTTCTTAACTTAGCTAGATCTATAAACCACTTCAGCACAGTTTAAATCTCTGATCTAGTATAAAACAATAAAAGGAATATTGCGTGGTTGGAGGCACTGTCACTTTTAACCACATACAGGTGTATGCCATCACTCCCTGTCATTTGAGGTTAGTCTTGTCCTGCATGCAATGGTGAGTCAGGCTTAACCTGGGTAAAACAATAGTACTGTTTACTAGAAAACTTAGAGAATTTGCCATTCTACCTTAACTTCAGTGTGTAAATGCTGATCCCTTTCTTTTTTCTTGGGTGCCCATCAAAATACAAAAGGGATTCCCAGACATTCAAAATATGGACAACTACTTAATAAAGTCCCTCAATTTTTAGAGAAATAGTTATTGTGATTATTAGCAGTCTCAGAATGTTGATAGGGATCGGAAAACAGAAAGGACTGTAACTTTTAAATTAGGCCAATGGCAAGTACCCTGAGAATCGCAGCTTGGGAAAGAAAAAAAAAAAAAAAGAAAATTCCCACCGCTTGGAGAAGACTGCTGAGGCAGTGATTTATGACCATTTCTTATGCATAAAGAAAGAACATTTAAATCTGTACTGTAATTCTGCACTAAGGCAAGTACCTTCAGTTGCTGCTGTGGACTAGGCACATGCACTTCCCTATCTGTCAGTGACAGCAGACAATTAAAGCAGTAATTTAATTGGGGATTCTGGAGCAAAGAGTGCTGGAATGAATATTGATACCTTAATGAAGGATCAAGCTGTGGTAATAGGTCCTAGTGGTAATGTGCAGTATGATGAGCCAGGATTTTGATTTGAGGGAAGTTAAATAGAGACACAAAACTACAAGTCAGTGAAAACCTATAAATTACAGGTGACTAGCTCCGTGCAGTTTCAGAATCAGGCATATTTGCCTACACCTGGTATGCCTCATGCATATACACCTGCATGATATTGGTATTTTTCCTACAGATTTGAGTAAGGCTGTGCATTTTCTAACCGTGCGGCTGTATACCAAAGCACTGTCTGTTACAGAAGGCGAGGGCAAGTATACTCTGCTGTACTTATGTTTTAGGCTGTAATCTTTACATTATTCTGTTACTCCTACTCCATAGGAGTCAGAAATCCTGCAGCACTTCTCAAAAAAAATTATACTGCAGTGCTGATGAGTGTATCTCCAAAATGGACATTGTTTGGAAGATAAACTTGTGCCCTGCAGAGAAGATAAAATGTAGATTTATTGAAGCAAACTAAACCAAAAGGCTGTATATTGGATTTTGAGTCCTTTTTATATTTTAGGGTCTATAAAATCAGTCTCCTTGCCCTTTATATTGCAAGTCAAGCAGGAACAACCGTTGAAAGTTTTCTTGATCACCCATCTTTTATGTCCCCTGTAATCAAGCATATACCAAATTCCAGAGTGATTTGAAGAGAAATACCATGTTTCTTTACTAAAAACAAAGCAGAGAGATAAAATTGCTCCTGATGCCTTATCGATAACAGTTTTCTTTTGATTTCAATGGAAGTTCATTTTCTTGATATCTCACCAAAGGCATGGAGGCACTTTCAGTACATTCAAGTTTATTTCCAAAGACTTGTGCATCTTCACTTAGGACTGGATTTATTGCCTCTGCAAAAATGCAGGTAAAACAGGTTTATGCTGAAGAAAAACGCAAAGCAGGAGGATTGGGTAGAGGTGCCCATGGAAAGAATACAGAGCAACTCCTCCGTATCCACTCCTCAGTCCTCTGGCTGAAAGCAGAAGCTATTATGGCTGCGTTCCCATATATTAAAGTGCAGCACTGCTGCTTTCAAGAAATTACTTACACTTCACGTGTCCTTGTTCCTTTCCCAGCTGGATCCAAATTCCCCACTGTGCTGCCCTGTGTGGAGCCATGAGGAGCCTCAGTGTTGTGTGGAGTTTGTTGTGTTAAGCTGGATGTAATAAATAAATCAGAGTCAATGCACAACACCGAACTGTCAAGCAGTAGTTGGAAGTTTAAATATTGAGAGCTTAGCTTACTTATTGCCATGGCAATCACTATTAAAAATATTTTTAGCTTATACTAAAGGTACAAAAAAGAAGGGAAAGCAAAAGGCATTTGAAATGTGAAGTACAAAGACTTTAATTTTAAAAAACATTCCATCTCCCTTCAGTGAGGGGACCTTTTATAAGGGAACCCTGGGTCTGACAATCTCGGATGATTAAACTTGATATTAAGCGTCTTCTCAGGGACAAAAAAAAAAGGTAAGTGCAGCTAGGCTGGGGCTGCTGCTGTTCATAGTCTGATCTTGTTTTTATGAAACAACTGATCATGGCCTGAGCATCATGCAATATCTCTGCCTTGGATAACTCTCTTGGCCCCTTGCTGCCACCTCCTATCTCTAAAATACAGAAGTCAGCAATAGATATATTCTAACTCACTGCAGTGCTCTGGGGTTTAATTAATAGTTCTTTATAGAGAAATTTAACAATAGTTGTCAATATTTTTGCTGTTGGGCATTGCGCTTTCAAAGTTCATTAAAGAAAGATGACACCCCCCCAAAGTATTACGTAATTATTTATTTCAAAATGTAAAAATAATAAAAAAAATAAGTTCCTGCCTTGCTTGTTACAATGTTTGTGAAAGATAGTGTCTAAGAGGCACGATAAAGCAGAACTCTCTTAGGGATGTCATAGGGGATAATGAATAGATGCAGGTAATTACTATTTCAAATGTTTAATAAGCTTTTCACTAAAGCACAGCGAACCTCTAACACGCTCTGTTGCTTTTGGTAGAATGTGGTCTTCATGCATATGGACGTACAAACAACTTCCTTGATTTTCTAATAGGGTAACATAATTCAAGAATTTGCGTTGTAGTTACTATTTTTTTCCCAGATGTTGGAGTGTGAAGTTTGATAAATAAATGGTTTAAGTTTGTCTTACTCAGACTGTGGCCAGAATTTGGAATGCGTGGTGTTTCTATATCATCTGGCGTGAACACAGTGAGAATTGATGTATGCCAGCATAAACTGTAAAGAAGGCATTGACGATAGAAGCAGCTCAACAGGGATATTTGCACCAATGCCATTCTCTTTTCTTGTGTGGAGACACACAGAACAGTGATAGGTGCAGCAGCTGCCGAACTGAATTGTTTGTAGCGTGGCAGCCAGGAATATACTTCAGTTTGCCCAACAACAGAAAGTGTTTAACTGAAAAAAAAAAAAAAAAAAAAGTAGCATTCAAAAGAAGATCAAAATTACTTTATTACCATTCAAACAATAAGCTACAATGCTGAAATGTTTAATTTTAAAATGAACAATAGAACTTTTGTGTTATTTTGTGTTTAGGGACAACCTGGAGAATCTAGAGTTCTGCGACAGAAAATCAAACCTATTCAGGGCTTTTGCGCTCTGGTTCTAGGGGATGTGACAGTGCCTATTGTTGCTGTCTGCGTTGTGAAGAAGTATGTCTGTTGATTAGGAGGCACCAGTCCCTGCCAAAAAATATTAGAGCACTTTCTTTTACAGAAGTATCAGAACTACTCAGATGGTTCTGACTAGACCGTTTCTCTTTGCGTTCAGGTCTGGGGTAACTGGAAAAACTATCAGTGATGTCAGAATATCCTGGTTGAGAAGAACCAGGATAATGTAAGTACTTGCTACTTACATTAGTCACAATATGTTTAGGCTAAACAGCTTGACCATGATTCAAATGTGTGGGAGAGTTTCTTAGAATCACGTAAGATAAGTATGTGGTTCCTTCATTCCAGCTAGTGCTATCTATATTCATGTTGGATTACACAGCAACAGTATGTTGCTTTTCATTAAAAAAATTAAAAAAAAAAAAAAAAGTCTCTGACTGTCATAGTTTAGTGTTTAGAAAGAGTGGTGGTGGCGGTGGAACCCAAAGGATGTCTCACCTACTCAGAATTTGCTCATTAGCTTTTGGTTCTTGCATCATGCAGTGAGAACCCAAAAAACTTCAACATGAGCCATTTTGTGGTAAACGTAGAACTGCAGCATTTCCTGTTTTAAATACATGAAACCAAATTGGAACCATTTTCAGTGTTTATATTGAGACTGGGAAGGCAAAAGGTGTCTTGGCTGAATGGTTTCCCTTCAGCCCACTGTGTTGGAGAACTATCTATAAAGACTCCCTATAAGGTGGTGATTTCTGGACAAAAGAATGAATTGAGTTAATAATCCGAACAGTGAAGTAAAGAGTGGTTTACAGTCATAGCTAGTGTGAAAGCCCTGTTGTTTCTTTAACTAAGGTATTGACTGAAGTTGGAGTGCTATAAATCTTCCTGCAAGAAATCTGTATGTATACAAGCTTGAAAATTAAGTCTACCCTGTTGTGATTGAGACAGAAAAAGACCTGACTCTCAGAACTTCACTGGTCTGTAAAATAACTAAAACATTTGCCAGGAAGGAGAAAGACAGTGTGATTTGATACACATTTTTAAAAAGAATATTGAAGTTATACTTCCATTTAATTGAGACATTAATCCTAGAAAATTGGCTCCTACACATAACCTGAAACCTATATCACATTCTTGTACTTGTTTTCTGATATCACCAATTGAAAGCATATCACAGAAAATAAATCCATTTACTTGTCCAAAATATGAACAATTTCAAGAGAAAACTGAGCTGAAGAGAAATAAGAAGGAAAAAAACCCAGTAGCCGCAATAGATAAATAAAATGACTGTTTCTAATAAACTGGGAACCTGAGTACTGTGTTTGACAATAATATAGGAACTATAATTTGGCTCACAAACCTCTCAAGAAGTAGTAAAAACTGTTATGTGTTTTCTTGATGAGAAGCTGGGCATGTTGTTGACCTCATCGTTCTAAGACGTTTCTTCTCTGGATATTCCGAGCACACGGCACTTCCACCGAAATCTCTTGTTCTGATTGCTGAAGTGTTATATAGCTATTTTCTTGTACAATTGAAGCTATGCAGAAACCAAAGCATACATCCCAACCATGCAGTCATAAAGGGTCTTGGGGAAACATTCAGATAATAAAATGTACGCTGCAAATACTGAAAGCAGTAGTGAAAAGTGGTCAGTCATCCTTCTGCTAATACTCCACAGTCTATCCGTAAGTGGCAATTATGACCTACCTATCGTTTAGGCAATGGTTAGTTTACTAACTAGTAGGATAGTCACCAGACCCTGCTGTTGGACTAGCAGGTTCCATTGAATGGCTGCATGCATAGAAATAGAGTTCTTGGATAGATTTCTAATTGCAATGTAGTTCTTTATAGAAGGTATACTGTTACGAGCACAAGCTTTTCTCATAAAACCAGATCGAAAGGCCATAGACATTGACAAGCCAGTCATCGCAGTAACTGAATTTTAGGGCTGTGAGTTACAGATTTAGGTGCTCTAGGCAGAGTTTTAGCTTGCAGACTTTAAGGATGTTGCCAGTTAGCAATGCTGTGCGATTGCACCCTGGGGGTGGTCAGGCTGGCAGGAGTGTCAGCTGAGGAAGGCAAGTTTGTGGTGATGCTGGAAACAAAATCGGCTCTTTCATTGCATTATAATGAATTACATAATTTTGCTTGGCACATGGTTTACCTTAGATCCACCCAGTTGCTCATGATCTTGGCCCAAATCTTGACTCCTCTCTGTCTCCTGTGACTTTGATTCTTCTTTATGATTTCTCATAGGTAAAGGGTGGGTTTCTTTCCTGGTCACTTAACGCTAGATACTGACAGGTATTCAGGCACCTGAATTTGAAGAGAGATTAAATGTGTTTACAGTTCTGGCACCTAGTTTTTCAAGCTATTTTAAATTGGGAAAATTCCTTACTTTGGTAAAATTTGTTGTCTGCCTTTCAGGAGGAGACACCTGCTTTGATTTTTATTGTTAGTTGAGGACATTTAAGCCACATCCAAGTATATGCGCATTTACTTAATTTGCATGCTGTGAACTGCCCCAAGGTTTCAGGACGAAATCTTCAGCTGATAGGCATCTGGGAAATTTTCTGTACATTTCAAAGAACCACGTCAATTTATATTAGCAGAAAGTTTGGTCTTTAGTTTTTTTCATAATGGAATATCTGATCTGAACCCAAAGGTCCATAAATGACATCCTCAGGTGGGGGCAAGGCGTCCAAAGACATTTGAATCATCCTTTCCTGTCTATATCCTTTTATGCAGAAGTATTTCACTAAACATTTCTCTAAATGCGCATGGAAAAATTGAGCAGCCCATAGAATCTATAGTGGAAAGACAGTTGTGTATTTTCATGCAGAATTGATGACTAGTTATGGGAGGCAGAATTACCAACTCTAGAGAACACAGATGTTAACTGGCATAATGCCCTCTTGATGCAAATAAATACATTAGATGCTATAAAAGATTTTAAAACAGGAGAGCTCATCTTGGCAGGAGATATATTTGCTGGATTTGTGCTATTCATTTTGTTTTATAGAATTGCTGTGGAATTGGAATAGACTATTTGAGGAGCTTCTAAATGCACCAGTGGAATCAGACTTTAAATTAATTTTATTTCTGATGTTTTTAAAGGAAAAAAAAAAAAAAAAGCTTAATCTGTGCATGGACACTTCACCTCTCTTGGTACCCAAAGGGTCTGAGCTACATGCCTGGTAAACGAAGCGACGGCATTATCACAAAGTGATGAAAGGCTGGACAGCTGTTCAACCAGGCAGGGTTGTTAGCGTGTCTGGAGCACTACAGAGGGGAACTTTCCCTTTCCACTCAGAAGCTGCGATATTTGCATTCTTCCTCCATCATTAGTATTCTTAATGATCCAGGTCTCACCGTTATCCCCACCAAGTTTTCACCACCTGTCACTCTCCTCAAACCCTTCCTTTTATTCCCACGTGATTCTTTGAATTCCTTCCAAGTAAAACCTGACAGAATATAATGCGACCTGTCTCCTCCCTTTCTCCTACAGCTCTGCTCCTGCTGCCTGGCACAAAAATACCGCAGGTTTTTGTGAGTCCGTCTTTACCTCCTTGTATAACCACATGGACATAGGCATCTATTTAGGGCAACAAATTTTAAGGTCAAAAACCTGTTGACGTACCCTGGGAAGTGTTGCCGGGGTACTGTAAGGCAACGCGATACCCTGCTGTTTGTACTGGATTTTTGTTATACATCCTTTTTATGAAGGCAGTGGAAGGGACCCACACCTCAACTGCTCATTTCAGGATAGCGCGAGCCCAAACAGAGAGGACTTGAAGGGTGCCAGAGGAGGTGGACACTGGTCTGATTTGCTACGGCATTTCCTACCTTTGAGACTTGTCATTACTTTATGACGTTCGTTAGTAAGAGGGTAGGGTGAAGGGCAGGAGGGAAACGTGAGCCTTGGGTTTCTCCCTCTCTCCTAGGTGGCTGTCACATTCCATAGCAGCTGCTTTTATATCTTGCAGTCTTTTTTCTTTTTTTTTCCCCCCAAGACATGTCCCTTTTAACTTCCTGATCTCATTTTTCAAGCATTTTGAAGCATTTTGCCACCTCCCTTTGTCCCTCCTGTTTTCCCTGATGTCAAGATAGCTTTTTTTGTTCCATGCTGTTGTTTTATGAAGCCTTTGTCTCCTTATAGTCATCT
The DNA here is from genome assembly GCF_965183815.1 of Platalea leucorodia. NCBI lineage: Eukaryota > Metazoa > Chordata > Aves > Pelecaniformes > Threskiornithidae > Platalea > Platalea leucorodia. Next base: position 3,762,241 of record NC_138830.1, on the reverse strand, counting down.
CTCTCTCCTTTACATGCTACTGTGAGCTCCCTTTACTAGTGTCTGCATTTCTGCGTCACATTAATCTCGCAATATGACAGATGCGGCCTCTAAAATAACCTGTGCATGATGCATACAACCTGAAAATAAACATTTATTTCAGCGTTAGGTGCGTCATACCTGCAAATAACCTCATTTATCTAGACACGTTTATTTTAATGCTTATTGTATAAATACCAGTGTCTCAGCATACTCTACAATACCATCTGCCACTTGCTCTTGTATTATGCATAATTTAATATAGCCCTATGTTACTCCAATTTTTTATGTCGCCAAGTTCATACATAGCTACATACTTTGACAAGGAGACAAGTGTGTTATAAAGATTACAGAAAATATTACACTGAGGTTTAAAGTGGTGCTTTTGGGCTAGACAATATTAATTCAGACAAGGTATCTGACACTAGCGGTCGCATAATGTGGATTGGTGCGGTATGTTTTTCCATACTTGTTTTGAATCTTCTCAATAACTTAAATAACCAAGGGTAAAATGGCAGAGTTGTATGATAAGAAATAAAAGTATATCCCACCCGCTCACTGATTTGTTTTCAATTCTTCCCAAGCTAGAGAAAATTCAATTCATGTATTCAAGTGAATCAACCTATAACTTACTGGATTGCCAGTGTTTCTGTGGACCGTTATCCTTGACAGGACACTGAAATGGCTGTATTTGATCAGTGTTACTGTCTTGGTTCTTGAAGAAGCCAAATATACACAGTAAGGAGATGCAACAAGTCCTGGAATAAGCTGTCATGTAACCAGCATTAGTTACTCCTGCTTCCATGGGTTAGTTTAACTTTCGGAGCCTGAGATTACTTTTACCTTTGTTTCACTTTCCAGGACATGTTTGGATATTTCCATTAATTCCAGATTGTTTATAACATAATTATTCTATATTAACACTTTGAAAAAAAAAAAAAAAAATTGTGACAGCTAAAATTTGGTGCCTGTTTTCAGAAAAGCATTCGGTACCACAAGTCTAGCCTCTAATCCTGAGTCGTTTCGATCGCTGCACGCCTTCCTCTGGGATATCACCTCTCTTCGCTGAGTTCCCAAAGACAATTGTTAGAGGCTGGGAATGTGGTATCAGGTAGTCTCCAAGGACTAAAGATAAGTGAAGTTAAATCAGTTCCTGCTGACCTGAACACCTCTAAGTTCTTTTTCCTCTCCGTGGGTTCTGGCCTCATGGTCCAAGGCCATAGCTAAAATCCAACAGAGCTTCGCTGACGACGGGGCTGCTGTAAGGCGCAGCAGAGCACTGAGCCCTCCGGAGAAATGCTGCCCCCCGAGCTCACCAGCTGGCTCTTTGTAACACGGGTGATTGGGCTTTTCAGCAATACTTATGCAAAGCCACCCTCCATCAATTCTGAAACAATTTGTGCTTGATCACTGGTACTTTTTCATATTTAGGATAAAACAGTTCTCATTACCCCCATTTTGCAATCACAAATCCATTTTTGGTCAAAGTGATTTTAGAGGAATTTGAGAACACTAGTTCTAATAATAATGAAAAAAGCACAAATTTTATTGTTAAAGCAGTGGCCAAGAGCTACTCCTGTCGTTGACACAGAAAGGACTGATTGGATGCAAAACCCTCTATTTTCTGCGGAACTAGGCAATAAGACTTCAGTGTTCCTACCCTCACTGGCCTCAGTAAGGCTTGCACTTTTCAAGACTCCGTTAGTAGGTATGAGTCTAAAAAATACTTTAGCAAATTCAGTGCCAGCTAAGCAGTAGGTAGGTTTGGCTCATTTCAGATCTTATTAAAGAGAAGCTGTATATATTGAGCAGATTTTTTCAGACCAGAGCATGAAAACTCTGGATATTAAGGTGCTCGATGGCTCTGCTGTTGCTGTCCTAAATGTCTTTTCCTTTATTCTGGTCCAGAGCCCTCGGTTGCTGGTCACACTCCGCCTCAGACTTATGGTGGATTATATGTATAATTTAGTGTCCAGAAAGAAAAGGTACTATATCAATATGTAAAATTGAATTATGGTGCGTCTTAGGTGACTGGGATGCAGTGTTTTAGCACAGCTGTTTAACAGGGATATTTCTTGAGGAACCTAATTTACTCTTAAGATATGGAACAGTATATAACTATAGCTTAACTGGAAGAATATTAGTATAAATGGAGATAGAGCAAAATAGCCTAATGGTGGCTACCATAGATGCTGAACTCATCTGTCCTCTTCCGCATTTAAGTGTGATTTTTTGGACATGGTGCGTAGTTTCTCAAGTGAAGAAATAAAACACCCTACTTTTATAAACTTAGCTACAAGTTAGCATCTTTTAACACTCTAAATTATTCTGTGCACTGTTAGTGAACGCTGTTTAAGTAAAATTGCAGAGCGTTGTATCAGAACCAAAAGTATCAGAAATTATACATAATAAGGAAAATTAGTTTGCATTCTTTTTACTTTTGTTTTATCCCCTCCATTTTCTTTCCGAATTTTGCACTTGAAATTAAATTGAGTCTACTCCCAAAAGGCAAGTGTATTAAAATCATATGCACAAGGATCATTAGTGGACTGTGCTGGAGTGTTCTTTTGTGGGTCCATATTTTACACGTCCATTCCACTAATTATTGAGTTCTTGTATCCTATTCATGATCATTGCACTTCTCAAAGTACAGAAAAGGAGAAAATGAAAGCAAGATTTCTGGCTTATTTGTGCTATTTGATGATGTGCCCTGATAAACCCTCTCTCATTTTCAAGGGACTGTCATTTAAGTAGAAGCCACTTGAACTTAGGTTCTGCTTTTGTGTTAAGTAACTAAGGCGCAGGAGCTGGGCTAAGGCATTTAGCACCGTGTTCCTCCTGGTCTTTTAGGTGACAGAGGGAAGCGTGACTGGCGTACGTCGCAGGGGTCGTACCAACAACTTTTGCAGAATCAAAGGCAGGCTGTCTCTGAATTTCTCCAATAATCATGAGTATTTACATATCTCAAAAATTGGAATTTAGCCTGGTTTTGATAATTGGCTTAACTGGAGGTTGCAGCCTGCTTTCTACAGGGGAACGGATCTCATTTTTCTTAAAATAGAAAGAAATTTGTTCTTCTCCTGCTGTTTTTGATAGGGTGCTTGACTACTCTATAACCCTTGTGGGAAAATATTTTGCTTAAGTTCTATTTTTATCTCCTGTTTGTTTATTTTTAATTACTACTTCAGTACCCTGGGATTTACCATTGATCTTCATCCGCCTACACAATTATCCTTAGCTTGCTGAAGGGTTTGTTTATTTTTTTAAGTTATATGTGCTCTTTTAACACTTTTTTGTGTTTGTAACTATTAGTAACAGGAGGATTCTGCTTTACTTGGAGGAAAGGTGGATTAATATTACTGGTGTTACGAGGGTGTGACACAAAAGGAAGATGTTGTCTGAACACTGTCGCTGTCTTGGGGTGATGGTCTTTGTAACAGCATCGCGGGGGAATGCGTACGTGGAATGAGGTGTTTCTGCCCCAAGGTTACCTAGGGAACACTGTAACATAAAATGTGGGAGGTTAATGTCTTTAAGAGTGTTTTAAATGCACTGAAGTTCTTTGCAAAGCAGCTCCCACTAGCTTGAGAAATCTCTTAAATTTATGAAAAATTAATCTGCAACTTCACTGGAAGAGACAGTTTCTACTTCTCATAGTACTGGAGGGTCTGCGCTCTATGTAGGTTTTGCAGTATCATTTAAAAATTAATTCCATCATTTTGTTTTAAGTTAATAAAGTCCTATCTTCAGTGAATAGATCAGTGCAATTCAGCTGGTTTACTACAAAACCTAAGGTTCTGTCCTAAAATTTATTTTTCTCCGTCTCCAAAGAAATTACTTTTCTTGTGTAAACAAATGGAGAAAACATTTTTCTACTCTGGTTAAAACAATATTGGCACCAACACTCAAAAGTGTTCTTCAGCTCTGAATGTGTTTGGATATCCATTAAAGATTTCTGATGTATTCAATCCTAACTTCTAAATACTTATTGTACAAATTCAGCTGGCATTGAAAAGGGATGAAGTGTGAACTGTAGATCGTGCTATCTGAGCCAGAAAAGGAGACTCCTGCACCCAGGTGGACGTCCCTGTTGGCCAGTGCCATTCTTCTTGAGTTCATATTTGCCCATATATTTACTGGAAGGAACTTTTGGCTGTGGATGTCAGCTTTTGGACATTATATAGTAATAAATAGTAACTTGTGCTTTGTGATTAGTCTGAAAGCTGCTCTGAATGTCTCACATTTATTTGCTTTCCAAAATTATGGGCTGAACAATTTCTAAGAAAAGGTCTGAAGAAGAAGGTTGATCATTGAATCATCCTGTAAAATTCAAGAGAGAACTATAATTATAAGCAGTAGAGAAAATCTATAGAAAGGAGCTAATTTCCCATTAAATTCAATGGGGCAGTTGTCAGCTTATATAAATTGGTAAATTTATTGACTTCGGTGGAGCCTGCTTACACAGTATGAGGATTCAGCCCTACCAGTTTTTGAAGCGAGCTCTGCAGAACCCATTTTATGCCAATTGCTTTCATTTTTATTCAGTTTGATATGGCTAATTATTACTGTTCCTTCTGTTAGAATGGACCAAACGGCTCAGCCTTCTGCTGAAATGACTCACTCAAGAGAATGACAAGTAGTGACAGATCTTGCAGCTTATCGGTGAGGACCAAGGAAACTTCTTGTCATGAGTGGTGCCTGCACATGCTGGAAAGCTCAAGTCACTGTCAGGCTAACCCTGAACTTGGTTCTCCTGCCGCACTGTATTATGTATTGCCACAGAGCGACAGTCTCACTGCAGGCTGTAAAAGGTCAGCATGCTGTGCAATTAATCTAAATTACATGCACATTTCAGAATATGCCACATTGCATCACTTTAACCATCATACAAACAATTACTGTAGTTCAGGTAGAGTTCACTTTGAAAGTTTCCATTGGCCTTAAGTAAAGAACCTTTAGTTTTGTAAGGGAAACAGTGGCATAAACCCCTTTATTTTCTCTACCATATGAAGTCTGAAACAACTACAGCTTACCCAGTAAATCCATTTTCCCTTCATTCTCTGCAATTCTCGGATTTCCCTATGTTCCCCTGACTCAGGGAAAATATTCATTAGGACAAGCACATACAGTTTCCCTAACTATACCAAGTTTGAATTGCTGAAGCTGGTGGTTGGTATAGCACTTCCACTGGTTTTGTACAAAAATATTTAAAGAAAAGCCAACAGCTGACTATACAACTTATCCAGATTTTCATCCTAAACCAGGAGAAAAAAAGTTGACAGTTTAACTGCCTCCCCGAGTTCCCTTCTTCAATATATTCTTTGGGGTAAGATGGTTTCTGCCCCATGCATGTACTACTTCAGACTGTGCTGAAGGGGTGCACAGCCCTTTAAAAACCATTTACTCTGCCAGGACATGAGCCTTGATGCCTGAAGGAGTGTTTGTATGCTCGCCTCTCAGAGCAGCAGTACTGGGAGGGGTGGCTATAGGAGACAGGGCGATTGGGGTTTGCTCAGACTGGTCCTTTAGCAGTGCTGGTAGCTGAAGGACAGCTTTGGAATACGGCTGTCATAATCTGCAATGAACAATACAGCAGTGAGCTTCAGTCCCACATCAGCATTTCTGAATGATGATATTTGCTTGAATTTTCTACGTTTTTCTCTCCCTTTTTGGCCCCTATGTAGAAATATATATGTTCCCTTCAATTCAAAGGGAATTGAACTTCCCTTTCAATTAGACCTATTTCACAGATGGAAAAACTGAAGATGGAGAACCCAGTGCTACAAGGTGACTGCTACAGTCATGTTAGAGCTGACTTTGCATTTGCAAAGACACCATAAAGCAGATTTCATGCTGCTGCCACATCAGTGAATGGCCATGATAGATAACACCTCGCATATGGGGCACTTGGGTTGAGGTACGGGATGAATGGCACAGGGCGTGCACCACAGATGCTGAAACGCATGAATGCAGCAGCCTGTGGTAACAGGGCCGTTGGCTCCCCACTCATCGCAAGGTGTGCAGAGGACAGGGTCTGAATTGTTCTTTTTCAGGCCCCGTGCTGTGTTAATGGTGGTGAACAGCTGAACTCGTGTTGCTGTTGTAATTCCTCCTTCAGTAGTATTTCCCCATTCCTGTACCACCATGCTATATATATTACCCCTTTATAGATGTCCTTCCTTCCATCAAATCTCATACTTAAGAACAAGAAACTAAAATGAATAGAAAAGGCTTGTTTTCCCCTCTGTGGGAGGCAGAGCACCCTTCGCTTTCCCCCAACACACAAATCTCAAACTCCAGCAGTTAAACCGCAACCTAGAGCGCTAACGTTTGGATTTGGAAGCATTTCGCACGCACAGATGGGGCTCCACAAGGTGCAAAGCAGTGAAGAATGTTGTAAATTGTCGAGTCAGGTTAAATTTAAAAAGCTAAAAGGGGAGGAAAAAGAACTAAAACCGAAGGAAGTGAAGGGAGAGGCTCCAGATGTGGGTTGGATGGGATCTGACTGTGTTCCAATGTTTCTTGAAGGCAAGCGGGGAAAAGTCATGTCTTCAAGAAATGTTTTTGGGGAGCACTGGAGGTGATGAGTTAGGGACAGGGTGTTTTGGAGGCACCTCCCACCCATGAGAACTGTCTGTCAGGGGAGCTGGAGGCCTGTCCCGCCAGGTCTCCTTCACACCTGCATGGCGCTGACGTGACGACTGGATGCTGGCTTGCCTCCCAGCCTCCGAAATGGGAAAGCAGGAAGGTACAGAGGGAAGGGAGGGATGCTGCCAGGGCCTGCAGCCCGTGCTGGGCTTTGTGGGACCATGGCTGGCAAGACAAGAATGACTCCCCTTCGCTTCCCCTTGATGGGGTGCGGGCCAGCACCCCTGGCATGGGGTGATTATGTGGGGACTGAGCAGGTTCCAGGGTGACCCTGAAATAGAGGGAGCCAAGGGCTCCCTGAGTCACCTCTTGCTTTTTCCACAGCTGTGTCCCAAATGAAGGTGTAAAGTAATTGGCAGTCTGTCCCTCACATCTCATTTTAATACTGCAGTAATTCCATTTTAGACAAGCTGTGTACTTTTATCTTCCTAAGGGATCTCAAATAAGCTTTTAATTTTCAGCAAAACCTTTGCAGATCACCTTTAAGATCAGGGTCGGAGCTAATTTTTGTGGAGTGCCTGAGACACGGCTCAGGGAGAAGGATGGGGAAGTGGTCTGGAATGGTCTCGGAGGCTTCAGGGAGACCTCCTCACATCCTGGTGCTTGAGCACGGTGCACAGCACAGCCCATGGTGGAAAGCACAGCTCTGTTCAAAGAACAAGTTCAGAAACTATTAAAACACGGTTTTAATGAAGCAATATTATAAGAAAAAGAAGGAACAATGGGCCATGCCAAGGACTTAGATTTCCTCTCAAGCTAGGAAAACTCAGTCGACTTGTCTAGTTTCATGCTTGCAGTGATGAACAAATTTGTTTCTCCCATCCTTTCCCTCTTCTGGTGTCGCACCAATGTCTTGCATATTGGCACACCGTGCAACCGTTGGAGCTTGCCTCAACTCTGGGCTTAGTGTATGGTATCCCTTAGTGGAAGCCATGCTACAGTCCTGCAGTGGGGGTTATGGCTGCTGGAGGGAGCCTGTACCCCATCCCCACCCCCAGCATCCATCTCGAGAGTCAGTCTGTTGTGTCATCTGGTGGAGTCTGGGGAGATAAGAAATGTAAATAGGAAATCAGTTGAGAAGCTACCAGAGAGATGTGAGGTTGGGGTAAGATGACAAAACCACCAATACCCCCAAACTCTACCCTGCCCCCCCCCCCCCCCATCCAAAACAAAAACAACCAACCAACCACAAAAACCTGGAAGAAAACTCCAAAACCAGTTTGTTTTGTGATGTATGGAGGGAGGAGGAGGCATTGTAAACGTAACCACTATGATTCAAACAACAGAAGAGGAAAGAATTATGTAGAACAGAAGAGAGTTTAAGTTGGAAAAATGTGATTGAGTTAAGAGGAAGAAAAATATAGGCTGCATCTCATGAGAAAATAGACTAATTGTGAAATCTTCTACTACACTTAGATCTAGGCCCCCTGGGAAATAATGGAGAAGAATGTTTCTCGGCATGTAGAAGCCCCTAGACAAAACACCAGTACTTTAGCAATAGGTTAGGCATAACTGCAATATAGTTCAGCAGCAGCAGCCCCATTCCTGCACTGACAGGAAAGAAGTAACTAATTTACCAGTAATAAATTTTTGTGTATCTCTATTTCCATATGCCGGGGACACTGGGATTGCTGATGAAGGTTTTTGGTTACAGAGGTGATTTTACAAAGTGAGAACTTACCTAATAGGAACAGGTCTAAAACAAATTGTTCATTTTGCATAGGCTGCCCGGCAGCCAACAGATAGGAATAACTATTTGCCTCTACTCTCAGCTTAGGCTAGATTTGAACTACTAAATTAAAGGCAAAATAAAATTTAAGGTATTTCTTTAAACTGTTTGGTCCCCCTGGGAAGGATTTATAAATGCACTTGTGTTCATCACTTAGAAGCTTTCTTGTTGCTTACAAATATCTATTTTCTTGAGACACCTTATCGAAAAAGTGGTTTAGTGTTTTTCATCATCCATTGTGGCCCGTTTTCAAAGGAAAAGACGATAGGCATTTGAAAATATTTGTTCACAGTATTGTTTGGCAAACTTCAAAATGTGTCTAAGTTTTAAAATAATAAAAAACTAATCATAAGCATGATATGCAATTGGATGCAATTTCACAGTTCAAAATGATGTTTCAAGTTCATCCTAAATATGTCACTTGCATATAGCTACTGCCATTTCTATATCTATTTATTTGCAGTAAATGACACAGCTCAGATCTTTGCTCGGTGGCTGCCTGTACCTTTTACTGTAGGTAAATATGGTTGGCTTTACCCCCGGTGTTAGCTGAAGCACTTTACGCCCTCCAAAGATCCAGGGAAGGACTGTTTCTCCAAGCTTGCTGTGTTTGACATTGGCTTTTAGTCTGGTTTGAGCTGGAACTTTTCTTAATGCTCTTTATCTCGGTTTTCCATCAGTGACATTTCAAAGTTGTTGCATGCGCTCAAGCCGATCTTACTGCAGCTAAAGGGAATATTCCATTTTCTCCTCCATCTTCATTCCCCCACCCTTGCTCTCTGGGCTTATCTGCACAGCTGGTGGCAGCTGTAGCTTTTATCTCTACCTACCCTTGAGTTGGTTCGACTTACTAGGCAAAAAAAAAAAAGGGGGGGGAAGAAACAACTTACAAAAAGATGGATCATTTTCTGCTAGGTTTGTGAGTGGAATCAAGAAGATCAAACGATGCTAAAGCCAGCGCTGGGCAAGGTCTGGGCTGAGCAGGATGAGCCTGGAGGGAAGGTGGGGAACCAGAGCTGCCCCTTTCAGCAGCAGAGAAGCAGGCAGCTATTACCTTGTCTCAGCCTCGCTGGCTCACCCTCCTGAGATAAACATGCTTTTTTACCTGACAGGGCTGCTGTGAAGATAAATTGGTACATGTTCGGGATGTGTTCGGCCAATGACTATGGAGACAGTATTGCCCAAACCAAAGATCTGTTTTCCTTAGTTTTAATTATCAAATATGCTTTCTACCAGGTTAAGGATTTTAATGCTAATTTTCATATCCTTGTATCCATTTGCCAATTGCACTGTTGAAAATGGAGGTGTATATCTGAAGTAAATGGCTAAATGAGAAATACCAAATTCTGATCTTTAATTTTTTTATCAAGAAATGGTTTATACAGAAATAGAGAAGTATTACAGTAAGTGCATAGAAACTTACCATGGAAAACTTATCACTGAATTAACATGCAAATATACATATTCTATTGACATCAAATAAGGGAAATCATAATATTTAGTTTTGTTAAGGAGCTTTTTCTGTAGAATTCTTGCCCAGAGTACAGACAGGACAGGATATTTGCAGTTTCAGAAGCCAAATGGAAGACAAGTACCGACTGGTTTTTATTACGTACCGTATTTTAGTGCCTTGCCTACTATGCATTGTCTAATTTATGTCCATTTCACACCATCGCGGTTATGCCTGTAATATAATAAAAAATGAAATGTAAATTTCCCAGTACTTTATATTAAATATATTTTCATTCATTTAAAAAACAACAACAAAATAAAGCTATAACGATGTGTAAAGTATGAAAAGAAATGTTAAAAGTTTGTTCTTTCTGGCTGGGATTTATTACTTGTTTATTTTCCATAGGGAAAGAGCAGGAAGAATGGGAAAAGGAGACTGAGAAATGGCATGCCGGCCATACTTTTACCTTTAAACCTATTAATCAATTTGAAGAAGCTGAACTGGCAAAGTTGACTGAAACATTCTTGTGCATATTTAGTTCAAATTATTGCAACAAAAATGTATTGAATTTGTGAATGTGCACTCAGGTATTTTTGACCAAGCAATGTAATTTTGGATCATGAAATAACATCATCGCAGCAATTTAAATAACTCTGTAGGTCATACCTACATTCCAAGAGTGTGCTCAATGGAGGAGGGCTAGCACGATCAAATTAGAAAAGCAAAGCAAAATTGCTATGTGCTTGATCCAAAGCCTGTTGAAGCTTGTAGGAATCTTTCAGCTGGTTTCTTTACTTCTGTATGTTATCTGTCATTAGGACTGAACCATACCTGGTCTCTTCAAGCTTAACAAATTTGAGTCTTCAATAGCATTAGCAAAATAAGAAACAGGCTGATGAGACAGTAGTTTTTCTTCTTGCAAACCTCTACAAGACAGCCTTGAAAAACTGTGGGCTTTTTCCCCATTTTTTGTCAGAGAGAAGTTTCAGTTCAGTACCTCATGTATTTGTAAACCTAACTGTGCATCTTAGACTGCAGGGCTCCAGTGTTTTCATGCCTTACTGGTTGTGGCCTGAGGAGTAACTCCATTGAAAACCTTGGTGCTGCAGAGGCATAAGGAAGAGCCTATGATTTCTAAAGTGTATAATGATAGGCAAACAGGGCAAACTAGAATTCATTTGCAGGGCTGACACTCAAAGGAACCATGCTGTAGATGTTGCACATATACTATGTACCTGACACGGCCGCTCTATAAAGTGGTGATAAACACACTTTTCAACATTGGCATTTCTACAGTCCATTTTCAGAGGAGACTCCAGTTTCAAAACACTTTTAACTTTTTGCCTAGTATCAGTAAAATTTACTGTGGAAATGCTAAACTTGCCTTCTAATCACATTGTACACAAGTGTTGTCCACAGAGCAAATGAGTGCTTGCCTTAGGAGACTTCTAATTTACTTCTCATGCAACGAGGGTTTTGCATCTGAAGATAAACTAAGACTAGTCTTTACAGTATATTCCAATGATAGCGTTGAAACTAGGTAAGACTATTCTCATAGACTAGTGGTCCTCTGGCAGACGCTTCCCATTTTTTTTGGAAAGAATTGCTTTATTTTAGTTGAATTTGATATTCTAGGTAATATATAGGACTACATTCTATGTAAAACGACTGGCTAAAGGGCAGAGTAAATTGAATTCATGACAATTGTTGTTCATGGATAAGTTCTGAAATTCTTCAGGTTCATCTTGATCTGGTTTTTAAATGTTATGCATTTTAACATGCAAGAACTGTTCCAATTTTTAAGAGCAGTGTCAAGTAATACTTATAGCTGTATTTTGTTATTTTTTTAAAAGGAATATGTGACTACAGGACAGCTGCAGATATAAACAATTACGTCATTCTAGAAACATCTGCATAATCTTTCATGAAGTAACTCTTGAAAGTGAATGGTAATAATGCAAATTATTTAAAAAGAGTTTTCAAGCAAGTGAGTTCTTCCATCATGGCTCATTCTAATAATCGTTTTCAAGCATTTAGAGAGTCAATTTATCTTAATTTTACATTGTTATTAAATTAAGTGATGATGGCTGTGGGTAAGATGGCTTTTACTGTCTAGAGTGTCACAGTAGAGTGTAATAGTCCTAGATTTGAAATGTTTTTGTGCTATTAAATGACTATGTTAAGATATCATGGAAAATGAACAACTAATTTATTTTAATCTTTCATATTCTTTTGGAGCTGTTTTTCTTCCTAAGTGTTTTTAAGTGACAAATGAGAATCAAAATCTGCCATTGATGCTTCCTTCGCAGTTATATAGAGAAGACTCTTATCTATAGCTGACAAAAAACCAGCTTTCCTTTTCCATAATGTAGTTGCATTTCTTTATCTCAGAAAGGCAACATAAGCTATACAGGGTAGTTCTCTATTTGTTCTTGGAAATCTCTGAATATAAGCCTTTCTGTAGGCAGTGCTTTACATATGTCTGTCAAATACAATTGGTGTTCTGCTCACATATAGGTCTCATTTATGTGCCATTTATTCATCACGTGACTCCTTCTGGCTGCGCAGCCCATGTATAAATTACTAACAATTATTGACTATTTGATACACTTGGACATATTAGTGTTGTTTGTACGCTGAACAATCTCTGTCTGGAATTGGAGCCTCTAAATGTTGCAATTAGCCTACAGGAGGAGGAAATACCTGTATAATTTTTCCTTGCTTCTTATGTTCCTTTTTAGATCGGTCATGTTTAACTAATTTTTGCTGTGCAGGACATAACTGTGCAAAACTGCAATGGAAAAGATTCCCCTCCCCGCCCTCCCGTGTGGTATGAGGCAAAATGCAGGTATATCATCTGCAGCATGCTTCAATCAAATCGACAGTGTGTGCTAGATCTTCATTTTAAACGCACTGCAACCAGGGTGTCCTTTCATACTGAAAGAAAATCAATCCTCCATACATGAAAACGGTTAGTAATGGTCTTACTTGAACCTAACCTACACTGAATTATTCATGGTTGACTTATCCAGGGAGAATATTACCTTTGTAGTAGACTGCTTGAATTGCCTCTCTTGTTTATTTTCATTGGGGCGATTTGCTTGAATAAGAACTTCAGGACCAGATCCTGTATTTGCTGGACGTAAGAACATTTCATACTGGCTAATCCACCATGTTTGCTCTTTTATTTTCTTTTTTTTTCGTTTTGTTTTTGCTTTCTCCGGTTGTTGTGTGTGTTGTGTGGTGTGGTTTTTTGTATTGTGATTATTTTTTTTTTTTCTTTTTTTGTTAGGGTCCCGGCATGGGGTCCCAAAGTGAATGCTAGTGCATTTGAATCTAGATGGCTCCCTGTTGACATGCCATCTGCAGATGCTCATGTAGAGTATGTTTTAAGCAGCAAACACCTAGGGTGCTATATTAAAAAATGCTCAGCATTTCAAAATCCCAGTGATGGATTGTAATATGCTCTTGATATGCCACTTGCTGTTAGAACTATAAGCTGGATCCTGCTAAGTCCTAATGCCTCCTGTTGAAGTGAATGATAGCAGAGAATACTTGGGACTTGAGAGATGCATGACTTACAGGTATATTAAAAGGAGTTTAACTCTGTCAAAACCCTCTTTTATTTAGACATAGTTGTTCTAGGCTTATCTCCTTTGCTGTCTCTTTGAAGCACTGCAGTGCAATACCCCTAGAGCAAGGGGATGAGCAACAGTTGCAACCAGGCCTTTAGACCCATATGACGTTCCTTATTTTAGTGATATGAGTTTGCAGACATTCAAGCCATGTCATTTTATGGTGCCAAGAAGGTTCAGCAAAACTGAACAATTTTTGATGGATGTATTCTCCAGTAAAAGATGAGGAAAACCTACGAAGTGCTGTATGAGTGTATTGTGTGTATAATAGCAACAAGAAATACAATTACTAACTTGATTTTTATAATATCCTATTTCATGGCCAAAAATGGTAAAAATGAAGTCAGTAAATACTGAAGTCATTTTCAGATTAATTCAGAGAGAAGTAAATACAATTTGGGTCATGTTGCTTTCGATGACCCCAAAACTCCGTTCAAATAAGCACTATGGATTTTAAAGATCTACCATGTCTTTGTTGATGTATTATTGATCACAGTTAGTCAGCAGTTCAGCTCTTGTTGTTCAAGACTGCCTAAGGCAGTAGGATCACTTGTTATTAGCAGATTATATTGTTCAGGTACTTTCCCTGCCAGTTTTTTTTAAGGTATTCTTACTGATTGTGTGTGTGAGAGAGGGAGGAACTTTGAATAGTTAACATTGCTGGTTCCAGTAGACTGGGGTGCTGTTATCTTTTTCTAGAGGACAATATGATACACTCTTCATAAAAAGTTTGAATAGTAGTGTAACAGTCTCTAACAGTGTGCGTGTCTTTAGATATTTGGCTTACATGACATAGATCAGGAAGCAAAATTCTTCTTTCTGGCATCTGTAGCATGGGCCATCTGAACTCAGGGCTTGGTTGTACTTTTTTCCTTCCCAGGAAAAATAGGTGTAACACTGTTCAGGATCCCTCCCTTCCCTGCCCATGTTAGAGTCACTGGCAGACTGCAGAGCAAGGAGGAACTGTTCCTCTGATGCCTAGAGCGATTTCTGGAGTTGTGGAACTGAGAAAGAAACCAATATCTTGATATTGGGCTGGTCACTTAATTAAAAAAAAAAAAAAAAAAAAAGTAAAATTAAGACGGCATCCTGATACACCTCACAGTCTGCTTCTGATGATATCAGTAAGTCATTTTCATGGAGGAACTAATTTATACATCTAATATTATAGAACTCATGGCATTAATTATTTGGTGTTAATGATCTGAATTAATGATTGAAGAGTGCGTTTGAAGTTCAGACATGTTGTAATATTAGCCTTGAGATAGAAGCAGTTCTAAGATACACAGACAAATCATTGTTTCCAGAGTCATTCCTTTTTATTCCACCTTTTGTTATAGCTAGGTGTAGCACCTTTCTCCTTCGATTCCTAAAAATTGTGAACCACCTTTCTCTTTATTTTTAGCGAATGATTGTGTGTTATTGTACTACTGATAGTTGTGAGGAAGTGTCTTTGTCCTGTTTGTTAGACATTTTTAATGTTCATCAGGTATATAAGTTAAATTTCACCTGCTTTACTATTCAATTGGTAGGAAACATAGTGGACACAGGTCTATATGCTAAATACATAAAACTTCCCCTCTAGCATGCCAAAGTATTGTGACTACAGCTTCTGAGATGGATGCAAAATGTATCACATATTTGATGATAGTTTTTTAGGGGAATGCTCCAGCTGTGATGCTGGTGTGGATTCAAAAAGAAGAAAAACGGGGGTGGGTGGGTGGGTGGGGTGGTGGGTTGTGAAGCTTTGGTGGTTTTTTTTTGTTGGGGTTTTTCTTTAGTTGATTGGTTTTCCTTAAGCTTCTGATTTTGGTATCTTGGCTGGCAGTTGCTTCTTATAACTTCACTGTTGTTGGCTTGTGGAGCTTTTTTTGATCAAAGTGTTTTCCTTTAATGAGGCTGCGTGGTCCCTATTCTGTTGTTGCAGTACTAATTAACTTTCCAAGCATTTCGAGCTTTTTGCAGGGATGTCATTTGGGTTTTCCTTCTAAAAAACATTATTTGAATAAGTAAAACTGCACGCATCGAAGTTACTCAACCCTTACGCAACATTAAATTAAGCAGTTGTTGTTGCTTGAGTTAGGAACTCTAGGGGTAAATAGAGCCACTGAAATGTTAGCAGCCTTCTGTACCTGCTAGTGCTGGAACACTGCTGTAAACAATAGGTGCAAGTAGCAAAGGAGTGGGTAGACAATCCATGATAATACATGCAGAATTCTTCCTTTTCTTTTATAAATCACAATATAAGCGCTTGGATAACATGGTATCTCAGCAACAGCTTGACAAGAGATGTATAATACACCCTCAGAGAATAGCAAAAACATCGTTTGTCTCCAATAAAGGTGTTTAGCATTCTGAACCTCTCTTAACATAAATTAATTTGCAGTTATACTAGCACTGTTTTTACATATGTATTTTGCATTTGCATCAAAGTACTTCCCAGTCTTCAGGAGCACTTGCTGCTTTTCTGAGTATTAACTGTTCGGAATATGAGTACAGGTTAATGTGCTGTATGCCTTAGGATCAGCTCTGGTTTCTCTCTTACATAGTGTCTTTAGTCTTCAGGGGATTAAATGTGTTCTTCATGAACCAGATGAAAATGAATATTTATTAAATATTGTTTCAGGATATACTTATTTGTACAGAAAATGCAATATATTATTGGGATAGTGCATGGGAATCTGAAGAAAACTCAGGGAAGCCTTTTATTCCAGTAGAAAGTTTATTTGTGTGTTTGTATAGTTATTTATTGTTTTAAGAATTGGGTGTGCACTTTGAAAATAGGTACAACAGAATAAACCACAGTAAGAGAAACAGATTTCTAATTAGTCATTTTTTTCAA
Source organism: Platalea leucorodia (assembly GCF_965183815.1). Lineage (NCBI taxonomy): Eukaryota > Metazoa > Chordata > Aves > Pelecaniformes > Threskiornithidae > Platalea > Platalea leucorodia. Next base: position 3,745,916 of record NC_138830.1, on the reverse strand, counting down.
TAGATGACGGATTTATAAGCAAAAAGTTGTGCACTTGGTTCCCAAATGTATCTTGGTTGTGTGACAGATAAAGATATAGTACCAGGCAATTATTGCAGCTTGCTAGATGATTGCAACATTACAGAGAACAACTTTTTAGGAAAAACATGGAAGCAAAGGAAAAACTATTTGCTATTTTTAATATTCATGGGCTGTACAATAATGATTGAACATTACTGACTATTGTTTCTACAGCTTTGTGAAGATGAAAAATGCTAGGTCTGGTGGTTTGATCAAAAAAATATGTAAACATTTACAACAATGAAATGCTATTGTTTTCTCACATCTGTAGCAGTATTTATAACACTGCATTGTTTTTTAGGAGGAAAAAAAAAAAAGAGAAAAAGAAAAAAGAAAAAAAAATAATTAGTCCAAGGCCCAGACCTTTCTCTGCCAATTTTCTACATAAGTTTTTGACACTTAAAGAAGAGCATGGCAGTAAGGGACATATTTCAAGACAAGCACAGAGACTGACTCTCCATTAAAGCTCTACCTGCTGTTAACATCAACGGTACTTCAGATGGAATATTTTTAGTTTGATTCTGTAACCAATTCACTTGTATTATTTGCAAGTTGTGTAGCCAATATTTCAGTAGATCATAATGAATTGACATCTTTTTAATTATAACCTCCTTTAAGTTTCAAAGTATTTACCTTGATTGTGTAGCCTTGTGAAATAAGCAGCAACACTAAAGCACATCTCTGAGGGTAACGAACGGGAAGCTATAATAAACTGCATATGCAGACAGATATGGGAACACGTTGGTAGGCAATATATGACCTGCTATAACTCTTTGTTTGAATGTGACATGTGCTTATCAAGATACAGAAAAAAATAATTTTGCACATAGAATCCAGCAAGTAAAGATGCAGGGAAAAATGGCTTAATCTTTTGAGGCTGTTGGTCTCTGGCCGTGTGGCTGACCTGTGTGCCTCTTTCCCAGAGATGATGAGGAGCAGCAGAAGTGGGCAGGTGCAATCAGTTTAATTGCTGCAGTTTGTTCGGCTGACACTTTTGGAATTGTAAAAGATAATCCTGGCTGAGGGACCTTGTCTGCCTCTTTCTAGCATGGCTTATGTTAACAAGACATAAACTTACTGTAGGCTAGGTCTTCACCTGTTGTAGTTCAAGGCAGCCAGCATTGTTGCCACGGGCACTAAGCCAGTAGAAATTTTAAATCTAGAATTGGTGAGGGAAACAGGGTAGTCACAGTAAAATCATCCCACCTCAGGTACAATGACACACTTCCCTTCTTTCTCCCGTGTCTCTCTTGACTATGAAGGGAAAAGAGAGAGGGTTGCTGGAGGTCTTCTTTTAGAGCACTGTCTTTGCTTGCTGTTTCTGTAGGGGCAAGTCAGGGAGGTAACAAAACCAATGGATGAGATTAATGAAACTTTTAAAAGCATTGCTAGAGGATAGACATGACTGTGGAATGCACGAGGGGTGTGTGATGGCCCTTACTTGTCCCTTGTGATGTGGCAGGGATTGCATGGCACACTGGGCAGTACTACACAGCTCTCATCCTCCTTCCAAATCCTCCTGCAGAGACAGGCAAAAAAAATTTCAATAATAAAAAAAGTAAAGATACCCTTCAAGTATTATGCAACTAAATGATTATAAGTGCATCGCGTTAGAATTGTATCATATTAGATTTGTATCATATTAGAATTGCATGTACTGTATTTGGATTATGTGATTCAATAGAAAAGAGACAATCTTTTGTCGAGCGTAGTGGAGGGCTTGGGATCTGATTCATCCCAACTGCTTCAGGTACTTTGCTGATTCACCTAGGATTTGAATAAACCTTTAGGGTTGGCTCTTCCTTCCTGTTTGAATAGAGGTCCGAGGTGAATAGGCTCCTAATTTAGGGTTCTTGTTAGGGGGCTAAAGCTAGCCAGGATCAGAGCTGAGCAAGCTAAGAATAAACAGCAAAAGACTACTCCAGAGCTTGGCTTGGGCAACTGCTGGAGCATCAGCCACACTTGGAAACAGCACCAACAGATTGAAGGGGTTTGGCCTTCAAAACTGCAACAGATTGAAGGAGTTTGGCTTGGGAAAGCTGTAGGAACAGGAGCAGCAGTTTGTGAGACAGCCTGGCTTATGCAAATGTAGAAATGGCAGCAGCAGGCTCTGATGGGATGTGTTGCTGGTGTATCTCCAAAAATTTTTAAACTGGCTGCTCATGTAATACCAGGGCCCTATCACCTATATGCTCAATTTATCACTGTGTCTTGGAACTTTTCCATCAGAGTAGTAGAAAACAAATGTTATCCTGCTATATAAGAAAGAGAGAAAGCAAGCCCACTCAGCTTATTATTTACAGACCTATCTCACTGCTTCCAACTCTATCCATAATAGATAATGAATAAATTGGTTCACAAGCAACTGTTTAAGTACTTGGAGTTAAACAACATACTGAATGATGCTCAGTCTGGATTTCATTCTCATTATTTCACTGTCATTGCACTAAGAAATTGTTGGAGATATTTTCTTTGCTTGTGGATCAAAGTCTATTTATAGGTGCAGTATTTATTACCCTGTCAGAGTCCCTTTTGACATGACTGGCCATTCTTACATACAAAAATTCATTTGAAATTAGTTGAAATAAAAGAAGTAGACAATTGTTTTCAGTCACATTTGCCTTCGAGAAACCAGATGGCTTGCATTAGCAATGAACTGTCACGTATGCAATACAATACTAAGAATTCTTGTAACTGGGCACCATATTGGCCATTATATGTTCATTAAAAGCTGTGGCATGTTAATAGGAAGCTATAGTTCTTCATGCTTAAAACACATACAGTGGGCCAAAACTCTATTAAAATTGAAAGCAAGCCTGAATTCAGAGCCTTATCGCTTACAAACACGGCATCTCATCTTTTTTTCCTGCATGCCTATAGAGATATATACACACACGGAGATATCCAGGAACAGCATCAGTGGAGTTATGCTGTAGAAAGTAAAAAAGCTAGGAGGAGGGAGAGATTTGAGCAAGGATGAGGTACTCTAGAGTGACCTTTTAATTTCTTGCTTTCACCAGTATATTAAGCCACCAAATATCCCAAACAGTTTTGTCGCGAGCAAAGTGAATAGAACTGTCTTTATTTGATCAAGGGTATATAACTCTCAGAGCAAAAGACAATATTGTTTTATTCTGAGGCTTGACCTGTGCTGCAGCGGGAACATTCAGCCCCACTACCATTTTCTGAACACCCAGTAAGTGTCCTTTTCATAGAAAATCCCTGCTGCAGCAGGAGTCTTCACAAGAAAAACATCCATGTGAACATCACATAGACAAGGCTTTAAAATCTTTAGTTCTTAAGTGATAAAGAATCTAGCCACCATGATTTAAATTTTGTTTTGCTTTAGTAGTGATACTGATTCAGTTAAGTTTGCTTTAGGCGAATAATGGCCAATTGGGAACCATAAACTCATGTGAGTAGAGGAGCAGCCTGGTTGTGGGAGGTCTAGCATCACTTGCGTCCATCTCAATGCCATCACTTCAATGAATTCCCTAAATCCTGTAGGATTTAGGAGCTGCAGTGATGGTGAGAAAACGTCAAGGAGGGGAGGAGAGGATTTCTAAAGTCTTTTTAATTCCCTCCCTCTGCCAGTAAATGTGTACATACAAAATACAGGTATTACAATGCGCATATGCAGACATACCCACAGTAAGGTCCATCAGAGTGACTGCTGAGCAGCTCGGGCTCTCGTGGTGTCCTTCTGGCAGTAACAAAGTAGAAGTCATCGCCAGGCAAGGACTGGTAATGAAGATCTGGCAAGTCCCTTCCCCTCGGGGCGACAGTTTGTTTGAGCTAGTGAGGGGGAAAAATCCCCTCATGGGGATGGGGAAGGAGGGACTGTGGTGTGATGTTGCCTGATGGGTGGCAGAAGTGTAGGCTATTGCTGTGCCAACAAATGAGCTTTGGGGGAGACTATTTTTAGTCTAGTTGTTTTCTGAGCCATTAACCAGAAACACTTTTGGGTTGAATCATATTCAATAAGACTTCATCATAACAGCTTGAGTGTAGTCTTAGGCTGAAGAAATTCTGGGTTTGGTATGACTCAGGGGGGCTGTGAAGGGAAACTGAAACACAGAGCAGAAATATAGACTGGAGGGCTAGAGATTCAGGTGATATTCTTGATTTCACCAGAAACTTGAATAAGCTTTTTTCCTACCTCTTTATTTTTTCTTTTATTTTTTTTAAGGATTACAGGTTTATGAAAATCTCATTCCATTTTGGACCCTTAGACTAGTATTTCCCACTGTCTGGCTGTGTGTTGTTGTGGGAACGCAGTGAATGGGAGACAGCAAGGGCAGAGACATTACTGGAATTTAGGCTATGTGCGTTTGGCCATGACTTCTGAGACAAAAAATGGACATTGCAAAGTCCTGACTCTCACTTGTTATTAATATACATAGGATTAATTTAAAGCATTAGGAATTTTGCCTGAAAGTCTGAAGACTCTGATTTTTAAAGTACACATTGCGTGTCTCCCCCCACCCCTGTAAAATGGGGTGGTGATAACAGTGTATCCTGCAAAGGGACTGGCATTAGATTTAATTTCTGCATTTATTTTCACATTCTTTCAGGACTTGGTTGCAATGCAGACAACTCACAAATAAAAAGAAATGCCCTTGCAGGTTCCTTTAACCTTGTGTTTGTTCTCCCTTTGACTTTCGTAGGTCCAGATGCAAAGTAAGAAAGCAAGATAAGCTGGTGGCTATACTCTCAGCAAAGGGCACGGGAGGAATCTTAGCTCCCCTTCTTTTGGACAGAATAACTGGTTCTGTGCCAAGAAGGAAATTAATTCTTCTAATACAAGGCAACAACAAATTATTGCTCCCAACCAGAGAAGGCAGAAGTGAAGGGAAAAGTGTGTCTCTGAAGAACAATGTTTCTTGGGAATGTGATTGTATTGTGTTTCTTGGGACTGCTCCTGCTGGTGAAATAGGCAGTCCTGGTATATAGAGTAGCAACTGAGCCATAAAGAGATCAGGCAGCCGCACCTTAGCCGCACACGCACCTGCAGGAGAGCCGCATGTCATACTGGAATCAGCAGAAGCTTTGCCTGAATAAAACATCCAGGACCGGGACTCTGTGTTTAAATAATTTGGACTGTTTTTTGGGTGGTTTTTTTTTTCCCCCCCAAAGAATAGACAGAGACAAGTGAACCCTTCTTTTAATTTATCTGTGACTTGAGTTTGGACAGAAAAGATTCGTATGAGTAGATGCCTGATGAAGGAAAAAGGGTCTGAATTGACCAGTAAGGGCACAAGGGCTTATAAATTCATATCTTTAATTTGCTGATTTCCGTCAGCAGTCAATAGTACCTGGTATGTTAGAGTCTAGAATAAAAATGGAGACATCTGTTGATCTGTCTATTTGTTGTCACTTCTGGACTGTGGTGACACTGAGGGGACAAAACAAGAGGTGTTATTTTGGCTTTTTACTTCACTTTTTCCTTTTGAATTCTCAGACTAATTCAATAATACCTGCATGATTTGTAGGTTTGTGCTTTTCTCTGTTCTTTTTTTTGTCTGTCACTGAAATATATATATGCAACTGTAATGAATTTCTGTACAGAATATGTATCAGACCTCTTGCTTTGTATTTTTATTCAACTGCCTGTCTGTTTAGGCATCTGCTAGGAAAGATTCCCTCTTTCAGACATCTATATCTGTTTGTTCTCTGAGATTCCATAATGAATCTGGTTTTGTACTATCTAGAATTAGTATGAATTGTAGACAAGCTTTGTCAGTTCCTCCTGTTTACTTTTCCTGCAGTTATGGTAGTTTGCCTTTGATGTCATAAATGTCATAAGCTTAAACACCTTAAAAATTCATTCCAGGGAGTTTATCAGCTGAACACTAATATCCTCTGTATTTTTACCTAAGGTACCGAGTCAGCTGTGTGATTTATCTTTATGGCATGTTCTGTACTTGTATTCTCTCTCCAGTGTGCTGAAAGGACAGTATTTATATCTCAGTAATTAATTAATGGCAAAGTGTGTTTGATTTCTCATTGAAGTGTTGGGTTTGTAATTGATGGTGGAGTATTTTGGTCATGGATGCAGATGAGATCAAGCTCCAAAAAGGGTCTAAATGCTTGTTCAAAATCTATTCTGAAAATGAATTCCATTATTCTGAGGAATCCCCGTGAAAGGCTCCCCAGAAGATGAAAATAATCTCACGCGAGCTTTGGCATGGAGGCATTCACTCTTGCTATGAGTGGGCCAACGGGAAAGCCAGAACCGAACAGTTGACCAGAAGTCATGCAGAAAAGAATTAGTGGGCATGTTGTAACTCAGAAATATTTGCTGAGCCACAGATTCCCTTTCAGGTAAAGAGAGACTATTTTGACTTTTTAGATTGATGTCCCATGTAACAGAGATCACAGATTTCATGCAGTAATTTTTCAGTAAAAGGAATGATACTTCTCTGCTAGCTGAAGATGGTCTGTATAGCTTTTCTTTCTGCTGCTTCCTATGCTTTAAGCAGTACTGCTTTTCTCTGCCATCTTCCTTGTTAAAGAGCCTGGCCAATAAGGAACATGTGTTCTCAAAGCAGACTCTGAAAATATGATAGCAGGGCTTTGCTGACAACAAAAAGGAGTTAAAAAATGGAGAAATAGGAATTGGTTATGAAACGATCCTTTGATATTGGCAAAGTGGAAGGGCTCTTCCAGCAGAAGCAAACGATGGACAAGTATGACATATTTTTGTGTCTAATAGAATGTTTCACAGTTCCTCATGAAATGGCTTTCTCAAGAATAGTATAATCCCACTGCACATACAGAGACTATTTCTACTGTTTCTGCTTCAGTACTATATTTGTTTTCCTCATTGTCCACGCCTTTGAGAAGCTCACAGCGTTCCTCTTCTATATGCAAAAAGTTCAACGTATGAAATTTTAAAACAAGAACAGAGGGTCAAAGAAGTTTTGTTTCAGTGGGACTTGCTAGTCTGTATGCCTACAAGAAAACTTGTGCCTGGAGGGATACCTGGAACTTTCATATAAAGCTGCTGAAATACAATTTATGACTTCAGGAAACCCATCCAGACCATATCTTCCTTCTTTCAGGATTAGCAGTTCCTTTGTATACAAATAAACTTTGTCTTTCTCAAACTTGTGAAAGATCCTGGGTTTAAGGGGTGTGTAGAATGGACTCTGGGAATGATTTCTTCACAGAATAAGTCAAGGCAAGGAGATTCCAAATTTCTGTACAATCTCCTGTCCCCTGAAAACCAGACAAAAATACACAAGGGATCAAACTTAAGAGAAGGGGAAAATCCTCTTCTGCTTTTAGGTTAACATTTGAAGTATATTATTAAATATGCATGAACTCCCTGAATATAAATCATCTGCTGAAGGAAGGATGGCAAGCCAAAGTTCTGACTCTCATCTTCCAGGACTTCTTTCACCCAAGATTTGTAGGGAAAAGTAAAAACATTTATTAGCCTAAATGAAACGGTTGAAAACAGCAGGCAAGATTTTTGGCATATGAAACCTCTTACACAGCTATAAACTGAATATGCTGCAGAGAAATGTACAGAGGACTTAGAAATTTTTAGACCTTTATCTCCAGTTGCAGATTATTAAAAAGGCAGGCAAACTGGAAAAACAGAAACAAAGACAAGGCTTGATCAATGCAGAGGTAATTCCATGTACTCCTCTGGTATCCCCCAAAAGAACGAGCTCCCCCTGCTTCTGCTGGCCAGAAAAACATGTTGCTGCAAGAGTTAGTTTAGTGCAAACAATCTTCCTAACATGATTTCAGCTTCCTCCTGTGCTTAGAAACATGTAACAATAGCTGTATGCTCAGATTAGGGGAGACAATATATAAAAATCGGGTAATGATTGGTAACTAATAACATACGCTTCCCCGCTGGAACAAAAGCACTTGGGAGTAGTGTGTTAGTAGCAGTTGTCTCTGATGCAGGTTTTAAGGTGAGATTACTTCCCATACAGAGTAAAGATTGAACCTTAGAAATTCAGCAAATGAAAATGATTGGATAATGTTTAGAATTTTTTTATATTATAGTTCCAAGTATTGTAAAGAAGATGTGTTTTTCCCGTTTCTTTTATCTCTGGTCCCATGGGTAAAGTGACTGTATAGAAACAATAATACAGCTTTTTTTAGTTTTGCCATTGACTTCAGTGGAACAAACACTGGGTCTTTTGACAGGGAATAGACTTTAAATCTTGCAAGCAACCATATCAACAGTTACCTTTGCAAATGGAAAAATACAACTTTTCTAATGTAACAGAAACATCCATGGATTGTAGGCTATGTTTTATTTCTTTGATTCGAGATATCAAACAAATTGAAGCTGACTTTAACGACTCCATTCTCCTTGCTTGTACTTCAATTATAAAGGAGACACTTCCCTCTGTTACGCCCCTGTCAATTACTGTTTCTTTTTAAAAATAAAAAAATTTGGGAAAAGCAGGTGATAGCCCACAAATACATGGTCATCAAATTGTTGAGGTAACTAATATAAAAGGTATGTAAAACTAAGAATATATGTTCACCTACTTTTTGATGTGGTTATAGATTAAAGAATAATTTGTTGACCTGCTTTTCCCAATGCCTCATATTTATAAAGGTAATAAATAAATTGTGGCTGAGCATAGAAATAAATTAAGTACTCGGGTGTAGTGACTCTAAAATGTATTTATGGAATTAACTTCCTCTTTGATGTACGTGTGTTGGTGTATTATGAACTGGTAGGCAGTTCGCCTTCCTACACGTTTGTCAGGAGATGACCTCCGATCTTCTAAGTTTTTCTTTACAAAATCTTCCTTCCGTATAGCTGCTATGAGACCATCCATATAAAGTCATAAAAAGTTTTCACCTAGATTTTCCTCTCTGTAAGGCCAGAGGAAAAAAGCATAGGTTTTTGTACCTCCTTGTAACCTGTAGAGTCAATCGTTGGTAAAGCTAATGCTGGTTCCTGTTGTGCTGGTGGCTTTTGTGAAGGGGGATGCTTTTCCCTTATAAACCAGTTTGATGATGGTGAAATATTCAGCATAAAATACCTCAATTTCCTGGAAGCTCAATTGCAGCAAAACCAGAACGTGTACATGGTAGTAGATCGTTACGTGACTTTAGATGCTGGGATATTTTGGAATACAGGTTACACAAGGGACAGAGGTAACGAACGTGTCTCTGCATAGATCCACCAGCACTTCTCTCCAAACAGGGGGGCTGCCACTTGCTATTCTCTCACTTTAAGGAAAAAAAAAAAGGAGGGAAAAATTTCTTCAGCTGCGGCTGCCGCTGCCTTCTGCTTGATCTACCACAGCTTGCTAGATTTGATGCCCAAGTCACTCTGAACCCAGGAACATGATTCATTTAAACTTTTAAAGAGAGATAGAAGAAATGTAAATAAATTTTACAGTAACCCATAATGCTTTTAATAGCATGAATGTTGATAATGTTTTTCTACAAAGTCCCAGGACACTTGACAGCTATGTTATTAAAACAGGAAAAGGCATAAAATATAGAAGCTGTAGGGGTGGTGGTGGGGGGAAGGACGCTGATCTTGTCTGAATCTGTGAAGTGTAGATTATTGCGCCAATTATTATTGGCTTCTGGCTAAGCCTATAAGCCTATGTGTGTGCATAAAATAGTTATTGTTGCTTTTGTGGATGTGGGCTAGAACTTTAAAACAAATGTATTAATCTTGAACAATCTCTCTGTACTGGAACTATTAAAGACAGTGATTCATCATAAATGATTTCATAAATCTCAAATGCAGAGCTTGAAAGAGGGCAATGCCCAGGAAATTGAAGCAAAACAGGAGTTTGCATAACTGCTCGTGTGGCATAACTATATGGCACAGTGAGTCCGCTAAGGCTCCAGTTCTGCGGTGCCCAGTTGTATATCTAACTTCATATAGGTTTTCTTCTTGGTTCTATTTAAAGATGTATTTTTATGCTGGCACATGGCCACAGGGTCCTGCGCACCCTTCCACACATACCATACAACAAACACTGTCCGTGTATCTGTACATTTGGTGACAATCTTTTTCTGGCCGATGCTGTGAAACATGGCCCGTGTCATTCCAATATCCTACATGTACGAGAGATTAATTTCCTCTTCACAGCCCTTAGTAAAAACTCCATAACTTCCAAACCTTCTCCTCTCAGCTTCTCCCTTTTCATCCCACATCTGATCCAGCAAGTCCTGTGTTAGTGCCTGAACATCTGATTTAGCTGCCTGCACGAGATCTCTCTGCAGAATTTTTAATACATACCAAGATTTTGACTTACTGTAGCAAAGCCTTGATGGGATATGCTGGAATATTGATAGAAAAGGGGTGAATCTTGTTCAGGAAGGTCAGGCAAAAAAAAAAAAAGTGTTACTTTGTGAACTCTATCATTTTGCAGCTGCAATCTTTGGAAAAGGAAGGAGGGAGACAGGTAAAAAGAATTTAATAGATTCAAGAGATTAGAACCTTTCAGATCAGTGGGGGCTGCTGAACTTGGATCAAGGACAGCAAACAAATGGTCTGTAGCGGTGTTTGAGCCATTAGTCATCAGGTCTAACAAACTAGCAGAAGGTGGATGAGGTGCCAGAAAACAGACAAAAAACAAATGCAGTGTCTGTCTTCAGAAATGATGCAGCTCAGTCTCGAGTCTCAAAAAAAAAAAAAAAATTGCCAATAAATTATTAAAATACTCATAAACAACTCTAACATAGCAAGGAACTGCTGGTGTGAGTTTACTGAGAACATGTGACATGGAATGAGTCTAATTTCCTTTCACAATAGAGCAGCATGTTTTGTGGACAGGCAAGAAGCTGCAGGTGCTAGATACTGTCAGAGCTTCGCTGAGGCCACCCTGTTTTCATGGCATTCTCACGAGCCAGGTAGGGAGATGCTGAAGCTACGGTTGCTGGAGTGCAAGACAAGCTGTATTAACGCATTCAGAGTTGTTATCAATAGTTCACTTCAAAGTAGGGGACAACTTGTCTTCAAAGATAGAGGTAGCATTGACAGTTGTGAACAGTGCCAAACAGTGTTTGCACTCACTTTGTCACAAGCCAAACAGTGAGTGACCAAGATCGCACTGTTGCACAAAAGATGCAGAGAAGTCAAGGCTTTGACGTGCACAGTTTACAGTTCTCTCTTACAAGTACAAGTAACTCCCGTGCTGGTAAAAGCTTAGCTGAATATATAGTGTTCAGTTCGGGGCACTGCACTTAAAGCAAGATACAGACCAGCGGCAGGAATGATCACAGCCTCATGAACAAGGTATATAACAACTGACTGAATGACACAAACCAATAATTTAGAGGATGGAGGATGGGAAAGCTGATGGGGGACACGTAGCTTCTGAAAACTTTAAGGATCTTGTAGGAAAGGAAGGTCTAAGCTGTTCTCTGTATTCCAGGTGGTAGGACAGATTGTAACCAGCATAAACTGCAGCAAGAAAGATTCAGACTAGACATTAAAGAAGAAAAAAAAACAAAAACAAAACCAAACAAAAACAACAAAAACCCCCCGCAAACTTTCTAATGATGCAGATAAAGCAGCACTGGAATAGATTTTCTGAGGTGGCTGTAAAGTATCATTAGAGATCTTTAAGGATTGAATTAGACAAACTTTTGTCAGATGCAACATAAGTATATTTGAGCCTCCCTTAAGGCAAGGAGATACACACAACGCCCTTTCTGGGTCCATTTTTTCCCTCTTTTCCTGTGATTCTATTAATTACATTAGGAGATCATAGTGTACTAACATCATTTTGCTCACATTTTGCTGGAGACTGGTAACAAATCTTCCGATTCATCGTACTACCCTGGGAGCTTGCATTGATATCTCTCTGCTACAGCATTTACAAAATGCAAAATGAATAAATAGTCTTTTAATGAAATGTATCCATGAAATGTAGGCTGTTTCCTCTCAGAATTGAATTAAGCATTACAAGTGATCAATAACTAGATTTCTATATCTACTGAAAAGCTCTGCTGTAGAGTTATATAAATAGTCCAGAGTAAGGGAATATGGCTGATATTTTATCACTGTGACTCTCTGAAAACATCTGACACCAGTTGGTTGTCTTAAAAGATTTGTGACTAGATGGATTGATCCTGTCTTTCAACTGTAGGTTACTAGGTCAAATTTAGATTAACCCCAGAATTACGAGTAATGCCTACTACCACATGCTATCAGAGACCTTTGCAAAAACCAATCAATTCTGTTCAGATTTCTGTGAATCTGGCGAGTATTTCTCATCCCTTTTAGAGAGTAACAAAAGCACTGAGTCAAAATCTGCAAGAATTTAGGCACTTCATTCAATATTTCAGCACACAAGCAGCTCGACTTTCGATGCTGTGAGCATTCTCCGCTTTGACTTTTTTAGTAGTCTTCCCCCAAACTGGGTTAAAACACTTAGCTGTGGGTGTGTGTTAAGTGACTGTGCTGCTCCTTGTGCTGTATACCCTTTATATACATAAAAGTCCTTTCAGTCCATAATTGCATGGCACTGTTCACAACTGTCAATGCAACATCTGGAAGCGAGCATGCTTAAACAGGGCATGGAAGTGCATCATTTTCTTTGGCTTGTCGACACCGGGCGAAGTCTGTCAGTTGGCACTGCTGTGGCATGAGATTCAGCTTTCTGCCACCCAAATGGGTCCATACAAATGGACATTTGTGTCGTCTGGTACACATGCCCAGTGTTAGTCCTCTACACAGGAACGCATTCATGTTTATCATAAAGTATATGTCAAATTGAATTTGACACTTCTGCAGCAATAAACTTTTTAAAAAGATCAATCCACCTTTTCCAGTTTGGGAGTAGACACTATCATAAATGGAAATATTTTCTATTTGAAAGCATCCCATTTAATCAGATGGAGCTTTAACAAGTTACTTATTTCAGCTTTGATGAAAGTTATTAGCTGTGAGTCAGAAATCTGTCTGCTATGAATACAATATGATTCTAATATCCAGCAATGTGACCAGTAGAGATAGACATTCCACTTTTTTTTTTTTTTTTTTTAGGTTATATATGCTTTTAGATTTTTCAAACTCCTTTACTGCAGTGTTGTCCACATTTTAACATTTATGGAAAACTCACTGGCCTCGTCTTCAACCTTTAATTTTAGTGAGCTGTATGCTGCACTGTGTAAACTGGCTCTGTTTCACCTCCTGGTATGTCTTTTTGTTATGTGTTTGTTTTCATATTCCATTTCTTGCTGTCAAAGTGGTTGCTTATTGTGCTAAAGGGACCCTGTTTCAGTTCTTCCAACTCCGTAATGCTTAGCCTCGTGCTCACATCCCTCATACTTTTGCCAAGTGGGGCAGCTGAGGTCGGAGCCGCTTGGTGAGGAGGGATGAATGAAGGGTGTTCAGCACAGATATCTGTGTCCGCTTCAGTTTTGTATAACCCTTGTACATAATGACAGCGGACAGTTTAAAAACTGTGGATGCAATGGCATTCTTCCTTTAAAATAGCTTCAGAAAACTTCATCTTCTCACCCCCTTACTCCTCCTCTCACTCACCAGTGAACGGGCCATGAGGTCTCTGAATCCTTTCTCGTCCTGTTGAGAGCACTCCGGTTCATTAAGTCCTCCAGACTTTTGTTCCTTGTTTCCATCTGACCTACACAGTTGTCTTTTCAACTGTTTGATGGTGTATGTATACTAATGTGTTTTAAGCTACCTGACTATTAAGGAATGTCTATATTTTGCTACAGTGCTTCTCATTTTCATTTCTGTTTTGTCGCTGTTATAACTGGAAGCCTTAATTAACCACGTACTTCACATGTGTTACCTGTTACCAAGGCAATATTGTCTTTAAATCTGAGGAGGTGGATTTGCTTTCTTTTTATCCCAAGTGCTCTATTCTGATTTCAGAGCTGCACCTGCTTAGCAACAAAAAGACACGTGTTCAAGGGGCTAGCTGTAACCTCGGCTTAAAAGTACAGTTGAGTCTAGATATGATTGTCCTTAAAAAAACCAAAACCCAACCTCTAAGCATTTAGCAGTAGCCCTATATGCTATAGTGACTTTAGATTTCAGTGGGATCTATTTCTTTCTTAAAGAAGCCTTCTTTATTTTGAATACAAACCAGTAGGGTAGGCCTTCTCACGGAGTAATCAAATCAAGTTGTTATGATTTGTGATTAATGGGGTGATATGAGGGTGGTGAGGCACTGCAGCAAGTTGCCCAGAGAAGTTGTGGATGCTCCATCCCTGGAAATGTTCAAGGCCAGGCTGGATGGGGCTTGGAGCAGCCTGGTCTGGAGGAAGGTATCTCTGCCCATGGCAGGGGCTTGGAACCAGATATCTTTAAGGTCCCTTCCAACCCAAACCATTCTATGATTCTATATACTGCAGTATGTACTGTGTTAGAAATACCTGCATTCCTGCTATAGTTTAAGTGGCTGAAACCTGCAACTTATTTTGCCTGGCAGAGTATAAAAGAAAGATAAACAAGCCTCTCCCCTCACCCCCAATTTTTTTTTTTTTTTTTTTTTTTTTAATGTAGGCAGATTCTTTCTTCTCAGTTGCATTGTGTCCATCTGCTATTTGATGCCACCAGCTGCCGGGCATCCCAGCATGTGCATAGTTACACCAAATAAGTTGCCCTCCACCTTACCTTATGCTGAAGAACTGTTCTGGCTTCTCCAGTTTTCCACCTTGAGGTCTTTAACTAAACTCTTCTGTGCAGGGGAGAAATTCTGCACAGATGAAAAGCAGACTGTAGAAGGACATAATAATTATACTAGCAGAAAAATGTCAGTAGACTAATGTAGGTCCCCTATAGGGGTTTGAATCATCTTATGAAAAGTGAAGCCATTAAATAAAACAAAATGTTAGAGATTTTGTTGGGAGTGACAGAAGCAGCCAAATGTTCTTCCTGCTGTATCTCTGACATTCTGCAATTTTTGGCTGAGTAAGAACAGCAGGCTATCTTTCTCAGTTGGTTATCAGAGCTCAGATGTATATAAAGGTTTCTTAAGATTGTGAGATAGGGAGAGAAATGTGAACCACGCCCTGGCAAAAGTACTGATCCGGTATTTTACTGTAAATTGTTTAAAAAAAAAAAAAAAAAAAAACAAACCCAATCTGTAGCCCAATCCTGGGAACAAATGAGTTCGGAGGCACTGCAGAAGCTTGTCAGGATCATCTGGTCTTTTGCCTCAGAATACAGGCTCAATTACAAACCCAGAATTACACGGCCAACCTACGCAGTTTCATTAATGGGGAAAAAAATAATCAAGTGCTAGAAAAACACCTAGTGAAGTGTGACCCTGCATAATTCTTACAGAATTAATATTCAGGATTTGCATATGTTTGTTTAAACATAGTGTTTATAACTACTTATTAATGAGTCTCTTGAACGCTCTGGGCATTGCCCTTGTTTCACTGATGGGGAAATGGAGGCTCTGCTCGCAGAATTTCTGTGAATAGGCTCTCGTTATTCTAAGAGGAAAAGACATATTCTTTGACAAGTGTGCAAAGGGAAAAAAAAAAAAATATCTGCCTGTGAGTGGGAGTCCAGTTTTCTATCCTGTATCTCACTGAAAGACTGTAAGAAAGGATTCTTACATTACATCAACCACAAATGACATGAGAATTTTCTTTAAGTTACTTCTGAAGCTGGCACCCAGGAGACTCTTGTTCATGCAGAAGATATTTTTAAATTTTCAAAGAAAAGTCAAAGAGTGTAACTTTTGTTTCATTCTTACAGTTCCTTTTAATCTGTCCCATCTCTACTGTGTCCAGTGTTCTTGTAGGTGAGCCTTTTCTGTCTTTTTTTTTTTTTTTTCTTCCAAACGTAGTGTTAATTCACTGATAATCAAATAACAGTCTTTGCAGAGGTCTATATAGGGCAGCCATTCCTTCACCCTATTTGAGGTAGCAGCAGCTCTCAAAGGGCTTTTTTAGAGAACAGCAAAATACCTGAAGCACCACCGTAGCTTGGGTTGAAACTTCTGGTTGACCCTTTAAATGATGTTCTGTATGGGCTCTCAAATCAGAGCTATTAATGGTGAAGGTGTAAAAACCCTCCAAGCACTAAGAGTGCCAGGATATCTTGCGATACCTTCCACTCAACGTAGTAATAAGGAATTGTTAGTTAGGACTGTTTGCTGTAGGGGTCAAGTGTTATTACAGCTGTAAATAAACAGTGGCTGCAAGGGTGCAGTTACAGTCGGTGATAGGGAGCAGATATGAAAGATCGACATAAGGTGTCCCCCCACGCTGAAGGAAAGGCTTTATTCTTAGTCTATAAGATTATGCGTCTCAGAATAAGAGGAACCAGTGCCCAAATCTGTGGAAAATATGGCCTCCTTTCTTCCTGGAGACTTTCTCTGGACATTTGGTTGGCTTTGCGGATTGCTTCACTTCTGTGTGTTTTATGTCCTACTGGTAGAACCAGTAAGGCTTGGGAAAGAAAACTAAGCTCTCCTCTGGTTTAGTTAACAGTATTTAGTGGTTTACAAGTCTAGTGTTTTCTCATCTCTTATCTGCAGCATGAGGTTGTTTCTGCGTTCTGATCTAATAGAGTTTAGAGCTGCAACATCTTTATCGGCAGTGACTAATGCATGAGCCAGAAAGAGCACCATTTGGTTTGCAGATCCCATAATCAGCCACAGTCTAATCTCAGCTGTGCTTGTGTCATCTAGTATAATTCCACTCAAGCAAATGGCTTTACTCTGGGTATTATACGATGTAATTGAAATCAGGATCTGTCTCAAAGTGTACAGTACTGACATTTAAAAAAAAAAACCAAAACCAAAACAAACCAAAAAAAAAAAACCCAAAACAAAACTCCCCAAAACCAAACAAAACAACACATTTTTAAACTAAGCAAAAGGTGTAACACGGGTAACAGCTACAATGCGGACCAGGCCCATAATGACAGAGTATGACATTTTCAAGCAAAACCTTTCAGCGTTGTAACAGACGTGAAGCTGCAACCCTTACAATGAGACAAAACCTGAAAACCAACAGCTTGGAGTGACCTTATTTATTCTTTCTTCTTGGAAGAAGGTTTAAATGACATAAAGACCTTGTGGTTTTGGTTGTCTGCTCAGAGACAGGCCAGCCTCAAGTATCTTCCAGTTCCCACAGAAATAAATGACAATAATAGGCATCGTGTTGAAATGCATGGTAATGCGCAGTATAAAATGCATGGCCTTATGGCCTTAGGACCTGCTGCATGAGCAGCTCAGCAACGCAGAAGTAGACCGAGACAGATTTTCCTATGCGTGGACTGAAAGGTGTTCCAGTTACACACTACATTTAGCAGAATACAGCTAAATAAAAAGTGCCTACGTCATATACTGCAGCTAGATATATTCCTGAAGCACTTTAAACTAAAAAGCCTTTACGATTCTAAACAACCCATATGTCTGTCAAAGCTGTCATTGTGCTGCGGCAAGCAAAGGAAACAAAACTTAATTTGTAATGAAGCTTCCCCCGGCTGAAAGCACAAGTCTTCCCCGTTCTCATTTAAGCCTCTGTTCACAATTGCAGTTCTCTCTCTCTCTCTGACTCCTTATAAAATGCTTTGCATTTCCTTTTGAATCACGTCAAGTTAATTTTATGGCAAACAATCTCTGTTTTCTGAAACACACAAAAGAAATATAATTATTGCTGGGTGAAGGGGAGTTGGAAGTAAACTGAACATGATGCTGATAATTGTTTTTGGGCACTGGTGCTGGGAAGATTCTAGCCACCTAAGCAAAAAATATCTAAAAAATGCCATTAATTATAAATGGGAAGCTTTGTAGTATAATCCCAAGATCAGAAGGAGAAAACAACATCCTACTACCAAAAATAAAAAAATAAAAAAACTTCTTACTCGGCAGATGACCTTTTTGGTAAATAAGCCACTCTTTGGTTCACTAGGGTACATAACCGAAGAAATGTTCCCTTGCTTTAATTTTCAAATTTGTTGAAGTGACAAAGTGAGATTTTAGGATGCTTAGCTCTGACCTCATTCTGTTCCTACTGTGATCAATGGGGGGTTTGTCACAGGGACAATCTGTTGTAGCCAAAACAACACGTTGGCATTTCTTACTCAAAGGTGTGGTCCTCCCATCAGCGTGCCATGCTTCTTCCTATAAGTCAGTCTGCTCCGGTGAGTTCAGCTGTACCTATCTGTACGGAGACAACATGTGTCTCAGAATTGACTGAAATATCTACTCTGCTTCGTTTTCTCGTGTAGACTACGTGTTTTCGAACTTGTTTGTTTTGGTGCTTTTAATGTACAATTGTTTTCAATTACTTTTGATATAAGTGGCACTACAGGCAAGCGAGGCTGGCAAGATCTGGTCCTCATTGCAAACATTTCACAGTTGTAATCATCTAAATTGCCTTGTGAAATTGTTCATTAGATAAAAATTAATAAATCCTATAAATGAAATCCAACGCACCGTTAGGCTGTTGACATTAAATCTGGCATAAAAACATAGTTGTAAATGAAGTCATTTATATACACATTGATTTGGGGCCAAATCTTGAGGTCCTTGAACAATTTTTTAAACCAGTGTTTACTCCAGCAAGTCTATTGAATGGGATTGAAAACAGTGGCCTAAGTTATAGCTCCGCGAGCTATTTGGGAAGATTTAATTTCTTTATGCCGATCTCCCACCTGGTGCACGCAGCATGTGGGGAGAGAGTTCAGGGTCTTGAGGAGGACAGGCTTCTCCATGTCCCTGTTTCTGACCACACAAAGAAATGAATGGGTAAAACAGTACCGTTATGGTGACTTCTGTGCAGAGCCACATGTCTCGGCCCCTGGAGCCTCAGTGGATGGGAGGGTGACATGGCACTGAAGCTGGTAGATGATCTAAAATTATTAGATAGCGCCCAGCACTGTAATTATTTCTTTCTTGCTCTCCCGTTTGGGCATCCCAGTGGATTCAGGTTTGCAATGCAGATCACTACTGGCTGTGTTTTTCCCCATTGAATACTGCCAGCTTTTTATGTACATATATCTACTAATGTTGTAACAGACCCTAGAGTTGCCTCAAGTTGTTGTTTGCTGAGAAAGGTAGTGAACTGAACTAAAGGCATATATTTAATTGGAATAGTAATGAGAAGAAAATTCTTTTCTCATTTGTTACAGGATGAAACCAAAATAACACTTTTCAAATCAATGGAGCTACTTCACAATTATATCAGCAGCTCTGAAAACCAAGCTGAGCCTCAAGTTTTGGGGTTTTGTAGGCTCTTTAGGAAAAAAAAAATGGTTATGAGTTGTCTCGGATGAATTTAAAAAAAGGTTAGAAAATGAGTGATTCTGTAAACACAATTTTAGTCTATCGACAGATGGGAGAAACGGAGAACAGGTTGTAAAAGTATAAGCTAAAGCATTATTAATATTGTGCTGTTACTGAGTCAACTTGTGAGGAACTGAAAAAACATCCTATTGGCTAAGTAATCACTACACATATGCTTTTGGAGATGAATACTTTGAATTTTCAAAGCTTTTATATGTGTCAGTTCTGCTAAAAGGATGAAACTGCAAAAATGCACTGGTAGCAAGTTTAAAGCATTAATAGCAATGTCAGATACACTTTAAGGATAATCACAACTCCTTTATATCCAGTAGACCTAGTAGTCTCAGATATGGAAATAAGACTTTTGACATCTAAAAATGTTTGAGAAAGTGGGAAAAGACCCAAGAACGTTGTATAATGTTTTATACTGGGGTAGCTATATGTTGCCTTGATTTTGAGCACTATGTTCTGCACTATACATATGCCATACTGGTGGTCTTTAAAAGTGATTGCATAATCACTGTGGCTTCCTCCCTTTCTTATGATGGTAGCTGGATTTTTAGAGACTTTTTTTTTTTTTTTTAAGTAATAGTGCTGCATTATTCTAGGAGAGTATTAAGATATTTGAAGTATCAGGAACAGAGGTAACTATTGAGAGTCCTCAAACTACCCACCTGGAAGTCATGTCAAACTCATACTGGGGGTAATAACATTGATCGAGATTTACTTACATCTGCGTGATTTATATATGTGTTTAATTAATGCTAGATAGAGTTTGGCTGTGTGACAAGAAATGCAGACATGAGACCAAGTCTTCTGTCCACGAGCTCTTGTATAGTTTTGGAACATCTTTATTCCATATGATATTCACTGATGAGCAGCTCAACTTGTTAACCATTTGTGAAGAGGGGAAAAAGTTTAGCTACCGGCCAGTTTCAGTTTTAAGGTACGCAATTTAAAACCAGGGTGCAAAAGAAGATTTATTTTGAGTGAGATCAGATTTGGCCTTGATTTGAGTTTTAAGTTTCTTTATTAACAAACTGGGTCCTTTGTGAGAACCAGATAGGTGAATTACCAACACCTCACAGGATCATGCCCCGTGTTTGAACACTCATGGTGTCAAGCTGTGCTTGTAGAGATGTGTGAGATGAGACTGTATTTAACTGTATCACTAAATCTAAACATATTAAAATATATTACTAAAAATGTATGATCTTATTCTTATGTTTTGATTAATGATGATTAGTGCTGACTAGGCCTACTCTAAAGCTGTGTCTGGTGTAAGAGGTGCTGCCTGTGGTCATGATGGAAACCGGGTCAAAGCTAGAAGCTTTTCAAAATCCCATGAAGTGTCTATTTGCCTTGCTGGCAAAATATTAATCTTTGAGGTTTGTTTCTGGATACCGGGTTTCAACACCTGAAACCTACAATGGGTGACTTCAGATTTCTGATTACGTAGGAGACAAATCAGGCCCCCAGGAAGTCTTTTTCTTTTTTTCTTTTCCTAACTGTGCCTACTATTTTATAAGGAAATTTAACTTTGTGACATTGCTGACCTAAGGACAACATTGCTGTTTAATATTATGGGTTGCACAAATCTAAAGAGGAGAAATATATATCATGTATGAATGTGTCATCTTTGAATCCTAACACTAGCATGGGAAATAAGAGCGGTTGCTAGATCGCTGAAGTAAGGTGAAAAAGACAAATCACCTCAGGGTGCCCCAGGATCCCAGGATGAGAATATTTGTTTTCTTTATTTTCATGTTTTAATTTATTCTTTTTCTGGTATTCAGTAAGGGCCCCTTCACACCTAAAGAAGGAAGAAAATATCCTCACCTCTTAAAACAACAGACATTAAATGCAGGAATGTCTTCTCGTAGTATGTCCTATGTATTCCATGATATTTGTAGGGCATCTTTATAACAATGTTTCAATGACTATTTGAGGTTCCCTGTAAGCTTGCTCAAGAATTTAATTTAACTCTTGATAACATCTGCTTTGATTATTAAAAGTAATCTCAGAATGGATTAAAATAATTCAAATAAGCTTTTTAATTCTCATCACTAGTAGGATATAATTTTCCTTCAAATTTTAACACCTGAATATTTCAACCATGCTGTTACTTCAGCCTGATTTTTCTTACTCTGTTCAAGGAAAAAAACCACAGAATGTCTTTGGAACCACACCTGCTTCTAGCAGAGTCATTACAAGATTTCTCTTAGACATTCAAGGTCCGGTTGAACGGGGCTCTGAGCAACCTGATGTGGTTGAAGATGTCCCTGCTCATTGCAGGGGGGTTGGACTGGATGGCCTTGAAAGGTCCCTTCCATCCCAAACTATTCTATGATTCTATGACTAGCATAGATTGTTCAAGAAGGTGAAATAAATGTTTATAGTCAAAAAAAACCAAAGGGAAAATGGAAACTGAAGTGTAAGCACTTCAAGAAATTGTTGGACGTTGGTTTTGAGACAAAGATGTCCCTCACTTTTCCATGATGTCAGGAAGTCTTCAGCTGCCCAGCACCTTTGAAAATCAAGCCATTTTTATAAAGATTGAGGTCTAAAGTTGCATTCCCTTTTATATATTTGCCAGTAACTTATCACTGATATTTCATATGCATAAATATATTTCTCTTATTAATGTAACTCCTCCAGTTATGAAACTTTAAGCTATGATCATAGAGTCTATAAGTAACAAACCCAGAAAGAAAGCATAAAGGTCTTATCTCTCTCAAAACTCCTGGGCATCTGTATTTTGCTTTTTGTCTAAAGCTTGTTCACGAGGGTGTGAATTTGGGAGCTAAGCAAGCTGACAATTTCTCTTCAAAGTCATCCTTGCTGCAATTCGTTTTCAGCCTTCTCAGTCTCCCTTGGACAGTTAAAAAAGACAGCTTTATTATGCAGCTCTCTTTCCCCTACTTTTGTACATATCATTTTCTGTTTGTCATGTTTAGGGCACCTTCATTTCCTCTGTCTCACAGAAGCAGAGATGATTACATTAAGTGTGGAAGTCTCCTCTCTTTACTTTTGGACAGTAAAATTTGTAAATATTTTCCATTATTCGTCATAAATTTTAGTGGATTTTTTCTGGTTGAGAGCTAATGTGACAAGACCCACATGGTAAAACAGAGCAACAATTACATGCTGGGGAAGGCTAAACTTGTATTAATAAAGTGACTTTATGTTGTCCTTGTGAGATGTATTAGCTACTAGCTGCATTACAGCATCTTCCCTTCTATATAAATCCCCAGGAAAAGATGTAGGAGCTGGAAGGAACTGGAAGATATCTTCAATCCTGTTTAATCACCACAAGTAAAGGGAAGGTATTAGAAATACCCCTGAGGCTAATCCTGACAAATGACCCTCATTCTGAAAGGTAGAACTGATATGTGCAACCGTGTTACATTCAAGCTTCCACCCATAGGAAAACCTGAGTGAGTCTGAAGCTGTCAGCCTTACACGTGCACTTTGTGAACCTGATCATCTGGATGCCCAGTTTAAAGATCTTAAGGTATTCAGATATTGCAGTGGTGAGGATTATGTGGATAACTTACTGGCTAGAAGGTTAAATCTGCTTCTTGGGATGGGAATACCAAATTAATGATCACTTCAGAAATGTATATGACTTACCTTCCAGACATGCAGAGCTCTCCCCTACATCTGTCTTCCTATTCCCTTCATGTCTGCTCCAGCGCAGAACCTCTCTTGCTGCCAGTAGTGCTTTCTCCACTGGGACTGAAGGTGAAGGGCTGATCTCCTGTTTTCCTAAGCTGGAACAACTGTACGGGTTTCCAGCTGAAAATCCCATACTGCAGAAGGCACCATGCTGTACAGAACAGCTGCTCCCCAGCATTGTCCTTTCCCTCTATAGGTCCCCTTTCCTCAAAATGGCCATTGCTTGAATCGAGCGGCGTGCAAGTACATGTGCCCGTGTTAGTTTGGTACAGCAGTATGTGAGGTGCGCGTGTGGGGAGGGGGCTGCCTCTCCCAGAGACCCTCGTGGGTGTAGTAGAGATGCTGCCTCTGCCAATCCGTTTTTGGGGCACTGGCTTGTTCTGCTCCACCCAGTGCCACAGAGCAGATGGGAGCACCTGCCCTTCCTTTCGTAGCCATTGGAACAGTGATTAAAGACGCGATTGCATATTCCAAAATCACATACGTTGCTCCAGAGGGTAAATCAAGGTTTTGTTTGATTTGAAAACAGAAACAAACCCAATATTTTCGTGCACTGAACTTCTCAGTTTTGGGAGAAGCATTCTGGGTTGGAACCCTGTTAGTCACACTGGCTTGAGGACTTTAAAAATGCAGCTTGTTTCACAGACAGGTGCTGTCTTTGGAACCTCTACAGGATTTCCAGATTGCTCTGCATCCAACACTGCCATTAAGGAATAAAACTGTTCTTGTACCAATTTCTCAGGAGTGGTACTTTGCTTTTATTGTAAACACGTCTGTCTGATACAAGAATTGTGAAGAATCTTTCCTGGGCTCAGCCTTAAACTAATCCCAGCTTTATTTTTTTTTTTTTCTTCCTTCTTTTGTCAGAGAAAAAGGTGCTAAGAGGGTTTAATGCCCTTCACCTTCAGTCCTCAAAATTCAACCAGAAGATACTCAATTGCTGGGATGTGATTTTGATTTCCTCACTGGAAAACAGCGTGTGAAATAGTCCTTCACAAGGACGTATTTTCCAGTTGCGGAAGCCCTGAAGAGTTTATTCCCAGCCTCTCTGCTCTCTTCCCACCCTTCCACTTTGCCTGGGAAGACCTCACTGCGCCCTTTGCCGCCTCCTCTCCCTGTCTCTGCCGTCTTTGCACCCATGTTCAAGACCTGCTTTGAATCTCATGCTTCCCTTTGAAGTTCTTCCACATCCATCTGCGTGCACATCCCTGATCACCTCTTCCAAGCACCCTATGAGGGCTAAAACAAGTTATACGTCCTGCTACCTCTATAGTAGACGTATGATCACCCAAGTCTGAGCCAGCAGGTCTGTTTTCTTTGGTCTTTTTCTGCCCTAATTGAATGGACCCATATTTTGTCTCTTCCACTCAGGCTGCCATTTTCTGACTCCTAATTTGTCAAGGAGAAAAAAAAAATCTGCTTTTCATTTGTTTAAATATGTAAATGATATAGCTATAAAATGCTAGTAGTTAAGATGCTTGTGAACTTTTTATTTTGTTTTCCCTCGCTAGACTAACTGTAAGCTGGTAAGGGCTCACAGGAGAGACTTGTTATGGTGGTGGAAACGGGAGCTTGCTCTAGTAACCTGGTAATCTACTGACACAAGTTGTTCCCATGGAACCTTTGTTTTTCCTTTAAAATAAAAAAATCATAGAATAACTTCCCTAGCAAAGCCCTGGCAAACAAGATTGAACAATTCTGTTTTAGCTTTTGTTATGGCTTCAGTGTGTAATTTCCTACCTATCTAGCCCTTGGTGCCTCTGTTTGCATCTCTGTGTACCCTATATTGATGTTTGCCTAATGAAATGCTGGTCTGGAAGATTTATGGGTGCACATTAATAGAATAATTAAAGGTCTTTGAAAGTCTCAGATGAAATGTGTACCAGGTCAGGGAAAAAGAGAGCATGGAAGTGAGAGATGGGAGGTGATGTGTCTGTGCCAAGGTCTGCACCCCGGGCCTGGTGAGCTGGCCTGACACGTTGTGGGGTGATGTGTGTGTGGGTATGGGAAAGGCACCCAGGGAAACGCAGCCCTGCTGGGAAGGGGGGCCTGGGCAGTGTTTGTACCCACCGACTTTCTCTGGGCTCTCACCGGCTGAGAGAGCAGCCTCTCGACCTGTCCTTACCCAGCAACTGGGCTGCCCTAGGAAATTTGGGGGGTTGAGGAGGAAGATGCAAAGGGAAGGAGAGATGGGAGGCAGAAGCAGGGAGCCCACCCCCAGCGTGGGGCACAGACTGCGCCCAGACCCGGCTTTGTGCCCGGGGGGAGGCAGGGAGAGGAGGAAACCCCCAAACCTTCCAGCCCCGGAGGGCGGGGGGGAGACCGGGGGAAACTTCTCCAGCATCCCCGGCTGGGCGTCAGGGCTGACGGGCGGGCCGGGGCGCAGACAGCGCCGGCCGCGCCGGGCATCCCCGCGGGGACCGCCGGGCCCACGGGGGTGGGGACGGCCGAGGCCACGGGGGTGGGCACCGGCTCTGTCTGTGTGTCTGTGCGTGCGGGGGAGGGCGTGCGTGTGTCCGTGTGTCCGTGCCTGCGCGGCGGGGGCGGGGGAGCGGGGCTCACCCGCAGCGGCGGCGCGGGAGGCGGCTGCTCACTTCGCTGGCGGATGGCTGGCTGGGAGAGATCCCGCCGCCCCATTTGTGCTCCGTGCAGACGGCTTTCCTCCGTGCTCTTCTTCTTTTTTTTTTTTTTTTTTTTTCTCTCTTCCCTTCCTTCAAAATCTCCCTGGGAATTTTGTATTTTGCAGCTTTTTTTTTTTTTTTTTCCTTCTCTCTCCTTCCTGCTGAGGATACGTTTCGCTTGCCAAGTTTGTAGTGACACCTCTCAGATTCCCCCACTCCCTCTTTTTTGGATCTATTACAGTGCCCGTTTGTATATATAGACATACCGTGGGTTTTTTTGTGTTTTTTTTTTTTCCTCTTTTTCAAGAAAATTGGAATTCTTTGGGAAGCTAATGGATACTGAGGAGGACGATCCTAAAAATCTCCTTTTGAATCTGTAAAAGAGGTGTACGAGGACATTCTTAAATTCAGCCATCAATCTAGCTTCGTATTAAGCACCTCGAAGTATTTATGATTGCAGAGCAGGTGCAAGCGAGGATTAGTAATAAGGTAAGGGAGCTATTTCCATCTTTGAGGCAGCAGCATTTGCTCAGGGTTATCAGCAGCTCCTCTTTTTTTCGTAGAATCTGGGCTGATTTATTTGCATTTTCGGTGCTGTTCTCCCGTCCTTCCGAGTCTGTTCTAATACGCCTGCTTGCTTTTCATCGCTAAAATATACATTCCTTCTCCCTGCCTGCTCTGTATTTGGGAGTTTCTTTGCCGTGCACATGTGTTGGCTGTTATTTGGTAACTGTTTAAAACCACCAATCCTCTGTTTAAAATGATTTCTTATCTTGCACTTTCTCCACCCAGCAGGATTCCTGAAAAGCCCCATAGAAAACTGCAACACAAAAGCTTTTTTTTAAATTTGCATTTAAAAAGGAGAGAGAAGTAGTTAAAATTCCCCCAGGGGAAAACTGGGCAGAGGTTTGGGGGGGGGGGGGGGGGGTAGGATAGCAATCGGGTTCTCCCTCTAAAAGCAAATTCCTTCCCCTCCTTCCCCCCTCCCCAGGCTTCGGGGGGCTGTGGCGTGGGAGGGGGGAGCGATTCCTTCTGGGTGGCTGGAGAGGAGGGAGGGAGGCAGAGGATCCCCCTGCTTCCTTCTGGGATGTTGCAGGCTCTTGCTCTCCATCAGCACGCTTTACTAATTTTTGTTTTATCAGCTCCATTTAGTGATATAAATGGCACGAGCAAGGATATCAATTACCAGCTAACTGCGGCGATAGTCCGTGGTTTATGGGATTTAATGATTTCTCTTGTTTTGAAAAAGCTCTTGTGACGCTAACAATAAAGAACTCCATAAATCATCTAAATGAATTGTGTTCCAGTAAAGGCAATTTTTAGTCTTTTGCTGCATATCTCCTCGTCCCAATAATTAATTGCACTAACAGTTGTGAACACGTTTGTGGTAATAAAGGTGCCATTACTAAAAAGTGGCTTTCTTGCTATGGGTCCTGTGTTTACTGAACTCGTGCGGTGTCTCTTAGCTCGTAGACGACCACTGTCCTCTTGAAATACGGGGAGAGAGCAGGTGATTGCGAAGTGAGCGTAGTGCACATACCTGTCTGGTGAAGGGACGCATCCCTGGCACTGGAAAGAGCAAAAACACATTTATGGGCTGCTTCAGTGACTTAGGCTGAAAGCAGGAGGTAATCATCACTTAGGCCTCCTGATTACATATTTTGATTAAAAGCAAACGGGTTGTTTTTTGTGTTTTTGTGGTTTGTTTTGGTTTGGTTTTTTTTTTTTTTTTTTTTTTTGTAATCTTGATGATTCTATCATTAGGTTTTCTAAGCCTCTTAAAAATAAGCAGGAGCTGTGGAGTTCAATCCTTCAGCAGAAAATACCAGTGTTCCTGCAGTGCTGTGAG
This sequence comes from Platalea leucorodia, assembly GCF_965183815.1. NCBI lineage: Eukaryota > Metazoa > Chordata > Aves > Pelecaniformes > Threskiornithidae > Platalea > Platalea leucorodia. Next base: position 3,718,476 of record NC_138830.1, on the reverse strand, counting down.
GAAAGCTCCTCTTTCATGTTATCCTTTTCTGTTGCTTTATTTCTATCTTCTCCTGCATCCACGACTGTATTTTTTGATCCATTATTTACAGCCAGGATATATTCGAAAGGCTGGAATAAAATATTGTTGTTCTTATGGAGGGAAGCGTGCTATGAGGAAAGGAATCAAGTTTGCCTGCTTTAAGAGAATTGTTAAGCCACAGGGTTTACATTTACCTGAGTTTTCTTTCTACTGCCTTGACAATCTTTACCATGATCTGCAACTGGTGGTGTAACGTACGCCTGTCCGGATGTCACCATCTCCTCGCTGACTGCGTGCAGTCAGAGCTCCCTTTAATGCTGCCGACAAATCATCATCAACATTGACCAGCAGCTGAAGAGGTGCAGGTTCAGTTCACCGTACGATTACTTGGGCCTGTGGCTGCCGAACAGAATACAATTATATACATATGCTGAGTCCTTCAAAAATTGGTTACCATCTCTCTTTTTTTTTCTTTTTTTCTTTAAATAGCCACATGCAAAATCCGGTAGGATTGAATTCCTTGTGGCCACTGAGTAGGCGTTTGAGTAAGGTTAATGGAATCCAAATCTAAGAAGTTATTTCATGAAATGCATGTAGATTTTAGCACTTTCTCCAAGACTCTCTGAATGGAGTGTTTTATCAGCCTGAAATATCTCAGCTGCCGAGTTCAATCCTACTGTCCTTATTCAAGCAAAAATTTCCACAAACTTCATGAATCTACGTGTAAAGGCGTTTTCAATGAGAGTTTGTCTGTGCAATCAGACAATTTAGATGGTAACTTTGATGCCAGTATTATTTATTTAGAGTTAATTTGTCAGTGTTAAAGTTTACTGTTTATCTCCGTAAACTGGAAAGGGTCAAAGAGTGTTTCTGGTTGTGTCATCAGTGCAGCCGCTGTCTCCCCTCTTTGCCAAAGAACAGTTACTCAATGAGGACAGACTTGGATCTGAGCTTTTAAAATGTCTTTCCTCTGAACATCAAGAACATTTAGAAAACTGAATTGGTGACTCACTAGAAGGGTTGTCTATATCCCTTTTTACTGTTCATTATCTTTTATGTGTGCATCTGAGCATAATCTAATTCTTGAATTGACGGGTCATTGCTTGAATAAATTCTTTGTTTGTTTGTTTATTTTCCTATTTGAACATGGTTGTCCCCATGTGCTATAATAATGATAATTCCTTAAGCAACAGTGAGTTGCAAGCAAATGCTCAAGTTCATGGGTCAACACGGTGATTCCTGACCGGGTAGAGCATACTGCTGATCAAGGTGTACGGCAAATTAAATCTCTAACCATAATTTCTGGTAGAGGTACAATACATTTCCCATTTAGTTCTTGTTGTTAAATTAGCTTTGGGAGTTTTTTTTTTTCAGATGGTAAACAGTATTACAGGACTCTTGTATTTTAATCCACAGGATGGGCCTCTCTAATTTTGTAATGGCAAACCAGAGATACAGTCTTCCAGACACCAAAGAAGTTAATTTATTGTACCCAAGTCCGTACAGTTACTAATACTACTGTTGGATCCTATTTCAAATTCTACTTGAAATCTCATAGTGCTTTTCAGTAGTGAGCAGCTATCAATACCCTAATTTTTACTGATGGGAAAAGCACCTGAAGGGGGTGCCTGATCTATGATTGTGCAGCGATTCAGTAGCAAGTGTAAATAGCGACCCTGTGGGCTTCTGTTGCTCAGTTCCAGGCTGTAGCCACTAGATGGGTATGAAACTTCTGCAAGAGTTGCAAATGTTTCTGAGCAAGAAAAGTGAATACTTAAAGAAACAAAATGTTTGATACCTGGCAGAAATAAGCTTAAGTGAAAGAAACAGAAGTGTGGATAACAACCTTTACCTACTTTTGATAGCCATCTGTACAAGTTCCATAAGTGGTACAGGATGTCAAACGTACCGCTCATTTAATGGCGAGGAAGATGCTGAGGCCATCAGCCTGGCCGCAGCAGGAGACCTCCAGGTGATGAGCCCTCCGTCCTATGGAGCAGCAGGACACTCTCAGGCACCTGCCCGCTGTCAGAGCCCTGCAAGCCAGGTATCCTGCTGGCTGCCAGATCCGCGCTGTGATGTGCGCCTCCATCTGCAAGAGCAGGAGGTTCAGAGCACCCAAGTGCAATATGTGGCCACGTTCTGTTATTTTTACACTCTTACAATCTCATCACAGTCAGCAGGATGAGCTCAATAAGGTATGCTGAAGTTGTGACCATTTAAAATGGTATTCATATTTGTTTAGAAATGCCAGAACTAATGAAAGCTGCTTTCCCGAAGATTTCTGTCTTGTAGAGTGAAACTCTTCCCCAGTTGAAACACTGATGAGAGCTCTTTCTCTCATTCATCTTTCTCGTGCCCAGTAATGTATTGCAGGTTTTTTTTTTTTCTAAGAGAGGTTGAGAGAAGTATTCAGAGTCTTGCAGAGTTCCTCGTACCTGTTTTGTCACTTACTTTCAACAATTTGCACGTTCCTCAGATAGTTTGGACTGTAATCGCCAACTAATTAAAAAATTGGTAGAAGTGCACACAAAGCATGGTTATGTAGATCTCGCTGCTTTAGAAGACCAGACTAAAACTGCAGCCTTGTATAGGTCATGTATTTTCTCATGTAACAAGCTGATAAACTAGATATATCTCACTCATTTCATAGCTTTTCAGCGCACAGAGTAAGAGCTTACTGCTGCTGACCGCTAGTGAGACTTCTCCTTGGCTCCATGTGTTGGTGGTCCAAGCTTTAAGTCTGAACATTTGTCTGTGGAGGTCCATGCAGGGGAGAGGAGTAATTGCCAGAAATCTGCTGCGTATCCAAATGGTTAAGACTATGGTTTTGTCATAAATAGGATTAAGATTTCACAGGAGATCAGTTTTAGTTATGGAAATGACCATATTGTTGTGATACCAGATGTTAGGCTGATTTCTGCAACTTTCTAGGAAATGGCAATACTTGTGCAGGAGTCTTGTATGCTGGAGAACTTTTTGCAAAGCCAGAAATATATGAATTATTTGAAGCCTTTTTTGGTTTTAAGTATGCATCTACCTCAAGGTATATTTCCAAAATGAAATTTTGTAGTAGTTTTACCAATGTGAAGACTTTGGGACAAATCCCACCATGCCCTTTTTTCCCTAGCAGAGGAAAAAGCACTGCGCTTCAGGAGAGGGACTGTGTTTTGGGGGAAGTTTTCAGGTACCTTTTCTCTGTGGAGGAAGAGGCTGGACACGCCACCTGCACAGTAGGAAAAGGAGAAAGATGGGAAAGATGAGGGGACTGAAAGCAGGAAGAATGAAGCTAGAAAGAAGACGTGTATTAGAAAAGATGATAAATTGAATTTAGTGATGATAAATTGCTACTAATTGAGCATAATAAATGCCTCATTATCTCTAAAGCTGTGTTGCAAACACAAGTAGCCATGTTCAACCCCGAAATGTCACTGTGAAAATGCAGTCCGAAGTCCACCTGATTTTGGCCATTTCAGTGGAGCTGCACTAGTTTACAACAGGGGTAAAGCAGTGGGGAACTGTGATTTTACTTTTTAGTTGTCTTTATTATTGTTGATGAGCTGAGAACACAGGATTTCGTAATGGGACTTTATATTACGCAAGAAGAAAGTGGAAGGAATTGATCAGCTATATTGTTAATCAGCTCACTAACTTCGTATATGGTGAGAGGATTGACTTCACATACTATATAGAGGGGAGAAACGCTGGGAAAGAAAGCATTTCTATTTGTGCATTTCAGTAAAATAATATAAACCCAACTATAAGATGTTTTCCAGAGCCTTAGTAACAGAGCTGCAATTAGCATAAAATTTCCAAGGACTGGGATAAATAAATACCAGATGCGCTTATTTATTTATTTAGGATTTGATCCATTTCCTATTGAGGGGAACTTTATTATTCAGAGGAAGGAAAAGGGGGAGGGTGTGTTGTTTCTCTGAAGTGGATGGGAGACTTTCCATCTCCGTTGCCAGAAAACAGCACAGGGGAGTTCTGAATTTTGAAACAGAAATTTGAAGTAGAAATTTTGTTAATGTTTATATAGTTATTTGCCAACACTCAATACGGTGAAAGTCCATTTTAAGGAAGTAGGAATATACTTACGGGTATTCGTTTTTGACTCCTGCGTTTTCTTTTGTTCAATAATTATTCAGAATTGGCTTATCTGTTATTTTCAATAAAGCATCACCTCCAGCTGAGATATACTTTGACTTTAGATTTATAAAACAAAAAAAAAAACCCAGCCACTCCTGAACTTGGAAAAATTGGGATTGGCTCCAATTAAGCATATTTGTTGGACAATTAGAATTAAAAGCAGATGAAGTTTTACTGAAAGACATAGCCAGGTAGCAATTTTTATTGCAGTAAAATGAAAATTAGATGTTACTAAGTTATAGATGAGCTGAGTGCTGAGGTTTTATTAGTTATTGTTTGTATTCCTTGGTCAACCAGAAGGTTCAGTCAAACTCATCACCTGCTTGTGCAAGGCACTGTACAAATAAATAATAAATACATTTTGTGTCCCAAGGAATTGAGGCTTCACTCTACTATGAGTTCTTATCGCATGATTTACCACAGTTGCACTGAGTTTGTGTGTTCACAACATGTGAAAGTACTGTAAATTGTAGAAGAACTGGAATACAATGTGAAAATAGAGGGGTCAGAAAAATAAATTTAGTGTGGTCCGTGAAATAAACTTTCGGAGGCACTTTTTAAAAGATGATCATCAATCCATTTGAGAACTTTTCTCGTCTTTGGTAGACAGTTAAAAAATATGCATGCATAAATAGATATATACACATGCTCTATGCTATATGATAGTGCAAATACACAAAAGAAATTATGTGTGGTCTGATTCAAACTTCAGTGTAAACACATAGAGATTGCAGCAATGTTATTGAAGTTAATATGTACAACAAATGTACATGCAGCCAGTACATATGAAGAAATAGCATTTCTTTTAATCGGACAGTGACTTAGTCAACTTTCGTGCGTTTAATGAATTAATGAAAGACGCATAGTTAACACTACATTTTCCCTGCTAATTCATTTGCTTGTTTTTAAAAAATTCCAGATATAAAAACGTAGATTGACTTTTAGCCTGTGTTTGGCACGTTTTAGAGTATCTAGAGACATGTACCATTTGGCAAGTGAAGGTCTAAGCAAAGGCTGAACAAAATTGAACTGTAAAAATTACTTTAAAGTGGCCATTAAAGAAAAAGAGGTTTTCTCTTGTTTTGGAACATTTGCTGCAACTAACATTTTAGGACAGAGCACTTTTTAGAAAATGCAAAACCTAATGATTTCATTGCTCTTCATTCACATCCGCCATTTTGTACTCTTGCAACGCTGACGTTTTTGCAGATTGTTGCTGAGGTCAAAGTTGACTCGTAACTTTCTGTATTTTTAGTAAGTTTGCTGGAGTAAGTAGGAGTAAGATCTCTACCTAAACATAAATCTTGTAGCATTTGGAATCTTAATGATGGTCTGATCTGAATCTGAATTCTCTCAGTGCCAGGAGGCACACAAGGCGCGAACATCGTTCTTCCACTTCGATCGGTCTGCGGCTGCGTGCTCTGGAGTCCCAAGGGCCACAGCGCAGCCTTCCGTCGGTTTCCCCCTCAGGACACGACCGATCCAGCTCCATCTCCTCCTCCTCACTTCGTTACCGATTTTCTCCATCCCCGCCATTTCTGATGCTCGTCGTTTCTGCAACTTTTTTTTTTTTTTTTTTTTCGGGAGGAGGTCGTTGGCCTCCTGCCCAACCCCCATGACTTGGAGGGCCAGTGGTTTTTCTGTCAGGGTGGCCTTCCCTTCGGCTGCGTTGGTTCGCGACACCTTCTTCAATTTTATCCGGTGCACCCTCCAGAGAGGGATCCCCTGTCCACCACCCAGGGGACGCGCCTTCTAGCCGTGCAGCCCCAGCCGAAGGATCTTAATGATGGAGAAGACCTTAAAAGGGTGCCACAGCTTTCCTTTTTGACTGTTTAGCAACACTTTGCATTGCCTTTGTTCTTGTCCCCATTGTCATAACAGAGAGATAGAGTAACTTTTTTCTGTCCTTCCCCCCGCCCCTTACCTTGCCTCGTTCATAAGTGTGCAGTGACTCTTTGCCACTGACTGGGTTACAAAGAGAGAGGAGAACCAATGTGATAGTTTGGTCTTTGCTTCTCCCATGCACTCTCTTCACCCAGCTGCTGGGGCTATGATGCAGCAATTATGCTGTGCCAGATTTTTCCAGCATACCCGTGTCTAAGGTCTTGGGAGCCGCATGTCCACAAGAAAGAAACACTGGGGGCGCTTTCAATCTCATGCCTTTGCAAAGCACTTACATTAAAATATATTCCGGTAATCATTCTATTTTGTTTTCCTATCCATAAATTGAACTACTACCCTGAGATGCTGTGAAGATTAATGAATGCTTGGAAAGCTCACTGCAGATGGAAAAAATACAGTGCTGCCTCTTCAGATCATTAGGTATAACACTGCATAGTTCGAAAGTTATGAGAATTGTGTAAATGCTCCGGCAGATGAAGCAAGAAAATATTAAACCTCCTATTAATGGGGGAGCCATAGCTCTTTCTTCATCTGCCATCCATTGTTGGTTTGGAGACCAACAGTGCAATGAATGATCTCGTTCTTGTGAGCCTTCCCTTTGTAATGGCCTTTGAAAATGAGGACAGTTTGACACAGGGAAATCTTGTTGAACCCTGATGGATGCTGTTCAGGTTTTGTGAAATGGCAGTATTTAATTCTTTTCAGGCATGTTTCTTCTAAAATAACAAAGCATCACTATGTGTATGGGCCTGGCCATGCATAAAATGAAGTGTCTCTTAAAAAAAAAAAGAAAAAAAAAAGCTTAATATAAACTCAGATGGTATTTGTCAAAGAAATCAACATTTATGATGAGAAGTTAGAATCCAGTTGTATTTTTAACATTTTATAACAAAGTATTTAAAATTTCATTTTCTTCTTGGATATAAATATATTTCCCTGAGAATTATAACTTCCTAGGTAGAAAGTTATATGCAGCGTTTTTGCACATCTTAAAAATAGTTTTGAATAATTAGGAAAATGTAATGAAAATTGTGACAGACCTTTAACTGTCATAGAACTGTGATGAAAACATCTGTGATGCCAACTATTGCACCTCTTCTCCTACTCTAATATTTTATACAGGATCAGGTAACCTGTCAGAAATTCAGAGCAGTAGTGACTATGGTACTACAGTGACTTAGTTTCAGAAAACAGAGTGAAACTTCTAATAGAACTGAAAATATGTAATCACTAAGAATACATAATCTTAACCAAAAAGTTGTGCCTGGTGTTAGCGAAGCAAGCTACTTGACGTTTGGACGATAATATACTTGAGCTGCCATTTTGCGAGCCCACATTAATTCAGAAAATATTTGATATTTAAAAAAAGCAAGCTGATTCTTAATCAAAGCAGTGGGAAATGTGTAAATGCTAGCAACAAGTCCTATCTTATCTTTGGTTATCTGTGAATAAGATGCCACGTGATGATACCACATTAAGTAGCATGGTGCTTTCAGAGCTATCCCTCTAAAGACAATTTCACTGCTTAACTAAACCATAAGTATGACAATAAATTATTTTACAGACTACCAAACCCAGTCCTGCATAATACTGAGTTTCCATAATCAGGTCCTAAACTGAAACACAGAGAGCAAGATCTGTAAAACCTAGAGAGCCGCATTGGTGTCAGCACCAGAGGGAGCCGCTTGCCCAGCTCTTGGCCGTGTAACAGTGGAAGGCTGGAAAGAACCAAAAAAATGGGGACAAAATGGCAGGAAAAAAAAGGTAACCTGCTGAACACTTTCCACGCGTGAAAAATAATATTTTAAAGTTGAAGCTGTGTTTGGTGTGTTGATCTGTTGACCAAATCTAACATTTTTCTTACATTGAATACTCTTAATTTATTACATTCAAATTCTAATCTAGCTGTTTTCCTAGATTGTTGTCATAAAAATATTTTGCAGCTTACAAAGAAGGTATTATAAAAATAATGATCTTCAATTACAACTGTAACTTTGGATTTTCTATTTGCTATAATAACGTAAATACTTTTTCTATTTACATATTGAACCCTTACATTTGTATTCTTAGTTCGTACAGTGATACCTCATAGGGATACAGATAAGGCTAATTATTCTTTTCCTCAACTACCACCCCCGCCATTTTTTTTTTCTTCTGGTAATCCTATATTTTATATGGAATAATGTATATTCTCTTAGATTACTGAGAACTGAAGTATGTGCAATACAATGATTCTGGACTTCATCTGCAAAGTATAATTATTTAAGTATTTGTGTGCCAGTGAAGTTCATAGGTTGCAAAGTGAAATCAAGGCTGAGCTGCAGAGGGTGCTGTATTTACCCATAGTAAAAAACCCAAAGAATAACACTCCTGCCAAACCAGCTCCCAGGCGCTGGTGTAAAGCATTTGTAATCCACGGGCTAGGACAGACAAAAGAGGAGAGAAAGGAAATATTACCCTTTGAACAAAAGATGACTTAAGCATTTGCTTAACTGCTTCTGCAAGTTGTCCAGGGTCACAGAAGTAGCCTCTGGCAGAGTGAGGAATTGAACCTGAGCCTCTGAAGTCCTAGTCCAGCACCTTGTTCATAAGATATTCCTTCTTCTCTTAACCTTACCACCATAAAAAAGTGATCTCTGGACACTGAAGATAATGCTTTTAAAACTAGATTTGTGTGTTCTACTACTGCTGTAGTAAAATTCACTTATTTACAGGCATGCATGCACAAACTCACACACACACACACACACACACACAAATCCTTTCCTTAGGGGCTTTGCTGATAAGGCAGTATAATAGTACTAAAATCAATTCATGTGGAGCTGTGAAGTTATTAAGCTGTAGCAATTTAAGTGTATTCAATCTGTCTGCTTAAGAGATTTCCAAGGTACCTATCCACAGAGGTGTATGTAGAGAGTATACACATGCATACACACATTTCTAGCATGTATATACACACACACACATATATATGCGCAATTAGTTATTTCAAAGTCAAAATTAGAACTTGAATTTAGCTGCGACTTTGTTGGAAATGGAGCAGTTGGGAAATTTCAGTACTCACGGAGTGGTTTGGCTTTCTTTTACTTGATAAGAGAGATCAGAAAAGCCCAGTTTAGTTGCTGCTAGGGCCCGAGTGAATGGATGTGGTTCCCAATTTCACACTTGGACTAAATCAACTAATAAAATTCTTCTACAGTTCAATATTTTGCAAGTCATACTGCCAGATTTAAACGGCAAACTAAGTTAGCTTTCAGGTTCCTTCTTTGAGAAGATAGAGAGCAAAAGTTTGTTTCAACAGTGCATTTTCCCTTTATTACATCCTGAAATTTCTCCCCTATTAAGCGGTTTGCAAATATGTGCAATTGATAATTCAATTAGTTTGACTTACAATGAAGGAATAGGGTGGTATAATGGTCTTAGCCTGAAATGCTCCAGCTCAGCGCTAGGTATCTCTCCATGCTCCCTGGCTGAAACAGGTGGGTAGAGGCTCAGGGGATGCAGATGAAAAGATGTATTTGGGTTTCAATGACATCTGAATTTTGAACTCAGGTACTGAAGTCCTTAAGTGAACTCACATAGGAAAACTTGTCCAGAGCAACAAACTGACCTTAGGCACCAGGTAAATCACCCAATTGGTTCCCTTTCTTACCAAGATCTCCTGGAAAGTTGGATGTGTGTCAATACAACTTTCCTTGCTCCTGGATAATGTAGCAGCCTTCGGATCAGTAATGGAGGAACTGCAGATTTCATTACCTTTTCAGTCTTTTATTGAGTTTTAAGAACTAAAGTTTTCCCACTTTGAAACAAAAGAAAGATGTAGTCTTTGACAGTCTGTAAAAAAAAAATAAAAAAATCATAACCTCAAAGCTGCAGATTTTGCCGTTAGGTCTTTCAAACATTCTTTCACTCTGTTTGCAAGTTCAGATCCTAAAAGGTTGTCATAGGTGGACCAGACAACCTGAAACAGTTGAGCAACACTGAACACTGTGTTTTTGATGTGATTGATTTAATGTTTCTGGTCTTTGATTCAGTTTTTACTTTCTTTTTGTTTCAAAGACCAAACACACATAAACAATTTATTATGATTTAGCTGTTTGCCTGAAGGACATCTGGATTGGAAGTTCCTATAAAAAGTCTTCAGTTTTGTGTCAGGTCAAGTACAGTGTTCTTAAAGCACCATTTGAAACTGTCATGTACATTGCGCTTTCTCAAAGGCTTTTGCAAATATATTTTCTAAGTGAGGCTATTTATCCAAGAACCTTCTCTCAGCCAAGCATTCAGAAAACAGTAGCTGCTGTTTGCATTTTGAAGGAAATTATCAACATAAGTCTGCACTAACTCACTTCTCTGTGCAGGGTGATATATTAAAACCTGGAGGACTATGAGAAAATCAAGGTGGAATAACTGGGCAGCAGAATGGTACTTGAAATCCAATCTACGTAATTGTAAATTGATGCGTGTCGGTGGAAATAGTCTATACTGTGACAAAGTCTGGTTTGTGGGTTGTCTGGGGAAAAATCTCTAAAGATGTTATGATTTGTTCCTTAGTGGCTCACCCTAATTTAAACAGGACTGGGAATCATCCTTCAGAGCTACAACCAAAACTAGGCGCTGTGATTTAGCTCAACTGATGCTTAGCCCAAAGTCCCTTGAAATCCATGGAAAATTTCCCACTGATGTCAGTGGTCTTTGGATGACTTTTCAGTAGCTCTGGCAATGTTACATTCTCCATTAAATAATGGCATACTAATGAAAAATTTTACATCCCTGCCTGTAGTGTTTCTGTAAAGAAACGTTTTCATTGCTTCTCTTTAAAAAGATCTCAGGAAAAATTATATGCTCAGGTATTCATCTAGATCTCTACTGAACCTTCTTACCAACAATGCAGTCATGAAGCTCAAACATGGTGTTGGCAAAGCGCACACAAAATGGTTAGGCTTTGTAATCACGTCCTGTGATACGAATGAATACAGGAGACCATGTGATAGCTAAAGCATTTAGATTAAACGTGAAACGTTCTGGAATTTGCCACGTACAGAGGTCATCAAATCAAACTTTCAGGCTAGATTTTTTTTTTTACAGGCTGGATGATTTTATGGCCGTTAATAATATTTGTAGCTCCAGTATGCAAACCAAGATAAGAATAATCAAATCTCATGCTTCAGGGCATAAGCTAATCACCTGCTGGGTTTGGCATAATTGGTATAGTGCATTATACTAGGAAAAGAGGTTCACTTTCTCTGAAACTTTGTGTCTCAGCCACCCTCAGTGAAAGCATTTAAAAGGCCAGATTTTCCTGATCCCCTCTGACAGCTCTTTTGTCCATACAATGATGCGTAACTAGGGCCAGTGAACATTAATGTTAGAACCTTATTTTTGGATTTCCTGATTTAAAGCTGTTAGTATGAGTTACTGCATTTTGGAGACTACTCATATGTGTTTAAGGGTTCCTTGCTGGTTTTGCTCGTTTTTCAAAAGTGGAAAAGATGCCAAATGATGTAAGAAACAGACTTCGTGATAAATTGCTGAATAGTGTGCGTGCACCCAGACACACACACAATAATTCACTTGTTAAATTACAAAATAATCGATTTATCTATCTGCCCTGGTATCTGGGCATAGATAATTGATGTGCTACTTATAAATAACTAGGAAATGTTTACAATGCTTTGCAGGCCCCAAATTAAACAAGTAATAAGTTACAATAGCTTTTTGATTAACTCCTTGGCAGTAGAAGTTGGATTTACCTGATATGGAGCCTGTTTCTGGCAGTGGATTCACCAGAAACCACCTGCTCAAAAGGATTAATTCTGTAATTGAATCTCTGCTCGTTTTAGTGAATGTGTTTTGTTTTCTTAGGCCCAGTTTGTGGTGGATTCTGGCATGTGGGTATGGAGCAGAGAAGCGTAAACATTTTTCCCTTCCAATCCCCTCGGTGGAAGCTGACCATGTCTGCAGCCTGTGCACTCTAGTGAACAAAGACCATTTCAAGAGTAGGGTCTTGTTAAAGAAAATATGAGTCCCATATCCTTTAGCAAAATCAAATATAAAGTAACAGGCAATGAGATAGCCTAACCAGAGTTCTCTAGGATGCTCAAAAAAACCCAAACTGAAAAGATTAAATTCCATTCATTTTAGAGTAATTTCTGTTGAACTCTATTTGGTTTTTACTATTAAATGAGATTTGGGGTTTCCCAGACCATGCAATACATTCTATGAAGGCAGTTTGCCCTGCAGCTCCACCAGTACATGAGATGACAAAGTTGTATTGGGTCACTTTATGCTTTAACAGTTTGATAGGTGGCAGCCTTAGCTGCTACCAATACTTCACTTTAGCTGGACTTTCTCATCTAGGAATTTGTTATGAGCACCATCCATGTTTTTGCCAATGCAAATGAGTTTCAGCTGAAAATCGGGGGCTGTAGTTTTCTCCTGGTTTTCAGGATTAAGGGTAAATGACTAAAATTTAATGTATTCATATTGTGTACTCTAGAGATCAGGAGAAAGGCTACAAGTGATACAGGAGTTTTGCCTTCTGAAAGCCTGATGCAAGGCATCTTCCTTGAAAGCCTCAGCAATGGTTCAGGCAGCCCTGTATCATAACATGTCACTTAACATGTTGGCACTGACCTTAGCAGCATGAGGTCATGAGACTGGTTTAGTTTTTTAGACCTTTAGTATATCTATACCTGTCACTGGCTGGAGGTTTGAGCTCAAATGAGCACAGGAGTATTGTTAAATCTTCTGTTGCAGGTTGGTGTTTTTTTTTTTTTTTTTTTTTAATTTTGCATACAAGTCAAGATGTTGGCTCACACCGGATTAAGAAAGGAAATGTTCTTTTAAGAAAAGAACAACAAAAACACAAGCCAGTTCATTATTCATATGAAGTCCTCAGACGCAGGCCTGCAGGAAAACCTATAACACTACTGAAATATATGCGGCAGGGTTTTTTTTCCAAATGAATACTTTTAATAAAACATTTTCATAATTTCCACACAGTGGTAATCATTTTATTGCTTTTCTTTATCTATACCTATTACTGTTCATAGAGTAGCTGCTCAGTTCTGATAACCTAGTGGAAATGCATTCCAAGTGTAATTCAAGATTTACAGAATTTCATAAAATTGTCTGAATTTCCACTTCAAAGTACAGTGGCAGAGTTTACTATGGCTGTTAATAAGACATTTTAGATTTAGTATTTTGATCTGGAAACATAGTTATTTCATTTCTTGGTGATTTATATGTTTCTCTTCTAAAGGAATTTAGGGTTATCAGTCCATAATTAAGATTCTACAATTAGCTGGCCCATCACCATAGTAGCAAAGTGTTGGTCTATGGAATTGCAGAGAATAGCACGGAATAAAAAAATCAGCCTTGCAGAGCCAGACCCAACTGCACAGGCAAGATTTTGCTCAGCATTTCATTATGAGAAGTTGTTAACAGGTCACATATAAATAACTCTTGAAAGGGAAACCGACCCAGCACAGGAATGTGTTTATCTGTAGGCATGCTTGTGCTGGTTCTTATCCAAACTTTGTCTTTATTCAATCAACCAATCCTTTAAACAGAGCCTCTACTTTCAAAACTGAGGCTTGATTTTCACCCTCTTGAGGTGCAGCAGTTACAAAAGAAGATATTTGAAATGTGTGGAAGTGATAAACACTTCAGATTCCCATTGGTCACCGCTGATATATTCAGTTGTGTCCAGGACCCTGTCTTGTGTTGAAATGAATTCATTGTGTAAGTCTTCAGAAGTCAAATACTTTAAAAGTATAGTCTAAATTATAAAAATATGCTTCTACTTGAGTCTACAGCAGGGTGTTAATAATTGTAATGGTAGAGTTTCTTTCCAATAAACCTCAGAATAAAGTGTTTTCTTGAGCTGGCTGTTCTCAGAATATCTTTTTTGAAAGCCTTTTGGTCTCTGCTCAGGAGCTCTCTGTTGCCTTAGAGATACTCTTGTATATTGTATACATGAAATAAACCCAACAAAACTGCCTAGGGATTCTGCCACAGTCAGTAAAAGAACACTGAGGTCCCACCACAAATGGTTCCAACTCCTGATGGTTTGCCAGGCTGGTTTTGACAGGCTACATTGCAGATAAATAGAGGCATTTGTTGTATACTTTGGAGAAATTAAAGAATTAGGTATTTGTTGTGATCCAGAGGTGAATAGATGGAGATTGCTGGTCTACAGATTCCAACCCCCCCAGGTTACATTTGCTTTGATCGGGTGGTAGAAGTTATTTTGTATTTGCCTGTATTTTGGTACCTTGGATATAAAAGTTTCACAGTTCACGCAGCCATAGAAATCTCCAAAGAATAAAGAGGTAAATCTATACATGATACTGCCATGATGAGGGAAATAATTTATAATTTTTTTAAATTTTGTTTGTTTCCACTAGAACTGCTTTCAAGGAAAAAAAAAAAACAACCCACCCTTGTATTTTGTGAATCAAAAACCTGCCGTATTCTCTATCTGTGCAATTTCACTGACTCTAATGGCACTGCACGAATACAAGTAAAAGCAACACTGAGCTACCATACTTATTTTAGCAGTACTCTGGTAGTTTTCAGACTATCAGACATGATTGTGTATCTTTATTCTTATGATTTGAGGATTGAAGCTCACATCAATATCTACCTTTCACCCTTAAAATCTGAAAGTGCTCTACAGCGGAGCATGGCTATTCTTTCATTCATGTTTTTTAAGTGTGAAAACCAAGCTGCAGGGAGTGAGAGCAACCACTGAAAGCCCCAGAGAGGATAATAGCCAGTGTCCCAAAGAACATATCTACCTACAGGGATGCATTAAATATGGCATTAACTCCTCAACCCACACTTAGTTCAATGCAAGTCAGCTTCAGTCCAAACAGACAGCCAGGCTAGCCTGGCACCCAGTTCAGCCAGTTTATTTGCTGCCCCTCAGTAGGGCCCATTAGCTCATCCCCGGTGCTGTCCTAAGATTTTTCTGGTTTCTAGAGAAGCATGGTCTCAACACAGGGCGTTTGCCTGTCTCTGCTGATGTAAACAGATCCTCAGAATACGTGGATGGACTTAGTCCAAAGTGCCTGACCTATCTTGCTTCGTCTTGCATACTTGGAGGCTGTTTTTTAAGTCAGTGGCATTGCAATGGCATAAAGCTGTTTGAACCAAGAGGAGAATTAAGTCTATGGTCTCCTTACCTTGATTCTCTATATACTAGGACATGTTGCCTTGCTGTGAAACTCTGATTATACCCACAGCATTGCATTGTCTTTGCCTTTTCAATAAATTAAAAGTGAAGTCTGGAAAAATATACATTTAAGGTTTTGGCTCTTGCAGGAAAGACTTGCGTTCCTCCATAAAGTATGAGAGGGTGAAATTTGTTAAGAGGAGGAACACAAATATTCTTTCCTCCTCAAAGATTTTTCGTTAGGGTGCTCCCAAAGAGATAACAATTTGTATAAGATTTCTATGATGATATTACTAATGATTTAAGTCTCTGAAACATATTTGATCCATTGATCAAATATGGAATAAAGCTTTTTATTTTTTTGTCAGTTATGAAATAGGTGGCAAGTCTTCAAATGAAATTGCAATAGGGCATGATCCTGCAAGGTGTCAAGTATCCTCAATCCTTGTATTTTCAGTAAACATAAAGATTTTTACTATTTTATGGAAGACTGTGGTTAGCTTTGCAAGAGACTCTCTGGTGTCTATAGGATTCATTATTTATAAATATTTAAGGACTGCTTCAGCATAGGCATGTGATTCAATAGAAGCACAAAGCTTTCAATACATAATCAGTCAGACTGTAATCCAGGTTAGATATGTGGTGCCTAAAGGTCTAGATATTGAACAGCTAAACCCAATCTGATTCTAATGTAAGTCGCTGTATTAGTTCTTCCAGGGGGAATCTGTTCTTTGTTTCTCTCAGGTCTTGCACATTTTTCTGGCTCTTTTATTTTTTTGAGTAAACACTGTGTATGAGAATCTAATTCTCTGGTTGCATATGTATAATTTAATTTTTAGAAGAAATCTCACTCCTTCTGGCTCAAAGTTAAATGCATGCATGTATGCAGAATCAAAGCCTTAGATTACAATCGGAAAGTTTAAGTAGTAGATGGGTTCTGCAATGGGTTTTAATATACCCCTTTTTATTTGACCTCACATATATTTTGATGCACTGAAATATTTTACACTTTAAGCAGGCTTGCACTAGAAATATCCAACTCCTACATTATTTCTGACTGGCTTTATTACAGGAACTGCAGAGAATCTGGTTAGGCACCTATGTGTTGTAACAATATTTCACTCTAAAAAAAACAACTAGAAATTGGAATAAAAATGGTGATATATAAATATACAAGCTTAGCATCCCACATACGTACACTACATAAATTCTTTGTTGATTTCTGAAGGAAATTAGGCCTCTAGCTCTTTTCACACTTCTGTATGGAACAAACATGTATGGGATTTATTCAGTGTACCATGCTTCCCAAAACAGTCCATTAACTTGAATGCTGGTTGCATTGGAGTTTTTAATCCTAGAGTAATGTTGGGCCCTAGATGTTGTTGGGCCCAAGAAACAGTCTTCCAATGAGCAAAATACACAAATCTGTCCCATCATTTGAAGCTCACCCTCTTGGCGTGATTCTACAAGCCAACTCAATTGACCCGCTAACTATTCCTCTGCTTCAAAGTGACTTTTCTAGACTGATAAATTTGGGCTAGTAACCTCTACAGATATGGAATTTGTCCCTCCAGAGATGTGATTTTAACCTATCATCAAGAAGATATTTGTAGCCAGATTTTGTGCAGTAGGTTCTTGATAGTGCCTCTTCCTTTATGCTTAGGATGCCAAGTAAGTGTGGCAAGCTCCAAAGAATTTCAGTGGACTGGCTCAGACCTCCCGGAAACGGCAAATAAACTGCACAGTGCGTTGTATTCACATATATTTTGCAAATGCTACAGAGGAAAATAAATCACTACAAATACTGAGACATGTATAAGTTTCAGTCTGAAAGATGGACACACTTCCAAAACTGCAATAAAGAGCTGTACTTTGTATTTGAAGATGTGAAGCTGCTGGAATTTAGTGTGAGCTGAGGTCGTCTGACATAGGTTTCATTATGGCTACTTCCAGACTTCTCATATTTGGATAGTATGATTGAAGCTTTAGTGCAGCATACTCTGTACAAATGACAGTACCTTGGGCAGAACATGACAGATTTTAGCAAACAGATTAAAGGAAAGTTGAAGTGACTTTCTGCTCTTTTTGATTATTTTTGTGCGTGTGGTCTCATACTGTTGCAACATGTATGGAAATACGTTGGTGCATCATAACCTCTAGGACAGAAATGGAAAGGAAGAAAATGAGTGTAGATGGCTCTTTTCTTAACATGGAAATTGCTGAAAGACCTGTTGTTGGTGATGCTCTAATCATTTTGTACTCTGCCTTATCAGCGGTGTTGAACAGGGATGTAAATTGTGATTCAGTTTAAACAGCATTAGTTTTACAAGCTGAATGAAAAAAACAAAAAAAACCAAAAAACCCCCAAAACAAAACCAAACATTCTGTGTGCTTGGCTCAGTAAACTAAACTTCCCAATGAATGCCCTGGTTGCTGTCCTTTTGCTTCTTAGTTTGCATGTGGAAGGTCAGAAATCCATTTAAACAGAAGAAACGCAGAGTTACAGAGTTTATAGCTCTGAGTCTGGGTGGTAGAAGTGCTTAAAATTCCAGGTGGGACTTGGTGGAAAACTTGCAACAAGGGCTGCCTGTATAGACACCGTGTGTATCTTCTGGTACTGCAGTGTTTCTCTTTCTTACCCACCCAACAAAAAGAGCTCTGCATAGCATCTGGTACAGTGGTTGTTGGAGACCTACTGTATGGGTCTGCTACAAGAAGAGAAATCAAGGTTAATGTATCTGTTGGATTCTCTCACTGGAAGGTTTTGTTCTATAGGAGCATTTTGATTATAATATTTTTGCCATCCAGGAACTGAAAACCCACAAGAAACCTAGTTCCTTTAGTCATTGACTCATTAGACAGTTGCAGAAAAACAAAGGCAAGAGCAGAAACAGCAAAGCAAACAATAAGGGGGTTATCCAGTTGCCCACACAGTGATGTCCAGGACCACTTGAGGTGCCCCAGGATGTCCAAGACTCTCTCATAGTGCTGGCTGATGTGATAAAGAGCCTATGGAGAGCCACGAGCTGCTTGGTGTGGAGCTGAAGGCTGGCTGGGCTGGCCCACAGCAGCTAACATGGCACTACGTACCTCTGTCTGGGCAATGGTGTCCTCTCCTGTTCGCTTCTCCTATTGCCAGGGAAGAAATGTTATTCTAAATTACAAACCGTTATAGCCAGCCGTAACCCCAAGTAGGTGTGAAATAATTTTGTAATTTTTATTTTTAAAGTATTTTTTTAATTTTTATTTTACAAAACAGTTTTGTAAAAATTATTTGCACTAGTGCTAGAAGGCATTGTGAGGATTAAGTCTCAGGTGCAGATACAACACAGATTTCATCCCATTGCTGTTTATAATCAAGAGAGACAGTGGAATTTAATATCAGTTCACCAACAATGATCTCTCTACAATGTCAAGACTGCAAAGAAGCCATCCACTTACAAGTTGTGGTTGAAACACGGATATCACTACAGTGGAAAATGGTCGGACATAAGCAAGTTCATTTCCCCATATCCCCAAGCACTTATTAATGGTAACGTTATCATTCATTATTTACCTTTCCTGTATTTAATCTGTGACCTAGAGGTAAAGTGCTTTATAATCAGGAAGCAGTTTTTTGACCCATCTAATCCCAGCTGGTATTTCTGAATCTATTTATACTCAATTTAAAATATTTAGTTAGTATTTTTTACTCATGAACAGCGTAGTTCTACAACTATGTTATAATTGTTAATGGCCAATTAAAGCAGATCAGGGTTTTTCAAACTGAAAAATGTTAAAATCATTTCTCAGTATGAAGATTAGATAAATTCTGTCATTTCAGTGAACACTTAATTCACCTCACTCTCTGATGATATTAATTTTGAGAATTTTCACTGCTCTAAAAAAATAAAAGGAAACTTCAGCAGGTGCGATACCCCCCAAAATTAATAAAGGATCACAGACATTTATATCAAGGTGGCATATACTTTCGGTAGCTCTGTTTTAGCAATTTTCCTTAACTGGAACACATTGGTTTTGCTAGTCCTGTGAAGAAGTTTGCAGCATGATGGATAACGCATCATGAATAATTAGGAAATAGGAGGCTGTAAATCCCAACAGAAACAATGCATCTCTCAGATTCGTTGTTTCTTCTGCAAAGGGCAGTATACAATGATGGAGCAGAGCCATTCATTTTAGATACATTCCATTTGCAAGTAATCTTTCACGTGAAAGAAAAACAAGATGTATGATAGTTTACATGTCAATTAAAACATGTTAGGAATGAAAGAGCATTTTCAGAAGCCTGAAAACAAAGTTTTTCAGCTGGAATTAGCTCTTGGCTAGAGACTAATACCTGTGCAAAAATCAACAGTGGCCTCATTATGAACCTCCTTTCCTTGGAGTCTTGCAATTAACAATGAAAATGAATGGGAAGGACTTGTCTTGTAATTAGTGCAGGTTGGGACATCTGAACTGTCCCAGCAAGAGCATCTGAACTTTCCCAGTGCAGTGAAAGAAAACTTCAAAGAAGTCATTATTCTTTCAGTTCAGTTGGCTGACTGGCTGATTGGGTTGGGTTTTTTTAAAGGATTAGCTCCCTGCTGTGGCAAATAAGTATTGAAATGCTGGAAATGCTGATTTTTCAGAAAGACTGTTCGGAATGAAAGCTGCTTTTTCTTTCTATTAATCTTATTCCCATGTGTCACTAGAATGTAGAAGGTGGGGAATTCGGGGAGGAATCTGCATTATGATAGGAGTGCACTTTGACCTTCTTGTGATACCGTCTCTCCTTTGTTGGATTGTGAAGTTTTCAATGCTAGAATGTCAATCAGTTGCCTTAAATTCATGAGTCTTTAAAATAATTGAAGAGGCTGAAAATGCACCGATGAGAACGATATTATGGAATGGGAGGGCATAGTCACAAGTAGAAAGTTCTTTACTATTAGCTGTTGTTTCAGGTCCCTTTAAAGCCACTATTCCCTGCTTCCTGTCCAAAGAAATAATTTGCTATAAGCTTCTCCAGGTTTTTGCCTTTAGTCACAAGGACATGCATGCTGCATTTTCCGATGCTGGTACCATGCCAATAAACTAATAACACAGTGTTCTTCTTAATGAGGTGGCAGTTTTCCTACCTCTGAAAATTAAGAATGTCAGTCTGCAGCAATTTGGCATGAGGTAGCTCTGCCCATATCACTCTCTTCCAGTAGCAGTGAGGACAAAGTGCTGTTATTATCCATAAGCCCAGATCAAACTTGAAGTTCCATATGTAATATATCTCTAGCTCATCCCCTAATCAGCAGTCTTACTATAGAAGTCAGAAAGGCCTTCTCATAAGTATTTCTGCCCAATATCACAAAGCTGGCAGACAGGAAAGGGAAGGAGTAGACAGGAAAGAAAGGGTTAATCACTACCCCTCCGCAGCTTGTAGATATTTGAATAATATGCACATTATTGTGTAAGCAAAATGGAAGAGACCAACTTATGAATGTGAAAAATGAAATCAACCTTTACGTAGAAGAATTACTTGCACTTCTAGACTAACAAGCCTCAGAAAAAGCAGGACGCTGCAAAATGCAGCGTAGCCGTGCCAATAATTTTCCATAGAGCTCAAGTGCTTTCTCTGGCAAAACACCCTTTTGAGTAAGGACTGCAAATGCTGTGGCAAGTGAAAAAAAAATGTGTTATTTTAAAAAAATATACGTGGTCAGAAAAGTGGCTGCAAGAAATGACAGTAGATCTTTGTCCTGTGTATTTTCAGTCTTTCTGCTGACTCCCGCAGAAAAATAAGCATGTGCTATTCTTTACACCAGTTAGCATTGCAGAGGCAACACATCTCTGGGAAGGAATGAGCTGAATTCTGACCTGGCTGTATTAATTAAGTCCCAAACGTAGACTCTTTATTATAGGTGATGACGCATGGACCATAAACAGCCCAACCTGATGTTCAGATCTCAGGCAGAATTTTAGTGGTGGAAAGGAGAAAACCTTGTAAGTCAAGTAAATCTCATCAGGAGTCACTCACAACAGTGAACATTGAACTCGCTGACACCACTTATAGACTCATTTTTCAGCATATAATTGCATTTTAACACAAATTTCTTCTGGTCCTTGTCCTTGAAGTCCTCTTTGTTCATCTATAAAACAGATGCTCTTTGGGCAATGGGTAGACCAGCTCAGCACAATGAAGACATTAATGCTTCTGTAATCAGGTCCTTTCTAGCCTACTCTTACCTACAAATGGTACTCAGGTGCTAACAGAGATGAGAGAAACTCCCCTTTATATAACTGTGTATCTTTTTCATTGCGCTTTTTTTTTTTTTTTCTTTCCTCCTCGTATGCTGGAGGTTTCCTGGCTGTTCAAAGAGCTCAAAGTTGAGAACACATTTTAAGGATATGGGACTATTTCTGAGGACACTAGCAGATTACTGTGTGATTAAAAATGCGCATTTACAGTTTTCTCCACTGATAATGTTTAACTTGAAAGTAATTTCCTGTCCTGTTAAGGGCTGCTTTAATTTTAACACATGGCACCATTTTTCATCACTGAAACCGTAAGCCTTTGTGCAATTTACTTACATATAATTTGTATTTATTTCCTTGCAGGTTCTTAATTTTTTGAATGTAATAGTGCTCAGTGGATTCTGCCATGTACCATTATACTGTGCCAAATATTCAGCATTGATTTTCATATTGGCTTATATCAGTTGTGCCATTAGTGTAAAATGGATGGGCAACACATCAAATATAATATTCTGAATGTTTTCATTCTTCAATCTGATATTAATAAGTCAGAATGTATTTAACAGGGAATATGCATTTAAATCTCTGCCAGGATTTGAAAATAAATTTACCACAAACCCTTGTGACTATGTTGGTTATGTGTTGGCTTATTCACTGTAATTTTTCCTTTCTGTGCCTCTGCCATGTGTATTCCCTCCTTCTAGCCTGTCCAAAGCACTGCTACAAAAGTCTGTCCTACTCAACCCCATGATTCATCAAAAAAAAAAAAATCACTCAATGTCCCAGCTGAAGTACTTGTATAATCTCAAATGATTCCTACTCTCTCTTGTTCTACCAATTACCTTCTGTTTGAGAAAAAAAAGCCATCCTTTTCACAGCAAACTTATTCTACATGATGAGGCAAGTCTGCTAGAGTCTGCAGCTCTCCTGTAAGGCAGATGGGAAATTCTGTGACAGCTTCAGTTAAATTTAAAATGGAAGTTTCAGATTAATTCAATATGAAGATGAAATTTAGACTGAAATAGTAGCTCCTCCGTTTTTATTTTCAGCTTAACTTGGGTTGGATTTACACGAGCCTCATATTTACAGTTCAACTGTGTCAAATCTACACGGTTTGTGTTTTCCTGCTGCCCTACCTTACTCATTGCTTATAAGAAACAGTTTTCAAATGTACATATTATTGCTCAAATGCAAGCTGAAGCTAACCCTAAACTCCGTCCCTATGGAACAGACCTTTCCAGGTATCTCACCTTACTGTTATTTTTCTCTCGTTCAAATATGCATGGCTTTCATCATTACTGTGCTCTGCTTGTTATATATAGTTCTGTGTTCATCTCTCTCCTACCATTTCCACGTTTTTTCTCAAAATGTAGTCATGCCAGAAATCTTTCCTTCTTAGTTGAACGTGCCAGTAATCACTCCTCATTCAACATGTTCTGACTGTCATTCTGTGTTTTCTCTCATGTTGGTTCTTCTTGTCTCCTTTTGCATTCAGGCATTTCATGACAGCAGGTTATATTATTCCATATTGGTAAAACACCATGTGAATATATAAACTTATATACATGATTTTTAAGAATCATGTAGATCTGAAGAAGTGATATTTTAAAATTCTTTGGGACTGATTTCAGTTTGGCATGTGTTGACTTGTGCTGAAATTGCAAGTGTGTTTTTTAAGTTGGTTGATACTTGAGTCAGTCAGACGGCGTGTATCTGACAGGGAACAGCACGAGGCAAAGTGAAGCTGATGCGTATTTGGGGCAGAGAAGTGTGAAAATTATCAGTTGTATAGATAATACAAGCAAATTATATTATGCCAGTTGGTTTTGGTTTACATGTTAGGTTACAGCTCTACATGACCTAGCTTCTTTAGAGCATTTGTCTGCTTTTGCTGTTAAGCATATCTTTGATGGAATTCCGATGTGTTTTGTCTGCATCTGTTTTAAAAGCCCACAATCTCCTATTTTACTTTAATAATATTACAATATTTTTCTTTTCAGGTTGGATAACTGTTAAGCTAGTAAGTGTGTTGGAATTAAATGGACATTGTCATATTTCTGTACAATTTCTTTGTATTTTTTTCCACATAGAAGATGGAAAGCAAAGCTTTCGAGCCTTTTTTTATGACTTATCTTTTGTCTATTGTGCTTTTTCCCACTTGCTTTTTTGCTGGGACTTCATATTAATGGCTTTTTGTTAGCTTCTGTGCTTGTGCCCCAGTATCAGAGATAATAATGTTGCTGCTCTGGGAACTGGGCATGATAGTTTGGTGCAAATACTATTGCTACAGAAAAAGTGTGTTGGCACATAAGAGTTTTTCTTCTATTCTCTGCTCTGAAGGATGTCCATGACCACTGCCATGCATATAATGGGAGTTTTTACCCTAGCAATGTCTTTAGAAGATCAACATGCCCATACATGCGTAAGTCCATGGGTTATCCAGTCTGATAATCACTCAATACCTCGGCGCATCAGAGTAAAATGCATCACACCTGCAAACACAGCATGTGAAAACATGTGCAAGTTTACATGATAGTGGTATTTCCTTTCTTAAAGTAACACGATTTAGTGTAGAGATCCCTGAAACTGTTTTGGTTGGTTGGTTTTTGTGGTGGTTTTTTTTTTTTTTTTAGAGCTAGTCACGATACCAGAAACACAGGCCAACTCTGCCAGTGTGGACCTTTACAAAAGTTAATATATCATGTTAGGTTGTGAGAAGTGCAGCCCTACAAAAAGCTTGATCTACAAAATACTTTATATATAGTCTTGAATTCTACAGAAGCTGGGGATATTAGCTTTTTATGAGGTGCTTAGCCTTTCTCAAGATGAAACCTTTCTAACAACTTTGACCAGAAAGATTTGCCCAACTGTTTTTTATAGCCTCAACTTTTCATCGGTTTATCTTGAATTGGTTGAAACACAGATTCAGTTACTTCTGAACATAGTCTCCTGAGAATAAAAATCAAGTAGAAATCTGCTTATTAGCCACAGTAAAATAGCTTGAGTCTCAGCTGAATGTTTCTAATTCTGTTCCAAATTTTTCCTGATAGTAGATTATTTAAGTGCCAATTTTAGTCTAAACTTCAGAAATAAGGAGGCTGGTAATCAAGTTATATTTTGTACTTGTAAATTGTAGTATTATATTAATGTGTTGGGGTTTTGTCTAATTTATGATTAAAACAACTTTCCATCATGCGTGCATTTCCTAGACTGCTTTTGTTTTCTGATGCGCAGTGTCACGTAGCACAGCGTACAGCTAGAGCACTTACTTTTTTGACAGGGTAATACGGAATATTTTCTAACTTATCTCCAAAAAATCTCGGAGAGATCTGACAAGATAATAGCTTTCGCCTGTATCCTGTACTTTTTCCTGTTTAGTTACGCAGTCTCTTATCTGATGCTGTGAGCTCCTTAGATAAGTGTTACTTGATTGTTTAATAACTAAGGTGCTTTTCATAATGCCTATCATGCTGCCAGAAGCCATGCTGTTTATTTCATTCATGTTCTGATCAATTGGGTATTAAGTAATTACTATTTTGGGCTATCTCCAAAGGCTCTTTGCCTCTGCAGTACCCTCCATTACAAAGATGCTGTATTCTGGCACTCGCTTGTGTTGAGGTGTGTTGTAACTAATTACTGGAGAGCAGTAACAAATAAATTTCTTGGTCCATAGGACCCAAGTTGTACGGATTGCCAGCTACGTTGAAGCATGCATATGAAAGTGCTCTGTAGATCTTGGGAATGATTTTTTTTTTTTAGTTCTCATGCTGAATGTGGTATAATTCTGTTTAAAATATTTAGTTTGGTGCCCTAGGCCAAACATCGTCACCAGGCATGTCGTTAGAGGCTATCTAAATGGCCGAGCACTCATTAGGGGTGGAGAGCACTTACTCTGCACCTGCAGAAGAGCAAATGGTTTTGTTTCCTCTGCACAGAGCCGAATTCACTCTCACCAAATCAAGCTATGCAAACCACACCAGCCTGCAGTAAGTGGGGAAGATCAGGGGATTTGCTTCAAAATTTCGCTGCTGCTCTGAGCCAAAATGTGAATATAAAAACAGCCTTTGTGTCTTTATCTCTGCTGTCTTTTTTTTCCCCTCTCTTTTTGTGTTACTTATAGGAAAGACAGATCTTACAGAGAGGTGGCTTTGTGATCAGAAGCATGGTAACTGTGGTTTGGTTGGTGGTTGGTTATGAGGAACTCCCATGACAGAAGTGGCTCTGAGGGAGTTTTATATCTTGTCTTCCAAAGTGTATACTCTTCCTCTGCTCGTTGTGAAAGAGCTGGAAGACAAAAAAGCCTGTGCAATTACACCAAATCCTCAGTCGTGGTACATAACTGCAGGAGGCAACTGTAACCACAAACTTTTTAATAAATATTTGTCCTGCAAAAAAGGAGCAGTAATAAAAGCAAGTCACCAGTGGAGACCTCTGGAAAGGTGACCAGGGCATGCCTTTATTGACAATAAATGGGCCTGCAGCTACCATGGAGATAGATTTATATTAACAACCGAGATTGTAAAAGGAATGTTGAAAACCAAACTTCATTAACAGAGTAATGACAAAAATCTTAATGGAAGTGGGAAATACTTTGTATTTACTTCATTTTCTTTACAGAGGAATTTAGTGATCTTCTTTCAGGCAGTTCATAAGACAGGCTGCTAAGAAAAGAATAACAGGGAGTGATTTACATTATCACCAAATTCAATCTTGAAGCCGGTAATTTTGGTGTCAACCTACAATTACAGGCAATCACTTCCACTCGTCTGGTTGTTCTGGTCTGTTACTGTTTACAGTGTGTACTTACCTAATGCACAGCATTGTGTCGAGTTGATTGTACTTTTGTTGTAATTAATCAGCTATGTTACATATTCTTGATGATGTTATGTTGCTTCTGGGGAAAGCTATAGGCAGATGAAAGTGCTTCTAGTTAAAAGAGGAAAGAAATCGTCTTTTTCAGTTTGTGTCCTCCTGTCTGCTTTCTCAGTAGCCTCACAGGGATTGTATGTATCAGCTTGTGACCTGAGAAGGTTAAAAAGCTTTCTTGCTAATATAGGTACGACAGCCACCGAAAACCCCATCAGCACGTTCTGCCTAGTTTGCAAAATTCTGGAAGAATTTTTGAGGAACACTGCCATAGAGCTGGAATCCCCAAGCCACATTTGACAATGATTTCTAGCCAACTCAGGGGCTGGTATGGGCAGCAGAGGCACCTGGACCCACCGCGGCCGGTGGCAGCCGGAGCAGCTGCCAGATTTGCGCCGGTGAGCGGGTGGAAACCTCTGCCCTCCTGATAGGAGAGGGGATCGCAGCGGTTTTTGGAGGAGAGGCAAAGGACTAGGTACATGCCAGATTTCAGGTTGGAGAGAGCACACTGTGGGATCAGTCCTTCTGTTTCGGTGCCTAAGCACCAGATTCTTTTTTTGGGGAATCTTTTAAAATGTTTTTCACCAAAGGTAATTCATTAAGTTTGAGTATTACTGAGCTGTATGATTAAGTTTCTCTCGTTCTTGGCAAAAGTCTGAATCAGTTAAAACTGGGTTTCCAGTTAGCCTTAGAATGTGAAGACATTACTGCATCCCTTGGCTTAAAGAAAGGGGTTTCTCCCTTCCTCCTTTCTGGTCCTCAGAAAACCCAACACCACCACTTACTGAATTGCTGATGGTCCTAATTGCTCGTAGATTTGTTTGTTTGCTTTGCTAGGAACGTCGCGGGTTTTAGTTCAAGAGCAACAGTTTTCTCTTGCATCCTGCCAAGGACCCAGCTAGACATGCGAGCCTGCGGCTGCCTGTGACCAGAGCCCATGGGGAAGCACTCGAGGTCTCACCACCCGCACGAAGCACACGGAGCGATAACACTGACATTTACATAAAAGGAATAATGTCATTAAGGGAACTACGTTGATGATCACACTGAGGCTGAAATGAGACCAAAAAAATCTTAAACACCCCATATTGGCAAGTTGGAAAAGCTCAACCGCTTTCATGTGAATCATTTCAGTGCCTCGTTTTAAAAAATCCTGGCAGCAGTTTCAGTCTTCCTTTAGTTGGAGAAGAAGTGAGAAAATAAAAAGATGCAGGTTTTAGGCTTTTCAGTGTAACAGCTTACAGACAATATTGAAGTTTTTGATAATTACTGAGAGTTCTTCTGTGTGACACTTTTGATCATTATATTTTCATAAGGATTTCTGACTTTCTGAGGAACACAGACCTTTGTGAGTTCTTGCTGTTACAGCTCTGTGTTTTAAAAAAAAATCTAACCTCTTACATAAGTTTTCTGTAAATTCTTCTCATTAGGCAAAATGTTGTGTTTGATTCATTTAACCCATCTACTTGTGTGATACGGCAGTCACTTCATTAAACATCTAGATGAGAATAAACAGAAAGCAAGCTGTCTTGCAAAAACAAGATCTCGTGTAATGTGTTAAACTATATTAATCATTCCAGTTTTCCATATTAAACGATAATTAGTGCTCATAGCATAAAAATTATGGTATACAAAAAATTGAAGAAAATTTTATAGCAGGCACGCACACAGATACACACACTTAATCCTCATACAATGACTAAAACCCAGTTATATATCAGCTGATATTCTCACATAATTTCCTTTCTCTTAAATAAATTCTCATCTTTCTTACCCAAATTTGCAACTCATAAGTTATGCAGTGTAGCACTATGAAAGTAAGACCATACAGCATAAATTTAGGCTGCAGAAATATAATCTTGTAGTCAAAGAACAGCACTCTTTAGGGAGCTATACCTACCTGGAACTTTGGGGAAGGAGAGCATGCAGCCAGTCTACGGGGAGTTTTGCATCATGTCACTGTTGGGAATGATGAGGTCAACACGCTCTAGGTAGCAGCTCCTCAGGAAAGAAAGTGTTTCTGGTTTCTGGCTGTCAGAAATGGAGGTCTGCAGAGTTTTGGTTTTCACAGATCACGTTACTTGATTGATTCACAGTTCCTTGCAGAGAGATGTGGCACTGTCACTAGGAATATATTACTACTCGCAGTCTTGGTGTTCCTTATTTTAGCCCTCAAATCTTATGAGTCTTTGACTGCCTCATGAGGAAGGACTGGCGATGATGTTAGGTCAGGGGAATTCAATCTTTGAGGCAGAAAATAATCTGCAAAACAGGTGAAATAAAGGTACTGCAACTAATCCATCCTGAAGCACCTAAGACGACAGTACTTTGTAATTCGTGTGTGATGCCTTGCCACCCATGTAGCCATCTCTGAACTCCTTCACAGTGTGATGCCCACCACGTTGATGATCCTTAATACCTTTTCTAGTGTTTCAAAGCTGAAAAGACATTCCAGTTCACTCTTTGATCATACATAAGGTTCTTCCTTACTTTGCATTTAAGGCTGTTGTGTATACATATGCAAATGAAGCTATAAGGGTGGTCATGGTGGTCTTGCATTTGGCCAAGGTGCATTCTGCAGTGGCTGTTATGTAGGTGTATATTCTCAGGTATTGATGAGTTGTGAGTTACTCGAAGCGCTTACTGGTTTAGTGAGCGCTTTTGCTTTGATCTTGATCCTGTCACCACTGAAGGGTTGCTCCCATGTTGATGAATAACGTTCTGCAAGTATCTGTGGTTTGATGCAGAGCAGGTACTATGCGGGGAACAGTGAGAGAATCTAGTCCTCTGGGACACAAGCGAGGCGTTACTGAGGAGCTGTGAAGCAGTGAAGATAAAAGGAGCTTAATGTATTACAACTTTAAAAAACCCAAAGCTTATTCTTATTCTTCATCCACGCAGACCCTGTCCGGGCTGTTGCATTACTGCTGCTTAATTCTAGGAAAAAATTCTTCACTCTCATATTTTTCCTGCTTTGTTTTGCCTTTTTTTTGGATGGGGAGGAGGGATTGGAGTTAGGGAGACATAAAGAAAACCTGTTAGGTATATAACTATATTTTTAAAATAGCAAATCCCACAAAGAGAACACTACTTCTTTGCCTTCCTTTCCTGGAAGGTGGTTTTTTTCTATCTTTACCATAGAAGAAACAAACAGTTAGCAACTCTTCCTAGACACAGGGCTGACTTGCACTGGATGCTGCATTTCAGGACTTCATCTAATCAGAGCATGGAATAACAGGAAGCCTGAAAAATCATCTCCCAAAACAGAATCAAATTATCGTTCTTTTCTCCCTTCAATCCCATTCAACTTTTCAGTGCAGTTCCAGTGGATAGACCTTTTTTGGCTGTAAACGAAGGCAGCTGTTGGCTCATGATACCAGATTCTAGCCAAAATTATCAGTTTGGCGGTTTAATGAGCATTGATCTTAAACTTTTAAAAAGGCATAAAGATGTATACTAATTGTAATGCAAAAAATAAAGATATATTCCCTAATTAATGGGAATTGCACTAAAAATCAGAAACCTTAATAGGTTTGGGTGAGTTTCTGTATCTTGGCTTTTGAATGTATGCTTTTACCACAAAATTAGCAGAAATATCAAGGCCCAGCAAGCAGTGTGTCTCGTCATCTAAGGATTTAAAAGTAAAAGGAACAAATGTTGACACAGTAAATGTAGGAAATACAGTGTCACTGAGTATAATATACCAAATGTTTGGTTATTTTGTTATAAGAGTCTATTTTGGCAGGAAGGTGTGCGAGAAGCATGGGTGAGTTTAGCTGAATGAAATTTGCTTTTTGGTAATAAGCTTTATTTTGTCTTTTGAAATTAGATGTAGCCACACTTTAAGTGGAAACTTCCCTTCTTATTTGGCTTACCTGCCCTCCAGTTAAAAAATGAGTTATTTTTTTTGCCATGCAAAGCAAAAAGCCTTTTGCCTGTTGTAAAGCCGAAGCACGTAGACCCCTTGGTTGGGTCCTGAACTTTTTATGTGTGTGTGGTTGTAGATGGTGCACAGTACATTAATGAATAGGAGCCAGGCAGCTTGAGTGGCACATCCATGCCAGATGGAGCTATATACCTTATTGGTCAACAGTGCAGAATTTCAATAAGACAAATGGGGCTAATAAAGCATAAAGCACTTGTAGCTTCACAGTGACTTATTGTGTACGCTTACAGCATCACTATGAATTTTACAGTGTTAAAGATTACCTAAATGTGACCAAAATTGTAGCTAGATGTAAGCATGACACTAGATTAACTGATTAAAGCAGCCTTTGAAAAAATGAACGTAAGCAATCTGTAGATCTATATTGTATAGAACTTGACAAATATAGGAAGATTAGAGTTTATGAAAATAGTCACTCTATGATTTACACTTAACTTACTTTGTAGACTATAAAACTGAACAGTTTTACATGACTGAGTATTTAAAAGAAAGATTAGAGAGACACGCATGGAGTGCAGGTGTATGACCATACAGTGCTCAAATGCATTTCAGCTGGGATATTTCCCACCCCAGTAAACTGAAGTATGCAACTAATTTTTTTTTTCCCTATTACTTGCCAGTTCTCCTCAATCTGTCTCTCTTGTCTGTCATTGCAAAGAGAACATATGTTCTCTGGTAGGTTCTTTGTCACTTACCTAGTGTGATATAAGGAAAAAAATTATAAAGCCCTGCCCAGCAAATTACCAGTACTTGTTCCTGCAAATGTGGTTTGTCAGCCCCAAACGGCTGCTCCCTCAGCTCATGTGATATATCCCCTGTCTGTGCAAGTCCAGTGCGGTGGGGCTAAGATCCTGGATTAGGATTCCAGCATGCTGCTGAAACGTGAATCATTTGTAAGAATAGCGTGTGTTTCTGGCAGGAGGCAAGGAGAAATTTCAAACCCTGTAAGCTGTTTCAGAGAAAGAAGAGAGTAACCTCCACTGCTGTGTTAGCCAGAGTTCATCAGGTTGATAAGAAAAACATTTTTCCTTTATTCCAAGACAATATATGAAATATTACTGAAGGTGTAATGGCAGCAATTTAATTATACAGCCTCTTTATTACCAGATCGTGAGATAATTTGCACAGCTTTCTAAGATATTTTGCGTATGCAAAAAATTCTATGACTTATGATAGCTATTTATTTAAGTCCTTCGTTGGAATGCTTTCCATTGATATTAATTAATTTCTTTATGTTCCTGTGGCTAGAAATGTTACTAAAGAAGTGTGAAGTTTTTATTATTATTCTATGAGTAAAGGATGGTCTTCTAGATGTCACATTATAAAAAGTTATTCCTTGCCTAAAGGACTTAATCAAAAAGATCAGCCGGTGAAGAATTCTCTTCAGATCAAAATCTGCAGCTCGCTTCCGTTTGTTATCTCTGAGGGTCAGTTCAAAATATTTTTAATGTTTTGACACAGTTTTTTTTCTTTGTCTGTTCCTCATTACAATAGGACTGGAATTGACCTGACAATTAAGTGAATACCTAAGGACTTATGCGTAATTATATGCTAGTTCTCAGTCGTAGTAACTTGCGACCTTACATTTTACAAAAGACAAACAGTTGTCCTTTTTCATATGCCAAGTTTAAGACGATAACTCAAGAGAATTGTTCACTCCTATTTTTCCCCTCATTCATATAAAACCTGCTAATAAATTTAAAAAACACATCACTCAGTTTGCCAATGTAGAAAATCCTATAATCTGTCTTTATTGTCATGTACCCATCATTATCATTCTTTATTTATATGTAGGATAAAATAGCTGAGCTTACATTAAGATGACTGGCAACAGAAGCTACACTTCTAGAGACAAATAGAGAGGATGGGAAGAGAAAGGAGTAAATAATGAATTTCCTTTTCATTCTTCAGTTTATATTTTATTATAAAATCTATTTTTTCTGCATTTTATTAAACAGCTGTTACAAATTACTATAAGAACATGCTTATACTAGTATTTAATTTTAAAAAAGAAATAACTTTCCTGGATTATCCTTGAATTATTACATTTTAGCAACTCGGCACCTTCTTGTCTCCTACAAGTTAAGCTCATTGATTCTTCTTTTTTTCTACCTTACAAACAGAATGAGACAATTCAATACTTATGTGAAATAACTGAAAGAAATGGGAATATACTGCTTAATAGCATTACCTGGCAATTTCTTCTTTGGGATTACTCCCAAACACATGGCCATGCTCTTTGGTAGCGTCTTACCAACATACAGGAGTGTCCTTGTTGAAATTTGTCATGATAGTGGTCCACTTGGGTTGTAGTAATGCAGAAATCTTGTTTAGTTCTATGCTTGTTTTCATTGTTCCTGCCTTTTCCATGGCTATATACCCATGTTCTCGCTTGTGGTCCTTCAGTAGCAAAAGACAGTTGAGTTTTCTTTGAGGGTTTGTTTGTTTGTTTGTTTTGGTTTTTCTTTTTTAATGTATTCTCATCCATCTAATATTTGTTGTTGAGCCTTAATTAAGGATTTTAAAGTGCTTTGAAGCCATAAGAAATAGTGTCTTCTCTGCTGCAAAGTATCATATATATTATGACAGCAGGATTCTTCCAACTTCTCTGAAGTAGCTATAGCGAGGTCACGGGATGCTTATTTTGATTTTTGGTCATAGTCATCACTTGCTGAAATCTGAGCCTTCCTCTTTTACTACTCTGGGTTGCCTTTCTAACTTGCCAGCATCATATACATTAACCCTTACTAAATCCCTTCAGGGCTTGAGACCATCTCTTGCCAATCACAAGGACTACCCTTGTTCTCGGGTTTGCAACTATAGCATTCAGGATCATCAGATAAGCTGTTATTTTGATTTTTTTTTTTTTTTTTGCATAATTTTAATGATGAAATGTTAATGGGTCACAGTTAATTAATTCTTTCCATCATGACAAATGATTGCCTCCAGCAGAGCTCCTCTTATGAATATAGAAAGCAGAGGGTCCTCTCTGATATTATTTGGACAAGTTACTTGACCTGTCAGTCTTGTTTAATTATTACAGCTGCCATTAAGAAGCAAATGTTAAATGTCAGAAGATAAGAGCCCCCTAAAATGCCATGCGAAGCAAGTGCTTTTTGCATGCAAAACCTTTCCTCTGTGGGAAAGCTGTATTGATATATGCTATTTGAAAATTCATCTTGCAGATCACATCAAACAATTATAAGGATTTGAACCCTTTCCCTCCACCATAACTTTTCTCAAATCAAATCTAAGCCCAGTGTTGCAGTCTGATGGGTGTCAATGGCAACAGGGTGACTTGTATATGCAGCTGATTGCTTTTGAGAGTATGTGCTTAATATAATGAGCATGCTTCATGGTTTAATTAAAGGGAGTGTATAAGGGAGTACAGCCTCCTTTCCTTTGCTAAAGTAGGGAGAGATCTTCCCTACTTTGTTCTGAATCTGTGCAAGCCTTCTTTCTCTTCCTTTTTTCCCCCTCCTCTCTCTGTTAGTGCCTCCTCAGATACAGTCCATGTCTACTGGCAGGATTGGGTGTCCTGGATCTGAACAGTTTCTGTTGTGGTATCTCATTAACTGGCTGACGCTGCCATGGTGAAATTGGTGTGGAGGATGTGAGAAGCAGCAGTCTTAAGATATTCGGGAGCCATCACCGACTTTTTGCTGGGACCCTGAGCTGGTGCACAGACAGGGGCACACAGCCAAATCTCAGGTAGTTCAAGGGCAGATGGAAGAAAATCAGGTGAATGGACTGAAGCAACGTGTGGCCATGAAATGAAAATCTCAGGAAGGCTGACCTTGTATCTGTGTCTAGCAGCACGGTACTAGCATGCACTTTAGTTAATTGCTTTTAGAGCATTTTATTGTGCTGCTTACCAACATAATGCCATTACTGTGTCAGTGAAACTTCTACGCAAGCAGGACTTAAGGTTACATATCTGCTCACAAAGCCCCACCAAATTAAAAAAATATTAGTAATCGGTTTATTGTCTAGGAGATTTCCCTGAGGAAGGGTAGGCTGCTGCTTCTACGCTGTTTCTCTTCTCTAACACCATAAACAGATTGTATGTGAATGTACCTTATACTTATGAATAATAGATTTGTGTCAACACAGATAATACATGTATATATCTCCTTCATTTACAAGCGCTCAATAGAGCATGGAGCTCATTTGGGAAAGCATAATACCCTTGAATTGGGGCAAACAAGCAGTACGCGCTAGGATGGCTGCCCTAATTATGGAGCAGCCCTTTGCTTCTCTTCATGGACCATGTTTATATCTTTATCTTACGCTAAAATCCTGAACCTCCGAGGTACCAGCCAAGCCACGTCAGCAGATGTTTCCATCAAATACCATTGCGATATTAGTGGCCCAATAGCCTTGAAAGCCCCAGGAAGAGTGATGCAGTTTTCTGGCAGTGGGAGGTCATTTCTTCATGCTTTACAGCTCTTTACAGTCTACAGGCAACAGAGCAAAAGCAATGGCCATGCTTCTTGTGGGGTGTGATTTTTGGCCTATTCTTTTGATGGTACAGTGGAATATATCAAGTTTTAACATTTCATAATACTGCTTTATCAACGCTACTACACTACGCTGTCCATACTTTGAATATTTTTACTCTCTGCTAAATATAGTGTTCTAATATATAATATATATATAAACATACTACGAGGAGTATTAAAGCAACATAAAAAATATAAACACCTGGGAGCAACTCTGAACATTTCTGCACCTGTAACTCTAGCTCATATACTCATTTAAAACTATTAGTTAACATCTTTTTTAATCCAAACAAACATATATGACTTATTTGTACACAGCCATGACATGACTTTGATGTGTTTTTCCTTCAAGAACCAGGCCAGTTTTGTAATTCTAGCCAGATCACTTAGTATGAATTGTGATAATACCATTGCCTTTGATAGCTTTGTGCTATTCGCTGTAGATGAGGACTTAATCCCTGGAATCTTCCACCAATAACTTCAAGTGGTGTGGTTTTCTTGTTTGTTTGTTTGTTTGTTTGTTTTTAAGGAGAAGTCATATGCAGTTGCTTGCTGTACAGTAAGCATTTCAGTATCTCCGGGCAGTTTTATTATCCCGCTGTGTTTTCAGTACAGAGCCATGACCCTGTACTGGGACAGAAGCCAAAGGATGAGCAGCATGAGATATTATAATTTGGTTTTATTTGAGACCTCTTTAACAATATAGTAATATATGATAGCCATGCTTTCCTTTGGGAAAATGTATAGGAAAAAAAATTTATCTTGAATGTATTTACAAAAATATGGTTTTGGACTAAATAATTTATTTCTTAAGTGATATGTTTGTAGGCAATATAGCTAATTAATCTAAATATCCTTGGGTTTGTGGCATTTAGGTATAAATGAAGTTATATATCCCCTAGCGGGGATGGTGTATGTTGAGTGCTTTGTTTAGAAAAATGTTCGAGTCAGCACTGTGCTCTGACACGTTGTCTCAGTGTCCCCACAATATTCAGATACCAAGAACCTATTTTGTTGAATCTAATTGATTTACACATTGCTCTCTGAAATCATTTAATATCTCATGTTCAGAAAGATGGCAACTTTTACACATCATTTCATTTAAGATATAGGATGAGCCACAATGCTGGGAAGCACTGCATTTTCATGAATAATAGCTAGAATACCTGAAACTTTGTATTTTTTTTAAACAGCATTTTTTTTTTTACAAGTTTAATTGGAGCAATCTAACACTTGCGCATACCATGAAAATTATGTTTCGTGGCATTCAGCTTTCAAGAGGCAGCTTGTAATTAATTCTAAAACAGGACTCCATCCCGCTGATGGGTTCCAAACAGTTGTCTGCTATACCTGCAGATTATTCCAGGTTTTCTGTGCTGTAAATAAAACCTAAAGTGAAGCCTGAAACTAGTCATCTAACTTCAGCACGCGCTGAATTCTCGGTGCTGTACTGTTTCTACATAAACCTACACATTCCAGGTCTGTTCTCAATTGCGTTTCAAATTGAATTTCAGATTGTTGCTCCCTTCCAAAAGGGAGCATCAACAGGTCTTGGTTTCTTTCTTTAAACAGAAGTTTTAGGCAATTGTTAAGAAATGGCTTTAGCTATACATGTCTTATTTGAATAGCCAGCTGTATTAACACGTGATTTCTGAATTTGTAAATGTGACATATTTTAGCTGATGTGATTTTTGTAATGCTGTTGGTCCTTCAGAAAGCTCTTTCTATAATATTTAAGGTAAATAGCCTTCAAAAGCCCAATAGATAATTTTGTTAGCTATTGCATTTTTCTAGAAATGCAGTGCTATCATATTTGAATGGCTCTGTTATGAGATTTCTGGCAAATTCTGTTTCTTGGCTGAAATAACCAACTAGATGTAGATTTTGGCCACTAACCTTTTCATGGAAGTGCTCAGATGACCATGTGATTCCAGTTCTGCTGTTATCTTCTGCTATCATCTCAAGTAAAGGAGATTGGTATTTATTTAAAAAAAATGTATCCCATAGCAGTGGTTGCACAATACATTTTTCAGAGTGAGCATTATTAGGCTGTTCTTATACCAAAGTATTCTTATTAAATGTTAACTAAAGTTATTTTTAAACTTCTGAGATCTGTGTTGCTTGTTCCACGGTATGAATCTGTTATCTGTTTTTAGGAAGGTAATGAGAAAGAGACGGTAAAAGTCAGATTTGCTATTCATATCATTATGTCATTATACTGTGAGTATTTCTATCCCTAAAGCTTGCTGTACCGCTGGGAAAATTTCTCATTTACTGGAGATGGGCAGACTGTGGGTGTGGAAAAGTAAAGAAAACCATTTAAAAATTGACACAGCTTGCCAAAAAGGTAGATGGATTAGTCTCAGAAGAGCACAAGTAATAGCAAAACTGAGAAGAGGCCACTGAACAGAAAGTTGATATGCAACCTATCTATTTTTTATTCCTTGTAAGGCCAGATATGCTCTATATGGTGCCTTAGCATTTGTTATGTCAGTGAACCATATGTGTCACAAAAATCTTAATGGAAAACTTGAGTTG
The DNA here is from genome assembly GCF_965183815.1 of Platalea leucorodia. NCBI lineage: Eukaryota > Metazoa > Chordata > Aves > Pelecaniformes > Threskiornithidae > Platalea > Platalea leucorodia. The sequence goes on along the minus strand of NC_138830.1, from coordinate 3,681,149 downwards.
CCTTAGAGCACTTGAGAACTGTCTTCCGTACGTCCTCCTATCTTACTGGGGTGCCCAAATAAGCAAAGATTTCATATAGAAATATTTTAAATTTCTGAACTAAGGATACTTAAACAACACTGCCAAGGCCCCGAGATGTATATAGATATCTATGACTGGGTACCCGATCTTATGCTGATGCTGTGTAGCGTCCTGCTACCTTGCCTCCACAGAAACCAAATCACAATTACAAGCAGTAAAGAGCAAAATTGGCTAGTTTTATTGTAAATCTCGCTTGTTGCAGTAGTGCTTACAAACCAGCCGAGACCCTTCATACTAGAAACATTGCAAACTCAAAGCAGCAGGCAGTTCCTGAGCCGAAGTTTACCATTAAAGTGGATAATAGATCCACGTGTGGTGACTATTTTCCTTCTGCTGAGTTTTGAACATGAGTTTGTGGGGCTCCTCCTCAGCTGCCGTGTTCTGTTATTACTGCAATGATGTTAATGAAATGATGGCAATTTTTATCGGTGACAATATGCCCCCATATGTACTGGAACTTTCTTTTCTTTAGTAAAAGTACAGCTGAAAGAAAACTTCAGCTGCAGTAGAACAACATATCCACATATTGGAAATGGAGCATATTAATTGGATATGTATGAAATGAAAATTGCCTTACAGAGAAACAGAAATCAAACCCACTATTTCCCAAGTATTAATTTCATTTTTTATTTCCAAGTGTAGTGATAACCAGGGACATCTTTTTTGCATTTAAAAAGCCAGAATCACTCTTTGGAGTTTCCAAGTGAAAACATGCCTATCTTTTAATGTGGGTTGTTAAACTGAGACCTGAATGGCCTATTTATTTGCTGCTTTGTTTGAGTGGAGACTGGATCTAATCTGTATGTACACCGAGGGCTCTCCCTCCCTCAATTTCTCTGAAAAACTGCAATTAAATTTTAGACATAATAGGATTAAAGCATTACATTGCATATGACATGACATTTGTGCGCAGAATTATTGAATTTTATATTCTCACTGATACTTTACTTGAATATAGAGATAAAAAGATGACCTAATTCATCTTGTATACCTCTTTCAGGACCATCCCTCTGTTTTACGCTACTTATGCTTTTTCCAGTTTCATTTTAAGTCTGCCATTTCCTTGGAAGATTATTTCATAGCCTACTAGACCTCACTGTTAGGTGGATTTTTTTTTTTTTTTTACATGCAGTTTTCATGTATCTTTAAAAAACAGAGGGCAGCAATTTTTTAATCTATTTTGACCACATGGAGCACAGTAAAAGTTGTAGTGAGGCACAAAGTTCCACCAAAAAATTAAACATAACTGGAAAATGAATATATTTACTGCATCTGAAAAATTTAGCGAGAATATATTAATTAGCTTTGATTTTAAGGCAAATGAGTACTAACTACTTGGGGAAATAATTGTGTTCGAGAACCATCATTTTTCTGTAGCTTCTCCAGTTTGTCTCCCATACTGTGCTAGAGAAGCAAAAGTACTAGGGGCCACCTTTGTTTAGTATTTAATTACTGATTTTTTTTTTTCATTTTTTAGCTCCATAACTATGTGTACAGAACATCACTGGGGTAGTAAAAATGCCATGGATTTTGGGCTAACGTGCCAGAACTGCTTTTCTTTAACCAGCCAGAATGCATATAAGCTAAGCTAACATGCCAATACTCAATTCTCCTCTGATGAATTAAGAGGACAGAATAAAAATCTGTTGATTAAACGTACTGGCCATAAGATGAGATTGCAGATGCACAGATAAAATTATTTCATGAAGTATTTATGTGGCTTGGTGTTAGAGATGGTTTTTCCCCTTCCAAGTATAAGTGTGCAGCTGATGCCTGCTGTTCCAGGCCTGCACGATCGTTCCCCGGAATATAGCCGAATTGCGAGCTGCTGTATAACAGAGGGTGGCTTCGCACCCAGCCTTAGCGAGGGCTCCAAGCAGTCAATGGCTTGGCACCAGCTTCCTCAACAGATTTGTTTTGCTGTTTCCATTTTGGAAGAGACCGATGTCAAAGGAGTCCGTTTGGCCCATGACTCAGGAAGAAGGGAAGTCCAAAAGACATGACTATTTAGGAGCAGCAAAATGAAATCCCACGCCACACCTACACCATGAATTCCGTAATGAACTGGCAGACCTCGCGCTCTTTTTGACACAGGTCACGCAACTTGGAAAATGCCAGGAACACCTCTTTTGGGAACCAGAAGTACATCTCGTGAAAACGGCAGGATTATTCAGTATTTTATGTACTTTAATCATGTTCCAAATACCCATTTTCAAAAAGACACTATCCAAAGCTTTCAGATTTACCTTCCTGACAGAAAATTATGATCCATGCAATATCTGAATGATGAAACTATAGGTAGATTTTTTCCAGTGGTTGACAAATGGAAAAGACCTATTTAAATCAAAGTGATACAAAACTCTGGGTTTAAGTTGAAAATAATATGCAAAAAAAAAATGCTGTTGTAATATTCAGTTCTTAAAGAAAGACTTGTTGTCATTAATTAGAGCAACAAAACGTGATTTTCAAACCCCATATCTTTTATTAGATATGGAATTTAGTTTTGCTTAAGCAGGAATAGGTACTGTGTGTACATACTTCCCTACCTGTATGTAACTTAACATACAGTTACTCAGAATATTAATTTTTACAGTCTTAACACAATTTATATTATTTTAAGGTGATAAAAATAGTGAATAACCTATTGTAATTCAGTAGATTAATTTCTTACTTTAGTTCTGTCATGCCGTGTGTGAATAGAAATTTAGTTTTGATGATAACATACAAAATATAATTTTAATTAGTTGAATAAAACTATCCTAAGAGTGCTGAGATGCATTAAGAATAGGAAAAAAAAGATTTTTCAGAATTGATTTTGGATGACAAATCTATTACTAAAAACGGAAATTTTAATTAATTTTGATTGTAATTAGGTTTTTTTTGGTCATCATTTGACAGACTTTCCAAGATATTCCGATATTTAAAAACGGACATGCATGCATATCACAGTTATCAGAAGGGCCAAATTAGACTAAATCAGTAGGAACTGAATTCCGCAAAGGCTGAACACCTAATGAGTACAGCAGGAACTCTGCCTAACTACTTGGTATTCTGGATTCACTTCTTCCAAATTTTTGAATTAATGGATCACACATTTTTCCTACTAGTTTCTTGTCATAGACTGAAAGAGGAAGCCTGCTGGCTTTTCAGCTCATAGCCATTTTTCCAACACTCAAGGAATTAATCCAAATGAGAAGATATTCTTCAGCTCATTAAGATCTGTGAGGCACTATTGGCTCAGTATATTTTAAAACGAACATTTAAAGGATTTTAATAGATTATCAGACATTTATATTTTAACATTATATTTCAATGCTGCTAATCATAGTATCACATAGAAATTTAAATGTGATAATTTTAAAAACAGAAACTCTCGTAATCTAAATTAAGTAGCCGTGATTCAAAATTGATTTCTACTTCTGCTTAAGGTACAAATACTGGTAAAAGTGAATCAGGAAAGAAAATAAATACCTAAACTCTGCATGTGTCCAGTCCTCCAATCCACATACAGTAGCACTAGAACCACATCTACGTGGTGCATATAACCTTCTGTATAATGCAAGTTCAGTAATATAACTACCTTCTCATTATAGTGATACACATGGTAATGAAGCATTGCATGTTGTAATTCTAACTTCTCTCCAGGGACATCAGGCTCATTTTGAAGTCTCATATCACAACACCTCTCCTGGCTCAAAGCTCTGCAGAGATGAGATGGTTATGCTATTCCCTGGCCTCCCTGTAAACTATCCCAAGAGATCAACTGGCTTTGATGTTGCAGAATTTAGTGGAGAGGCAAGGAGGTGATATTTATACCAATATTATACATGACACCATGTCTGCATTTTATATTTGGGTCACTGATTTATCTTAAGTGGATTTGTACGTTGGCTTACAAAAGTGTTTTCGTATAGCCACAGAGTCTAGGCGGGTGGTGGGAGAACAGGTGAGTTAATCTCCTAGAAGTACAGGTAAGCAATCCCATAATTTGTGTGCTTTACAATGATCCAGCTGAGAAACTCATCCAGGAGCATAAAAGAACCCTGATGAGAAAAAGATAAGCAATATACGTAAGTACAATCTTAGAACAGAGCCTTTAGTGTTAATAGGATATTTTGTAGGAATCTCATTAGACTGTAACTGGAATTTACATACTGAACAATAACGGGCTAAATCTTTCCTTAAGGGGCAAAAATGAAATGTAAACCTGGCTTCTTTCCAGGCTTAAGATATTAATTGAAAATAATTTTCTTCTTCGTCTTAGACAGCAGCCACAGCCTTTCCTTTCTTTTCTCTACTGCCTTGGCTCAGTGTTTCTGGTGCATTGAACCCATAATCCTTTGACCACATTCAAGCTAGTCCTCCGTGATGCAATGTAAAAAATTCTGGCTGGTCTTGGTTTTCAGTCATCCAAAAGATAGTAATCTCCCTTTCTGTCGGAAATTTTTTTGCCAGCCATTCAATCCTCATTGTTTTTCTCTCGCTGGAAACCACTATATGCTATTAAGTCCTGGAGAATGAAGAGCTATGCAACAAAAAGAGAGAAAAAAAGATTTTAAATATAATTATAAAAAGAGTTTGAGTATTTAAGGAACTGAAACTGTAAAACACTCATATACTGCATGTGAGTTTCAGTGAACAGGAAATCAATTTCATAGTTACATTTCCAGGGTTTGCAGTCGTCTCATGTATTACACCCACCGAATGCTCCATTTCTTTCAACTATCAAGGTTACTGAACTTCAGATACACTTCTCCTACTGCATTTACAAATCAATTAAGTCAAAAGAACAAAGCTTTTTTACATGCTAGAGAAGTAATGCTCATTAAATTTTGGATAAGGTGCAAAGACAATTACTTCTAAAAATGGATGAAATTAATTGCACTCTTGGTTTCTTTTGATCTTCTGCAGCTTACATTATGCTTGTTGGTTTTCTTCCCCCTCTCTTGAATGTATCGGTATTCCAGAGACAGTCATCGGTTAGTGATTAAAAAAATATTTTTATGAATAAATTTTAGTGTGCTCTGTCTGCTCTAAACATAATAAGGTTGCATAAAAGAAAGCTATCTGAGATTTTGTCAATCCGTGCTTACTAACCATCATCACTGTTGCATTAAGCACAATATTATGCAGTGGGGTCAGTCTGCATCCTAAGAGTGTAGTTTCTAACTGTGATCCTGTTTTTTTTAACCTGTGATTTTGGGTACCTGGTACTTTGTCCCTGGCTATGCCTGTACTCAACCCCAATTTGCCTTTCGTTGAGATTATTTGGACACAAGCGCACGCTGAGGGTTGGGCTCTGGGCAGCCCCTGTGGCTTGGCAGATGGGAAGGATGGAGATTTTGGTGATATTCCTGCAAAATGGGGTCAGGCAGCAAAGACCACGTGAACAATGTTGCTCTCTTATCTTGTTGTGTAGTACAGTGTGAGATTTGGAAACAGCCGATCCGTGGTTATCCATTTGCTGGCAAGTTGGATGTTAGAAGAGATGGTCTGAGAACACAGCGTGCTTTGACCCCCTCTTAGACCTGTCTCCCGTAAGGCAGTCCCAGCGTAGCTTCTAAATCTTAGTTTCTCTTACTGTCAAGTAAGAGAATACAATAATCTCTTATTTTTCAGGAAAAATAGTGAGGATTAATTAACATTTCTGAATTCATAGTATTCATAGTATGTTAGGTACTAATTAGTATTGTAGATACAATACAGTTGCTTTGGTATGAAGTTTTACAGAAGTGACATCCACAAGTACTGCTTGTTTAAACTTTTTTAGCTCCCAGTTGATGAGTGTTTCTACCGAAATGCTTAATGATCTAGCAATTGCTTTTATGAAAGAGCACTTTTTGTTGTTGTTGTATGCTGTTTTAATACAATATCTTTTGAAAATAAAAAACTCTCACTAATTTTTCCCCACTGTTTAAGTGTGGGGAAGTGGACACTTCTCAGTTTAAGATGTAATTATGAAAAATCAAGATAATATGCTTATAATTATACACAAGAAGTGGAGTAATATCAAAAGACCTACTGCTTAGAAGACAAACATTTTACTGAAAGTGGCTGCACATTGGAGTATTCCTGCAGTGAATCCCACGCTTGCCTGAGCAAGTCACCTGTGGTCAGTAGAAATGTTGGTTGAGTACTGATAAGAAGTTTGTGCTCTTGATTTACCTGCGTGTAGGCAACATGCAGATTTCTGTGGATATATACATTTAGTCAAGAAAACTTGCATGTTATTTCTCTCCTCTGTATGCAGATGATGAGAGCAGCAGGAATAGGAACCTTGGTGGGTGTTGAATGGGGAGGAGGGAGATGCAGGTCGCACTGAGAGCGTTTTCCAGGAAAGAGGGTAGTCCTTAATTCCTCAGCGTTTGTCTAAGGATAACCTGTCCTTCCCATGATGTGACACTGGACTCAATAAACCGCTGGGAGGTATTTTGTGTGTTTAGATTATAACATGCAGTTATTATTAAACTTTTTTTTTTTTTAAATCTATTTCCTTTCCTGTCATGCAAGGTACATAAAGGGGGGGAGAAACAATTTTGGTCCCAGTGAATTTTACATAGAAATAAGAATGTTTCACAATTAGGAGATTTTCTTTATGAAGTGCTAATCCAGACCGCTGATGGGAATGAAATTTTTCACATTCATCTCAGGAGCCCTTAATCTGCCAAACATGCTATAAAGGTTAATTGTTGCAATCCCATGAAAGATATAGAACCATAACAGTCACTTTTTCTGTGGATGGGGAAACATAAGCAGAAGTGACTGTCCCAAGGAGATGCGGTTTAGCAGCAATAGAGTAAAGCAATTGTAAAATCAGAGAACTCTTGGGTCTGAGCCTAAATATTGTGTTTTATATCTGTATTTGTGGTGAGGAGCTATCTATAGGGCAAGAACTGAATTCTTCTAATGCAGCTATTAATCATAAAGCTTCAAGGACCACTGTTCTCTTTTCTCTACCAAATGGTTTCTACGGGCAAGTGTGTTAGATAAGTATGAGGCAAATGCCTGTTGATTAAGGGCTGAGCTTGGAGTTCAAGTCTTCCTCACCATGTTCTTTTGCTGTATGATTGATGAAGCTCAACTATAATTAAATGTAAAGCCATAGATTTGGCAAAGAACAGTATCCATTAACTGGACTGATGTCATTTTATCTCATGTGATTCATTAACAAGTAGCAGTATATGTTTCCTACAGTTTACCTGATGTCCTAGGACATTAAAGGTAATGGTAAAGATCTTGGGACAATAGGTTTGTTTATTTTCTTAATATCAGAGAAGCTGTCAGCTTAGGTTTGCTTAATTTTTGGGTGTTCACAGAAGAGGAGTAATGTTCTTAGAAGGTTTAGTATTCTGTTTATGATTGTTTAACATTCAGCATCAATGATTTTATTGCACAGACGTTGGCATTTTACTCATTATCACTTTGGTTTTCATGCCAGGTTCTTGCAAGAAGTGTGTTTTGTGCCAAGTGCCAAATAACCTTTTGTCATCTTGCTGAATGAGGCACTGCTTTTGTTCTACAGTCAAAAATTACATCCAGATCTTACGAACATTAAAAAATATCCATCTTCTCTTCTCCCTTCCCCTCTGACACGCACACAATTTGGCAGGGACTAACAGTACTTCAGAATCTATACGTTCTGCTCAAAGTGAGAAGAGACATGCCCCTCATTTCTTAAGATCATCTCAGGCCAATTAAAGACCTGTGCAAATTAATAGATTTTTCTGATTTGTCCAACACTTGGCTGTAGGGATGGTGGCCAGGCCGTAGAGCCGTGAGGGCTACGTAAGACAAAATGTGTCAGGTCTTGGGACTTGAGAAGGTCCCAAAACATTTGAAATTTTGCCTATAAATAGCTGTGTGCACTAAAACCACCCATATGGCTACATCTGCCAGATATATGTAGGATGATTGTTCTGAGTCATACTTTCGAAAAGAAAAGCCAGCAGAAAGAACATAACACAAACCTGTAAATCCTTTAATTAATTCAAGAATTATTTATGTTAAATTATCATACATTTGCAGGATTACACATCTGCATTTTTCTTAACACATTCAACTATTTTAAACCTAGCAGCTAATTCCTAATTTGCTTTCATATATTCTTTGAAAAGGCAAAGAAAAGCTTAAGAATTCTTATGTAAACCAGATCATTCCAGTGAAATAATTTTATTACTGCAATCCGTTACACAGCACTTTGGTGATAAAAGAGTATATCTTGGAAAAGCAAATCTTGGAATTTGTAAAGTGTTGTGGGAGGGGGTTGTTTTGTTTTAGCACTGTTTTATTAATTCCCCTTTTCACTTGGTTTTATTCTAAATAAAATGAAGTGGAAAAAACCTGCCTGTGTATAAATCAACGCACTCTTTCTCTCTATTTAATTCAGCCAAAGAAATGACTTAAATACTCTTCTATAGTACTTTACCAGATTCCAAGAAAAAAAAAAAAAAAGGTTTATGATGCAAATACTACCATTTCTTTCTGCAATAAACCTGTCATGGAATTTGAGTTATTCACTTGCCCTTTTAGGAAAAATAAAATAATAATAAAAAAAATTCAGAAGACCTTAACACAGAATGCAGGCCTGATTCATTACAAATTACACATCACTGTTTTTTGGCAGTTTAGCCAGGTTTAGGAAAACCTCTCATCAAATCAGGCTACATCTTAAAAATATGAAGCAAGGGGCTTGGTTTCTGTAAACTGCTTTGCTTAGTGGAAATCAAAGGAGTTACATAAACTGACCCCAGCTGAAGATCTGGCTATCCTAATTTCATTAAACACTGTTGTGTCTTGCTTCCATCTCCCAACTTTGTCAACAGGGAAGTATTTGAAACTTCCTTCAAATTTAACTTCTTGTTCTGCAATTCTTTGGTATATATTTTGCAGTTCTTTCCACAAGGACAGCTTCTCAATAATAATACAACAATCCTAGAGACGGTTTCAGTGATAGCTGTCCATTTTCTTCAATTCTGTCTCTCCAAACAGAGTAATTCTTCCACTATTTCAGCGTGACTGGTGGTCACATCTAGTCATTATCCATAAGCAGGATCATGTACAAGGCACGTTAACCTGTATATAGAAATATTAACTCCGAGATACCAGGTATAATCTACACATATGGAAGCCCTATGCCATTTTATGCAGCAGTAGAGTTCAGTCCTTGCCCAAGACGAGCATCAGAAATTGCTGAGTGGAAGAGACCAAGGACCGAATGATTACCTGAAATAATCTCTCACCTTCCCGCATGACGTGGAAGGAACACTGCAATTCCTCTAGCATGAATTAAGGATCCAACACGTGTTTTAAGCAGATGTGTAGTCCTGTTGAAGCCAAGGCTCTTCCCCCCCCCCCGTTAATCTTTTCTGGAGGGAGTTCTCTTTGCCAGCTCCCTTGCTTAGTCCTGGTCGTCTTTGGTCGCCATCCCCTGAAGGCATGGGCTCTCCCAGCTGTCTCCAACACAGCACGTCTCCCTCCTTCCCCTCTTCCTCCTCCCACTGGCTGGCTCATACACAGCACATCTCCCTCCCTCTTCTCCCCATAGCCCTACACCGGCTCCCTCTAAAATGTCTGGAAGCTCGGCTGGGAAGAATTGTGTTGTGCAGCATTTGAGCAAGAGGGCAGGGAGGACGAGAGAGTGCCGAAAGGCCTGTCAAACCCCAGCCTGCCGCTCGCTGTGCGGAGGTGGCGGAGGGCGCAGGCAGGGAGTATGTGACTTCTTTTATTTTCCCCCTCTTTTTTTTTTTTTTTTTTTTTTTTGTTCTGTTGACATCCCTTTCTGCATAGCAGCATGACTCACGCATGGTCCCTCACCCCACAACTTCACAATTGCTGCCACAGAGACTGTGTGTGGGAATAAGGAATAAAACATGCTGCCTTCTAAGCTGCCTCTGATGAGACAAGCAAGGGCACAGCTAAAAGGCCACCATAGCGTGCAATTCCCCGCACGCAGCCCCAGGAGCAGCTTCTGCACAAGGCAGGAGGTGCCTTGGCGTCCTCCTGCAGTATTTGCCTTCCTGGGGCACTGATAAACTCAAGAAAGGGATTTAAATACACTTAATCTTTGCGATCGTGCAGATAGTCATGCGTAAAAGCCTTTTGTCAAGAGGAAAATAGGTTTTCTGCTTGGTAACTGGATGAAGACCTTTTCTTGGATGACTGCAACAATACAGTAAAAAGGGATAGGAAGCCAACAGGTGTTAGCAGCACACAGGGGTGCAAACAGTCCTCATTTAGTACAGTCTAAAAATTATTTCTCCTGCGGAACAGGCAAAACCTGTTATCCCATTGTCAAGAAGGGCGCCTGCCCACACCTTCCTGCGAGGCAGGAGCGTGTGGGCCAGTGGTTGGTGTCGGGAGGGTGTCCAGATGTGTCTCCATCCAGGCAGAAAGGGCAGGTCTGGGTTGCAGCTGGTAATGCAGGAACAGTGGAAACTCAACCTGAATTCCTTCCCTCCAGGACCACTGTGATCCCCAGCGTCCTCTTCTCACCTCTGCACCCTGGTTGTAACTAATTGGATCTGCTTGTCAAGATGATGCAGCTCTAATTACCCCGTATCTAAATTGCCCTGGAGGGTGACTTGGCAGAAGAGCTCTTCACCCCTGTGAAGTATATCTGATCTGTAACCTTTCTTTTAGTCACTCCTGGTCTAGTGTTGATTTTTCTTTGCCTTCTGTTATATTGGTTTCTAACACCTTGAACTCTGCAGTGCCATTGCATGTTTAATAACCAAATTTTAGAACTTGCTGACACATTAGAGCTTATTGTCTGTTAGTTTATAACACTGATAAGTTCCTCCTAGATGTGGAGCTTTGTCAAATGTTTTCTGACACTCTAAATAACTAACATCTTTGACATTTACTGCACCCCTTTGCCAGGCTAGGCAGTAATAGGTTCGATGAAATCTGAGTTACTGAGGCATGACCTGAAACAATATTAGCTGTCCTTGATTATGCTCTGAATTTTCATGTTCCCCTCCTCCCCAGCCCCAGTGTGATCCTTTTAATGGTTGTCTAAGACTTGCTCGACAACTAATGGGAAATGAACTGACTGGTAATTTCTTGCTGTATGTCTGCTTGGCCCCATGCCAGTCTCTTGAAATGATGGTACTAAATATAAATTTTCATTACACCTTCTTCAATTTCTATGCTTACTTCATGTAGTACTTTTAGATGAGCGTTGTTCGGCTCTGGTCTCTTATCGGTTTTAAGAACAACAATCCAGTTAATTGACAGTTTGGGTATTATCACCTTTTCTTTTAATTCCTCACTGTCATTTCTGTGTGATGAGTCTTAGGCAAACGTCTGCCCTCTTCAGTTTTAAAGATAGATACAGGAATAATTGCTGTATAGCCTTCCTGTTCCTTTGTACTCCATCACCTTTTTCTCCTGTCAGTTGCTTGGTGTATAATTATGCTTAAAATATCTTTTGGTATTAGTTGAGATGCTTTGCACTATTTGATGCTCATTTTTCAATTTGGCTTTCTCAAGTATTTTTGATTGCCTCAGGCTCTTGTTATAATTTACATAATCCTCTTGTATTCTAGATTCCTTCTACCTTTTAACGCTGTCATTTTATCCTTGATACTGTTTTCCTCATCGTTTCCCTTCTGCACACCAGCTCCTGTTCTCATTTGTGACACATCCTGCAGATGTTTTATTGGAACAAGCGTAGCTAGTAATATCCTTCCTTTACTACACTTGGTTTTCTGGACTCTATTTAATTCACATCAATATTCTTAAACTCACTTCTCCAAAATCTACCTTTTGTGAAGTCCACTGTTTTTGCAGTTTTTTCCTTAACACAACCTAATGAATATTTTGGGTATGCATACATGTCTTGCTTTCTAAATCCACAAGAGCCTTTAAGGAAATGCTATCTCTTCTCAACAGTTCATTTTTATTCAAGAAAACAAAGTAAAGTGGGTTGCACATTAAGCTCTCCTGCTGTCTTAAATCATTGAATAATATTTGCTGCGTGTGAACTACAGCTGAAATTGCGATAGTCACCTACGGCAATACTGGATGATTTTAAAGCCTGTAAACTATAAATAAAAAGCATGGTGTAACAGTAAATAGATTTATTCTTTATTAAAATCAGAGTTCGCTCATAGTAGGACAATTTCATACAGCTGTTGGGATCAGATTAGCCACCGTCTTTCATCTAATGTAGAAGTGTTTTGTTAGTGCAAAGTGAGTGTGCAAACTTCCCAGTCTGATGTGAGAGCAGCCGACACTCATTTAGCGACGTACAGAACGGTGGTGAATCTGCTCCTAACTCTCAGAATCAGACCAAGTTTAGTTGTAAAGCAGATAACTTAAAATAAATTCTAGCAAGCAAAAAGCACAACTCGTGACAACACTGGCATTTCTTTCACACATTTCAAATCTCCTTTTTGCTGTTGAGGTTCTGGAGGATCTTAATTTTTTTACAGCCAGTGTTATGTGTTTCAGCAGAGAGAGATAAAATTTACACTGATGTCACTAATGATCTGGGCTTTTCTATGGTCTGCTGCACTTTCACCACGTGTCACTGAATGTGTTCAGAGAAGATTTGTACCTGAAATCTCTTAAGAGATTACCTTAGTTTTATTGTTTACTCTTGTAAAATATCACGCGCAGAATCCAAGGAAGACTAATTTTAAGCAACTTTGTGAAATATAATGAACATTTGAATACAAGACCTCTCAGAATTTGAAGTTACCGTTAAATTAACAGCTTTGATGTCTTTCCAGAGGAACGTTAACAGCTCTAATACTTGAGACAGTCTTACTACTTTGCTGAGGGACAGTTTGCGTCACTGCAGTTTGATAGTTGCTAGTGCTATTACTTTCTTCAGATATGCTATTTTGAGGGTTTTTTCCGCATGAAAATGAATATTTCGGTATGAGACAAAACAAAAGAAAGAATAACTCTAAAGAGACTATACTAAGCTTGATGTTTTTTTGCAGAGACAAAGGCAAAAGGGGAAGCAGGTACTTCAGTCGTTCATTGTTTGGTAGAGCTGTTTGTAGTAGCAACTTCCGAAATAATGAGGTGTCACTATGCTTCTGTTGGTATGAGAGAAGGGCAAGCTTTGTGTTCTTTCTGTAAAGAGAAATCAAACTTTCTCTGCCTTCCTGTACTCTGTGTTTTTTTTCCTGCTCTCTTCAAAAAATCCTCTGCTGCCAAATAATTGTTGTAAGTTATTGCCTGGGGATTTTTGTTATTTTTATGCCACTCACCTATTTCTGTGGACTAGAAAGCATATTCAGTATTCATCACCTGTCTACCTGCTCCTTCTTGTAATACCATCTCAGCTTTAAACCATCTACGAGTCGTATGGTTTTGCTCATTAATGGCTTAGGTAGCCAATGATTTAATTCCTTTCCCCTCCGTAGATCAAGGATTCCATCAATGAGCTGTGAATTAACCCGCTATGTGCTTTACTTAATTTGGAAACACACATCTTTTTAATGGGAACGTAAGGCTCAGCTTTGCATATTAAGATCAGTGTTATAGCATTCCTTGAAGCATTAAAAAGTGGGCTTTCTCATAATTTCTTTTTTGCTTTGCCAGTTTTGGACATGTACTTCTAGGGAGCAGTTTTAATGTATACACCAGTGGTTGATAACACCATATCTTGAACAGGAAGACGTATTTTTCTGTGCCACCAACATGGACTAATACGCTATTTTAGAGTAATTGGGTATGATACATTGCATGTGTCCTTATGTCTACAATATCTAGGTATTTTTTACATCCTCCTAAGCTATTAGACTCAGTATTTTACAATGAAAAAGTGTTCCACAATTTAATTACACGTTTTGTACAAAATATTTCCATTTAACAGTTCCAAACTGTCTCTTCCCTTTGAGTATAACCATTTTGGCTCAGCTCCCATCCCTAACAATGGGAGTGTCACATATAATCCCTAAGTGTTTGAAAATGCTTTTCTTTAGTCTCCATTTATAAAATGTGTCTTCCACCCTTTATTATCCACTCACCATTTTAATTTCTGGAATGGCCTCTACCATTGTTTTCACAGTGAGAACAACGTAACCGACAGTGGCTGTGTTTTTACTACGAAGTGTCCTTGCACTCCCACTGTGGCTTACAAATCCCAGCATCCTTGCTCGAAGGCTAATTCTATTTTTGTCTTCTCTAGATTAGTTCGTTAGGCCAGGTTAGGAACCCTTATTCCTGATAACTGTTCATAAGCATTGCTGCAGAAGACTGACTTGAAAGCAATTCTTCATACTGGTGAGGGGGAAATTGCGTAGCTAACAGTAAAGGTGTCACTAAATATGAAGGTACAACTGACTTCCATCTCATGAGTTTTGGAGATGATAGAAGGAAGGGTCAGCCTTTTATTAGCCCACTCCAATACCTCTCCATTAGGAGAGTTCTGGGTGTAAAAAGGAAAAAAGGTCATCTTCCCATGCAGAGAGGAAAGGAAAATATCCTAGACAATTTGTATTATTTATCCTTATGCATTCCATCCCCAGTTCAGCAAGAATTCAGCCCAGACAGATAGAGAAAACCTTCAGGATTTCTGTTAAACACGATCAACCTGTTCTGACTGTAGGGCATAGAGCCGGGAGGATGTCCTTTAGCATCCAGAGTATACTGCATTTCCTTCATCTTCTTGGCTTAGTGCTCTGAAAGAGAACTGCCTTGGCAAATCAGAATACTAAGGCAATACTATGCTGTTGCTAGGCAATAACTAGACAGTTTTTGTGCAATTTTCTACCTTCTGATGGGTGATGTAACTGGTCTAGATTTGTTATCTCACTGAAGTCCTTATCTGGACAATACGTGGCAAGAGACAAGGCTGGTGAGATAACAGGAGTGGTACAATTAGTATGAATTAACCTAATACATCAAGAATACATGCCTTAAGTTGTTTGTTTGACAAATCCTAGCTGCTTGCTCTGAATTAAAATGTAAACAATTTAAAGTATCACACCACTTCTGAGATGAAGCAATCACTCAATTTCAGGTGCTAAAAAAGAAAATAATAAGATGGGAGGAAGGAAAATAATAAAGCAGGGAGGAGTGAGATAAAGATGCGACAGCATTTAAAGAATTGTGTTTTTTTCCAATATAAGTACCTAATTGTTTCCAAGTATTAAGAATATAAGGTACCCTATAATTTAGTAATGTCCAGTGTTGGGCTCCATCACTCTGACCTCATCCTTAGCACATATACAGCCCAGAATGTGCTATTTGCCCTCTGCAAAATAGTAGTATTCTAGTTATTACATTTGCTGGTGCAGTACTACAAAGTCTAAAGTACAACTTAACTTAGCAAATACTGAGTAAAATCAAAGTGATTCCAAAGATTACAGACTTACCATAGCCAGTGGCAGGTATAATGTGCATGCAGCTTGGCTTAAATATTTATTTGTTGTCATTATTTGATCCGAAGGACTAATTTCAACTTTGCCATCAGATAACCAGAGGGGGGGGGGGTTTCTTCCAGAACACTAACATCAGAAGGGCTTCATAAATAGAGTCTGGCATGCAATTAAACCGCTTGGAGATACTAGGTAAACTTTCCACTCTGATGCCGAGTCTACTCTTTCTGACATCCGAGCGTGCCTTTTGCGAGTCTCAGTTTTTAGTAGGTCAAGAGATCTAAGCCTTAAATGAAGCAGGCTGTACCAGACACAGATTTTCATCACCAGTGGGATCACGACCTTGCAGTGTATATTGAATTTAAGTTTAATACTGTAATGGATTGGACTTGTAATAAAAATTGCTAGATGTTTTGTGGATGAGTAATAAAGAGTAGATCAGAGAACAGGACTTCAAGAATCCACAGTGCCAAAGAATTTCAAACAGTACCGAATTTGTACTATCTTTTGGCATTGTTTTTGTGGTTTGGAAAGCTTATAATAAAATTCAGGCCTTGTCCATTATTTAATTACTTTGCTACATTTTTTGGCACTTTGTTAGTAGCTTAATAGGTAGTTTGCATAAAATGCTACCACTGTTAAATATCTGTTTGTGCAGCTAGGAACACAGTGGTGTTCCTTCTGTCCTAATGTATCACTTAAATGGAGATAAAATAGTGATTACACTTACTCTTTAGGACCATAGACTTGGATTTACTTTCAGCTCTTGCTACATATGTAACCATTTTGGCAGACTCATTTAAGTTTTCAGAAGATACCAGTACTTGCTGCTACGGTTACTCTGACTTTAAGCGGAGTTTTATTTTACAGTCTTGTCATTAGCCTGCTCATCTTTCACCAGCAGTAAATAGAAGCGATCCTGTTGTCCTAGCTGGCAAAAAAAAAAAAAAAAAGAAAAAAAAATTAAAAAAAAAAGAGTAAAATGTTTGGAGCCTAGAGAAGAGCATTAACTGTTGCATGGCATTTTTCTGTGATTACTGATGTGGAGGTTCCCTACCCTTTAAAAGTACGAAGGTCAGGCAGCCAGACTCATTGCATGTAAGCATTTCTGGAGATGCATCTGTTGCTTTCACCTTCCCTAGAGAAGCAAAAAAGCCGCCTGAGACTGCCAGGGGTGGCTTAACTGCAGGGACAGCATCCCTGCTGCTAAATTTCCTTCCAAAAGAGAGATGGCATGGTGCAACTTTGGAGTAGCATGCCATGTGTTGCAAGGGCTCGGTGACACCGGTCCTTTTCTGGGAAACACAGTGGATTTATTTTCCTACACTATTTAATGCTTGCAGCCAAATTGTCAGTTGCCAAGTCTCCTTTACGTGGGATTCCCAGGAAAGCCATGGTGAGATTGATGATTTAAATGGGCTTTCAGGGGTTGGTAAAATTAAGGATCCCAATTATTGAATTTGATCTGGATTACTAGTGACAACGAGGCCTTCAAAATGGCACAGGAGAAACAAAAGAAAACAATTATGTGGAAATAAAGGTTCTGCAGACATCAAAGTTCACATGGTCATAGGAGGTTTCCTATCATGCTGATTAAATCCTGCTAAAAACCAGTAAGTTGTCCTAAAATAGATGCAGCTTCCTTGTACTGTATGGAAAATTACTTCTCTTGTTGTTATTTCTATTATTAGTATTATTATTTTGCTATGTTCTGCACCATATTTTATGTCAGTAGTCACACTAATTGAAAATCTGAAGTAAGTTGTTATTATTAATTTTTACAGTAATATATTGCATCATAAGTATACATAATTCTTGAATAGTATTAACAAGCCTAAGAAAGTTAGTAAGTAGCTTAGACTTGGTATGAAATCACAAAGGAGAAGGACACATTGAGATCAGCAAGGAAGAGGGGAAAA
Organism: Platalea leucorodia; assembly: GCF_965183815.1. Lineage (NCBI taxonomy): Eukaryota > Metazoa > Chordata > Aves > Pelecaniformes > Threskiornithidae > Platalea > Platalea leucorodia. The sequence continues at coordinate 3,663,811 of NC_138830.1, read as the reverse complement.
GCCTGAAGTTTTCAGTGTAAGCTTGAGTAACCATGACCTTTAAAAAGTTTTCAGGAATTTGTCTGCACTCAGAGCAGACATCCTGTGAGTCTATCATTCAGTTCTTTATTTCAGTTCTCCTTTCTCACCCTCTGTCCACGTACCTTTTCAGCTCTTGAAAAATGCCAGTATAAATGTGCTGTGAATTATGTGTGCCACATAAATGTTCCTTTTCTTTTTATCCTTCATTAGGACATTGTGATTTATAATGACCAGCTATTCTGTATTATGTCAGTTATACCAGAATGGTGGCATTACTCTTTGAATTGAAGCATAGGACAGGTACTGGCAACACAAAGTACATGGTGCTTGGCAAATATTGCTGAAGAATAGCTATGTCCTCCTTTGGGAAGTGTCAGCAAGACTGAAGTGAGAACTTAAGAAGCTCTCCTTTCAGTTTTATACTATTCCAGTCAAAAACAGGTTGTAGACTTTTCGTGATAAAATTGTAGCCTATATTAGGAAAAGGTTTGGAAGAGGCACAAGAGAATTTATTCCGGCAACTTTTAGGGAGACATCCCATGGTAAATGCCAAAGCACTCCTGGAAAGGCAGGCTCTGCTGGTCTTCATGCTCTGGAGGGAAGAAGCAGAGACCTATCTAAGCCCCTCTGTTCCTCTTCTGAAAAGACCTGTGTTACTAGCGGTGCAAGACATTTATACTTCTCCAGAGTAAAGCAATGATGGGTTTGCACGTGTAGTACATTAAACAGAAGTTTTCTTGCATTTTGGATGGAAAGGGAAAGGTTGCTGCAAGCCAGTTATCCTGGTGGAGTTTCAGAGCAGCTGCTTGCTACACCAGAAACACAGTCTGAGAGGTGAGGACCTCTGCAATCTGGAAGCAGCACTGCACAGCTCCCCACTGAAACCAAAGACGAGGAACAGAATTCTGCTTTCAGGAATCTAATCTTGCTTTTCAACAGCTAACTCTGTAGCTGTCATGTTTTGATGATAACGAATTTAGATGGCAATCGGTAACTTGATCAAAAAGGGACAAAAATGTTGAGAGGAGCCAGCTCTGATGAATCCTGTGTGAAAGATGAGAAAGGTCTTAGGCCATTAGTGATGACTGATGCTATAGGAGAAGCATATAAATGATGTACTGAAGTAATACATTAAAGCACTATATGAAGCCCCTCTAGACCTGAGAAATACATCACCAATCAAATTTCTTTTGAAGGTCTTCTCTTTACCCAGCAAGGAGGACTTGATGGGAATCCCTGTCAAGTCTCCACTTGATATACAGTGCTTAAATGTTGCTGGATGTTTTAATTTGCAAACATTATCGGACTGGGAGTGGTAATGTTTCGGCTGTTAGTGGAAAGGAAAGCTTGTTATTGATATTAGGCTCTTTTTAGTTGGGAGCATAGGTTGTTTTGATTTGGTTTACTTTAGAAGAATAGTTCGGAGATATTTAGAGAAGCACAACACAAGGTCATGATCAATTCCAACACAATTATTTCATGATTTAAGACAGCAGGAGAGCCTAATGTGCAACCCGTTTTACTTTGTTTTCTTCAATGAAAATGAACTGTTGAGAAGCACAGGCTGAGGTTTCTGATGGCTCCTGTAAATCATCTCAGCTGTCAATGGCACACGGCAGCTTTCAAAGGAGAATATCAGTCGGCTTTTGCACTTGTTTAACTATTAAAATAAAGTCCTGTGGGGGCTGAGTGGAACCTGTCCTGAAGCGTTTATATGCCCTCACATGGTGATATCATCATCTGTACTGCCTTGTTAGGTGGATTTAGAATTAGAAGAAAGGGAATATTTATTCTATTTTGATTTGACTTGTCAGGGACAGGTGGATTTCCTTTGCCCAGCCACTTGATGCAGGCAGCGGGGTGTCTTCCCTTGCCAAATGCACGTGACCTTGATGCTTGGGAAATGTTGCGGAAGGGTAACTATGCCCAACTTCTGAAGTCAGTATTGAATTCGGATACTGTGCAATATTTGTCAGATTCCTGTCATAAGGTGTAACAGTCATTTTGTGTCTGTCTGCCTGTTCACATCAGACGTTCTCCTCTTCTTGATTCATTCTGTGTTTTTAGCAGTTAGCTTAGATCAATCCTAGCATCGCAGTGATGGGAGCAGGCATTCATTGCCCTTCCTCACTGAGTTGGATTTATCTGTTTTCTTGTGGGCTAGTGTGTTCCATTCAATATTTTGGATATCCTGAATACCTATGTATTAACATATAGCGTCCAAAGATTGTAAATGCTTTGGTTCTTCTGGTATATTTGAACTAAATGTATTATTTAGCTGATAAGTTTCACTTTATCTGCCTGTTTCAGCCTGTATTAGATTTTATCATGTTAAGACCACTGGCTTTCATGAAATCAGATGAAGCTGGTGTCTTATTTTTGGTATGTTGCATAATCTGAGGAATTTAGTCTATTTAAGAAATCGATACAGCCTATAAGACTGTATCTTGTGCACATAATAACATACAGTAGAAAATGAGGTGCAAGTTTAGTACATAAGTTCTAAATTATTTACATTTTCCATAAAAAAAGGAGTGCGGAAAAATCCTGCTTTTAACTTCTTCCTCTGAGTTTACCATCCTTCTGTCTTGATCCCATTTTGCATGCCTTACGCAATGATATCATTGGAACAATCGAATGTTAAATCTGAATGATGGTAAGGATTTATATCTTCCATTATAGCTCCCTTAATGTTTTCATTTTCTGTCCTTTTGAACCAAGTATCATCTTGAAAGAGCTATGTTGTAGATGGCTTAAGGAATCGGTAAAGACATGGGGCGTAATAAGAGCAAAAGTATATTTTCTGTCTGGCCATTCCATCACTACAGAGCTGAAAGAGAGAGGTTCGGGCTATGAATCAATGAAAATACGATCTGGATGTTTAACAGGGGGGAAAAAAAAAATACAAAACTGATCTTGTCTCAGTAGATGTGTTTCTTTCAGTAGGAGCCATAAGCTTCCAGCTGTCCTCTGGCCTCAATTTTATTTAAGTCAAAAACAGTTTGAGAAACATATGTTGATTGCAGTAATGACTGGTCAAAATGCCTTTAACCTGATTTTATGTGGGGTTTTCTGCCCTCAAGAATTTTATTACAAATATAACAACGCCGGTGTATACCAGCTCATAGTATAGGAGTGCATTGCTGCCTTTTTTTGCAGCTGGTAGAGCTACGTAGCTTCAAAAGTTTCCAGTGCAGGCTAGGACGAGTTTGAATCCCCCTTCAGTAACAGTGAAGTTCATGCATTTCTGGAACCTACCATTCACTGCTAATGGCCCACAGTTTCCTAAAGAACTAATAACGAGCTGATGGGTTTGAGGGAAAAGATGTTGTATTTAGAAGACTTTGTTTAGAGAAATCTTTTTTCTGGCCAAGTCAAATCAAACCTGCTGTGAATAGCAAGAAGTTTGATCTAGGAGCTGGCTTGCTCTTTTATTTATAAAATGCTTGCTTTGGGGATGTTTCAGAACACAGATGTGAGACTGAGAATAATGTAAACGTGTTGTTTAATATTGGTTTAAAATTTTTTCTTGATTGCATAAGTTATATGACTAGTTTTGCCTTTTATTAACAGCTGTCATTTTTTTCTTTCACATATAGTCTAGGTAATATCACATCTGTATAAATCAATATAATAATGACATTATGTATGTATATTATTATTTAACCATTGCTCTCTAGGGCATAGTTATGTCAGTCATATTTTATAGATAGTTTCTGTAGACTGTTATAATCATTACAATCTGTTCTGTGGAAAAACCCGGCAAATCAGCATTTTCTTGGCATTTCAAGGGTAGTAATGGTGTTGTATGGGTAAATAATAACAGGATCTCCAAATAACATGATCCTATAAGCATTGCAGGACATAACGCATGAAGAATATGCAACTAAAACATTGAATAACTGAATAATCTTTATAGAAGATAATATTGCAAAGGCTTTTTTCAGTCATCTAGCATGAGAGCCGCCTGTGAATTTATGCTTGTAAATGCAAAAATATTAATATGCACTGCTGTCTTTTGGAAACCTGTCAAATGCGCTTTTTGTGCTGTCTTGAATTATTTTGTATGTATATTAAGTAGGCATCAAATTGTGCTTAAATCAAAGATAAATGATTGCTGGTTTGGATGCCTTTTTCTGAGAACTTCCCAAAAAGGAGGATGAAATTGGAAGTTGTATCCAATCATGTTTCACCAATATACAATGATCTAAACCTTAAAATATATATATCTTCTTTTGGATGATACCTAGTCAGAATGAGCTCTCTAAATATTCCTTCTAGCAAAGTTCTTTTATAAATCAGACACAATTTATGCTAACATTGATGTGAGGAACAACATTTTGTAGATCTCTTCTCAAATGATTTTCACCCACAGTTTTTTCAGAGGCCCCAAACACAAAGAGGATATGAGACAAATAATCTTAGCATTGCTTGCCCTATTTCACATAATTATCTTAGTCTATCAAGGCATTGTATGCTGAACGCTGTGCCCAAGTTAGTTTAATTGCAGCAATAACTTGTGCTGACCTGTACCAGATAAAATACTTTCCAGATCATGATACCATCTGTTAAGGCAGGTAATATAACCTAGAATATGCGTATAAGATTTTTTTTTTCTGTGTCCAGTGTTCTACTTAATAGTTTTGTTGCTTTAATGCATTAAAAACTTACAGATATTTTTTTTTTCCAAACGTATTGATGCTACAGGTTGGACTCAATGATCTCAGAGGTCCTTTCCAACCTTAATGATTCTATGATTCTATCCAAACAAATGTGAGAACTTTTAGCCACAATCGTGTTTAATCCCTAGTTAGCACAAGCTGTCTCATTATCCAACTTGTGGAAGCATGGCCAAACCACAACTAAGAAAGAAGTAACCACCATGTTTTGCTTTTGCACATGAGAGTTGCAGCTTTAGGGTAAACTGTGAGGAAAAAGTGAGGGGAAAATCTTGATCAGGTAGTCCACTGGCAGGGCAGTTTAAGGATTTCTGAGCATCAGATTTTCTTCTTGTATTTACAGCGTTTCTTTAGTGGGTTGATGACTACACATCAAATGCATGTTTTGCTTTCAGAAAGTTCAGACAACACAACTGAGAATCTGTCCCTCCCAAATGCTTAGAATTAAGTATTTTATTCCCTAAGGTCTCTAACAGTAGTTACAGAAGGAGCATTGCTAATGAGCAAATCCATATTTATGTGCATTTGAGTTACACAGTGTTTTTTTAAATAAATGCATGAAGTACCAGATGTAGAAAATGTGATAGGGGCTTTGAATTGTGAGTCATAACCATGTAGACCATGGGGGTCTGAGAAGATTCCATGAAGAAGGTGTTCATGTCAGATTTTAACCACAGTTATATAAAAGTGAGAAGAGCAATTGATAAACTGTCAGGGATAGAGATGCCCAGTATGAAACTCTTTGGATGCTTCTTTCACAAGCTCCAGAAAGTGTAAAATGCAAAATATAGAATAGGTCCTGCCCGCAACTTCTGGCAGCTTAACCAGTATGGACATCAGTAGAGAGGATGTGTTGGGACATCAGCAGGAGAAAAAGAAAGGGAGACTGTGTGGATGGAATGGAGCAGCTGGAATTTAATACATTTCTCTAGGAAATGCTGATTATCAAATTATATCAAGGAATTGCCTCTTTTGCTTGGAAGACAATTTGTCTTGACAAGCCCTTTTAAAGAGAGCATGTTCAAAGCGCGAGGGAACTGAACCATTAAGAAAGGGTACTGTATGTGAGTGAATGTATGTATTGCTTAATACGGCACCGGTGTGTTCAGTCCTTATTATTATCGCAAAACCTTTTTTCTCTCTCTCCATTGGCCATAAGAAATATCCTCAGAATCCTAAGAGAATGGGACTCTAACTGTAGATATTCAGCAATGAAAACAATAAGCGGTTTAGCTTTGCATCCTGGCGCAGTAGCTAGGTTTTCTTCAACAGTACTTTCTTAAGGCTCCTTCCAAATATTCAGGGTGCTTCTAAGCTGTTCATATAAGGCCCTAAGATGAGTCAGGATGTTTCCAGGATGCTGGGATTTTAATAAAATTCAAAGTGAATCCTGCTCACTTCTTCCATCCAGATCAAGTGTTCCATTTCAGCTTCTCACAACACAAAGCTATTTCATACAGGTCTATCGCTGCTATTGATTATATACTTTTTTCTTGTGTTTATCATAAAATGAAAGGGCTGATGAGAGTGTTTGGTACAGATACGGAGCTGCCAACTTGAAATGTTGAAAAGCGATGGTTGTCAGCAACGAGCTTTAGTTCCTTCCCTGAGGATAATTCCACACATCACACTGACAGGACATTTCTGCTGATGCTCAGTCTAAATATTAATGTGCTGCCCTTACTTCTTGTCATACCTCCTTCTGATACTCTACTCTACTCCTGGGTGTCTATACCATTCGAGTACATGCACTGCTGCTGTTTTCAATTCTCATTATTTTATTCCTTTGTTGATCAAAATACTTGGCCTTCTGTTCTGGGGAGAAGGTCCAAAAGATTCAATATTTGCAAAACTGAGTGTTTTCAAAGCTGGTTCTTGAACATTTGTTGTCTGACAGCCAGCAAATGTCCACACCCAAAACTCTTGCACCTCCTGTTCTCCAAAGAATGAACGGAACCTAACATAGCAATAAAATTGGTTAAAGGCTATAAAAATAGCTAGAAAGTAACCTCATCTTTTTACCTGTATTTTTGAATAAAATACAGTACTGTATACCTCTTAGGTATATCTTAATTAGTTTTGCCAATTCAAAGATAAAAATTGGAATAATCATGACAAATGTTGATCTTTGAATATATACCCTTTTTTTTTTTTCATTATCAAACATTACATCTGCATGCCCTTCTATGTTCCATATTTGCAAAAACTCATGTCAGAAAGACTACTATCTTTGGATGTGTGTAGTTGCGTGAGTCAGTAAAGTGTTTATTTGGTCAGTGGGAGTTCACTCAGGACGTTGAGGAGCTATTTCCTCCTAATTAGTTCCCCAGATTCCTCTTATAAAAAAAAAAAAAAAAAAGCAAAAAACAAAACAAAACCCAAAAAACAACAACGCTTAGGCTTCAAGGAGTCTGTTCGGGGTCGTTATTTTCTTGATACATGTACTCACCACCACTCCAGATTTCCCAGAAGGGAGACTGCAGGATAGAAGAATGTTGTGTGGCACGTTATATTCCATGATTGGTTCAAATTACTCAATTCGTTCAGTATTTTCAAAAAACAATCCTAAATCACCAGTCAGCCGCATCCTACTTCCCATGCTGATGCCAGACAGTCACTTACCCTCAGAGCATCATTGGACATGAACTCTCCTCAGCTCGTTTCATACTTTGATGAACTAGATTGCTGCAGGGACTGTACTGAGATTTGAGACGTTTCATTTGAGATGTTGCTAGTTGTTTCCATCACGGATAGCTCTGTAGGAAAGGAGTGGACAACACTGATTTTACTCATACTAGGCAGAGATTATTGACCTGTAAAATTTACCATCGTATTTTACCAAACCACTCTGCGATGTCATCTTGTCAGACAGGTATGCTAATGCAAGGTGCTTTATCTTGTCTAGTCTTTGAAAGGGAACCTACAACCAAACCTAAAATAATGCTGAAAGAGGTCATCATTTATTTAGCACGTGCTAATGAGACAAGCACCATTGTTTTGGTCTTTAGGTCAGCAAATACTTCCTCGAAAAGTATATCCTTCATTTTAGACTCAAATTTTAGCTCCGTCTTGTGTAAATGCGTTCATTTTCACTTGTCACAAAACCTTTCACGCTGTGTATCTTGTGATTATTACATTGTGCTCATTCTTTGGCAATTGCTCACCTCTACAATTTAGCATTGTCAAGCACAGCTTTGTGTTTTCATTTATTCTGTAGGTGCTGAACTCAATCTAACAGAGCTGTAGGCTGCTTGAAACACTGGGCTTAGGTTCCCACAGCCTAAATCCCACCTAAAATCCAGTGTTTCCTTTTGGCCTTCAGAGACACCAAGACAGTTGGGTAGACTGGGCACCGCAAGTTATAGTGGAATTACAAATGTGAAACACTGGACTGTAGCAGGTATATTCAAATGCTTCTGCAGATATAGTCTCATTTGCATGTGTGCCAGCCTTACTGCAAATTATTTATGAAACAAAAGGCTGTCAAGTGCTGTAGAGCTGACTGCAGCAGCAGTGCCCATCACACAGTCCCATCACCCAGGACTCTTTAACCCACAGGTGGTCGTGGCAGGAGGCAAACACCTCCTTGAGATAATTCCCCCTTTAACGAGGGATGCTGCAACATCCCCTTTGCAAACAAATGCCTCTTAGCCCCTTTTCAATTCGCTTCATCTTGAAAAGCTAATATTCCCGGTGTCGTGGAAATATTTTTGGTTTATTTCAGTGGAAGTTTGTTCGACTGAAGCCTGTTTAAAGGTCTGAAGATACAATAGAAGTAAACTTTTCTATTGATAGTAAATGTACCTTTTCTTAATCATGTGATTATGAAAATGTCTTACAGCCACGTCTCTTAGGTTTGCAATGATAAGATATGTGAGCTTGCAAGCCTTTCTTGCAGTCTCTGAATTGCACGTGTGCAACACAAGCCCTGCACTACTCTGAACACTGAGAACAGTTATGAATAAAGAAAACGAGAAGCTGAGAAAAACAGATGCCGTGCGTCTTATTACATATTATTTAGTATTGAACTGCACCCATAACGTAACATTAGATGCCTTATTTTATTTGCCTGCCTCTAGAAACAAGCTGCAGCAGCAGCAGCAGTGGCCAGCTCAGGCGTGTAGGAAATGCAGCCGCACTGACTGCACCCTCTGCTGGCTGATGGACAGACCACAGATGGGTTTGACCGATTTTTTTTTTTTTTATTTAGCTATAGGAATAATTTTCTCAGCCTGGACTAAGAATATTTGCCAGCAATAATTTTATAGCATCATTACTAAAAGTAATAGGAAATTTGCGTGTCCTATTAATCTGCAATAGGAAAGAAAGTGAAAGGTCTGAGAAATAGAAAACTAATGAATTCTTTGGTCCTGCTGGAGAAACTATTTGTTGAGAACCACTGTGATCACTTTCTACGGCAAGGGAATGCCAAAGTTTGCCACACAGAAAGAGATTAAGCTGCATTGTGCTTATTCTGAATGCTAGAGCCGTTGTTCATTAAGTTCTGCAAATGCCAGATGTGGGAAAAAAAAAAAAAAAGTATTCTGCAACCAAGACCTTCTAGAAATTTGAAAATTAAAATTCAAAGTCATGCCTTTCTGGGTGTGGGATTCAGTTTAGCCACAGATAGGTATTACAAAGTATTTGTATAAATTGAACTTTCAGATGGTTCTAACAGGTCTTGTATAAAGAACAACTGAGATTTCAAAGTCCATGTAGAGTGCATGCTGTAACATGACCATAGTGTACAGAGGATAAAATATTCTCCTGGGTTATGACATCAATTAAATAAGAGGCTTCTAGGATACTGCAGTTTCTCTATTGCCATTTCTTTCTCTTTTCTTTTTCTCCCTTGTCTGCCTGCAAGGATGCCAGCTAAGGTTGTGTTTTTCTGTCATAGCAGACAGAGGTATCTGCAGATATTTTGCATAGAATAGAGGTGTTGTTTGCATCTCCAGTTTTCCAGTGGGACTTGACACCCAGGTACTGTAGATCTGGTACTACCACGTGCCTATGTGCAGCCAGAAGCACAAAGGCACAGGGTCTAACATACACCCATTACACAGCTAGAATTAAAAATTTTGTTGTTGTTACTTTACTACTAAGCCCCTAGAACAACTAGATTTTACAGGAATAATGTTAATGGGCTGTAAATAATGGCTTGGTTATACTACAGTGGGATTTTCAGAAATCACAAGTGATTTGATCTGCCTTCAGTTTACTTTCTTAAAAGTAACTGTATTTTCAAAAGGATTAATGTCCCCCCATTGCCTGTTAAAGATGGCTTTTCTTCATGTCCCTCAGTTTAGGACCTCTTTAGGTGTCTCTGCTTTGAAAATTCTTGGCAGTTTCTGTACTCTCTGCTTTGTCTGTACATTCTTGCCGGTACATGTCTGTTTTGTGTGGTTTGTCTTTGCACGGTGAACCAGATTTCCAAACATCACAAGCTTCAAAACATACTAAGATAAGCAGGTGAATGTATTACTGTTTGTACAATGGTATTTTTATATTGATCCTATCTCCTGGATTCCCCATCATTATTGGGGCTGATTAATGCCTGCGGAATACAGGACCATTTCTTTTATAGAGTGTTTTTCTGTTGGTTCATTATTTTCTTATGCTTATTATAGCAGAATTTCATAAACACGTTATATCGACGGCTTGACAAAAACAGTTTGTCCCACACAACTCTCTCCAGTGCCTGGCCTCTTTCAGAGGTCTATCAATGCCCCGTAGCAACACGGCCGCGCCGCTGCACCTGCCAACGACTGCGCCTGTCGGTGCCAAACAGCTGGGGCTGGCAGAGGCGGCCGCGGCCGGGCAGTGCCAGAGCCAGGCACTGCTGCTCCGCGCAGCCCTGCTCTGCCGGCGGCTCCGGCACTGCCTCTTGACCTCCCTCTCCTCCCCTGCTTGGGAATCCCTAGCCTCCTTCCTCATCCTCCGTGGTATGGGAAGATTGTCTCTTCCCTGGTGATAGAAAATGGATTAGATGGAGTTAAAAATAGGAAAGATAAAATAGTTTGTTCAAGGTCTCCCCCCTGTCCCTGGCAAAGCCAGGTCGGGGGTCTGCCCCTGCCTCCCAGCCCAGTACCCAAACCCAAGACCACGCCAGCCTCTCTCAAATGCAGCTCACGTAAACCAGGTTGAAAGTGGTTTACTGCTTTTTAAGAGTGTTTTCAAATTGCATCTTTTTCACTTGTCAGGAATTAACTGGGGCTGCATGAGTTTTAATTAATGGATCGTGTTATTTGGTGCATCTGAAAAGAAATTTTAAGAAACATCTTTGGCTCTTTTGGCCGGTAGCCATAATGACAGCCAGGCTAATTATATCGGTCACCAAGTTATCAGTGCAGTCATAACTGGAGGCAAACAGACGCCAAGAGAAGCTGGTAGTAAAATCATGATGTATTTCACAATCATCTTATTACTAACTGATTTAAATAAAGACCTAAAATGCTTTATCAGTACTGAGAGAGCGTCAAGGTTTCAGCAAGTCTTAATTCACAGAAGCTGAAGCTTTCCTTGCTTATGGAAACTGGCTGGTGAAACAGTAAAAGGTATTCCTCAGTAAATGCATGTGGAAAACAATCGGCTATTTTTACTTGCAAATGCTCGCAATCCAGCCTACATGTTCATTTTTCTGCTGAGGTTAGGTATTAGGAAACAATCAAAATTCTCTGATGAGGTTCCTCTAACTTCCATTTCATTACATCAGAGATGATGTTGGCCCATAGTTGTCTGTCACTTGCTTACCGGGTCTAAAAGAATATAAACTGCATGTAGTACTGACTTAGAGCACCGGCTCCCGCAGGGAATGTCCCCGTGCGCTTTAAAATTCAGTACATCAGAAGTAGTATACAGTATGCACCTTTTTCAACTACAGGTTTAAACTAATTTAATGGAAAAAAAAATAGAAATAGGTTGGCTTTCACATAGTGTAAACAGAGAACTCTTTGTATAAGTGCTTTTCATAAATTAAAAAAAAAAGAAAAAAAGTCTAGCCCCATACTTTCCTGTATTGGGTCACTGCAAACCAAGGTACTGGTAGATCCCGACTTCAGAGAATAACTGAAATTTTGGGAAGGAACAAAGTCATAAAACTCTTCTGGACTAAAAGTATTCACAGCCACATAAACAAGGAAATGGATTTTATAATTAATTCAGAGTTCCCTGGCAAGCGCAGTGTTGTAATGTGTTGTAATCTACTGATTAAGTTCCAGTAAGAACACTGGCAATGGCTTTCTTTATCAATATTAGCCCTTTAACAGCACCCGAAAGAACCTGAAATTCTGAATCTCAGAACAGCCACGGGTGGGCTGTGCTCATCTGAGCAGCTAGTCAAGGCCGGGCTTGACTTTTAGAGAGAGGTAAGGCTGTAGGAACGGGTTTTGTGTCGTCCTTGGGTCCCGCTTGCTTCCTCTGCCCGTGTCCTCGAGCGCTGTGTTTTGGAAACACAGCACTTTAAAGAAAACAGCCTTTGAAAAGCGTAGGCTGAATGGGCGTTTGAAACCTTCCAGCAAAGCTTTTAATCCAGTAGGATTCTACTTCACAGAATGCTTTGCCATCTATCAGACCACTGGTCATGGCGGTTAATTAAATGAAAATGCAAAATAAATCTACAGTGCAGAGATACAACATAGCCAATTAAATATTGCAGTACAAGGTGCTAATGATAAAAAACTAATGTCACCGAGGACAAACCTGCATGATGTCGGAATACAAATCCTACCAGATGACTACATGTCCGATTCCCATCATGGGCCGGGGGGGAGAGAACCACTGACCCTGACGGCTGAAGTCGGGCGTTGCAGAGGAGGCGGCGGTGAGGACATACGGAGTGTGAGTACAGGCTTGGGCACTTTTTTGGAGGAGAGCGAACGCAGTTTAAGTTGAAACCCTTAGACTACGTGCGTCTTATTTTCTTGACTCCTGATACGTGCAAGTCTGGCCATTCCTGAGCAATAGAGGTTTTTGCCATACAAGCAAAGCACCCTATTTTTTTTAAATGTGGTTGTTTTAGTACAAAAGAACAATATTAAAGAAAGTAAATGATAAGCAAGTAATGAGGAGCGTTTGAAGTGACCTTTGTGAAGGGCTTTAATGGCTGCGCTGTGAAGAGGGACTGCCTCTTTAAGTGGCTCCCTTCTTGGCAAGGTTAAACCAAATGAATGGCAATAACTACGCAGTTACAGCTAACTAAAGCAGCTTATAGACAGGCATTATAATTTCATTAAAGATTTGGCAATCAGGGGCAATCTAGAGAATATAAATGGACAGAGGTGAGTAATCTTAAATAAGTTTCATGCAATCAAAGAAAATATTTAATGAAGTTACTTGCAAGAAACAACTTAATGAGCTATCTTGAGACAAGCAAATTAATGAATATTTAGAATATTATATGTGTAAACAATTCCACCTTTTCTACCTATTAGAAAGGTTAACCTTCTTTCTTGAGAAATACACTCTGATAAAATCTATGCTTGAAAGAAAAACATTTTACTATCTTAAGTTATATCTTTCAATAGCTCATGAAACTTGGGTCACATAAAAAAAAACCTTTCTTACCATTAATGCTTCAGGTGCATACCTTATATACCTCAGATATGTATTTTAGCTTGGGTTGCTGGTTGGTAGCTTCTTTCCTTGTAGCTTTTGATTGTATGTTTTGCTCGTTTTAGAAGTTATGTGCTTAGGTGAGGGTTGTATGAAGGGTTTCATGTTCTTAAAACAGAGAAAATGGAGCCAAGTTGAATTTTAGAATATTGTGGGATGCTGGACTTTGGTATTTCCATGGATTTTCAGTCCATGAAAATTTATCCCTCTTTCTTTCCATTATTTTAATAAATGCAGATAACACATTCCTGTCCAGACTCAGCTGAACTAAGTATTAACTAACACCATCCTTTAAACCAGTCTTGCATTCCTTAGATTTTAATAAAATTGTAATGTCTTGGCATGCAGCATATTAAAACATACTTAGCAAAGTTCTAATTGACTGCAAGCTCTTTTCCCCCTTCTTTCAAATGAGTCCAAACGCTCTTTATACGCATGTATTTATCTATGTACATACATATGTGTATGCTTGTATAAATAAATGTCTGTATAGGCCACTTCGGTCTTTAAAGCAGGGACATGCTGGATGTAGATTGAATCAGTGTCAGAAACTATACTAGTAATACAGTAGTATCAGGCCTCAGGCAGTGTTATCCCACATTTATGTTCAGGCACAGCTATTACCATCACATCTCACTACGGAGGGATTAGTCTTGTACTTTGTTCTTCCAACCCTATATCCCTTCCTAGACCTGAACAACTCTTTCTGGAGCCGAAGACAAATCTTGTTGCCCCCCATGAGCCAGTACTCCTCTTTCCCCAGCAATATTTTGGATGAGAGGAGAGCTGTTGTGCTACTGAGGTCCTTGGAGGCAAGAAGTAAAGAGAAATCATAGAATCATTAAGGTTGGAAAAGACCCTTAAGATCATCGAGTCCAACCGTTAACCCAGCACTGCCAAGTCCATCACTAAACCATGTCCTCAAGCACCACGTCTACACATCTTTTAAACCCCTCCAGGGATGGGGACTCAACCGCTTCCCTGGGCAGCCTGTTCCAATGCTTGACCGCCCTTTCAGTGACGAAGTTTTTCCTAATAACCAACCTAAACCTCCCCTGGCGCAGCTTGAGGCCGTTCCCTCTCATCCTATCACTTGTTCCTGGGGAGAAGAGACCGACCCCCACCTGGCTCCAGCCTCCTCTCAGGTAGCTGTAGAGAGCGATGAGGGCTCCCCTCAGCCTCCTCTTCTCCAGGCTAAACAACCCCAGCTCCCTCAGCCGCTCCTCATAACACTTGTGCTCCAGACCCTTCACCAGCTTCGTTGCCCTTCTCTGGACACGCTCCAGCCCCTAATGTTGAAGCACGGAGGAGGGGAGTAGAATGAAAGACACGGGAAAGTTCTGGAAAGGAACCCCAACCTTGGGGACAGGCCAGAGCAAAAGTGATGCTATGTATGAACTGATATCACATATCACTGCTGTGAGAGGGAGTCAAAGAAAGTCTTAAATGTGCTCAAACAACAACTTTGTGCCATTTCTGCACAAGTTAAGATGGGTTGGGATCAGGTGGAGGCTTGACGGCCAAAGGTGAGGTTGTAGCAAATTGGATGGAAATTATCAGGTCCCGGATGAAAAAGAACTATGGTAAAAAGGGTAAATGGGTAGATTTTTCCATGTGGTTAGTAGGGGACAACATGCTTAAATGATTCTTGGAGCGCTCCGATGGGGTGTTGACATGATGGCTCGGGGAACCTGGGGAGGGTACATGTATCCTCCTTGAAAGAGCGAGAGGAGAACTCTTCACACCTGGCTTCCAATGGCTCATCAAGTGACAGTAAGGGTGCAGTTATTTTATGTCACCGTTATTTCTTACTTTTCAGTGCAAAAAACAATCCAAAGATAAAACTACTCCAGGGTTTTATGCAGATGAAGAATGGCAGAATAGCTCACCTGGTATTGCTCTCTTTGGTGCTAGTTTTTAGGCTGTTGGTTGATCTGTGGCTGGTGGCAAGTGATGGATATTCATATGCACATTTTCTTTCTAGTTTTGAAACCTTTTTTTCCCCCTAGTGTTCCCTGGAGAGTAACATAACAGCATGCATAGGATTGCTCTGTCAGCAAAGACTGTGTTCTGCCTTTTCCTCCCACATCGGAGCGCCACATGCCTTCAGTGGCAGGGAGAGGGTTAAATTTCAGCGCACTGAAGGATGCTGGACTTTGAAAATTAATCATGGACTGTAATAATTATTGATACTTACCAGGTGAAAAATGCGCCCAGGACACAATTATTCCAGTACACAGAAATGTCACAGGATAAACTGCTGCTGTGTCCTGTCATTCCTGCCATGGACATTGAGATATAGATCCTCAGTGGGACTCAGAGACAGAAATAGCCCGGCGTGGCTGGGACTGGCCTTCGCTCCGCTGGGATGTGCTCTCAGGTGAGGGGTGGAAGAGCTTATCAAATTATCCGGCACCTTCGGACCTCGCCTGGGGCTATATGCTTGGAAACACGAGTGGGTGTGCTGGGCTTGATTAGTGTCAATATTTTAAAACGAGGTGGATGTTAACGCCACAAAATACAGATTTTTTAACGCAATGTGAAGGGAAGTCTCTCCTCAAATAAGGGGAGATGTTAATGAGCTCTCTACAAGAGGCTTAACTCAGGATGCTTATAGTCTTTTAGTGTGTGATTGTGGCTGTTCTTAAAAAAATGAATAGACCTTTCAGCATTCAAAGGACTATTTTCCTTTCCCTTCTGATCTGGCCTGCCTTTCTCCCCACATACCCCGAGCTGTCAACTGGCATTCTCTTCTGCGATCTTAGAAAACACGAGGGCCAGGATCAGAGAATACTTTCTTCTCAATTAAAAATAGAAAGTAGGAAATGAAAAATAATTAAAAGATTTCAAGAAACAGCAGGGGGAAAAAGAGAGAGTCACATGTATCTTGTGTGCAGACAGTGCCAGTCTAAGTAAGACCGTGGTTTCTTACTAAATGACACCCGCGTGAAATATTTGAGCGTTGCACACAGGTGTAATTTAGGAAGCGGCAACAGCCTGCGCGCAGGCAGGTGTACGCAGCTTTCTTATCCCATGCTGGCAACGCTTCACCCCCCCCCCTTATCTACACGCGGGTGCGGGTGCTCCATGCGGGGCCGGCGGTACCCCCCGGGGGGGCACCCCCAAACCCGCCGCCCCGCCCCAGGAGCTCCCCCGCAGGCAGGGCCGGGGCCGGGGCGGTGCGGAGCGGGGAGCGGGGCCGGGGCGGTGCGGAGCGGGGAGCGGGGCCGGGGCTGCCCGCGCTATTCGCCGCGCTGCCGCTGGGGGTATCTTTGTACCATTTTTCATCCAGCAGCAATTTGGAGTGGAAACGTGTAATAGGGGGGGAAAAAAAAGCAGGGTTCTCGGCGGTTTTAGCGAGCCGCGCATCCAGGAGCCAAAAAAGATTAACACCCCCCGCACCCACACCCGCACCCCGCGGGGCACCGTCGCGGCTCCGAGATCGCCCGCCGGACCTCGAGCGAAAGGGATTCGTCTGGAGGGCAATTTCGGATCGGGGGAGATCTATTGGATTAGTAGGATTATCTGCTTGCAGACGGAGAGAAGTAGCGTTTGATCATTTCTATTGCTTGCCTGATGGTCGGATTTAAATGGAGGTGGCTCGGCACAGATGAGGCTGAATTCCGGATGGGGATTTCCAGCCCCCCCTCCCCTCGCCCCGATCCGAGGAAAGGGGAGAAAAATCTATAAAAATCGATATAATTCGGAAGTGTCCGGGGCACGATTGAGAAACCTCCAGCCCACAGCGGCTGGGAGAGAGCCGGAGGAGGCGAAGCCAGTGAATTACAGTTTCAGCGGCGATTGCAGAAGAGCGACCGTGAACTGGTAAATACTTTGATGCTCTCGGCGTGCGGGGCGAGCCCGGGGCGGGATGGAGGGGGGCGGCCGGGCCGGGCCGGGCTCGGCACCCCCGGCCCCGGGCAGGGCAGGGCGGCTGCGGGGCTGAGCCCGGGGGCGCGGTGCGGTGCCGGCTGCCGAGCCCCGCGTCTGCGTGCGTGTCTGTGTGTGTGTGTGTGTGTGTGTGCGTGCGTGTCCCCGCGGGCGGGGAGATGGCATTTAGGCTGCTGCAACTCGCCCGGGGTGCGGGGCTGCGCGGGGGCTGCGCGGCTGCGGCGGCGAGACCGAGCGGTGCCTGGGGGGGAGCTGCGCGGAGGCAGGAGCCGCTGCGGGGGGCGGGGGGGGACGGGAATTTGCAGGGAGATTTGCACACACGCACACAGGACCCGCACCCCCCGCGTCTGCCAGCAGCGCCCGCCGCCTCCCGCCCCCGCCGCCGCCCGGGCCAACTTTGGGCTCCCCCCGGGAAGGCCGGGGCCGCCGCTCGCCCTTGGCCCGGCCAGCGAGCCGAGCTGGGCGGCCAGTGCCTCCCTACAGTGCCGCGTCCCTTCCCAGGCTGCCATGCCTGATGGAGGGATTTTTTTTTTTTTTTTTTTTTCCTTCAGACATCTTCTCGCTTGGGTGTTAAGTACCGGATTTTCTCCCCCCCCTCCCCGCCCCGCTCCTCTTTTCCTGACGATCGCACCAGAGCCTCATCTTTATGTGCTGAAGGAAAATCAATTTTCAACAGGTTTAATTAAAATTAATCAGTCAAATTACTTAATATTAATTGACTTATAATTAAAGCCAGAAAGTTACCTTGGAATCAGGAGAAAGGATATTATCTCCAATCATTTTAAGGATGCATATGGTTTCGGTGCAATTACATTAAAATAATTGTTTAAATAAAACAAAACAGAGCTTGATTAAAGTGTTGCGTTCTTGCTGCTGCAGGTGACACAATCTGGACAAGCTATTTTCTTCTGTAAATTTGCTGACCTTTTTAAGGAATATCATTTTAGTTTGACACTGGTTTTGCTTTCTGGAAGGCCAGTTTGTTTTAGCTCTAACAACTATGGCATTAAAAATCCACTAGTATAAAATGGAAATATATCTTATAGAAGCTATAAATACCCAAGTGAATGTTTTTAGCACGTTTAGATGTTCTGTGAATTTGAGATGAAGCAGATTTCCCCCCCCCCCCCCCAGCATAAGTGTTAGAAATTGTTTCAGGAAATATTTTTTCCAGTACTGCCATCCACCGTGGCAATATTTGCATTTATCCAGAGCCTTAGTGGGACCAGACTGTACTGGTACATTCACAGAGATAATTCATATCTGAAACCATGTATGTGTGACAATGCTCAAAATAACTTTTTCATGCTCCCTTAAGACCTAGGTTGTTTTTTCAGCGTGTTTGTTCTTTACAGTAGCAGCATTTTAGAGGCATCTACAGACTGTTGTTGCTGGTGAAAGAGCAACATGAGCTTTGGGACCTTTTCTCCTACTTTTTTTCTGGGCTGGCTTAATTGAAGCAAAGGGTACTTCTGAAATTGCACGTACTTTATTACAGGCACCTGACAAGTGAAAGACCCATGTACGATATAAATGAACATTTAAAAATAGAGCCCTGTTATTCAGGGCCCTGATTTTCAAAGATACTGATTCCCATTGACTGCACTGAGACTTGTGTGGGCTCAACAGCTGTAACACGCAGCCCACTTCTGCATCTTTGAAATTAGATTTGCAGATTGGGAGCCCAAAGCTAAGTAGCCATCTTTGGAAACACTGTTTGGGTGGGTTTTTTTCTTTTCTCTTTTTCTTTTTTTCCCCTCTTTATTTCTGGTGCACGATGCAGGGTTAAAGACGACTACTTCTTAGTTACTTTTGATAAATGGCACCGGTTTTCTTAGACTACAGCTACGGACTGCAGCAACGTTGCAAAAGCAGTTGTGCAGTAAATGATGAGGGAGTCCTCAGATACCTATGAAGAGATCCCATTTATTCTGTGTATTTCATGTGAATCATATGCAGGCTGTGGGAAGAAAAACGAGGCTGAGGATAATCATTCTAAGTGTGCTGGGAAGCAGGATTTGGCTGAACACCTCTGTTTTGTGATTAACTGAAGTAGCAACGAAAGCCATCAGCGAGTGTTCAGGCTGTTTAAGGCAATAAGTTGTGTAGAAGCGAGGAGAAGAGCTGTCGTCCTGATACCGCTTTGGTTATCTTACCCCTTTATTCTACGGTAGGGTAAGAAGATAATATCCTAGCTGTTGATACTTAAACATCCTTAACAAAGTGGGTTTGCTCTGGATTATTTGGCTGGAGGTGGAGCAGTCTGCTGAGGAGGGTTATTTAAAGACTGGGACAGAGCTGTAGGCAGATAAATTGATTTGCAAATGAATGGAGGATTTGAACATGGTAATGGTGGTAGTTTTACTTTTTATCAGTTTGCATATTTAATATCCACTGGCATACACACAAGCATAAACCACTCTAATTGTTCAAATGGAGTCTGGGGAAAAGAGAAGAAAGCAGAGGCTTAGATATGGTCTCAGTTCATAATGGATTGCCTTGGCTTGCTTTATTAAAAGCAAATATACATTCCTTTCTAATAGAGATGTGGAGCTGTATTACAGATCCTTGGCTAGCTTTGAATTATTTGTTTGATGTCATATTTATTATGTTTTTTTAATCACATGAAAAAGAAACTATTTAAAAATTGAATAGTGAAAAAGAAGGGCAAAAAGAGACAGACGTTCTCTGAAAGCAAATAATGAAAAGACAACATTTTGCCAGAGATTCAGTAGAAACTTTTGTGGATTCCTTTTAATAAAGGATGGGCAGTAATCATTCTGAACCAGTAAACAACATAATTTCTGATTAGTCCCAGATATCCATCCATGGTAAGTATGACAGGTAATGATAAAAAATAGATCCCGACTGCTGAAGAAGTGCTGTTCTAAAAGCATATTTCCATTACCGTAGCCCTGCTTCCGAGCTCTGCATTCTGAAGGGATGTATGCATTCAGAGGGGGCCGCCCGCCCTGCTGCCCCATCATTGCAGAGCAGTTTGTATGGGAGGGAGGGAGGGAGTTACGGGATGCAAAAAAAAGCAGCCGACAGGGAAACTTCATCATGTGTTGCATAGTGAAAGCACATCCTGTAGTTTAAATAACAAATGATGACATTGCATTCCCCAGAATGACTATTGAATTATCACAATTATGAGGGGAAATCGTGTTGACTTCTTGGTGACTCAGCTCCATATTTCCACCTGCCTCCGAAGACCCCACATGTTTTCCAACAGACTTTGCTTTCATAATTATGAATTGCTACTTACTGATGTGCTGTGTATTATCCAGAGATAAAAAGGGGCTCGCTGGCTGCTTAGTACCATGTTCAAGTTTTCCTGTGCACCCACTCTACTGTGCCACCTTTCACTAAAACCCAAAAGGGCGTATAAAGGGACACCATCTGCGTGAAACCATGGGGCACAGTGCCTACTCTAAATATCCTTATGGTAAGCAAGCCAGGTAAAGGTCTGGACTGCCTATACCAGTGTAAAATGTTTTTTCCATTGCTGGGGCCAAATAAAAGAGGAGGCCATTAAAAGAAAAGCATTTGGAGTTCCCTTTCCCCCATTTGTTGAATTCTTCTGTTTCGTCCTCATCATATTTTCTGCATAATCAGTTTTAGTGCTGCCTTTGGGGAGTCTGTTACTTTCCATTGATGCTTGGTTAGGTCTTTTGTACCATATTAAGGGAGAATGTAATGCTTGGAAATTAGCAACACGTGACTGTAAAATCATAAAAGTGATCAAGGGCACTTTACAAATATTATATTTCAAGTGACTCATATCCCTTTAACCAAGCAGAGAACTTAAATGGTAATTTAAAAATATGTTTTCTAAATCTCCTCAGTCGCATCCTGCCTAGAGATGCCATTAGCCCACTTGTTGAACTGGTTCTGGGAATTTAATGAGGGGAATACATTTATGTTGTATTTTATACTTTTATTTAATTCCATCTTGTTTGGAGCTTTTAACTTCAATATCTGAACTTAAAATCATTCTTTAACTTCTGCTTTCCCAACCCCGTCCCACAGTTTCCCAAAAAAATACTTGAAAGCAGTAAAGTGTTACGTAGGCACACAGCGTTAGAAATATTCATGAGGAGAAAATGACAACTTATTTAGGAGAAACCTTACTACATGGATATACTGAATATTTTGACATCCTCAAGCCTGTATAAAATAGGCATTGTGGGATGGAGCTTTTGTTTCTTCAGCTGGTTTCACAAAGATGGGTTATTTCTGCAGAGGCTTGGACCCTGAAATGGGGGCCCATGGGACTCCGCTGCTGGGCTAGGAAACACTTCTGTCTCTGGAGTCGTGGCCAGCGTGACCAGGACATGACCACAGGGAGAAGCGAGACCTTGCTATAACTTGAATGAGTATCTTTCTCACAGGTAGTGGTAGGAGATGAAAACAGGACAAGGGAGCTGAATAATAGGGTCTACCCATGAAGTCAGATGGAAAGAGTAAATCTTTGTAGACATTTAATGGTGTTATACTCTAAACTTTTGGGAAATTTTATTTGAAAATTTTTTTACAACGGTAAATATAGTCTGTGCTATATCCTATTTCTATTTCATGTGAGAGAAAAATTCCCCATCTATGGCACAACACTTTACTGCTACCGTTACTGCAGACTTTATAGATCAGAGATGTGTCAGCATGTTAGCTTTAGCTGTAATGCTTTTTTTGTGTGAAACCTTATGGGCCTTGCAGCCACTTTCTCATACTGACACTCATAAAACGTTCAAGTTCTCATATTTATTATTTAATTTGCTTCCTATATAAAGCAACAGAGCTCTTCGATACATGAATGTGTAGCCAAAAGTGACAGGCAGGCATGAATGGGACTAATGAGTTTTAATAATGCACATATTAGAAACTGCTAAAGGAAGTTTAATTAAGAAAAACAAGTTAAGCATGAAATTCATTTTGGAACAAATAAAAGTAAAGTCACAGATGTACAGAATGCTGCATCACAGGAAATGGACTCTCAAGATGATAGATCCCTACAATGCCAATATTGCACTCGAAATGTAGTGTGCACTTTACAGTTCTGCAAAGCATGGTAACACCAGTCAAGAGCACTTTCGAAGTTCAGTTAGAAATGTCGGGTTTGTGATTAACAAATTATATTTATACCTCTGTGGATTTTCTGATGAGTTGGAATTTGATCTCAATTACCCTGATGGAATTGAGACCAGAATCTGATCAAGTAAGAAAAGCATTTGCTCTTTTGTGTGCCACAAGGAAGTTTCATGTTTTGTTTTAGGCTTTTTTTTTTTTTTTTTAATTCATCTTTTGAAGAGCTAGTTACTGATCTAACTCTACAACAAGGGTTTTGTATGCTTTGGAACTGTCATTGTATGGTATCCAGATGGAAAACAATTCATAGACAAATCTGAGTTCATTCCAAGCATCTTTGTTTTCAGAGTTGTCTGTCAAGAAATGGTAATAACTGTGTTTTAGCCTTTTTAATCTTGAATTCCTAATACAGCAAAAATAGGAAAATAAAAAAGTGGTATCTTTCTTATGAATTTGATATGAAAGCTTTCCTTAGGTGATGAACTAGCATTAAAGATAGTATTATTGTTGATATTATAATTGTATTAAAGGTAGCGAACAAAATCCAATTTACTTTTCTCATATGATTAACCCCAGTGAACCAAGGGTCAGCTCCAAATATGTATCAGGTAATGAACTTTGTTACTAATTCTGTAGCTTAATTTTTCACCTGCAAGGGACAATAAAAGAACTGTTCGTTTCAGGGGCCTCTGGGTGGGTTCTAGCATACTCTGTTAGAGTGATCAGATGGGAAGCATGGGAATGTTTTATAAAGTGTTAATCAAAGCAAGTTAAATCCACTTGACTTTATGATACACTATCTGCAAATTTCAATACTGAAGGTCTCAAATGAGAACCATCTGGGATATTTTTTCCTCCGGTACGACCTCTGATTAGCATGAGTTCAGCTGAATTTCTACAGTAGGTCAAAAAATCGTCATGTCCTGAAGGAGACTACTGCCATCAACAGAATAGCCATTTGATCATTTAGCTGAATAGGTACAATACTCAAAAGTGAGTATAATGTCTGGTCCATTTAAGGGTTAACCGTAAGCTGCTAAAAGGAATAAAGGTTCACTTCAGTGCCCATTATATTCCAAGCCAGTGCATCTGTCATTTTTAATTTAAATCTGTATTACTTAGCTGTCTAAAACTTTACACATAAGTGACAGAGTTACCCATTCTTTCTGTTATGGGTAAAATCACCATTTCGTTACCTACTTACTGTGCAAAATGCCAGACAGCTATAGTCTACGTTAAAAAATTTTAGCCAATTTCTGGTAATATAAACAATTACTTCAGCTAAGAAGTAGAACTATTTTAAGAAAATGATTTATTGACATGAGTAAATGGAAGATAATAAGACTTAAGTGACACTCTTCTCATAGGTTTAATTTGTCTAATTCAAAAACAGCTTAATAGAAAATTATGATCAGAAGTCGTCTTATTTTGGCAAACTAAGTTGCAGAATTATTTAAAGGGATCTTTTGATCATGAAAATACTAATTAATAATGAGTTAGCATTAGTGAATATTCCCACTAATGAGGAAGAACAAAAATATAGTGAAGCTGAAAAAGGCATGACAATTTAAGCGAGTCTTATAACATCTACTCAGTTTAATTCAGCTTTTCACTAATTTGTGCTACACTGCGTTCGAATACTGTATTTAAATATTGTATTTTTTACTAACTTGGTTGTAAGGTTTTGTATACAAAGCATAATACGAAATAGAGGTAAATGTGAGAACGGCACTGAGGAATCAGTCTCTCCGATCTGGGAGTGCTATATTTACCCAGCTTGTAGCATCTGGGAATCCTTACCACTGGGTTGTTTGTGGACCTGTACGGCATAACACTTGTCATCTCGTACTGGGGTGGGGTGGGACTGTGACCCCATCAGAATAATGTCTTATTCATACCTTTCCTGGCCATCTCAGCAAAGGTTGTGCATCTCGGTAGGGTTAGATTTGTCGCTGCTTTCTGAAGGCTCCAGGCCTGTAGCTGCTCTCAGGTCGAGGGGTGCCGGTGTGTGGGACCTAACCAAACCCCACCGGAGCTGTACCCTTCGCAGGTGTATGTGTTCGGGATTGCAGTCTTCTCTATTCATACACCTGTTTTTTTAAAATGTGTATAGTTCATTTCTTGAACTAACTAGATGTAAATCCCTTCCCTTCACCAAGTATTTATGGAAATACCCAAGAGCAGGGTCTGTTTCAAAATCTTTACTACTACATAGAAAGAAAATACGCTGTATTTGACACAACGCTTCCCTTTGCTAACTTGAAATGTGAAAGAAGAGATGGGAAATACTGTGATGCATCTCTTGGGGATTTGTCTGATCATGTTTACATTTGGTGTGTCACACCGACCTAGTGTTCACCCTGGGTCAGAGCCTCTGCTTTAATGGCTTCTGTTCCACTGGCCACGTTCCTGTTTGGCATCGTAGCGTAGTTTAGAACATGGATTTCTTTTTAGAGACATGAAACATCTTTGGGCTCTTAGTTCTAAGTAGAGACTGTTGTAAGTAAAAATGGATGCAAATGTAGTTGGTTCTGCAAAATAGCATTTGTGTTTTGAAATGAAGCGGCATTGTGTGGTGCTCAAAACTCTTGCAATCACTTTTTATGAATATTTGTGCAATTGGGATTTACTAGCAAAATTGAGGTGGAAAGGAATGTTTAAGCATGAATATCAAAACACAGAGTACATCTTCAGCTAAAAAGAAACAGCCAGTGGTCTAAAAATACCATGACAATGCCTTTACGTGCGCTGAAGCTGGCATACGGCCAGAAGCCTTGGGTGCCACCGAAGGTTTTATTAATCCATTGGAGCTATTGACAGGTGGCACAGTTCAAGACTTCCCTTAAGATTTGAAGCTCTGTGCACGAGTAACAAAGAGGAGTTTAGCTGCTGCAGTTTGCAGCAGATGTGACCTGTTGTGGGATGCAAAGATGTACTGAAGTTATCTCGGAGTGTTTGCTCCTCAGCATACTAAATACCTCTCTAAAGTATTTCAGAGTCTGAGCCATAAAGTAATTTAAATGCAGAAAGGAAGATAATAAAATAATAGATGATAGAAGAAACCTCTATATAGTATAGACTGTTCCAAAGACCATGAAAGACTTTATCAAATACCTTTTACAGTAGAATTCATTTGTGTTACCACAGGGAACAATCGTGATCCTCACAGCTAGACAATAATAAAATCTGAAAATCTTTCTCCTCCTCCTCAGATCCGCAATATTTTGATGCTGAAGCTTGCCCCAAATTGATCATCATTACTCTTTAGTTTATTCTCCTGCCCATCTCCCTGATTATTCCTGCTCCTGTTTATTGCTTCTCTTTCTTTCCACCGATTCCTGTTCAGCCAAGTCCAGATACCAAGGGCAAGTCCTATGTAGATCACCTGCTGGAGGACTAAGGAAAATTTTGTCCAATGTTGACTCTCAACAAGTAAGACATGATCCAGGCCGGCTTCCCTGGTTGCCTTTCCACCTAGTGCTGGAAATAAAATTTTGGAATAAAAGTCTCAAAAGATTTGAGTAATCTCAGACTCTGTATTTGTGTGAGTTGTGTTTTTAATGTTATAGCTTCAGGGCAGCCAGTGCTTGGATGTTTGACCTCTCCGTCTCAAAAATAAACTGTTACTTAGCCATTTAAAAAGAAAGGCTTGTGGGGAAAAAAAAGTAAATCCAAAATTCAAGTTACAAATACAATGAAAATCTGTTGATTCCAATTCTGCAAGTGCTTTACAATTGACTGCCCTGCATAGCCTGTAAAACTAGTTACTGAAGCTAGCTACTACCCAATAGTTAATTAATTAAGAATAGCCAAACACAGCATTGAGTTATTTTCTTACCTTTTTAGCCTCCTGCCTCTGTCTTAGAGTAAAACCTTGTGCATGGGAGGCAAACCAGAACTTTCAATCACAGCAGAGCTGTTCAGCTGCAATGGCAAAACAGCTGATGGACAAGCTTAAAACTATAGTCCAGCTCTAAGATTTGCTTTGAATTTACATAAGTAATAAATTTAGTTCAGAATAAGTTAAAGAAAAAAGTGAAGCCCCAGTCTTGCAATCTGAAATGTGTCTCTGTTCTGATTAACTCATGGAATTTCTAATGTTGTTAAAACTTAACATTTTTAGGTATCGCAAGTGTATTAAAAAGCTGTCTTAGATCTGAAAACAGGTCTGACTTTTAGGGTGAAAGTGCTAAATGAATTACTAGCAGTGTCTTGGTAATTTTCCGCATTGAACCAACTCAGCAGCTTGAAAGGAAGAAGGATGCTATTGTTTGGCGCAGCTATGTTGAATTTGGTTTGTCCTCAAGACCTTCCCCAGATCATGTAAATTAGCAAGAGAGCTACTGAGATTAAGTTCCTGCTATTTACAGGTTTGAGTTGGAGAAAGAACAGTACGTTTTTCCACTCCTGACAGAAATAAAAACCCCGTGAATTTTAAGACCTAGTGGAAAAGGTTTAAATTTGTGGAGGTTTTTGAATACCACCAAGGAATAAGCTTCCATCTTTCCATAACCTACTGTACGTCAACTCCGCAGAGCAAAGTTGCACTAGATGCCTTCTGCTCTGACACCTGTCTATGTACTCTGTTTTTACTGTTTCTCAAGTAATATCCTACTACCTTTGAAATCTGAAATGCAACAAAGCAACAGTCTTCCAAGAGGCAATTGTCTGCATGCCATTCTGTGTTACTAAATGCAAACACGTACACCAAGTTTGAGGAATTATTTTCTGCAGCTAAATTGGTGTGTTTCCAGCCAATGCTGAGAACTTGAAGCTGGAGAATGAAGGATATAAGCCTGTTTGTTAATGCAGTTTCACAGTGAAGGTGTTAGAATTAGCAGAGAAAGAAAGGGAGAGAGAAAATTGTGGAAAAGCTTCATCTATCTCCTTATTGCCTCCTGAGATAGATTGTTCAGAGCTAAAGGAACACTAGACACGAACCAAATCTCCTGCTGTCCTATATAGCTTTTACAATCTCCTTTTTAATAACCCAAACTGCAGGGTAGTCTGACTATTAGACAAGCCGTTCTTTTGAATTCTCTCTACAATGTGTATAGACATGATAAAAAAACAATTCTCATTAAAGCTGCCAATGCTGTTTCAAAAGCAGGTGGTTTAAAATGTTTCCTATACAAAGCAAAACACGTTTCTTGTGCATTACACACTGCTTAATAGGGAGTGTAAGATTACACTGCTATGTTGTGTATAACACTGCATTTTAAATAATAGGATATTGTAAGCCGTGTTGGAAATATGTTTAACATGAATATGGAAGATATAATGATATGCACTGAGCAATTTTCAGAAGTGCTGGAACACAGCCTTGTGTGACAACCTCTGAGCTGAAGTAGTTGAAAATAGAATCTGGAATTTGAGATTATACAGTCTCTGATCCTAACTGATTATTTTTCTAGGATATTGTTCAGTCAGCATGTGGGTATATGAAAGATAAGATTTCTACTGTCCTATGGGAGCGTTTATTGTTTATGTTATAAATTAAGGATGGTAGGGATTGAGTGCATTCATCATGCATTTTCATTTTTCACTAAAGTCAGTAGTTTATAAGGAATGCAGGATTGGTCTGAAGTAAAAATTGTGATATACAGCTCCATCCCTAAATTGTCTGTTCATATCCTTTTCCAAATCTGTTTGGGAAAAAAAAAAAAAGAAACCCACCGAGGTCCAGTTATACCTCTGTGCAAATTCAGAGTTTGCCATTCACTTCAGTGGGAGCAGATTTTGGCCCTTCATTGATGTGAGCGTTTTGCCCTGTAGGTGTTTTTCATCAGCTATCAGAAACTTGTGGAATCAGAAAACCACATAAAGTATGGTAATTCAGGTTATCGTGAATAAGCACAGTCATTCTTGTTACCCTTACAAATACATTCCAGTTGCCTCAATGTTTTAATCAGAAGTTGTATTCTAAAATGAACAGAAAAAATGTTTGTATGTATTATAACCTGCTTTTAATGAAATAAAATGTATTTGAGTCTTCAGTATGTCTGTCTATCTTAATTTCAGTATCTTCTGCTTTAAGAAATAATTACTTTCATTTTGATAAATCAGCTTGTGCAAACAAGGTGAAAATTGATTATGAGCTGATTAAGTTAAATAAAATATTAACATAAACAATTATGTAATGTAGCCTGGCAGCAAATTGCTTATTCTTAAAAAGGTGAATTTTAAAAATGTATTTTCTGTGAGTCCTATTTCTTCTGAAAAACCTCTACAAATTCAACAGGTGACTTTATAGATAATCCAGTAATCAGTGTTTCACCCGCCATTTCATGGACCCATGAACTACTGCAATTTTACTTACATGACTCTAGCAACTATTAATGTATGTAAATAACTTGTGAAACATCTAGTTATCACTCTGCTCATATTAGCTCTTTCATATACTAATGATTTATTTTCATTTTCTCCAGGATATAGACCTGCGGCTAACTGGATTTGATTTATAAGAGGGGATTCTGCAGTAAATGGCTGCTCTCTTCATATTGCTGCTATGGAAAACAGAATTGTCAATAGGATGTAGTCTGATAAATAGTGCTGAGTGAAGATGCAGCTTCAATAAGT
Source organism: Platalea leucorodia (assembly GCF_965183815.1). Lineage (NCBI taxonomy): Eukaryota > Metazoa > Chordata > Aves > Pelecaniformes > Threskiornithidae > Platalea > Platalea leucorodia. The sequence goes on along the minus strand of NC_138830.1, from coordinate 3,634,943 downwards.
GTGAAATCAATGGAAGATACTTACCGCATGAAAAGCCTTTTGAGATTTTTCTGACAGGCACCTATTTAGGAAACTTGATCTGTTTCCTTCGGTTGCCCTGTTTTTCCACCAGTGGATACAAATCAGATTGCTTCATTGTAGTTACACAACTAATGTGGGACCATGGCCTTTCCAAGATCCATGTGGCTGAACTGTGTATGGAGAGCGATGATAGTCCGCCTGTTACACATGGGATTGAATGCCACTTTTGCTTTTTGTATACTTGGATTTTTGCTTCACGCTGCAGCTGTGTCCTCCCAAAAATTGGATGATACCAACCCAGTGGTGACCACCAACTTTGGCAAGATAAGAGGGATTAAGAAGGAACTTAATAATGAAATTTTGGGGCCCGTTATTCAGTTTCTTGGGGTTCCGTATGCTGCCCCTCCAACAGGGGAGCGCCGCTTTCAACCTCCTGAGCCTCCGTCTCCCTGGGCAGATATCAAAAATACCACTCAGTTTGCTCCAGTGTGCCCCCAGAACATTATAGAAGGCAGGTTGCCTGAAGTCATGCTTCCCGTGTGGTTTACTAATAACTTGGATGTAGTTTCCACCTATGTACAAGATCAGAATGAAGACTGCCTCTATTTAAATATCTATGTCCCAACCGAGGATGGTGAGTTAATAGCAGGCGAAACAGGGAGATCTTTTTATTTTCCTATTCTACGTTCTAACAATATTAATTCACGTGTACTGGTAGCATGCATGGCTTTCTTTGTTTGCATGCCAGCATATTATCTGTGTGCATGCTGCTTTTCTGTGTATGCATCTGTCCTTGGTTTTGGTTTTGGTTTTTGGTTTTGTTTTTTTTTCTTTCTGTCTACACTCATTTTTTTCTCCCACAGCACGTGTATTTTTAGGTCAAAGTTGGTACCTAATTCTCATTGCCACCCACTGACTTCTGGGAAGATGCATCAACATCTTATCCATTGCATGTGCAGGCACAACGAGTTGAGAATCTTCCGCACCTAATAAAGCAGGTCATATTTAAGTTAGATAGTGGTGTTGCATGCTCCTACTGTCTGTGATGGAGCTCCATGTTATTTTCTAGTCTTCTATTCATTTTTCAGTCAAAAGAATATCCAAGGAATGTGCCAGAAAACCCGGCAAGAAAATTTGTAGAAAAGGAGGTATGTATAAAGTGGACAAAAAAAAAAAAAAATGGGGGAAAGATCGCAACCTTGCAAAGGAAGAACGAATAATACAGCTGAGAGAGGCTGATTTGCTGATGCTGTGAAGTGAACCGTTAGGGAGTATCTTGCCCTGATGAAGCCAGAAAGGTGTTTAAAGAGAGGACCGTGTAAAGCAGATGAGAAGATAACATTTGTAAAGCCTGAACTCAGTTGCACCCGACCATCTCTCTTGCACTATCTCATGGTGACCTTATTGGCAGCTTCACTGTCTTGGCCTCGTGGTTTAGAGGAGTGTCTGTCACTTGTACGCAGATACAGTATGTTGTATATGCATGCATAGGCGGTAGCTCGTATGCCTGGGGGCTGGTACTATTGCCGTTGAAGTTGCTGGGATGGCTCCACAGCTCTATGTGCCAGTCGTATAGCATAACGGCTATGATGTATTATGGCAAAGCAGAGCTGAAAATCTGCATGGACTTTCTATGTGATACACCTTATTTTCTTGGAACAGTGTTAGCTTTCCTGAAACGTAGATGTGAAACACTTTTTTTCATTTACACGCTTCTAAAAGTGAGCGTTGATTTCCTTTATTATGTGATTACAGCTCTCTTTGTAAAGCCAAAAAATCTCTTAACAGGGGTGTAGGGAAATGTTAAAATATTGTGACGTGGTACTTTGGAAACTAGGCTGCTTTTGGAAGCTTTGGAAACTTGGCTTCTACCCTTTTCGTGTTAGATAGTATGGGAGAACTTGCAGATTTCTTTGTGAACATTTGCAAATTCCCAAAGCAATTGATATGCGATGTAGAAAGTATACTGGTTTAAAGTAGGTATTAGGTACCAGTTTAAAGTACTAATTTTGTACTACTTTACACATTTGTTTTACATCAAATTATTTTTCTTTATTGTTTTCTTTAAAATAATGTGATATTTAATATCTGGACTACATTTGAATCCAGAATACTTTTTAGGGTAAACAACGAGTAGTGTGGACATACATGGTCGCCTGTTAGCTGTAATCCGTATTTTTGATATCAGTTGCTGTATGTCCCTGTTATTCCAGAACAAATACATTTTAGGAAAATGTCATAGCAGGAAATTGTTGAGAGTTGGGCAAAGTTCAACTCTGTAAACTCTGTATTAGGTTTTTAAGGCGATATGTAGGCATCTAAACGAAGGTGCCCTTATTTTCCAAGGTTTTTGTTCTTACAGCTCCTACTGACTGTTAGTTGTAGCTAGCTGTTAATTATTGTTAATTGTAGTTGCTCAATGTATGCTTTTTTAGATGTCTAGATTCACTTTCAGTGACTTAGGGCAATTTGTTTTTAAAGTGTCGGGCTCTGAGGCAAATTCTAATGTTTTCTATTAGGGAATTTTTGCTCAGTGCTGTAAAAATTGTTTAAGCTGGGTTCCCAAAGTTGGAAACAAAGATAATCAGGGTACGTGAGCCACGTCACTTCTTCACACATCATTCAAGTTAGAATAACTGCTGTCATTTATATGCATTAAATTAATGTGCAGTGCTGCAGCAGTTATTACGCAGTTCATCAAGCGTGTATAATTAGCCGAGCAACTTTCACTTCCTATCACCCAGACGCTGATTCACAAAGTCATAAATAAAGATGCAGATCTCCATCATTGTTCTCAGAAAGCACCTTTTCCTATGAGAGAATATTAAAAAAAAAAATCAGAAAAATAGCAAAAATAAAGGGAGGGAGATCCCAGTAGATGAGAAAGTCATGTTTATTGTCCTGTGAGCCTGAAGGAGAATAAAGAGAGTTACTTGAAATTCAGTAGGTACCTTTCCAGTTAAATTCACCGCACACACAGCACAATAAAAAGCAGCAGAAGCCTACCTTTTCCCATTGACAAGTGCAGAGAACTCCTGAATACCTTCAGCCTGGGCAGTTGGCATAGCTGTAGTAATCTCTGTTCTCTGAGTAACTCATGCTCTACTCACCTGTGTATAACCCAAGATTATCCTTGGCTTGGATTGCCCCCATACCTAGTAGTGAAAGGAATCGTGTTGTAGAACACAGTTGCAATAGAGTCACAGCATCTTAGCAGCCACAGCAGCTTGGAAATAGCATTGGTTTTGTATGAGAAAAAAGAAAGGCCCCCTCTTTTGCTGAGTTTTTAGGTTGCAGTCATTTCATTACATTTAGTGATGAAAATTACTGGAAAGAGAGCATATGAAAATTACTGGAAAGAGAACATATGAAAATAAGAGGCTGATTTTTTACACCATCTTTTTAATTAATAAAGGATATATAAATTCAAAGGGACCGAACCAACAACTGTATGCTAGCGTATATATTGTTCGATCCTTTCTTATTACATGAAATAGACTGAATTAGATAAATAAATTAGTATCTATACTTAATTGTCAGCTGAGGGACATGAGAAAATTCAAAAGTCTGAAGAACAGGGAGTAATCTGATTAAGGTGGACGCAGAAATGAAAGGAAGTCTATCCACGAGTCACGCTAGAGACTGTAATGAGCATTATAACGATGACCTCCTGTTGGTGGGATTTGGATGTGCACACTGCAGAGACTACAAAATGATAGGCTGGAGCTGGGTGAAAAGGAATGAGACAATATAGTGTGCTTTTTGCTAAATATGGATGCCTATATATCAGTATCCATCATCTTCAATCTACTGATTCAGTAGATAAAGATCTTCTGTTTTCATGTCTTTTGCTTCAGGTACGTGAAGGTCAGAGGTTACTAATTCCGTTGTGGGTATGCGTTCAAGCAGAAACCTCTCTGTTTGCTAGGGCTGGTTTTAGAAAATCTGTGCAAAGGCATCTAATTAATTTTGCGTTGTTTTTTTTGAGGCTAGACTCCATAATTCTAAATTTTAATAGAACCTAGGTTATATTGTAGGTAACACCATTGTACTGACCGATACTAATTATATTGTTGGTTATGTGGTGTTTTCTGAATTTCCTGACAAACTTTTACATCTTTTCTAAGGAATACCTGAATAGTTCTGCACTCTGATTGGTATTTCAGGTCTCTATTTTACTTTATAGTCAAAGCACAAATATTTAACTTGTGATCCAGAATGACAGGGTAACTTCTTATCTCTTAGGAGGACTGTACATCCTGCTTTAGCTGCGTGCCTGTGTTTTTTTAATACTCTATATTAATTTCTTTGTGTTGCAACAGTTTGCACCATGAATTTCCTACTTTAATGACAACTACATAAGGAAAATTTGAAAATGATCACTAAGATGACCACTAAAAGAAACGCCAGGTATTGCGTGTTCTGCGCTTGGGTTGGTAGTATGCTCTTTCTTATGAACCTGTACTGAAGCCTTCATATTGCCTGAAGATATCTGAATGTGAAAATGTGGAGGTGTAGTTTTTGTAGAGAATATGATATATACTCAGTGTCATGGAACTAGACACATGCGGTTTTGGATGCATTAGCAGTTGTAGGAGAATTGGGAGTAGAATAAGGAAAGAAATCACTCGATCCTTGCTTTTAAGTTTAGGAATTATCAGTGGCTGAGACCGCCCAACATCAGTGACTTCTTCATCTGTGGGTTCTGTTTCTTATTCTCGTCGGTGCAGTGAATAAATTTTAAATGCAAAGAATCATGATCTGAACTACCTCATTTAAGGGTGTAGGATTAGACAGCTCTATTAATATTTATGCCTCCTAATGGGCTACTTGATTTTCAGAGCAAAGCTCCGAACACCATACTTTCTGGGTTATGGCTGTGGTTACTATGGATGCATGGGAACATATATATACACATACAAATACATTCTTGGAAATGAAGCACAAATCACAGTGCTATAATCTCATCCTGCTTTGATCATTCATTGTTTTCAATAGAGAATATGTTACATCAGTTGTGATTCATAAATGACACCGATAACTTTAAGGCTTTTAAGCTTAGCAATATGAAATGTTTTTTACAAATCTAAGCAGAAATGAAAAGAGCCCAATTTACCCTGTTACCTTGTGTTTCTGTTGGGTGTTTGTTCCAATACTTCCTTTAACTACCCTAGAACTGTTTACTTGCCATCAAATCTTGGAAAAGAGGAATTAATGCAACATGTGCGGTTCCTATGGACTTCATTAAATGACCTTCTTTCTGTATACCTGTTTCAGCTCTGCAGTCAACCAGAAAAGGACAAGCTGAGACCTGTTAAAATGTGTATTTCCACTGGCAAACTTTGTCAATCTATTATCAGATTCTTTTTTTCTAAATATGTAATGTAGAAAATCATATCAAAGTAACAGACTTGTAGATGGTGTATTGTCAAAAATGATTGAAATATTCTTTCTCTGTGGCCATATAAATGAAAAGTATGAAATCCAAGGCATGAGCCTCCATCACTGTAGACTGAGCTATGTCAAAATACGTTGCATTGCCAGTCGGCTAAGAAGATGCATTTGCAGACCATTACCAGGGCTCATGGTGACTTGGGAGTGAGCGTCAAAGCCCACAGAGCTACCTTAGTGCGTATTTTGGTGTATGCCAACCATTACAGGGGGTGTATATCTTCAGTAGGCCACTTTGAAAATTCATTATGAATTATTTGCCTGTAGTATGTTTGTGTCGGTAGTTGCCTGCGCACATTTGAAGTTTTGCCCCCATTCACCCTTGCTGGCTCCTGGCTGAAGAGCCCTCATCCTCATTCTGGCCTCGTGAGGCCAAAATTCATCCCCGCGGTACCAGCAGGCACAAATGTAGTCCACAATCCTGAACTCCAGTGCTATGCACTAGGACACCAAGATTGTTCTATTTTTCTATTCCTTTTTGAAGCACTGTGTTCCTGTTTTTCACTCCTCAGATACCACTGCAGCATTTCCTGTTATACTAGTAATACATGGGAGAAGATAATGAAGCAAACGTTGTCTTGTACAGACCTTTTCATCCTTTCACAATCTAAAGCTGTTAGTGTCAGTTAGCAGCATTTTTCAAAGGTGTGCAGGAAGTTTATGTCATATTTGAAATAAAATAAATGCTTAAACTCTGATGTACTTTCTACAGTCCTCTTTCTGGGTGAGCCAATGCTTGACAAAAGAAGACTTTGCAAACTGCATTTTAAGACTCCAGTCATCTTAAATGCCATCAACGCTGGCCAAAGTCCTCTGTAAATGTCTGGTTGTTCAGGCTCTGAGCTCTTGCTGACCACACAGTTGTCGTGCTGTCATTGCTTTGTTCATGTACCTTGACAGTGCTTATAGCTCTAACAGGTCTTAAATTCTGATCTAATTCCATTCCTTGTCCATTATTTTACTGCTTGCTTTTCATTTTCTACATCCTCCCACACACAGGCTCTAAAATAGTACTGTTACCCTGATAATACTGTCGGATAAAACTGGTTTGTGCTTCTTCCCCTGGCCTTTCTCGGGTTGGACCAGTTGTACTCAGTAAACAACTGTGAGATTGTTTTCCTTTCAATCTGCTCGTTTCTGATTTATCATTTAAAGCCAGAATGGACAAATATTATAAAAAATAGCTGCATAAGTATATTTGTACATTTTCAGGAGGAACATTTGAGTAATTAACATGACTTTTGGATAACTATTATTTTCTGCTTGCTTTTTTTTGTCATTTTTTCCCTGTATTGTACCATTACTCCTTTGCACTTCTCTGTGTTCACGCTCTTCATTTCTTTGTTTCCTTATAATACACATGGATCCAAATATTTTTAGTATACTTTGCATACTTTTTGAAGCTTGAAACAGGATGCTTACATGTGTCAAACCATTCTTAAGGATCATCTCGATTATAATGTTAATAATCTGCTTATAACTTGAATATCGCACCAGTATAATTTCAATTTTTTTTTCAAATTCTTTTCACTTATAATTCTTTAGCCCTCTTCATTTTTACTTACTTTATGTTGTCAAATTTACATGTCTTCTCTACTTTGACATGTATAGTATTATTAATTATACTCTGCATTCAGAATCCAACAGCTTTAATGAGCTTAACATAAATGAGATTTGTTTTTTGGGATATCACACCATTTCCTTCTGTTTTAATATTAATATCTCTTATTTTAGTTTCTCATGCTTGTAATAATGAAGATTTATCCTAAAAAGAAGCAGCAACGAACAATACAAGGCTAAGGCAAGTGGGACAAAGCTGAGTTTAAGCCACGCTTGCCCCTATATTCTAACACATTGCCAGGAGCAGAGCGGTCTCTGGCCAGAATCAGAGCCACCTCCAGGCTGCTCTAAGTCAATGCAGAAATTGCAAGACACTTGGGAATGGCATAGTGCAGGTGCCATAGCTGGTTTTCCCTTCCAGAGTTTTGCCAAAGTGTTTTGAAATATTTCAGCAGCAACAGTAAATCATGTTGCTAATTCCTCTGCTGTGGGAATTCTTTTAATATCCCTTTATGCTATCAGAGTAGTAATTAGAATCTGCCCTGGTAGAGTTTTCTATATGCTTTTTATTGAGGGTGGCTTTTGCCTTTCCTATTCATACTAATAGTACAGTAAATGCACAGTAAGTTTAGTCTTAGGAATGTGTTTGAAGAGAAGGAAAATTACCTGGCTGAAGAAATTCTTCAGCTGATAAAGCTCTGGCAGATGTTCCTTTATTGGAATACCATTGCCTTGTGAAGGTTTGTCCACCAAAGGGGATGGAGGGAGAATAAATCCTCTGCAGGGTTTCTGTGTTAGCAGGGTTATAGCCAGCAGATTTGACCAAAAAGACACATTTTGGGAGAAGATCATAGCTGGTATGACTGGAAAGCTTTAGCAGCAGCTGTGCTGGAGTGCCGTGCCCTGAAGGAAGGCTCGCAGTCCCTCAGCAGCTGTCAAGGACTCCTCCGCACATGGACCTTTTCCCGAGCATTTTATGGTGGTCCAGGACCTGTCCCTTTATGTTGCAGAGGAATCAGAGTACAGTTTGTGTGCCGTTGTGGGCGCTATTCACATCTTCACCTGGTAATTTACAATTCAATGTCTGAGATGCTGAGCTTTCATAGGATTATTAGGTTTGAGCTACATTAATGCCAGTGGTTTTGGATCAGGCCCTGCAGAAGCAAAGCACTGAGGTCTCCTGATATGATTTAATATTTTTTTAAATAATTTTTTTATCCTTATATTATTTTATAATGTGTGGAAAATCATATATATAGTGTATATATATAGAGAGAGAGAATCTTGTAAGGCAAAATCTATAGGAGAGAGACTGCCATTTATTATTTGTATTTGTTTTCTGGAAAGCTTCCATTTGTTAAATTTCACCCTTTTTGTAAAGGCCTTCTTTAATTATTAGCTGAAAATCAGGTATTTATGTAATTACCATAATTATATCTACACATCTAGTGTACTTGCAATTATTTCATTAAAAATTGTAATTGTTATACAATTATAGGGGATAATGACGTCCTTGTAACATGTTGCAGAAGCCCTAATTAAATGGTGGCATAAATGAATTGGAAGTGATTTTGAAGTTTTGAATATTGTTTTATCAGAAATATCAGAAGTGATTCATCCACATTATGAACTGGCAGTAAAACCCCTCCGAAGTTATTTTGAGAAAAGATTTCACAGAGCTCATGGAAAAGGATTTGTCTCTATTGCCTTTCTGTCTTTACTTTCTGTTCTCTATATTCTTACACCTAAAAGCTGTCTGCAGATTTTTAATGGAAAGATGCATTGTGTAAGAAGAAGATTGCACAGCCTGCTGAATCGTTCTAGAAGGCTCAGCCCAGAGCAAATAGGATCTACGTGCGAGCACAGTCTGTACTTAGACATCCTTCTTCTATACAGAGGGAAAACCCTATCCAACAGTTGGTTCAAGATGATGAAAAAGCTCCACTAAATATAAGGAGGCTTTCATTACAGGCTGAGTTTCCATGATCTGCTTACATACTGGAATGTCCAAATAGTGCAACTCCAGGTGTTGGGGGAAAAGAGACAGAATTCCTCTTGTAGCACTAGTCCATGTGATGCTCCAAGCACAGGAGGTGGACAAAGGAGTGTGGATACGGAGAAATCCTATGGAGCATCCTCCTTTCTTTCCTCCAGAGTGGGTGGGGAAGGACAGGCAAGGATAACATATGCCAGAATCTACCAAAACCTCAGGATCCCAGATTTCTCATCCTCTTTCATGTCAACTTTCTGTAGTGTACAGATGATCTCTCTTCTCTTCCTTCAGTTAATTTTAAAAGTAATTGAAAATGGCAGTAAGGCATACATAATTTTTAGGCTTATTTTATCATTCTGTTTTTTTTTAAATCTAATATAGTGTGTTCTTAAGTGATGGGTGTATAACAATGTATGGCATGACTGGCAACCATGCAGCCACCCTTACCAAGACATCCGCCTCGGTTTTGCTCCTGAAGACAGCACCCCGCTGTCGGGCTGAGGCCCTGGGCAGGCTGGAGCTATGTACAAACCAGCTGGAGGGGCCTCCCGTCTCTCTTGCACCCGGCTGCTTACCTCCCACCTACCAGCTGGGGCTCCTCCTCCAGTCTTTGCTCCCAGTTTCATTAGGGGAATGACTCACGCACATTCTTCCCGGTTACTTCAGATGCATTCAGGCAGGTTAGACAAACCTGCTGTTTAAGTCACTTAATTCACATCAGCTCATTTTTGCTCATGCTTAGTTAAGGAGGGTTTGCAGGATCTACTCTAATGCAGAATTTTAATGTCCCACAAAGGGATGGAGACAAAGCTCCAAGAGGCAGGAGATCCTGGAGGTAGCAGTAATGTCTTATTGTACCCCGAGCTGCAGAAAGACCATCCATCCATGGGCTGGAGAAGAGCTCCCTGGTTCTACTGCCTTGTGTCAAGGTTCCTTGCTGAGGCAGCCACCGCAAGAAGTGATTTGCTCACACGGTTGTGGTTCTTTTCCAAGGACTTGCTGCCCTTTAACCAGAAGCTGAGCGCCACCGTTGTTGTCAAGCTCCGGTCCAGTGCCCTGGCAGGGATTTTTTTAGTTTCTGCCAACACTACTCTTTGCTTTTCAGTCTTTAATCTCTTAACGTAGTGAAGAGGCAAACAGAATATACCATTCAGCAGCTGGATGTCGTTGAACCAATGAGAATTTAGTCTCTGAGAATCCTCATTCCCAAAGCAATAGTTTTAACGAGATGGACCCAGTGGTAAGGGAATATGAAACATGCATTTATCTAGGTATATGTGTATACATATACAGTCATAAACAGATTGGAAAGCTCAAAGGAAAGCTAGTACAATTTGTCCCACTTGATTGCAAAATTGATATTGATTCATATGTTTTTATATTGATTTTAAAGCGCCAAAACGAATTTGGAGATTTTTTTTCTTTAAATCTGAACTTAGTTGCTGAAGGCCAGATCTAAGATAGTTATGTGAGCCAAACAGATATTACAGGAGATTTTGCACATTTACCTACTCCAAGACTGCTTTCGTTAACGATACTGCCCCGTGATCTATATAGCACTTTGGATCCATGAAATATTGCTGTGTATAGCTGTTGTAGAGGCAGGTTTATTTTGTAAAATTTCACAAGAAATCATCAGGCTGTAAACCCAGATTTTAAAATCTTAGTCCTTTCCCTGTTTCTCTATGATGCTGAACTCAGATGAAGTACCCCTCCGTTTGAATCAATTAACTGCTGCGCTATGTGGAGCAGGAAAGAGAATTAAGTTTGTTTTCTACACTTTTCAGTCATTAACTGAGCTGTTCGTTAATGACAAATGGATTAGTTTTGCTAGAAACAATACATTTTGAAACAAAAAATAATTGCTATACTTAAGTGCTGAAGCACCTGCAGTCTCTTTTATATGAAGTCTCCATAGATGAAGTCTCACATAAAGGAAGAAACAGAAGATGCATCGATTGTCTTTTCTTTAAAGTGCCATGAAATCCTTGATTAACTGGCAATTCTCGCAGTGTTGCGATTGCAATTCTTTAAGTATTGAAGGTATGACCTGCCCAAAAGCACATTTTGATACCAGATCGTGGGAAACGGGTGCTTGAGTTTTATAGAGACACAGATGATTGCTGAAGAAGTCACAGTAAAAGTGCCCCCCATCCTGACTCTGGGCCTGTTAGCAGAAATCCCTCGCATCCCCTTCTGTGTGCATTATATTCTGCGTCGTTCACATGCGACAGAGAACATTGCCCCTTGAACTGTGAAAGTGTCATGTGTTTTTGACAGGCTGATTTTCCTTCTGTTCCTGACATCTTTGAAAGATGGGTGCCGAAATGTGGTTAGGCACCAGCGGGACGTTCGCTTGCCGAGGTGAGCTGGGAGACAGAAGGTGAGCTGAAGGCAGCAGGAAGGGGTTCTGACAGCAAAGGCGGCTCCTGACACACACGCCGAAGCAGGTGCACACTGCCAGGCAGCGTGCAAACCAAGCACAGAAACAGGATTAAAAGGCTCTTTCCCTTTAGGCAAAATAAGACCAAGGCGGCGGCAGCGCACAATTCCACCCTGCAGTTTTAAGTGGCAGAAACTATTTTTCTCTCCAGAGTTTGCTAACGTATATTAGTTGCTGTTTTTCTGCCCAGAGCTTTGACATACTCAACTACAAGCTAGTTTGGCGGAGTATCAGCACAGCGAACAAGCAGCAGTCAGAGGAGAGAGGAAGAAACAATCCCCTTCCACGCTTGACATTTGCACTGTGCAAGCGGCCTGGCTGTCACCCCTGGCCCAGCGCTTGGGCACGTGTTAGAGGACGTGTCACAAAACAGGTTTGACCTAAGGCAGAGCAAAAGCTAGCACCTTAATATTGCTCAATCAAAAATAGATAAACTCAGCAGTAAGTCGGATTTTGGCCTGTTGTTTGAATGATGAATATTCTTCCAAATGCTGTCACTTCCTCAAAGAAATACAGTGGTTTCTTTTGAATTTTAAGTGACTTTGGATTGAAATTCTATGTGAGTGATTAACTGGCTCAGTGAATACTGTTGTTATTATTAGCAATTTTGGGCGTTAACCTCTTCACCGCTGAAATCTCTAAGTGCAGCATGACGTCGTATCGGCACTCAGGAACTAGAAAGGTTAAGAAGCCATTGAAACACATTCAGGAAATGTCATAATTTTCAGGCTGATGAAGTGCTAGCCTGGAAGAGAACAAAGAAGCGATAATAATAATTACATTTACTTTATGCTTGCAAAGAAGACAGTTTGAAGGAGCGCGGGCCATGGACAGTAGCTCATTTTTGGTTCTGCCCCCGTTAGTTATGTCACACTCCTGCTTCAATTCTCTAACCCCAGAAACGTGCTGTTTAAACGGAGCTTGGTTGCAGAGGGATGATTTGACACAAAGCCAAATGTCCCTTTCCAGTCATTCTGGACCTCGCCAGCCTTTTCCCATTCCCTCCCTCCTCCTCCGGCTAAGCAGCATCTGGCCCTCTCCCTCTGGTGAACTTGTGTGACTCTATTTCAAGTATAGATTTAGTTATTAAATCTGGAGATAAAGTATGGATCTGTTCCACTAATCAGATACTACAGTGATTAGAGCCATAGAAGTACTTGGAGAGATCAATTAGATTAGATTATCAAATCATTATAAGCAGACTCTTAAAGACAAAGCAATAGAAAGTAATCTTGTGTCGCTGTATTTCTTTAGAGAATATTTATACTCTCTTATTGTTTGTTTGCCTCTGTTTTATTTGCATGTGTTAAGACCGCAGTAGCACCGAGCCTCACGCTCAGAACTGGGCTGGAGGACAGAATAAACCAATTTCTGCAGTAAAACTCTCTCTGCGATTCTGGTCATAGGCTAAACCACATTACTGCTTGTACTCTAGGTGAAAAAATACGTGCACGTGGAAATCATACTTTATAAAGCAGTTGGGCAGTTTCTTGGGGGAACTCATTTCAGACCTCTGGGCTTAGGCAAGAAGCCTCTGTTCTCTCGCCAGCCTTTTATCATCTCTCTTATCTCATTCTGTATTTATTATTTTGACTGTGGAATCTTATTTTGACTACTTTTATTGCATAAACCCAGTGTTATGAAGCAACACTAACTAATTCAGACAAAGGTTTGTGATTCATTCTTTAGTAGTTTGTTTTCAGGCTTCCTCTGAATATGGTTTTCCAGTTTATAATAGCCATTTGTGTCACTCCTAAGCCTTGAAGTTGTGTTTTCTGCAGCCTGCAGTGTCATTTTCTTAACATTTTTATATATATGTGCTTTTCTTTATTAATATATATTTTAGTAAGTACTCCAGCTAATGCTAATATACTGTTTTCATGAGAGAATTGGCAGAATAGTATACATCAAAGGCAACAATTAGCGTATTTTCATTTGACTTGTTCAGCTTATTAGGTTGTTAAATTTTGCATAGAAAATCATTAGCATGTTTAATTTGGGAAGGAAGCTCTTGGAAGAGGAGTTGTGGACATAAATCAATCAGTGAGGAGGCTCTCGTACAGTATTGCAACAGCAGCTAGAGCTCTGAAATATGTTCCCATATTATTAACTGTAAATGCAAAGAGGTGAAAAAAATGCAGGATTATCACTGGTTTAGGAGTTAACAAAGAAACTTCTTATGGCTTTGTCTAATATTAAAATCTAGAGCAAGATTGTATCATGTTCTTGTCTTACAGAACACTGGCACAGAAGTACAGGTTTGCAGTTGCTACTCTTTTTTAAATGAAGGTGAAGGACATCCGAACCAGACTTGACATAACATACTTCACGGTGGTTTTTTTTCCTTTCCCCAAAACTAGTTCAAGAACCGTTATGCACGTTGCTTGCTACTTCAGGATTAGCTGAAGTTGAAAAAGTCACAGGAAAAACTGCGAAGTGCCTTTTTCCCCCATCTTTATTGGGAGCATGTCACCTGACACTCTGGCAATTTAGAAACACTTATCTGGTATTAAATAAATTCAAAAAGGTTTGGATTTTGACCAGTTAAAGTCAAAGAGGAAAGGTCAGAAATCAACACCAAAATAGAACAAATATTAACTAAAGATTCCATCATACAGCAGCTAATCAGGGCTTTTGTGTGCCCTGCTGTGCCAATATCTATTCAGAAGCTAGTCATTATGTCTCTGTAAAAAAAGAACTAATTCTGAAGACTTCACTGCACTAAAATCAAGTAATTTACTGCCCTTTTTCGCTGTGTTTTTATGATGTTTTGTCTGATTAAACATTCAGTGCTAGAGATAGTGGCTTCTGGTTTTGTCCCTGCACTTTTCAGGTTCAAATTTCTTTGAGTGCAGTTACTATTCTTTGGTGCCAAAGTACTTCATAAACTAGGATATTTAGCAGCAAAACTGACATAAGCGTCAGGATTATATTATTGATTATTTTGAAGGCACAAAAATCCATAAAGTCCTTTCCTTTGTGCTCCAGTGGAAAGCACCTGTACCCATTTGCACTCAGTGAGTAAATTCTTGGCCACATAAAAGTCAATCATGAAATTCAAATCAAGTTTTACAAGACCAGGCCCAAATTGCCATATCTGAAAGATGAACAAACATAAACTTAGAGGTAGATACATGGGCTTTGAATGTTTTGTAGATTTTGAAAATTGTGCCCGAGACACATAAATATCCTTTCCCTTTCTTTGTCCTTTTTTTCTCTATTCTCATTTTCTCCAAATAATTTCGTACCTATCTTGTATCACAGCCTTTCCTATAATAACAAATCTCTTTTACCTTATTCTGCACTTTTTCTGTGTTTCCTCATCTCATAGTCATGATTCTCTCTGACTTGTCTTTATTTCATGTTTACACCTCTGTTTTTTTCATTTTAGAAACATACACTACCTCTTTAGGCCTATAAAATCATGAGCTATTCATTTTCCACTATATCCTTTCTTTTTTCCTTTATACTGAAGATGGAGAAACTAGGACAAAAGAGTGGACTTTTGCAAAGTCACATGCAGAGAGGAAAAGAGACTGCATGTCGTTGTGGAGCCGAAATTAAAACATCCAATTCTTTTTATCACGTTTATTTTTTTGGGCCAGGCTGTTTATGATGCTTCTGGGCTGCTTTTATGGTTCCTGTAGCTGAAGCAATGCTTCTTGTCTTTAATTCCTGCACAACTTAATCCTGATCTTTCCTAAGTGCAAGTATTTGCCAGCCAGTTACCCCCCACAGGGGTGAGAATCACGTCTTATCTTAGCCCACGAAATATTTTCTGACTCCCACTTGTCTTGCTGCCTTACAGCCTCCAAACAGGGAAAAAGAAAGAGTTGCTGCAGCTTTTATTAATTATTTACGTGCTGTTATCAAACATTCCTAGAGTGCTGTAAATTTACAGGCTTTAGTACAAACTTGGAGAAAACAAGTTCGCTGCTCTAGAGAATTTACAGTGAAGAAAAGACAGCAGAGGTGAAGATATAAAGCCAGTGGATGTAGTAAAGTAGTGCAGAATACAGGAGTTTTGATAAGAAGGGATTGCCGTAATACATGGTGTGAAGGAGAGCAAGAGAGCTTGGATGCGTGCAGAGAGTGCCTGAAGAGGAGAAAGAGGCAGCAGTAAAAGCCAGTAACAAATAACGTACAGGGATTACAAGAAAAGCAAAAGAATTGACCTGATTTGTGTGTTTACCACTCAGCGTCTTAGTGGTGCTCTTTCAGCTCCTGCATATAATCATTTAACTCAATGGGTGGCAGAGGCAAGTGCATGTTTCAAACGGAGACCGACATGATCGAACAGGTCTCTCTCTCCACCATGGCTAGTTCATGTGTGCGACCGTTTCCAAAAGTCATAGGAAACAATGGGAAATGGCCCCTTTGGAGGAATTAATGACGGATTCCGCCCCCAGCACAGGGCTTTGCTTGGGCCAGTGAGAGCAGCCCCTGTATTTCTGTCTTTCCCAGAGGCAGCAGCGTGATGGCAAAGTGCTGCATCAGATGCGCACTGAAGCTGTTTTCCGAACTCAGTCCCTAACCTCATGTAGCACCATTATAATTTTCTCCTTTTTTTTTTCTAATATGATTTTATTTTTAGATGCATGAAAGGATGAGCACAAAGAGTAAACGTGTATATAAACAACACAGAGTAACCAGAGGTGAATAGGCTAGACTTAGCTTACAGAAATCCACAGATGGTGACATTATTCCCAGTGGCTTTGTTCCAGTATTATGGATTGTGTGGCAGTGTACGTTGTATGGTAGTGTGCAACTGTCCCATGCGGTACAACTGCTGCTATGGAGGTCACTTGAAATAATGGAATGTTAAATGGCATAATCTATGATAGAGTAATCAGCCGTAGCATAAAAAAATACACATTAAACCAACACAAATTGTTGCCTAGAAAAAACAATGTGTCGGGGTGCGATACCGTCTTAGCTTGTTCTCCTTAGTGCAAAGGGCTGCTCTAAATCGCGTCTGACCACATTACTCGGGCGTCACTTCTTTTCTGATCAAATGCTGTTCGTTGTACTGAAGAGCTGCAGAGCATATTCCGAGACTCAATCTGCACGTATTTAAGGCCCTCACTTAAGCTTGCCCCGAAGGAGAGCCGTTGTGGAACATGGGGCTTACGCAGGGGTAGTTCAATGTAGCCATTAATGTAAAGATTTGCCTGGTGGCAACGTTGCCATTTACTGTTACAGGAGCAGGATTTGTCCCACAGTTTGCTGGTACTGGAAGGGTGACTCCTAGGGACCATAAAGCCCCTGGATGTTGCTCCGGCAGTTTAAAGTGGTTGTAAAATGTCTGTAAGTCCAGTTATAATGTTATTATAAAATAGGCATAATTGTAGTCACCGTATGAATTCTGAGCAAGACGAATATTTGTCTGGTCGTGTGATTTCACCCTGAGCTAAAAAGACATTTCTGCTGGCCTCCTCCACTTGCAGTTGCATTTATTTGCTTATTAACTGTAACTTTCTTTTCACTAACTTTAAGAGGGAGTATTTTAAGATACAGGAGGGGAAATGTATGCATCTGAGTCTGTGGACAAAAAGATCAGCCAAAAGCTATACACGGGAATGAATACGTAATCAGCAACCTTGTACTTGCCTGTTATAACAAAATAGCATTAAAGAACAGAACATTTGACTGTGATGTGAGCTGCAGTTACTTCCCTGCCAGGGCAGCAATCCTCTTGAGGCTGTCATCTATTGCAACTTGAGTGATTGCTAATTGCTTTTATGAAAGCACCAGCTTCAATTATAATTTTAGCGTATCACCTGTACAGCTTTATATTTGCATGTATTTAGAAAGGCATTCATGCAACGCTGAAAAAATTAGGAAACAATCCTACAAAAATTAGATTCACATTTGAACCGTAGCATTAAACACGCTGAAGCCACAGCACAAACTGTATTGTACCTAGCACGCTTTCAGTTCAGAAAAGTGGGAAAAATGCAGTGTTTTGCTAACTGTGAACACTGCCCACACCTCCTTTTGATCTGGGTTTGCACCTGGCACCGGTGAAATGCTGTTCCACAGCGCAAGCGCTTATTATTTGTTAGCGGCTTTTGGTGCGAGCCTTCACAGATCCAGCAACATGCCCGAGATGCTGGCTGTTCAAGCAGATGTTAAGTGCTTAGCAGTTTTATAGGAAGAGCTGATGACCCTGATAACTGACTGTACTGAAAGCAGAGAGGCCCTTAGCAACACATCTGGGGTTCACCTTGAGCTTTGCCAAAATTCAGATGTGGATCCAGACTGTCTGGCTTGAGCCAATGCCTCCTTCAAAGAGAGAGAATTAAAATGACTTTTATGTCTTTCTTGGAGTCATCATGTCATTTGTTCTGGCAGCAGATGCGACAAAATTATTGTACTTATTTTAAGTTTTCTATGTTATCTTAATGGCCCAGAAAAAATTTAAAGGAGTTTTAGATTGTGTGGAATACAGTGACAACTGCATTAATGCTGGTGTTTCTATGAGCATGGCTTTTCAATATCCATAGTCATTTTATGGTCTGTGGTAGGCAGGGTTGAACTGCTTTATTGTTTAGCTCTGTTTTAGTGAATCAGAGTAATTCCTCACAGTAATAAAACAGAGACCTGAATTAGCAAAAATCTGATCCCTAATTGACCTTATCTTGCTGCCAGTCTGATGTAATCCAGATTCTGATGTGATCTTGTCCTCCTTTCTTGTGAATAGTGAACGAACACTCACTCTCATTGACTAAAAACCTTAGTTTTCTTAACAAAAAGAAAAAGAGGTAGGGAAAAAAAGAGTATTTTTCAGGCATTTTCCACTTTTGTTTTATTGGTTTCCCCAATTAAAATTGCATGCAATTTTTAAATTGGATATGTTGCTGAAATGACTCTGCATTCTTGGATACATCTGTGTCTTTGTGCATATGGCAGTGCCTATAGTGGTAAAATTCTGCTCCAAGTGCAGTACTACAGCTAAAAACTCTGGTACCTAACACTTGTGGGAAGCAGACGTACATTTTCTCTCTCTCTCTCTCTCTCTTTTTTTTTTTTTTTTTAAGCACAAAGAAAGAAACCGCGTTATATATTTTTAACAAAATGGTATTCAGATTAAACAATTATCAGACAGGCTTGTGGTAACCTACTGATTACTTTGTGCTTGGGAGTTACCCTTGTAGTAGCTGAAATCATTGGTGAAATGGTGATACAGAAGATACATGTTGTATTTTTAAGAACCATTGCTAGATGAAATGAAGATGAATTTTTAGGTTTTGTAAATCAAAGTACTATAAATATAAAAGCTAAGAGTACATTTTATGGATTTTCAATCCTATTAATATTTATTAAGCTACAATTCTTTAGATTTCTGTATTTCAGATACTCTGTCATGCAATAAGACAGGATTGTCTGAGATGAAAATTAACTTGGACCCAACCAAAATCAAAAAGAACCGATTCCTTCATTTTCATTCCTCAGACTGACAGGGATTCATAATGTAGAAAAGTCAGAAAAACATAATAATTAGATTTGAAAAGTCCTTGCTATTTTACACATCATGGATAGTTTTAGGAATAAAGATGTGCAAAATTAAAAAAAAAAACAAACCCTATTTAATCCTGTATTACTATAAAAATTTAATAGCAATGCAACATTGAGGATTACCATCCAGCCTTCAGAAGTGCTTCTGCCATGTTGTATCAGTCTTCTTGTCCACACCCCCTGTCCTCTTCTGGCCCGTACCTTATGGTACACTAGATTTTTCAGGGAAAGCAAAAACCGCTCACTTCTGCATAGCCATTGCGGGGAAGGGGAAGGCAGAATTTCCCCACCAGCTGTAGTGGAGTTTTACCCCTGATGGGGCAAGCAGGCATTTTGTATCAACACAAATGCATTCTCTATTTATTTATTTAGATTTAAATATTAGTATACATGTATCTTTTAGTGGTTTTATTATGGTAATTCGAGGTCTGTTGACTGAAGTGCCTAACGTAAGTATTAAAAAGTAATTATACATATGTGTTGGAAAAAAGAGGAAAAACGGACAATGATTTGCTTCATGTGTAAAAAATGTTGAAAGGTTTGGAAATTTAATCCTCTAAAATTTATTTTTGCTTACCTTGGGCAGAGGGGAATATTTGATTTAGCTAATCCCAGAGTTTTGCTTTTAAGGGGCCAGGAAAAAAATACCTCACTTATCTACATTGGGGTCCTATCTATAAGTAAGAGAATAGGACTTTAGGTGTCTAAAATAATTTTTCTTCTTAGTATTCTCCCTTTCAGAAGTTAAACTCAACTCTCTGACTGCCTTTGAGTTGATAAAATTTCTCATTTTCCTGGCTTCTGTGGGTTTTTCCTGGCCCACATTTCTAATGTGAAAAACAAGAGGAGCTTGTGTATTTTGAAACTGTTTTGAAAACCAAAGGAAAATTTTTCATATACAACAGAGGAAAAAAAGGTCACACCCTATTTGTTTCTTTTTTCCCCCTTTGCAGGTCATTTTTAAACTGACTCTGCCTCTTTGTATTTCTTTTTAGAATGAAATTTTTGGTCATAAATCACCATGAACTTTATGGCAGAAATACTGCAAAAGAAAGTTGTCATTTAAAGTGGAAAATCTGGCTGAAGCTTAAATGTAGGCAGCAGCAAACTGTAACGTAAAGTTAAAGACTGGAGCGGAAGGCAGCCACCTTCTTTGAACAAGAACCATAAATATTTACACTTCCATAACAATTAATAATTCATCATACGCAACAGTCATGGAACGCACTCTGTCAGTGCCGTACAGCTGTATTTTTATTTTTAATTTTTTAAAAAAGCAACACCTTTAATCCCAGGGTGCTTTGTGAAGTAGTTTGAACCCGTGGCAGATTCACTACCACCACGTCCCGCCGTGGCCGGCCCCTGGGTGCCAGCCGGTGCCACGTAGTGTCCGCGGCTCCTGGTTGCCTTCCTGTCATGGCATACGCCTTCTCCCCAGATTTATTACAGGTACTGACAGCAGGTATTCCTACAGACAGAGTACCGTTACCCATTTGCTTGTTTTGCTTAGTTTTTCTTCATTTAAGTTTGAGCAATTAAAATAATCTCTGCTGGTATCAACTTCAGGCTGAATTTTGTGGGAAAAGCTCAGTGAAGACCTCCCAGAAAGTAGAAAATAGGGTATTTTGTCTTGCAAAGAAAGGTGTTGCGGGTGTTTGATGGAGGACCCCTGTTCCCCCTTGCTCTGAAGTGGGCATGGGGTAGATGTGAGCATGTAATTATAGACTGTAGACTGTTTCATAAGGCATTTGCATAAGAAGCCAAATTAGATTAGTTTAACATAATTCTGCTGTTTCCTAACCTCCCAGTCTTTGACTCAGCAACCTTAATGTTATTTTAATATAGTTTCTTGAGATTAATACAGACAAAGAGTCCCCATAGGTCCTATAAATCTGATAATCACATGGAATATCTAGCAGGAGACGCTTCTGAGAAAGAACAGGAAAATGCATGTTCATATGGAAATGAGGAAATGTTTCTTTACGGTGGCTTTCAGAAAAACTCCTGTAAACTACCACAAAAAGAGGGTGAAATCTTCATCCCTTTGAAATCAAAGGGATTTACTTGAGAGTTTATGTGATTAGCGCAGAAAAGATATCTGCTGCAGTAGAGAAAGAAGGATTTTTTTAAGACGCCTTTAAAGTGACACAGTGCACTATTAAATTCTGTAGATTTCTATAGTAATGTTCTGTAGGATCCCATCACGTTTCTCACAGCAGAAAATTCACTTTTTTAGCGTGCTTATTTGCATTATTTACAAATCAAAGATAAAGTTCAGACTGTTTCTTTCAAAAAAAATTACCATTTTCCTATGTTAGTTGTTGCCTGAATAGCACTGCGTCTTCACTTAAATTCTGGGGTGGCGTTCGGGAGGAGAGGTAGTTACAGATATCCTTACAGATAACATTAACATTGGATTAAGAAAGCCACAATAAGAATTATCTACTTGATCTTCCACAATTAAGCAGTACTCTGGTTTAAAGCTTTAAAGTATCAGACAGTACAGCAGTGCAAGTTCTAATTAGCATCGTAGCTAATGCATATATAGGTGTTCATGTGAAATAAACATGCCAAAGAGCATAATACATGTATTATTTTAATGGTTGTGGGGGTTTATTGTGATTTTAATTATAAATCAGGATGAAAAGAGAGTTATGTAGATGTTCTTCTTATTAATTAAAGCAAAATACGCTAATAAATTGATTTTTTCCTCCGTTATAAGAATAGAAAGTCGGAAATGACTTGCTGCCCTCATCTTGCTCCCTATTTGAGATTACAGAAAAAAATGCCTTGAGCTACTTTAATTTGCCTCCTTCTTCCTAAATTTTTGGCTTCACCTTTTCAAGGCGTTTTCAGCAATCACAAAGCTTAGAAATATATTAGCTGAAATGTTCACGTAGCCTTTGGCTTCCAAAGGTTTAAAGAGTGACACGAAATATGGTGACGTTTGTGATTTACAAAACAATACATGCGAGCATCAGTGTGACAGCGATAATCTGTCACTGCAGGGGTACAGCCCGCGCTTTTCCTGGCCCCATGATGGCCCTCAGGCTTTGTCCAGCTTTTTGGGATGACACAGAAGGAACGGTGCATACACTTTTACCCCGGGGAATTTTTAAATGGATCATTACATTTTCCTGCCTCTCTGGCCCGAGCGGGGAACCCCCCCGTAATCGGGAGGCAGTGGGTACCTCCTCGGTGTGACTGCCTGAGTGCCTGCGTGGAGAAGTTTACTGCAGCGAATACTTCTCTCTCGCCTTAGCCAGAGAAATAAGTTGCTCATATTGTGGGTTGTATTAGACAAGCATCCCCCTTTGCCTGTAAAATCTCCATCCTTTCCTCCTCTCGCTCCCTTTCTTCCCTTCTCCCCAGCAAAAAAGCACATCCTACGGCAGCAGAACCAGCAGCGCGATTTCAAGTAAAGAACTGTACAAGGGAGAAAGGAGGTTAAAAGCCCTTAAAACATATGGCATGCTTTGGCTTAATAGGAAGTAGGTGGCAATCTCCACAGGGATGCAGCGTGGTTTTTTGAAGCATTTGTTTCCCAAATACCTTTTTATGATTTTTCCAGCGCAGACATGCAGTAAGTGAATGTAACTAGAATATATGCCGCGGCGTAATATGTGCCTTCTGTAAATGTGGCGGTGATGAGTTTGACGAAAGAGGAGGTGGCAACCAAAACAAAGACAAAAAGTGCTATAAGAACTATGTAGAAATTAAAAGCAGGTGCCATTTAGGGTACTGCTGTAGAGCCTGCTGATACTGTTTACTTCCCTGCTGAGGTAGAAATCTTTCTCTGCTAAAAGCCTTCACAAGAGCGCTGAGGATATCCCTCTGTAGCAGTGTATTACAGGACACACATTTGAGAAGAAAGCTGTTAAAGCCACCTCTTAGTTTTATTGAATTATTACTGCTCTGAGAAAAAATATACTTTAGGCAAAACCCAGCTGTTAAACATAGCGCTTTTGGAGTGAGCGTGTTTACTTCAGCATGACATTTAAAATGCATTTATCCCAAAATCAAACAGCAAAAGCTACAGCAGTGGATGTAAGAAACAGATTTACAGATCTGGGTTACTTCTCCTGCAAGAGCTGCCTTGGAGGGCACTTTCTCCAGCACGGAGAGGGCAGCTGTGGCCGAGCCTGTAAGGGGATAGACTGGGGGGGAAGGCAGGAGCACTGGGCACCGGCGAGATTACAGGTTAGAGATGGCCGAGTAGTTTGTTTCCGTCTCTTCTCTACGTCCTCCTCTCCCTCCTTCTGTCCTGGTTTTGGCTGGCATAGAGTTAATTTCCTTCCTAGTAGCTGCTACAGTGCTGTGTTTTGGATTTAGGATGAGAATAATGTCGATAACACACTGACGTTTTAGTTGTTGCTGAGCAGTGCTTACACCAGTCAAGGACCTTTCAGCTTCCCGTGCTCGGCCCGGTGCACAAGAAGCTGGGAGGGGGCACAGCCAGGGGGGCTGACCCAGGCTGGCCACAGGGCTATTCCATACCGTATGACGTCAGGCCCAGTATAGAAACTGGGGGGAGCTGGCTGGGAGGGGCGGTGATCGCTGCTCGGGATGGGCTGGGCATCAGTCAGCGGGTGGTGAGCAATTGCGTTGTGCATCACTTGTTTTGTATATTCTTTTATCACTATCATTATTTTTTTTCCTTCCTCTGCTGTCCTATTAAACTGTCTTTCTCTCAACTCATGGGTTTTACTTTTTTTTGTGATTCTCTCTCCCGTCCCACTGGCCGGGGGGAGGGTGGGTGAGCGGCTGCGTCATGCTTAGTTGCCGACTGGGGTTAAACCACGACGCCTTCTCTCTCTTTCTCTAAAGTATATATTATTGATGCTGAGGATCATAGAGCCTTGAGCATCCCGTGGCAGTTCATGGAGCACTAGGGCAATTTATTTTTCTTTTATTGCAGAAAAAAAGGCCTCCCATTTCCCTACACTCAGTCTGTCTGTATGCAGCTTCTGTTCCTGGGGATACAAAGGTAGAAAATGGAGTGTGTTCCTATAAAAAGTAGGTAGAAATTTTAACCATTGTCTAGAAGCCCTCACAATATTGTGACTGCCGTGGCAGGTGAATAATGAGCCACTATGCCGGGCTTCCAGCTAAATGGGGCTTTGTCCTGTCTACGCGGCAAAGACATCCAGAAGAATGCTGAGCAGTTTTCCAGTATACAATGAATCACTCAGTGAGGCCAAATTACACTCTCCGAACACTTGTCCCAGATATTACAGCTGTTGAAGGAAGCTGCTTATGAAACGAGGGTAGGCTCAGTCGCTTCGTGACCTTACAGTTCCTGCGCTGTAGGAAATAGTTGGGGTAACTCTCTGCAGGAATAGCATTACTTTTAAACCCATAAAGCTCTGCAAATGGAATTACTGGAGTGTTAGAAAGATACTACTTTGGGACCTGACCTGGTAGGATGTATGCTGAAAGCAGTGCCATAGCCATTTGGGTAGATCGCACAAACTTCACGAGAGAGACTGGTGTTTAATTCAGAAACTTGGCAAAACAAAGGAAAGGAATACCAGGAGACGGGAGGTTTGTCTCTCCCCGGCCAGGAAACCATGTTACAGTTGTAACATACTCGGTGAGACGGACTTGTGCTTGCATGCTCAGCTTCTGCTACAGAGGGAGCTGTGTCGGTATTTAGCTATATAAATGGGAATTTGGGAAGTTTTGCAAAGCAACACAGGTAGTTTAAATGGTACGGACCTAAAAATAATCTCCTCACTGGGTTTACAATGTGGAAGAGTTCTAGGTGTTGTTGCTGTGACTGCTGTAGTGTGGTGAAATACTGTAATCTAGCTATTACCCCTGCTTTTGCTGCTCCCATGGTCAGCCACATAAGCTGTGTTTCATATTGCCCTGTATGAGCTCTCGGAATGGTCCGTGAGCAGCGACAGTCCCTCTTATGCATTAGCACAATGGGAATATATTATTTACAGGTTATGCTTGCCTTCAATTTCCATTCATTTTTTTTCCTTGAAAATTTAATGTGTTTCAAAAGTAGGTGCAGTCATAGGTAAGACCATATTCCAGCTACATTTGGAAAAAAGGTTTAATTTGAACACTTATCCACTGCTGCATCATTTTCCTTACTTCATGGATAATCAGTTTTTTAGTGTTGATAATATACATTATTAAACTTTGCTTTCATTGTAATGAATTTCTGTTAAGAAGATTGTGTCCCAGTGATTCACAGTATTTATATAACTGAATAAGTCAGAAAACAGGAGACTGTACCATCAAGGGAGTTATACTTGTCCACAGCCTTTTTCATGAAGAAATGTTTACCTGCAAAGCAATGTGAATATATAATCCCTATGCAGACACTTCGGGAGAAAAACCAAAATTAATGGTATAAACATATGATCGTTTGTTAGGTCTGTGCTAATCGCATATGAGCAGTTGCTGATAATTAGAAATTATTGTGTGTGTCAGTAGCTGAGTGAGGTCTTGCACTTTCTTTCTGCCCTCGGGATTTAAGCCTAGTGTACCCAGCAATCATTTCCCTTGTCCATGCTTTGGTTATCATCTGTCACAGAACAGTTTAGTTTATTTTTTTTTTCCTTGTACTTAAGATACCAATTTTCTGCGATCCTGAGGCCAGAGTGTGATAAATCACATATGCATTCACAAACAAAACAAAGATCAAGATGGTATTAGCTGGGAAAAATATACGCACGTACACACACTGTTGTATGTTACTTACTCTAGTGTGTAAATCTGTGCCTATTTAATGGCCTATTACCGTGTGTGCTATACGGTATGAAAACGGTGCCTGAGTGTTCACTAGGGAAAGGGAACGGGTGCTCGGGGTGCCTGCTGTCACCCCCCAGAGATCTGGGCTGTTCTGCCTACCCCGGCTGCTCTCCGGAGGGACACAGATCTCCCCAAGGTCCCGTGTCCTCTGCCAGTCTCTGCAAATGGCCTGGATAGCCTGCAGCATCTAACGTGGTGCGGGCTGTTCCTCTTTCAGCAGCTGATCCATCACAGGATCCCTGTGTTTCTTGAGCTGTGAGACCCGGCACTGAACCTCTCATTCGTTCTGCCCTCAAAGCAGTGACATAGAGAAAGGAGCGATGTGAAACTGGGAGAATTTTCTTCCTCCGTATCTCGGTCCCCTCCTGTGCGGCAATCAGGATCCTTCAGAGACGTTTCAGGTTGACTCGGCTGCTCTTTTAGCACTGTATTGGAATGGCTTCATTACAGTCAATGGAACTATTCCATTGAGTAACTTATTCAGCAGGGTGAGAAAGAAGCTCATAATATGGCCATAAGAAAAGGCCCAATTTTGTGTTCTTTAAGTGCACAAAATTCCCATTGACTTCAGAGTAAAAGGCAACAGGGATATCAGGCCTAATGCTGTCTGTCTCAATATAATTCTACCTGACACATCTGACCTTTATTTTTAGAATAATTTCACTTTTAAAGGAAAGTACAGAAATACAGGAGCTTTATCTATTTATATAGGGGAAAAGTGAAATCACTTTTCTTCTGTCTGGGTGCTGGAGCATGATAATGTGCCTGCCAAACCCTATGTGTAGCTTGGCCTTCAAGCTGGGGAGCGAAGCCTTACGTGAACAAAAGACACAACAAAAGCCTTGTTTGAAGTATAGCAGGAGAATGTCGGGGACTGGAATTACGTTTAAGGATATCTGACTCTCTATTTGTCCTTTACGTTATATTTAAAGAGATTCAGATAGGACAGAGTTAAATCTTGGCCCAAAATGAATAAGGTCATCTGTAATTTTTTCATGTTACAGAAGGTACGGCATGTACTGCTACATGCCTTTGCAATGTCCAAGAATCAGTACTGGAAAGACGCCAAGTTTCATTTTGCATAGACTAAAGCAACAGTTTACAACTGTTGTTCTGTGATTTTTTTTTCCCCCTGCATTTAGCTGAATACAACAGTAAAATATATCTGCAGAGAATATTCCCCTATCAAGAATTGCAAGGTAAAAATAAAACACCAGATGGCACCCGGGAGCATTACTGAGAGTGATACAATCGGCCTGCAGCGAAAATGGTGTTGGAATTGGTTTAAAACAAATAAAGCAACAATCTCCTCTTCTTGCTAACGGTGAGCACGTTTAGACCCAAAATATCTCTTATTTTACTTGTTTCTTGCAATCCTTGAAGTCTTCTGGAAGAGTCTTGGATACTGTTCAAAATAATGTGACTCAGTGTTATAAAAAGCCCATAGATGTCTGATCTCATAACTATACAAAAATCAATAAGCTTCTATTAAAAATGCCAAGATACAAAGTGAAAGAGTGCGGGCACAGACCCAGTAACTTCCTTGGCACCACAGGGATTATTTCTTCTGAAAACAACTTGCGTCAGGATTGGGATGGGACACTTCCATTCAATGACACTTGGATGGTCTCTGTCTACTACGAATATCCTATCAGCTGTGGGGCCGTGATTAATAGGTCAGTCATGTCATAAAAATAATTCTATAAGGATATCTTTGTATTTTCAAAATCTAATACCTTTCCCTCTTGGTTATGTAGCTGCTTCATAGCTACTGTATGGGCTAACCCTGCCATCCCTCTGCAGTGCACTGAAACAAGCTAAACTCTACAGAGGAAAAATGCAGCTTAAAAAAGGTGATGTATTGTTTAAAAAATTGTTTTTTAATTAAAAACCCTTGTAAAAAGCAAACTATGAAACAAAATTGTCACTGTGTAATTTATAAAGGCATTATTTCCACAATCATAATGCAATTTTTATATGCCTTGCACTTTATATCATGATTATCACATTTATCTCATTTAACATATTGGTATATTTTATTGGAATAACCAAACTCATTTGTTTGACAGACAGGAAGAGAGAGGAGGAAACTTTTAAATTCATTTAGAATCTTGAATTACGGATGTGAACTGTAATAGCTGAATGCGTTTTGGTACGCATCTGAGAAGAAATCAAACCCACAATAATACATCCGATACCCGTTCAGATCCTGCTCTTGCACAGATTCTGAGTGTTGACAGAAAATGGGACCTGGCTCCAAGCTCCTACCCCCGCACCCCAGCTTGATCCGTTTCTCGAACTAAAAATATCTATAATTCAAAAGACATCACTGATAACAGATAAAATATATAAATCATCTACTGGTATATATGAATGAACATCTTTTCATAAAGTTCAAACCAGTAGGCTATATATCAGCTAAAAATGTCCTCTGTGATCAGCATTACAACCAGTTTTCCAAGACCTATATACTGTAACGTCCATCATATGAGGACTGTTTTTCCAGGGAAGAAAGCGTGTAATATGTGTCATCTTTGATTTCTGGCAGATCCTGAGGAGTACAAAATCCTTTTGTATTCCAAAAATCATAACCTACGACTCCTAGGCCAAGGGGAGAGCCATGTGGAGCTGGACTAGAATGATGCTCCCTTCCTGAAAACGTAAGGGCTGAATTCTTCTGGGATCACTTTGGAGTGATTTAAGATGCATTTGAATGCATCTGAGACAACATTTCGCCGTGGAACATTGTATTGTTGCCAGGTGAACAGTAATACACGCAGACCAGAGCTGCGGTTCAAATAAGGACGCTCAGTCAATAAGCGGGCCTCTGAGTTGAGCTTAAATCTGAGTACCATTCCCGTTTCCCAGTGCTTTTGATCCACTTTATGACTTTTGGAAGGTCATTTTTAATCTCCGTTTCTCCTACCTCTTTGCAAGTTCAAATACTTTGTAAAATCTGCTGGGGAAATGTGATGTTTGTGCAGTGTTGAGTCTATCTTAGCGTGGCATAATAATTATACTATCAACGTTTTAGCTAACAATACGTGCTGAATGCTACCCCACTGTGAGTGATTCTAGTTTTCATTGTTGTCTTATTAAATCAGCCTGTAGTTTGTACCAGAGCTAACACATTGACCCAGTTTACCTTCAAGATAATAAAAGCTTCTTAGGTTCTTCAGAGGAACGTATCAGATCCACAGAATAACCTATCGTTATTCTGATAATGGGAAACCAATCACCTGACCTAGGAGAGCTTCAGGGAGAAAGAATAATATAGGCACTATATAGGAGCTCTGAATTAATTGGATTAGAATCTGTTTTCTATAACTAATGTAGTAGTTGCCAATAGTATGGGAGTGAGCTTCTCGCTTTCCCTAAGAACCTGCATGCAAAAAAGCAGTGGCAGCTTCTTCACACAGCCTTCACTCTATCCCTGACTACATTCACCTCCAAGGATTTTTCCCATTGTCGTGTCTTTACCTTTTTATTAAAACACCCACAGCGTTGCTTTTTTTATGGTGGAGTTTGTGATGGAGACATCTATCAAATACGAAGCAGCTTCAGGCCATACTCCTGTTTTGCACGAAGCGTTGGATAGCTCCAGTGGCATCTACTTTGAATCACTGCAAATGTCATTGCAAATTCTTGATCTGCCCATTTGCCTAATGACTGTATTGCTTAAGAGAACTTGGATAGAAAATAGTTTGCTTTTACTCAAAATAAGGCTGAAGTAATTAGATGTTCTAAGTTGCCTGAACGCTGCAAGTACCATTAGGCTCTTTTGGCACAGGAAAGCAGAGCAATGGGAAAGCTACTTTAGAAAACCACATATAAAATGTATTCAGAAGTTATTTTTGAAAGGTATTGCAAAAAAGCGTACTTTTTATACATTGAAGTAATAAGTAGTTTAGCAAATCCTTTGCAAACTTGTCAAAATGTCATATCCAGGTACTGGATTGGAAAATTAGTAACTGCTGAAGTGTGTGAGTGTTTAAAGGTGTCGCTGTGTGTGGCAGACTGGCGGATTTTAGCTTCTGGCTTTAAGGAGAGATGTTAATCATTATGGCTGATATTTAAAATGTCAGAAGACCTTAGCATGAGGATAAAGGATTTAATATGAGAGTCTGCTGTGTCATGTTTCTTCACAGAAAAGGCGGCAGATTGGCACCTGTTCCTTTTATCTCTTTTTTTTTTTTTTTAATTCAGTGGCACTGTAAGAGCTGAAGTGGCATCCCAAAAGCACACGAACTAGCAGGGTGTGGAGCTGTGAGGTGGAGAAATGGATTGCTCAGCTGTTCCTTGCTCTTTGGTACAGTTCCCTTTTCCTATACTCCTGTCGTAGCTCCGGTACTCTGTCATAGCAGTATCTGGGACCATTGCACCCAATGGCATTGGCAGGGAAGCCTGGCTGGAATAAGGGAACCTTAATTTATCACTTCCATCCTCACCTGCTTTCCTTTTCTTTGGCTTTGGACGAGGCTCTGAAGAAATAAGGGAAATTTTCTTTCACAGCAAGTTTCTTGGCGAGGATTTCGACTACCTCTGCTGAATGCTTTCTAAGACAATACTAGGTAAGCAAAGCTGCAGAATTATTTTAATTCCACAGCCAGTGCTTTTAAACTACTTAGTGAGAGTGGTCTTAGTGGCTGGAAGAGTCTAAAAAGCAGTAAAGAAGAAACTCATCTACGATTTCTTTGGTTTGGTTTTTCTTATTTCGTTTTAGTACAAGGCTGCAAAATGTGCTCAGGTAGCTGAAGCCTTAAACGATTTGAGTTTAAGCATATAGTTTCCACTCTGCCAGGTTAATTCTGCTCATCTTGGTAAAATTAAGCAAGTCATATGTGAATTTCTCTGCTTTGATGTTCACTTGGAGAACCTGCTGCACTGGGACACCTGAAGGATGGTATTTGTTAAAGACGTCGCCGATACAAAATGATCCAGAACTATTGAATAACAAGGCTGTAATACCCTGTTCAGAAAGCATTTAGGCATTTTGTCTAAACATAATTGCTATGTTGGTTTAACTATTTTAGTTAGGGCTGTGGTTTTTTCCTACCAAATTGAATCAATGGTATGAACCTACCTATTACCAGATAAAGTTATACAAAGTCATATAAATTTTTCATTTTTAAAGATGTCAGAGTTCAGAGAAAGTGTTTTGTATATGAATAGCATTTTATATGCTAGGAAATAGAAGAAAAGACAAGATTTTTTTTGCTTTTGGCAAGGTAACATCGAGACTTTGTGGTTGGTGTTCCAGCTTTAAAAAGAGACTGGAAGAAGATTGATGTCTTGATGAATATTAAGTGACACCTACCTTTCCAGAATTTTGCTACGAAACAAGCTGTTTCCTAAAACCAGTAATGAACTTCAGGGCTGTTATCTTGGTATCATTGTAAAAAACATTCGGGGCTCAATCTTTTATCAATATTTCTAGCATGCTGGGTGGTTTTGTAAACAGCAAAATTACTCTGGGGATAGGGAGCAAGCTACAGATTTGGCATCTGAGTTCACAAGTTAAATTCACTCTGATTACTACTCTAGGAGTTTCTGATGGCCTGTGAAATAGGTGGAAGGTCATCTTTGTCCTGTTTTCGTTATTTTATGTTCTGCATTTATGCACCTCTGCAGCTGGAATTGTTGTTAGTTAATGACTGTATTGGCAGCTGCAGTGAAGAGACAACGAACAGTCCCAGGACACGGTCCCTGAATATCAGCGGTAAGCTGGGACACATCAAGGTGTGCATTTCTTTCTGAGTTTGTTCAGTAAGCCAAAGGCTCTGGTAACCCAAAGCAGTAACCAGATACTTTTATCATGCAATACACTTGTGTTTACTTTACCCAGAGGAAGCAGGTGCACTTCTGCAAGGGGATTTTCAGGTACGGTTTCAGCCTATCCCATTTGACCCTAAAAAGGAGGTACTTTCAGTGACTTCAAGTCAGAGATGCTTCCAGTTAGCTTTCCCTGTTCCCTTCAGGAATCAGATCCTTCTACTTCTTGTTATAAGTGGCCGTTTTTTTTCCCTCTCTCTCCTCACCTCCATCACCTCTCATAAGCTGTCACTGTACTGCAGAGACGCAGAGCGAGGCTGAGCACCGAGGTCTCGGCGCGCGTTCCCGAAGGGCTGCGTGTAAGCCACATGCCGCGCAGCAGCTGCCATCGCCCACCAGCTGAGGCATCGCCGCCGTGATCCTCCTGGCTGTGACATGCAGGGTGAGACCAAAACCTGGGGTTACTTTCAAGCCCAGGTTTCTCAGACAGATTGAGCGTGCTGTGCTCGCAGCTACCATCTCCGTAAGGCATTTTATAGTATTCGTACTGCTGTAGATGGGGGTTGGTTTGTTTTTTGCTTATTCTCAACGTGATGAAAAGGAGATAAAAGGCATACATTTCATTACAGAATACTTCACTTTCAGCAGCGGTTTAGTGCTCAGCCTTATAAAATTGCATTTAAATGTGTTTAGCTTTTCTGCTTCATGCACGTGTGTAGCTTCCCATTGCTTGCTCATCATAAAAGAAACCTGACGTCCTTTCTCTCCTGGCAGCGCGCTACCTGGTTCCTTTCTCTCACGTTCTTCACTCCTTGTAGTCTCCTCTTATTTTTTTCTCCCAGTCATGCATTACCATTTACTTTCCCACTAGCTGAGAAGTGCATGGTTAAGAAACAGAAGATACAATACATATACTATAAAATTATTTTTACCAGAAAATTTAATGGAAAATCTCAGTAATTCTTCACAAGCTACCACACACTGGAAAATAGAGCACAGTCCAGCAAAAGGAATAAACGTGCGATAAAGTACTTGGCATGTGGTAGCCAATACACTGATAGCAAAGAGTTTTTATCCCTATGTGGAAAAAAATGTTGAATCACTAGTAACACATAAAAGACAGAAGGTACTTTTCCTTCTCTCAGTGATGACAGTGGATGCTCTTGCTATGAGTTGTATGTCTCAAAGACAAGAAGATTAAGTAAAAGCAATTTCTGCACGAGCATCATCAAGAGCAAAACACTGTCTATAATTTCTTGGTGTCTAAGGCAGTTTTGACAAGTATAAACCTGACAGTCAATGGTCAGAATGCATTTAATACATCTTTCATGTGCTGAAGTTAGTAGGTCTAAGGTCTCCCTGGGGTAATATGATGTAAAAGATGTTCATGGCACTAATTTACTCACAGACCATTAGCTCTCTGTAGATGTTAGACTTTAAAGACCTGTGTGCAAGGAACATACTCTTCAGATACCCATATTATACCGCAATCCTTCATTTTCTTAATGCAATTTCCTGCAGCTGTCCTGTTGGTCAGATGATGTGCAATGAAGAGTAGACCTCGGAAAGCCATAACTCTGAAGAACAGGTCTTCTTATTTTGCACTAAATATTTTGAGTGTTTCATTCCTTAAGCAAAGAGGGGAGATGAAATTTTAAATATAAAAATGATTTGTTGTAGTCAGTTTTGACAAACAGTATTCTCTAGTGTTTCAGTGTTTTAAAGAAATTGGCACAGAAAAATGAAATGCAAACTACCGTTATGAAGCTTTTTTATAGTCTTTCTGCCTCTGTTTTCCAATTTTAATAAGGTACCTATAAAAAATGAATAATGAAGCAATATATAAACAATGTTACGAAGACAGCCTTTTCTCATTAGGTCGAACACCCTACTATTTTATAGATAGATTTTTTTAATGTTCTGAAGGTAAGTTTTGGATGAAATGCCAAGAATCTATAGAATGATACATAATGATGAACAATTAATGTCACATACCAAATTGCGTTGCCATCTGAATAGTATATCATGCAGTTCAGTGCCAGCAGATTTAACAATCGTGTCAGCCGTCGTTATTAGAGCATCCAAAGGGTCATCTTTCTATCCAGGCAGGGTAGTCTGCTAGCTTACAGTATGCACATCATAAAAGAGAATGTGTGGGATCTCTGGTGATCTTTTTGATCGGGAATCAATTAAAATAAGTTGCTGTTACTGTGACACTGGATACAGACAAAGTGAGACACACTTGACAGTTACTAATTACAGCAGGCAGCCAAAAGAGCTCGGTAGAGATACGAGGGCAAAAATGGCTAAATTAGTAAACTATGTTGACACACTCACTCAATATTTTTTAATATGCAAGCATAGCATATTCCCAGGTCTAGCGAACCTGACAGGCACAAGTTACTGACACTTCATGAAAATGAAGCGGAGAATGTGATATTTTTTTACGATTAGAGTAGCTCAAAACTAATTATCCTAGCAAAATGGAATGAGCAAGCTGTCCCAGCAGGGGAAGCCTGCACTTGTCTGTGTTGCTGCCGGAGTTCAAAAGCAACCTCTAACTAGATGCTTTTTAACCTGGGCATGCCACCAAGAAAATACTCCTGTTTTTAAAGCAAATGGACACCGACTTCTGTTCCACTCCCTCACTCCTTGTGGTGCCCGGTGGGATTTCTGCATCACCTTGCTTTAGAGCAGGAATTAAAGAAATGTAAATCTGGGATAATTCTGCCCTGCTGTGTCTCACTCACAGAGCTCCGAGATCCCTTGGCATATGCTCTTCGTTGGGACAGTGTCCAGGAACAGCCGTGTTCAGATGCCTGGGGTGGAGGCAGGGAGCTTTATTTTGTTGGGTTTTTTTTCCTCCTCTTTTGATAGCTTATGAAAAGTGCCAAATGATCTTGTCATGTTGTGGGTGATTCAGTGTATGTTTCATTCGGAAATGTGTATGCCCACAGGAGGTTAACTGGTGCCTTGTAAGATGGATCCTGATAAAAACCTAACCCAGCTGTGCGACTGTTTTGAAACCAAATCTTGTATGAGAATCCCAGGGTGTCGTATCTTCTGGTTTGCCAGAACATTTGTGAATGTTTTTTAAAATAACTCCAAGATTTTATGAGACTGAACTTGCTATCCTTTACCACATCACAAAATTTCCCTACATTTTCTTAGCAAGCATTTTTTACAGCCTTGGACTTCTAATTGGGAAAATTGGGACTTCTTTAATGCCAGTGCTGTATTTCAGCTAATGGAAGAATCTGACACAGCACTAAGGTCAGCACTTTCTAGCATGTTTATCACACTGTTTTCAACCTCGGGTTGTGCTCAAATCTTTCTCTTCTTTCCTGTGGTCAGACTTGCCAAATCACATCTGTTTTTTCCTTTACAACCTCTCTGGAATCTGACCGTGCCTCACTTTCCTCTTCTGGGCACTTAATGCCTCTCACAGTGATATAAATCCCTGTTTTATTCATTATCTTGGCCTTAGGCTCACCTTGTCTGCTCTAAGCTTATTTCTGGTTTCTTTGTGTACCGTTGCACCCAGGTCTCCCCAGAAGGGAGGGGGACCCCGCAGCGCGCACATGCAGACCATGCACACCCCTCCCTCCTCTGAAGGTTTGATTTCTCTCTAGCTGCCGTGTGAACTCCCAAGCTGGTAATTTTTTTTGGTATTGTATCCCAGTCCACCATGCTGTGTGAAGGCAGAGCATCATGGGGCTAATGCCTTTTTCAGTCCCCTAAATAATAGCTACAGTTTATTGTAAGGTTTATCACAAACTGGCTGCCTGTGTCTGAAGTCGTACATTTAATCAGATTTTGTATCGCTAAATTATTGACTGAATGCTCTCTTCCCGAACTGAGCGTGAATTAGCCGCGCAGATGTATTTAACTCAGCATTGCATAGGCTCTTCAAAAGTATTTCTTCAGTACTAAGGGAACTTCTGAAAAACTGTGCATCACGTTTCCTTGGTGGAATTACAGTGCTGCTAAAGGAGCTTTACCAACAAGAGAGGAAGACATAGACCAGTCGTGTTAATAAACAGAAATGGTTTTCAGCCAAACATCGTGTGCGAACCAAAGCTGAGGGTTGAATCACGGATTCATACTGTAAAAGATCAGAAGGAAACATCATAATCCAATTTGATTTTCTGTCCACAGACCTTCACCCAATCAATTCTGTGGTATAAAGCTGCTGTTTCTAACCTAGATAAACTCAGGTTATTAGGCTGTGTTGCTGTTGCAGACTGAAGACTGCTTTTTTTTCTGTTCTAAGAAGCGATTCTATAATTTCTGAGGAAACAGAAAATATTTCACTAGTTGATAGTTAAATTGCTCAACAAATTGAACATGCTATGCGCTTGAAATGTGAGATACCCCAGAAGAAGTGGGCTAAGGTGGAATGCAGATGACAGTGGTACAACCTGACTGGGAATTTACCTTTTTCACTTACGCTGAGCTGAAAGCAAGCTAAGATCTCTGCATGCACTATGATTTCTGCATTAAATATGAGTCTGAGAAACTTACACTATATGCTTCTTCATTTCTCCCAAATGGGATATACATAAAATGCATTTTGCTTTCTATTTTGATGTAAAGAACTCTTGCTATACATTTCATTTTTCATTGCAATACAAAATAATCTCTCCATCTCTTGAAATTTGCAGTTTTGTGGAGTTCAGAGATAGTTTTTCCATACAAATGTTTCCCTTTGCATTGAGTGAGCTATGACTGTGGTATTCTCTGACATTTTCCCCTTACCATAGCCTGTTCTGTATCTCTTAAAGGCAGTGAGCCATTCTGGGACTGATGTGACAAGACATGACAGGAAATTCCACTGAATAAAACAAATTATACACTAGAGATGTGCTGAACTGACTGAAAACAATTTGGACACCAGGGGCTATGAAAGGTGCTGAGAAGGTTGAGAGCAATGACGTTTTCTTTTAGATTTTATTTAAAGTGTTTTGGTGCACAACTTGGTGTAAGCCAGTGATGGTGAGTTCTTCTTTGGGTTGTCCCCCTTCAGATCCCTTGCTCCGAAGGGTGCGCACCCATGGGTGCGAGTGAGCTGAGTCAGTGACGTTCTCGTAGCTGATAACGACTCATGATGATTTTGACTCATTGTGCTGGTTTTGCCTGGGATTGAGTTAATTTTCTTCATAGTAGCTGGTATGGGGCTATGTTTTGGGTTTGTGCTGGAAACTGTTGATAACACAGGGATGTTTTGGTTCCTGCTGAGCAGTGCTGACACAGAGCCAAGGCCTTTGCTGCTCCTCACCCCACCCCAGCAGCGAGCAGCCTGGGGGGCACAAGGAGCTGGGAGGGGACACGGCTGGGACAGCTGACCCCAACCCAAAGGGATGTTCCACGCCGTATGGCGCCATGCTCAGCACATAAAGCTGGGGGAAGAAGGAGGAAAGGGAGGACCCTTCCGATTCTCTCCTCCATCCCACTGGAGTGGAGTGAGCAAGCAGCTGTGTGGTGCTTAGTTGCCAGCTGCGGTTAAACCATGACCGTCATATTGGAAAATTTATGTATTCATATTTTCAATTTGTGTTTTACTGAATAATATTTACACAGAATAGAAATGGGTGATGTATGTGCCCAGGTTTTAATTCACAGTTGTAATCAAGCAATCACATGCTTGGGTTGCAAAACAAATTCTCAGTCAAATGCACACTAGATGACCAATGGAGAGATTTTGTTAAGGCTAATTTTACTTTATATCGTGATAAAGAATTTCCTGTATATTAAATGCAACAATGAAAGACACAGTTGATGTGGAAAAGTATTTAAATACATCCAGAGGAAAGAGGAAGAAATCTAGTAAATGAATTGAGGATTATTTGTTATTCATGTCCTCCAACTTCGACAACAAAGAAATTTGACTTGATTCTTCTTTTACTTCTATCAGTTTTGAATCATTGTACATCAGCTTCTTTTGTGAGGTACTTCTGATTTGTAAGTGAGACGAAGGTAGTGAAATACTGCCAATAAACTAGGATTACCATTTTGCCTGTATAGTAACAAAACATAAATTTTGTTTAATGTACCTTTAAGAATGTAAGCTGAGTGGGCATGCTGCTGGCAATGAATAATGATTCATATCGTCAGAATGAGGATCCGTTTGTCTGCCTCATCTTGTCAGGTAAATGTTTGAAAAAACATAGAGCAGATCCTTTGGCAGCAGTCTCCACTCAGGCCTGCGAGCCAAAGGGGTCCGCATCAGAGGGCCCTCACGTGAAGAGCCTGCTTTCCCCGGCACCGCTGGTGACAGGCGTGGAAGCATCGCGGCCTTTGTGGGGCCAGGCAGCCCTACGCCTGCTGGCAATCGGTCAGTGCTATCGGGAAAGGCAGTGGAAAGCAGGGGATGAAGATGTTTTACACTTTATTTGATGCATTTTCCAATAGGATGCTGAAACGAATCCCGGGAATAACACAAATTTTTCCAGTAACACCCAAAGAATGTCATTTGAGCTTTATGCTGACACCTGTTCAGAGGAAAATTTCAGTAAAGCATTTAGGCAACAGCAGGTCTGACTTTGCGATTTGGAAGAACTAAAGCCAAGTTTAATTAATATGCTTGAGATTTCTGCCTTGCATTGGTAGAAATCCGCAATGACCATATATATTCTACAGATTATTACGCAGTTGCTATTATAGATTTGTTTCCTGGCATAAAAAGTATATCAAGCCCGTATATATCAGGAATTCTAATTCCTCCTTTGAAAGTCAGATTGGAATATTGTAATCGTTCCTGCCTTCGTTTGCCTGCGCATATTGGCAGGAAACTGCCCCCAGTAAAGCTGGGTCGACACCAGGATCTGACCTGCCAGTCTTACTGGGGCTGCCGAGTTTGACGACAGGCATTCTGTTTTGAAGGCTCTGTCAGCATCAATCCAGGCTACCTGCTATTGCCTATTAATTCAGTGTTTTGATAGAGATTACAGTACTTACAGTGTTTCTGTCACGTGAAATTCAGTAAAACCTACAGATCGAAACACACTATTGGCTGCATATGCTGCAGTAATATACAGGTTTTAATTGCATTTCTGAGAACAAGTACAAACTGAAATACTTGTCTCAATGGAAATATAAAGTAGATTGCAACCTTGAATGAACTCCAAAGTGGCTTAACAGAAGATGTTCTTGGAAAATACAGAGATACCATTGTTTATGCATATGCTGGTAGTACCTAGTAGCTCCGATTATTATATTTATAGACAGATTTTCAAAGGTGCTTAAGGAGCAGGCCCAAAAGACCTATAGAAGAGAACGTACTGTCTCTTGCTGTGGTCGGTACCAGATGCTTCATGGAATAGCACAGCTTTTTACAGTTGGATTGTACTGTCACTGATGGGTCAGTCAAATTCATCGTTCACACATGACTAACTTTACACCTTAATTTGTGGTAACAAGGAGCCGCTGC
Source organism: Platalea leucorodia (assembly GCF_965183815.1). Classification (NCBI taxonomy): domain Eukaryota; kingdom Metazoa; phylum Chordata; class Aves; order Pelecaniformes; family Threskiornithidae; genus Platalea; species Platalea leucorodia. Next base: position 3,595,988 of record NC_138830.1, on the reverse strand, counting down.
AATTTATGTAGCCATTGAAATTAGTTTTTTTCTAATTGGAATTATCAAAATCTGTTTCGTTGTCTCTGCAACAATTTTGTATGGGGTGTACAGAGAGACGTATATTCCCAAAACACAGTGATTAATTTTGATTAAATTGTTCATGTTTCTGGCTTTACTTGCTGTTGGAGAGCGTCATATTTTGTGAAGCTGGTAAAAATAATTCTGCCCCTGTATGTGCCGTTTTAACAGTGCTGTGCGTGTTTTCTCTCCCACGCGGCATTCTGTGAAACGATCTGTTAGTTGTGAGCAAAATTATTGGCTTTTGCAAATTAGAAACCAGACTGAGCCATCCACAAATGCCAGAGAGATTTCTGAACATCTTTAGCAGGGAAGACACAAAGAGAGAGTTTATTGGGCTACGTATACATGGGTGTATATGTGTGTGTGTAGTATGTGCATACATCAAGCTAAGAACATTGTTCTAAGTAGGTGTTTGCATACTTCTCAGGAGACTTGAAATACCAGAAAGGGAGCACTGTATGGGGATACGCTTTTTATGCCAGGAAACAAATCTATAATAGCAACTGCGTAATAATCTGTAGAATATACATGACTGACTTTATTGAAAAGTCTTAAGGCACAGTGCATGTGATAAGCATTTTCATTACTGTAAATTAGATATTAAAAATATTTTTTTCACAGACTAAAACTTTTTTTTTTCTGTCCTGTAGTTTTCATTAGCTTAGTAATTCAATTATGGAGGTTTGTTTTGTTTTGTTTTAAGAGAAAGGACTTGTTTTGCATCTTTTCCAAGACTAAAAGGAAGAAATATGTATTGCAAACCAGTTCATAAAATACTGTCCTCAAGCTCTTCAAAATTACTTTTTTTAAAAATTAAACAAAAGAAATAACCCTAAATGCCAATATTAATTCACAGTGTAGTTTAGCGCCTGATATTAAAAGTTAAGTGCTAATAGTGAATCTATGGAGACAGCGTCATATTTTGTAGTCTAAGTACTTTTAAGTAGCACAAGGTCTTTCAACATAATTAGTAGAGAATATTGAGCCCAGCCAGAAATATGGGATTCATCATTAAATCCAGAGGCTTCTTTATCTCTGTGAGTCTAATCATGTGTGCAGAAGACTAATTGTTAATGGCATAGGCTTTATTGCTCTTAGCTTTCCTCTATTTTAAATGGAATGGTCTGCTTTGTGAGAAATAATTAGGTTTTATTATTCTACCTGTATCGAGTCTTGTTGATAATCTTACGGTTTTACCAATTTAGATTCAGGGAGCAATTAGTGGTAGTGATGATGTTTCATTTTAAATCACAAAGTATTGTTATTTATCCTCCTTTTTCATTTATATTCTTTTCTCGTGACAATAATAGATGTAATATCTCTAACTTTTAATGGGAAAAATGTCAATAATTAACAAATGAAAACCATTTGGGTCTGCAATATGCAGGTTTAGGAACGTAGCTTCTTCTGTTGGCACGTGCTTTAATGATTTGTCGGACACCTCACCTCTGCCTTTGCAATCAGAAAATGTGAAGCCTCAAGGCAATGACAGTGTATTACATAATCATACACAATTTTCAGTGATTTACAAACTCATTGTTTGACCTTGCTTTTTTGGTTGGGTGAGTTATGATTATGCTTAAGGATTAATTAGCCTCCTGGTACTTGCTCACGTAGCAGAAAGATTCGCTTATCTGTAGCAAGGGTCATTCATAGAATCATAGAATCGTCAAGGTTGGAAAAGACCCTTAAGATCATGGAGTCCAACCGTTAACCTAGCACTGCCAAGTCCATCACTATACCACGTCCTCAAGCACCACATCTATCCATTCTTTAAATACCTCCAGGGATGGAGACTCAACCACTGCCCTGGGCAGCCTGGTCCAATGCTTGACCGCCCTTTCGGTGAATACGTTTTTCCTAATAACCAACCTAAACCTCCCCTGGCGCAGCTTGAGGCCATTTCCTCTCATCCTATCACTCGTTACTAGGGAGAAGAGACCGACCCCCACCTCGCTACAACCTTCTTTCAGGCAGTTGTAGAGAGCAATAAGGTCTCCCCTCAGCCTCCTCTTCTCCAGGCTAAACAACCCCAGCTCCCTCAGCCGCTCCTCATAAGACTTGTGCTCCAGACCCTTCACCAACCTCGTTGCCCTTCTTTGGACACGCTCCATTCACGCCGTCTTCAAGTCTCTGGAGAAATCCCTCTCACGTTTTTCAGTTTTAGCAAATCTCAGAATTAATATAAGTGGAGGTTTAATATGAAACCAAGGGACTGCGGGTCAGGGACACTTAACAGGTCTGTTGCTTGTAGCTTCAGAGGTGGGATCTTGGCACTTTTGGCATAAGTACCAAGTTTCTTGTTGACTAATACATTTCAGAATGATTTTAGAATGAGATTGTTGTCCTGGATGCTCAGTAGGGAAAAATAACAATATGACTGAGAAGTCACTGTGAGATGCATTTCTGTGTGTACAGGATGGAAGACTGTAGATCTTTTGTTTGGGTCTGCATTTCACATTTCCAAACATGTCCCCCAGGGGTTGCTGAGGGTGTCTGTCGGCGCTGCAGTGTGCGCACCCTCCACCGTCAGTGCCCTCTTGCTAGGATAGTTCTAAAAAACTAGGAAAATACTTTACATTTCTTTCTTTCTTGTACGAAGGCAAGTTCTTAAAGAATTTTTAATTGTTCACCCTGCATTAGTAGGCCCTGACATTGATCTAACAATACCCAAAATCTGTTTACTGATTCTTGGGTAAATTTTAATTTAGACCTATTTTCGTCCTAACGACAGAACAGTACAAATACTTGTGGGAGTTACTGAAGAAACAACTCCCAAGGGGGTTGTCCACTCATTTGACTTGAGGGAAGATTTTCCCTATTTTAATGGCTGTACTGTAACTCAAACATTGACATCTATTTACTAATACTTTCATTAAGTTACAACTTTCCCGGGAAGATGGGGAACATTAAAACATCGCAACTGGAGCTGTTTGTTAAAAAATATTCGGTTCAATCATCTGAAGTGGAGACTCTATGAAATGCGCACAGGAGAGGACTTGAAAATCCGCTGCCCAGAACAAATGGACTCGTATTTATTTTTCCAGTAAAGTCCCTGTGTTCCTTGAGTGCTGCTTTCTCCATGACACAGATTAATCTCAAACCCAAGGCTCTTTGGGATCCTCAAGAAAAGTTATGTTTTGTCTACATCTCCGTAGCAGTCCTATTCAGCTAAAGCGTGGTTGATGTGATGCCCGCACAGAATATAATGGCCGAATCGGGACTTTGGAAATTTATACAATATTTCAGTAGATAGAGCACTCATCCAGGCTTGCAAGACTGAAATTCTGGGCTCTTTGTAGCCTCAGGGAGATCAAATTCATACCTTTCATTTCCCATCGAAGTGCCCTAGGTATTCAGCACGGAGGGCACTGTCCATTCCAGTTACGTCTCTGTCATTCTGCAAAAAAACCCCTCCAGGTTCTTGGACCGAGCAGACACATCATGTCTGTAGCTCAGTCACTGAGGCAGTCGCCTGGGTCAGCAGAGATCTTGGTGCAGTTATTAATCCAAGTATGGTTTAAAGTGCCACTGGGCAAAATCCTCCATGTAAAAATTATGAGCAGTCCCCAGAAGAGGGATCAGCACCCAGCCCCCTTTTTTGCTTGTTGTAAATAGGTGTTCTAACCCCCAGATTACAGATGATTCTGCCCCTCTTTCTTTGGTTCCATTTAATTTTAACATAGAGATGCTTTCCACACGGTTGTGGAGTGCAGAGAGCACTTCTGGCCGAGAGCAGGTGGTTGGAGCATTACAGAAATGGGTAAAAGATGCCAGTTTGAACCCTTTCACGCTGAGAACGATGTGGAACATTTACCTCTTTTTCTCAATAGTGTATAAAAGTGAAGTGACTCGTATTGCTTCCTTCCACTATGCTTTTTTTTATAGGAATGATCCTCGCTCACTTTTTTGAAAAGAATGTGTAGTAGTAGCGGATTATTTTGGGACTGGCTGTAGCAATTTAAGAAGTAACCACTACGCTGCCTTTTTGTGTTGGTACCTTTTCCCCGTAAGTGATTACCGTCTCCGAAGCAGACATTCCCACTCCCTGTCAATCCAGAGTCAGCCAGGTTAGCCTGAACCAGCATTAAAGGTGATTTAAACTAATCTGTTTGACTTGGTATTGAACTGGCCTTGAAACATTCACCCAACCTGACAACAGGGCTCTGCTTTGTGAATGGCAGCATCTAAGAGAAGTGGAGACGAGACAGCGCTCCACGCATTAACTTCGTGCAGCGTTTCAGCTGGCCGCCCGGAGCCCGTCTGCCGGCTCCCTGAATCACCGGGGATGTCGGTGCTCCGAATTCCTGTCTGATGCCGGCAGCCCGGAGCGAGGCACCTGAGCCGTACGGGGAGGTGGGATTTATGGCACTCACACCTTCAGCATTCCCCATCAGCTATTCCAGGGTTGGCAATTGTGAATCCCTCCCAGAACGCCTCATTTCCCCACGAGTGCTATGAAGATAACTCTTAAAACGCCATGGATTCCGGTTTGGTAGTCAGGTGCTTAAAATTTAGGTAGTTACCTGACCGGCGTGGAAGCGCCTAGGTCTTTTTGTATATTCGGATCCTCATGGTTTTTCTCTCATTTACTGCATTCATCATACAGTATTTAGTAAAAACACCGAGGGAAAAAAAGGCCCAAACAAATAGGCTTGTTCTATCCCACCAATATGATAGAACAGTTAAATTAATGGCTAAATCTAATTAGGAAATGAAAAATTACAGCTTGTCTGCTGCCAATACTAAAGCCAATGGACTGTGAGATAGAGCTGTGGTTACACTCCAAAATTATCTCACCATTGTTGAATCTTAAGGTGGCTTTGCTGCCTGCACTTGGAAATAAAATAATCCTAGCAATTACGGTTTGTAATTTGTGAGTGGTTTGAAATGTAGTGGCTTTTACTATAATAAATGGATTATTGTATGTTGACAAAGTACAGGTTTAATTAACAGTGACAGATAAAGCTCTTGCATTTAGAGGCTGTTTATATTAAAAATTACCTGATAAAAAGGGGTTTTTTAAGCATTCTAAGTACTCAGTTATGCATTACCATCTTGATCTGCTACCATATGTATTCATCATTGCATGGATGTTTCTTGGAATCACGGCAAGTTTTTCTGAGACATTAGACTGTCATAATAACTGATAGATCAATGGCTTGATTTACATATTTATTATGGAGAAACTGCTTGTTTTCATCAACATAACTTAGATTTTATGCATCCTTTGTCTAAAGTTAATTTGAAAATATTAATTTTCCAGTGACAGCTCGGTCTTCTTCCTGTTTAATCACTTAATTTCCCTTCTACCTAAGAATGACATTCAGTGAAATGAATGAGAAATGATAACTTCAGGGTGTCATTGTCCTTACTGACTAAGAGCAAACAGACAGCCCAAGAGAGGTCTGGGTAGCTGTACAAAATACATCAATCACAAAGGCAAAAGTTAATTACTTTACATTTTTTTCCTTTCCATAAAAACATAGCTTTAAAAATATATTCGTCTTTATTAATTTTCCAGTCTAAAAATGTATATTTTTCAGAAAAAATAATCCTAAAAAGGAAAAAAATGAGCCATCTGTCAGAACTAGAAATGTCATTTTACTCTGCACATTTTGTTTTCAGCATCATATTCAGCGTCATCTGGATCACAGTGTCTTAATCCTTCAATGACAGGAATTTGCAAAGAGGCACTCCTGATGGATCCCAGGGAAAATAGTCACTGAAGTATTTTCATGAATAAAAAAGTGTTGGCATTTCTCTGTTTTGTTAATTCCCCGCTTTTCATTAATTTTATCCATTTCTGCAATTCAAGGTAGTAAAGATGTCCAAAGGAAGGCAAATAGGTTGAGAGGAAGGAAATTAATGACAGGGAGTGGCTTATAGCTTTCCCTGCTGTTGCTCTGTGTATGATAGAGCTGAACGGACAAGGTAGGGAGAAAAAAAAAAGAGGAATTAAAATGAGGAGACTAAGAAATTGAAGAGTGTAAAAGGTAAGAGAGAGGAATGGACAAGAACAGAAGCAGAGTACATGCAAAAGGGATAGTAGTCCTGGCGATTAGTAGTTTAGCCATATCAGAAGTGTTAGCAGGTACTCAACCCCTTGGTAACATACTCAGACCTTTTAGAAATGAGAAAAGATTTACAGAATTTCCATCGCTGTTTGTGTCTTTACATATTCCTTCCATCAATGCTAGCTATTATTGTATTTTCTGGAGGTATGCATCAGTTCGCTCTTTAAAATTGTGCTATGTCCTGTCCATTGCATCCTGCATCAACGCTGGAAGCTCACCCTATTGCCTAAGCGTATCTCCATCAAGCTCTCCTACCTTCTTCTGGGTCAACTCCACGTAGCCTTACTGCTGTTAGTGAGGGTTTTACTGATGTGAACTGAATACCTAGTTTGCTTGGTAAATGGATTTTAAGAATGAAAATGAGATTTTTTTGTTTTCACATGCCACCAGTTTCGCACATACATCAGATGTGTGCCGTTAGCGACAGCGGACGTGATTTTAGCCTCCAGCCTGTTACTAACTCTAGTTTGATAGAGGTTCAATCTAGTTCACTTATTTGGCTTGCCTCTGTTGCATGCCTAAAGATGTAAGGGAAAAATGCTTAGAGTCCCAGCATCTGTTAATTTAAGCTATTTAAAGTACAAATGAATCAGAGGAAAGATTTTTAAACCATTTTCTTAGAGGGTTTCCTCCACTCACTGCTTGTGTCTATGTTGAAAAGGATTGAAATTATTTTAAAATTCCAAGTTACAAAGCAGCCATTAGAAAATGATTTTGAGTCAACAATTATCATAACTCCTGTAATACAGTAATGTGCTCCACTGGTGGGAATGTTCGCTGGTGAGCCTGGAAACGCCTCTAAGGTATCATTCTTCCTGTTAGACAAAACTCCGACGGCTGCTTAAAATTGTTGTATGTCAGGGATGCTCCGCAGGCAGTGAAAGCCTCCATGAAAATGCACTACCTCTGTAGTTTGTAGGCACTACAGGAAATTTAATTGAAGCAGTTTGGGTGGTGTTATAGGACATAAAATTAGAGATGTTCCTTACTCTTATTACGTACTTAAAAATATTATCTTAAAGTGCTCCCTAATAGTTTCTTATAATTTTGCCTTGGTTTTAAAAAAAACGATGTTTTTGAGTACAAATAGATGAAAAATCCCTTGGTAACTAGGGTAATTACAGAGATTTTCAATTACCAATCTACACGTTTGCTGACTTTTCATTTATATCTTTCTTTTAAAATGAAGTTGTGTTACAAGATGAAGTAGATGCATCTTCTGTTTGGCTTCTCTTCGTGTTCTCAAGAATTTGTTGTTCCTTTGGGTGCTTTTGCTGTTGGCTCTCTGCTATTTTTTTTTTTTTTTCAAATTGTTCCATACTGTGAGAACAATAATACACGCCACAATTGCTTTCCCCTTATCCCAAGCCTAACCACTGTCTTTCACCAAGGATGTACGTGATATGAAAGTTTTTTTTTTATTTTGGATATGTATTTTTATTTGTGTGTGTATTCATAAACACATACTCACACATATACATATACATTATGGTTTCATGTCTAAACAAAACGATAACCTTGCACATTTTACGGGAGTAGGAACACATGACAACACCCTCCACAGTGCGTTCATGCAAGCTGAAGAAGCCGAAGAAACTGCAACAGATAGACTTTCAAAATTAATGTTATTGAGCTGCATGTATTTGGTGAATATTTTGTAATACCAGGAGTTCCACATTAAGCCAAACGAACGGATTATGAAAATTGGAGGATAAAATAGATGTTAAATTTGCAGTGTTGCCAAACTAATGTTGCCGATAAAAAACTGAAAATGTTGGGGGCTAAATTCAGGGATTGTGTGAATAACACCTTGTTATAGCCCAATCTTACCAAAATTTACTAATGCACTTTCAAGCATGTTTTTCAATTAGCTAAATATCACAGCTGCATCTTACACATCAGGAGGTCAGCGTTCGCTCAGCTTCCACGCTGAGAGGCCAGAGGGCTTTTCTGTAGAAGGGAAGGGAATCCAACACCAAGCTTCAAGGCGAGACAGTCGATTGCCTTTTTTGTTTGCTACCACCCTTTCTTCTTTCTGGACATGCAAATAACACCAATTTACATTAAAAATGTATGCACATAATTTTGACTTCTGTTTATGTCACCATTAAATGTGACCCGTTGTGATTTACAGTTGCAGTTTTAATCTTGAATTAATGTGGCTGATTGCCATTATTTGTCTTTTTAATTGAAATAAAGTAGGAAAGAGAGGTTTCCTGAATTTGTTGCTTGCTGTACAAATGTTTCGACACTGGTTTCGAAGTAAACCCCTCACTACGGTGAGTGGGACTGGAAGACAGAACGGCGCGTGCAATTGCACCGTTTGTTATGCAGTTGGAAGACCAGGAGAGAGCGTGGCCCTGGAAAAAAATTACAGCTTTCTACCTGTGTTGCAGAAGAAGAAATCTGTAGAAAAACCAAACTACAGAATAAATTGTCTTTTTTGGAGCAGAATTATTAAGTTAGCCTCGCTTTACTTCTTTCGTAGAGGTACACAGTACCTGGTTTTATTTTACTTTATTTACAGTGTGCAGTTATGATTGTCTTTAAAAAGCTGTGGGGTGTGAAATAGGAATATATATATTTTTTACATTAAAGGGTTCAGAATTGTTTTTCCTGAGGAAACTGTCAGTGATGCCAGAGAATATAAAAGTCAGTGTGAAGCTGTTATGCTAAAACCTTACTGTTCATTCAATTTCTCTGCCTCTCTATTTGAAATCTTGATGAAGGCTGAAAGTTTAGAGGTGACTGATACAATTACGAATGCAGTGACTGTTTAGTTAATTGGCAGCACTTTGAATAAAGGTACCATTTATAAATTATTCATTGATATATATTTCAAAATTAATAGGTGGAGCTTGGTTCTTCAGCTCATTGAAAAGCATATTCAAATTGTTTTAGTAAATTCGTAACAGATGCTGCTCTAACAAATTGTTATAAAACACATTATAATGTGTAGATATAACTGAAGCAATATATATCATTTCACTGTTATTCAGTGTCACTGTTTTCTTATATCATTTCTCACATCAGCGTAACACTGAATAAAGTACGTTTTTTTCCTAATGAATAGTACGGGGAACAAAACCATATCCTATTTGTGAAATGCCTGTTCCATTAAAATCAGTGGTGAAATTTCCACTATCATCACCATATTCAAAAGTAAGATGCAAATTTCAGTGTCGTAAATTGGTATGGGTGTCTTGATTTCACTCTAAAAAAAAGGTTTATAGATTGAACAAGAATATTGTGGTTAATGTGTATTAAAGTTACTTCTTCATTGCTACTCCCAAGCCACTCTCAGGAAGGAAGAACTTACTTTTACGTTTTTCGTGGAAGTTCAAGTTTTGGTTGTGTTCATTCAAGCCTTCTTCCTGCCTACGAAATGATTTCCTAGGAAGAAGCATCCTTTATGAGTCTCTGAAGTCCCTACACGCCTTTGAGCTTCCTTTCTTATCGCTCCTCCATCAACGGGGGTGATGGTGGACAATATTTTCTGCTATTGTCTGCCTCTACCCTTTGTCTTACAGTCACTCAAGTTCATTGCTGTTCTCTCTAAAGGGGATCTAATCCTGCAGATATGTGCACCATACTCTCCTTTGCAGTCTCCCACTGAGTTGTTCAGTGAGTAGATACTCCATACGACCCACGGATGACAGCAGGACTGAGGTCTTGGTTTGGAAACTGTCATTACTGAGGTTAAAATCTGTCTGAACGCACTGAGAATCCAGCAGTCAGTGCTATTTTGGATTATTTTCACGTGAATCTTCAGTTATCAAGGGTACTGAATTAACCTCCTATGACTCTGAGAACGTGAAAATGTTGCATTTTAAATAGTTGTACAAAGTCCATGGATTAATATATTTGATCTTCTCAAGGGTCCCATAGGTTATTGACACAGACATTTAGAGAATTCAGGAAAACAGACGGTCAATATTCACAGGAGGGATTAAAACAAGGTGATCAGGATATCAAAAAATGTGATACAAAATTCAAGTTGCCTGTGGAAAAATGAACGTGGAGCAGGTGGGGAGAAAATTGCAATATGCCATCGACCCAAAAGCATAGCCTCTTGCTGTGGTCTGGGGGTGGCTGCTGTTTTGAGGATATAGGTGCATGGATGCGTAGCCTCGCTGCCGGACACCACCACATTTGCTGTGAGGAAATTCATGTTATCAGCTTCACGACGAAAAAGGGTATTTACCCAAGAAAACTCTTCCAGAACTCTTCCAGAAGCACCATACTTTGAATGATATTTTCCCAGAATTTCTCTTCGTAGCTTTGAAATGCATTACAGGCGTGCTAAAGTCATCATTAGAAGCAAACTGGCTGAGTACCACCATATACCAAGAGAAGCCAGCTCATGCAGAGCAACAAGCGTAAAATTTGCAAACGCGTTTCCACCACCGCTGTAAGAAACAGTTCTCACAACACAACTATCAAAATTAATGGATTCTCTCTCACTCTTTCTGTCTGTGTCAGACTGCAACATATTTCATCCAGTGCACCAAATGTCCTCAGGGAAGCCGTAGGTGAAAAGAATCCCTGTGCATTAAAATGAATTCACCCAGACAATTGGTGAAAAAATACGAAAATCATATTTTTCCCAAGACAACCACTCCATTTCTAGCCTCTCCTACAAATCCTTAGGGAATGTCTACAAAATACCTTCAAGAGGCTATGTTAGAAGAAGAATTCACATCTATTGGGCGCTAAAAGCAGGGCCTCAACAGAGATTTTATTGCACATTATGATTTTGATTTCCATTAATTTCTTGTATTCCAGAGGCAATTTCCTGTCTCTTTCCCCTGTCCTGTTGGACTAAATTCCTGATCATCTTGTTTTAGTCCCTTCTGCGGATACCGAACATCTCTTTTTCTGAATTCTTTAAACAACTTAGTTGAACGTGAACAATTTGTCTTAACCATGTTTCGCTGGAAGGTTACTGCTCCTATACAAAACCTGAAGACAAGCTTTTACAGGAATCTCATTTTTTTCTGACAACCACATTACCTGTTCTGATAAAACTTCCCTTGCAGACCTTACTTCACTTCTATCCTCAGACGGTCTCAACTAAAGCAACAATAATATCGCATCCTGGGGAAGAGAACAGTGAGCTGTTTTCACTTCTTGTGGCACCTCGCTCTGCAAACACATATGCACACATGCATATATATGTGCATTTATACACATACGTTCAGTGGCCAAGTGGAAATGCAGACGCTTCTGTAAGTCTAGATCTCATGTCTGCAAAGTGCTGGTTTTGCTCTCGTGAGTGCATTGGTATGGCGTGTGGTCAAATACAAGCCATTTTCCACTGTGTTAGTGAAAATAATTCCTGTTCAGATACGGGGAAAGAGCGCCGGGCAAATGGCTGACGCTGTGTGGTTTTGGGTAGTGAAGGCATTGGTTCTTCTCCAAATGCTGCAGCTGCTAACTGAAAAACTCAGGGCATCTGTGCTGTGACTCAGCATCTATATTTTAGGGTTTTTAATTTCCAAAATGATGTTGATAACTCTTTCAAATAAGGGTTGGTTCCACAACATTCTGGTGACTTTTCCAACACAACAGCTAAATGCAAATTGTTAAAATGTAAGGGAAATATTTTTCAATAATTTATAGTGTTAAAGAATGAGCTTTCATAGGAAATTTTTCCTGAAAGCTTTTCAGAAGCAATAGGACAAAAATCCCCTTGGAATATTCAGATGCCTGAACACAGCAGATTTTTAAATTGTATTTATTTAAAAACATAACTACTTCTTTCTTAAAAGCAAAGCCTGATACAGTTATACAAAAGATAACGGCAATATGGCTCACTGGAGACTACGGGACTTTCTTTGAACCCAAGGAAGTAAATATTACTTAAAGGAAATTAGGTATACATCAAATCAGGGCTCAATTTTAGCCTCCAAAACATTCCATTTTTTCTTAAACAATCTTAGGAGATTGTTTAAGAAAGCATTCTTTTGCTTAGGAGAACACATTGCATATGGGTGGGGAAGCTTCCTAAATTACTTAAGGATCTCTCTAAAGTCATTCAGTGGCTTTACTTTAAAAGAGTGTTTTATTGGAAAACGTTGCTGAAATAATACCTCTATAAGGTTTGATTTTTCAGTGATTTCCACTGTTCTGTTTACAAGTAAGGAAAATTTTTTTTTTTTCCACCTAAGGACAGCACAAAGCTAACGAGGGATTTGAAGTAAACTGGGTCTTCTCCTCTCACATCATCACTGGGAATAAACTGCCTAAATGGTGTGATGGCTTCCACCTGAGCACCACTGCGAGGGCAGCCTGGGCTCTCAGCTGACAGCCATTTGGCCCAGTTGGTGCCCATTAACGCAGGTGTAGCTGACCAGGGGGGAGTGCACAAATACGGGGATTTGCACAAGGGAGCCTGGTTTGCCCTCACCTGTTGCCAGCGCTAGCTGGGGCTGGGAGCTCAGCGTCATACAGCCTGGCTTCCCCAGAGCTGGTGAGTTTGCAGCCTGTTTGTAGGGTGGATGAGAGCATGCTGCTTCTGGGCAGGTTGGTGGGTGCGTCGAGGGCTCGGGAACTACTGGTCAGAGCTGGTTGGAACGGTGTTTAATGGCAGTCGGGATGGCACTGAATGGAGAGCAAGTGAAGGGGAAATTTATGCCCATTTTCATAAATTTGTAGGGATGTCTGTAGTCTTATACTCTAAAATGACAGCCCTGGGCTTTTCACGAGCTCGTCTGTGCAAAGTGTGACTCCACCTCTGCTGTAAGACTTCCCAGACACCCTATCTGCTGAAAATACTCAGCCTTGTCTAATCAGGGGACAGCGAAATTGTTATGTTAATGGGGCAGAATAAGAGTTTTACTGTTGATGGGTGCAAAGGTTTTCAGAGAGCCTTTCAGTAAAGGCACAAGAATAATTCAATCTGGTTATTTGTTAATCATCTTTTTTAGCTAGGATTTTTTCTTGTTCTGTCCTTTGCCTGCCTGCAACTTTCAGATGAGTAACTGCCACATATCTTTAGGAGGATTTCATAGCAACCAAAACATGGGGAAGACAATAAATGGGAAAGTCTACAGTCCAGCAGTTTATTTTAGCAGACGTTAATCAATGAAACTGCAGCTTTGATCGTGGAGCCTGAATTCATTTCTTGTATTTGATTTTCCCTCCAGCTACCTTTGCAATTTACTTTTTATTAAATGACTTCTGATGAGCAAATTACTTTAACCTCTTCTCAGTCCCATCCATTCACTGCATTATTGTGGACTGTAGATTAAACAAAACCTACCCTGACAGAAGTAAATTTAAGCAATGTAGTTTTATTTTGCGATGCCAGAGTAACTCTTAGTTACCAAGTACCTTTGTTCATTAGCTGAACTTGATGTAATCTACTCTAAAGTGTTAATTTTATCCTTGTATCAAGGACCTATAAATGGTTTCTAGAAAAGTGAAAAATATCACTAGCAACAAAAAAGTAATGAAAGTCGTCTTCTGAGACTGAGGCGCGTGATTTTATAATCTCCAATATTCTCTTACCTGCTTTCCTTCTCAAAGGAATTGTATCTTTTGCCTCATATGTTTCACGGAGCCACAAGCTTGCAGAAATAGTCAGCTGGGTCGGTATTATTTGTGTTAGCTGATCAAACTTCAGAGTAACCTGCCACTTTGAGGTGGTTCTTCTAATTCTTTCACTAGATCAACTGCCAACAAGATATTTTTTTATCCCACTGCAAGGTGACTGATAAAAGCGCTCTCTACATGGAACTGATAATAAATGAATCACCTCACAGACAAAACACAGAGTCTTTGCAAGAGACAGGATTATCGCCGGTGTGAAGTAGTAATACTGGGGAATGCAACCAATTGAGAAGAAGAAATTGTTGGCCAGCAGTAGGTAGCATATGGGGTTCTTCTACCCTGAACCTACAGGATGCTGTTAGGAGACGAAGAACAACAGTATTAGGAAAATGTAGGTCTTGGCTAGTCTTGTTAGGAGTGTTTCTCAGGAACATACTTTGCATGCTGCTTTTGAGAATTAAATTATGCTTGGAAGAGTGAAGAAAAGGAATAGTTGCCAAATAGGTGTCAAGCATGTTCACTCAAATTCTTTAAGTCATGTTCCAAGTAACATAAAGAATTTCCTGTGTATTTATAAGGAAGCTTTCAAAGCAGGACATCTGAGCCCAGGTGGGTGCAAATCCAGAATCACACCTGGGCAGTGAGATAGTAGCTGTAGAAGACTTGCCACCCCTATGTAAGTTCAAAAAGCAAGTAGAAGCAAGTTTGTTGGAGTAACCAGTTAGAGCTCTGCTGTGGGTGGTTGTCCACTCTGAAGGCTGTGGTACTCCACCAGTGGAAGGCCAGCTGTGGTTCCCCAAGATACTAGGATTTCCAACACTGGTAAAGCAGCCCGTCTTTTGCAGTGGTCTATACAAGGAAAGCGGCACTGGACTAAAGAAACGGAGAGGTTTCTGCTGTGGTTGGTGTGAGAACAGAAGTGTTTTGTCTCATCGTTTCCTGCTTTGCATAGTTATGAACTGATACCAAAGACATGTCGCAGGATCCTCCCATGCTGCGTTTGCTGTTGCTCCTACCCATTCCTATGTGCTCCTTGATACCTTCAGCTGCACTTTGTCTGTCGTCCTCCACCTTTTGCCTCTCTGATCGCAAATCCTTCTTTGTTTCTTGCACACATCAACAGAGATGCATTTATTCTCTCCATTGCCTCTTTGCGTTTAGTTCATATTCTACTCTTATTCTCCATGTTTCTTCCTCACCTGTGAATTTGCCTGCCTCAGATTTTCATATAATTTTCTTTTCTTGCCCTAAGTTGGCACAGCTGCCATCTGACTTTTCTTTTGTGTGATGTATCTTTTTTTCTCCTTTCTTATGTTCTGCAGTGTGTGAAATGCACTGAACTGTGGAGTTGCCAAGAAGCATCATACAGTGAGGAAGAGATGAAAGTATTGAACTACGAGAGCGTACTTTAAGCTCTGTGTGCTGCCACAGACAGGACAGGCTCCCGTAGTACAGCTCTATTTATCTTGTATAAATTTTAAGACTAATTATGATATATGTTGCTCGTTCATTTTGGCTTTCTTGGGCATGCAATCTAATTCCACCTGGGAGAAATGGCCTTTTTCTGAATAACCCTGTGCTATGGGTGTAGGGTTTTTTTGTTTCTGAACATCTTTATCACCTGTAGGGCACCCCCAGAAAAGAAAAACACTGAACTTTCAACAATTTAATATACTAGCCTTGCAAGCAGATCCAATAACAAAAGCTTCAAATGGTTTATGTATTTTAAAACTTGGCTTTAGTCAAATGCACATATTAGCAATGTGTTGGTAGATATTTATCTTCATTAAAGGGTTGCGTGATTTTAGTTTGCGCAGGCTTTGTCCATCCCTATTACGCTTCTTTGATTACACTTTACTGCTTGCTTTCTAACCAATTTAGAAGAGGAAGCATACTACAGTCAAAGCACCAGCATCGTTCTAAAAATGTATGTAACTATTTACTGAAAAATGGAGCGGGAGCTTGCATAAGAATAATTTTTTTATTAGAATAATAATAATAATATTAGAACTATTACATGTTGCATAAAAGCAGTTTTATTGGCCTTGTATTGCCTACAAGACACAAGGAAAGTTTAAAAGGAATAGCAGCTAATGTATGACAGCAGAGGGCAGGAAATAAGATTTATTGCATAGATCAGACTTCTCCCTCCCAGCTTCTCCCCAGAAGAAAACAGTATTTTTTAAAATGTGCCAGTGAAACTTGTAGGGTTTCTTAAAATGAAAAATTCCGTTTTTTTTTTTCCCCCCCTGTATTTTTTTTTATAGATAGGGATATAGGTACTGCAGTAGTTCCATATGAGAACACATAGGCACTTTTAAAACAGATCTTTTCTACATAATTATTTGGAATATGCACTTACAAAGAACAATTGTGTGATGTTGGCAGGCATAATATGAGTCAGAAGAGAAAACTTGTGAGGTTCAAGATGCTATGACTTAATTCCATTGTCTTCAGTTTGCCTAGGTTTATAGCGTCTTCGTTGCTGTAGGCTGTCAATGTTTTCCTGAAAAGCAGTACGCTGTGTGACCAGCCTGGGTGAGGCATGGTTCTCTTTCTAGAGAAACTTGTTGAGATTTTTAAGGTATTAAGATAATTTTGTTGTTTATTTATCTTTTCCTTTGCTACGGTTTGTGTGTGGTTTTGAACGTACATTCAAACGAATCTCATAGGAAATCCAGTAGTGAGATGTGAAGTATTGCTTAGATACTATGAACGTTCATGCCAGCACTGAGGAACAGTGTCTGTCCCCTGTGCAGGTGTATTCTCAAATGGACTCCTTGGTCTCAGACTTCCCAGTCTGATTGACCGGGATGAGATTGACTGAGATGATTTAGATTCTCTGGGATGTGACAAAAGCACAACCAGCTATGAGCGGGTTCTTGCCCTTCAGATTGAGGACTGTCGTCAACTGGAGATGGTAGAAAAATGTTCCTGTAAACTGAGAAACTATGCCAAATTGAGCATCAGGGAGGAATCCTGGAGCACTTGGAAGTGTAGAATAAATTGACTGTCTTTCAGGTCCATACTTAGACAAGTAATGATGACCGTAGGCTGGTGTTTCACTTACTAGTCAGGATGGTGTCCGTCCCCCTTGGGTTCAGTTTTAGTCAGCTGCTGTTCCTCTACAAACTCATCCCTACCAGGCTGGTCCCAGAAGACCTAGATATTTCTTTTTCCGGCTGTGCTATTACTTCACTGTGTGCCTTGTCTGTATAAGCCACCTCTAATAAGTCACATCACTTAAAAATCACTTTTCCCATTTGGGGAAAGACTGGTGCTTAATTCATAAGCACACTGCTCAAAGCTGTCGCAAAACAAAGTTAAATGAAGAGGACCATAAATACTGCGCTCCGTTTATTTGGGAGAAATGCATCCCACTTATAAGAGAGCCCATAGTTGCAGGAGTTGAATTCAGGCAATTCAGCCTCCCAGTTCTCTCGGAATAGCACAGCAGACAATACTCTTCATTTAGCCACAGCGAATACTCGACTGAAGCTGACCACCTGGCCATTTCTTCCGTCTTTCTTTCCTTCCATGAAATTTTGTCCTCTCCTTCCACTCCCAGCCCAGCCCTCCCTTCACATGGGTAAGGGTAAGTTCTGCTCAATAGCATTTGAGGTATGGCTTAACATTTCTTGTGGCAGATACTAGGGCAATGCATTAGTCACGCTGCACATGCTCATCCACGTTGTGCCATTTGCGAATGTGAAATCATAGACGTGGTTTCGTTTCTTTGCTGACGGTGGTCTCCCTTTGCATCTCAGAAATGCTTTGTGATTATGTGCAGTTTTATGAGAGTCAACTCAAGAATAGTTTGAAAAGCTCACTGTTCTCTCCAAGTTAAGCATATTCCCACATGGCAATTCCCTGGAATATAAAGGTTCGTTAGCTCGTGTGCCACCCCTCTCTCTGATTCTTCTCGGTTTGCATATTTGTAGGATCATTGTGGATATAGTCAGGGCAACAGGCATTTTCACTCCTAGAAGAAAATCTTGTCTTCTGTTCTGTATGTGCTTTAATAGCTCCTGATGCCTTTATGAAAGTCTGCAGGGAAAGAATTTACATTAACAGCTACAGCAGCTGTATTGGACCTTTAGATGTGAACTCTAGAAACAAAAACAAAAATCCTTTCAGCTGGTTGAAGTGTCTCAAGAAGCGAAAACTTGAACTTGACTATCATGTTCTGAAATAACAAAATGCAAATCTGCAAACAGCTTCTTACAAGTTTTGCTTTGGAAGTTGATACCCTGGGTCCGTATTTATTCTTTAAACTGTACTAGCTAGGAACATAAGCTGTGTAGGTGTAAAGGAAAAGAAAAACAGATTACATTACAAAGCAAGATGCACACTGTTTGAATGCATCAATAATTCCCTTTTTCTTCTCTTTTTACAGCAGTCCTGAAAAAGATGCAAAAATATTCTACAATTTAGACTTGTATTGTTTGACAGATGTACATTAATATAAAACCCTTTTCTTAATGCACGCAGGGATGAGCCACATTTTGTACAGAAATAATTGGGCTAATGAATTGAGTGAATGTTTTAATTTCTTTTAAATACAACAACACATTTTCTACCTGTATCAGCTGTATGCCTTATTCATTTTGAGATATTGGAAAGAAAGCAAAAGGGCTGACTACATCACATGAAAGGAAGTAAAATTTTTCCAGCCCTTTAATTTTTTTATGTTAAAATGTTGTATTCAATCAAAAGTCTTGTCCTAACCCTTTCCCCATGTCTCTTTCTACATACAACTTCAGTTTCTAATGTGCACATGCATGAGCATAATTTCAGGATAACGACAGCACTGGCATACACAGTGATTTAATTCTTAGTGTTTAGTAATGAATAATTTGGTTTTAATAAGGAACAGTTACTTGTCAATTAATTTCAGATTTTTACACAGATCAGAGATACTTAGCTTGCCTTGTGCTCTTTCTTGGGATTTAGGCATTCAGTCTTGTAAAAAGCAAACTTCACCTTCTCCTGGTGCATTATGAATGGAAACAGATTCTCCCCTTAATATCACATTTTTCTTTTTTTTTTTTTGTCTTGCTGCTCTTAGTATCTAGTACTGGATTCATAGCATGCTCAAAACATCTATTGATTTCAAGGAATACTGTATCAGATACTCATTTATGTGCGCTAGCATCTTTTTTTTTCTTACAAAGTGACTCTCTTTGCCCATCTTTTCAATTTGTACAGTGTCTTTACTTGCATCAATATTACCCAACTAACGCTTCACAGCTTGCCATATTTTCTGTTTGCATCAGCTCTACTCTACTAATAGCATTATACTTCATATTTTTCTCAATATTTACTGCTGATAATGATTACCTAAGTCCTGCTCTGTGTGGGAGTTTTCCAGCTCTTATTAGTGACTTTTCAACTGTCGTGAATCATGTTGTTAGTGTTTAATAAATATGAGCAAAATGGAATTATATTTAACTTGGGTTTCCTTCTCATGAAAAACAAGATCTTTTTTTTTTTTTGAGTAACTGCTGCAGCAGGGATGTAAATTCAGTTTAAAGGGTTTGTTCAGCTTGCTTGGGTTGAATGCTCGCCTGTTAAAGTCAATGGAAGTTTGCCATTTTCTTCCGCAGAGCTGTGATTTCCTTTGCTGGTCCCCTTCCCACCCCCTTTCTTTTCAAATAAATTATCAGTGTGATTCAACCCCAGCATGGTCCCTGGAAACCCTCGCTTCCTCTTTCTTCTCCTTCCTTACATTTTGCTGTTCTCTTCTTCTCCAAAAGCTGTTGTAAGCCTTCCTGCTCTGTGTTGCCGTTCATATCCGAATACCCGTGGCTTGTTTCTATCTTGCCATTAAATTTTGCAAGACCAGAGTTTTCATTGACCGGTATACTGCTTTATGTTGTATGCCTCTGGGAATAGGTAGGGTATTTAAGAAATGCTTCTCTTGAAGAAGAGAGTATCTAGAACTAAGTCTCTTTAAAAGTCACTAGGATCTCAGCAAAATATTGCTAAAGTTTGTGCGGGGTCTTTTGAAGAGACAAAAAGGCCCCAACTCACGTGCAGAGAAAAGATACTTATCTGGACCTTCAGTAAAGTATCGCAGTCTTTTAGCTCAGATTCACAGAACTTTCTTCTGTAGACTCCTGTCTACATCACTGTTGAGTGAATATTCTTCTGTTAAGATCTAAGATGTGTGTGTTGCACATCTTGGGGAGATAGAAGAAGACACACCAAAACAAAACGTATTCTGTCACTGAGGAAAAACAAACTACTAAATAGAAATTCTGCTTCAAGCTGCCATCGTAGCTCAGCATTTCTGTTTGGGTGAGAGGGAGTTTTGTATACTGAACATCTATATGAAATGCTTCAGCAAAAATGCTTCACATCACCATAGAAGAGCCATGGATGAAAAAGCAAAAAATTGTGTCGTTGCAGAATGAAGACATGCAGCACCTTGTCTGAAAAGTACGGCACAAACAAGGACTGCTCCTTTTGGGCCTGGGAGTTGGGACTTTGAAAGGAACTATGCATTCCAAATCATTAGGTTTTTGGGTTTTTTGTTTGTTTTTTTAAAAACTTTTATGAACTTAATTTCCATTTTAATGCTGATGCTATATATATGAAAAATTATCCGTCACTAAATTCTTCTCTATGGAACTGTTACTATCTCCAGGAGCATTTTGACAAATAAATCTTATAAAAGAATCTTCACATTTTCCATTCGACTATGTAACACACCAAATCTCAGGAGATATTAAATGTGTGTCTGTGGGAGAATGCAGTGTTCCTTGCATAATTTAACCGGCATTATTACTCGGCAGCCTTCTTAAAGGAATAACCATTTCAAAGCTCTTTTTCTTGTTCTAAGTTCTGTGATGTGGTGCTTTTGTACATCCCTTGCCAGTTAAATAAAAAAACCTTAAGAGTCTTGAAACAGCACTACTGTTGCAGCTCAGACTAGACAAGGGGAGATGAAAGTAGAGATTATATCTGGGCCTTCAATTCAAGAAGTTACTGAAAAGAAAAATGCATAGTGATGGCAGAAATTATTTTTTTCCTGATGATGTTCCTTTATTATTTAGTGCAGGGTTGTAGAAACGTATTTATAGAAATGAAATATGATGGGTAAGAATTTAACCGTGACAGTTTCCTGTTAATCATTCCTATTTTTCAGTTGATCCTTACTAAATTAAGCCTATGGCAGCACCCAAGGCAGTAGAAATTCTTCCTGAGAACCTGAAAAGCTATAACCAGCTACCTATCTTGTTTCTTTACCGTGTGCAACAGAGTATTCAGGGAACAAAAAATACTGGACTTGTTCTCCTTTACTGTCATTTTTTATCCACTTCTAGTGGACGTGGCAGAGGTGTATAGAGTTCTGTGTGCTAGAGCTTGTGCTCAGTCCTTTGTGTGGATTTTATGCATTTATCTGTATTTGAGAGACAGACTAGGAGGTATTATGCTGTGAGATGAATAATCTGCTTAAATAGTAAAGCACCGGTAAGTGGTATTGAAAGCAATGAATGTGTTTCTTTTGATGGCCTTTTCCTATGTGGCCTGAATAACATTGCTAAGGACTGGCAGTCTGGCATTTTAGGCTCAGAGGAAATTCTGGTTTTGTAGGGCAAGTTTGTCAGGTGTGATGCGACAACACCTGTATGCAATTGAATGATTACTTTGTGCTGACAATTTGGCTAATTATGAAAGAAGATAGTACTGACTGTAGTTTAGGTCAGTATGAATTGCTGTCTGAGGTTTAGTTTTAATTTTTAAGTTTAACTTACAGCAAAGACATGTTCCTTCTAAGATAGCTTTTACACTAAGGCTTACAAGTGGGAAGAAAAAACTCAAGGTAGGGTTGACATGATGGAGGAGTTACCGCATCAGCAAAATATTCCACTTGTAGAAACTTCAGGGGAAAATGTAGAGACAGATTAGAAGAAAAAGATGAAACTTGGCATTGTTGCTGAGTGAAGGAGATGGGTCAAGATTTCTCTGCTGAGAAATCAGCCTAGCTCCATGCAGAATAATTGAGCTTCATGGAGATCAGCTGAAAATCTGACCATAAGGCTTGTTCTTCTCCTACTCTGTGTTGTAAACTAGGCAGAAATCCACTAAGGTCATTGGTGTTACACCTGCACAAGCGATAACTGAACCACGATCTACAGTAGCTGTGTAAGTGGCAGTGAAGCTATGGGTGGCCCAGAGCATAGCAGTAAGAAGCTTGTGCTTTATTCCTTCAAGAATTGGGTGCTTTAAACGTATTTATAAAACATGAACTAACTAGGAGGAGTCTTTCCAGTCTGTTGGATAAATACGTACAACTTTAAAACTTCCACATATTTGGTATGCTAGATTTTTTGTAGGGTTTCTAGATCTCGGTAAAAGTGTTAAGTACTAAATAGTAGCGCTGCTACTAGGGATGTTAACAAGCACAAGAGTTTTATGCAGTTGAATGGCATTCTTTGTTCTTGATTACTCCGCTTTGCTACTCTTTTGCATGACTAAGTTTGCAGTTGTGTGCCTTTGAGTCTCGATGATTTGAACGGTGATGAAGGTGCTATTGTAAGGAATATGTGGGAGTATTCATCCACAGGAACATTTAAAAATATATATACACGCACCATCTGGTGCAATGAGGTGTATTTCAAAGGCAAAATATTTGCTCTTTAGAAGTGTCTCAGAGTTAAGAATAATTTTTTTTTCTTTGGAAAAGACGGTTTGGCAGTTTCTAGAAAGAAATTCTTCATTCGGAGAAGGGGAAGGAACCTAACCAGGATATGGGTATTTTATAGTTCATTTTTGAACCCTCTCCATATTTTTACAAAACTCTTTTAAAGTACCTATTCAAGAACCGGTGAGTACTTGAAGAATAGCATCATTAAAATTTCATACGAACATAATACCATTTAGCTACGCCTTCTTGATATTTGTTTATACAACCAGGATCTATGTTAGCTCTCACAGAAAATGTTGAGTTGATTATCCCTTTCTATGGCCTTTTTGGAGCTTTCCAGCATAGAAGACTCCCATCAGGATTCCCCTGTGCAAAGGCTTGTTGTATTTGCAACCCTGCAAAAGATTGTGTATTAAGCTATATGACCGTATGTTTTTTTCTAAATTACTAGTAAAAGTACTAGGAAATTGTATAGGGCCAAGAACAGATGTTCAGAGACCCCTAGTAGCAGCACCTCTACTGAGCAATGAATATCTAACAATAACTTTTAGAGTTGTCAGCCTAGCATAGTAATGTGCACATTTAGCACATTTAAATGTGCCACTTTAATTCTGTGTAGTGCTATTTTTTTATTAGAACATTGTGTGCTTCAACATTAAATGTCTCGCAGAGATTTTTTTTGTCAACTGAAGCTGATAGCAAATTTTTCTGGAGAAGACTTAAAAACATGTTTATAAAACCGAGGTGAATGACATGAATTTTTTTCTTCCAATTCCTTATTTCTTTGCTCACTTGGCAGCTGCTTGCTGTTTTGCTCAGGATCAAAATCAGCCTAATGAGTTGCAGGTAGAGAATTCATTTGGTTTGCACTTCACAGTTTTTGCCCAAAGAGTGTCCTTTATTAGTCTTCTGGAATTTCTGCAGTATACCAAGATGCATTAGAAATCAGCTAATTCTTGTAGAAGAACTGGATGAAAGGTTTTGCTAATTTTTAAAATCCACCATTAGTAGATGACTGGTTTTCTTTAGGGATAACCCCCCCCCGGCTACATTAACTGTGTAGCATATCCACGTATCATCTGTTTTTCCAGATATAAACAGGAGTACTTAATGAATAATCATTTTTATGCATCTTTATTGATATTTTTAAAATCCTAATACAGCAATGGTTGTATGCTTCACTGCTAGATTCAATTTCTTTATTATTGTGCCTCGCTATTTGCCACAGTTCTTTTTATTAGTGCTTTCCAGCTATCTTTTAAATTTAAGTTTTTATGCAATGCAATCAGGATTTTTTTCATACACTTTTAGAGACAGACTTTTTACAGTGCAGCTTTCGCTTTTCCTTTTATTCAGGATGTCTTTTTAAGTAAAACAAGCTTTTCTTGTAATAAGGGAACTGTAGTTTGGGCGCCCCCCAAACAATTAAGCAGTCCAGTTATCATTTATATTTATGGTTGTGTCTTGTTGGGCATGAGCTGTGTCTGTACAAGCAAGTGTAACCAGGCTGTGATCATTTACACCTTCTTTAGAGGTATTTTAGTAATGGCAGCATAAGATAACTAGCATATGTCCTCCAGACTGGTATCACCTTGGATAATGCATTTTTCTTCTCTTTATCATACATGTTAAATCCCGCTCTTTGATCTAATATGGTACTCTGTAACAAACGTTAATGATTGCTGCTGTCAGATAGGACTTTAATCCATTCCAGGGCCTGGACGTCTGATGTGTGAATAATTTGAAGCAATAACACTTTCTTTCCCCAGCTGTAGCTAGGCATGCTGTTCTTTCTGACTGGATGTATTTAGAGACTTTAAACACTCCAGTCATGAATCCTCCCACCACATTTTGATAATTCTGATTTTTGTCTAATTTCTCCTCAAATGGAAGCTTTTAAATCTTCTTCTTATTTTTGTACGGACTTCTGGCATTAGCCTGAAGACAACTGATCGCTTTGTTTTTTACATCCCTTGGTAATTTGACTCGTTGTGCAGTGACACCCACAGTATGAGTTCTGCGTTTGATTATCGGTACCTCATTTAACCTCTCCACGTCCTTGCGTTTTATGGAAAGACCAACGCTCTCCCAATTAGTACAACTAGTCTGTCACCCGGGGGATTACGTGTCCTCCCGCTGGGAGGTGGATTATCTGCAGATAAAGCATTTCCAGTTACTCCAAGGGGATGTAAAATTCCCCCAAACCGGCTCCTCGCAGGAGCCCCCGGTGCTGCAGTGGGACCTGGGGAGGCTGGAGCCCTTCTCCCTCAGCGGGCCCCAAAATGGCAGCTGCGGCCTTGCCTGTGTGGGGCCGCGCCGGAGGCTCGGCTGTCCTCAGCGCTCTCATTTCTCTTTACCACAGCAGTTTTTGATTGCTTTATGGAGGACTACAGTTAAGTGATGCAAATACCTATTCCAATTTTTCTCCTACTTAAATTTATGTTCCTGATACAGCTTATTTCAGCGAAGTGTTTTAGTAACCACATAGCTTTGCCTATCTCTTCTGCAGGCTGAGGAATACTACTGGCGAAATGAATACATTAAAACTATCTAAAACTTCTGCTCCGTATCTAGAACAAAAATGTGTTTAGTACAACCGGAGCAGGATTTGGCCCGTACTCCATTATCCATTAAATTGTGATGGCTCCTCCACTCTACGTCATAAATCTGTTGATTATATTTCTTTGAAAAGGAATTACTGCTTCAGTCAGACATTAATCTCTCATCAGATTTTATTATCCTTCTTATTTACACTGCTACTTGGATTATAAAGAGCAGTTAAATAGCGTGAATTAGCAGTTTGTCAAATTTAAGTTTCCACCGCCTAATAATTCTCAGGCTGAGCGGACTTCTCCTCAGTTTTTCACATTCCTTAGCAAGAAGTTTTATTTTAATTACGGCTTGTAAACTACGGCAAGGGAGGGAAAAACCAACAAGAGCCCGACCCTTCTGCGCCGCCCTTTTGTCAGGGATACATTTTTCCAGCCAAGTTACAAACCTCTGGAAACAGAGGAGGGGGGAACGGCGACGGCGCCCCAAGGGCCGCGGCGGGGCTGCCCGGGCGCCGGCGCTCATTGCCGCCCGCCTCACGTTCGGGGCGCCGGCGGCGGAGCTGCGGGCCCGCCTCGGTTGCCAGGGCGACGCCGGCCCTGTCAGCCGCAGGCACTGCTCGAGCCTGTCCTCGTAGGCCGTGCCTAAGTGCCGCAGAGCGGGTTTTTAATATGAATTTATAGGTGGAGACATGTAACAGTGTAGTAAGAGTAGTAATATGAGGCACCTGTAGAAAAAAAAAAAAAAAATCTTGTCTGTGCTGCTTTAACTCCCTGCTGAGTGCTACCCCGAGTGTGCCAGCCATCGTTGTGCAGGGAGAGCCTGAGCTGAGGGGGGAAAGATGGCCTGCTTGATTTTATGCCTTTCTATACATATTTCTTTCCTCTTGTAAAATGGAAACGGGAAATAAACAATTGCTTCAAGTTAGGTGGGTCACGCTGGTGCATTGGTCTGTGTCTACTTCAGCAAATCTCTAAACTCTGGGATAACACCTGAGAATTTATTTTTGGAGATTATTAAGAATGGAGAAATGTGTCAGCATTATTTCAGTGAAGCGTTAGCACGTACTGGCAAAGTATCCAGGTTAATGCTGCTCCAAGATCAGCAGGTCCCGTGGGTACCCTTTCCCCCCTGCTCTTGGTGGTGGTTTTGTTTCCAAAACAAAAAGCTGCTTTTGAGATGGCTTTCAGCCCCCAGGAGAACAAATTAACTGTTCAAACAAATGTGTTTTCCCTTCAGTTGCTCAGTTGCAACCTATCTGGTGACAAGAAAGAACGTTTTCACCACTGGCAGTGGTAAAGCTTTTTAAATGCTGAATGTTAAAATCTTATTACTTTTACCTAAACTCAAGCTACCGGTACGCCTGGGAGCCCTTGGAAGGTAACGGTTTACCTGATCGTTATGACTACAGAGAGCACTGAGCTCCCAACGGGCCCTTGGCTGTGTTTGACCCTCCCTTTGCCTCACCTCCCACCTATTGAGATTTTTTGCTGCGAAGAAGTTCCTTGTCCCCGCTTGATGGCTTTGTTGGAGACTATTTCTGTTTCTGCCCCTGCAGCACCCCATGGCAGGGGATCTGCATCTTCTCTGTGCTCGGGGTCAGCCAGAATAATGCACGGTGACTGCAGTACCATTTTACAGTAATGTGAGATACTGTTGGGTCAAAATCCGTTGTTGCACTTGGTGGTAGCCTTTGTCAGAGTGTCTTTGAAGTGCCACAAGCGTTGGGTTTAGCTATATAATAAAGACGTGGAACTAATGATTATTTTCCATTAAAAAAGGGGATGCCACTACTTATTTCTGTGAATGAGAGAAAAGAGAGCTCCCTTTTCTGATAGTAGTATTCTCAGTGAGTTCTGAAGCAGATTTACAGTGCAGTAAGTTGAAAAACTGGCTTTGGAGAATATTGTACTTACCTGCTTGTGTAGAAACAGATCCTCTCTTCTTCAGCCTACACAGGCCATGGAAGTATGATTATGGATGTTTTGGCGCAGGCTGGCTCTGGAGGCAGGACTGAGCTGGCACATGAGGCCTTGGAGCAGACCTCCTCCCTTGGAAAATGATCCAGGACCTGTCAACCATAGGTTGTGTTCGTGATCTCCAGTAATCAGAAGCTGGTATCGCGCAATTGCATTTATGTTCAGGTTTCTCTGTTTCCGATTCAATGCTGGCTGTCAAAAAGCCCAGCTCCCATGCTGGGAAAACGACTGGATGGATTTGTCCTAAAGCAGCCACCAAAGCTGTTGTTCATGGGCTGGCTGTCAACAAAATGCTGAGATAAGCTGGTTGACGCTAGAATTTCTGTCCTGGAGATCAATTGCATCACAGACACGGTGGCAGAATGAGAGCTTTGCACTCTCATCTGCCCCATAAATTGCTGTCTTTACAGTTTCTGGTTGTCTATTTTACTGTCTTATAAAGTTTGCTCTAATCACGATCAATTGTTCCTATTACTTTTGGAACGTGCTGTATAACGTGGAGTGCGTTAAGAGCTTTTTAACACCGAGCATTTCTGAGGGGAGTTTGTAATGCGTGCAAGGGTCTGCCCTTGTGAATCCAGTCACAGAAATGGGATGCAGCAAACTGACTTAACGAGGATAAGGTGCACTAATTTAAGATGAGGGTTGTGTATCGGAATGTATAGAACACAGTAATGCTATTACTACCGTTGTCATCTATGATGTTGCTCAGACACAGGTATGCTATTTTCAGTAGCTGGAGGGTTTAGCATAGATGAGGCACAAATGGAAGTAAATAGATATGCATTTAATATCTGTAGATATTAATATCATGTCGCCTGTGTCTCTTACATGATAGCAATCTTGATAGGTAGTAATCTCAATCTCATTTTTTATGAAACATCCACTTCATTTCATGTATTGCTCTCATTTACACATCTCGGGCTGTGTAGTTTTGCTACTAGTTATAAGTATGCTCATATTACTAATTCCTTGTATTTTTACTTCCCTGAGTAAAACAGAACAAAAAGTTTAGGGGAGTGAGAGCGTTTAGTGCGTATCAGTGATATGGAAGAGGTGTGCACCTACCCAAATGGATGATGATCTCTCGGTAGCAAAAAGGGAACAACTGCCAGCTACAAGTGAAGAGGCAGAAATTAGAGGAACTGCTGAAAAATCACTGAAATTAAGGACCTGCTCGTTTAGTGTGATTGGAGCATGTAAATATTAACTCTAATGATGACAACACGTAAATTGGAGTGCTCAATAAAATTTGAGCACATGAAACTGAAGTGCCACAACCTGCTTTATTGATCATTTTTAAAGTCATCTGCATTTAATTTACCACACTATTTACATATGCTTTTTTGTAGTTTGTGTTTAGGAGACTTTCCATAAGGAAGCCACCAGTCTTCCAAAATTCATGTGGACAGGTACATATAGACAAAACAATTCTATGTGCAAGATTGCCTAAAGTTGGGAACTAATTAGGATTATGAAATTCTTTCATTTAACATGTTCTGCAACAGTCTTTGGCTTTGGAGAGAAGATGGAATATCCAAGAAAACAACAAGATAATTGCAAGATAATGGTAAAGATCTCTGACATAGTCAACTATCATTTATTAATCAATAAGGATAGTAAATAGAGGCAAATATTGCCACATGGAAACAAATCAGTTTTATAGTAAATGTCTAAACTAGCCAAAATGTAGTTCCTGTAAATACCTATAAAATCCTATAGGGTTTAAGCTGCAGTGAACTTATGAATGTAAATGAAAACTGATTTAAGAGCAAGTATCTGTTTTGTTACATCCCCAAATAGGACTTTGGAGTCTTTTGATGGGCCTTAAATTGTTCAGAACTGACCTTTATCCATACAGTATTATAACGCTAGACCTTTTGATTCCTAAAATCTTCCAAGTGCAAAGGCAATAATTTACATGGCATCTTCACTGTAAGGATTCAGCAAACAAAAAGCAAAAGTGTCCCAAAAGTGAATCCACAATGAGAACATTGCTTAGATCATTCAAAGAGCCGCGTCTTTCAAATAGTTGTGCGCTTTGTTTTGTCAGAAGTCTTTGTGTTTTTATAAGGCTCCTAGATCACAAACATCACTGTTGAAGAAAAATATGAATCTTAAAATTGCAAAAGATAATTTTTCAACAGTTATTTCCCTCATTAACATGCCATTACTTTTATAAATGATGAGCAGATCTATGTACAAGGCTGTCTGGCATGATTAGAGACTCTCAGTAATTTTTGTAATATAAAAATCTTTTATCTCATTTTTAACATTTAAAAATCTCTACAAAGAGGAACATCAGTAGCAAAATTACTTTTTAGGATCCCAAAAGGAAAAGAAAGCTGTCTGTCCAGGTCAGCTTGATGACGGGAGGCTTGAGAGGCCTGTGGATAGCAGGGTTTCTGGCAGGGGCAATGTAATAGAGCAGTTTATCCTGACAGATGACGAGGTTTGCTTACCTAAATACAATACCTAATAAAAGACAGGCAAAATCGTGGCGACCTTCTGTCCTTTTGTCAAAGCCCTTGTACAAAAGGAGCTTTTCATATGGAAGAAAAGGTTTCTGGAGAATTCATGATTAAATGTCAGGCTGTGGAGTGGGTAGAGTCATGCAAAATATAAATGAAAACTCTTTGTGCAAAAAGAACCAAGACAGGATTTTTGTAGATTGCTGAAGCAACCACTTACTGTTGACAAAATATGTGCGTGACCGTATCATTTTGCAAATACTTATTCACTGTCACGCTATTGAATGACTTCATGATACTCTATATCCAACAGTCTCAATTATTGCTTTTATAATTCATTCAGATTTCTGATATGTAGAGATGTATTTCTTGTTAGTCCTCAAGACCTACGGTGTTAAAAATCTTTCAACATCATGGCAAACAATAAGAATTACTTGGTTTCTCCCATTCTAATATTGCAGACTTTGAAAACTGATCAGAGGTTTGCCATGAGGAGGTGTTCGGTTCTGCAGTACAGAAGCACTTTGTTATTGTAAAATAAAGCAGTTGTCTCTTAAATACCTAATGGAAGTGCGGGACAAAACAAGGCAAATCACAGGCCTGCTTGATCTTTAAGGAGCTGGGAAGAACTTTGTGCAATTCTGAATGAGATTGATTGGATTTTAGGCTCACAGGTACTGGGTAATACATGTGGAAAATAATGCGACGTAGGAGACTTTGGGGGTTATCTCTGTTTTATTTGAGGCTGTGCTTGAGCAAAAGCAGTGATTGCTAAATGACATGTCTCTAATATTGGAAAAAAAAAAACCAAAACTAAAACCAAAAGCAAAGAACGTGTCAAAACCTTCACATATTCTAAACAAGTCTGAAGTCATGTGAGATCACACTAGTAACACCGATCCTTGTCGCTGAGCACAGATGTTGAGAGAATCTATTGTTTGTTTTATACCTTTACTGGGTAGCGCTGTGTCACCACTGAGCGCACTGCTGCATACCTTAAAACTGATCAAATAAATTGATTGGAGGGGAAGGGTGGAGGAAATTAATTATTCTGGAAAATGAGAAGGCAGAAGGAGAGAAGAAAGGAGCTAAAGGAGGAAACAAATGGGAAGGCGTATAGGAAAGGTGAAGGAAAAGTGCAAGAAGTGCGCGGGTGAAGCAGTAAAACAGGATGGGGAAAGAAAGAGTGGGACTAGAAAATATGAGAGGATGCAGAAAGGTACTGAGGAAACAGTGTGAAGGTAAGGGCAATAGAAAAGGAAGTCTGTAACACAAAAGAGGGAATTTAATTAAAAAAAAGTTAGAGAAATTAGGAGGTGCTCCATATAGAATCCCTCAAGAGTCCAACATATAGCCACATGCTATTGGCAAAGCTTTTAATCTCATCTGCTTATAATTGTATTTAAGAGTTAATGTGCCTTTGTAAAAGTTGATGACTTCTGTGGTCACCTTTTCTGGTTCAAGGGGGTGTGCTCTGCCTGAGCCTGTGTGGAGGCTTTGTATCGCTCGAGTACCTATGTGACTTGCGACTCTGGGTTAATGGCAGTCATTGTATGGCCCTATATCTTAGTCCCTGAAGATGTCCATATATAGTTAGAATTTGCATCTGTAACCAAAGGCTGGAGGGTCTAAGAAGATAGACATTGAAAAAGTCTATAAAATTACAGGATCATCCGTTTGTGTGGCAATACAGGGTAGCTTCCTGCAATAAATCTTGTTAGAAAATAACATGAAATATTAATTTAGCCATATATCTTCCAGTAATTTAAAAACTAAAACCACTACAGTGAGTTCTGAATAGCTTCTTATTCAGTGGAAAGTAAATACCTGCTTTTCTTGTGGAGCTTCAGCATTTCAGCTGCTGCAGACCAGCTGAATGGCCCGAGACTTACAGTTTACTTTAAAATGTGTTGTAAAACCTGTGTAGGACAAATGCTCTTTGATACAGAATATTTAGCTTGGAAAAGCTTGCAGGTCATGATGGGATGTAAGGCTGTAAATGATCCTTTCCTTAAAATGCAAGAAAGGTATTCAGGATGAGAGACATTAAAATCCTTGGGGCAGAATTAGAGAAGTCCTTACCAACTGTTACCAAAACTGTACGCTTGTTCTTGTCATGAAGCTGTGCACGGTGCAGAACTGATTACAGAACAGTGACCCTAGATTGTATCCTTTGGGACAGCAGATGACCCGTGTTAATTGGCAAGGTTGGATTTAATAATTCGGTTCTTGGTACGTTTTGTGAGTGCTTATCTTATGCGCGGCTTTGGGAAGTGACATGTTAGCGAGTAATAAGCTCTATGTTAGTACTAGAATGTTGACAATTGCTTTTGGGGGTCTAAATTTTTTCTCATTTATGTTTTGTGTTGATATTAATATTTAAACCATGTCACCTAAGAAGAATAGGTTGAATGAACAGAATAGAAAATGTCTTGTGTAACCATTGAAGACAAATGCTTTAATATTTCTCATTTTAAGCCTTTTCTGTTAAACCATATTATTTTGTCATGCTGTCATACTTAAATTAGTCATTTTAATGTTAAATTTGATGTAGTTTTTTGTATGTGGACTTCGGTTAGAATTAAGTATATTCAGCATTTCACTGGATTCTTTCACTTTCTTCAATAGCTAATCCAATGTATGTTCAACAATAGGAAAAAACATATTGTATGTGGGGTCATGTTTTCCTTCTTCCATGAGTCGTCTAAGATTAATGTATTTTATTTCATCAGATAACTACCCAGTGCTCATAACATCTACCACAGTAAAAGAAGTCAGTCAATTTTTTTTTTTCCACATGTGGCTGAACAAAAAGTCTGTGTTACAGATCCTTTCATAAGTAAAAATGCAATGGCCATAGCCTGCACCAAATTGGGAAGTTTTATCAGATCTTCTTTCCATCTCTCTTCTGTCAGTCTCTCTAAAAAACTGATCTAAAGGTCACTGGAGTCAATGAAAAGACTCCTATTGACTTCATGGGGTTTGGTTCACTCCCTAAATGCCAGTGAATAAATGTGGGCTTTGCAAGATGCCTAGAGAATTTAAAAAAATCCTGGGAAAGATGAAAATACGTTGCAAAATCTTTCTCAGCAGCAGAGTCCCATGAGTTCAATTCCCATTTATATCAAAGCAGCTCCAACTCTGCTTTCTCAGTTAACCCTGTGTAGTTTTTCTCATTTCAGCTGGAAAAATGATTGACAGAAACAATCAAGAAGTGTTCGTCACCTACTTTCATTTTGGTTTAGCTGTGAACTAAAAGCAATAGGGGATTTACACTCATGACCTTTGATTATTGCATACTGTAATGTAAAAACCCAGCTAACGGCCATGAGCCAGAGTTCCAATGGAAGGAAACAGTTGCGGAGTTTTCCCTTACTCTTGTTCATGTTTCCTTATCTTTTTTTTTTTTACACCATAAACTGTATTTGCTAGTACTGACTTCTGTGTCTGGCTCTTAATATTTTTTTGAGAGATCTAGCCTTTGCATTTGCAAGATTCTCAACTGCATATAGTTTTCAAAAAGCAGAGGTTACCATCAGATCACCAAGTACCTCTCCCTTTTCAAGAGCTTTTACTGTCCCCTTTCTAGCCTCTCATATACTTCAATTTTTTGAGTTCAAGTGTAGCTTCAAAGGCACTTCCCATGAGCACTGAACTCTTGGGACGAAAGCTACCTGGAAAGCTTTAAGCTGTAGTCAACTGCAGAAAACCATACTTGCTCAAGAACTTGTTGCAATATGACAGTGAAGATGGGTGATGCCATCCCTTTAAGATGACTAAATGCCATTCTAGTTTCTGGTGGTCATCTCTTGGGACGTGCAAGAGGTTAGTTTGGATCTCATGTCCTCACCAAAAAAGCATGCAATCTGTCTAGATAAACTTGTTCCAACTCTCTGTAAACCTCTACATGGCCCTTGCCTCCACCTTGGCTATGGCTTGAGCTCTCTACAAGCCACCTTTCCCACAGCACCCTGCTGATACAACAAGAGTTACTGGTGGGACTGGCACTGGGATAAGGGGATTTTCCTGCCAGGCCTGAGTCTGGAGTTACTGGGGGTGGGCGTGTTCAGGGCACGGGGACACGCAGCGGAATGGCGATGTTAGCATGTTCTCCTATCCTCTATTTTGTACGCTCCTGGTAAGATTAGATACATGTGGATATAAAGTGTTTGCTACTATGAAGTTAATTTCTGATAACAATTACACAATGTAAATGTTACATTCTCTAAGAAACCTCACCAACCTGTGTTGCTCAATTCAGAGGCTCATGTTAGTAACAACCACCTCTTCTGATTTTTGGAACTCTTTCTTCCCCTTGCACTAGTTTCAGATAGTTTATCAGAATACAAGTAATTACAAGTAAATACAAGTAATTATTAGTTGTAGAATATTATTAGAAGCCTTTGTAAATTATGCTTTTGCAAAAGATTAAGGCTGAATTTTGCGGTCAGTTTTTTTTAGAGGAAAATAAAACACTTTTGGGTATGACAGTCATAGAATCATAGCATCGTTAAGGTTGGAAAAGCCCTTTGAGATCATCAAGTCCAGCCGTTAACCCAGCACTGCCAAGGCCACCACTAGACCATGTCCTCGAGCACCACATCTATCTGGCTTTTAAATACCTCCAGGGATGGGGACTCAGCCCCTGCCCCGGGCAGCCTGGGCCAGGGCCTGACAGCCCTTCTGGTGAAGAAATTTTTGCAATCCTATGCTTTTCAGAACAGCTAGGGTTAATTACACTATACTTCCTCTAAAGCAAATTAAGCATGCATAAATACTTACCAGAGATTTCAGGGACTTTACTACTTCATTTTTACATCTAGTTGCTTGATGGGCTGAGGGGCTTGTTAAAATAAGCCTGTAACAAGACGATTGCAGGCTGTTAGGTTGCTATTGCAGCATTCGTGGTATCGAAGAAAACTTACTGTTTGGAGATACGCTGCTTGTTAATTGAGACTGGACATGCTGTAATGCTTAGCTAATTCAGTGAGCTAACACTGGAGAGAGAAAGCTCAATTTTGAATCTTGCTTTTCTTGTCTGGTTGTGAAACCACTGACAGGTCAGAATTCATGGGAGGGCTGGGAGGACATCACAGCTTTCTTCGGCAGCTTAATGAACTCCCCAAACGTCAGCTCCTCACCACTGTGTAATGGATGAGTTTGTTCCCTCTTGCTGTTTGCCGTTATCTTGAGGACTCATCAACCTTAACTGAGTTGTCTCTATTCAAGAATACCCAACCATGTGTTTAGGAATTCCCTTTGCCTCTGTGGTGATTCAGGCTGTTCAGGAGACTTTGTGTAATACCGCTGTGTGATTCCGATGCTCCCTGAGGTTGCTGGGCTTGGCCGATTTGAAGTGGTGAGCTTTGCTGTAGTCTCAGTAATGATAATGGTAAAAAAAGATATAGCTTTTGGATCATTTCTCACTTGCATCCGCTAAACACTTACTGGAAGCCCATACTTTATATGTTCCATGCTATGCTGTTATATAGGGATTCCTCTACTGTCCTCTTCCTAAAAATATTTCCTTCTAAAAGAGCATTTAGCAATATGAATAATGTCCGTCACATCTGGCTAGTATTCTCCCATTTCTTATCTGGCAAAGCAGAATTTGGCTGTGCAGTATACGCTTTGCTTTTAGAGGGGCTGTTTATTTTGTTTTTAATACATACTTTTGAAATCTTGTGTGTCTAAAGAGACTTAATGGTTTAGGGCTATTTGCACTTTGAGTAGAGGTTTGTGGGTCTTATGATGGTCACTAGGTCAGTTGGGAGTTTCTCTCTTAGTCTCAGCTTTCACAAATGAAATGTGGTACTAGTGATACACTCCATCGGATAATTTATTTTTGGTTTGTAGCCTGTATGGGGTGGAGGTACTCTAAGTAACCCAGGGACTTTTCATTGAGGATGTCTTCTAATTTTAGCATTTGTAAGTGGCTCGTAAAATTAGAAGGACACAATTGCCATTTAATTTTCTACCATAGTAGAAAAAGCTAGTAGTGGTCTCCAGCTGCTGTGCAGTGGAAGAGGTGAATGTTGGTTGGAGTTCAGGGAACTAGGTTAGCATTACTGAGGTATAACGCAAATAGCCAGAATTTAGTAATTTTTCCCTGAGTAAGGAATGACATTTTAGACTGACGTATTGGACTGACGTGTGTGAAAGCATAGGTAACAGCAGAGTACCATGTTTCTATATATTTTGTGATCGTTGTGTATCGTGGTTTTGAGGACTAAAGGGTTGGAATTACAGTTGCCACCACAACCAGAGATGGGTTTGCAGCAGTGGAAAAAGCTTCTCAAATAACTGTTTGTAAAAACGCTTGTTCATACCAATTCTAATTAACTGCTGAAAAATTGACCTTTTGAAGAAAAAAAGGCATTTATAGTGTCTGTAGAGGGGAAAGAAACACCATCAAGTCACTCTATCCTGTGCAAGGTTTTCAAACAAACTTTTGTGTAGGATAAATATAAGTACAGGTAAATAGGTCAATCCGATGTGTTTTCATGCTGCTTTGTTTTTTAAAGTGAGTCTAGGATGTTGTTCGGGCAATTGATAGGTAATGTGGATAAACTTCACATTGACAGTGCAAAAGCCATAATAATCATTGTTAATTAGAACATGTTAGGTGCTAGTCAGAATTTAGCTGGAGAAGGTTGGATTATTTCCTACCATATTAACTGCTTTTCATAATGTACTGCCTATGAAACAAAATTGTATCTATGTTTATGGAAAATCAAAGCAATCTAGTCTGGCTTCTAGCATTCTCTGGTGGGAAAACACCAAGAGTTAAAAGGCAAAACACCTAAAGAGTTTAAAGCAGGAACAGACTGTATGACTTTGTTATGGTGTGAGATATTTATGATCAAAATGATATCACATGCATGTTTTGTTCTCACATTAATTCAAATGATGAGGGGTGCTCTTTGCCTTAGATTCAAATACAACTTGACACGCAGTTCGTTTGCCATCTGGGTTAGATTTATATGGAAAATACTGGAAGCATCAGTTCACTTCCTGATTATTTTTAAATGGCTTTAGACTATGTATATACAGCACTTTAGTTCATTGAACTCTTGTCAGCACAAGCAAAATATATGACAATTGCTCCACTAGCATTCAGTTATTACAATTATAACCTTATTATGTTGAATCAGCTTTTTGCTCCTTGCAGTTAATAAATAGTATTCAAGGTTTGTTTATTTTTTCCTATGGCGGTGAAAGCATTGTCTTATTTAAGAAAAAGAAAAGCAAGAAGCAGAGAGCATATAAAATATGCAGAGAAAAGGCCATTGAGAAATTTTAGTGATGTGGTAAAATGAAACGAGGGCTCATTTACTTCTGCATAGCTTTTCAAAGCTTGACTCTGTATTTAGGATTTGTGACTGCTATCAATTTACCATAACTTCTCCTGTTATAGTCTTAAGGAAAAAAACAAGACTGGTGGAATATTTTAGGAAATGAAAGCTTCTAGTTTTAGTTCATTGCTTTATTTCTTTATGCCTTCCTTCTTTTCCTTGTAAGTTCATGAAGTGATATATAGTTACTGAAACACCAGGTTACTTTGGCAATTACAGTCACGGTTTCTTCCTTCTGCTGATGTAGTAGGGAAAAGATAGGATTTTGTGCAAGTATCCTTTCCTCAGGTCAAAGTAACAGCTACCTCCATGCTAAGTTGAAGTTGGAAAGAACTTCTTTTGGTTTAATTCAGTGATATCAATCAGTTCCACCAAATTACAATTTTTTTACATTTAGCACCTACCTTCTTTTTTTTTAGCCTGCCAGGCCTATTAAAAGATACTGCCTCTCTTTATAAACCTTGCTTTTCTAATATCTGATCGTTACAGGGATAACTCTGTTTGTTTTAGGTGAGCATCTGAAATATTGCTGAAATTCTGAATTTATTCTCTCATATGTAGACATCATCTGTGGTTTCATGGCTCAAACAGCTCGCATCCGCCTCGGTAATGGTGACTAACAGTATTCCAACAGCTTCTGGATCCTGGGTCGTCTCTGCTTTCTGCAGTCTGGGGCACAAAAGCTCCAAAGCGCACCTAAATATAATGTGAAATTAATGTTCCTTGATCACAGCTGGAGGGAAAAGCTGAAGAGTCATAATATTTTTAATATAAAATAGTAGTAAGTTAGCTCAAAATTTGTTTACCAATATACACCTAACCACATAAATCGATGTCGGGTATTTCACATGAAAAAACAGAAACATGAATGATACAGATTAGTACCATTTATTTCCTTCCCTAATTTTTTTCAGATCTCGAGTCTGCTGGACTGTCTGAGCTAAAGTTTTATCTTTTTATCACAAATACCCCAACCGGTTCACATCACAGATGGTTCAAATCTGACCTTTTAGAAGGTGAATGAATACCTCTTAGAAAAAGACAAAATAGCCCGGTAAATCCAGATGGTATGTCATGATCAAATTACCTGATCGTTTTACAGGAAGAGATGAATTTCTGGCAGGAAATCATCACACATGTCACTCTGCAGACCTTGATTGAGGCACAGCCTCGGGTTAGCTGTTCTGTCAGGCAGGTGGCAGAGGTAAAACAAGTAGCTGGCCCACAGATGCACACAGATATGTAGGACACATATGGACTCACATGTACATATATGGTGTTACTTTTTAACAAGTTTGGCTCATTTCTCTTACAATTCAGTTCAGTGTTGGGCCCCTCACTGCAAGAAGGACATTGAGGTGCTGGAGCGTGTCCGAAGAAGGGCAATGAAGCTGGTGAAGGGTCTGGAGCACAAGTCTTATGAGGAGTGGCTGAGGGAGCTGGGGTTATTTAGCCTGGAGAAGAGGAGGCTGAGGGGAGACCTTATTGCTCTCTACACCTACCTGAAAGGAGGCTGGAGCCAGGTGGGGGTTGGTCTCTTCTCCCCAGTAACAAGTGATAGGACGAGAGGAAACGGCCTCAAGCTGCGCCAGGGGAGGTTTAGGTCGGATACTGGGAAAAAGTTCTTCACCAAAAGGGCGGTCAAGCATTGGCACAGGCTGCCCAGGGAAGTGGTTGAGTCTCCATCCCTGGAGGTATTTAAAGAACGGAGAGATGTGGTGCTCGAGGACATGGTATAGATGGACTTGGCAGTGCTGGGTTAACGGTTGGACTCCATGATCTTAAGGGTCTTTTCCAACCTTGATGATTCTATGATTCTAATTAAGACAGCTGAAAGTAATCTGGGTATGTTCATGACATTAAACATTTCCACATGCTTTTATAGAAATAGGATAGAATAGTAAGCAAGAGCAGTAATGAGCTTATATATTTATCCTATATGAATAAAAGGATGAGTGTCACAATTGATTTGTCATTTTGCCTGTTTTGAGTAAAAGAGCTTGTACCGTCAGGTACCTTTATTCTGGCTGTACGTACGGTCCAGGATGTAAAATACCCTGGTGGGTGTTTTGCCAGGAGGGGCATCACGCAGTTGTGGTCATGTCACGTAATATAGCAGATCCCGCTGAAGGAGGCTGATGGGGAGGCTACAAACCTCGTGGTTACTCTGGTGAGGCTCTGACTTGCGGCACCGCAGGGGTACTGTAGGGAGGCAGTGGAAGAAGGTAAATAGGTACAACTTCACCTTTGTGAAGTTTTCACCCGCTTTTGGGGTAGCGATGTTCCCAATACGATGCAACCTTTGAATTATGCGGCGCAGTTCTAGTGTATGGAATTGGTAGGTTTGCCTGGAGCACTTTTTGCATGGTTTTGCAAGCACTGAGACAAAACAGACAACTGGTTTTAGGTAGAAGCCTTGGTGTGTCTTAATTTGAAATAGGAAACGAGGCTTGAAGGTTTTATCATACATCAGATCAGTGTCTTTTTGTGTTTTAAATGTAAAAGAGTGAAGATGATTTTTCACTTACTGTAAACGAACGTGGTTAAAATCCTGCATGCTGTTACTAGCTCAGTCCTGTATCTGCTCCTTTTGTAGGTTTTACTAGTGCTATTCATATGAATATAAGGCCCACAAGAAAAGTCT
Organism: Platalea leucorodia; assembly: GCF_965183815.1. Taxonomy (NCBI): domain Eukaryota; kingdom Metazoa; phylum Chordata; class Aves; order Pelecaniformes; family Threskiornithidae; genus Platalea; species Platalea leucorodia. Next base: position 3,556,642 of record NC_138830.1, on the reverse strand, counting down.
CTGGCACTTTATTTGAATAAAATTCTCCTGTTGACTGCTGCTTCAGCAAGGAGGGAATTTCTTGTCCCTGTGCTGTAACATCCATTGTAATAGTCTTAGTGCACATTATCATTATAACAAGCAACAAGAATCAATGCTACTGATTAATGTAATGTTGCATGTTAATGAGCCATGTTCCTGTATCATGTAGAAGGCTATATCCTTGAGACGTATTTGAATAAATAACATTAAGAAGAAGCAAGCCTTCAAATAACTAAATGGTTTTAACTTAAGTCCATAAAATCAATGAAAATGGAAGTTAAGCTCTTGCTTATCTATTAATTCAGCACTATGCCTTCTCCAGGTCAGTGTTACAGCACACATGGGACAAAATATCCTTGAATGATTTTGTACAAGATTACTGCAATAGCCAGGCGCAGGGAGATAAGGTAAAGATAGACTGATAGGCTTAACTCTGAAATGGCCTGCTTTCCTGGGTTTATTTCAAACCCCTCACGTTGTGCAGTTCTTGTGCGTTAGATCACTGCCGTATGAACCTTTGCTTATGTGGCCGTCTAATTTGTAAAGGCGGCAACCTTTAAGCTGACAAGCAGCTTTAGATCCTGTCTGTTCCCAGTACCAAAGGGAAAAATATGGGCCAAACTGTGACCCAAACAGTGTGAATGGGATGTGTCTTTCTCAGATGACTGTGTTAATAAAAATCAGCAAGTGTTTTCCTATCAGGTGTAAAAATTTCTGTTGTACAGAGGCATAAATTGCATTTATAAAAACACTTGTGTCTTTCAGTCTGATCCTATCTGTGTTCCTGGCTTTTCATGTATCTTCACTGCAGAAACTGTGTTTTCCAAGCAATAACAGTATAAGCTGCAATACTGATCTATGTTCCATCCCACATATTTGGGATTTTACAGCTTTTTAATTTAATTTCTCTGTGCTCTCTTTCTTCTAATAATGTCCCTCCTGTACGTTTACTACTTCTCTTCCACCTTTAAGATACTAAGCTACAGAAGTTAATTTTACTTTATTGTTATATTTATGGTCACTGTAAACTCCTCTGGTGTGAACCCAAGCTGAAGTCCTCTGTGGAAATAGCCCTGTCTCCTGTAATCGTAGGTGTCATCTTTGAGGATGACAGCTTCAGAGTTTCTGGGGAACGTGGTTCTCGTTGGATGTTAGTGTTGTGAAGAGGGGCACTCCCACAGGTATTTTAAATCAGTTCCTTAGAGGCTTTTGAAGTGTATCAGCAAGACCTTGGATTTGACCGAGTATTCTGTGGGGAATTGGTGTAGAGAAAGAAAAAGGGATGGTACATAGTTAGCTGTTGATACCACTAAGGAAGTAAATGGCTGCATTTTGAATTAATTGAAACTTTTCATTCACAAACAAACAAACAAACAAAAAGGTATGGCTTAGCCAAGGGATTACAGGCATCAAGGTACCACTGATTTTTCTTTTAATAGAGGACCATGCCCACCCCTTGTATATTTACTTTCACTGCAAAGGTAATTTTGGAACGGAGCTTACCTCGTGCTTTGGTTGGTGGGTGCGCATTGCCTCAGGGAGCCCTATGGTATGGGAGACGTTAGGCATTTGCTTCTAGTCATCTTGACAGCTTTTTGGATTTTGGTGCTATTAGAGCTTCTTGTTAAATATTGTTTTAGGTTACTTGTTTCTTTTTTTTTTTTTTTTTTTCCTCCAGTTGTGGTTTCTAGTTAATTTATTATGGGGTTCATACTCAATGGTTCTGGTCTTTATGTGAAAAGTATGCTAGAAGGAAGTATGTCTTTGTAGATAAGGTTATATATTTCTTAAATATTTTATAAAAAACACATGATAAAGAATTCATGGTAAGGTTCTGGGAAAAAGGAATCGATTGAATAAAAATGAGTGTGACTGGTAATTTAATACCAGCAGGAAAGACAAAAGATTTCTCTAGTAAAATTTGTCACGAACCTGAACCTCTAGCCACAGTCATTACAAATTAAATACTTTTATTCTGGACAACCAACTTATTCATGGAATAGGTACTTTTTCATTGTATAGAAGTTGCGTTGTTTCTGTCATACTCTCTGGTATCTGCCTTGGAAGCATCTCCGTGCAGTTGCAAGGTGTCGTATGGCATCAAATTGCTAATAGTAGTGATTTTAGCGATTCAAAAGGAGGTTTATGGGGTCTCTAATCTAGCAAGCCAGCTGGCATTTAGAAACTCTTTGTTTCAGCAAGGAAGCGGCATGCATTTTTTTTCCCCTGGAAGTCTGGTCTACCTTGGCAGACGAGTCTTCTGAACAGGAGACAGTTTCGGTGATGGGCTTTTATGTGAATTCCTGCTTTGGCAGCTACGTTGAAAAGCCACCCTTGAACATGTTCTGCTTTTCTGCCTCGGTGCTGGTGCTGTCAGCGCTTGTTTATGTCCGTGGGATGTCAGATGTCACCTTCACAATTCATAGTGACCCACTAAGCTGAGATGGTCTACTCTTCTTTATCAGGGAAGCACAGGGGAATTTGTCTTTTGGGGACCATGAAGAAACGCTGAATAGCTGCGAGAGGATTATTTTTACCTGAGAGGTTTAGCATGTCTCAGTGCAAAGCATGTGGATTACTATTTTACAGTAAGCAGCACTGTAGTATTAGACTGTACCTAAAAAGATCAACAGGAACGCTGTAGCTACCCCGCGCCTGAGTTAAGAGTTTTGCTGTGTGGATGGGAAATTGGTTACAGAGAACAGCCAGGCAAGATCCCCCTTTAAGGCGGCAGTGAAGAAAAATCCCTTAATTGTGATGGACTGGATAAATGAAAACTGAGTAAGTTTAGAGCCAGATTTGTGTTTTACTGGTTTAGGAATAGCTTCATTGGAATTGACTTTTATAAACTCAATAGAGCGAAAGCGGAACAAATGAGAAGAGTAGGAAGTTACAGTTAGAGTATTTTCTTTTTTTAGGTGGCCAGTATTAGTGACCCATTAACATTTTGGACTCTATGAAAGCTTCAGCACTCCCTTTCTGACAAAGATGTAAAAATCTAAACATGCTATGAAATCACTAGGAGTTACAGGAAAAATAGAAGCAGATTTGATGGAGTTAAAAGAATAAACACTTATTTCTTCCTCAAAATATATATGCTTTCCAATGATATATAAAATCGCTCAAAAGATGCAAAGCATAGTTGTAACTTTCCAAAAACCTTGGAAAGGACTTTCAAAATCAGCTTAAAGGATAAGATTAAAAAAAAAAAAAAAAAGAAATGACCATACAACATTGGGGTTCCCACAGGGATCTTTTGTTTGAAGATGATTTACCAACTGTAATGATGAATTGAAAGTTAATCGTGAATTGCTGGGATAAAGTGTTCTGAACCGCAATGATAAAGACCTGGATTTAATTCCCAATATCTTGATTCCTTTTCTTATCGGTCTGTACTTACCCTTTCAGGAAACATTGCAAACAATTCTTGCATGTACTCTTGCAATAGGAGCGTAACGCTGTTCAGGACTGGGACTTCAAAAGGGTAGCATAAAAAAAAAAAAACCAAACCCCAAAAAAACCAAAAACCCCCAAAAAACAAGCAAGGAGAACCACAGTGGAAGGATGGGTAGACAGCTGCAGGAAATCCCACTTTTTAATAAAATTTTCTATAAACTGGAGATATTTTTTTTTGTCTTGAAACATTAAAAAAAATAACTGTAAGATGGTTCTAAAAACATTGGCAGAAATTTGGAAAGGTTAAAGTGGAAACAGAAGGAAGAGGGAGGAGTAGGAAGAATGCAAGGTGATTTGCGTTCTTGAAAATGAAAGAAAAGACAGACATTTTTGCGCACTTCAGATTTGCCCTTAGCAGCCATAAGTGTCAGTTCCAGTATTTGAAACGAGTATCTGGGCTCATGATTAGACTCTGTAGGAGAGGCTTGCCTTGCCTTGACAGGGTATGGGAAATAAAGGGGATACATGCATTGCTTTTAGAACCATCCCTTTTCCCACATAGTTTCCAGTAAAGCTCAAGGGTTTGCTTTATTTTTTTTCACTGCGGTGGCACGTAGTGACACAAAAACATAACAATAGCTTTTTCTCAGCAAGCCTTGTAAAATACTCTTCAGCCAGTTAGCAGGAGAAAAATAAAAGCTCTCTTATTTCAGGCCTTACTGAAAGAATACAAGTACTAACACAGGAGCCAGCCAGGACCGAAGTGTGGGAGACTGAGGGGAAGTCTGAACGAGAGGGAAGTGTCCCCGGTGCAGTATCATCTGTACCACATACACACTTCGATACAGGTGCGGGCCTACCTTTGCTCAGCTAGTTGTGCTTCCTACGGAGAGACGTTTTTGTCAGTATAGCTGATATATTAAGCTTAAGTTATGGTTTTTAGTAGAACAGATCCTCCACAGGCTCCTGAAAATGAAAGATAGAAATGACCTGTGAAACCACGTGTACAAGACCAACACTCATGCGTGATATTGCCCCCGGTGGAAGGCACATCAGATGAGAAGGACATTCTGTGCTTTGTCTTAGCCAGAGTCTGCAGTTCCAAGTAGGATATTGCTCTACCATGTCATGGTTAAATGTATCTTACAAGGGACAAAAGTGAAAAAGCACCAAAAATGCATTTAATTTGTCCTTGTACATAAGTCAGCGTTGGTTGTGTGCTCATTACGCCTGCCTTAAGTCTACAGAACAGGGCTCAACAGGGGTGTTAAGGGTGCAGCTCCTTCACGCTTGCCCGATGCACAGCAGCAGATGTTATCTGTGGCGTGTTGTGCAATAACTGGGTTTATTCATACAGAGCGAGATTACTCTGTGCTCAGTAGTTGTGCCTAAAGCCAAGTGGGAAAGCATTATTATGAACTCTGAAGGGAGATGAAGCAGTATAAGTAGCATTTGGATGTTTACCTTTCCGATGTTTTAACAATTTCCCATTTGTAGAAAAAGAAACTTAGTCTTTCAATATTTCTACTATTGTAAAAAGAATCGTAGAATTGAAGCCACAGAGATGAAGAAAGCAATTAACAGCAGAAAAAAGATAAAGGTCGTGCACCTCCAGTGGATGTAAAAAACCTAATTTTGCTTTGAGAATTTTTATAATAGAGAGGTTAAATTATGAGGCTTCATAAGAAACGATTTAGACTATCATTTCTTGCTGAGGTCTGTCTTGTATTTCTGTGTTAATCATGAAGTTACTTTTCCCAAGGTCACAAAAAATGCAGAAAATGTCAAAGCTCAGTGTAAATGACTGGGGGGGGCGGGGGGGGGAAATCTGTTCCTTGGTGTTTCTTGGAAGAAAGGGCTTAGCAGAAACAGGAATAAGAAAAAATTTACTGTGTAATAGCAGTTGCCTTAAGATACTGATACAATAAGATAGAGAAAAGGATGTTGAACTCTTTTCCCGGAAACAAAACTATTAAAAACTGATCGCTAATGACTAGAGTATCCCCACTTTTTTTGCAAAATTGTGTAGAAATAAATAGCATACTATTAACCTTCTTAAAGGTTTGGGGGGGTTTTGGCAAATCGCACAGATGGTAGATAAAATGCATCTCACTTTTCATGTGCTCAAAGTGTGTACAGGCTTGGTGAAGAGGAATGCACAATGAGATGAGAAATTTTTAAACCACTTCTGCCACACTTTGTATGTGACCTCAAGCAAACCATTTCATCACTCACTTGTTTTCCATTCTCCCAAATGGAAATGCAAAAACATTTGTACTTCACAGGCGAGTTGTGATCGTAAATTCATTCATTTATAAGAAGTACTCGGATACTCGCCACTGTTGTAAGAACAGTAATAAACACAAGAAATGTTGAAGGCAGAAAGAAGTGAGGGTCAAAAGGTGGTGGAGACATAGTGCTTTACTCCCTTCTGTGCCTCTGAAAATTTCTCCAATTGGTTCTAGCTCAGATCTCCAAAGACCTTGAGTCTATATAACCCTAAAATTGCAACTAATGATAAATTTGCACAGTAGTTGAACCTTTGACTTTCTTTTCCCTCTGCTCAGCCTTTAAAAGCTGCACAAAGCTGCTGTTTCTGACCATGCTGCAGGAGAATTATACTTAAGTCACCTTATGTTAAGCTTAGGTTCAGTCTTTAGATATATTGTTTCTGCAGTATGTCCTCCTGTTTTTCCACTAATATCGTACGATGCCTGTATGTTAGGTTCAGTCTCAAACAGCTCCCTGGCATATCTGTTTATTTTCTCATTTCTGTTACATATCTGTTCAGTTTCCTGTTTTCTGAAGTCTAGAAATTAATTTTAGCATAGTTGTATCATGTCTTACATGCACAGAACCTGACTCATTTCAGTTGCCATCTGTTGTATATTTTGAATCTTTGCATTGTGCTTCCTATAATCTGATAGTCAGAAATGTACACATTACTCCCAGGACTATTTCATTATATGCTTAGCAGGCCCAGAGGCCTGCCAGGTAATGTTAAGTTTCCTACCCTCTTAGAAAATGTGTGATAGTATACTGTTTTTTGGAATTTATAGAGGCTTTTTTCTCCACCTTTGATGTTACACATAGACTTAATAACAAGACATTAATTATGGCACTGTTTTCAATCTATTTATATTTCAAAATTTAGAACAATGACTTGCAAAGTGCATAGCTTAATATTTTTAAGAAAAGGCTTTCTATTAATAAATGAAATTAAATGCAGGCTTTTGAAAAAGCTTGTTTGTTGCAATACTGTGTGCAGTGTGATTGCAAAGTTTATCAAATATTCATGGAGTTAATGGGTTATACTCTTACAAATGTGGAGTTTTTTATTTTTGCCTGTGCAGCAGAAGAGCACTGTAACTTGCATCACCCACTGCCCGTATTTGTACAAAGATCTGTATTAGCTGTGGGAGGTTTTCCAGTCCGATAGCACTTTCAATATGGGTGATGTCCCTAGGATCATGATTCATTCTTATTTTTAAAGAATAGAAGGGATTCCAAACTCAATCCTACACTTAGGGCTATGTTGTTCATCCTAATGACACTTTAAACAAATTGCAATACAGCAACGTGTACTTGATGAAGAATCATTTTGCTATACTAAGTACCTGCTAGGCAGTTGCCATAGCTTTGTCTATAATAATTTGAATTGTTGTAAATCCAATTCAATGTTTCAGTGCACAAATCTCAAGGAGTACTGGCAATCTTCTTTTTAATATATGTTCTTTCCAAAAAAGCAGCACATAACTGCATGGTATACATTTCTCAGCTTTATTTCAAATCCTCTAATGAAACAAGGAGCGAGTAGAGTCCTACCCAGTCACTCTTAGCCTGAAGGAGGGAAGAGTTCTACACTAACTCAAATTCTGTATAAAGGACATCGCAGCCTTAGTCTTGCTCTTAACAAAGAGAATAGGAAAATCTCATTTTGACCATACTCATCCTTCTGTTGGAATCACTGTTGGAAAAATGCAGCAAAAAGTAGTCAATCCTTTTTCCTCTTGTAGGCACTTCTAACCACTGCCTAGGGAAAGGATAAGCTACATCCAACAGCACTCTTTCCATTTCTTCTTCCATCCTCCTCTTGTGACCCTCCGTTAATCCCTTTCATCCTCCAAAGCCCAAGAAAACCTACATCTAAAGTTACTCTTATCCTTTAACTCTTCCAAAAATAATACACTGCAACTGCTTCTGAAAAATGCTCTTTATATATGTGCCAGTGCCTGCAATATTTCTAAAAAGATCTCGGACATCTAAGTGCTGTGTGAACTACTTATTTTTAATAGCAAAATATTGACCTAGGATCGGTGTGTGTTTCAGAAAACACAGCAAAACAGAAATTCATCCTTTTGTAAAAGGCTACTGAAGGCTTATGAACCACGTGAATTCCACTTAGCCTTGTAAAGTAGGGCATGACTGCAACTTGCTTTTGTAATATGGGCCTTGTCCTGGCTTTCTGGCTTTTTCATTTTTAGAAAAGACTGCGTTTATACTCATTTGGGGGCATTTCACATAATCAGGGAGTCATGGTTTACTAAAATGGATCTAGAGTTGTAAATACGCACCCCTACCCCTCCTCTCATAATCTAGCGACTATGCTATCATGTAGAGGGTTTAATAGAGCAGCTAGGTGCCTCACTCGTATTCAGATTTAACACTAGACAAAAAAAAATTCTGCAATTCTTCTTGACTGTATCAGTCATTACTATTAACAAGTAAGGAATCAAGCTGTAGTACGTTTTTAATAGTCATCTTAATGTGTTTTTTAATGCTTTTTTAAAAAAAGAGAACAGATTTCAAATGTTGCTGGAGTAACTTCAGTTTCCCTTTCACAGATGCTAATTAACCTTTGACTAACTGAAGTATAAGTAGGTGTAGGAATTTTCAATGTGCTAAATGTGGTGGTGATTTTATTCTTGTGAGTTTACATACTGGAAGAGCTTACAATACTATCATACCACTGCAAGAAGGAAGGAGAAATGATTTCATAAAATTTAAAATATTAATTTACGTTTGTTAGTATGTCCTAAAGTTAAATTAGCTGTTTTGGAATTTTTTTTATTGGTTGCTTGGCATTCTGCTGCTCTCCAGTTGCACCATCCCTGGTCCCGCAAAATATTTAAGCAAAAAAAGGCATGGCTAAGGTATAATTTTACAACTTTGCATTGATTTTTTAGAAAGTTCTACACAGAGCTTTAGGCACTGTAATGTATAATTATTAACCTAAATGAAAAGCACCAGCACTGTTAAGATAATTAAAAACAATCAGCTGGCAACTATCTACAGAAAATCTCCTTTCCCTTCTGTCCTCTTAAAGTACATTTTGAGACTTCTCTGAAACGTCTTCTGACGATCCTGTTCATGTAAGCAGGATGAAGCCAATGACGCTCACAGGAGTAACTCGTGTTTAAATTTGCTTGAATGCTTAAATCTTAAATGCTTTGCCACATTCTTAGCATAGCCTTGATTTCCCATCCGTACAACGTGTGCCATCCTTAGGTACACGAGGTGATTTTCATTACATTGTTTTACTTGCGATGAGAAACTGCTCAAAGAAATGCCTTCTCTGAGCCTGAGTTGTACTGTTTTGAAAAGTTTGTTTTCTTTATAAATTAAAGAAAAAAAAAATCAACAGATTTAAAACAGCTTGATGGCTTATGATAGTAATAAACATACTTTTCTCTTAATTTTCAATACTTCAGCATTTTATGTTGGCAAATAAGAAGCAAGTATGTGACCGTTATGGCTTAGTATTCAGTGTTCTGCCCAGTGCATTTCTAGGAGCTGAGATTTGCCTCTGATTACAACCTCAACTTCTTTTTCTATTTGCTAACACTATTAGTCACCCAATTAGTCACCTGATTATCTTAAATTAATGCTATCAATGGATATGTTTTCAGATTTGAGTTTGAAATGTCATGTTTCTGTCAATGCGCTGCACTAATTATTCAAATATCTTTGTTAGATGGAGGATGACGTGATGCAAAATGCCCTCCTTTTCCTTCCTCACATTGAAATCTGGGAAATCCAACAGGCTTTGATACTGCCAGAATTGTTCTATACCATTTTCCTTAAAATAAAGGTGAGAGGGAAACCTGATAAGCAGGATTGTCCTACCAAGTGCTGATTTGCTAAGTAATCTGTGTTGTTCACTACCTAAGGCACAGATGCAGTTGTGTCTGTGCGCTTTCTTCCTGCTTATTCTGCCCACCCTGCCTCCTCCCCAGGGCTCAATATCCATGTTTTCTCCTGCCACAGAACCAGGCAAACACACGTTTGCAGGGCCTGAAGGGGAGAGAGCAGCCGGGAGTGTGCTGCAGGATGCCAGAACCGTTCCTATCATTCATAGCCAGGCCAGTGCCCGAGGTGCCTGGCTTTAATGGAGCTGCTATTTCATCTGCAGCAGGGGCTGTCCATTGCCATGCCATGGGATTTCTATTCTACAAAACAGGTTAAACTGCGAAAATCTGTTGCATTCAATAATTGCACTCTTTGACAGATTCATATTTCTGGACTTCATCAACCAAAAGCATGAAAGCGATAAGGAAGATGGGAGCTGTTAGCTTTGGCCTCCATTCTTCTTCAGGGGAGATATTCACGTGTTTAAGTATGATTTCTGTGTAATGCAGCTTGCAAGACTAGTCTCTAGTAAAGAACTTGGATATATATTTACAGACATTCATTGTGACTCATCAAGTAAATCATACTCATTTTCCAAATTAGTACTGTATGCCTGTCAAATATGTACTTTCCAGACAGCTGTAGTCCTTTAAATATATCATTTTCTTTTTAAGAAAATTAAAATTTAAAGTTAAAATGAAACTTTGGGGCAAATTTTTAGCAGAAGGAGACTGAACATTTTTCAACTGAGAAATTTCAGTAGGTGGGTATAAAGGTACAGGTTTTGGCCTGAGCAAGTGCTTGTAACAAGACAGATGTAAATGGAACCTCTTGCTATCAAAATGGTACAGGTTTCTAGATAGTTTGTTCTCCCTTCCTAGATCCTAGCGATGTAATTTTTGCTCTGAAGGGTGATGGGAAGGAAGGATCTTAGGGACCTTTAATTCAAGCTTGAAACCCAAAATAGGCTCTGCAGTTTATTATTTGACATAATAGATATGACAGATGCAACTAGTTGGAAGACTTTAAAGGTTCAGTGAATTTTGCATATGACACATACTTGCTCGAATCACCCATCTGTGCTTTCAATGATGTGCACTAATATTCAAGACAATAGACTATCAGACTATTATATAGGTGTAATGCTACACAGTATGTTCACTTTAATGCGAGTTTATAAATTCAGTTCTTCCTGTCTGTATGAAATGAGCTCCACACAAAATTTAACAAGGAACTGACAAGTTTTAGAAAACTATACAATTGATTGTGTCAAGAAAGGAAATTTAAAAATCTTACTGTTTTGTGTGAGGGATGTGTACTCCTCACCACCCATGTCTGTCTAATTCTAATTTCTGGATACTGGGAGTGGGATTCAGTTCCAGATTAAGATGCCGTCAGGCAGGGGTCACCCTGTAGCTGTCTGTGTGAGCCGACTGTCTACACACCCATTGTAGTTTGAGGAGAGATGGTGTAGGAGTGCACCAACATTCGTGGTGCCTGCAGGTGTAGGGGTCTCCATTAGGGTTTGGTATCATTCTGCTGGCTACACTGGCTGTGTTATCTACATGGTCCTCGTTGAAAAGTCCATTATCGACATGGTCCTTGCTTCTTTAGACACGTAGCTTGCATGTGGGAAACTACATTTAGTCTTCATAGTTTAAAGCTTATAACTCCTAAAGTTGTAGCTCTTTCCCTTGAATTGGGATATCCCACTGTAGAACTTAAATCACTAATGGAACACCAGTGTATTCTGACTTGCTCGCATCATGGCATAAATGACTTTGTTCATCAGTGGTACCAGCAAAGGACACCGGCCCAGAGAATGGCACCTTAAAAGACAAAGGATATACTGACACTGCAAAGGCTGGTGTATTTGATTGCAACGTATGTTAGTCTCTTCAGTAGTTGTGAGCTGGCTACTGCAGTATTAGTCCCAACTCTTCAACAGAATTAAAACCATCAGTGAAGTTTGAACTACTGTGTAAGTTATTCAGAGTACAGGAAAGCCAGCTCGGGTGTGATTTGCACTGATGCCAATCATAGAGCTGGTAGTGGGGAGCAGCCTATTGCAGTGAACAGCTGCAGTCTGCTAAAATTGACGGCCTGTTGGAGATGTGCAAAACTCAGAAGTTGCACTTATACTAACTGCATGTAGTGGGTTGGGATGAAGTCAGAGGTTAAGCTGAAAGGCTTGCAGGGAATGAGAATGGGCAAGAAAAAGTCCTGTAACTTCTATGAAAGCAGTTCCAAGCTGAGGACACAGCCTAGCTCAGCATGCAAGCGTTTGGAACCTTGTCCAAAACCACAGTGAATAATAACCTCATATAAAAATAGTTTTAATTCACAAATGAAACTAATTGCAAAGTCGTTTCTGCTGCTTTACATTGAAACATAAATCAACTCTGCTTTTTAAGTTTCTGACAATGTAAAACTATTAAATTGCTTCTGTTAAGTGAAGCAGTTCATTCATGTTTGTCTATATAGAAGTCCGATTGTGTCTATAATCATGACTTCAAAAAAGTGTAAGACTGCATAACAGTGATAACAGAATAGAACTATTCTGTCAAAAACTTTTAACATACAAAGACTTAGTGAATATCATTGACCAGTAATGCTGACCAGTATTGTTTCCAGGAAACCAGATTTCACCAATAAAAGAAAAGTAAACACAGATTATTATTTATTTTTGGGGAGTTGCTATCAGTAATAGGTTCCTTTTCTTTTGCTTTCAAACTATTTTGTCTGCATCTAGTCTTTCTCCATGAGATATACCCATATTGTACAAAGAAAATCCCAGGAGAAAGAATTATTTTTAACTTTCACATTAGCAATGAATGTAGAAGTCATCTATGCCCACATACGTTTCTAGAACTTTCTCCTACATCTAAATCATAAAGTTAATATACACTTAACACATCCGTATATCTGAAGGCATGAGTTAAAAGCTCTCAGAATCTATCAAAGTTAATTGGATTGTTCCCATTTGTCTACATTAAATACCCCGCATTTACAGTTTAGTTTATAATCTCGTAGCTGAAGAGCTGGAATGAATCTGTCTAACGTTACCAAAACTTTATTGAATCCACAATGCTAACAAACTAAAATCTTAAAGGAAAATTGTAAATTTAAAATTTTACCTCCTACTATGGAAATTACTCATTATTGATGCTGATGTGAAAACAAGGACTGAGATTATCCTTACTGTTGGCTCTATAAGCAAAAGCAATCTTTGCTGCCCCGTAGGAACAGGCTGTTAGCTGTTACAGGAATAACTTTCCCTTTCCCCGCTTTGTTTGGTAGTTTGATAGTCTAAAGTAGTGTTCTGGTGCCAGTCGTTTGCCATACTTGCTGTAGGCACTCATTCTGCTTGGTGGGATGGAGCTTGGATTACCGCGATATTTTTTTCACTAACTTTGGTTGGCTTGGGAAAGGGTCATAAGGACCGTTTGCTCACATATTCTCAGAAATATTCCTCCTAGATTTGTTTACTTTCTAAGCAGAAGTTATTCTAGTCATATCATGGACTACTCACAAACAAACAAACCTTAATAATGATCACTAAAGCATTAAAGTGGTTATAAAGTAACTAAATGTTACGTGTGTAGTTGTTGCAAAATGCTATATTTAATTTAGCTACTAATTTTGTTATCAAAAGGACCCATGCATGAAACCTTGGACCATCATAATAATTTAGTAGTTTATACTGTTTATGTAAGTTCTCTCTGTTTGTTAGGGAAAAGAAAGTACCATTTTACCCCACTAGGGTCAGCTTTAAAAAAGAGAAATGTAGCTCAGTATAAAAACCCTGGTAACTGTGCCCATACTGGGATCCTAAGCAAGTAGACTTCTGAGAAGGAAAATAAATAAAAGTAAGTGCAAGTACCTTGTGTCCAATGCTGAGAAATGTTATGCTTTTGTCTGCTGTGCATTTTGTTGCTTTCCTCCAGAGAGCAGGGTTATTGTCAGCAGATAAAGAATTAGAAATGTCATATTGTCCCAAACCCGTCAACTCTCACCTAAATGGCTGTTGTGAAAATGGAAGCAAGGGCTACTCTGACATTTTGCTCTTAAATTTGCTATGCTTTTTGTAAATAATACATTGTAGGTCCTAGACTTGACATTTTGTTAATCTATTTTATTTTGATGATCATTTCCTGTTTACCGGCTTCTGTGTTAAGGTATTCAATTATTAAATAGTAAGCACGAAGGCAAAGCTTCTACTAGAAGGGTTTTGAGCCTTCTGTCCATATAGGAGTCGACAGTAGCTGTGTAAATACGTGGTCCCGAGTATCACTGCCTGTCTGTAAGTTCTGCTAGATTAGAAGTGATGGGCTGATTTCCTTTCATGCTCCATTCAGTATAAGGTTTTTATCTATCCATTTGGGAATCCTTAATATAACATGCCGAGCAAGTCAACTGTAGTTTCAAAACAAGAACCATGCTAATATTGAAAACATGTCAAAATGAAAATGATTTTTTCTTATGACAAGTATTTGATCCCACTTATCTTCAAGTGCTGGCTGTGCTGTTCTTGTTTTGTGACGGCTCCATTGCTGAGATGTTTTGAGTTTTCCTGCCTAAAATTATGCTCTTCTAAAAATACAGTATGTAAATACAAGAAAATAAGTGAGGCAAGGCACTTTTCTTCTGACAGCCTTTTACATAAATGCTGCCCCCTCAGTTCTCCCATCACTGTTTCTCAGAGCTGTGCACTTTGATTCTGTCAAAAGGTGTGGTAATGAGAGCAGATATAATTATGTTTCTCAAAGCTGGTGACCACAGTCCCAATTAAATGGTCTTTTCAGGATGCTTTGAAAGCTTTGACTAGTGGAGAAACGTTTGACTTGAAGCATCTTTATTCTTTTTAAGATCCAAGTTAATGGAAAGACTGTAGTTCTGAACACCAGGTTATTAGTATCAGTATTTATTAATTCTTTTATGTATTTCTATTCATATTTCAGTAATGCTCAGAACTTCAAATCAGTAGGAAGAATCTCTCGGTGTTAAAAAGTCATACAGGAGAACCTGCCTGGATGTGTGTGTACATGTATATCTATATAGCCATATATAACTAAAAGAAAATCATCCACCTTTACCTTCCAGGAAGAAACTTTTGTTGTGTGAATGTTTTAAAGCATTTAAATATAACTGTACATGCAGACAGATGTAAAGTATCAGAAGTACTAGCTCTGCCCTTGAGATCACAGGAGACAAACCTGGGTACGATAGTAAGAACAAGGAAACTCCGTGACTTGGGTACCAGCATCAGCGTGAGACGCTTGGGACGTTCTGGCCGATGCTGAAGACAAGGCTCTACAAGGAACGAAGGAAGGTGCAGTTCTGTCTAATTTAGCCTACTGGCAATGACTCGGCATACATAGCGTCTACCTCGGTTCCTCACTATAGAACCAGATTTTCTTTGCGCTACTCAAAACATGACAAGAAATGCAGTGATTTGGGATTAATATGAGGGAATGGAAAGGTTGATCAACGAGGCGTTTTGCCAAAAGCTCCCTGCCCCTCTGTCTGCTGAGTGTTTGCAAGGAGAGGGTTGGCTTGCAGTCAGCTACACAACACGGACCGTTCTCCTCCCCTTTACCACTTTTCTGAAGAAATTCAGCTCTGCGAGGTAGCTGGAGCATTAAGTTTTACTGATAGGGGCTCATTCAGAAAATTGAAAAGTAAGACTTGCGTATTATTTATGATCTCTATGGTATGCAAGAGGGTGGATTTCTAGATGGTAAAATACTGCACAGGTTGCAGTGGTACAGTGAATTATATAGAGCTCAAAGCATGTGGCTTAAAACCAGATGACATGAAGTACATTGGGGAGAAGGGTGGGAGAACTTATTTCATTCCAAACTCTATATGAAAATATTATGCACAATTAACTTGATTTTCTCTGCAATGTTCAATTACATGGTTACATGAAGACCATTTTGCTCTGCTATTTAGGCTATGAAACTGGGTCTCAAGAGAGCTGGACTGTATGCTCAGCTGTGCCATAAACAAAACTATATAGCTGCTGTAACACCAGCCCCTGCAGTTAATAGAATTAGTTGGGGAGAAGGCTTTTCCAGCAGAAGGCAGACTGCAGTGTTTGTCCCTAGCAAAGGTAATTGCTTGTGCAAGAATCCCAAAGCGCTCTCCTCTGCCGACACCGCTGTTTCTGGGCTAGCTGCTTTCCAAAGAGAGGTGTTTGGGGGCAAGATTACAAAGGTTGCGTTTGTTTGTCCAGTTGTTGGTTTGGGCTGAATCTTTTCCATTCCAGATCTGTAAACAGAAGGAGACAATGAATTAAAAAGTAAAATAAGATGGATTTATTTTTTTTTTAAGTATGGCTTTAATTATATTTTGGTATTTAAGTCAAGAGGTAGCAAGGTAGCAGAGAATGCTTTCTGATAACATATTGTAGTAGATGACCCACCCTACCTGTCTGGAACAAAATAACACACAAAAAAGGCACAAAAGCAGCAAAAAAGAGAACAAAATTTACCAGTTTTACCTAAATTGATGGTGGTTTTCTCAGCTGTGTCTCTTCATGTATCCCTATACAAAGGATGCACTTACTGCATCCTGACTTGCACTGGTATTAGAGCAACACTGTTGAGATCTTTGAAAGATAATGAAGATTAATGTAGATATATTGTTGGCAATTGTAAATCTTCCTTTTGGAACTGAAAATTCGGATCTTAAAATTACAAATCTTCAGTTCTGTTGCATGAGCTAAATATGATCACTTTTTTAAAGCTTGTGGTCTAAAACAAGTTCGTATCTTCCTTAAAATTAGGAAGCAATTTGATTGAGAGCTGTAGAAGATGAATGTAGCACTTTATGTACACAGACTAAAAAGCAATGCATTCATAAAAAAGAAAATTTAATTTCGTCACAGAGCTTTGGTAGTATGTTCAAGAGATTGAAATTCTATTTGTTGATTAGATTTATCCACAGAATAACTGAGGAAAATTAGAAATTTTGGATACTCGTTCCTGGTTAACTTTTACTCCTCAGTTGACCTCCTGGCCCAGATGCAAATAGGAGCAGTTCTGTTAATGGTAGTGGATCTATCTTTATATCATTAGAAGATTTAGCCTGTTGACTTCAGAGAACTTACTAGGAGGCTTAAAGTTAAGCGTGTGCATGCGTCTTCGTTAGGGTCTGGATTGTAGTCATTACCTGGAGAGAGAGAGAGAGAGAATTGATTCATGATCTGAAAGCTCAGGTGGTGGCACAGCTGTGTAATGTTGCATTCAATTCATTATAGCAGTGTGTCACTCTGGAACATGAGTATCTGTAAAACAATATGAATTATTAATGCAAGGAAAATGTTAAAAGCTGTATGGACTTGTGATATAGGCAAGTGTGGTGGCACTGGAGTGGTAAAGGCTGATGATAATGGCCATATAACAGCTTACAAATTTCATTTTTCACCTGTTACCTGCCCACCCCTCACCTCTGGAGCTTTGTGCTCCCACTGCAGCGTTCCTGGTTAAATGCGTGGGCTTTGTTTTTCGGTGTCAACATTGACCAGCGGAGCCCCGGTCTGTTTGAAGCATCCTTTTCCTCACATGGAATTCCAATGGGTGGGTCAGCCACTGCTTTATCATAAGCATCTGTTCCTTTCCTTACTTCCACTGGAAAGAAAATAAGTCTCTCTCCCCTCTCTCCCCTTTCCAATGTAATTTTTTTTCCCCACTAGCTAGAACAGAAGTCAGAGTGGTTCAGAAGCTACGATATCTAGAATAATTATCAGGCTGTTGGTTCTTCCACTGAGTTGCTTCTTGTACTAAGTGCACTCCATGCGTGAGCTATGTTTTCATTGCAACCCTATAAGGATTAGCAGGCAGCTCACCTAGGATATTAGCTTTGTATTTTATGGGAAGTTAGGAAAAAAGTACCTGTGCCATCTCTGAACCTGTCCTGCAAATGTCATTTACGGGAGTGGTGCCACTGTCTGCGGTGCTGTGCAGGGGCAGAGTGGAGCAGAGCTTTACCCATCCAAAAGAGTATCCGGTGGGACACTGTAAGGGTGCCCGATGCAGGCAGAGATCCCGAGGGATAAGGCGCACATGCTGCGTGCATCTTCGGGGCTGAGCTTGCCTGCTGTGTGGATGCGCCCCGGGGACCGTGCCTCACCCGGTGATCTGTACTTATCCTGCCTGCTTTTCTAGTAATGCTGCGTGACTCCATGTAAGGCATGTCATGTAATCAAAAGCCTCTAGAAAGGGAATTTGATTTATAGAGTGGCCTATTGCAAAGGGACTGGGATTTAAAGAGAGCCTGAAATGACACTTCATTTGGGCTGCTCTCCACAGGACACGTGAGCGTGAAGCGCCTTCACCTCTGAGAATACATTGAATTTCAGGCTGCACCGAAAATGGGAAGCAGAGGAGTGAAACTCTATCTACGTTCCCAGATTCTGATCTCATTTAAATTCACACAAATCTAGTGTTCTGTAATGAAGTTCCTTCAGATTTAAGGGAAATCAAGATCCAGCCAGTGCGATTAATCTTGTGAATAAAAAGGTTGGGGCTTAGACATTCTTTCTGTGTGACACTTCAGCAATATGCTGTTATAAAAGACACAGCAGGAGTTAGTCTTGAAGTGTCAGAATAGCTTCTTTAGTGACAAAGCATTTATACATGTAAATTTTCAAAGAAAGTTGGCAACCCTTTTGTGGGTTCAGTTTGCACCTGTCATTCACTTGCGGATGCAAATTTGAGTTACTTGCAGCTCTAATTACAGTACTTGATTGTCATCACAAATCAGGTAGTAAGATGTGAAACAACTAAGGTTTGTGCCATCATTTGTTGTTAAAACATGAGTGCAAATGTTATCATCAAAAAGCAAAGTTGATCAGGGCTTTTCCCTGCTGATGTACTCTACAAATAAGTACGGTATGGAAATAGAAGGAATTTAAAGGGGAAAAATAAACAAAGCAGTGAGCATGTGGTGAAAGACAGTAATAAGGGAAAATATAAAGTAGGTTTTGTCTATTGCAACAAAGTTTGATAATAGAAAGATATTTTTCCGTTAAGTGTTTCTTAAGACCCAGCTGCCATTTGTACCTTCCAAATCTCATTTCTGTAAGGAATTCTAGTTCTTTTCTTTTTACTGACAGCTTTCTAATTTTCAAATGAAAGAAGATGATTTTATAAAATTATTCATCAAATGACTATTATGCTGTATCTTTCCAATTTGTCATTACATTTATAAGAAAAATTATTATATAGTTATGTTTTAATTTCAACATATAAGAATTTGATTTTTTTAATTCGCTTCACTGAAAATGTTGAGGTCTGAAGATTGTTAATAATAACTCATCATTAATTTCTTTTAAATTAAAAACAGGAGATAGGTACAACATGTTATTGTGCCTCAGCTAACATCTGCTAGACTGTGATAATTCGGCAGAGATTTTTTTTTAGTTGGAGAGTGTTGCATAAAAATGATAGTTGAAATAACAAAGGATTGGTTATTTTATATTTGGATCTGAGGGCAGGGCCTAAAAAGGTGAGGTAATTTCACTTCACATATCTTCAATGCTCAATTAAAAAATGAGCTAATGAAGACAAAATAGCGATGGATGGAGGCGCTTATCTAAGTTTAAAGGCAAATATATAATTGTATTTAACATATGCACTACCAGATTCCACGGTGTTGCAACCCACTCAGTGAATTTTTCTAATACCTGTATTATTTCAGCAGTTGGCCTTAATCTCATCTCTTTCCCTTTTTATTGAACAGACACCTTAACTCAAAGAATGATTATTACTATGGACATTTCTAAATTGCTAGATCCATGGAGTCTACTTAACCTAATGTAAAAGGTCCTTTTTTTCTTTCCCACTTTTCTCATTACCGAAGGAGAACATTTTGGCCCGAACAATGGCTGTATACATAATCACAGATTTATTAAGTTTAGAGGATTTGTACTGTTGTTTTACAAAATGGTGTCAACTTGCAGTATGACTTTTTTATGATGAATAGCTTTCCCAGGCCAAAAAGCTAATGACATCCACAGCTTCCATGCCTCCCACACACATGCGGTCCAAAAGGCCACAGATAATTTCTTCCGAATCAAGGCCATAAAGAGAGAATTTATAATCAGCTTTAATGTATTTGGGAGCTAAAGTACCTTAGTCCTTCATCAAAGGGAATGATAAAAAAACAGAATTAATATGGCTGGACTTTAATTATTTCTGAGCACATAATTACTCTTTAGCTAACTGGACAGGAGGTATGTTATTTCTCTTATTTTGAGCAAAGGAAAGCCATCTGCAAGCATACAGTAGTCAACTATTGAGATTTTAAAATGCATCGTGTTACTTCCTTAGCACTGATTGCAGTACAAATAGAGTAAATATTTGAATAATACTTTAAATAATGTAAGAACTGTTTTTAAATTAAATAAGTAGAGAGTTTGTTAGGAGTTCCTCCTGCACATAACATTCCTTTAGCTTTTGTAGTAAGACTATTCATTGCCTTTAGGAGACATAAAATGCAGTAATCACTTCTTCCCCTTTTTAAACTGACTTAGGGGTCTGCTTTCCCATTAGCATTAATGAGAGTTATGGGTATGCAGCAGCATGAGACTAAATGAGACTAAACCTTAGAGAGGCTCTTGATACGTAAATCATCTTTGCCTCAGCATTTTAGAGGCTTTAGTGTCCTTTTTTTCCCCCCCCATTATTTATGGTACCTGATTACTTTGATATTTAATATTTATTACATAAACTTCAGCTAAAATTTAGGCCAGCACAATAAGGCAGTGTGTCTATTTGAAGGCTTATGTCTTAAATGTAGTAAAATGATCTTTTTGTAATGGATGCCCATTTTTATAAGTGAAATGAAATGCTCAAAGAGGAGGACTATGTGGGCCTTCACGAAAGGTGAAGAGAAGCTACAGTGGAACAACAGTGGAAAGTAATGGTGGACAAGAGACTTTCGCTGATCATAATTCTATAACATGTATACTCTCTTTTGTTTCATTGGCTTCTAGTCCATCACGTCTTAGTATCGCTATTTTTAAAATTAGTTTCTGTTACTTGAAAAGAATATTAAAATGATCAAGAACCCTAAAGAATCATATATTGAATAAGAAGTCAGGGCTAAAGAAATAAATCTAGTTGAGGGATACATTTAATGTACAAAATCACAAACTTTGTCGAATATTAATTCAAACCTGCAGAAAGTAGCTGAAAATTATACACCTACTAAGCAATTTCAGTCGTGATTTATTTTTACTAGAAAAGGCTATTGCTGTTACATTTTGTAGGACCTTTCCATAAGGTTTTATTTTGTTTGTCTGACAGTGATTTTGGCATTTTTTCCTGTGTAAGGACTCAAGACATCAGTCTTTCTTTATGATCATACAGCGATGCTGTTAGTCAGTGCAGTCTGTTATCCAGAGAATCACAGGCAAAAGCCATTTCTTAGGATGAGAACTACAGCTGAAACAGGTGGAAGTCTAATCCAGACCTTCTCTTAATACTACTTTCATGATTTCAGAAAATTTCTTCAGCAGCTAGACGTGAAACGGGCAACACGGAACATAAGCAGTCAAGCTCAGAGCTCTGCTTCGTCTTTGAGGATTCGAGACTG
The DNA here is from genome assembly GCF_965183815.1 of Platalea leucorodia. Taxonomy (NCBI): domain Eukaryota; kingdom Metazoa; phylum Chordata; class Aves; order Pelecaniformes; family Threskiornithidae; genus Platalea; species Platalea leucorodia. The sequence continues at coordinate 3,535,492 of NC_138830.1, read as the reverse complement.
AGCCACTCGATGTTGCCATATGCCATCTTAGACAGCCATGTGCACAATGGGTTTCGAGCTGATGCTTCCTTTAGGAATTGCAGAACAATTTACAAATACAAATTAAATTTCACAGCATCCCCGCATGGATAGGTAAAGTACAGCTAATAGGTAAATAGTTTCATGCCTGGTGCACAAAGGACCAAACTCTGCTTTGGTTTCTAGACCTCAGATAGCATTGTAACTCCAGGAAGCAGAAAATTTGTCCCAAGCATTTTTGGTCTGTGTATCTCTAAGCTAGGTGTTGCTGAGATGTAATGGATGTGGTCTGTTATATTTGCAGACTGGAGCGAACTTGTGGCAGAAATCGTGTCTCATCTCTTTCTTAACAGAATACTGTTGAGTGGTGCCTGGTGGGTCTGCCACATGTCTCCAGCAGGGATGGGTCCTTCTGCTTGCGGGATGAGGCAAGCAGAGCCCCTGTATTGTGAAATAGATATACAGCTGTATTAGAAAGCATGTTTAATCTATGACAGCTTAAAAATAGGTCAGCCCCTTTGCAAAAGGAATTGTGTATAATCTGTATTGCAACATGATTATAAGGAAGATGGTCTGGGTTTTTTTTATGGTTTCCAGAGAAACTCACAACTGCATAAATACTAAAATTACTCAGGTTATTTTTAATCGCTAGCCTCAATTATGCTTCATGGTATTGTAAAATCAGAGATGGTACGAGATCAGTCATTTGCATTGAGATGTTTGCACTATGTAATCGCTGGTGAGATCTGGAACCGTGATCTATACAAAACACCTCACAAAGGCCAGCTATTAAAAAAATGTAACATTCATTACCTTGGTTTCATCCAGGAAAGAAATTACTCTCTCTGTACAAGTTATTCAGAGAAACGTGTGCTATTTGCCTTTCTAGGTGCTACTTTGTTCCTTTCTGGTGACTTTTAAAAATTTAAAAGTAACAAGAAGCCATTAAAATGTGTACGTCTCTATATCTTTGGCTGTGTCCGACTCTCCATTATTAAGTGCATAGCTCCATTAAGTGCATAGTTCTTAGAATTTTAAGTCCATTCTTCCTGTTCACCGTGCTGAAATCCCACCATGAAATTATTGTTATTCTTTGCATACGTCTTTCACTTTTCTAGTTTTATTCTTTCAGAAGTAAAGTTGCTGTGGTACGAGAATGATGGGCAGCAAGACGTTTGAATGGGTGTATTTGGATAGGGTCACATTATCGAGATACTGTATATTGTAAAGATTACATTCAGGACTTGTATTAGGAAAAGCTATTGCATTCACCAAGGCTCTGTATTTAACAGAATGATTGTTGCAGGTGTGGCTATAAAAATGCTCGTGTCTAATTTATGATGTATAATTCTAGTGTTCTGTATTTAGAATGAGTTTATACTCCTGACTGACGCAGTAATTAAGGTATTCGGCTTTGGTTTTCAATAATATGGGCCTGTTCCTACGTTCACAGTTAAAATCTCATGGTACTTCATGGGTTGTTTCTGTTTCTCAAATCCATGCACCTGGTACAAACATTTTATGAATTTTTTTTAAATGCATCACTCAAATACATGGTATTTTGCCTATGAACGACAGGTTTAATGCTGAATGACTAATATCCTGTAAAACAACAGAGCTAGAGAGAGCTTTTTAAATACAAATGTTTTAATACTCCATAGTGCTTAGCGTTAATGCATGTCTCTTGCCTACATCTACTGCAAATATCAACACATCTCTTTTTTTGTTGTTGTTTTGGTCTATTGCTATTTTATGCATGAGAAAGTTCTTGTTTTCTACTCTGTGCTTGGCTGGCTTTTTCTTTTTTGTTCCTTAGTCCTGTGTTTGTACTGATTGCTTTTTTGCATGCAAATTACAGAATGTCATGGAAATGAGAGAGCTCTGAAAAAAAAGGAAAGATAATGCTGAGTTCCAACTGTCTTTTGTTTGTGCGTAAGTGTGTAAAATATATGATGTGGAAATATTTTCAGAATAGCCTTTGACTTTCCTTCTGGTGTATATTTTTATTACTCAGTAAAGGAGTGGGCATTTTTCCCATTGGAAAATACGATGAATCTCTTAATACTTGTTAATAATACAGGTGCTAGGCATGAAAGAATTTTGTCTTGCCATCCATTTCTAGAAACAAGGAATTATGATATTGTGCGTCTTGCCCAAGCTAAAACTTCAATTCCCATATTTAATGCAACTTTTCTATACTGTGGGTGAAACCCTGGTCCCATTGAAATCAATGGCAAAAATCGTTGTCTTCAGTTGGTCTAGGATTTCACTCTTGTTTCTATTTACATATGAATTTTCATGTTTCTTTACAAATATCTCAGCAGGTAGTCAAAGGTTTCAAGGGAGTCTACAGTTCTATTTAAAAGAATATGTAATGAGTGTGTCCAAAAAAAAACCAAACCCATGCTTATCTTTGTAAAGCATGAGCTTAAATGGTTGAACTTGGAAATGTGAATTAGCATTTCAGAGAAAATATTGTTTTAACCAACTGTCAAGACATTTATTAGCCACCTTATTGCATCAAATGCAAGAGGTAATTTGGCAGTTCTTGTCTCTGCTGTTCCTAATAACAACAACAACAAAAAACAAATTAACTGGATAAATATAGTTTATGGTGGGTATGCTTTTAGTAAACAAGCTTTGATTCTTCATTTAAAAACAATAAAGCACTGGGCACTCTTTGATTCTTGTGCTAGATGTTTCTAATAGCCATACCCCCTAGGGAAGGTTTTGCTGTAATGTTTGGAAAACGTAATGAAAAATTGGTGTTATAAACTAAGATTTCCCTCCCTGCAAATGTTTTTCTTGAAACATCCATGGGAATTTAATATTCACTGTTTTTTTTCCTCAGTCTTGTATATTCTTGAATTGTCTTTTTTCCTCCATTTTCTCCGTTCTCAATCCTAGGTCCCCTTACAAAGAAACAGACAGATGATTTAGGTGATAATGACGGTGCTGAAGATGAAGGTATTTTTTTTGCCGCCAAACTGATTTGCATGACAAGGATCCCTGAAAATCTTTTTTCTCCCCTCTTTTTTTGACTTCTTGTCTTCTTTTGAAGAGTTTTTTTTTTTAATTCCCATTTTTGATGTGTTTTGTCTTCTTGCTTGTTGTTATACATATATATATTTTTAATTTTTTAAAAGAAAGAATGTTGTTAAGTTCTACGTTTTGATACAAAACAGTAACAATATTTAAAGAGAAGGGTTTTTTGTTTTCTTGAAATGGACTTTTGATATGTTGCATCCCACCTTTTGACTGAATTTTGTCCATACTATTTAAACTAACACTCTTTTAAAGTTTCTCTGTACACCTTTTTGCATGTTTTCTAACCCTATGTATTTCACCAAGTACAAAGATGTTTCTTTTTTCACTGACTGATCTCAGTTTGATAAACATATGAAATGTTGCGTTTATTAAAGGAAAAATACAGAAAATTCTTAGGAAGTGTCTCTTAAGCAACTGAATTTCCCCAAATACAAAACCTTCTGCATTTCCATTGCCATGAACAAATATAAATAAATGCAAGACTACCCCACCTCCCTGTAGAAGAGAGGTAGCCCTAGAACGGTAGGTAACATTTGCAGTTGGTGTGGCTCTGCGCAGCACCAGTGAATTCAGTGGAGCTAAACTGGTGTAGTCTAAAGGAATCTGATCCCTTTGGTTTTCTGCAAGCATATAGAGATGCCTATCTGCTTGTGCTGACCCTTAGAAAACCCCATTACCAAGTAAAATCGAAAGTTTGAAATGTCAAGCATATTATTCTGTTTAGGAATTATATCTGTTAATCATATAAGCTATGCAGATTTGATATTTTTTCAGGGCTGTGAAAATGGTAACAAGGGGCTCTTTCTCTTGAGCAGTCTCGTCCCTTCAAGTTGATGTGCTTCAAAATTCTGAATCTTAAACACATACTTTGTATATTTTATGGTCAGTGAGTAAATCAAATTACCATATGAGACTGGTAGAGTTGCTACTTGCTTCTCTGTTAATATCTGGGGTTTTTTTTTTTCCGGATGCTAAGATGAAGCTTAACTTGTAAACTGCAAGGCTCTTAATTAAGAAATTTTTCATCACACAGAACATTAACTGTTTTACTCAAACAGAAACATGCAGTCTTATCACAAAAGATGAAGGAAAGCAAATACGAGCATTTAACTTCTTACCCAGTAACCGAACAGAGACTTTACAAATAAGCACACAAATTTATACGTCTGATTTACGATCCTCTACTGAATGTGTACGTTAAGCACATGAGTGAAAACCCACTAGTTGGCCCAACATTTGAAAGAAGAACCTAGTTGAAAGTCTCCTTAGAAAGCTCTCATATTATTCAGAGCGAAGTATGATAATTCAGATGCACTTAGCTCTATGAGGCCACGTCATTTTTTACATTAGTTCATGACAAAATATTGCAAGGGACGTTCTTGTGTGTTCTCCAAGACCTGTGTTATTGAATTAGCCATTGTAAAAGTGACTCTGTCTTGTTTTAACAATATATTTTAAGAAACAGTTTGAAACCTGGGTTATTCATCCAGTGGACCTTAATGGCTCTCCTAAATTGCTGTATAATTGCCAAGACAGATGCTAATGGCTTAACATTTGTTGAGTCCGTCCCTGCTTAGACACGCTTAAAAGAGACTACTTGGTTTGCTAAAATTCAGCAGAGAGTGGTTGCTATCAGAAAGCGGCTTAGTACGTATAGTCAGGTGAGAGTAGGGATCTCGGTCTTTGGAGAACAAGCGTCCATGTCAGAGAAAACCCGTCTCCCACATTGACAATTGTAGGCGAGTGACAGAAAGGACTGTAAGAACACAGCAGTCGAACTAGGGGGGAAGAAACACACTTACAACATTAATAAATCTCTGTAATTTATAGGACTGGGATTAATTTTCTCTGGCATACAAGTGACAGTTTTGTTCTCCTTTCCGTGCCAATAGAAGAATGCAGGCAGTAATTAGACTTTCACTGCTTCTGAGAGTCACAGAGACAGGGAAAATTTAAATTTTTATTATCAGTAGACACTAAAGGCTGCAGGGATGCGTGCTGGGTTGGTAGGAACCCTGTCTGCTGAGGCCCTGCATTTCGCCGTCCCTCGGTGGAGGAGCGGTATCAGATGCCCTGACCTGCATTTTGGGAACCTGCTCTTCTGCACTGGAGCTCTAGCACTTGTTGTGTATGCAGAACTGAGGAATTCACAGACTTCAAGTCATATGTATTTGGGTATGAGTAGCTGGAAAGAAAGTGGCAAAGCAAAAAGCCACCTTAGCTGTCTAGATTTCTGCTAACCTGTCCATCAAATTTTTCACCTTTTGCAGTATGGTAGTTTTTATTCAATGTAAAAATCTACAAATGAATAACTGCAGACCAAATAAAACAAATACCAAACTGAATGAATGATGAAGTTGGAATATTAGGGAGACCGGGCTATACACGGTGAAAAACAGCCGTGTCATATAACTGCAGAATCCATGCCACGTAAACAAAGTCCAGTGATTTCTAAAATGCCCAGGATGGTCTCTGTATTAAGAAATTCAGAGCTCCCACGTCCATTTCTTGTATGGTACCTTTCCTGAAGAAAGATATTTCATAGCAGCTTCTTGGATCAAATGCCTGGAAAGTATTCTGTATTGTGTCACTCAAACATCAGAGTTTGATTATAAAATTCCATTTTAAAACAGTGTTCAATAACCCTACTCCCATCTGCTGCTACATGTCACTACCACAGTATTGCGGTCCAAACCTTGCCAGCACAAGCACTGGAATCAGTAATCAAGCTTGGATCTCTGGTATGTGCTGCAACAAGTAGACCAGACTTAATTAGATCATTTTTCATTTTTGTTTTCAAAAGACCCAAAGGCAGTGGTGCACATTACCAGCTAATGATCTGCAAATTTGCTGTTTAAAAAATGAAGGTGTTTTCAAATTCTACGAGTATGAAAAGTCAGAAATTATATAAATGTCTTTTTTTTTCCCCAATCTGGATGCATTCTTATTTCTGTGTAACCCTTTCATGTCTACACTGGAAATTGCTTACCTGTTTTTCGATAAGTATTGAACTACTTGAGCAGGGACCAAAAACAAGAGTGGCAAAAGCTCCTGCAACCAGTGAGCGTTGGGGCTTTCCCTTTTTATAGCAGTGGTGGATTTGCCTATTTGCTGATGTGCAGGTAAGCAATATCTAGTGTAGATGCAAGATTTAACTTTAAGTTGCTCAGCAGTTGAATAAACTGTACCTTCCCCAGTCTAGAAACAAGATTTGAGTTTTAAAAGTAATCTATTTTAATCTTAATATCTTATCTCAGTCTTAATTTTGGTAAGGTGATGATTTAACTTGATTTAATTTGGCTGTAGCAAGAACCAGTGACTCTTTTACGCACCTGTAGTTCCCATATGCTAAAATCCTTAGCATGACTTAAAATACAGCAACACAAGTAATTAATCAGCCTATGTACTCGGGGATCAGAACTGGACTTCTAGGTAGTTAGTGCTGTATGAAAGATCCATGAAGCATTGCTCACAAATGAATTCTTTGCATCCACCGTTCTGTCATACACACCTTACCTAGCGCATCAGTCTGTCAGTCTTAGATCCTTATTTAGTCCCCAATGCTATTTGAGCATCTCTCCGTCTTTAATGTATTCAGTCTCACAGCATCCCTCCGTGATAGAGGAATGCTGCTATTCCATTTTTAGAAATGAGGAATACAGACGCTAAGTTTGAGGAACACAGGCACCATGTCCATAGTAAAGCAGGGAACCGAGAGTACGTGCCTCCGAAGCGGGGTCTGCACTGTAATTGCTACATGTTTCTACTCTTCCCTTTTCCATTCCAATCTCTCCTGTGAAAAGGGAGACAGATTAGGAACAGATGTTGCTGTTTGTTCACAGGCTGTAACTGTGATGATTCTGATCATTTAGTCTGATGCTCTGTCTCATATGGGCTATTGGACTTCATTGACTGAAAGAAGTTCTTGGTCCAGAGCATGTTTTAAATGAAAACAAACAAAAATCCACTCAAATTTTAAATTGCTAATGATGCAGAATGCATCTGCAAATCCCTTCTTATGCTTAACAGACTGTAGCGTCATTGGCGCAAAAGAGCACATTTCAGAATTGAGGATCTTCTCCAAAAAACCCTATCACTCCATTAGTATTAAAATAGACTAGGTTGCTAAGTTTAGCATTTCATCTGCTTTCAGCCGTCATGGTAAGAAATAAGGAGAGAAACAATCTTTTAGTCTGGCACCAGTTGTACACTTTCGGACTTTAGTAAACAACAGAACACGTTTGTCTACCTTGCAAAGCAACCTCATGCTCCAGCCTTACTTGTAGCCTCCAAGGAGTTCCAGCCAGGCTGGAGCAGCACCGATCTTAACGCTCTGGGTGAACTTGTTGACTGATACGCATAGACGTATTTGTGATTCCTGTTCGTCCTGTCACCCGTTCATGCTAGTTCTGTGATTCCAACTCCCAAGTACAGATTCCAGTGTCTCTTGCATATTTAAATTTTGCCAATTAGTTTTTTTCCCTTTTCACTGAGAACCTCAGTTCAGATTATGTTGAATTTTTGCAATGATGTTATTAATACTTGAAAATGTGCATTGTAAAAATTGTGACAGACCTTTAATTTATGCATCTCTTCAGGGCTCCATTACACTTTTAGCACTGCCAAGCATTGCTTGTACAGTGAAGAGTCTGTGAGCTTTTGCACTTCTAACCATCATCTTTTAATAATTTAAAATTATTACCTACCTGGCTATTGAGGTCCTACTCTAATGAGAATCTGTTCCAGATGCCTACCTGTAAAAGCGCAGGCCTTTTTTAATGTTAGAATATACATTCATGTAGTTCTCCATCAGGATCTCAAATCTCTTTCAGGTAAAGGTAGTTAAGTGTTTGAGAGTGCACAAAATGATCTGTTGGTTTGACAGGGACAGAAACAAAAAAAGGAGATAATTGTATTTGTCTGAAACTTGGAGAGTGCTGTATTTTAACCCTTGAAATGTGTCTAAAACCTCACGGCCACTCCTAAAAGAAGTTCAATAGTTACTTTAATAGTATCAGGATTCAATAGTTACTTTAATAGTGTCAGGACATCTAGTTTTATATCACATGTTAAAAAGATGGTGTTAATTGATGTTTACGTATTAGCACTGAGAAGGGCCCTAGCTTATTAAAGTAGCGGTGCATCTGTGAGGCATCTGATAGATTTGAACTGAAAGGTCAAACACTTTTAAAAGGCCTTTAAATGAGTAAGAGTTGCACTGATTGGTACCGTGCTCTACTTAAATATCTTAGGACAAAAGCTTGTTTATGGAAGAGCTACACATATCCATATAATATTCTATGTAAGGAACACATAGGTTTTACAGTAACCAATCTAAAGGTTTTCCACTGTTCTTGTGCTGTTTCATGTTCAAAAAGCAAGATTTACTTAATACTCTACATCAAAATGTCACAATTTTTATAGCATTTAGAAAAAACACTGCTTGTGACATCTGTGCTAAAGTAATTATATTTTTGTGTTAAGTTGTCTCCAGGTAGGCTTTCTTCCTTTCCCATTTTGGTTGTTCCTTGCAAATTATACTTGTTAAGTCATGTGGCAAATTCACATCAGCTTCAAATGACTGAAGCTATAATTATGTTTTGTTATATATGACAATTGTGACTGATAGTCACAGTCAGACCCGGTTCCCTGTTGTGTGATGTAACAAACATAGAATAAAAGACAGCCCTATTCCTAAATTGACTGTAATGTAGTTAAGACCAGACATAAAAAGTAGATTCAACAAACATTAGAAAGGTACAGAAGAGAGGAGATGGTGGAAATCATAATAAGAAAGTTCATGTATTTGTCGTATAAATAAGATCATACTCTGCTATACAGTAAGACCTACTTAGATGTTTTATCAACTAGCAATTTAAAGCCAAACAAATCACAGCACTTGAAACTTATCTTCTGTGTGAATAAAAATAGTAGAGAGTTGAATTTGAGCAGGATTTTGAACAGCACTGTCCCTGCATATGTTTTTGAAAATATTCATGTGTCTGCTTTTTAATCGAAGCAACACCTCATAAAATGCAACAAAAGGTACAGTACGCAACTAAATTAAATCAGTATGTAGATCTACACTTCTTGGCAGACACGTCACGTTTGCACCCCGGTTCTTCAAGCCTGTTCAGAATGAGCTGCTTCCACGAATAACTGCTAATCCACACCCAAGAATGACTATTCATCTCTGCGAGAAAGCGTAACTACAGTTTACTGAGACCAGCCCAGCACATGTGCAGAAAGGACTGATAGCAGCTTGTAGAAAAAATAAGACTCATTAAATCGTTTAGGGTCAGGTTTTGAAAAGTATCCGAGTGCCAAAATCTCTATTTTCTTTGTCGAGTTGAACACTTAACTCCAATAAGCACTTTTGAAAAGTGCATCTTTCTGCTGCTTTTCTACCAATGCAGGGATTCTCCTCGCAGAGCATTATCTTAGTACTTCCTCCATTTTAATTTGAAAGGATGGTAGTTTTCATGGGGGAACATTTTCTCCCTTTCAGGTAGGAATCAGTTCTTCATTATGGTCTGAATTTTGCTCTCTTCCTTTGATCTTACTATTTAATAACATCCACTAGTTAATAATGTCTGTACTTAAACAGTACTCTCCCAGCTGAATATTTGCACCTTTCAAATATTCCTAGCTATAGACTGCAATTGATATGAAACCACTGACTGTAAGACCAAAATGCAGCGATCTCCTTCACATCAAGAGCTCCATAGCGTCTATATAATCTGTAGCCCAAAGTCCCACTAGCCTCAGCTGAATACTGCAGAACCTCACAGATGTCTCCAGTGCTAGATTACTGCCTGAAAACCACACAGAAGCACCATTTTTCTTTTGTAGAAGGGATTTCTCTTAAGACTGATGACTTTGGCAAAGTAGCATGAGGAAAATTCATACTGCATGTCATCTGCTCTGACATGGCCCATAGGCAGAGCTGAAAATTAGCCTTTTGTTATCTGTAATCTTTACAAGAATATTAGTAGTAAGAAATAACAAAAATACAGTATAGACAATTTACTCAGCAAATCACTTCTTTATATGTCAGATTTTACTCATGAATGTGTGCTTCCTTTCTCAGGTAAAGGACACCTATTCTTTTCTAAATATCCCAATATTATTTTCCAGATAAACAGACCAGTACTACCAACATTTCATTACTGTTCACAGTTGGTGCTTTGTAATTCTATGTAATTTTAATTAAAGAAGAATTCTGAGACAGTCTCCCCCTGTGCTACCACCAAGCATACAATTAACTGTGTACAATTTCTGCTGGGAACAGTCACACAGTGATTTCAAATTAATAATTTATTATTGCTTCCATATTTGTATCCAAAAAAAAAAAGAAAGCATAGACTATGAACAAATGATCTACTGAAAACAGTGTATGAATTTGAAAAGAGTTTTTCCTCTACGTAGATTTTAAATGTCAGGAGCTCATAATTCTATGCTATGGACAATGAAGATAAATAGTCTCCTTAGCTTTACACTCTGAAAATTGCGTGTTGGAAAGCCCTTACTGTATGCTTGAGTGAGGAGAGCAGTGCAAGCAATTTCACGCACAGCCTTTCATCATCCTTTTGGTCTTGAATAAACGATTGGTCTAGTACTTCCAATATTGGAGATCCAGTTTCTGATCTTGACTGTTCTGGCATTTTCTTCGAATTAGAATCAGTATCAAAATAATAATAGCAACTGGTTTTCTATAAGCAGGCACGTCTGGGCTGATTTTTTTCAGCAAGTTCAAAAAGCAGGACTTTTAGCATAACTGCACTTACCTAGTCGTCTTTACAGAAACGATTCAAACAATTCTGCAGAGAGCTTACTTGAAAGCATCTTAACTAAGATTCCTCCAAATCAAAGTTTTAAACAATACATCTGAGGTTTCTTCAAAGTGAGTAATCAGGGAAGTCACTCGAATACTGTCATAATGACAAAAAGTGTCTTCAAATCAGAATATGCAGTCCAGTTCCTCGTTGGGAAGTATTCGCATGCTCTCTTACTATTGTCTGTCTTGATTTTTAGGGACTATTATGGAATACTATCACTTGAGCAGTGGAAAAGACTCAGGCACCTAGTAAATGAGATCAAAATACAATTTAATGCAGATGTAAAAGTTTAAATTTACACCTTAGCTGATTTCTTTGCAGTCCAACAGAAAAAAAAAAAATCTTTGAAAAACATGTATTATCCCACCACTAACTGTTGCTTTGAATTGATACTTAAGAACAACTTTCCTCCGAAGAAGCAGTGGTGTTCAGATATTCAAAATTTTATTCCGAGTAGATGCATTAATTTGCAAATATCATCATTAAAAAGAAACTCAAAACAATAAGTCAATGTCTAATTTTGTTGTCTGAGAGAATGGCAGAGCGTCTAAGATTGAAAATTGTTACCTGCATTTAGTGTTACTTTTGAGAACCTTAATATTTGTTTGAATGCAGGGTGGGGATTTACAAATATTGTTCCAGGCAGCTATTTTTTCAAATATAACATACAGTCCTTTTCACAATTTGACAAAATAAGTACCCACACTCCTTAAACTTTAGGCTACCCAGGTTACAAATAATATCCATTTGAGGTCTAAGTGTTAAACAGCTTCCAAGTACTTTTTGAGAACTTGGACTTCAGACTTATCAAAAGACAGCTGTTTATACGCCCTTTTTATAAATTATTGAGCTTACCATACTGGAAGCCATCAACCATTTACGTATGAGCAGAAATCTTGTTTATCTTAATATGGTGTATTGCCTTTAGCTAAGTGAACAGAAAGATGGACTGAGCTTTCAGAAGTGTTCAGACTGCCTAAATGAGCTCACGCTGATGTTAGCAGACATTTTATGTCAAATTCAGCAAGAACAGAATCAGACCACCGACCCATTGCATTTGAGCAAACACGTTACCATTTCTGATTCCTTTCTGCTTTTCTGAGGCCAACAAGTGTTTCAAAAATATGAACTTTGGTTACAAGCAAGCCACAAAGAAACACTTGGGCCCACCTGCCCTTTTTCTTATGTAAAAGATGTTGCTTGAGAAACACTTCAAGAAAAATAACCTCACTAAAAAAAAAAATAAAATATTGCATGTATCTTTTTTGGTACTTTCTTGAGATAAAATGTGTCTTAATGTTTTTTCCAGACATTCGGGACAGTGGGGGACCTAAGCCTGTGATGGTGTATATTCACGGAGGGTCCTACATGGAAGGCACTGGAAATTTATATGATGGCAGTGTTCTAGCAAGTTATGGGAATGTGATAGTCATCACAGTCAACTATCGCCTTGGGGTACTTGGTAAGAAGCTTTCAGCTTTCCATTAATCCCTGCAATCTGTAATGCAATTCATGTTATACGTGAGAATGTATTTAAAAAACAAAACAAAACAAAAAAATAACCAAACAAACAAGCAAAAGAACAACAATTTTTTTTGTTTTCTTTGTCAAAGAAAAGGTTTGTATTTTGGGGATGAGATATTATAGTATGGCAAGTATTATCTGGAAGAACCTGCTGTCATGCTTTTAGTGGTATGAAACAGGTTTTCCCTTTGCTGAGCTAAGCAAATTTTTTTCTGCAAGTAACAGCGATGTTTTACTTTGTAGACAGATAAATGAGATTTTTTTTTTAAAATGTTAAGTTATACATAATAGGGTTTTCTGTTGGAAGAAAGAGACTAAGTTTTGATTACCATGATTTTTTTTATACTTTGAATAAAGCTAAGGAGGTTATGAAAACATCATTTAATAAGAGCTGTATGTTTTACCTATCTGTTTTGTGCTCCGTTGTGGTTTTGAAAAGTGTTATTATAATTCAATTACCTCCAGTATTTCTTTTCTTGGCCAAATTAGAGAATGAATAGAGTTACTTTTGATTTTTTCAAATACAGTGAATAGGATATGCCGATGCTGTTGGTAGACTTGTGTGGTATCCCTCTGGTAGCTTGTATTTCTAAAAAATTATACTTTGCTATTTGCTCAGTGTAGTCACATTCATGATACAAATTCGCCAGCTCTTGAGACAACATGATTGTTGTTTTTTTTCTTCTGTGTATTCTACCAAACTATTGCACACTAGGGCTCCGCAAGCTAAGACTCCTTAAAGCAGGAGTTCAATACTGGGATATTATGGAGGTCAGTAGAGTAACTTCAGAATATGTACATAGGTATGAGGGTATTCCCTGTAACATCTGAAGTGGTGTGATAAGCCAGGTGTCATTCACAGCAGTGAGTTGGTTCTGAAGATCAGTCAACTTTTTTTTTCCAATTCCTAGGCATTAGCAACGTCTGCTACTCTGGTTTTCTTTTGTGTGGTCATTTTATGTCATCATGGCTCTGTTACTTTGTGCTTTGAATTCAGTTAGCACGACCCCCAAATTCATTGGTTCTGGTTTGCTCATCTGGGTAATTTTCTTTCAACAGTTTCATTTTTTATTAAAAGTTTGACATCTGAATGCACTTTAATTTTGGGGGGAGGGAATGGAATGGATTTTATCTTTAAGTTTTGAAACTTAGTCTACTACGGTTATGTTTTACAAAGGACTGAAACATTTCCAGAAAGATCATAACTATTTTTTGCTGGATTTATCTCCTTTAGCATCCAGTTGGAGGTTTCATTGGTGGTGTACTTCTTTAAGCAAAGCAATTCTGATATTTTGTATGTTTTTCTTCCTCCTCCTCATCTTCCAATTTATATAGCGACTTCAAGTCCTTGGGCACATATTAGTGCAGCAGTTAATAATCTGTAATCTGTACCTCTAATCAAGATTTTATTTTTACACCAGTGCTCTCATCTTTGATGTTTCAAGCAACGTTTATCTATATTATATGCCAGTAGGGTATTTTGTCCAGTAATACAGCATCCATTATCTGAAAGTACTGTTTATTTTTGTAAATTATTTAGTCTAATTCCTAAATCACTTGTAGTTGCAGTGTTTGAAAGGCCTCGTTGCTTGAAAGATGAAAATTGATTCACCTTCGTTGATGATAATGTCTTTTTCCTCTTGTAGTTTAACACTGATCCCTGAGGCAACCCACTGCTAACATCTTACTGAGCTTAGGAGGATTTCATTTGTGTTCGTGCTTTTGTGGTTCTTTGAACTTTGTGGTCTTTACAGAGCCTCAAGGGGCAGAGAGCTAATTTTCTTTTAAGTGGGACCTATTACAGTAAAACCTCTAAAACTCACAGTAGAATCCAGTGATTGGTATGAATACTTGAAAGTACTTTCAAACTAACTAAAATAACCCTGTATCAGGCTTGCAGGGTTTTCTTAGTAAAATAAATGCACCTGTTAACTATATGTAGCAGTTGTTCATATAGCTTGTATCCGGCACAATACCTGTCTGTCATGCATTAAATAAATAATGATGCCATATCACTAAATAGGTAGTGTAGAAACACACTAATAATCAAAAAAGAAAATGTGCACAGTTTGCATTTTTTCTGCCTTCGTTTCCGGGTCTTAAGATACAGCCTCAGAGTAGAACTTTTGCATAATTGTAGTGGATATCAACTTTTACTTTTGCTGTTTTGAAACTCTTGTTCATCACTGTTCAGCAGAACGTTACCCTTTGCAGTCACTAAATGAGAAATGGTTTTACAAATACATAGCAGACAAATTCTTGGCTTCCCGTATCCGATCCCATAAGGTGAGAGGTTCAGCATCACGGTTCGTTGTCTGTGGGACACCTAGATCTCACTTCACCACTGTGTAAAATGCCTGGCTGTACAGGGAGAAGTAACGTAGGGATTTTTTTCTTCACATGAGAAGATGTAGGGGCAAAATAAGGTCTCTGTTGTCACTTTCATATGACCTTTGTTGGTGTGGGTTTCTTAAATCAGTCTCTGTGGATATATATCTTAATATAGAAGATCTACCGGAGTCCTAGGAGTTTCGCTGTTGTTTCACCAAGTCACACTGTGACATTTCTTAACAAGGAAGCTGGTTAGATAAATGTTTAGCACTGCAACAGCCATGTTTTCTTCCAGACCAATAGTGATGGGAAGGGAGGATATGCTGTGATATTTGATTCCTTATAGTACTGTTATTAAGTCCACAGTAGACAGCTTTTGGTGCAATTCAGATTATTTTTCTGTTTATTCTGAGTGGAGACAACCTTTGTCCTATAGACAAATCTGCTCAAGGACCTGCATTTTATGGAGATGCAAACTTTTCTTCTAAATAAAATGTTAGAAATCACTTAAAAGTGAAATCCATTTGGGAAGGAGAAAACAATGATAAAAATTAAAGAAGCACAGAGCAAGTGCATTTAAAAACCAGACAAAACCCCAGCGAGTTCCCTGGCCCAATTTTGTCTTTGAAACAAGTCTGAGAATGAAAGTCTGCTAGAATCTTTTCTTAGATAAAGATAAGATGGAAAAGAGAACTGTTTGCCCTGGTAAATCAGGGACTACTGAATAAGAAGCCATTGGAAACAGACTATTTATATCTTCCTTAGGTTCTCTTTAAATGCAAGTCTTCTGCAAGCAATCTTATCTAGTGAGGAATGCTGCGTGAGTAGCCTAATGTCATTGAGGGACAGCATAGGAGTAAGGGCAGATATATTTCTATGGCTTGTTTTTAGGAAAGGACAGACATGAAGGCATGTTTGGATTGTGAACTCAACTAATTTGAGACTTCGAATGTTTATTTAAAATATCTCCAACTGGTAAAAAGCAGGAGCTCTTTATTTAAATTTCATGAAAGAACATAAAAGGATTACAAAAGGAGTCTATTTAACATCCCGAAAAGATCACGACAGACAGATTTAACACTGCCAGTGCTGTTTTCTGTGTTCTTGCTTACGAAAGGTTTATTTAGAAAAGGAGAATGCTTTGGGTCACCATTGGATGCTACCTCTTTTGCTCTCAAGAGGGGAGAGAAAGGAGAGAGCTGGCTTGTGCTAAAGGCATACTTGTTTCTTCATTTTATTAATTTATACTTCTTACTCTTGATTATCTTTTAACCAGAGGACTTTAATAGAACTGAAAGAAACATTTTAAATGCAGCTCACAAACTGAACTGGGGGATGGAAGAATGATTCACAGGAATCTCTAGGTTAAACACTACTTTAAATTTCCCATTTTTTTTCCTCTTTAAGAGGCAGTAGTTTTCCCTACAGAAACAGTAAATTGTCATTCCAAAGGTCTTGGTTAAAAAGGTGGTAATAAAGAAAAAGGAAAACTTATATGTATTTTGTATTTTCTATTTCGCATTCTAAATAATGTCTGCATTGGGGAGGAAAACGTTCTGTAACTGTAAGACCTTAATTTATGCCAAAATCAAAGCACACCCATAAGAGAGATTGTCTTCGTTATGCTTTTTTTAATTATAAGCAATTTTCCCTTTTGGGGAGGGTATAGGAACCGTTGCTCTCATTTAGTTTTGTATTTATATTGTCACCCTTTAGTTAGAGGATATTGACTGGGATTGCTGAGTAGAAAACACCTATCCAGGTATTCCGCCGCTTTGATTTTTTTTTTTTTTTCCTAGTTTGTACTTTTAATGCTGAAAGTAAAGTCACTGCAGCACACTGTTTGAAAGACCTGGTAGCCTTATTCTCACCAGTACATTGTTT
Organism: Platalea leucorodia; assembly: GCF_965183815.1. NCBI lineage: Eukaryota > Metazoa > Chordata > Aves > Pelecaniformes > Threskiornithidae > Platalea > Platalea leucorodia. Next base: position 3,518,849 of record NC_138830.1, on the reverse strand, counting down.
CCCCAATAACTGCACTGAAATCCATGGCGCTCATAAGTACAGTGCTTCCCCTGGTGACAGAGCCTAGTTGCCCATAGTTTGAAACGATGCAATGAGGAGAAAGGGTACTGGAAATTTGCTACTCATGCACAGAGCTTCTTCTGAGAAAAGCTATTCTTAGAAGAGGTCTGTTGTGTTTTCCAGCCCAAACCTCAATTTTTCAGTAGTGTGTTGTGTCAGCTGGCTATGTTGGGCTGCAACATTCGTGTAAAATAAAACTTGGGCAAAGAAAACAGAACAAAGCAAAAATACTGTCGCAAAATTTCCTACTTTTATTAGTGACTGTTAAAACTTTATGGGAGATGTAGTGACAGAGGATGAGTCTTACTATGCCTTAACATGTTTTTTTTGCTGTGTGCTAGAATACGTTAGGAATATACATTAGGTTTGAATGTACATACTGCTTCTATGCAGAATCATGCCAACCAGCAATATCTTATTGGCTAAAGAAGTACGTGAAATATAAGGATACAGCCCTGCAGTAGGTGTTGGGCAATCTGTGCCAAGCCTAGCATTTCTGCCATTATCCATCTTTCTCTTCAGCAAGACATTGCACATTCCCAACAGGCAAAAAATAACGCACAGCCTTTCCTTTATGAGTAAGTTTATGCACGAGTTTGTTCCTATTGCTGTAGTAATTCTAGAATGTAGGCTAGTGAACCTTTTCACGGGATGAAGAATTATCTAGTTGACCGTTTGCAGGATTGGACACAGAGATGAGAATACATCATAATGAAAACTAATTCAGAACAACTTGGAAGTACTTGCCCATTTCAGGAGTCTAATTCCATTGTGATTGACTGGAAGGCATTGTCTTGTTTTGTTTTTATATTTTTCTCTTTCTAAATAGAATAACATACCATTTTTTTTCAGTGCTTTCATATTAGACCTGTTTTTTTCAGCGTTAATCTAATTTGTCGAACCAATTAATCCTTATTTTGGTAATTATTTACTTTTTTTGCTGCATTGCTCTGCTCTTTATTTTGATGTTATGGTAGTACTATTGAAAATATTAAACAGAGGATATCTTTCAAATATGTTTCAAAATTATATATGAAATTTAGACATAACCCTTCCAAAAGTTGCTTCATGTCAGATTAAAAAAAAGCTTTAGTCAACTTCATGAAGATATTGTGATGAATTGGTGTCCTGTGTCACTTAAGCATTTTTGCATATATAATCTATCGTGTCCCTATTCTGCAACCTGAAGAGTTGTCTGTCTTCCTGAAAATAAGCTTCTTCACTGTAGTAAAAGTAAGCATCACCCACTCATGCCCTGTTGACTATTCAGTGAAAGTACCAGTGGAATAAGAAGGTTTATGTTAGTTAGATATCAAAGGAGATTAAAAATGTCGCAGGATTCCTTTTCCTACATTGCTTAGGCTGTGGGGTTTTCTTTTATAGTCCACAATTTAATATCCAGTAAAACTGGGAAAATGTTTGATCATTAGCGTCAGTGACAAGCACATCCATTATCTTTTTATGAAACCTTAAAGGTACTGTCAGGAGATGGCATTTCATTCCAGCTTTGCTGTACCACCAAAGGGTCTCTGATGAGCCTTTTTTCTATTATCCATTTCCTAACATGTTTGAGTAAAAATGATAGATGAACAGAAGATTCCATATTATTGCCTAATTAGAAGTACATTACATTGAAAGTAAAGATGGGGAATTAATAGCAAAACACATCAAAATGATCAGTCAAAAATCATTCATTTAAGTTTTCTGAATTGGAAGAACATGCGGAGAATGTTAATTCATAAATGCTTTTAGGGGCCCTTGGCAGCTTCATAACAAGTCTCCTTTAGATATGTGAATATTAAGTGTCTTATAAATGAAATTTTCACATTTTGGGATTACGCAGTAGGGAAAGTGTCCAGACGGCCTTATCTGATCCCACCTTAGCCTTGGGCATCACTGTTTCTTGGTATGAAGCACTCCAAATGAATTTGATGCTAGATAAATAGAGGAAGTTAAGATAGAAAGCGTACTGCAGTTATCTATTCCCTCTGGTGGTGTACTTCACAAGGTCTGATTTACACAGACTTGGAATTCTAAAAATGTATTAGACAATTCTTATTTAACATAGTAGGTAACCTCAGGTCAGCCCAGTTTGCAGGAGGCCCAAGCACAGCTCATCTAGATTTACAGTGGCCTAATTTCATAGGTCCATTAATAGAATTAGCATTCAGATCTCAAACCTGCTGTAATTAATGACATTTTAGTGGCTTTTTTTGTGAGCTAGTACCAGCCAAAGGGAGTTATGTATGCAGTGAAGCAGAGAAAGGAAGATTGCCACACTTGAATCTGTACCATCAAAATGACAAAATGGACTTGTGGTAAACAATAGGTTATTGACTAGATATGTTTAAAGGGTCAACTGCAGTGCACAGCAGGCAAGATATTTATGAAATGGCAACCCTGAATATATAGTGCACTTTTAAAATGAACCATTTCTTTTCTATTTGTGCTTTTTCTAGCACAGCAAATTGACATGATCCATCTGCTTGAATAGATGGATACGCACCCGCTTCTCTATTTTTTAGGGCACAAAGACATCATTTTGCTTGCCATTGAATAGGTTTCTGTCTTGGTACAGGTACATTTTAAATAACAGGTTTATTCCAACGTTTGTCACTAGACTTCTGTTTTGGTAAACAGAAAAATAACAAATAACAAACTTTAAAACTATTCATTTTGGCATAAGAGCAGTTTGTGTCATTTCTGTCAAAAGAAATTACTTTTTTGGTAAGATAAATGCCCTTGATCAATATTTAATCATGTAATAAAAGTATTCGAGTTTTTCCAAATAGCAAATTTATCTTTGAGAGCATAATAAGCCTCAACTTGATAATATTTGCAAAATAGGAAAGAAAGCGTTCGCTGAAGACAAATTATAGACATCTTACTGCCTCAGAAAAAATATCAAATCTTTGACCCTATTATCCTACATGAAGTTATTTGTAATTTTTATGATCTAGCTATGCGTAGCTACCTTCACTTTCCTCTAGGTAATATCTGACCAAATGACTTTTACACCATCACTGATCCTTGTGCAAAACCTCTAATCTACAGTCTTACAAATGTTTCAGTTATACACAATAACTTGTATTATACACTATACAGTGTCCTAAGCTTTTGGTTGTCTTGTGATGGGAGGCCTGTCAGGAAGCCAGACTTGGCCTCATCCTTAGAAGCAAACAGAATTTAGGCTGCTCTGCATTTGCCAGGATGCCAAACTTCCCAGGAAAGGATCTGTCTGACTGCAAGCCAAGAGGTGGGGATAAATTAGGATTTTTATGCAATCTGGATCTCACTGCAGAGCGTTCCAACACTGAAATAATCCGCTGAGTTCCCAACATTCTGATTTTCAACCAAGGCAGGAAGACATTAAGAAATACGCTACAGCTCAGCATCTAGGTTAGATCTGTGCCCAGTCTTGGTGGGCCGGGCACTCTTCACTCCAGAGTTTTACAGGGCTGTAATTCATGCCCAGAAAAAAGGCAAATGGAAATTCTTTTGACACTTCTGATAGAAGTAGCAGGACAAGTAGATAGCACACTTCTGAATTCCCAATCCACTGCATTTAATTACATGTATTAAAATAGTCCCAAGTTTTCTGAAGCTTAAATGAAGCACTTCTGTATGCTGTGGGGCTTTGGAAGCCATAGATAACTTGACAGGGATTTCCATTGCAAATGTTGCTCTCATTTTTCACACATTTCAAATGCATAAAATGGCTCAAGTTTTATGTTTTTTCGTGTGCGAATTAGTTTACATATATAGGTACTAGCTCAAATACTGTTCTGATACTTCTTTGATGTAATACCTCATGATATTTTGGAATCAGTTGAATAAGATCTGTATTTTAAGGTTGTAACAGCACTTTTTAATGGTTCAAGAGAGTACTGAGAACAATAGATCTAGAGGACCAAAACTCTCTTGGCAGCAGTACTGGCAAGAGAGGGTCCTAAATTTTTTCTTCTATTTAATGCGTGATCCATGCGAAAATGCACATAGAAAACTCTACAGTAAAATGTAGCAATATCCATTATTTTCCAACAGAGAATATATAGAAGACTGCATTGTTTGATGGACTGATTTCTTACATCCTATGATGTACTGGCAAATAAATATTATGTTGGTGAAAACTGAATTTGAATACATTATTACATGAAAAAATGCTAGATGAAGGCCTACGAAAGGCCAGAAGAAATGATGTATATTGGTTAACATCCCTTATTAAGCAAAGTATGAAAATTGCCTTCAAGCAAATATAAATTATAGATATCAACATATTTGTAGAAGTATTTTGAGCATCTCTTGTGTTGTATATGTTGCAAGCTAAATATATTTTTGAAAAAAGAAAGGTTACTTATATATCTTGATTAAGTGTTTGAAATATCTTCTCCGTGTTTCAGGGGGTTTATTGTTGCTCAAAATGAGAAGCAAGACAGAAATAAAACTTACTGAGGTTTTTCATTGTTCTGCAGTAATTTTTCACTCTTTTTGTGTCAAGATTCTAACGAAATAGAAACAAAAAGAGGTGAGCAGACTTTCTCTGAGAGACTCACTACACACTCAGGAATTCTACTGATTTTAAAAGTTATTTTTGCTGTGTTTTTCTGTCAGCTGTTGCATGTTTGGTTTTATGAAATCTCTGCCGTTCATTACAATTTGTTCATCTTCTCCACACTTTCCACCAGGATTTCAGTTGAGGGATCTTACTTTGCCATAGGTATGCCAAAAAAAATTCTGTACTTTTTAAAAAAATTTATCAATTATAATGAAGTGTTCGGTACAGAAGTACAAAATGTAAAGAGAGAAGAGGCATAGTGCCATATAGCTCCAAATAATTTCAAAAAGAAGAGGCAAGCATATCCCTAACCTGTTTTCCTTACTTAGGTTGTAATACCTCATGAATTTGGTAAGTACTTATTTGTATCATCTCACAGATTTCCACAGGAATCAGATGGGTAGATTAATTTATTCCAAAAAAAGTTTGTTTCCATCTCTACTTGTTGGTATAATTTATTGCACATTAGTTGATTTGCTTCTATGACTGAAATTTTCCTTTCAACTTTAGCATAATACTCGAGCTCAACTGAAAATGGTTTTGCATTTCATCTGTAAGGCTTTATTAAAGCGGTGAGACGCAATAGGGTGTGCTTTACCGAGCCATTAATGCATGCCCCATGTGTGTTGTGAGGCATGAGGCCAAAGGCCATGTGCTTTCAGCTACCCATGAACCATATTAATGACCCCGTGAAATACACTCCTGAGGATCCTAATGCTATTATAATTACTCACTTTATTATTACATGCCTCTTGAAAAAAATTCTCTAAATATTTTCCTTTTGCTTTTATATAGTCCTTAACTAGGAAGGCTAATTTATGGTAGACTGAAAGGGAAATGTTCACAATAAAAGGAGCATTAACTTTCTTTTTGCCATTTCTTTGATAATTTAAAATTTTCTCTTTTAACACTTCATGGGCTTGCACATCCTGCGTGTTCAAAGCTTACAAACCATTGTTAAGTTTCTCCTGTTGTAATTAATAGCTGTTTGGATGCACATTGCTTGGATTTTGTTTATCGTTAGGTTCTTGAATTTATATTAAAAAGATAACTTAAAATGGAAATGTACTCGCTATTTCATATATCTTCTTTCTAATACAAACGAATTCACTTGGCATCTACCTTTCTAATATAGATCTTTTCTAATGTGGGTTTCCTCCAGCCGCAGATGTGCTTTAAAAATGTTACTGATAAATATCAAGATACTACCTGCATTTTCCAGCAACGACAAAGTTCAACATCTGCTATAGTTCCCGAATTCCATCTTTGCAGTTGTCTCTAAGCTAAATGTTATGGAAGTGATGATCGCGATTTGAAATTTAAGGTTGCATTCTTAAATAGCTTTAAAATGATGTATACGTTTCCTTTTCTTTCCCCTCCATAAGCACATAATGTTGTTTTTTCATCCTTTGAAAGTTCTGTATAGTTTTTGGCTGGTTTCTTTTTATAAATATTTCATAGGTAGCGTTTTGATCTCTGGTTCAAATTCAGTCATGGCAGCAGATGTTTTTGTTGATAAGCTTCTTCTGAAAGTACTGTATGCAAACAGGTTTACAAACAGGAGTATATTTAGTAGGTGTAGTGGAACTGATAATTTTGAAAAAGTATTATCTAGAATACATGCTCAGCTTTAACCTTTTTTTTTCTTCAGACATACAAAATAGGAAAAGAAGAGCGTTACTTGGCTATAGTGTATCAAAGATGCAGCTGAGGGTCAGAAAAAGTCTGTATAATCTTAAGAACATGGAAAAAAGCCCTTCTCTTGCAGGCAATGTTGTCTTGTAACCACTTCCAGTTCCAGATTACCACAGAGCAGGCTCTCTTGCACAACCATTCCAAGCAGCTGACACTAGGAATAATCAGCTTTGCTAGAACCTTATCTCTTTTTACTAGGACCAACCACAAATAGGAAATATTGTGTTTTCTACCAAAGAATCAGTGATGGCATGTTGCATCCCTAGGAGGACCACTTGGTGCAGTGCCTCTGAACGAGGTGGAGATTCTGTTTCCGCTGCCTAGAGCACCAAAGAAAACTGGGTCTACGTATTTGTTTTGCTCTGTTATTCCCACTCTTGTAAGCACCTTTGTGGCTCACCACTGCTGAAGTCTTCACAACGTTCCAGAGTGGCTGTGGACCAATTTTTGATATTGCACTAGTAGCATGTGGGCCTTTCTCTGCTTTTATATGATTCTCTTAAAATGCGCCAACAAAAATAATTTTGAAAAATGAGCCCAAGTAACGTTTATTTCCCATTAATGATTGAATGCTGGTATTTGAATGATGGAAACAGATAAACCAAGATCCTTTGTTTGACTATACAGAGGTGAGCTTTTGTCATGTCACTGCACTTTTCATTTACACAAGCGCTTAGTCAGTCTTTTGGTGCTAAAACTTTTGAGTCCTTTAAAAGCTTTTTCCATCACATTCTCTGTGGTTCCTCAGTGTATTCTCCCTGGAGATCTGCATGAGTTAGGTGAAGATAATCAATCTCACTCTGAAAGAAACGAAATTACTTGTGACGATCAATGCGTACTAATAGTTACTTGTTGTTGTAGTCATCCCGCAAAGTTGCAGAACCCAGCAGAAACATATTCAGGACGTGGTTCTTAACTTCTCACTGCCAAGTAAGCAATATGCAGGAAGCCAAAAGAAATGAAAACAAGCATATTGAAGGGGTTTGGTTTTCGCCAGCTTCAATTTAGGTTTATACAGAATGAGGAAGGTTTTTCAAAAAAAAAAAAAAAAAAAAAAAAAAAGCGACAGACTCTTAGTGGCATCTAGCAAAAAGGCAAGCAGCCATGGGCACCAGTTATACAGGAAATTCCAGTAAGAAAACCCTTGTTTACTCTTAGGGTGGTCAGGTGCTGGAACAGGTTGCCCAGAGAGGTTGTGGAGTCTCCAGTGTGTGGAGATGTTCAAACCTCACCTGGACACAGTCCTGACTAACCAGCTGCAGTTGACCTTGGTTTAAGCAGGGGAGGTGGTGGACTAACCAATCTCCAGAGGTCCCTGCTACCTCGAGGCTGTGATTCTGTGGTCTTAAGGCGTAGCAGTGGGATACTAAGTACTAAGCGGGGTCAGATGAATTGTTCTCTAGGTGTCTACCTGATCTTTTAACTCCTGATTATCTTTGTAAACCTCGTCTCTGCATAGACTGAACTCTCATGAAAATTTATTAGCCCATTCTAGTTGTCTTAGGCAAAAAACATGCTTTTCTGCAAAGCAATAACCAGACTACTACCTTTTTTGACATGAGTAGATATATCATCTGCTTTCACTTGCTATGGTTTCAGACTGTGGCTCACAGGCACAGAAAGGATTACTTATTCTACCATCCCAATGGAGTAAACTAGCTCTGTTTTGACAGTCCGGCAGTGAGAGATAATGATCTGTCTCCTGCAAAATTTACAGTGGCTCATGTCCAAAGCAGAGATGCCGAACCTTTTTCACACTTAAGCCAAGTCTTTCAAGCTCTCTTGGTAAACCTTGCACTTATCCTAGTATTACCCAGAAATTAAACGTTTGGGGGGTGAAGAATCACCTGGTCACAGGTTGGGTCAAGCGAAGTCTTATGCTGTAGCTTCTTCAGTTGGAATTTGAGTTTTCTGGAAAGGAGCTCCTGATTTTGAGGCGTCCTAAAGACTGCCTGCAAGTTATAAGTGAATGGAAGACTACTTTTTCTCTCCCTTCTTTTGCCTGCTTTTCCACTTAGGAAAGAATCCAGTGTAAGCTGTACCTATGCCAATGAAATGTTGGCTTGTTTTAGTTTGATGCCAATTATTTAGGTTCAGCCTACCAACCACTGACCTATATGGCATCCTATTTTTTTCCTTTGTTTTCATCATGCCGGGATGTTTCCTCTGTGCTGTCACTCATCTCACTGTTCTTTTTACACACAATTTGGCAATTCCTGAGCACATATTTTTTCACATCTCTTGACACATATTGAAAAATCACATGTTGATGAAGACCAATTTCTTAACTAAAAACTGCCTACGCCATGGGTGAATACATCGCTTAGGGTACATTAGTGAAATACTAAAACCTTACTTTTTGGAAGCTGATCATATGCTAAAAGCAGCAAAGGAAAAAAATTAAATTGCCAATTACAGCTAATAGCTTTCTGCAGTTGACAAGTATAAAGCAGATTGAAGGTACTTTTAATAGTGGCTTCTCCGTAAATGCAAGTAGTGAAATGCTTTGGAATGAAGCCGTTGCAAAAAGCAGGTTAAATGTCCCATGCTTAACAACTTGCAGACTCTAGAAGGCTGTTTTAAAGACATCTTTGGGGATTTCTCTGTAAGAATACAACTGATAAATGGTTTTGTTTGTTTTCCCTTGAGAGTGTTTACATATATCTGATATTATTTGCTGCATTTCCTTAAAAAAAAAAAAAAAAAAAATCCTCCTAAAATAATGTTAGTTTTAAAAGACTATGAAAAAGAGAAACCAATGCTAGTGATAAACCTCATTATTTCATTAAGTGTTTTCATTAATACCAACTCTTTAACATAAATATCACTAAGGTGAATCAAAGAAATCAAAGTCACTCATTTTTCCGAAGGACTATCATAGTAGTTTTAATGATGGAAGAATTGCAAGAAAAGCAAAGAACTTGTTAATACGATGATAAGTCAAGAAACAAAGATCACTCACCGAAACAGGGCTTTCTGAACTTTTTTTTTATATTTATATTTTTCAGTGCTGTGTAAAACACATTAAGTACAGACGAAAGGTTAAGAGCGTAATAAAAAAAGGCTGGAATGTGATTTTGATGGGTAAGCTGCACTTTGATCTTCAGACTATAAAACACTGCTACCTGGGTCAGCACTAACACTCAGCAGGACAAACAATCAGTTGTTTGCTGCAGTATAAAATTCACGATTCCTTATTTTATGCCATGCTAGCAAACATTCTTGTGGCACACCAAAAGAAGGAAAGGCAGAATGTAGGTGGTGTAGCAATTTGTGTAATTTAAAGTAACTTTAAACGTGTTTATTAAATATTTTCTTTAAAGTACTATGATGGGTAACACATAGCACTATAGAAGTGGATTTATATCACATACTGAACAACACTGATGATCTTGAAAATACCAATAATATATGAAATTACTTAAGACCAGGAATGAAATTGTAGGTTATGTGATAACTTAAAAAAAAATTAAAAAATCAATGCTTCTGTTAATTCTGTTAGACAAGATTACATTTCCTACTATACCCAACTGTTCTCCTGCATTATAATTTCCATTTTCTCCTTCTCGTTCATCCCTTTGGAGAGATGGCTACTACTTCTTAAGTTTCTTAGTTTCACTTGTACTTTCCGAACACAGTTAACTGTGCTCTCCGATCTGAAGCTGTGCCGTTTGCACCTTGCTCCTCGCTGAGGGCAGCATTCACCCAGCGCTCTTCAGCGTACAGTGCGTTGTCACATGCCGGATGACGTGGGTAACCGCGACATCCTTCTCTAACAACACCCGAGTAACAGCTTTTAAAGATTTCTTTACGCTAAATTTTCCTCTCGCTTACAGTGGTACAACTCTGAAGAGATGTCAGTGACAGTACCGTAGTTTCACATCAGTCTGAAGCAGGAGGAGAATTTGAGATAGACAGAAGACTATCTCAAGAGCATAATAAACAGCAAGAGTACAGTAGAAAATCTAGACCCTTTAAAAAAAAAAACCTATGAGTTTGATGTTTCCTTTCTTTTAGTACACCTGGTCTTTGTTGCTAAAGTAAATTTTGTGATTTTATAACCGCTCATTATTTCTGTTGTTCCTGATTAACTATAAATATGGGTAGTTCTACTGATTGCAGTTAGATTGCTTACATGTATAAAATTAGCATATAATAGATGTTTATAGAATCTGAGTCTTGGAGAATACAGTGAAGAAAATAGTAGAAGTTTGCTCTTAAGGAAACTGGAAAAAGAAATATCTTTTCCCCTTTGATTCTCAGTGTAGAAAAAGTGTTATTTCAACTTGACCATATTTCTTTTACATATCAATTGTAAAATAATTATTACTAATTCTAAAGACACTTATTGGAAAATTAATTTCCTGTTCTTGATTATCTTAAAACCTTCGTAGTATTTTACTGGCTAACAGTAGTAAAAATGGTCTGTTTTTAAAGAAACAAAAACTGATCATTGAAAATGTTTGGTTGGTTTTTTTTAGTTAAAACTACACCCATACCGACTTTTTTATGTACAAGATAGATGCAAGATTATCACGTACTATGAATAAATATATCACAAATGCATAGATTGCTTTTGAAAGTGTGACCATATCTTTTAATTTTGGCCTTGATTCTAGCAAATTTCAGGCCATAAAAAACTCATTAATTTGAATTGTGTTGGATCAAGCCCCATATCTATAATTTGATGTAATTGTCCACTGTGTTCATGACATCTGGCAATATAATTCTCAATCATAAGGAAAGCACAAGAATATATTTATTGGTGCAGGATTAGCCATCAGACAATGCCCAGTCAAGAACAAAAAGCTATTCAGAGGATTCCTTCATCAACAATTAGGAAATTAAGTCAGAATGTATATTTATTTATACTTATTTAAATGTTACATTGCTCCTGTCATGATGATATCCACCTAAAGTCGATACAAGCTGTTGTTACTGACAGAACAACTCCATTTCAATCTGCTAGAGGTTGAAGGATATGCATATTTATTCCATAATATTTTTCTCCAGAGATTGCCACCACTGAAAATTTGGCTAGCAGGAAAGAACTGACACACCATAAGTTTGAGCTGGCATGTTGTATCGCAACGTTGTGATATGCCATTTTGACTTGTGGTATCTGAAAGAAGATCTTTAGTGCCCTTTCAAGATTGTTTCTCAGCAGAAGAGGCAATACTGGAAATGCCCAGATTGTTAAAACTACCCTAGCTCATGCAAATGCCACTGCATGTTATTTATCCAGTTGTTAATTATACCTGACCAATGCATTAATGACTTTCTCTTTGGTGTATTACAGAGAGATAGATGGGGCTTATGACTCTGAGACTTCCAATACTCCAGCTATGTACAGTCCAAATATTTGGTTTCTGGAATGCAACAGGCAGATTCATATAACATATCTTATTCCACACTTTCATCTTAATCGCATTTGTTTTGTTTCTCAGCCAGTGAACATTGGCTTCGCTGCCTGCCTGCCTGTACACAGCTGAGTGGAAGCCATGAGGGGAGAGATTATGACTTGCTTCTTTCTTGTTTTACACCAAATAGCAGAGAGGAATGGCTTTTCCTTTCCCTTGATCCTCCAGCTTATACTAGGCACTTTACACTAGTGAGTGCATAATACTGAAAGCTATTGCAGTACAGCGCACCCTGAGAGACTCTCTTCGAGGGTTTCTTGTCAAGGAGCTCGAGTGCTGTGTTGAATTGTGTGACACACAGGGAAATTAATAAAGGACCTGTGCAGATCGGAAAGCCAGAGTATTCTCTATCCTTACCTTTGGAGTAGTAATAGAAGAGAAACCAAAAATTTGGCATTATAATCAATTTATTTTTTAGGAAGTTGTGTTTAATCGCTTGTCCTTCACATAAAAAAGCTTAATTTCAAGTGAAATAAAGCTTAATTTCCAGTGAAACTAAATGAAATATCACAGCTAGTTGTGTATTTACCCCCCAGAATAACTCATCTAAGTCTTTAAAAATCAAATAACGATGGTTGAAAAAAATGACTGCGTTGATAACTGTTATTTAAGCAATTTAACCTCTTGGCCACTGTGTTGTAAGTTTTTATGGGACAAACATTGTCTGCTGCTTCTTTCTGGTAAATGTTTTCAAACTAAATTTGTATATGATTTGCATTAATAGATAATGGAAAAAGCAAATACGTACTTGAATAGTTTTCCCACACAGTCCTGTTGCTGCATAGCTCTTGATATTATTTTCAGAAAATGCCTATGCCGATATTTCTATTTTTGTTTTAGAGAATAATTAAATTGTAGTGCCTAAGGCTATCCAAAATTGTATCAGTAAAGTAAGTCGCCAAAGTGAAGTGTGTCATTGCATGAGGGATGGCACAGAGCAAACAGAACAGTAGTACCGGAATCATTCTTCTAATTAGCTTAGATTCATTGTTGTTTCTAGTTGTTGAGATATATGGTTTCTAGAGCTTAGTGGAGGGAAAAACAGAGGGAGATGAAGGTAACAGGGATGTGTACACATAATACCAAAGGGCATACCTGATTCGATATCGCTGTTTTGCGTTTGAAAGTATAGTGTTTCTTTCAATACCTCTTTTTCTTCCTCTCCTTTCAAAGATTTTTTACCTCTCCTTTTTGATCACTCATGTATCTAAAAAGAAAGGTTCTTCCACCCCCATCACCATTAGTTCAGTAAATCTAGGTGTCATCTGCCTAACAGCGTAATGAGCAGTAATAGCTCATAATGACCATAATGAGCACTAACAGCTGAACGTGTCAAATATACTGGAAAAAAGAATAGTTCCCTATGGGACTCCGGCCGCCTCAAAGTGGAGTTACAAAGTGCTGCTGTAGATAGCAGTGAACTACTGAACTGCACTGCAACCACAGCTTGTTCCAAAAAATCTTTTATAGAGGAAGCCAACTTATAAGTGACATTTTTGACATTACATTCATTATAAAGCGAGATTTCTCAGAGGATTTTGAAACAAAACAGGTATTTAAGTTTCCAATCAAACCTGAAGGGCAAGTTCTTTTTATCAGGGCAAAACCACAATGCAAATCTAACCCTGGCCACAGGGCAGCATACTGATTTCGCTTCTGATAAAGGTGGAACGGAATTTTATGAGAACATTTGAGGCATTTAAGGTAGGGTGTGACCTAATACATTGCTGTTTAACTCTGTGTTCACAGCACAAGCAGGTCTTGGGAGTGACTGCAATCAGATAGGCTGCATGCCATTCCCACTACAGTGTTAGCAGCTACAGACGTCCCAAATTAATTTACCTGATTTATCTTACACAAAAGTTTGTTGATTTTGCAATTCTCATCTTTCAAGCCTTTGGGAATATTCTGACATTTTGTAATTTTTTTTGGCTTGATTTTACTGATGCATCACAGAAAAAGACCTAGATTTACTTGGAAAATTAAACTGTTAGAGATATAATCATGTTTCCCTTGATACTGGATGATGCTCCGTGCAAGAAATAGTTACAGTAACACTATTTTCTTTTGGAAATGGTCTTTTACACCTCTATAAAAATTCAGCTATATTTTGATCCATTCTATTCTAATTTTCCTTTTTGTTTTACTCTGTGTATACTTACGTATTTGCTACAGTTATTGTGCAGCAACACTTGGCATACGCTTGAGGTATCATATCACTTTATGAAACACATTTAATCTTCATAATTTCCTCATAAAATATGTATGACCTTTCTGTCCCAGGTGAGATACTAGAAAGGAGGCTTTCCAAATGCCCAGCCCTGGGTCCGTGAGAAGCAAAGATGGCAATCCCACCTAATGATCTGACCATCTGAAAATGCTGGCACAAAATAGCCATCTGCCAGGCTGATCAGCGTTCCACTAGTCCAGATATCTCACATGCTGCTTTTGCAAATCCCTCAGCTTAGAAGAAGATAAGCCATAATTTTCAGGAAATGGGGAGTCTTTAAGAAAAATATTTTAAGACTTTCAGACAGTCAGAGAGGGATGCCTTTTAGAATTGTATTTAATTTATAATTAAACTTACTATTTTTTAACGAGATATAGGTCCCTCCAGAATATAAATAAGGGACTTTAAGTGAAATAATCTATAATTAGAGGATCCAAATGTTTGGTATGACATTTACCTTTTTTTTTCCTTTTTTTTTTTTTTTTTTTTCTTCACTTCACAGATAACCATCTGCTTTAGAGCAGTTTTTCACACGCTCTTGATTCTGACCAGGAAAGGATTTCTTTTAATAGTGTCCTATTTCTGAAATGTACATGGACTAGGAATGCATAAAAGTGAAAAGGGTTTTAAGGGATTAGTAAAAAATGGATGAAGTGCATTCCTACCTGAAATTAAGTTTTACTTTGTGCCTATAAATGATTACTTGAAATGTATGGAAATTACACTCAAGCAAAAAAATCTATCCCACGGTAGGTGGTGAACAAAGTCTCCAAAATATCAGGTATTTATGTGTCATTGCCAATGAACAAGTGTCAACAGAAAAAAACCCCAACAATCTGAATGTTTTGGGTTTTGCCTAGAACTGGTAAGTTAGTCATATCCAGCTCAGACTTCTCTTCATCTTTAGGTCATAATTAGAATATATCAATCTGAAATGTGAAATACTATTTTTTCACTTTCTAACTGCTGTTGGTAAATCACATGTAAATCTCATGTAAATACAAATCATTAGTCTCTGCAGAGATCACCATAGAAAGTATTCTTTGCCTTTCCTTACTCAGAGTATGCTATATGCTAATAGTGGTTCCTTCTGTCTTTAAAATGTATTAATCTGGAAATTTTGATAAATCAAGGGCAACTGCTAATGGAAGCTATCAAAGCTACCGAAGGGACCAGTATAAAGGAAATGGAACGCTGCAGATATAATCTGTTTTATGGGAAGGAGCACCAGAGTTAGTGAACTTGTGAGGACGCAAGTTAAAATTCAGAGACTTATTAATGTCTGTCTTTCTTTCCAGCTTTTGTCTTCGTCATATTATTTTATGGGTTAAACACTTATTCTGGGATTTTAGTTTAGACAGATAATTTTGTGGTACTTTCTCATTTTCCAGCATCAGTTCTGGCTGTTTCCCCTAGGAACTTAAGGGAGAAACCAGCCTTCCAACTATTATTAAACTGTCCTGTGCGAGTGCCCTGGTGACACCGCATCTAATGGCATCTCTTGGCCTGTGAGCCATGGTGTGAAAGGTTCTTGCTGAAAGAGCTATAAAATCCTTTCTACAGGTGTTGATTGCTTACCTGAATGGAAAACTTCCGATTCTGGGCAAGATTTTATTTTTTAAAAAGAAAGGCAAATAAAAATATAAAATTAAATCCTGAATGCAGTCAGCTGCAAAGAAGAATGCTCTGTGGGCCAGGTGATACAGAAATCAAACGCGGACAAGGATGAGTCAGGCCTTAAAAATAGATCTGAGCAGCTGCTTATTGGGAAAGCAAAGGTGGTACACATTTGGCCATTTCTATAATTATTACATAGATCATTTCACATCTTCTACTTATCTGCGACTTTTGACGTGTCTGTCGTGGTATTGGGTACATAGGGACTGTACCCCAGCTGAAAAGATCATATTAATGTATTATTTTTGGTCCTAACAACTTTTGCAGATACTTTTGACTTCCTCGTCTATTATTATTCACCTTTTTGAGGCAAAAAAATATTAGGAATTCTATTAACGACAGATTTTACACGAACAATTTTGGGCTGACCCTGTTTGCTGTGAGGCAAACAACATAATTTGTGTTTGTAAGTTGTTTGTCCAGACTGGGAAGATTTTGGGGGAGGCAGTGTTGGGTTTGGGTTTTTGTTTGGTTGGTTTGTGTTGGTTTTGCCTCTGGCTTTTCTTGTGTCCCATGACGGTGCTCAGCTGTGCAGGCACAAGGGATCACTTTTCTCCCGACTCATAAAAATGCTTGAGAAAATGACTCTTTTCTTTTTTTTTTTTTTTTTTTTTTTCTTTTACGTTGGCATAGGATATACCCAATGGCTATTTTTCCCTTGGGCTTTGTTTTTGTTTTGTTTTGTTTTTTCCCCCATTCAGGGTAAATTACTAATAGGCTTTGGTTTTTTCACTTCTCTTCTTCATTTGTTCCTCTGATGTTAGTTTTTAGTAATTTGTTTAAGAACAACAGGCAAAGAATGGTAGAAAGAATTTTAATGCAGCTCCTTGGTTATAATTAGGAAAAAAGTGGGAATATATGTCCTTGTATGTCATTTATAACAGTTTGGGCAATTTGCTGATTGCCTTGGGGAATATGAACTCCGTACGTGCCCTAGTCAGACTCCAAACTTCTTTTTGAGTTTTTGACTCTGTCTTGCCACTTCCCCTCTCTCCTGAACTGTATCGCTAAGGGGCTCCAGCAGCGAATCCTTGACTGAAGTGTTATTACCACTGAAATGTAATTGTGCATGACAGTAAGTTACCTCCTACTGATGACAGAGCTGACAAGAATAAAGTTTTCTGGCAACGGGCATCTGCCGATTTGTATGGTGACATTGTGCGAGCTGGTCATTGGAGTCACCTGAAAAAGTCGGGCAGCTTGTTCGAGGGCAGAACTTGGACTCCTTGGCATTATTGGGAGTTCAAAAAGAGGGGAATCTCCTTGAATCATGAGCTTGATGAGACAAGGGTTCCCCTTTTCACACAACGGAGCCTTTCTTCAGGAAAAAGGCTGAGCTACAAAGAAGCGCGTTGTATTTGGAAAAGCTGTTGTATTCCAGTAGCCTTAGCAAACATGTAAACTGTCAAGAAATTTATCTCCTATTTCACACTGGGGTAACCACATTATGTGCATTTTAGTTTACTCCCAGGCTTGCTTTCCGAGTGGGGAAATTAATTTTTCTGAGATGAAATCTAGGTGCAGTTGTCTGGAAAGTTTATTTCAGAGGCCGCTGCCCAGAGGCAGCGTGGCTGAGGCCACACCAGCCTGGCTCCTCTGCCCGGCGCTGTCCTCAGACGACTCCGCGCTGCTGGACTCCCCAGGCTGATTGCTTAGGAAATGTGGCAACCCTCTCGTTACAACTCCATCACAGCCTGCTTTTTGCAGGTTTGTGTCATGTAGCTATCTACCGAGGACCTGAAAACTCAGCTCGGTGCTTAAGGTGCTCCAGCCAGCTCTGCTTATTGTAGCTTCCTAGCCTGGTTCTTTATGGTATTTCTCTGGCTTTTATGGAGACCCGGCAATCCCTAGACAGCTATTGAATGAATAAATCAGGTTGCTACTTTCCATTGCAATTAAATGGAAATTTATCACCTTAATCCATTGTTGTTTCTTTGAAAAAATCACAGTTTAGCTGCTGTAATAAGGGTGTTCAGTTCTCTGGTTTGCAGTATCCAAGAGGAAGAGGAACTTATTTTAATGGTCCCTTCTGGCCTTGAAAAGATGAGTATTGATAAGTATCTGCAGGCACCTAACTTGGAACTTTGCCCTACCGAAAGTAAGCTGGTACAAATCCTTCACACCTCAACTGCTTATATATTCTCTCCTCATCTTTCCTCTAAAAAATTCAGATCTTCCTTTCTCATGTACAGACCTGTCAAGCTTCATGAGCTGATCATAAGCCTCACTTTCTTGACCTGTAAGACCATCTGATTGTACATTCATCCCCATCTCCTGGTCTGATACATGTTCCCACTTCCAATTTTCATTATTTTGAGAGATCTATCTCTGTTTTACCTGAAGGAAGTAGAACAATTTTCTCATTGCAGGCTGGGCTTTTTCAGGACGTTGCACAGCTCTTTATCCTTTTTCTGATCAGAAAGTTTTACTGCATTTGCTCTCTCAAATACTACATGTGTTATGAAAGGTCTAAAGGAAAAATGGACTTTCATACTTTCATATATTTAGATAGAAAAGATCACAGAAATCATGCTAAAAATAAAAAAGGTATTATTCAGTTCCTTAAAGCATATTAAGATCATGGATACCTAGTTTTTCCCCTATAAATTAATACTACTCCGTCCCAAACTCCCAAAAGAAAACCCAGATTCCCAGACAATCGTGGTTTGTGAATAGTTTAATCTAAGCTGCATTTCTTTGTCAAAAGAATATACTGTCCCAATATTACATCAACAAAAAGGATGGGAGTTTTCTTGTTATATTGATACTTGCGTTTCTTAACGAGTTACCATTTCTCTGAGTATCACATAATAACATCTATGCATAAATTTTATTAAAAATACCTGGTTTGCAATCTGAAGGAAATGTGAGGTAACTAGCATTTTAGAATGCAGTAAAAATGAACTATGAATTCGTGCGAAGGTGACTTGTAAACAGGGTAATTTCATTATTTTCTATGCATATGCCTTTACTGTAAAAATATGTATTGCAGGAACATACTAAGGTTTGATGATCCTTTCAGTAGCCAAGGCTGCCTTCCATGTTTTCCATCTTCTCGTCATTAAAGTAATGACCACCAAATGTAATACATCATCTCCCATGAAGAGAGTCTTGAACACAATTTTCTTCTACGCAAGACATAGTATTTCACGTTAAAAAAGTTTGGTATGCATCTGAATTTCTTTTCTTGGCTTCCTTCGGAATGATTTCTAAGAATGGTTCAGGCACAAGGCACTCGGTGTGGAGGCAGTACACCACTTCATAGCAAACGTGAACCGAAGAACAGTCTTCGTAATGCAGGAGAAGGGAAGCAGAGTTGGTTTCTTTTTGTTTCCTATCCACTTGTTTAAACAAGATAGTGACATAGTTTCTTGTTCTGTAGAATGGAAATTTGCTATTTATTATATTTGTTATAAAGCTGTCTTCATTCATTAATATTTATAAAATGTTTTGAGATCTTCAGAGAGCTGTATCCTGTAAGTGCATAATCATTCACCCCCAAAAAACAAAGATATTAATATTGGTAATTATTAATATTATTTTTAAATTTACTTTGTTACCTGAATTAGAAAAGTATACAGTATTTTTCTCTTCATTTAAACAAAGCAAACCAGTAAGTTTTTACCTTTGCATTCTGAAAGCTGTATAAAGCAACACTGCTTGCAATTTCTCTTTTCAGAATATATCTGCAAATCTGAATAGTAAAAAAAATATTTCTTTCTTCTGGGATCTCTATTATGCCAAATAACAATAGCCTTGGATTTAACTATTATAGTTGTTACAGCAACAGAAATTTGATTTGTTTTGTTCAAATACTGCCATTTAGACAGGTATTCAGTGTATTCCACTTTTTCATTCTTGCTGCTTATTAAAATAGGCCATGATTTTTATCACAGGTTATCCTACTGTAAACACACAACTTTAATTTCCAAAGGCATCTTCCTTCCTGAGTCCTATGGTAATCCTCAACCCACACATTATTGGTTTTCATTTCCTTTTGAATGTCAATTTTAAACCTTTAAGTATTGAGCCCAAATTAATTTTTTATATGGGCTCTTTATTCATCATATGGAGTAAATTGGCTAGAATAGGTCATTTTTGTAGTGCTGGACATTTTGCTAGAACAATATCTCTGTAAAAAAAAAAATTCTCCCCTCTTGCTTGATTGCTACTCTAATAGTATTTTAGAAATAGTTTAGGTAAGATTAAGAAAGGCCCTTCAACAAAACTTTGGCTAGTACCTTGGGAACAGACAAGCATGCTCTATAAGAGAGAGTAATTATTAGAGATTATGTTAACTTCATGCTTTCTATTTATGGATTTGAATACAGCGCTTATGCAAGGTCTTGACTTACTAACCCTGGAGAATGGCCATTTGTTCTAAGACTGGTTCCTGATCAAGAAATCCCCGTAAAAGCTTCCATAAAGCATCCTCTCACAGGGCAGCAAACTGATTTTGAGAGATTGTGCTTAAAGGGAAAATGTAATTAAGACAAAAATACCATCAACACCTGAATGTTTTTTCTTCATCAGTTCCTGTTGTGATGGTGTATTTGCAGTATGGACACTTAGGCAATATGAAAGAGGAAAGACCACTAAAGAAGCTTACACAACTAGCTGAGTATCACAGACAGTGGGTCATGCATTCATATTGCTAGCCAGGAACTGGACAGGGCTAATGAAGAGATTGGCTAGATTATATTCAGATTAGTGTTAATAGCAACACTTCACAATTAAACTGTTGAAAATTAAGAAAGTTTGAAGCTAGTAAAATGCAAATATTTTATGAAGGCTTATTGGCTTTAAAGCTTGCTTTCTAGAGAAAACAAAAGTTTTCTCAGTGTCCTGTAAAGATTTTTCTGTGCTTTCTACAAGCCAAAGCTTCCTACATATTTTATTTTTGTCAAGTTATTCCTGTAAATTCCAGTTGTTCTCTCCTCATTGGAGACCTGTTGGTAATACAATACCTTAATAAGTGCAAGTGCATGATAGGGAAATCCATCCTCAGTTAGTCGCATTTAGAAGTAAGGTACTCTAAAGTTTGCATATCAGAGATCAGAAGATGCTAACACAACTGCAGTATTGGGCTGTGCAGTGGGGTTGAATTTGAAGACGAAAGGACCATTACTGTGGGGCCAGTTGGCAGTTGTGTCTGGGTCAGAGGACGTTTTACTTGGTTTTTTTATTAATTTAATGCACTAAACCGTCTACCCAAAAAATGTTTCGACCTCTTGCTATTCTGTCCCCTGAGGCCATGCAGCTGGTGTTGAAAGGGGACTCTGGAAGTCTTGCCCCAATCCCCATTTTATTTGCTGCTGTTGTCGGTTGTGGGGCTTTTTTCTTCTGGAATTTTTACGTTTGAAACCAACATAATTGGGGCTGTTGTGGTGTTCTAAAACAATTGCCTTAGCTCTGCCATTGCCTGTGGACTTCGTATCTCTCACCCTACATAAAAGAGAAGCTGTGATGGACAAGAGCCAAAAGGAAGAATAGATGGAGAAAATAACAGAAGGTGAGTATCATAATAACTAGGATCATCATTAACATGCTACAATTATACTAAATTACTAATATATATTATTTAAAACAGAAGAAATGAAAACGTAAGGTATAGGTCATTCTGATATTCTCTGTTAGAAGGATGACAGCCTGCCAAATTTCATTTTTAAATAGACATAGGGCATTTGAGTGTTGGTCAAGAATTCCAGTATACTCCTGCTTTTAGTTGTGAATCTAGCTGGAAAAATCACTTTTGTCTCTCAGTTGTGGAAATGAGACACAAGCATTGGTTAATAAATTTGTTGCAGTTCATTGCTGTGACAACTAATAGATGTACATAACGGCAATTTGCCTAGTAGATTATAATTTACTGACACTTTTTATAATTAGAATGTGATCTTCCATTGTCTTTAATCTATTTGCATCATGGATGACAAATTTCTTTCCTTAAGGGTAACTCCTTATTATCATAAAATAATTTTACCCAAACTGTTACATGAAGAGAACACCCAAAACTGTAAGCATTTAAAATCCCAGGATTTCGCTCTTTAAGAGCCACATCATAAGTGCTGATTTATCATAGTTCTCAGAGCAATGCTCTTTTCAACTGTAATCACATTTTACACCAATTACAAAATGGACTCTAACTGTTTTGACTTTCCAGATCTCTCTTATCATCTATCATAGGAAACGATTTCTTTTACTAGTCAGAATAATTACTGGGAGATACAGGGTAGCACATTTCTTCTAAGCTTCAGGAAATGATTCTGGCAGTAGAAAAGTTGGCAACGGTCACATCACACAAGAGTGTCCTCAGATTTTGGATGGTCATTTTGAAACAACCGAGGGGAGATTCTCAGAGATGTTATCTTACCATAATTTCAATGGAAGTCACCACAAGTAGAAGTGCTCAGTTATGCTAAAAGTCACTGTTGTTGCCCCCGTTAACTTTGCCTGTCATAGCAGGGAATCGTGAAACTTGAATGTACGACGTAGCCACACCCAGTAACGTTCAATGAATATTCATTTAGTACAATCCAATGAGTACTTCTTGATTTCTCCATTTTTTGTTTCCTGTGCACACAACCGAACTCAGTTAAGGAAGGAGAAAGCCCAGTACAGAACCCGAACAAGGACTGAGTGAAGTAACCTCAAAAAGCCAGAAAAACCTAAGGGGCATTAACGACATGAGTAACACGTGGATTCTTCAGGCTGGTAACTTTGCTGCTCCAAAAAGATACGTTAAAAATTAAAACCAAAATTGTCCTAGCTAAAAACTAAAAATCTAAGAAACAGCTGTTAAGCATTTAGAAATGGAGCAATAAGAGCAGTAGACAAGTGGTTTATGTGGAAAACCACGCAGCATCTTCTGCTTACGTGCATAGCATGGTACAAAGGCAAAACACCGTATCTGTACTTGCTGGAATAGCAGATGCCCACTGGGAAGTAAACACAATGCATTTCATAGCAGTGTTTTACCATAAACAGCTTTCACAAAATGAACGGTCAGTTTTGCCTCACATTAGTGCAGATGACTGTCGCTAGCTTTAAAATGGTATGTGCCAGCATGCGTCTTACTTTCAGCAGTTTATAAGATGCTTTAAGTTACAGAAAGAAATATTCCATTTCTTCACAAAGAAAGCATTTAGAAAACAAATGGAACAGAAGTAATATTCTCGCTTTATGTTTGACTTGGACTCTAGCTTACATAGGCTCCAAGGAATGTGCTGTAGCGAAAACAGTAAATTAGAGAAGATAAAATCATTTGAAGAAATGTCATCTGGTGCTTCAATGGAAGAGAAAAAACAATGCCATAAATTCTCTCAGCTTCCTCCCTAGATATGGTTTTTTATGATGTGAAACTGGGAGCTGAGCTGTCCTCAAAGGTTATGGAAAGCAAAAGAAAATATTTTCCTATTGAAAAGGGCAGTCATTTTCTTAAATTGTCTCTCACTGGCCTGATTTCTCCCTGTTTTCAGGTGAACCACCTTTCAGTACCAGCTAGTAAAAGTAGCATCACAGGAAGTTTTTATTTGATATTGAATTTTTGCCTCTTCTTTAACAACAAAGTCCTGCAAATGGTAAATAGCTTGGCAAAATAATAATAAAAAGATTCTAAGAGTGGAAAGTACAGAAATATATAAGCTTCCCTTGGCAAAACCAAAAAGCAACCCCTCCTCCCCCAAGGGCTACGTTTGCTGTCCCAGAGAATTTGTCTCTAGTAATTACGGGTGCATTGCAGAATCGGAGAATGTGAACAAAAGACACAATTTGGTTAGTGCTTTGATCTCATTTTTCACGTTCTTTATATATATATATTATTTTTTTTTTTAACAGGCTTTTCAGCTTTTAATACACATAATAATGAATTTCAACTGTATAACACTTAATGCAACGTATTGATGCATCTGATGGAGCTTACTGTAAAAGTTTTTTTAAATAGCAATATATTCACTTTGTCAAAATCTAGCAATTAGACTCATTAATAGCCAAGGGGAAACAAGAAGAAGTGGATGTAAACTGATGTATTGGCCTCTTCTAACAAAACGAGCCGAGCTTTGTCAGCATGTGTAAACAAACCAAAGCCTCATTTTGATAAGTAATGTTATATTTTCATAATTTTGTCTAATTTAATTATGCTAGCATTATGAAGTCATGTAGCCGTTTTAACTGAATCGGTGTCAGAAATCAGCTGTTACTACAGTTAGGACTTAAGACAGACGAAACTGTAATATCCAAAATGAGGAGAACAGTTTAAATTCTGCCATGCAGAATTTATTATGAACTCTTAACTGGAGACCTATCTTAGAAATAAATCTCTTTCCTCAGAATATCCGTCATTTCGCTGATTGTTTTGCACTTGCACTATTGTCATTATTTCTGGAATGCTATTACTGTATAAATATATACACACACACACAAATTTGTCAATCCCAATTTGCTAATTTTATGCACTTAAATCATCACATTGACGTATTTACCTGAAATTGTGCAGGAATTTCATTGTTTTGTTTTAGTGGAAATTGATTTTATTGGAAAATCTGCTTTAAAATAATACATTCTAGTATTCATAATTCATCCATTTAAAGCAGTTGCTTTGAAAATTCCTCTAAAAATGTAATTTTAAGATTCGTATCTAGTTTCTATACTGACTCTAGGGTAAGTTTGCTTTTTTCTAACTGCTACTCTTGCAAATCAGCCGTTGTACGATGTGGAGGTCATGACAGTTTCTTTGTGGTTTGTTTTATCAACTTTAATAGTAATTCTCAGTCACAACCTAGGAATAATTAATAGTTCTCTTGATGATATATAAAACAAATAGAATTTAGTGTTCTTGCTTAGAATCCGTACAAAAAAAGAATTTTAGTCCACTGCGATTGAGGTCTGCTTTTCACAGAACATTTTCAGAATGAAAGAGCACTTTGGGTCTAATCACCTTTCCTTGGCCTCATTGCTGTCGCATTGACATGTGTCATCCTGACACTCTGAGAGGCGGGACAGTCTGCCACGTCTGCAAAGGTTTTGGGCAGCTTGTCCCTGATTACACAAAAATTTGGCAGAGGATGCAACCAAAGTCGCATCTCCTGACCTCTGTGCTAGACCTGTAGTCTCTCAACAGATGTAGCTTTTCACTGACACCACCAGAAAGTCATCAGGTGACTTTGAGATGCATCGTATGAAGACTGTTAAAGCTAGTCGCTTGTGAAGCTCATTTATCTAAATCAAGGGGTTACTTTAAGCATGACAAAGGGATAGGAGGCATGGCTTGTAGTTTTTGCTTGTTTTATTTTGTCCTCCTCCCTCCTATTATCTTGTCTTGTAACCTTGGTTAAGTCCATTAACCTCTTTATGACTCTGTGTCACTTCCCATGTGTCGTCCTTTTAGGTTTAGTCATTAAGAGCAGGCATGTATACACGGTACGTAGCACAACGGGGCCCTTGATGTTACTGCAGTAGAAATTGCAAATAATTGAAGTAACCTATCAACAGTCAATAAGCCAACACAGAGCTACCCAATGATCCATGCCGTTTAATTTTCAATCTAGTTAATGTTTTAATTATTTTACTCCCCCTTTTCTGCTTAGTGTTGTCACTGTGTACATGGGAATATTCAACTTTGTTTCTGCATCAAGCCACTGACTGCTCTAGCAAGGTTTGAACACAGAGCGTAGGTGGGCTGGGGCTTGATTGGAACAAGCTGACATTGTCAGGGTAAAGAACGTCCCCTAGAGAAAGGCTTCGCAGTTACGACAATTGAACTCGAAGTGTTTGTTCTTGTTGGGTATTTGGCACCATACCTTTCAAAGAAGTTAAAAATCACCAGGGCTTTACTGGGTCCCCAAATGCAACGATGGGTCATGGGGCCATTTGAAACAGCACATGCGATCTTTCTTGTTACAAATGTCACTGCTCCGTTATGTCCTAAGTGGTTGTCTCCATCTCCTCTAACAATCCATCAGAACAAAAATTTGGTTTACTTCACATTTTTTATCAGATTTTTTTATGAAACAAAGGGTTTTTTCCATGCTTTTCTGAATTAATACATGCATTTTAATTAAGGTTGAGAATTTGTGCTTTCTTAGTCTTTTTTGTTTTCATTTTCCATTTTTTAACCCTCTATGCTACTATTTCTTGATATTAATATTCGTAACACAAAGTTCTATTTTAAATTCCTTACTTCTTCCATTCATTATCTTACCTCTATATGTATGTCTTTAAAAGTATAAATAAAAATTCATGAAAGAAAAGCCAGAAAGAATAAATAAAGAAATTCATTGCTGGATTTGTTTTTCTTTTTCTATATCCTTTATTAGGTGGTTTATTGTTCTAATATTTACTGATAGGTTTGCTTTCCCTTTGCTTGGAGATGTCCTATTTCCTTTAAACAGTTCACATTTTTATTAAACTAGTGAGGGAACTACCCATATGTTACAGAACTGGATAAGGATAACGTCCACCTTGTTCACCTTGTTCAAACCAAGAGATTTGTCTTATTTTGCCAGCATCCTAATGGGATCTTTCTGTTTTTATTAATGCTATGTAAATCCCAAATTTATTTGCAGAGGAAGGCCCAGATATCTTCTTGGGGTCACTTAACAGACAGAGGTCCAGAGTCAGCTTTTAAATCCAGTCTTATCATCTCTTTTATGGCATTTTTTATTTCTACAAAACTCTGTAAATCACTACTTGAAATTTCCAGTGTTTACGTGCATATTTGCACCTTTCAGTGTAAATTAGTATCTCCCCAGTCAAAGCGATCTCTTGCAATGATGGATTACAGGAGGAATTTGAGAATATAGCCTCGAATGCTTTATGTGCTGCTTCTGTTGGTTCCCTCCTGAAGCTTTCCACCCAGAAACACTTAGATAACTTGTACTTAATTCATTTAATTTAGAATAATATCATATCTATATTAATTGATTGGTTATGTTTGAAACTGATTATTTCTCACAGTTTGCAGCCTGGAAGATTTGGGGGAAAACCTCTAGCAACTTTTGAATGGTTAATGGTATTTAAATTTTCAAATCCCTGGTTCTCGTATTTGAGACATTCATATTTTGAAGGGCAGGTTCACTTGTGTGGTCCACGTACCCACAGTTAGACAGCGACCGAGGCCACGGCATAACTATGGAAGACTGGAGCAATGTGGTCCATGTCTGTCTTATGTAAATTGCTCTTGTCACAAAAAATATTCTCCTATGATGGCCTTGCCCTAAAGCAAGAGTTTTGAAACTTTTTAGAAGTTCTGCCTTCTATTTGTTTTCCAAAGACAGGTCTGGATGCCAGTTTAAAAAACTGAAGTCAATTGACAATATGGTTGGGTTGAGAATATGATTAAATCTAAAAATATGCATCCTGTAGGTCCGAAAGAAAAAGCTGTGGACCATTCCTAGGTCTGTTCACAGTAAGTGGAGAGCCACTCTTCCGAGAGGGAACGCTACTATTAATCTTTACATCACGTTACGAATAAGTCAGGAATGTTGCTTCCTTCCTTCTTTATTCCAGCTCAGTTCCATTCCTAAGGACAAAAAGAACATTACATGCTATTTTTGTCCTTCACTAAAATGTTTCTAGAGCCCCTTCAGTTTCCAGAGGCCCAGCGGCAGTGACCCTCGGTGCAGTCCTGCGAACGCTCGGGGTGGGCTGTTGTGGCTGCAGGGCATGTACCGAGACAGCTCCGTGTCCCCCTGAAAGCCCTGCAGCTTGCTTCTAGGACTTTGGTCTTTTACTGCAGCATGTGTTAAATTTTAGCAAACAAATAGAAGATCTTCAAGCTGCTTGCTGTTTTAATATTTCATCGTTTTTTTCCCCTCATAAATATAGATGTAGTCTAAGCATGGAGAAAATAGAAAAATCAGCAGGTATAATATTCTGCCTGAGTCAGTGGAACTGCGTTGGGCTTCCTTCGTAACCTTTATTACGTTAGGGTACTATACAGCATACTGCTAAAGTAAATTCTGGTCTCTGGTTGAAGTTCACCCTGCTTGTTCAAAGAGATTTTTTTGTATTTTCTTGATTAAATTGATTATAACAAAGAGCTTTTAGGAAAACATATGGCGAATAAACTACCCAGTAGTTTTAGGAAAAATGATCTCTTTTGTCAGCACGTTATGGTTTGTATGGAAAAACAAAAGCAAACCTGCAGGACTGACGGGGCTTTTAGGACCTTCCGCTTCACGACTAAGGACCGCACGCAAATGTCGCCATCTCGGTAGCGCTAAGCGCACAACCTGGCTATTGGCACGCCAGCGTTTCTATACCTGATGTCAACGGATTTTCATAATGGAGAGCAATTGGAGTGTTAATGATGCTTGATGGTTCCCTTGTTAATTACAGTTTCAAGAAGGCAACCAGCTTGCAACTAATTTAATGTATTTCATGCTGAGTTTTGAATCATTCCACTTTATTAATAAAAATCTCATGTGATACTCTATCTGTATAATATGTCAATACTTTAGAAACAAAACTTAATTTATCTAAAGGTTGTAAAAAAAAAAAATTCAACGCAAATGCTTTTCTGTATCCCTCTCTAAATGAGCACTCGCGCAATTTCAGCTTTTTACTAGTTGTCTTGAATTTCCTTAGTATCCAGAATGTATTTAATATATTCTGATAATGTAACATATTTAACATATGTGGCCCAGTGAGGTTCTCGGGCAATGGTTTTAGACCTCCTGTATGAAAGCTGTCCCACTAACTTTCTGCTTGTTTATGCTGGGAAGGATTTTTTTTCATCATATTCCTATATGGCAACGCCAAGTCGGTTCAAAATCCAGAAACCAAATACTTGGTGGGTTCTTCTGCATTTTCGTCCTGATTACGGTAGCTGTTCTAAATCTTTATATCACTTTTAGGGTTCCCTTCATCCCTTACATACTTCAAAATTTTCTGCCGTCCTAATCAAATCTGCCAGCCCTTGATTTTATATTCTTCGGTTTCTATTGCTAGTTTCCTTGAGACCCTACTTATACGTTTATATTTATTACTATTTATCCCCGTTTCCCCCTATTTGCTGTAATAATATCTTTTTACATTGTCTACATAGCTGCATTCAGTTTTGTTTTGAAATGTGTTGTGTTGCTTTGTTGTCAATTTTTAGAGAGGTGTTTTGCGATTATTGGTTTCTGGTTTTGAGCATCTCGGAAAATGCTCTTAAGCAGTTCCCAATTATAATTCATGATTTTCCATTTAAATTGAGCATCTACTAAGCTATTCTCAATTATTTTTTTTTCCTGCTTAGCTCTTTCTCCCAAGTGATTTGGTTCATAATTATTTTCAGCTTTATGGAATTAGCCATTTTAAAGAAGAAGGAATACATAATAAACTCTGAATTTTGTGCTGTTTGCTTATAACAAAGTATATTAGGTTATAGTCACTGGCAACAAAATTACCATGAATTCTTTTGCTCTCCTTTATTTGTGAAGACCACGGTTATAGGCGTCTGTGAAAATGATCTGGCTTAAAAAATTAAATTTTTGTCTCCTGTGTTTGCAAGCTAGATTATTTCACCTGCCCGGTTCAGATATCTAAATCCCAGGAACAGATGAAATACAGGAGCAGTAATCTTTTCCCAAAAGGTCTGAATGTAGCGCAGGTTGAGAAAGAGAAAGCAAATGCAGGAGGGAGGTGGTTACCTTTTATATCAGATGTGCTTTCCTCAGAACAGTAACCTGCAACCACAGCCTCATACAGAATCCCCTCACGTTAGATCCGCGTTTTGGAGGTAGGAGACCTTCTCCTATAATTTCCAAAGTTCTGTTTTATTTCCAGCAGCAGGGGATTTTCAGAATTCGACCTCTCAGATTTAAGTCTCCCATGATTATATGATTGCTTCTGTACATGTCACAGTTAGGCGTTGATGTATCCCTTCATCACGTCCCCTAGGGTGTTTGAAGCTGCGTAGCAGATGTCACCAGGGACCTCATCTTCCCTTCAGCTATAGTATGTATCCACGAGCATTCGGGAGCTTTTGTTTCCATCATTTAGGGTCCATTAGTCAAATAGAAACTTTTTTTTTTATCCGCTCTCCCATGGAAAAAGATAACGTGACCACGCGGTGTTATGTGTGCTTCTGACGCTCTCCTTCCTCTCTGGACTCTTTCCAAATAGATTTGGCATATAAGTGGCAGTCCCAAAAACAATTGGTTTTCTGTAATTTGGGCTGATATTAGCTAGGAAAACAGTTTCCCAAGTAGAAAAAGGAGACTAGGAGTGCCTAGGCTATGCGAAAGGCTTACCAGATGACAGTGAATCCTCATGGGAGAGCTTTTATAAATGGTGACCTGTGAAAATGTTTCGGCTATAGCTGATGTCATCTTAGACAACATCAATCATTCACAAGAGGAAGATCATTAAGAGACCAGGCTTCGTTAGTAGTTCTACTTGCAGAATTACTTATTGACATAGAATATTATTATCCCTCCCCATTGCCCCTCAGTCCCTTCTAAAGAGTTATTTTAACATTATTTTTCCAATTATAATCTTCCCACTAAGTTTCAGTGGTTACCTTTGTGTTCACAAAGAGGCAATTCCAGTGGTGCTTCTCTATTTCTCAGGCACCTCACAGGGATGTCATCTTTCCACATTCTACAAAGTCCTGAATGTATTCTGTTCTCAAGATCTCACTTAGACCTAAATTAATGCTCCTTTTGCTCTTTTTTTTCCCCTCCATTTTCCCATTTGTTCTTTTTTTAGAGAAGTTTCTGGCTCCAGTGAGTCCACTAGCTTTCCACTGAGTACCTGTCCTTGCAGGTCCCACTAACTGCTGTGTCGCTGCTAGCTGGGAGTCCAGATGTTTGTAGGACGTGCTGGTGCTGTGCCTGTGTTCTCTTCCACCTCTTCCACAGTGAGGACGTGAAAGGTTTACTGGACCCAACTCCTTCTCAGGACCTGTAGTAATAAGTAAAATATTTTTACTTTGCAGGTTTTTTTGGTTTGTGTGGTGTTTTGTTTTTTTTTTTTCTTTTTTTTTAATTTTACTGCTAAGGGTCTTATTTAAGTTGAAATTAGGAGGTGGTGGGAGGTTTAGGGGTGCTGTTTAGAAAGCGTGGTGTAAATCCCTTTTGAGTTAAATTCAGTGAAGAGTCACGCTGGGCTAGCACAGAAACCAGGAGAAGTGTAACTGTGTTAGTACAGCTCTGTCTGGGTTAAGTAGCTTTACTGAACAGCAGGGCATAGGAGGCTGATCAGAGGACTGTGCTAATTCAGTTAAATCCTTTTCCATTTTGGAAATGTCATGTTTAGAGCTGGTGTATTTCTGTGTAGGGCTGCATTTTGTCATGCAAACATACCCTGATAAATCTTTCAATTCTGGGGTCAGTCACCCATTCACAGATGAAACCACAGTTTTTTCCCCAGCTAAAACATCCAGATAGCATTGTACAGAATAAAATACAAGGTGATGAACCCAGACCCAATGGCTCTGCTTTTAGCTGATGCCTATTATGCATGTATATGTGTGAAGGTAAGTATAATGCAATGACAGGCTTTTAGACGCTTCTAATCTACGTTTTTCTTACCGCAGAAATATATGAATAGGAACCTGACTTCATTTTCTGAATTCAAAAAGCACATATCTAGCCTATGCTTTTAAGCGTCCTTTCATTTTTGCTCATTTGCAGTTTGTTCAATTTTTTTGAGCGTTGTATGCATACATCTCAGAGCAGAATGGTGGCTTTTCTTTTTACCTGGGCTATTTTCTTCTCCGTATTCCAGACCAACTGCTCACGTAGCAGCAAGGCACAGATACCTACATAGATTTAGATGATCTATGGTTATGAGAGCTATTCAAAATGTTTCTCAATTTGTTTCTTTTCCTGTATTGCCTCCTGTACGCGTGGGAAAGTGCTGGAGCCCTTGTGTTTTACCCTCAACATTAGAGATCTTCCAATGAACAGGGAGTTCACTGCGAGGGAGAAATGGTTCTACTACAGCTTCTGTTCAGATCCCAAGTTCAGGTGTACGATCACGGCAAGGATTTGTGTTGGTTCGCTGCATGCGTGCGTTTGATGTTATAGCAGCTGAAGATCAGATGCTTTCAATTTTCACTTTCTGAAGCCCGCATAAGCAAAGGGATTTGTTTTTCTTGATTGCTTAATTAAGTAGGATGTTCACTATGGAAAGCTGAATATTCGAAATTCTTAAGAGCTTAGCAAGTTGTTGGAAAACTTCTGATTTGATGTGAATAGAGTCAAACAGAAGGAACTTACTTTCTTTAACAAAATTCAGTTTGGAGGACCTTTAAGAACTAATTAACTAAATTAATTGATATTGGTTTTACTGGAGCAGTTGTGTGTGTTGCCCTCCTGCCACTCTTATTCTTGCAATGCCAGAGCTTGTGGGGTTTTTTTTATGACAGAGATAATATAATAAGTCTTCTAAACCCCAAAATACTGCCTGCTTACTTTGCAGCATGCCACTAGCAAGCTTGCACAAACTATGGAAAGCTTGTCTGCTTTTGTTTCCACCAACTTAAGCAGCACAGGTGTAACTTTGAAAATGAATCTGGGGGTGGGTTGGTAAGGCCACAGTAGCTATTACTAAGCGATGCTTCCACAGAATTGATTCTTGAAGGTATACTTGGAAGATTAAATTAAAAAAAATTACACTGGAACAATTCTGCAGACACAGAGAGACAGCTCTAATGATGAATGCACAAGATAATACTTTAAGAGTGTTAAAGAGAGGAAAGTGGCGAATGATTACTTTCTGAAGCAAGATCTGTTCAATGTATTCCTTGGGGATTGTGCAGGGATGCACTTGCCTTAGGAAGATGCTAGAGTTTGAATTACAAATGACTGAAGCCACTATTCTTAAATATGTTTAAACACACATGCGTACCCACGTACATACATACATGTAAATATATAAACCAGCAAACAATCTGTTGCAGTCAGAGAAGTAAAGCATCACACATTTCCTTTTAAACCTTTTTTACCTCCATTTTACCTATAAGCTTGTTTGAAGTCTCTTGTCTTCTCTTGTGACATCTGTATTTCCTAGATGTCTGGAACTGCTTTTGTTATCGGCAGTCTAGATTCCCTTTTTTGTCTCCCTTTTCCTTTTATTCTTTCATTCTTTCTTCCTATTATTTAATCAACTCTACTTTTTTCCCTCCAGTGTCTCTCACCTCATACTTCGCTTTTTGAGCTCTTGGCTACAACTACAAGATTCAAAGGGCAAATCTATTAAAAGAAATGGCAGCAGCTTTATGGCTCTCCCAGGAAAGGAGAAGGCGTTGTTTCCCCTCCTCCCACTCCAGTGATTTCACCTGGGAAGCTGACAGTTCATTTGCACAAATATACTTTCTGCTTCCCTGACTGCAGGAGCTAATGGCGTCAGGAAAATTCTAGGACGTACCCCACTCAACGGGAGAACTGCAGAAGCCCTTAATTTCTTCACAAGATTGTCCATTAAATAAGCAAACAAACAAACAAACGCACGCCTTTGGTTAACAAGACTGCCTTTTCTGCCTGCTGTTGCTGTATTTGGGCTTTATGTGATGGCTAGGAGCCTAGAGTACATTTCCAGCAGAGGAAAGCCTTGTCTTTAGTGTTTCCAAGATGCCGCCAGCAAAGCTATTCCATGCAGGAAGGTACCTACCTTGCAGAAATAATTTTCTTTTGTTGTGTTTTTCCTGTATTTACTGGTGCTCCGGGCTAAAGCCTTGGGCCATCCTTAACATTTTCAATTTTTCACTTTTTTAATACCTCCCACAACTTCAGTTTCTTCTGTTGTTTCCTGTTGGGCCTTTGATGGCTTGTGCATTGACACTGCAACTGAGAGGTTTCAGAGACTCTAAAGTAATGCCCACTTTTTCCTGCGGGGTGGTTTACAAAATTACCAATTAAAAATAACCTCAATCAAAACTGTTTGATTTCAGAGTTCAGTTTCAAAAAAATAGCATGATTATAAAGGTGGAGCAGAAAAAAAAAATAATTAGAGGGGCTCTCTCTACTGCAAACGACGACCTTGTAATATGTCACCCTAAACTGATCATGCTGTGAATTCCTCATATTGTAAACGCAATAATCTTACCGGCACTGAAGTTTCAGTTCCAGCCTGGCTTTATACTGTGCTGGGGTCTCTAAAAAGCCTCAGCACTGTCATTCTTGCATACCTGTTCTGCTCTACTTTCTCATCGTGTGCCTACAAATCTATGCAACTGCGACACTATGAATATACTTTGAATTGCTTTTACCAGAGCTGAATCCCAAGGATTTTCCTTGAGCAGAGGCAATGTTTGCCCTAGGTGCTGTTTCCAGTCATTTTACAGAAATATGAATACACTGCAAAAATCGGAGCTGGTCTTAATTTTGAAAACAACTTGCTGTATAGGCTCAGTGTAGTAGAGCACTTAAACGCAGCCCCAAACTGAATGTTTCATGAGCCCTCGCCTCCTTACTGATACTGAAAGTGTATTTTGCAGTAAGGTTCTGCACCTCGTTACATGCCAGGTATATCAAAAGCAGTCTTACTGCTCGCTATTTTATAGCAATCACTTTTTTAAATTGGTAAATCTTCCCACAGAAAGAGGGAAAAATAGTCAACATTCCAGTAATTGTTGTTTCTCGCTGCAGAAGGGGATTTACAAGTAGCGCAGCAATGTTGAAGGTAAAATTATTACTAGATGCTCTGCTGTGAGTTCTAGCAAGCTCTTGCCTAAAATCTATCAACTAGAAGGCCACAATAATGCTTTATGAATGTAATGTAGCTTCAGTTGTAAAAATCTGTTGCCGGAATCAGAGACAGAGATGGAGGGATTCGTCAAAGAGATGTACTGAAAATGTAATCCAGCCTACAACTATTATTCTTAAAGAGGCAGACGTAACCCAATGCTGATGTCCAGACTATTACACCTAAGAAAACTAGTTTATTTTTGAAGCAGTTTATTAATTAAGTCAGAAATAACTCGGGGGGAAAAACTGAAGATGCTTTCTACTACAGGAAATTAAAGTAACAACATAAACAAGTTATGAATACTCTATTTATTTCCAATTAATGAAATTTAATTTGAAAGATAGAATGAGCTTCCTATCCATGATCCTTATACCCAGGTATGTTGTCTGGAAACAGAATTTACTTTAATTAGTGGTAAAAAGTATTTAAAATTTTCCAGTGTCAAAAACCTCATAAATTTAGGACCTTCTTCAGAAAACAACAAGGATTGCATTACTTGTTTTACAAGACTATACAGAATATTTTTAGTAGCATTAATCATAAAAACATACATAAATCATATATACTTAGCTTTTTAACACCCCCCTAATATCTATAGCAGTTGTAAAACTACTCCCATCGTTGTTGCATCGTGCGGTTAGGAAGTGGTATATTTAAATCTTCCTTTCCACCAACTTTTGCAAGCCCCTTCCAGTTTTCCTATCACTTTCTGACACAGGAAAGTGCCTGGGCCTAATGCGATAATCTAAGTTTATTCTCTAGGAAAAAGTGATATTAATTAACTGGTTGCATCTCCCCGTTACACAATTAACTCCGTGACTAACAGGGGACGCTTTTTTAAATCCCGTGCATATTGTCAGCCACTAGGGGACATCGAAGAGTAATTCAACCTGTGCCTTCAAGTCCCTGGAGCTGGGACTTACCTTCATTTCTAGCGCAGCCTTCATTGGCACAAAGATCAAACATCCCACAAATCGCTTCCAAGCTCGAGCCTTCCATATGGCACAGGACGGCATTACCGATCGCGCCAGCAGGAGAGCTCTAATGGGTCCTGACGCACAACATCCCAATTAAGTGTCACAATGAAAGCAGCAATTTTAGCTTGTTTAATAACAGACTTCACGGAAGCAAGGCTTTGCTTCAAAGGATCTTTTAATAAATGCGAGGTAAAGCATGAGAGGAGAAAAAGCTAAACAGAAGTATAGTTACTTTTTTACAGATGATTAAATTGGAGAACCGTTAGCTTCAAAACGAAGATTTTAGTAGTTAAAGAGAGTCTCTCCAGAGAGACCCTGTGCAGTTGCACACACAACTTACACACACGTGCATGTACCAGCGCTGGTTGTGTGCACGCTTGTCTAATACAGATGCCTTATTTGTTTTTAAAAACCATACTTGAAACAAAGAAAAAAAAATTTTTTTTATTCATAGCTCATTGCCCCGGACTGCATCACAGAACTCTTTGGACGAGGTGGGGGTTTATTACATGGCAGCAGGCAGCGGCAAATAAGCTGTGAAAGTAAAAGCTTTCTTTGAAAAATCAAGCACAATTTTATTCTGAAATTAAAATTCTTGCTATCTTCTCACAACTAAGACCTATGTATTCTTCCGTATAGACAAGTCTACTGTGTACGGCAGTTCCCCTCTTACAATCTGCATTTGCAATTAACTGCAGAATTGAAATAATGTGGTAGCAGGAATAACTTTTTTTTTTATTAAAGTACTTTTTGGTAGTGATTTTTTATATGCATACACACGTTCCTAAGAGATAGCTCTGCTCTTCTTTCCGTGAGAGCATTCCTTAATTACTTTATGCAGCTGAATAACAGATGCATGGCAACAACAGATCAAGAAAAAGTATTAAAGATCTTCTCTATAAAATAGCGACTTTCTAATGGGTGGTACTGGAGAGATTAGAGAACATGGCAGTAACAAGAGCTCATAACTTACAGGCCAGTACCTCAGCAAGTAGATCTGTGGCTGAGTTGCAATATGGCAACCCGCGTCAACCCATCGTAGCAGCCGCCTTTCCTTTCTGACCTCACACTGTGTATGCATAATACATGCAGCAACGTACGTTTCTCCTTCAGTAGACACGCTGGGGGAGACTTGTTGGCTTTCTCCTTCATTAGAGAGAGCTGAGGAATTCCAGGGCAAACCAGCAACACAAATAGGAAAGGCAAAAAGAAATTTGTAGTAACGGGATGGTGATTATTGAAAGTAGGTCTTAGTGTGGGAAAAGCTGTTTTTATTTTCCTAGTGTAATGCTCATTTCAGTAGCTGGTGGCATGATAAAATGGTACTTTTGTTTTCACTGCAGTTCATCTAAACAGCTAAAGACATAACTGAATTCAGTATTAACTAAGCTCCATAACATCCCTGTGGAAGTCATTGATATAATGTGCATATGCCTACAGTGAAGCAGCACAGGTCAAAGCTAAATGTTTCAAACTACATGTGTACCAACTATAGTTATGAGGACATCAGAAAGATCTATATAGTTCTCCATCATAGAATCAAGTTGCAGTGTTAGAGACCAAAAAGCATCCTGGATGCTGGAGAAGGGGTGGCTGGGCACTACAGCTGTAGCACGTACATGGTTAGGAGGGAGAAGCAAAAGGGGAGGGCCAGGGTCAATTAAGAATAGTACTTCTAGCCCTGCCCTTAGAAGGGCTCTTGCTGTGGTTAAGTGCTACCTGGAAATTCTCTGTTAGATGCATCTCCTAAGAAAAGGTAAATCTGGCGTGGGAATGTTGTGTGGGACAAGGCTCCTTTGCTGTTTCTCTGTAAGCCTGGTTTACATGGTGTTAAACAGTTAAAAGATTATTTTTTTTAATTGAGCTTAAGTTGGGACCTGTAGTAGTTTAGTCTTTAGCTGAAAATTAGTAGTATCTTTTGCCCTTACACTGCAACATGGAATGGCAGATCTTTGTTGCTTGTGTGTTTTATAGTTTGGATTGTACTAAAATATCTTCTAGGGAGTAAGTGGTGGGTAAATTTGGGAAGGTCGCACGGTTTATGGGATAACTCTAACTTCTGAAAATGGAAAAAAAAAACCACTGAACCACATGCAGGCAACACAGTTTACCAATATGAAATGCTGGTATAAATGCTTACGCTTAAGTCAGTTTACAGTCCCTAGCTGTTCTGAAGTGGCCTAAGCTGGCTGCCGTCAGCCCACGGGGAAATCCTCATCCTCACCGTTCCTGATGAGCTGAATCACAGGTGCTCTGATGTCAGGTTGTGGTCTGGGGAGGGTGGTAGTGACTCGTGGTTCTGCCCTGGCTGGTTATGTACTAGTAGAATTTGTTTTCATAATTGATGATAGACCTTAGAGCTAGTCTTCTACTTTCTTCACTCCTGCCAAGGCCATTATAACTGGAGATTTGCTGTTGTCCTGCTTGGCATAAGATGTAAAAATTTACAAGAGAGTTTATAATGTTTCATGTCTTTGTTTGGATTCTTTTTGTGTTCTGTGGCACTAGATAATGTTTTTCACATCTGTATTTCAGCAGTGTTAAAAAATCGGGCTGTTATGGTACTTGAGAGAAACAAACACTGTTCAAGGGTTTTGCCCTTTCCTATCCTGAAATTAGCAGTGCTGACTTGAAGAAAGGGAGAGAGCTGCTTTTTAAAAAACTGTTGCTATTTTAAAGAAGCGATCAAAAGCTGACCTTTCATGAATGCCTACACTTAAAATGACTTTTCAATTGTCGAGTATGCGTGTGATGGAGTTAGAATGGAAATATCGACATAACAATAAAAAAGACATCAGAACGCTGATAAGAGACACGCAGAAACGCTGTACTGGCACCGCACTGGTTAAAAATACTTCTTCAGCATACCAGGGTCCTGGTGTGGAACTGTGCCTGGTAAGTGTGACGACGGTACCGCCAGCTAAAGGATTTCGACTAAACATATTAAGCTATGGATGTGCCTTTTTTCCCCCCAACAGTGCTCCTCTAACTTACAGTATTGGGGGGGGGGGGGAGAGAAAATATCTCCCAATATAGGAGTTATCATTGGAGGTATTCTATAGGAAAAACTGTAATTGTGGGGGAAACGTACTATCTTTAAGCGTATATAATGTCCAGGGCTGCTGCAGGAACTTGCTGTATTGGTTTGCAATGGCAGTGTGTAGATATTAAACGCTTGCACTGACTTCGGAGTAAGAAAGACCGAAGGAAGAAAAACAGCACATAGACAGACTTTTCCTGGGACAGTTGTGCTAGCTGTCAATTAGATAAATTGTTTTTATGGCATGTTTTTACTGCATGTTTTTAACTTCAGCACCTGTTTTCTACTTAAATATCTTTGGGCTATCCAGAAATTCTCCTCTGTTGCCTTGAGGTTTTTACTCCATATATCTCTATTGCTCTCGCTGGTGTTTACATTATTTATGTTTCCTTTGCTTAGGAAAGGAATCAGACAACATTGCTTAATAGAGTAAATATGTTATCGCACAGTAATACACCAGTAAACGTAAAAGGTATATCTCAGCACTAGTATGGATGGAGAAGGTAGGATATGCAATAAATATTTTACAGCAGGGAAGTTGTGTTTACTGACCTGTATAAGCTTCAGGGATTTCATTCTACAAGTGTGGTAATAGATTTGTTTTGTGGTGCACGCACCACTCAAACTTGTAATCGATATAAGCAGAGTGGTGTGGCACTCTTGCATGTGTTGGATTGAGTCATTCCAGGCAATCGGATTTACGTTCGTAAAAGTTCTTGTTCTGTGGTATAATGTCTGAAGCTAATGTAAAATACAAAGGACTGCACAGTCCTCTGAAATTGAGCGATCCCTCACGTTTCAGCCAGCTACATGTGATGTTTTCAGCAAGAGCTCTTATTCCAAGTATATGAATTGGAAGCTTGAGAGCCTGAAGGCACTCAGCAGTACCAGAGCCACTAGTGGATTTGCATATCCATCTCCATTACCAGGGAGCCAAGGGCTAGAATCTGTCACACGGAGGAAGGTGCGGAGTCATATTCCCACTAAATAGATTGCTCGAAGAGCGAGCCATCTTGGAGAACTGGTGGCATAACTCTCATTTATGCCGTTAAATGTCCGCAGTAGTCCACAACTGTAGTCTCAATCCTTGGAATATCCAGTTCCAAACAGAAATGTGAGCTAAGGGGTTTACACAGTTGCAGTAAAGCAGAGTAGGATTGAGCTCTCATCTCTGGGTGAATTAACTCGCTGTTTCAGCAGAGCACGTGGAGCTATTTTTGCCTGTCTGAGGGCGAGAAGCCCCACATCATTATAATCATCTTCTCTCATGGGAAAGGCTAGGGAACTGAGTGTGCTGTTGTGGAGGATCCAAGGGAAGCTGCTTTTGCAAAAGGATTCCCGCAACCTCACAGAAATCTTTGCCCTGTTCACCTCAACCCTCATTCGGCACAACCAAAGCTGATTTTCCAGGTCTGCGCGTTGCTTTGTTGCTCTTTTTTCATCTGTGCTAGGAAGCTACCAATTTATCTAGAGAGCATCATGATGCCTGGCAGAGGTACTTCAAAAGCATCTACAACCACACCAGTCTTGCCCACAAATTGTACTACCGTGTCATACGGAGATTTTGGGATTTCTTTCTGGGGCAACTAGATCCTGTAGTTGCCAGCCCTGGCAAATATAAAATGAAGTTGAAGTGGAAAATGAAGGGGGTTGGTTGGTTGTTTTCTTTCCCCCTCTTTTGTTGTACTGTACTGGATTGCACTTGTGGAATAGGCACATCTGAGGAGGGTGAGATAGATGACTATAAAGCACTAAGATGTTGGCCACAAGATTTATAGGACAGTTTGTCAATTATATGACCTTAAAAAAAACCTAACCCACTGAGTGGAGTTGAAAGCAACACAGTTCCTGGCACAAAAAGGAAATGGTGTGAAAACAATCTTGCATTTTGCTCTCCCAGGATTCAAAATGGTCTTTACATCTGTTGTCTGCAGAAGTTCTGTTATGTGTCGCTGGTCTTCACAGCCAAGAAGATGCTCTGCATCTGCTCCGAAAGGCTAGATCCCTTCTGACAACATTAACCCAGCTTCGACAGATGCAGCTAAGCCAGAAGAATACCAGCTTTCAGCTTCTGTGCAACTTAGAAATAACGTATAGATGTGTGTCCCATAGATGCCCACTCCATGGATACCCGTTCAACAACGTTAACGTAAAGTTCTGATTACTTCAAGTTATTACAGGACAGTGACATCAGCTTAGAAAAATCTTCATTGAAAACATTAATTGCTATAAAGGTTTCATATGCTTCTTATCTTATGGGGCCTCTGTTGTCTGGACACAGCACTAAACAGTTTCTTGTCAGAGGCTGTGTCTTTTCTTAAAAGACCAAACATGAAAGATGAAAAAGATTTAATATCACGTTTGTTCCAATCCAAGTGATGGGTTTTGATACTTTCGGAGTTTTTGCTACAAAGAGAGAAGATAAATGAGGAATGGTAAGCAGCGTGGAAAATGGGAGGCTTCAAGGAGAGATGATGTGGCAGGGATACGAAAGAGAAAGAATGGGATCCACAGGGAGCTGCGGGGGGAAGCTGAGATGAAAAGGTTATCAAGAGGGTGGCTCAGATCAGATGCAATCATGACCATGTGCATTCCTAAATTCCTAAAGCTTAATTGTAGAGCCAGGATTAAAGCAACTTCTTTAACATCAGAGGAAGCTTTCTAAAGAATGTGAACACCATTGGTCTGGCAAATAATTTGAATTGTCTCAAAACAGTGTTGCAGCTGGCTTGTGTAAAAGTGAACATGGATTTTATGTAAATGTAATTTTAAAGACCAGGGTTGAATAAAAGTAGAATTACTCCACAATACCAAACACAATCCAGATCTTAATATTTTGCAAGGTTTGGCAAATGGCTTCCTAATAGAAACATGGACTGACTACAGAAGTCATGAGTCCATACAGATTCAGGTAAACCAACACTTTTTACTTCTGGTTAACATATACTATGTATTGAATCAAATGTGACTTCACTTACTAAGTTTCAACTCTACTTTCAAAAAAAAAAAAAAAACAAAAACATTTTCTATTTGTGATAAGTGCAGTACATGTTTGGAACACGAGTCCTTAAAGCTGTGTAGCTATTTAACAACTAACTTTTAGTATTTCATCTTTAGTGTCTTATGGTGGGTACTCAGAAACTTTAGTAGCGTACAGGTCACCTGATAGGACAATTTTTGTCTAAAATGTGTACTTCCTAAAAGGGGCTGAGACTCACGTGAGGAAGTACTGCAAGCCTTGCGATTCCCAAACAAATCTCCTAAGTAATAATTAAGATCTCTTTTTAAAATGGTCTGCTGTGAAGAGAAACTGCATCTACCTGTATTTGCTCCCGGGGGCAACAGCAGTAGTGGCAAGCTTAACTCCACGTGAGGGAGAAACCAATTCTTCTCACTCAAGGTAGAATTCTTTTGCTTTTATGGCTAATATTGCATTTGCATGCCTTCAGCGCACCAGTCCAAATGACCACATACCTCCTTATATACGAGGGGCAAAGCAGGCCTACAGGGAAGCTTCCCTATCTTTGCAAATTGCTCCCACCAGCATATACTGGATTTGGACTTAAAACCGATGAACCGTTTACTTCAGAGAAGATTAAACCACTGGGTTCAGAGAACCTACTGTCTTCCTCAGAGCCTGCATAACTTAGCTGATAAGGAGAACTTGGTTTTTATCACAGAATTGTGTGTCTGCAAGGCGATAGCCGGTCTGACAAATTTTACCACTGCCTCCATAAAAGCCATAACAATTCCCAGGTGCCTTCAGGTCTTGGAGGCAGACTATACTGAATGCTCCAAAGGTCTAATGAGTTAGTAGGTATATAAATGACTCGGTACACTGCAGGATCAAATGAAATGAGTATTAGTTAACATGGAAGTAACAATATGAGTGGAATAATCAGATTAGTTTCTTTTATACTGGAAACAGTAGTCTTCTAGGAAGCTTGCAACAGCAAAGTTATCTCATGCTCTCTCTGGATTAATGTACAGTTGTTTACCTAAAAAAAAACCCTTTGGATACAAAGAAAAATTAAAAAGGCTTCACTTACAAAAACAGAAGCCCAATTTAAGAGCAAATTCTGTGACTCTTACGAAAGTTATCTTAAACAACACAGTAGAAAGGCATTAGTCTACAAGAAATAATTGTTTGGGCC
This sequence comes from Platalea leucorodia, assembly GCF_965183815.1. Classification (NCBI taxonomy): domain Eukaryota; kingdom Metazoa; phylum Chordata; class Aves; order Pelecaniformes; family Threskiornithidae; genus Platalea; species Platalea leucorodia. The sequence continues at coordinate 3,476,363 of NC_138830.1, read as the reverse complement.
ATTACATTACAACCACCAGTACTCTCTCCTACCCCTGGCCAGCTTTAAATCTAGCAGTTTATCTCAATTATCAGCCAACACAGAAGCGACTAGACCTAAAACAAATCCCCATTAACCTCTCCTGTAACGTGCCTCTCCGCGCCTCCTCCGACCACACACAAACCCGCGCAGATGGAAAAGAGCCCTCCCCGTGCTTTGGCAGCCCCTCGTTCAGCGGCCGGAGGCATTTCTCCCCCCGCAGAGCTCGGGCTGTGGGGCAGCAGGAACGCCCGGGGGCCACCGGGTCCGGGCAGCCGGGGGAGCAGTTGGGCGCCCGCGCAGCTGCTGCAGCAAGGGCCGCTCTCGGCCTCGGGTGAGGCGGGCGGGCGGGAGCCATCGGTCACGTTCTGCTCCCCGGGCGCCTGGTTCTCCTCCCCGGGCCCGAAAGGAGCCCCTCCGCTCTCTTTGGACACCGAGATCTCCTATTTATTCACTCTGCTGCCATGTGTTCCTCAGCGTGGCAAGTCAGTCTGTCAGCTACGCTGATCAGAGCCCATAAACTGTAAATATTTGGTACTTAAACCACGCCTTTTTTTTTTTAAAGTCATTATTCATCCAGGACTGAAAAACTCCAAAACACATGACACTTTTTTTTTTTTTTCCCCCCCTTTCTAAGACAGAAAGTGTAACAACAGTGTTAATCTTCTGAGGACTTTTTAAATTTAAACTGCCAAATATAAAAATTAATGAGGTGTGAGGAGACGCAAGCTTTTGCATCTGTCTATCAACAACTTAAATATGGGAAAAGAAAATAATCTACTTGAATAGCATCTGATTGCGTGCTTTATTTTGATTCCTATCTTGGTTCTGAGAGGCACTTAGTGCATAGAGAAAGAGGGCACTTAATATCTGGCAAGACCAGCCCGTGTGTTGCAGTCTCTCAAAGATTATTAATTTTCAAGGACAAAATCGAAAAAGAAATGTCGCTACCGATGTTTTTCTTCTAAAGTTCCAGCAGCAAGCAGCGGCGGTGGGGCAGGCGGGCATCCACAAACGGCGTCGGCGGCCCGCGGCGCCGGCGCGGGCAGCACCTGCGGTACCTGGCCGCGGAGCTGTTTGCTTGCTCGGGTTTCTGGGCCTCAGCTCGGTTTGGTTTGGTTTGCTACTATCGACAGACCTTAAACCCAAATCGGCACACAGCCTTTTTTGGTCTGAACTACAAAAGGTCTTTGACTATTTCTCCTCTGTTTCTACCCAAAAGGTGAAATCCTGTAGGCCTAAAACTTTCTTTTTAGCGATATTATTCTCCTTCGAATATTTATGGTTAAGATGCAGTAAAGAGCGTTCCAGTTTTTCATTCTTTCCCCTCTGGAGTTTTGTAATACTCCTGAACAATGTCGGAGCTACTGTTTTGGGGTTTCTTTTTAATTCTGTATTAATAGATGAAGCACATTATTCATCTTTATATTGCACCAAAACCCTCAGTTTTAATTAACTTCTTTAAGGACTTCTTTCTGTACCCATTGACATTAATTAAGAAGTTCCATTGGCTTTAGCTATCAGTCACTGCATTTGCTTGGGGCTAGATTCACCCAGGGGAGAGTTACAGAATTAGCCACTGAAATATCTTCAGCCAAGAAGGTGAGTCTGAACTTCCACCTGCCTCAGAAACACAGCTGCTTGATTCAGGGCTGCCAGGAGGACTCCACCTGTGCAGCATCTGAAGCCTGATCTGCTGAGAAGCATGTTTCAAGGGGCTAGTGGTGGCCAAAGAGGCTGCCTAGGAGGATCAGACTGTGGTTTATCAGTCTCCACGGTCTGAGGGGTTCAGTTGGAGGGCTGCACCATATATATTTGCTGAACGTACCCCAGCTTTTTCCCCCTCTCTCAGTTGTGGTCTGCATGCTGCTGAGCTGTTGCAGCTGGAGTGTGAGAGACCCAGGGGCTGTGCGCATGTAGGAGATCTCTTATGTGAGCCCAGCAGAAGGTAAGGAAGAGGCACCTCGTTTAATAGTTAAGGCCTTTGCTTGGGAAAGACCAGCCTGAGTTTCAGCCTGAGTTTACTGTTGTTATTGTGGGTTAAAAAGCCATTGGACAAAATAAGGAAAGAATCCTGGCAACAACGACTGGAGCATGTGGCTTACTTGTTGACATGGAACAGTTTTGCCCAGAAGAACTGGAGTTACTGCCTCCGGAGTAAAGTAGCCAATGTTTTTTTTCCTTCATTCAGGTTTTGGTGCTAGGTGATAAAAGTTCAGCTAAGTCTTTCTTGGATCTGACTCCAAATCAAAGTATATTGCACCTGGATGATGCACCTTGCCTGAATGTTTAGAAAGGAATGGCCTTCAAACACTAGTGGCATGAGCACGTGGCTTTTCATGGATATCTCTGATATCTTTTTCAGTATCCCTTCCTTTAATAGTAGCAGATGGAATTTTTGCCTTGCCATGCTAAGAAACTGAAAACCTCTGGTGTGCGTGTTTGTGTATACTCGTGTGCATGTGTAAATAAGTTAACTCTGAGAAAGGAACAAGGCAATCTGTCCTCTTTGGGAATTTACTAAAGGGAATGGGCCTTTCACATATACTCTTAAGTTTGCATACAGAACAAAATAGCAAAAATAAGGTAATACTTATCCTAGGCAGCAGCAATAATTATTTTATTTCTTTGTCCAGTTATTTTCTGCCACATAACACACTCGGATACAGCTCATAATTTTTATTCTTTTTAAATTACTTTTATTGCACAACTGCGTAATTCCACATTTTTAAGCAGGCTGGTAACTTTCTTGAACTGAGACCATACAGAAGCAACAGCAGTTACTTAAGTATATATAGACTACATATATTTTTTTGAAGTGTATTTAGAAAGTGATGCCTGTTTTGGAAAATACTGAGAACTTCATCTACTGCATATGGTCGATGACACAGTTAGCTTTTTTTTAAAAGTTGAAATTGTTCTGTGGTTATTGTTTATTTCCTTTATTCATTAGCAGATTAGCTGTTTTTTAAAGCAATGCCAGATGAATTGAGCAAGAGGGCAGAATAAAGTCGAAGCCTGTACTATTTTTGTCCAATACTCATTAATCAAATGCTTTTGGAAACAAATAGTGGCCTTGATTCACCACCCAGCATTATGCAGATGTAATTCCATCAAATTCTGAGGTGGTTTCTCTCATTTACACCAGTGTGAGTAAAGAGGAAAATCAGGTCTTGCATCTCTCTAGCAAAACGCAATTTGTTTGCCAGGAAGGCTGGATAAAATGTAGATATCGCACAAGCAATATGCCTCTAGCTGCTGTGCTTACCCCAAGCAGCTCAAAGAGAATTATTTAATCCTTGTTTGCATAATAACTTCTGATAAATAATTCAAGAACGTATGGCCTAAAGTTTTTTTTTTTTTAAGGCAGTGCCTGAGGGAGAAACACGATTCTGTTCCAGTTTTAACAAGGAACCAGGAACCCCAGCAGAGCTGTTAGAGCTGTATTCAAGCTCTTTGGATGTGTTTGGGTGTAAAAGGTACAGTGCAATGCACAAGAGGACTTTGCGATATTTCATGGGGAGTTGGCACAAGAGGAAATACACCTCTGTGCGATGCAAATATTGTGTGCTTGTAGTGTGAGAGGAAGCTAGCAGGCTGGAAGATAACTCTTTAGTAACAGGACTTAATAGTGTAATCCGTTAAATCAAATGTCTAGAGAGTGGTGTTCTGAAAAAGGATGATTTTTTTTTTTTTTTTTGCCTTATCACAACAAGATGCTTAATACAGGCTTGCTGACAGTAAGTGCTCAAAATTGGCTTCTCTCTTTTCCCTTTCTCTCTGGTTATCTTTAGCGTGTTAAAGTTATCCTGATTAAGGAATAAAATGGTGTCATCATCTTTGGCTACTTTTTTCTTTCATATTTTGTAGTTTTTGGAAATTATTTATTTATAAGACCAAAACAATTCTGTCAACCAACATAATAACTTGAATTTATCTCTGTTAGATGGATTCTGATGCCCTTACTACTTGCGTCTGTTTACTGCAGTGGGGTTTGCTTTGAGTTAATACATAGCTGAATGTGAATAAGGAGGCTAAATCTGGTCCTTACATCACTGATCTCAAAGGGGGAAAAAAAAAAATAAGGTAATTGCTACTCCTGGCAACCTAGGGGATATCATTGCAATTTGAAAACTGTTTGTTCCCAGTCTATCATGGGTTTTGACATCCATACCTACGGTACTGTATACAAACCTTGTATTTACTAATTACTATAGCAATCAACAGCTGCTTGTTTGGATGTAGAGAAAAATCCTGTTTGTTCTCATCCAATTCTCTGATGTGAAGTTTGTTTGGTTTGTGTTGTAGGAGAGTTTTATATGACCATACTCTTTCATCAACCCTGTTTTTGCTTGTCTGTATAAAATATACAAAAACAGTTAAGGTGGCATTGACTTTCCTAACAGAAGGATACATAAAAGCTAATCTGGGACAATTTACCTGAAGTTTTCAGCTTCTTAGAAAGTGCAACAGCATGGTCATTTCCAGACTGTTGTACTCTGTAGGCAATTCTGATTTATATTTCAGTTACCTCAAAATAGATATTTGCAAAGATGGATATTAAGTGAAACTTCAAGTGAAATATTGTTTTTATGCTGGTGGTACATACCTTTTATAGAAATTATTGCTCTATGTATTTTTTTGATTCACTCTCTATCCCATTCTAATTCTAATATTATGCAGAAAAAGTGAGTTACCACTGAAGTTTTATGGGCTAGGTAGAAAGAGAGAATCTCAGCAATGTACTGTTTGTTCTTGATGCAAATAAATGCCCTAGATCTTTTAATCTTTGTTGGGGTGCTTGATTTTCATGAACCTTTGAATGGAAGTAAGCAATTCTGCAAGAAATTATTCTTGCAGAAGGCCCATAAATGGAAAAAGTACAAATTTGGCAGAAGGACAAAGCGAAATGTGAATGTAGTACTTGTTCAAACATTTTGCCAGGCTCTCCCAGTCAGGCTGTTAAAATGCAAGTGTGGATGACAGCTGTGTATCTCCAGGTGAGGTTGATTTTGTTTGAAAATCTGGTTTTGTTGTACGTAAGCGATTTGGCTCTTTGAATTTCAACAAGGAGAAACAGTACGGGTACAGTGCTTTATGTTCAGTTTTTCCCTGTGTGCTTATCTGCAGAATTCCCATGGAGACTCTTTTGTTACAATGTTCCCTGGAAAATCCTTTAGTATCTCACGCTGTGCTTCTTTCAAACCCGAGGTGTAACAATACCATTTTAATCTCTCCATCTGTTGATGGCAGAAGATCAATGCTGTAAAATTGTATATTAATATAAACCTCTGGTGTGTCTTGTTTGGAATTTTTATTATTTCTATCTTTCTGATTATATAGAGGAAGTCTGTCATCGGATCCAGTTACACCTGTAAATGATTTTACAGTCTTATTCTTTTGGGTCCTTTCTGCAGCATTGTGTAGTCTTGATCAGTAAGATATTATACCTGTACCTACTTTTAAGTGTTAGAGAAGTACCGTTGAATTCGGGAGCTAGATGTCTGCAAGCACTTTTATAAATTAGAGCATATGTGAGGAAGGCACATTTGCTGCTTAGCTTTGATTTTTATTTGCAGAAAGCGTGTTTTATTCTGGAGAAAATCCAACCTTGATAACTTGGAAACTAGACTGTATCTCAAAGAGCTTGTACTTTAAGAACCAACACTTGGCTTTATGTGTATAGTTATATTGGCAGCAATGTCATTGATGCCACGCTTTGTTCACAGTAACAAGACCTAATTTTGTGAGAGGTAACCCAATAGCAGGAAAGCATAGGGGGAAATAGTTATAATGTGACAGAATCTGTTTTGACATGAAGCCGTAAAGATGGTTTAAAGGGAAATACAGATTGCTTATTTATTTATTAAACGTAGAACTTGCTGGCAAAGTGTAGTCCTAGTTTTAGCGGTATCAATGACCTGCAATTCCATGGTCCATTACACAAGCGTTGAGCTTATCAGAGATCACACACTGGCTAATGTTTCCATAGCACGTGACTTTCATCTCCTGATTCTCATGTGCATTTTAACTGGGATTTTGACAGTGTGATGCATCTTCTGCATCCATCAAGTACAGATGCGTATTGAAGGTGAAGGTGAGGGCTCAGGTGGCTAAATGCAAGTCACTATGGGTTAATGTGTTACCAAGTATTTAGAGATCCTGTGCCTAGACTTGCACTGTTTTGAAGGCCAAGTAAATCATGTTTGTTTTTAAATTTTTCATTTTACTTTGCATTAGCCATAGGCTAAGAGTGGGCAAATAGCCAATTACTCTCTGGCTCAGGTGACGCGCTGCAACTCACTTCGGAGTATTTGATGTTTCAGTCATTGCCCAAGGGACAAAGCAATATTCATGTACAAAAAAGTGTATCTTGCATTAGGAAGGAAGAGTACATTTTAATAGAAATTCCAAGCACAACTGAGGGTAGTCTGCTTTAACCGTACAATTACAATTGTAACATTAAAATTTATAATTCTTCTGCAAATAACTACAGTGCACAGGTATTGTGAAGCCCTATTCTGATACACGCTGTCAAGGGAATGATGTGGTCTGCAGGCTCCAACTGTTGAACTTGGATAACAGATTTCTCTGTAGTCTTATCTTTAAAAAAAATAGAAAACCTTCTCCATGTGATAGAAAATACTGAAGTAGCAAGAGTTCTGAACTGTGAGCTTACAAATTGAACGTTGATTGCAATTTGAAAGTCAGATTATATTGTATCATTTGCATTAGAAATATTTCTAGAACTGACAAATGACAATGCCCAGTTTGCCCAGTTCTTTTTTTATTTCGTGTGAAAATTCTTTGCTCTTACTTCTGTGAACTTTCTACCCAGCAAGTTATACAGTGGAAGTGCTGCCTCGTTAGTACTGAAACCCCAAGTGTGTAAGGTCTATCTCGCCCTTCAGAAGAGGTGTTTTTATTTATATATGTGTGTGTATATATACATGGCTTAAGACAGCTAAGCTTCTTTAAATAAATAAATAAACAAAAGCATGTTTTTAACATCTTCCGTAGAAATCCTGTATTGCAGGCAGCTGCAACCTGTTCATAGCCTACAAGGACAATTTTACTCAGAGGAAACAAATACTCCTAAGCAAAACCTACAAAGCAGGTATGTCTGAAGCTCTGTTTGACGCTATGGAAGTTTTGATATCTTTTTCACATCTCTTGCTACTCTAAAGAAAAAGACAAAGACACTCAATTTAACAGTAAAATTACGGAAATTGGGGGATACCACAGAGCCTGTTTTTGTTTTGTTTTTTAATTCCCTCCCCCCTGCGTCCTGGGCTGCTTTGCTCAAATTGGCCTTGTTTGAGTTCATCTTGGAGTGTAGCTGGTTACAGAAAAGAGCTTGGTGCTGATTCACTGGTTGGTTACATAGCTGTGTGCGAAACGTTTGGGTCACTTATCTGTTTTGGAATAAATGAACTCTATATTCTCTGAACACGGGTAGTTGTGTGCGTACTTTTAAACAAAACTGGATCTGCTTACCCCTGCTTTTGCAAGTGCAAAGCTGAAGTTAATAAAGAGAGGGATACAGATGTTTGTTGCAATGGAGTAATTTCTTTATGTGATCGTTGCCACCTGGGAGAAAAGCTTGGCATTTCTGGACCTGGCAAAAAATTGCCAAGATGGCCTTGCAGTGCTGCTCCCATGCATCGCCATTGTTGGGATCAACAGCCCCTAATCAGTGCCTACAGAAGAAGCCTCAGCGTTAACACTGCTGCTCATCAGGTTGTGTATGGTTGTAATGAAGGTCTTGTCTTGTGATCGCTTATGCAAGTGAGTAATTTTATTCACGTCGGTGATCTCGGTGACTTCAGGGAGACTACTCACGGTGGTTTGCCGACTTGAGGCTGCCATGTGTAAACTGTGGCTGCTGGAAGCTTCATAATGATGTATTTTTAATTAAATACTGCATATCAAAAATATAAATTATATTTCTCCAGAGCCAAAGAATAACATGATACGTGAAGTTACTCAGATGAAGGTGCTAGAGTTGCAGGAAGAACTGTCATCTTATTTTCTAAGTGACATCAATTTGTGTGGCTAACATTTTAGTAATAAAAAGCAAAATGTAAATCTGTAGCCTGCTGTGAAGAGAAGTCTACAGTTTCAATGAACACTGCAGGATCTACTCATAAATATTCATTAAACAGTGCCTTACTGAAAATGAAATTTAAGTATTTAAGGTAATGGAATATAGCTGAGAAGCTCTTTCAGACATGTTCGAAAACAGGACAGAAAAGAGATGGGGTAAGTAGGATAAAGTTTATGACTTTCTTGTTGACCCTAAAAGATAGAACAAAAGCACTATAGGGTTAACGGCACTGAAATGCCTTGTCCCACAGCTAGGGAAACCACATTAGCTTTTGATGGAAAAACAGTAGAATTTCTGCCTCCCTGGACGTGTGTATTCAGTTACATCCTTCCATAGCATTATGATGTCAGGATTTTTACTACTTCACATCAAGAAAAACATGTTAAGTATTGTGTAGCTCATCATTCAGAAACTCCAAGGTTGTCAGCACAGAAAAGAAACGGTAAAGTTGCTCTTACTTTTGCTTTTTTAACTCTTATTAAGACCCCCAGAAATAGCAGTTCAAGAAGAGGATGAATAAAATAGGCTCCACTGCAGATGGAAGTGATTACGACTCCTCGTTTTCCTCCCATGACAGTAGTTATGTCACTTCACACCATTGCTTTCCAGCACAAGGGTGATGCATATTGAGGATGCTTCATTCGCTGAGTAAGCCTGTGACTGGCCAGCATGAAATGAGTGAGGGAAATGCTCATACGAATTGAATTGCTCCTGCACGGCTCCCTCAAAGCCGCTGACAGTTTGTGCTCATCCCACCTCGTGTGAGGTGCTTTACTGAGGTACCCAGGGTAGGAGCTTGGTGGCCCCGATCTCGCCACGTGTCCAGTGGAAAGGAAGTGAGCCCAAGCCACCTGGGGCTGCTGTTGTCTTTCCGTCAGCTCTGCAGGGAGACTGCAGCAAGTGTGCTCTGATATTTGATGAAAGTGGCCGTTAGCGCCTGTAGGTATAATGCATTTACTGTATCTCAGGGTATGCTGGATATTTAACCAGATGGCACTTCTGAAAGTTTTGACAGGATCCTGAGTTAGCCGTAGCTTTGAAACGTAACTGCCAGCACTGTTTCCTTAAAATAAGTATGCTGGCAGATACTACTGGGCTTCTAATCTCTAGAGTTTGGTTTTATTAGAACAGAATAGCTTTTGAAATAGGGAGAACTCTGATCTGCAGGATGAGACAGATTCAAATAAAAGATTAGAAAAGCAAATTTCTTTCCTGCCCACTGTGCCCTTGAATGAGGAGCTCTTTCCTTCCGCTTCTGCTTTCTCAAGTCCAACAATTTTCAGTGGCTCCATGGGTTGGAGAACCTGTGCAAAATTTGGGTTCCCAGGTAAACATGCTCCTCTCTGTCCCCCGAGAGCTGACAGCAGTTCTGCTGCCTGCTTGTCTTGGGAATCCCAGGGCCTTGGGCTGTTGGGGCCTCCTGTGCTCTTCCTGCTGCATTTTGTGCTCCAGAAGGTCTCCAAGCTGAGAAATCTCCTCTTCCATTGGGAGTGCAGTAACCCGACAAAAGACAAAAAGGGCAGTCTTTTTAACACAGTGTGACATTGAGCTTTTCCATAGCTGCCTCTCCTAAATTGCAGCCGGTGTCTGAGAAGCAGACAGGATAGGTGACAGAGCATCTCCTCAAGTAAACCTAGGCATGGACGCTTGGAAAAGTCAGGACTGATTCGGACTGAGATGGTCTTCTGTTGCCAAATCAACCTTAGGGATGTTCTCGTCCCACTTGTGAAAGGACCGTGTGAGGGAGCTGAATCTTGAAGAAAAGATTTTGGACAAATGTGTGGTGTCTCCTTGGTTAAATTGAGTAATTTTACCCTGCTTGACGGCAATGACAGGCTGTCTGTGGAAAGAACAGGTGGAGTCAGTGTTGCCCTAACATCCCGCAGAGTTGGCATTGCTGTACTGTGTTGCATTAAATCCTTTCCTGATGCCTTCATGGCTTGTTTAGTCTATGTTCAGGTAAATGATGCACATATTGTATCAAGCTGTATCTGGAAATAGTGAAGAAAATGCTTATCTTCCATATAGATAAATTAATAACATAGAGGATTTAGTATCTATTAAATCATGATTGCCTTTTTTCTGACATAAACTATAAGTAAATACTACATATTTGCATACCATATAACTCCTTTATTATTTAAGAAGCTGCCTTGGCTAAAAACTTTAAGTACATCTAATTAAATGTTGTGAGGCAAAGCGATTTTATTCTCAGTTTAAAAAAAAGGAAAAAAGACTTATATAAAGGATTCATTATGGACAATATTTCAGTAAAACATCTGTTACTGTATTTATTCTGTTATTTTAAAAATAATTGCCAGAGAAGGAGGAATATGAAGACTTTTTAAAAAACAAATAAAAAAAGGGAGGAAAAAACCCCAAACCAACTTGATATTGGTAATATCAAGTGGTAATACCACAGTATGGGTAATGAAAGTGCAATCGCAAAGATCCTGTTGTGATGGTGTGCCTTGACTTCTTTCAAACGTTGTGTAAGTCGGGAGAGTCTCCACCGAACTCAAAGGGCACATGGTAATGTCACCATGAAGAGAATCAAGTTCAGTTTCTATTTAAAACTCATTTACTGTTTTGCTGCCTGAGCCATAGCAAGGGGAGGGCACGAGGTCTGCCGACTGGGGGCAGATACAACAAGTCCCTGATGGCAGCTTTTGCTATTTTTGCTCTTGCTGTTGCCACTGCCCGGGCAGAGGCCTCATGTCTGCAGTAGCTCTCGCAAGAAGCGTGGAAGGGGTGGGAGGAGGTCCTGAGGCAGTGGAGGAGTAGCTCCTGGTGGGGATTGTCAAAATATCTTTCTTGAGATCTGATGGCAGCCGGCTCTGAAGTGTCGTACAGCAACTTTGTGCCGTGATGTGTTATACTTCCTATTCCAGAACAGGATCTACGTGTTGGAAATGAACTTTATTTTTTGTAACCTTTCTCTAAGTTTTTTTTTTTCCTGTTTTAATCTTGTAGTATTCTGTGAAAACTAACATTGCTAAATTCGCGCCCTGCGAACCCTTGCAAAACAAGCTTCTGTAACTTCAAATGTTATGCGTGATACGCCAGATTCTCCCTCTCCCTCTTTCTCTCTCTTTTTCTCTCTGTCTCCCTCAAAAAAATAAAGGAGGGCAGGGAGGAACCCATGAGGATACATACACCGAGACATAGCTAGAATTACAGATGTGGTATTTCGAATCCTTAATTATTAGTCTATGCTCAAAATTTCTGTGTCGGTTTCTACTGTCCTTTGGAAATTTAATGCTATTACTTCAAAATAAAGAATCACAGATGTCGAAATTATTAGAATAAATTAATTCAAGTAGCAGCCATCGTGTTTTTCCTGTCTCTCAAAAAGAGAGTATTACTGATTTTTTTGAGGTCTTCTTTTGGTCATTGATTTGTTTAACTGCAGAGCTGCCATTGTAGCTTACTTGTTGATTGTAGCATTTTAGCTAAAGTTTCTAAATTGCCATTCTCAGCTGAAGATGTATCACAAGATTGAACAAATGACCTTTACGGTGTTATAACATCCTTTAGCCATCAGGAATTAGCGTGTTGCATCTATCATTCCTGCAGGCCTTAAGGTATGTGCCTAGTTCTGTAGTGCCATTCCTGTAATAACGTTGCAGCCTTGAGAGAGACACTTCTCTCTTCAGTGCAGTTATCACTGAAATTGGTACTCGTGTTTCAGCATTGTTATTACCATCATGTGTTTTGTAGGTGATAAAATAACAAAATGTATTTTTGAACTAGCTATATCTTGACCTTATTTTTACTATTTTTTCACTGAAGTTCTTATTTATCCTAGTTGTTAACATGTGAATAATCTTTTGTTTAGATAAAGCAAGAAAGCTAACGGCTTGAGAACTTAGTCTGCGGCTTTGCACAAATAATTAAAACATCATATAAAACTGCTACACGCAGTAGGGTATTTTGGTGCTCTAGGAACTTAACTCTCAGTTGGAAAGAGAAATGTGTACTTACTGGTTCAAAGAACAATTAGGTGCTTTTAATAATGCACTTGCAAAACTTTACATGCTATAGCTAATAAAAAGGAATTTACTTTTCTAAGCAGTCGTAAATGAAAGACAAGGCTTTTATCTGCAGCAATCTACAATGTATACAGTAATAGAAAATAATGATTCACAGTGAGAACTTAGAAGCGTCTGATTTAGGCGTTGAATTTTCAAGTTGAGAGGATTTAGCATTCACAAATGAAGATGTTAGTTCGTGTAGACTGCTCTTTTAAGTTCATTAAGGTACACAAGCCCTAGGATGATATCGGCAAGCCTTGTGATTGTCAGTTGTTCCTTAATAGAGGTGTGATGTTGGCAAGGAGTACTGAAATGCATGTTGCCAGCAGTCATTACTTGTGCCTCACCTGGGAAAGCACTGTTAAATTCGGGAGTAATTTTGTGCGGGAAGTGACAGAATGCTACGAGCTCTGACTGTAATTGGAAGAGAAATCAGAAACGTTGCATCAGTGTTTGTCATAAATGACCGGCTGAAACAAATCTGAATGTGCTGATGCAGGCCATTCTGGCATGTTAGTTCAGGTCATAGCAGCACATCCTCTGCGTGTTAAGGGCAGCACAAAAGGATAAGGTAACACTTCTGAAGACGCAGACTGTTGCTGGGCTTTGTGAAGAGGCATGGTAAAAATGTCTCATCCTACAGTGCTTAAAATAAGGAGAATTGCTCTCCCGGTACTTGCAGGGTGCCCATCTCATCGTCTTCAGGATGAAAGCCATGTGGCTAGGCCAGCCATGCCCTTACACTCGTGTTGTTTTCCCACATCAGTTACACAGCCCTATTTATAAGAATTGTTAAGTATAATTGCCATCTTGGCAGTAGCTCTGCCCACTCACTGCTTCTGCACTCTCGGGTGTGCTGTAGGAGGTGTTACATCTCTAGCTAAGTAGGTTTTTAAAACTCACTGCCTCCTGGAGATCCCTGTTGTACTAGTCACCTCCGTTACCATCCCCATAGCTAGCTTGCTAGAGTCTGGATTTAAATCAAAACTTGTGGAGTGTTTCAGTGAGTGTACATCAAATTTCATAGCCTAAGAGTTGTATATCATACAATCTGAGCACCTGCTTTTCTGAAAGGATACTAGTCAGTTCTTTCACTTCACAGTGGGAGTTTTTTTCAATAACGTATATAACCTTTGAGCCTGAAGGAAGAGAAAGACTAAGAATAAAGTACACCTATGGATTCATCACACAGACTGAACAGTCGAAAACAGTCAGAAACACCAAAGGGCATTCTTATTTACAGCTAAAGCTAATTTCTGGACAGTTAGACTGCCAGTGACATTATTGGTATGTTTACTTGAATCTGAAACGTAGATGTTACTTGGTTTGAGAACATACTATGTGTGAATATGTGGGCATCAATACCATTGCGATTTGCATTCAGGTGAAAGGAAAACCGAACAAAGAACGAGTGAGTCACCTTAAAGCCGGGGAAGAATGACAGTGGAAAAATGTGGATAAATGTCTGTAACAATAGACAGAAGTCAGAGAGAGGGTATCCCATTGACAAGAATATTATGTTTTTATTTCCATAAGAGAATAAGAACACAAGTCTAGAACTGGACCAGCCATTACAAGGGATTGGACACTCGTTTGGCTAAAAGAAGACTGAACTTCATGTTCTGTGGCTTCTCGCAAAAGTGCAAAACACTGTGTTTTGCTTAATATTCCTCCACCCGTGTTTTGTTTGGAAACCAGATGTGGGGAAAAAAGGCCACATGCCTCCCACTGATTTTTAGAAATGCTACTTCATGTCAGTCTTTTGGAAAGCACCTGCTAAAGCTATCAAACCCCCGGATCACAAAATGAGGTTTACCTGCAGTCCGTCCAGCCCCCGCGTTTGTTCAGTCCTCTGTGCGGGCTGGCCCTCTGTGCTGCCGCCTGGGAGGGCTCCAGGGCCCCGAAGAAACAACTTGACCAGAATCTGCTGTATTTGCAGCTCCCTTTAATTTCTAATGTTGCAGTTCATCAGTGTGAAAACCTGTAGCTGTTGCAGCTATTAAATTTGTAGCTCTTAGAGCCATTCTCTGTAAAATGGTTTGGTACATCTGTAAAATAATCAGGAAAAATATACAGCACTAATAACTAGAAATCTTGTAAAAGCCTGGGCAAAAAACAATGCAGGACTTAGTTTTGATTATATAAAATTTTATTTGAGGGGCTACATCTCAGATGTAATGCTGAATATTCCCCATCCCTGGGGGTATTTAAAAGCCGGGCAGATGTGGTGCTTAGGGACATGGGTTAGTGGTGGGCTTGGCAGTGCTGGGTTAACGGCTGGACGTGATGATCTTAAGGGTCTTTTCCAACCTAAACGATTCTATGATTCTGTGATATAGATCTAATGTTTGCGTTGATAAAAAAATACTAGTTAACAAGGTGGGATAACTCTCCACATCTCTATTCTTACTTTGAGCATCAGGAGAATGAAACGAAGTAGCTCTTAACATGTTCTCATCCAATTACATTTATCTCTCTGGCTGGAATTATTCATTGATCACTAATCACTGGTAGTTGTTTACACACAACAGTGTTCACATGTAGCGTGCGGCATATTGAGGATCATTGCTATAATAGGAGCTAATCAATGAAAACCACTCATGACTCTCTCAATGAGGTGACAGTGGAAGGTTTTTCTTTTGATTACTGCAGCAATAGATTTGTCAAAACAGACATAGCTGGTCACAGCCAGCAGGAAAATGGTTTTCAGCATTAGATCGCAGACACCATTTTTCTCTTTCTCTATAATAATATTAAAGTTGAAAAACGATTATTCCGGTCCCCCTTTATTAAACAAGCTATTACAAAGCAAGTGAAGGGTTTCTGCACCTTCAATTTTCCACCTAATAATAGTAAAATATATCCATTGTTGCCTTGACAATATTAATGCTATTTTTTTCCCCAGTGCCTAAAGCAACGCGTCTCACCATTTTCTTTGCCAGCTTGAAACAAATTGTGGCTTTAGATTTTTTAATATTAAAGACAGGGGTTTTTACTGGTTTTCACTGTGATTAGTTAATTCACAGGCTTCATGTTCACCAGTAGACTAGACATAGAAGTTAACTAAGTCTTCAAAATAGGCTTTTATTACTCTTGGTAATACCAGTATTTTGCACTGAGACATATCTGTTAACTCTAGAACTCCAAAATACCTTAAAATAAACGTATGTCAGATATTAGGCATTTAGGCAGAGTTAATGCCATTGGTCTACATTTTTTTTTTTTTTTTCTAGTTTATGCCATGTTTCTGCCATTAATGCTTCAGCCACACTGGCTCTGGTATTTTTGGAGGTGCTGTGTTCTCAAAGCTCTGCTGATTTATTAGAGAACAGTGAATTCAGCACCCCTAAAAACAGATGAGTAAAGTTTTTGACTTTGGAGCACGTTCATTTTTGCAGTCGGAAATGGATGCGGAAATAACCCTGCCCAGGCATATGCTCTGAATGTCAGGCTACAGCCATAGGCTCGCTCTGTTTTGTCTCCAAACAGTAGGAAATCTAAGATGGAACGATCTTCATTGGAAGATCCTTTAGATAATTCTTTTTAATCATTTATGCTGAAAGTATTCCAAATGCAAAAAGAAGCTAAAACTTCTTAGATTATGCAGATTCAAAGAGACTTTGGGGACATCGATTAATATTTGCATGCTGGATAGTTTGGTGTGCTGCTTCAATTATCTGGAGCTTGATCACTGTGTGTAATCATAATTTGTTCATAAAACTACCCAGGCCTGTCAGCACACTGCCTGAAATTAAACTTCTTCTGCCTGTGCAGAGCTTATGAAAAATTGAATGGCAGTTCATTTTCACAAAACATGACAAACATAAAAGAAATTATGAATTAATTTTAAACCCTGCTTAGCAGAGTCTTATCAATTTGATGGAGCCTTTTGTCTTACAGAAGTCTGGCATCAGAGCTGATATGCTTAATTAGTATCAAGCATCTCAAAATGTCTGTGACTGACAGGTTAGATCATCTGGTGTCCTCCCCCAACCTCCCCATGAATTGCAGTTTGAAATATAACAGTTTCAGTTAGGGAAGCTGACTAACAACTTTCACACCTTTACATCAAATTAAACACGTGAAAATGGGATTGCTATTGCAGATGAAGCAAAGATTGGCACAAAACCCATGGTATCAAAGATAAATAAAATTACATTTGCTGCTGTGGAGTCTAGATCCGAGATTACAGTGTGCTGGTGTGGGATATACCTCTGATTTGAATGTGAACATAATATGTTTTCATTTAGCACTTGGAAAAATTAACCTATCTGGCACAAGCAATCAAGAGCTTCAAATAGGTTACTAGACACATCCAATAAGCACTTTGGAGGGCATACAAATTAAAGAATGTTTCTTTTATTCAAGAATTCTGCCTGGATGCGAAGGGTGCCTGGTATCAGAGTAGGATTTGAAAGCGGTAGGTACCTTATACGGTTAATCTCCAAATAATTTTTTTTTTTTTTTTAGAAGTATACCAAGGTAGGGGTGTCACTAGTGTGAAAATAAGGATTTAAGCCTCAAGCTTTAGTTAAAAGGTATTAATAGATATTGTCTGTCTCATAGAGAAAGGGGAGGGAAAGTAGAATAATAATACTTAAGAGTGTTAGAGATAATTGTCTAGATTCTCCTTTTCTCTCATTGAAGCCTTGTAATTAGTTGCACTGATTTCCTCAAGGTAATTCCTGAACTGTGATGGTGTAACAGGAGCATGACTTGACCTACAGAATTGCAGTATAAGTTTAAAATCCTTAAATGTGTCCTGTCCCTGCATGTTTTTAGCAACATCTGGAGTTAAGTTAGATAGGTATTCAGACAATATTGCATAAAGTTATGTTCATGGAAGAGCTATTAAAGATGTTTAGTTGAATTTGGACTGTAAAATCTTCTGTAGATTCAAGTTTAGCTTAAATCTAGCCGTGTCGCAATCAAACTACAGCTGAGTTTTGGGTGTAGATTCTTGCCTGGTATTGCTCAGATAATCACAATGATGCTGAATTTTTGGTCTCGGATATGTTATGAATCTTTCAAGAAAGAGAGTCCAATTCTTTGTTGATATTTTCTGGACTTTATGTAGGGTTTAGCTATGCCACATGTTGTTTGCTCCTACTGGCAGGTTTCCCATTGGAGTTACTGGGATAATTTGCTGAGGAAGGAGGACAAATTTAGGCCTATTTCATGTATTTCTCTTTTATGTGCAAAGAGAGGGAGAAAGAATGAAATTGCCCTCAAGTATCTGAAAGGAGAAATAAGGTAATCTTTTTTATTTTTTTTTTTCCTCCTCAGCTCTGCAAGCCTGATTTTTATTTATTTATTTATTTATTTATTTATTTTCTTATCTCCCCCTCCCCCCCGCCCCGCTTTTCACTTCTCTTTTTCCAAGAGTCTCCTGGCTCTGAGACTCTCTCAGGTCAACTTATGTTCAGATTGCACGGGTATAAATGGTTATCGTTTATACACCTGCAATGAGAGTCAGGACTTTGAACAGACAGTATAATAGTTATGATCATGCTGAGCATTACATTGAGGAGATATCTCATAAGTTGCTCTACTATCCCGAGCTTTTAATAAACCTTTCTGTGACTTTCATAGTGTACTTCTGTGTGTACTTCGGATAGTCCAGTTGCACCTACTATGGTCTTCTCCTTCTTGTTGGGGCAATAATGTACCTTGGATAAGCCACTTCTCTGCATTCCAGGTTGCTCTTTTATCTTCCTTGCAGGCACTTTGTATCTGTTTTGCCCATTCTGGGGTGCATCTAGGTTTCCTTCTGCTCTTAAAGTGAAAATACTGTAAACTGGAAGAGCACAACCTATTTCAAGAACCCTGGATTCTCTCAGCAGAAGAATATTTTTATGCTGGTAGCTGTGCTCTCCCCAGAGAAACCACAGCTTAACTATAAACTCACTTGTCACTGCTAGTCTTCTTTTCTCATCGTTTCTAGAATTACTGTACTGTAAAAGTCATTTCTGAAATATCATTACAGATTAAGACAAAGCTTTTTCTTTTTCTATTATATAGCTGAGAGCGCTTTGGTATGTCTAAGAAACATGTTAGTGTCAGGGGAAAAATGTTTTTTACTTACCTTACATTTCAAATTTAATAGCTGCTAAAAGTATTTACTCATTATGTCGCTACCAGCCTAAAAAGCCTATCAAATATGTATCATTGGTAATGAGCATACTGCCTTTTTTTATTTTTTATTTTTTTTAATGAAAAGACAAGAAATGCAGCTAATGAGGCACAACTAGGCAAATCGGTAGAAAGTGCAAGTTCAGTCCATGTGCTCGGTGTTAAAAACTGAGTCACTCCTTCCTCATCTCAGGCCTTTGATTGCCAAGGTCAGTGTAGGGATGGGTCCTGCGTATGTTCTTGTACTCTGAACCTTTGAACATTTGCTGCTCTGCTTTTTTGGGTTTTTTGTTTGCCTTTATACATTAAAAACTGCTAGGATCATATGGTAGCACAAACATTTTATTTCTCTCAGGCATACGGAATAAAGAAGTTGAAGTTTTCACAACATCATTATGAAACACTTGTTATGTTCTCAAGGGCATTATGGAAGCTTCATACCTGCTTACAGAAGCTCACCCATCTGAACTCGGTGGGAAGGGTTCCTTTTTTGGCAGGAAAAGATTGGATTTGACTATATTTGCAGGTTGCCTTGATACTCTAGAAATGCTCTGCTAAAAGTGGTTTGTTTTTCCTGCGTCTCTGCAGTAAATTACATACTTCAGAGTAGTGGTGGGCACTCTAAAATGGTCAGTCTGATGTTTATTATGATTTTGTATGATCTTGAGTGGCATGTGATTAAAGGGATGATTTTAAAGTGTCACACTGCAGCTTTGTTAATGTACTTGGCAATTTTCAAGTGGTGCTAGTGTAGGAGTCGTGGAGTGGTTCTTTATAACCCTAATACAGTAAACCTCTAATGAGTAGTCCTTTTCTGTCTACCTAGTGCTATATGGAGTTCAACCTCTTAAGGGAAAATAGAGAACTTGATGCAAGGTTAATGTCCAGCTATGAAAACTGGGGTCTGCAGTGCTACCTTGAGTTTCCTTTCTGCCTTTTAACACTCTTGGACGTTAGCCAGAAGATGTGATAAACTAAACTTTCCTTCAGATTATTTACTTTGATTTCCGAGTCCTACGCCTATTAACCTAAGTGCGCTTAAGTTATACTCCTAGAAACGTCTGCTAGTCTTGGCCTCAGTGGGAACATTTTCGTCCAATCTCTAAACAGTCAATTTGTCCTGAAAACGGAGCTTCTGCCCTAAACAACAGGGAGTAGAAGAGGGCAGGACAGTTGCACAGAGCAAGAGACTTGAAGCACCTGGCAAATATTTGGCTATGCAGTTCTTCCCACAGGAATGTAATCAGCTCCCTTCTCCCACCATCTGGAAGACAGAGCACTTTTGCCAGCAGAGGAACTTGCTCTGCAGTCTCCATCCTGCCTGCCTTCTGTTCTTTTCTCCACAAAGAGCATTTTCTCCCTTTCTGACTTCACAGGCTGCTCCAGAATCCCACGTGAGAAAGTAAATGGAGGTGGGAGTATTGTGGGAAGGATATTCCTCGATTTTGTCAAAAAAAAAAAAAAAAAAAAAAAAAAAAAAAAAAAAAAAAACCAAACCATGGCAAGAAATTATATTCTGCTCAAGCTTTCTCCAGCTTTGAGAGCATTAAATGTGCTGACCTGTGGAAAATAATGCTTGATATTGGCTTTGAAATGAAGCTGTGCTTTTTGTTATTCCAAATCGTATTTGAACAGCTTCCAAATGATTTGGTAGAATTTCACGGATACAGCTGAAACAGAATGTGGTACAATAGCTTGGGGTTTATTTTGTTTTGTTTTTCCATCACCCCTTAACCAGAATTTCTCTGCAATGGAAGTTCTGGTGCCCTTTGAAACCATGCGTGCTAGTGTGTCGAAGACATGAGTCTGCTGTGTAACGCAGCCATTAGTGATCTGCATTAATGCATCTTTAAATCTACCGATCTGTTGTTGCCAGTGATCAGATACGTGCCTTGATTCTTAGCTCAAAGAGTTAATTAGAGGCACTAGTCCCGCAGCATTAGTTTTGAGACATCCTTGTTGCACGTAGGTGGTGTTTTACTTTTTTAATTTTATTTTTAACCTAATTAAAGATATGAAAGTAAATGATCCTTTCTAGTCGTTTATGGTGGAGTATTTTAAACATACTTGAATGTTTTACCTTCTGTCCCTTAGGTTAGGTGGGCTCTTTATGTAACTAGCAGATTCTCATTATTGTTTTCTAAACAGTAGTCATGCAAGTGTGGTGCAAGGACATTTAAATGCACGCCCCCAGGTTAAGCGTGGTGTAGGTGCGGTGTTGCAGGATCTGTTTGTGACTGCAAGAGAACTCTTCTGCTTACATGACTGGAAACTGGAAAAGGCCATAAGGATGTTGAACAGTCTCATGGTTTAGCCTGTAGCCTCTCTGAAATGGGTGGTCACGGTTACCTCTTGCCACCCAAGCTGGTTACGTGAATGCCAGGGATGGGCTGGAGGGCAGGAAAGTTTGTAGTGATGATGCTGTGCGTGGTAACGTCAGAGGTAATGTTACAGCAGCCTTGTTAGAAGTCCAGAGCAAGCACCCCTGCTACTATGAGGGCCAGCTAACAAGGTATCAAAGATGTGATACATTGTAGCAAACTAAGGAAAAAAATGCCGTTATTTAACGGCATTTAATTAAAATGTTTCCGTGATAATAATGCGTGCATCTTTAATGATCATGAAAACGGTTTCCTTTGCGTGTTCTTCATTTTGAACACCAGTTCTCACTTACAGAATTTTCATATATAGAATTGAGTATATGTGATATTCAACAACTGCTCAGATGCACAAAGTCGATGTTAAAATATTAACATTGCAAAGTCAAAGTCTGTTCTTAAAAAAAAAAAAAAAAAACCAAAAAGAAAAAAAACAAAGGATTTACTCCAGAGCAACGGTTAATTGAAGCAATTGGATTTGAACCTGTCCTTTTATCCATAAATAATGGATTTTAGAAATGGAAGGACAACTTCGTGAATTGTTAAGAGCAAGACATATTCAAAGATTCAAACTGCAAATTAAGTATTATTTCAAACAGTTAATCAGATGTTGGTTCTGGGAATTTCTCTTTCTAGTCTTCATTCTTATATTGCTCCCTGTGTCAGTTCTTAGGGAAGATTATTCATTTTCACAGTAGTAGTGAAGAACTGCATCATTTGTGTTTGAGCATCTACCAAAGAAATGCTGGGCAAGTCAATCGCTATCTTCTTATTTTCATAATATTTCCCCTTCATAGGGGCGATAGAGGTGGACCTCTGAGAGGGGACTGGAAATCAGATCAAAGAAAAAGACTGACAGACACTCAAATTGTCAAGCCTGAACTGGCTAAATCTTGATAGTGTAATACTGAGATCCTAAAGGCAACACAATCTGCCAGAGATGTTGCTGGTTTAGGTGGCCATTTGTCTTGCACGACGAGAAAACAGAGGGGAACTGAAGGCAGTTTTAGTTAATTTACTCTTCTGTAGTTTGAGACAGTTCAAGTAAGTATCCAAGTCACAATGTCCTGAAGTTCTTTCTCATCAGTTCTGAACATAGTTTTTATAAATCAAGTCTTCCTGTGCATCATCTTTTGGTTTGGTGTGCTATTTTCATCCTCCCTTGCTGCAATAATGTCCGAGTGATGAAACTGAGACGTGTTTGAGTACTCTGTGGGATGCAAGGCATAAGCGCCTCAGCCCTTCATTACTGCTGGGGCCAGTTTTACAATCGCCATCCTGCAAACCAAATAGACAACATTCTGTTGAACTTGCTTCCCTCCTACGAGTTGCTCAACACCTCATTTAAACTACCTATCATGTCTCCTGGTTCATCTCTCCTTACAAAATAGGAAAGGAAAATTACTGCGGAATCAGTAAGAGCCCAGCTGGCTGCTGCTGATGCAGAAGTGACGCTGCTCGCCTGTGTTCCCCCAGTCATGCCTACCCTCCTGCTGCAAAACATCACACACTGCTGAATTGTCTGGTTTGAATGGCATTTTTGAAAACTGGATTTAGGTAATCAGAAATAGAAAATGAAGTAGAAATTATGTTTAAACTAGTCTTTTTTTAATAACTGGGTCAAAAAATTTTGCTCGCGAAGTGACGCTGATGAAGCAATATTTGCCTGATGCAAAGCCTTTAAAATGCTTGCCTTTATTTAAAAGGAAAGATTTTGAGGAACTGTCCTTTCAAAAGACTTGTTAGATATGTATCTTAATTATATGATGGTAATATTAGATGCAAACATAAAAACTTTCACTAAGTCATAATCTTAAGTAAGCAGTGGACCACGGGCAGATTACTTGGAGTTAAACTTCTAGCTTCCTCCTTAGTTTTGAAAAATTTTGACTGGTGTACTTCAGGATTTACGTGTTTGTGTTTATTGAAGTACTGTGCCAGAAATTTTTTTTAAGGAAGTTTCTGATGCAGAAATATGAAGCACAGCAAGAAGAGTGGGGGGAAGTAACAGAAATTGCCACAGTGGATTTAAAAGACTGCATGGTAGGTTTAGAATTAGCAGAGGCAATAGCATTAATAATGTTTTGCATTACTGCATCAATTACCTGGTTCACTGTGCCATTGAAGAAAGGGATCTAATAAATTCCATCTCTTGCTGTTGAAGGATATTAGCCATCCGTTTACTGAGAGGTTTTAATTTGTAGAGGTATGAAATGATGTTTGACCCAAGTGCTTGTGGAATGCAAACCAATGGCAAATACATATATGTATTTCTAGCTGCAATTTTTAAGAATCTTTTCAGAAAAAACAACTTCAATGAAATCATTTGATGTCTACAGTTTGACTTGCGTGATATAAGAAATCAACGTGCATATTGGTGCTTAGGGACATGGTTTAGAGGTGGACCTGGCAGTTACGTTAACGGTTGGACTCGATGATCTCAGAGGTCTTTTCCAACCTTAATGATTATGTGAGTCTATATTGTAAAATTTGCAGAGCAATTAAGGTTCTCTTTTTCTCTCTGCCTCTTGGATTCAGGTTGAGACAGGAAATACAAAGTGTGCACTTTAAGATATTAATGTAGTGGCTGCTACATAACCTTTTGAAAATGAAGTGAAATTGGTAAGCAGATGAGGAGGCTTTCAAAGAAGAGTGAAGTTTAGTTATTTGAATTTATTGTAACCTGTTGTTATTGCAATCCTTTATGAGCTAAGGGACAAATTTTTATCGAAAGATATTAATATACTGAAATTCTGTAGGAATTTGCAGCTCCATGTTAAGAGCAAAACGTGTGTTGAAGAATGGTGCACAGTGAGCCGGTTTGGCACTTATCTGGGAGATCCAGTTATTAGTGTTTCTGGGTGCTGCTGGAATGGAAATATAATAAAACTCCGATCTGACCCCATAGCCTGAGCCATCCAATATAATATATGCAAGGATGTTACAATTTTTGCGTCTTTTTACTTTAGTAAAAGTTTTAATTGTAAATCAGAGAAAATAGAAATATTGCTAAAATAACTTTCTGTATTCCAGTCAGTCCCAAGAACGATCACCAAAGAATTTGATTAAAAGAATCAGAGCTGTGCTAACGGCGGTTTGCTCCAGTGTGGTAGAGCCTTTATTAAAATTCCAATTAAAAAATCACCAAGAGGAAGGCTGCGGTTTGTGCTACTTGTCCTGGAAGCCACAGGCATCTGTGTCCAGTGGAAAGGTTTTTTGCTTGTTAATTATATTCATGTTTTGTAGCACTGATGTCTGGAAAGACATAGAAGCAGGATTAGGGCTTAGGGGCTCCTGGATAAATTGTTGGTTTCTGTAATAGTGTTTGGACTATGTATATACAAGAGTGGGTTAATATATTTAACAGGAATTTGTGTCCTTTCATATGTGAAAGGATTAAAATAACAATAAACCGTGTATCTCGGTGACTGCTTACGTGTATTTGAATTGTTTGTAAAGGATATTCTCACTTTGAATGGCTCTATAAACATTAATGAAGCCAGGCTGTATTTTCTTGAGATTCTTGCAAAGTTAATATTTGAAGAAGTTGTGTGTGAAGTATTGTAATGGAGAAGCAATGTGACTGTAATTTTTAAAAGGTGTAAATATTGTATAAGGTTTGCAGCCAGTGGATACCGTTAACAAATGCGTGTCCATGGATGGCTGGAGATAAGTGTATGAGAGACTAGTTGGAGGAAAAACTCTGATCCTAAGAAGTATTATCAGGCATTTGTTTCTAATCTGGTGCCCTCGAAGCCAAAGGGGTCAGGAGCATGATTGCAGCCTTTTAGGATTTGCTCATTGGAATATTTATATGATATTAATAATAAGGAATATTAAACTTGTAACTCATGGTTTATATTTAGTGAGGATACATTTCATATGCGAACACAAATTGTTTTCTAGCACAACTCGGAAAGATGCATCTAGCTTAATATCAGGCATATAATAGCTTCTTCCCCATTTGTTTTCACAAAATCCCCTCGTCTGTAGTAGTTCTGAATGGCTCCGTATTTGCTGGTCCCAAGACTGGATGAGATTGCTAACAAAACTAATTTTCTGAAAGGAATCACTGATACTTTTGCAACTACCTACCTCCCAATATCCAGCATGGCTTAGGTATCACTGAGTCACCTCATAAGGAGCGTAAGCCCAGTCAGCATCTTCAGGTGATGTTGCACAAGCTTTTGCACAGGTCATGGGGCTCTGGACCTTTGACTCTGCCACTTCTTGGTGATTCCTGTAATACGTGCTGTGACAGAAGATAGAAAGCTGTGCTCCCTGCACAGTTGCACTGGCTGGGCATGCAGCCATGCAAGCGCTCGACCTATGCGCGTCACCACCTCGAGGACACAAGCGCTCCACTTCCACCAGCCAAGAGGAGCCTGCAGCTGAGGAAGGGTGCTGCACGGACACTGCTGATGTTATTTCTAACCTTTGCTGTGACTAAGTGCACAAATCCCTTGATGGCTTTAATGAAGTTTACAGCAGTTACTTAGCATTATACACAGTGCTTGCTGTAGGTGGCAAGGGTAAGATTTCCTGGATTCGCAGGTTTATGAAGTGTAGCACTAAAACAGCTTAAGGCTTCATCAGTTCTAGTTCTGCCATTAAGCATTGCCACAATCTGCAAAATGAATATGGATGACATCCGAGAAGGTTATGCTCATTAGTTTAGTTGAAGTCATTCCATGGCTCAGATTGCGTAAATTAATATTTTTAACTCTAATTTTAATGGGAGGAACAATTGAAAGCAACTCTAAAATCAGAGCATCATAAAAAGATATTGCTAGCCTGTAAATGTGGCTCTATATGATGATGATGATAATGAACAGCGTATGACGTAAATATCTTTTTATTGAAAGCTATGCAGAGCAAGTCTAATATATAACTTGCAGGTTTTAGTTTCTCATACCTATATGTATTTGCTGTACTGCTGTACAAGTATAGCAGCCTTCCAGTACCTGAAGGGGGGTGACAAGAAAGCTGGAGAGGGACTTTTTACAAGGCAGCAGAGTGATAGGACAAGGGGCAATGGCTACCAACGGAAAGAGGGGAGATTTAGATTAGATATAAGGAAGAAGTTCACTGCTATGAGGGTGGTGAGGCACTGGAGCAGGTTGCCCAGAGAACTTGTGGATGCTCCCTCCTTGGAAATATTCAAAGCCAGGTTGGATGGGGCTTGGAGCAGCCTCGTCCCCAAACCATTCTATGATTCTATGATTCATATATATAGTACAAGAATTTGAATGTTATGAGCTTAGAATTTTTAGAGACTAAATTTGTCTTTTTAGCTTTCAAATTAGGTCTTTTAGAATGATAGATGCAGAATCAATTAATTATTTCAAGGTGTTTTTTTTTTCCTGTTTCAGTATAGGTGATCTGCTCAGTTGAGCTAGTCTCTATCTGCATGATTAAAACTACCATGCACTTCTTTGCTTTTGAGATATTTATATACTTGGCTTTTTCTGTAGTATAATCTGGAAGCCCCAGGTTAACTTTGTTTTCTCAACAAAGAAGCTATTCTTCCTTTCTTTTAATGCTATGCTCATGTATATTTGTTAGAGGTATTTTGGACTTCCCAGCTATCTTTTATACAGTATCCAGGGAAAAAAAACAGAAGCTTCCCACCCTCTGCCCCCTTAGGAAGCCCATTAATCACTGAAATTGCCTAGAATGTTGTTAAAGGAAAATATTTATCATTCTATGTATATCTTAAAATTTTGGAGCCACACTGTGACAATGTGCAACATCTATAGATTATGAAATTACAGTAAGAAGTTATGACGCTGGAAAGACTGTAAACAATGGAACAAATAGAATTAGGTTAAATTAGGTTAAACTGAAGATTCTAGTTATTTTCTTTTATGCCCCATAATTTCACTCATCATAACACCAAGAGACCTAAACATGCATCAAGAACCCACTGTTAGAAAGAGCTTAAAGTCTAAGACAGCAAGTGTGCCAGGATATATTTGAATATCATTGAAGATGTGACGGTAGCATATTTAGACATACCTCTGTATTATTTACCAGTAACGGCAGTAATGATGGAACAACAGAAGTTTCATCTAAGCTTGTGGAAAAACACTGTGAAACTTTAAGATGAATTAGTTGGCCAGTTTGTGCTACATCGTCGTCACTGAATTGCTACCTAAAGGAGATCTATTTAAGGCTGGTTGAGGTATGTCGGCCTTAACCCACACGCCCTTGTAGATTCACAGAAAGAAGAGATTTCAAATGGAATCTGAAATCTTGTTCAGACAAAATTTCATTTGTATCTGAGATTATCCAAAGATAACCATAAAAGCGATTGAGGATACAACCCTGAGGAGCTGCAGAGAGAAGCCTCTGAAGAGCCACTGAAAGAAGGGTCAAGCTGGCACGAGGAGAATTATGGCAGAACAGATTAAAAGAAGCAAAGGACTTTATGAAGCCATCATTATATTTTAAAAGTTCAGTGTTGTTTAATCACTGTAGCAGCTACTGTAAAAACACATATGTAAGCCATAACACTACTGACTGGGGATTTAGCAAGTAAACCTGTGTAATCCTCTGAGGACTTCTGTACTACGCTGCCGCTTGCTGAGCCACTTACGCTTTCATACATGTTTTGTAGATAAAGATATGTAAGAACTGGTGAGTTCAGAGAGAACTCTTAAATAGAATTTCAACCTTTGCCAAGCTGTCCCACCCAGGGCTGTACTGTAGCTTTAAACCTTGAACACTCGGTATAGATTATTTTATAGGCATAGTCGAAAGAATTTGTTGGACTGAACCTTTCAGAAGCAGCCTAATGCAAGAAAGCTTTCGCTATCTAGTACAATGTGATAGCCCCGTGTGAACTTTGATTTTATTTTTTTTATCTCGGATTTTTGACATGTTTCACCCTGGCTTAAACCATTGTTTTAAGGGCAGTGACTGTCAGTATATGTCTTTTCCGTGCTAATGTTTGTGAAGATGAATGTCTGTTAGGTTAACTGACATAACCTGCGTAATCTGACACAGAAGCGTTTATCTCTGTAAAAGGCAACTTGGTAGGATATTTTTGTCAAAAAAAAAAAAAAAACCAAAACCAAAAAAACCCACAAAAAAACACATTTGTCTATTTTTTTCTTTTTGATTCGGTAAATGGCTTGCTTGGATTGAGTTTCTAATTAAGCTTGTTTTTATATTGGGATGTTTATTTCGCGGGGAGATTATTTCCAGTAATGGATCTCAGATAACCAGGTGACAGCAAACCACAGACAAATCCATCACCAATTCTGGCATTATCAATCACTTTTTAAGCTAATGCACAAAATCTCCAAAGACAAACATTTAACTCTGTTCAATGCGTTACTGTATGTCAACTGTTGATAGAGAGGTTTTTTAATGATTTTGGATGTGTCATGCTCCACTTAGAATTCTCTAGCGTTTCCATTGATAAATACGGAGGCACAACTGTCATTTGCATGAATGGAAGCTGTAATTATAAATGTACTTCTGGCCTGTGTTGAAGTCATAAATGTAAAGAGGGATGTTTGCTAATGTAGAGATATAAATAACAGTTTTAAATGTTCACTCTTTAACATGGAAATTATATTTCAGATCATTTGAGATGCATTTTGTTTTTTAAATAATAGTAATAGGAGGCTGAATTTTAAGTATTTACTATGTTGCAATTAAATTGTTGATCATATAAATAAGTTTGGCAAGAGCGGTGTATCCATTTATCAAACATGAGAACGAAGTGTGAGGATTGGCTTGGCAAATTGAAGATTTAAAGAATAATGAAGACCAGCACCATTGGAGAGGATCATACACCTCCTTAGGGCTGTATCCTCAATCCCTTTTTTTTATGATTATCTTTGGATAAACTCTTATAGTTTAGGAAAGATACTGTTGTCCTCAAAACATGAAGTAACTTTTGAGCTAATCAAAAGTTGCAGTTTGTTTTCCCCTGGAAATTAAAAAAATCTCCCCCCCCCCCCCCCAGATTTCCACACTTCATTGTGAAATGAAATTTTCTAAACTTTACCCAGCTAATTTAGAGAATTTTGATATTAAATTGATCCCAAAAGCTAGCGACCATTGCTTTGTGATCTTCTTAGCACTTGAGTCACCTACCTATGGGACTGGACTCGGTGAAAGCAATGGCCGAAGTAGAAGTCCTCTTGTTGGGGATGAGCTGAAACGCTCTCAGCTTTCCATTTCTGTGGCGGGGTGTCTCTGATATGTCTGGGGACTTGCAGCCCACTAAATACTTGGCCTTCCGAAACGGAACCTGGGTGCTTTCATGTAAATAAGGATATTGTCCAGTACTATGGGTTTGTCATCTGTGCGGTCGTAGTAGATGCATTTAGCAGGCTCCTTTTTAAAACGTACCTGCTGTGATTTCTGTGATGTTCATGCTGTAGATTAACTGTAACGAAACTGGTTAAGTGAGTAACATGTAGGATCTCTTTTATAGCCAGATTGTGTGCTTCATATTCTGTATACTAAAGTTGGCACTGTGGGTAAGTTATTGTAATAAAAGCCAATAATGAAAAAAAGCTTTTTTTTTGCCTCAACTAAATACTGTAAACAAAGGTCATGTAAAAATTTATTGTTTAACTATGCTTCATATTGTCAGCATTGGGATTAATGATCTTCAGTTTTTATAATGCTGCTAAAACATATTTTAACGAAAATTACGTATAGGTATTCTTTAAGTTAAAAATAAACAGTCCGTTTACTATCCTATGACAGCTATGACTTAGCTTCCACTCCTGTGTTCAACACAGGCTTCCCCATTTTTTTTTAATGACAGTCCATGTTGTTTAAAATTGCTTCAAATACAGAGTGCAGAACTTGCTCATATTTTTGCTGGGATTGTTTTACGCAACCACAATTACAGTAGTAATTTAGCGTGTGTTTATTAACTATAAATTTATCTTTGGTGCCTAGACCCTTTGGATTACATATGCTATTTGTAAACGAAAGAGATTCAGGGTCATTTTAATTAGGAGCAAGGAGCTGAATTACTGAACTACAAAGTACTGCCTGAATCCTGTTTGCAGTTCCTTGCAAACTTCTCCCGAGAAGCTGTTGCTAAGAAACACCATCAAGTGTGTAGCTTCTCCTTTACCCTTTCTGACACGTTCAAAACGTAAAAGAAAATACTGGGTTTTACCAATATTTTTAACGGGTATCTGTGTGCTTACAGGTTTTTAAAGAATGGACAGAGAAATACTGGATGTTGTACAGATGAATAAATTACAGCCTCTTGGAAACATAGGGGTCATAGTGTCACTTATGTTTAAAAAGCAATTTTTGTGACGCAGATTGTTGGAACAAATCCTCAGAACTAAAGAAATTACATTTCCAGTTTCCCAAATCCATTCTAATTGGTTTGATGCATGCGCTGGCAGAATAATTGATTGACACTAAGATCACTAAGCAAAGAGTGAGCTAACAGAATCAGATTAGTGAAAACATATGGTAATTACAACTGTGAAAAAACAACTTAGAATTTATAATGTTGCCTTGGGGCAAATAATCAGATGTGTTATCAATGAACAATTAGAGCTGACAAAAGTTGTCTTGTATGTATAGGATTACCATGCATAGTTACAGATGTGTTTTAAATGAAAGATTTATTGGAAGTTTCCTGCCTAAAATATGCGTGACATGTCAACACATTGTTTATGATAACAAATAAAATCAAATAAATTCCTGCAGAACGCTTCATGGCAGAAGATCAAAGTTTATGTATGCTTTTCATTTATATTCTATAGAAGATTAATTTCATGCCCTTTATTGCATTATATTAATCGGTTTCCCTAATATGTGTGTTATTAATGGATATTCCTATAACGGCTGTCAAAATACTGGTATATTAACAATGGAAGTAAAAAATTAACTTCATGGCTGTGAAAACCTCTGCATTTTGCAAGAGCCTAAAAAAATAATACGTGACAAAATAGAAGTAGGAAATACCTACCACATAAAATTTAAAAATAAGTTCCTGAGGGCAGGTAGTTCTGAAGAGCCAATGTTTTGGGAACTCTGTGTCTTTCTCAAATATCCCCATTCCTCCAGCATAGAGTAGAGGTCCAAAAGTCATTCAGAAGTATAGTGGAAGATATACAGAAGTATATCTCGGCCAGCTTTGGCATGGAATGGTGATAGAAAACATCTAGGGAGAAAGGAGGAAATAAAGATGGCTACATGGTTGTCATTTTAATAACAGAAAATTTGCTGTTAGTTATTCTCCAAATTTATTTAGAAAAAAATGTAGTTTATTCATTTTCTTTTGACGTTTCTACGATTGCAAAACAAAATTAAAGAACTTGTTTTGTGTATCCTTGTGCAAATACACAGCATTGTGTGTTTGTGCAAGGGCTACCCTTGAGAAATTGTAGGATTTGGAGTCTTGTTTATGTTTAGCAGTAATTTGCACACGTATATAGACTCAAACGTTGAGCAAGATACTGTAACTCCACCTCATGTGAGAAATTATCTCTTACTGAAGTGAGTAATAAGGGCTTTACTGTCATTGCTGTAATGGAACTGGAATCGGACTCCTGAAGCTTCCACAAAGAGATGCAAATTATCCTAACCTTACCTTCAGCATCGTTTAGATGCCCATAATCTTAAGAAATATGAATCTCTAACTTCCAAATCTAGCTTAGCCTTTAATTATGTGGAAAATTATGTGAACGCTGGATCAGCGTTCACTTCAGCAAGACTGCTATATCTCAGTTGCTTGTAATTTCTTCTTGAGTGTTAGACCTCTTACCAGCACCACGTTCTAAACCTTGAATCTTCCTGCACCAGGATCTGGATATACTCTGGCATTACAATGTAGTAGTCGCTGTCTCATCATGGGAACTACCCTGTAGCAGTTAGTGAGGTTTTATTTGTCCTGGAATGATCAAATAGAAAGATGCAAAATTCAAGGATCCCTGAACAGGATCATTGGTACAGATACAGTTCCTTTACGAAACCTCCTTAATGTTCAAATGCAAGTAAGCAGTTAAGGAAAAAACAGGGAAGAGAAGAGAAAGCTTAAAGAGAATTTAAAAATCCTGTGAAACTCGTGCTCTGCTTGTAACTCATCACAGGCACAGTTTTGTTTTCATGTAAGCGTATGCACAAATTCTGGTAGTGGATCTCCTCATTTAGAAGAGGCAGTCATGTTCTTGTACAGAGATCAACAAAATGAAAATAGTAGTGGATTTTACTTGTCACCTATGCAGTCTAGAGCTGGACGTTGACTTGCACAAAAGGTATAGTTTCTGTTATTTTGAAGTGAAAGACCTCAGTAAGGTGGAAAGCCCACGTCTTTCATTTTTCATGCTTCCACCTTATCTTCCTGCTGTAAATTTCATTCTTCTTGTGTTCTCAGAGCTTGCATTGAAAAGTGTCTGGAAAAAATATTCTTTGAGACATTTGACAACCCTTTTTTATTTCCACCGCTTGCACTTTCTCACAAAACAAAAGGAAAATTTCTGCTTCTATAGAAATTTAAATTCTACTTTTAATGAAAATTTTTGTGGCCTTCAAGATCCTCTGATACCAGTGGTGATAATGCAGTTGTTTACTCCATTGGCTACTTGATTAATCCTCACTTGTAATCAGAGTTAAAGCAATATTCACCTCCTCAGAATAATGTCATTATGATTTAAACCAGGAATTAGTAAACAACTCACAGCTGTTGTGCAAAATGTTTGTCTAGTAATGCATATTCATGAATATTTCATACAAAACACTTATTAATTTGTTTTTTGCAGAGAAACAACTAAATGATATTTTATAGATTGATGTTTGGCAAATAAGGCAGTTTGTTTTTCATGGCTGGTGTCAGTGATGTATGAATCTCCCTACATGTACTTTCTCACTAAACATTGCAAAAAGCTGCTTTGCAGAATCTTTAAATATCATTAAGGCAAATGTTTTTTCATGTGCGTGCTAGGTATGAAGGGGCTAAAGAATCAAGGCCACAAACCGTAGAATAGGACCTCAAGGGGTTCATTCCTTTTCCCAACCACAGCAAAAATTCTTGGGCTCTTCCCATGCCATCTGTTCTTGGTTTCACACAGTGGACGTACCAAACGTTGGAAGCAGTCTGTTCCTATAGCTGTACCGTGAAACAAATTTTCTTTCCTAACACGTAACTTTAAAGATACAAGTTGGAGTCAGCCCTGTTTAGAGAAGGTTGGACCGGATGTTTTCCAGGAGCACATACCAATCTAAATCGTTCTATGATTCTGTGATTTTATATACCAAAATTTCTACCTCTGCAATTTCAGCCCGCTGTTATTTGCCTCATGTATGTGTGAGATATGGGGAATATTTTATTCCCTTCATCTTTGCAGCCACCTTTTATGTATTTAAATGTCACTGCTCTGGGTCCTCTTGGTCTGATAACATTTTAATCATAAATGGCTTCTTGGAATTTGTTGGTTTAGATGGTGTTTTCCAGACTTGTGCTTCAGCTAACCCACACCTTTCATGGAGTACTCAAAGCTGGGTTGCATAGGCTGTATTGTAGGCCTTACCACTGATTAATAAGATGGGAAGATTATCTTGTTTTCCATAGAAAATATTATGAATATAACCCATTATGACATCTGTCTTGTCTGATACAGCCGAGGGATGGTCAACTTATGATCCATTGTAATTCTGAGATTTTGGTTGTTTTGTTTTGTTTTGGTTTTTTTTAAAAAGAATGGATGCACGACCAACTGTTCAATATATTGCGTTTGTGCAGGTGGTTATTCTTGCTGAAAGTGTAAAAATGTATGACTTGTCCTAGAATTATGTTCTCTTGCTTCCTTCTCTGAGACCAATACTGTATTTCTTTGTCTTGATTATGAAAATGTGAAGTGTGATTGTGTGAAAAGCGTTTCTGAAGTCAAAATACGAAATTACTACTTCTCACCTGCAAGGTATGATTGACTTATGAATTGAAATAACCTTGATCCATGTCATCTTGCAAGTGCTCATAGGTAGTTTTATAATTCTGATTACTTGAAAATTGATAAAGTGAAGCAGCCTAAAGTTCAATGATTCTTCTGTTCTCCCCTTTCTTGAAAAAGAACAAAGATTAAGTTTACTGAACACTAGTGTTTAGAAACTTTACCTGTCTTCCACAAGTTCTCAGAGGATATGGATCCAATGAGGTGCTAGACACTGTCTTTTCCCTCAAGTGGCAGCTGAAAAAAGTTTACAACCCTGGCCAAAAATGAATTGTTGATCTGGCATAAAATTATACAGCTGAGATAATGCGTTATATTTTATTTTTCCAAGCAAGCTAGACATGAACGCTGGCACCTTTAAGATTTCTTCAGTGCTGTATCAGCCTTGAGGGGGAACAGGACCATTATACTAGTGAATTTAATTTCGGTATAACTAGATTTTGTGGGGTGGTCAATAAGTAGAAGCTGTTACTCAGATCAGTGAGAGCTTCTTTGGTCTTCATTTTAGTACTAATTTCATTTAGTGCTACTCCAATGAACTTCTTTTAAAAGGAAGAAAGCTGTTCCTTAAGCTTTTTCTGCTTAATGCTCAGTTAACTAGCAGAACTATGAACCCCATCCTGTAAGAAATCAGATTTGATTTTTTTTTTTTTTCATCACAATAATTTGATAGAACAATTCCACTTTTTGTGCTGAGGATAGAGGCTAGGCTTCAGTGACATTTATAAAATCCTGTGAAGCTTTTCAATGGACTTAAAAGAAAAAGAACTTTAGCTAGGATAGTTAGGCTACATGAGAGCCCTGAAAAGAGGGGAGCAAGGGGAAAGAGGAGTAATATGCGTAAGTTGGAGCATCATTTAAGCTTTTTCAGAAGTTTTTGGGCACCATGAGCGCTCAAGTTAAGTAACCATATGGAATGTATATTTCATACCTCTGAACAACATAAGGCAAATCCCTGCCCAACTCCCTGTGCTTATTGATTTGGTTTTGCAGGCTGATACAAATTCAGATCTGAATCAGAAAGTTCTGTCATGACTTTCTTTATGCTTAACAGCTCCCGATGGCACTTTCTTGTGTGAATTTGTTTAGTTACTTTTTTTAATGTAATAGTTTTGCTATCCAGAGCAGCCTGTCTGCAAGTGCCCTAATTTGTTTGTGTGTTGTGTGTTGGTCTCTTGTCACTTGTTCCAACTATAAAGAACAGGATTTTATCCATACTGTTCAGAGAGGAAAAATGCATGCGGTGATATCTGTCCAGTTCTTGGTAGTGTCTCCGTGTCATGGAATCAATGAATTGTTCTCATTTAACTATTAACCAAACCATTTAAGCTTTAGCTGATAATTTTGTTGATACATGATTTGTTTTGCTTAGTCTCGTTAACCATTTCTGTAGTGCTGTGTGCAGCCATAGACACAAGGATTGCAATCAGCTCTAGAAAGGGCGTATGCCCTTGTCAAGTGCTTAAAAAGCTTTTCCGTTTCACTTTACTGAGGGATGTGTTATGAATTTGGGATTGGATCAGAAAGTTACAAGTCAGGATCCTTCATGGTACTTTTTTTCAATGGTTCATCCTATTATTCTCCTCTTTTGCCTTCATTTTCCTATTGAAAACATGGAAAACACTGAATACAATTGTTAAGTGGGTTTTTTTTTCCCTGAACTTTTAATTGAAGTACATAACAAACCTGGAGTCGTAACATTCCGCTTGTAGTACAGCAAGGTAGTGTTTTAAAAGAAAAAATCATGCTTAATTATGGTATTTGATAATCTTTATGGAAAGTCACCAGCAAGACACATAGAATTTAAGGGCCTGGGATTGCTTACAAATGAAAAATATAAAGTGTTAAAACTTTTTTCTGCATTACTTCAACCCATTAATGCTAGCAAAGTCCCCTTGCAATTCACTCATGTTTACATCCTTGAAATACTTGTATGCAGTAATCATGAGTCCATTTAGTAATTATTTAGCCAAGCTATGCATGTTATGTCTTATACTCTTTCTTCATAACTTATTCTTTTCATCTTCATAATTACTACTTTTGCAGTTCTCTCTTTGCCTTACAATTTGCTAGTCTCTTCCTTGTATACACATAGCTGGAAGTAAGTGCATTCTTTGTGTTGCAATTATGCTGGTGTTCTATAAATAGGGAATATACCTTTTTAATTCATCATGGGCTACTGCACTTTTCAGCAATCCTTTGGAAAGGAAAAATATTCATATGTAGTTACAGCATATTGTTATAGACAGCTTGGGCTTGCGGTATATCTTCCTTCCCAGTGAGAAAAGTGTCTTGACTTATTTTTCCACATTTGTTTAAAAAAAAATGAGGCAAATACAATGAATAATTGTAAAGTTTAATAGAACAAGAGTATTTCCAGACCCCATGGATAAATAGTCCTTTTCTTTTTTTCCTTGGCTCTTGTTAAAATATGTAAATAAGGAGGGGACATCCTGCAGGTGTTTTTGATAGCTTTTGGTGTCACCAAGAAAATCTCAACATTGTTCTGATGTGTGACCTATATACAGTGGAACGGTGATATTTCAGCTATTCTGGCTGCAAAGCTTCAGTTGTGTGACAGCTGTACCTTAAAGATCCGAAGAATAATTCCAAAAAAGGGGCTTTATGGGCAGTTAGCCACTGTGAAATTCAGTCAGAGATTTAAAAAAAGAAAACCAAACACTGTCCTTATTGCTATATATAACTTAGAGTAATTATGCCCTAGGTACATCTACTGTCTCTAGTATCACTGCAATGAAGTCCAAAACATTAGGGTCATCAGCACTGTAGCTTAGAGAAACCGGTCTATCACACATACATATATTTTGCTTTTAAATATGTTCTGTGACTTGTGTAGTATTTTTCTGAGATCTGTTGTAGTATCCTTTCGGCAGTAGATGGTGCAGCAGGTTACAAACTTGTTGGTTTTCCCATGGGACGTAGTTTTGACCATTACCTGAGTCAATAATGTACAAGTTGAGTTGAGACATGTTTGATTTGTGTTAGTAAATTCAGATCAAATCCATTAGGCTTTAAGTATGATTAGTTATTTTTAAATTTCATATATAACGTGTAAGAGTGGCATTGGACATAAATTAGCAAATACACAGTATCATAAGCAAACTTGGATAAAGTGAATGTGAACGTTTAATTGATTAAAGTGGATAGATATAACTTTACTGAAATACAGAAAATGGATTTGTTGAGTTTTGCTGAAGAGTCATTCTTTTAAAAGAAACTCAGATTAGGAACCATTGCTACTGGCATGAATTGTGTCAAATTCTGCGTGGAGTTATACCAAAATAATTCAGTTTATTTCCTTCTGTATGCGTAGCACTCTTAGTCGTGTATACTAGTAAGACTTTGAAGAAAAGGAAGTTAGCTAACATGTTGAAGAACACTGTAGTAAGATGCTGCTGCTTAATTGAATCTTAAATTACATGAAAAGGCCCTTATGATATACTCAACCATGAACTCAAGAAGTAGCAAGTCAGTTTGGTAATTAAGAATCAAACACATCATTTAGGATCTACTGAAGTTCAGTGTCTCTGCCTTGCTAATTAATGCTTTGCCTACCATCAGCCACATCTATATTGAGCTAGCTTTTTTCCTCCTTGAGGGAGCAATACTATTTGTAAGATGTGTGATGTATTCAGTGGAGTTGGAATTGTCTTCATTTGAGCTATCACAGGCTGAGATGTGACACTAGGAGAGCTTTCGGCTGTAGAGGCTACTTAGGCTACTAGAGGACGTGGGGGTATTTGTTTTCTTTCTGTGGGGAAGGAGACAGGAGATGGAACAGGACTTGGCAGGGAGCTTTTCTTTTTTGTAATAGTCCTGGCTCAGAGGAAGCTTTTTTTGTTCGACAGATTCGCATGATAGTACTTTTGGCCAACAAAACTAATTCTTTCTGTGTAACATCTAAAATACCAGTTGATATAATCAAACCAAGAGTTTATTGCGCTACGTGATGCATATTCCACTACAGTCGATATAAAGCACAAAGCTTTGAAAATCACCTGGAAGTATCATGTAATCTGGACTTGCCTTCTTTTGAGATACTGTGGGAATAAGGTGTGTATCAGTAAACCTGCCTATTGCATGCTGCACATGTTCTTCTTAACTGATATTTTTCCTGTAATACAATATAGTTACAAATTCTACCCTGACAGATTTCTGAATTGCTTATTAGTTAAACGGCTTATGGTTGGTGAAACACACAATTAAAAAATTGAATCTGTGCGAGCTAAGGCTTTGCTTCATCAATTTTTCTAGTTTTCGGAATGAAAATTTATGATTTTATTGATGATTTATTGTCTCTTGTCTTCAGAAAATTCATTTTGTGCCAAAAGACCATTGCAAAAATCACCAGATCCAGTTTTTATTGAAATGAACCACGATTTTCTACTTGATTCTCGTGAAAATCGCATTGGTTCTAAACTATTAAAATGCAAGATCTATTACTGCCTCCCACCTTTTAAGAAGAAGAAAATTGCAGAGGACTTTACATCTATTTTTGTGACGTGGTGGGATAATCAAAATTTAAAGCTTCAAGGTCAAAGGTACTTTCCTGAGTGACTCAATTACTGCTCAGTTTGATGGCAGTAGAGGAACAAGGATGCTTGAGCTTTAAGATTGCTGGGTTTTCATTATATAACTAGAGCGTATTAACAGGAAGCCGTTAAATACAATTTATGTGTGAATAGCCCAATTGGTAGGCACATGGGCTCCATTGTGTGAGGGATTAAATAAATGTAATAGTTTCCCATTATTATTCACTGAATGGTTTGGGTTTTTTTTTAATTAAGTTTTGGTTGAAACGTGCATAGTTATATTGTCAAAGTGACATGTCTGTTTCCTTAAAAGCCAAGTCTATACTGAAAAAAACTGTGCTGTAAAGTTTCTAATGCTATTAGTTCAATTTTAGCCATTTAATTTTTTTTCCTTTTGCGCATACCCTTTATATTTGCATTCTGCTGAGCAGTTCGCATGTTTGTTATTTTGATCTTATATCTTGTGTGGCTGTTGAGGCATACAAGTCTTTGGTAAGTACTTTCATAAATCTTTAAATGTTCACTTAGAAATCATGGAACTATGTCATTTTCCAACTAGAGAGATACATAAATAAGAATTCTAGTACCACTTTAAATTTTTCTCAACACCATGCCAGAGGGTCATCACTGGTCTTACATTCCATGTCACAGCCATTTTCAGAAATTAAGGTTCTAAATTACTTTTTTTCAACTTATGCCAATTTAGTCTGCCTTTCTCCCATTTACTAGTCTATAATTTACGCCTCCATTTGTCATCTCTGTTTCTGGCCCAGGATCTTTGCTAAATATACTTACACAGAGTAAATGAAACAATCTCTGAATTGTGCTTCTTTCTTCAATGGGTTGGCAGAAGCATTCTCTGTAGCATTAGCTGGATGACTTTCTTTGGCAAGTTGTTTGCAGCAGTTATTAATCTTATTTTGTTGTCATTGTCATTTGAGAATCCTAACATGAATTACTGTATTTTAATCCCTTGGAGAAAAGCATGGAAATACATTGTAATGAACGAAATTTTTGAAATGGTCTTGCTAGCATAAAAATATGCTCAAATTTCTAGTAGAAGATTAACCCAGTCAATATTAGATATAAAAAGCAGTTATTAAGGCAATGCTGTGTTCTGGACACTGTAATTGTACTGTACGTGAGACTTGCCATTAACCAGTGGAGGCGTAGAGAACAGGTACAGGTCAACACCATACAGCTTTGCTCAAACGGTGGCTAGGATCAGCCGATTTACTGCACACGCTTCTCGTTCGGATTTTGCTGATTGCATGCTGGGAAGTTTCAGGCAGAAACCTCATCTCCTGGGCTTTGCTGAAGTGCTGTTCCTGGTTTTACACCAGATTCTGATGCAGGTTGAGATCTAGCAGTCATGAAGGTTGTTATCATCCTTCTGCCTGACAGATGTATCCCCCTACTCGATATCTAATAACAATTCATCATTAGCATTTTAGTGGAGCTCAAGCTGTAAATGTGAAATAGCATTCTCAGAGAGAGAAGTACTGAAGAAAATACTGTGTTCGTTCCCCTTCAGCTCTGGAAATAAGAGCGTAGACACATAATCCAACGTTGCTTAAAATAAGTTTTAAAAATCTTGAGAGAGACTTCATATCTATAATCAGATCTGCAGGCTGTTTCTTCATAATTATCTGGTATTTTATTCTAATGCTGTATATGCCACATCTGAATATATATGTTCTTGAGCCATCTTACATATATATGAATACATAGAATTTGATATGAATAGATTTCTTTTTACATTTACAGTCTTATTAGAAAATTCTAGTAGTAGTTGAGACATATATTACTTTACATTTTGAAGAATAATTTCAATAAATAACCCTTTTAAAGGACCTGAAAAATGGCATACATGTTTTTCCTCACATTATATTACCTCACAGAGCATGGAAGGAATGGAACTAGGGAAACAGAGAGATCATCCCTAAAGAGAAAAATAAAATAACCTGAAGGACAGACACTCACTATCTTCAATCTGTTTATCATTTTCCGTATTTCACATCCTCTATCACAAAATACCTAGCAGGTTGACTTGAAGCCATGTTTATGTTCATTTGATTGGTGGTCACTTGAGAGCATTTGTGAAGGTAAAAATACTATGAGGTTTCTTGCTGCATGAGGGCCATAGTAAATCTTTTGTCAAAGACATTGTTTGCGGTGGTTTTAAGTTTGCTTGTGTGGTTTTGGTTTTTTTTGTTTGTTTGTTTGTTTGTTTTTTGCTAAGCATTGTCAAAGTTTGCCCTCAGCAAATGAGGAAAGGGAGGTTGCATAGGTATGTGTTCCTCTTTCAAGGTCTCCGTGAAGAGGCAGGAATAAAATTTTGGAAAGTGAGCTGTCGTTGCTATCAGTTGGTATCAAACAAAGAAACCTTCCTCTTACAGTCTGCAAAGCCAGTAATCTTTAAACCATGCTGGTCTTCCTTTTCTCTCTAACAAACACGAAGGGAAAAGACAGCAAAAATTCCAAACGGGGAGAAAAAAAAAGAGCATTGAGCACTTATTTTGTTAACTCTAACATTTGATAGGTCTTCTAGATATAGTATTTTGGCAATATTTTATTGTCTAATGAATGCCAAAACATTTTGGCCTCTTCATAGTCACCGTTAATAAAAACAACAGAAGTTCAATCAAATATTCTCCCCATTCTTTTAGTGGGCCAATAAATAAAATCCTAATAGCTTTGCTTCCACTTTCTTTTGTTGCTACTGTTTTTGTTGGACTGTGGTCAGTAAGAAAAGCACTGATGTGGAAAGGATACCAGCTGAACATCAGCCAGAGACATAACCCAAAATATTTTGATCTTCCAATAAGCCTTAAACTAAAGCCAAGATTCAAGTGAGTAAATTCTCATTGCCTTCATGAAAATTAGCACATGCATTCTGCAGGTTTCCTTCCAAGTGATTTCTTCAGCATTCTTCTGGCACAGTGTTACTGAAGTTATTCCTGGTACAACCTACACTTGGAATCAAGTAAAGGATTTAAGGTACCCTTTTTCACCGATCATTTCTCCAAATTACAAAGCCAATGTGCATAATTTGAGTCAATTAGCAATTTTGTAGTTCACAATTATCTTTATTGTTGATTCCCTCTGTAACAAATCCTGGATGAAGCAAAATTTGCATATTTTTGTACTGATACCAAAATTTAAGTATTTTAGTGGTGAGACTACAGCAAAACTTGGTTCAACTTCGGTGAATGTATTTCCAGTATCTGCTGAAAAAAAGTAGAGCAAACATCTCTTTTAAAGGATGATAAATTGCACAATTGTATGAATTCCTTTTTACCTTTACAGACTGCTTCTAAAACAGCCCCCCCCCCCCCCCCAACTGCCTGATGAGGTAGTTAACGCTGTAATTCTGATTAATTGTTTCAACATAGATATCTAGTTCATGGAATATTCTTCTTCCCAAAGTTGCAATTAGATCTGCTTTAAAAAGGAAATCTATTACAGTATCTATTTGAGGAAATCCATATAAACTTGTAAAGGATTCATTTTACATTAGCATCCCTGCCATATTCCAACATAAGTGCTAATTTGAATGCTTCGGCTGATTTTAAGTGACTGTGAATACGCTACAGTACAGTGACTTTCACCTTAATCTTTAGTGGTCAAATTAAATTCATTGCTATTTAACCACTGTTCTCCTATCACATCACTCCTTGAGCCTGCAGTACATAAGGCAGAAAAAAGGAGCTGCTGAAATCTGGTTAAGAAAATGCATTTATATGTGGTGACTGGGAAGTAATATCTAAGTTTGCGCAGGGATTTGGAGTTCCGTTGAAATGATAAAACGATTGAGAATTTATGCGATATCTTTAATTATTGAAAAGCTGGAGTCAGATTCACTGTTGTCTGAGCATCTAACTGTGCAGCAGTTTGGATTTTCATAAGGCAGCTAACCAAGTTATGGACCTAACTCCCTATAAAATCAGTGTCTGTAACCTGCTTAGCTGCCTTTTAGGTATCCCAATACCTTCCTGTTTACCTTTGAAACCACGCTGTTTGGGTCCAAATCTTATAACCCAGTTAACGAAACCGAGGAAGGTATCTCTTCATGTTGGTAAAGGCTGCAACACAGATTGTTTTTTCCAGATCGGCTGCAAAAGGCTCCGTTACGCCAAAGCAAACAGATCAGTCACAGCTTTCTTATTCTTGTATGCTACACAACACAAAAAATGGCGTGCACTTCATGCTGCAAAGAGCCCCGTTCGATAAAAATTGTATCAGTTTAATCAATAGTAATGTTTTGTCTGACTAAAAAATACTCATAAGTGTTGTTTTGAAAGAACAGGCCTTATGAAGGTCTCTACTTTTTAACAGCCAGGGCTCCCTGGCCTCATGTATATTTGAGTACCTATTACCTTTTTTGCCTGCCTCTATAAACATACCATGTATTGTTCCTGGAAATATGACTACAGAAAGATGCTGTTTCTGGGAACAGTGTTACAGAGCTGGTAATGTTGATTGGTGACTAATTAGTGTCATTCCCAGAAGTATTATCTCTGGAAGAATTTCCGAGAAGGGACTGACAACATGGTGTGTTGGTAGATGCCCAAGTCATGCTGGTGTTTTACTACCCCTCCCATAATTCAAAGTTGAGGCTGTGACAAATGGCAGTTATGAATTTGTATTTTTTTCGAACCATAATTAGCTAAAGCGTAGCTCTGTTCCCTTCATTTCAGCCCTTTATCATATTTTGTGCTTTTCTTACAGGAAAAACACCAAAGAGCTGGACACAATACTAATGGCTTTAGTTGGCTGCCTGCGTGCATTACTTCTGTGCATGCAGAATTCGAAGCTATTAAATAGGCCATGTACATTTGCGTGTCTAATTTACAAAAATATCTACTCTTACATGGGAGAGCTGATCTTGTGACACATCTCTAAATGAGTCCATGATGGATGAAAATATCTTAAGATAATTAGTGGAAGAATCTAAGCAAATAAAATGTAAAGAATAAACAGCAAAAAATCAGGCAAGCAAAACAAGCATGGCTAAAGAAAGCAACAGTAATGAATTATCGTTCCAAAATATAGTAGAATTTTTAGTCGGTTGGAAATGAAAATCCAGAAGATGGTCTGGATTTTGTCAGAAAGCTTTAATGTTCTTCAGTTAAAAAGTTTCAGGAACATTGCTGCCAGTGGCAAATTGTGAAGTGTTTGTTCTTGTCTGATGAGGAATAAGCTGTATGCAAGGAAGTGCACAATCACTGAGGAAGTGCTGTATCAAATAAAAAACATTGTTAGAGGTAGCTCAGTTGCAGTACAAGTGCTAAAATAAACCTTATAGCTAGGAAATCAACACTAAGTTTGCCCGTTCTGCTCGGGGATTAGAGAAATTTATCTTAGGAGTGCCTTTAGGATTTGCTATTGCACACTGGCTGGAACCGGCTGCAGCAGCACATCTACCCTTGCAACACTGGTTTTGGTAGAGGTGGTGGGGTCAATCGATGGATACCTGGATAAACTACCTTAGATAAGGTTGGATGATATTTGAATCCATTTTTGCTCTATCGAAAAAGCATCTTTTGTAGGATGGAGTATAATTGAAGCTCGTAGTCTTCATTTGAAAGTTCTGTTGATACATCTATGCTAACATAGTTTTATTTGCAAAACATCTGTTGTTCTTCTGCTCTTCCCTAAGGACTTTTGATGATGTGGCCATTTGGATCAGCTGTGGCTATGATTTATTTATCTGCTT
Source organism: Platalea leucorodia (assembly GCF_965183815.1). Taxonomy (NCBI): domain Eukaryota; kingdom Metazoa; phylum Chordata; class Aves; order Pelecaniformes; family Threskiornithidae; genus Platalea; species Platalea leucorodia. Next base: position 3,432,478 of record NC_138830.1, on the reverse strand, counting down.
GCTTATTGGCAAGACTTTAAAATCAGCAAATCCAGATAGGTTGGTTACAATTTACACAGCCCAGAGCCACCCCTCCTTGCTCCGTCAAGTAATTTTTTTCTAGGATATCTCAACATGTTTAGATGGCTAGGATAAAACAGAATATCCAACGTGTTTTGCAAGTACCTCTGTATCTAAATTCACACTCTTGTTGGTATTTATCTGTCAAGGAAAAATATCAGAGTCCATTACTGTTGTGCAGGCAATGGTTTTGAGGGCATGGGATAATGACTCAGGGTTTCAGGGTATTAAATCTGGTTTTGCCATTAGTTCACTGAATGGTTTTTAGTTGAATAACTCATAATTTAATTTTGCCTCAGTATGCCTGAGAATGTAAAGACTGGAAGTTTCATTGTATGCAAAGCTAAGTAGATCCTCAGCACTTTTGCTCACGTGTTCCTGACCTGAGGGTCTCTTCTTACCACCGGCAGCCTTGGCAGAGCATGTCATGATCACAGAATTTTTTTTCTTTCTTGCAAGGACACGACTTAAGTGACGAGTTGGCTTGGTCAAATTTCTCAGCAGGCAGCAAGGGTACTGATACTTTTTTTTAATGTAGCTCCCCTTCTGTTCCCAGACATTTGCTGCAGAAAGTAATGAAATAAACCACTAAAAATCATTGTGGAGAATCAGTCTGAATTGTCTGCAGCCTGTGCATTTAAATCGCCAAGAGGCCTTCTGCAGTCTCACCAGTTATCACTTTTGCACATGTTGAGCCTTTGCTGCCTGCCAGCAGCAGTTCAGTAAGTTCTGCACAGGATTTTCTCCTGAATCAATCCATTCTAAGCCAGTAGTAGAGCTACTGATGTATTTTAATGAATTCTGTTTCACATTTTCCCATTTATACTGCAGTTTATATACTGTCCTTAGAGATTTCTGTATTCATCTTATCTGGCTTTAGAAGAGTACTGGAGAATCTGGTAAATGACAGCTGCTGTGTTTTTAAATTTTGCTGCAAGGTTTCAGCAAGATAACATTGCAAGAATGGAGGGTTTTTTTGTTGAGTTTCTTCTTTCTTTTTTTTCTTTCTCTCTCCGCCCCCCCCCCCCCCCCCCCCCCGAACTGAAGCCTAGGACAAATTATTCTGTTGTTTAACAAGTAACAGCATGTGTATAAATTTCTAACAATGCTCAAACCAATAAGAAACATGCCTCAGATTACATAAAATGGAAAAGGTTGTTTTTCCAGTGAAATACTTGATTTAGGATAAATACCACATCACAGAAGTGAAGGGGGCACCCTGAGTCATGAAGTTTATGGTCTCCGGTGGTGCAGCCAACCAAATCACGTAACACCATTAATATATGTGTCAAGCTGTTTTGAAACTAGTTATGCTTCTTACCTCCATCACTTACAGAAAAGCTGTCTTAGAACTTCATTCAGAGCCCTGCCTTTCATTGCCAGCTGGTGTTTATTAATGACTATTTATTCTTGTGCTTTCATTTTTCACTTCCCCCTGCTAGTATTTATTCCTTTCTTCCTGTCTTTCAACCCACAGTGTGTTTTATTTATAAAAATAGGTCACTGGCAATTTTTAAGAAAATGTCCTATATAGATTATGGAGCAGTTTGATAAACTGCAAATTACAACAGCAGCACAAGACCTTCAGACAGAGAGATCCTCCCTTTCAGTAACCCAAAATTTAGTTATTTTACCCTAGAGGACAGAACCAGCAAGGCAATTAGTATTATAAAATGTTCGCGAAGCTTCTAACTCTTCAAATTTGCCATGACATTGTGCAGGAAACAGTGATGCACTGCACTGCAAGGTCTAGATATGCTCTAATTCCTCTGTGGCACATATCCCAGCAAGAACCCTTCTACTTCAGATCTATAGCTTGACAGGGAACAGCGTCAATGCTGAAGCTTTCTCCTGGTTTCTTTGTTTCCTTGCAGAAAGGCTTCTTGGTTTTTTGTTTTCTTTGATTTGTTCAAGAAAACCAGTTTCCTTTTAAATTCTGCAGAAGGTCTCAGATGAGGGAATATTTTCCTTTATAGCTTTTGAATAACAAGTTTCCCTGATACAAGCCGCAGAGAGCAGTCTCGTATCTGTGAACTCTGAAGTTCTCTAGGTACTTTCTGTGTTTCCCTCCCTTATAAGCCGCCTTCTTCCTATGCTGCATGAATGTCACACCTTTGCCTAGATCAGGGAGAAGCTTGGAGCTTGAAAGACATAGCTAATTTCATCACTGGTATAGCTTATTTTGCAGTTGTGTCACATTATAGCATTGAAGTTTTTAAATGCCTACACATTGCTTAAGTGTTACTTTCCCTGGGGGTAGTAAGACTTCTAACTGATTTTTCTTCCTGCTGTAACAGCAATGTACAAACTATAGTATGGTAAGTTCACAAAATTCTCTCAAGTTGCGTAACTCCAAATGTACTTTTTTGTTTGTTTTCAGTAGTCGTTAAAATTGCTTGATCTACCTTTTCCTTTATGTATTTTCTCATCTTGCCTATGTCCAATCAGTATAATTGAAACTGACTCTCCTGAAAGTGGCACATATGATTAGTTTGAGAGCAAGAGAGAGATCGGAAATATCGACATGGGTTTCTCTCAAAGAAAACACTCATGGTAAAAATCAGATCAGGAGCAAAATCCTAGCATTTCAGATCCGGTCACCCCCATACTCAAGAAGTATATTCCCTGAAACTAGAATTTAAATAATGAACATAAGCCAAAATGCAGAATATGCTTATGTTTGACATTACTTTTGTTGGTGGTTCTTTATTTATTATGATTTTATTTACATCTTTTTAAAGTTGATTTACTGCCTAGGAAAACATTAAACTGACAGATTTGGAAACTGAACTCATTTCCCTGTCTGTAAAAGATGGGCAGTATAGGCAACAGTGCTATACCCACTGTCCTGACAGATGCTGCAAGCAGCGTCAGCCCCCGATGGTGAGCGGGTCTCGGTGCCTGTATCGGTTTCATTTCTTTGGGCTGCTAAGGAAGTTTGGTGATGCAGGAGCTGCAATGTCTGCTGCACCTGAATGAACAACAGATCTTGGGTTGCCAGTAATTGTCTAAATCATTCTTTGCTGAATGTAATATCCAGTGGTATTCCACGCTGCATATCCAGATGTGTCTTTCTCCTCTATAATAGCATAACAATGTAGCTCTTCGTTTTGGAGCTGGTGCTTATTTTCTAAGAAGCCTCTGAAGAGACTGGGTTAGGGATTATCTCTATGGAATCTCCTGGTTTTCAGTGTTAATGTTCCTGGTCTGCTGATGTAGTAAAGTCTCAAATATCTAGAGGAATGCCAACGGTAGAGAGGGGAGTAGCATGAGTAGTCAGGGATAAGCAAAAGGAAGATTTGACATTATAAAAATATGCTGTAATGTATCACCTTTGGAAAAAACTGCAAGCATATTCCACATTTTGAAAAAATGCAGACAAATTTCTGAAGAGTAGAAATACCTTTAAATAGTAACAGGTGGAACTGAACTGGGGGAAGCTGCATGTGCATCTCATCCTTTGCAGCACCATGTAGCTGGGGATGTTGAGAGAAGATACCTAGAGATGCCTCGAGGTTGATCATAGGTATTTACCATAAAAGTTGAAAATTACCTGCTCATTTTAACAAAAAGCTTCAGCTTAGAAGCTTATGGCTGAAGGATCAAAGCAATATCTTTGCTTTTCTTTTACCCATAAGATCTGCTAGTTTTGTTCATCTGTATACCTATCCGTGTACAGTCACAACTCAAGGGATGCTCTTAAAGCACATATTTTTAGGAAGTCGTCTCTAGTTTTGTAGTGGAGCCAGTACTCTTCTTTGAGCGAATTTTTTTTTTTTTTCTGATGAAAGGAGCAGAGAATAATGAATCATTGCGTGATAAATTTCTTCTGAAAATCAGCTTTTAATCTTGCTGCCTTCCATCTTGTAAAATGAGGTAGGATTTGCAGTTTGCTTCACAGCCATACAGATATTTTAAAGGAAACTACTCTAGGAGGAACAGTTCTTCTGTCCTTAAATGATTTACTGTATTTAATGAAACTGCATATTTTCTTTGTCCCTTCCTATCCCTAAAATGATAAGGCGGATCATTATCACAACAGGGGGCTCATTGTCATTCCCAACCATCACGTCATCTCTGACACATCTTGGCCCGTGCAGTTGCTGTCACTAGTCCCTACGAATAATTAGCGTTTCTTTTAGAAGACTGTTGGTATAAGAATGCATATGTGCTTTGTATAAAATTAGTATAAAGTATTACACATTATAAATGCCAGCACCTAAGGTGTGCTTTTTCTCAGCAGAAGCCTTGTGATCTTGCTGGCTTCAGTAGACACTGGTTTTGCTTTGTACCAGGCAGGATGTGCCTCCTGTTGCTTGTCAGTAGGCCTGAAAGTCCTCTGTTAACATTGCATTGGGGATCTCGCCACCGATTGACTCAGGATTTTATTTTCAACTCCTTCACTAGGGACGAATAAAAGGAGTTCTCTAAAGTACTCTTCCGCTCCCCTTTGAAAGCCCAATTCTAGACAATGTATGCAGCAGGGACACAAATAATCATCATGCTTTTCAAGTTGTTTGCCTTCTATTGCTAAAGTTAAATATGTTTAAATAGTGAAAGTTACCAACTTGAAACCTCCTATCTGTTCCTATAATGAAGGCCAGAGGGAATTTAACCCTAATCATTTTCTTCTTTCCTGGAAGCAAATGAACTTGGTATCAGTGAGGGTCTACTGGTCCTTACCAGTAAGAACGAAGTTCGGAAAATTGCCACTTGACATTGGAGAGCATTGCGCAGATCCTACCAGCACAACCAGAAATTGAAATAGAGGCCCCAAGAGCAAAAGGTTTAATAATGCAGCAAGTCTGTCAAGCAATTGAATTTAAATAATGCTATAATGCAAAACACTAGCTACTAATTACTACAAGGAAGGAATTGCAATAGAAACTTTCAACAGTTTGTTATTATGCTGTGGCAATATTGTGAGATTGGCTTGGTCTTGCAATATAAAATCCTGATTTCAAATTGATTTTAATGAAACAAATGAAACGAGCAGAAAGCCTATTTGGAGTGGACACTTGAAAATAGGAATTCAATACTCAGAGAAAATATAAACTCTCTAGCTTTCTAATAAAAAATACAAGAAAAATGTTGAATGGTTTTCATGACACAAGTAGGCTGTAATTCTAAGTAATGCTGAGCTCAGGTTGTGACCCATGTGCCAGGTGTTTGGCTGTCTCACTCAAAGCCAAGTTTGTGAAGCACAGCTGTGTGAGTGGCTTAGTTTTACTGGGAAAAAAAAAAAAAAAAGAAAAACCAAACCAAAACAAAACAAAAAAACCAAACAGAATGGAGTTGAGCTGTGAGGTGGTCTATAAGTAAGAGCTTTGCAGTATAAGAAAATAAAGAATGGAAAAGTGAAATCTTGAGATAATTATAGTAAATGCAGGGTTCAAGGGAAAAGTACTGACATGAAAAGATGCAAAACTCCAGAAAAAGCAGGGTTGGAAGGTTGCAACTCTGCAAGACGGAGGATCAGCCCACTCTGAACTCTGCAGTGGCTGACACAGCCACCCTTGACTGATGACTGCCCGCCAGCAGGGACTCGTTGGGTGCCAGCATCAGGCGAGGTGATCACGCTGGTGTTTAGCCTTGTAGCATGTAAACCCAAGCTGTCTTCAGTAGCTATTAACGAAAATTATTGTTTGCTCCTAAATCGTATCTGATCCTGCTTGCACAATGTCTGTGTGTGTGAAAAAAGGTGCCCAAGTGAATGTGGCGCAGAGGGATGGTTAAAAAGTGAGGCTGAGAATTATAGCTAAACAAATTTAACTCAAGAAAGTAAAACAACTAGTTATGTTTAGTTTGGATGTCTTCTGTAATCAAGATCATTTTTGTTTAATTCATGCCAACCAATTGCATTTAAAGAGCTCTTTGTGGCTAACATACTCAATATTTTTCTGTGCTTTGGTTGTTAAAGTATTTAATGTGCTAAAAGTTTGAAACAATTATGGTATAAAAATAGATGAGCATAACATTGAGACATCTTGTTAGCAGATTCTTCCAGTGAGAAGGAAGGTGTGGAAACAGGACATGGCTTAAGAGGTAGAGTAGCAACAACTAACAAAAATAAAGGTATTAGATGGAGTAGGAAGACTGAGACTTGAAAGCTGGGATGTCAGATTGTATTGCGTTCCTCAGAGAAAGAAGAAATAGCAACACTATAGGTACGCACGGTAGCAGACATAGCACTGCACGATTACTGATGCTAAGGAAAGGAAGAATAAAAAGATAAAGTGAACTAGAAGAATAAAATATGAAAACAAAAGGGCTTATCATTTATAGTATCTACATAACTCCTGAGCATTAATTCATGAGAGGAGTTTCTATTCTTGAAAAGTGTTTTGCATTTATTGAGTAAGAAAATTTAACCCTGTTGATGTGGGGCTGAAACAGAGACAACGTGAATGGAACAGATGCTCTAAGAAAGACCAGATTTACAATTTTCATTTTCCCACACCTCTATGAAATGGTTTCTTTCCATTTTTGGAGAGCACCACCTGTGCTAGACAGTTTTTTTTTAAAGTGGTCCAAGGCAGATCTGCCATGAGACGGCAATTTTGTCTCTTGTTTCCAGCTGTATACTCTTATTAAGATGTTATTGGTTTTGCTACAAGACAACTGCTGACAATACCAACTGGGAAATGTGGAGTATGAATGCCATTTAAGACTTTTCTCTTGTCTTTTTGGCGTGGGGTAATTTGCCCAGTGCGTTAATTTGCAACAAGGTAAGACACAGCTTTCAGTCAATAGGGTCTGTTCTAGAGCAACATTTTTCTTTTGTTCTTTAGGAAATTGTTGGTTCTGTCTGGGGACTTCATTAGGGGAGTAACAGGATTCTTTCTGCCAAGTCTTCAGCAAGAAGGGAAACTCATTACCAATTTTTAATATGGAAAAGTAAGGGGCAAGTTTGAATAACAAAAAAATTGAAGAGCCATGTGACAGCCTAGCATTTCAACATGGTACACTACCTTGTGCAAGATATGGCCGTGTGGTTACAGTAGTATCTGTATCAATAAAAAAAATCTCTGCTGATATATTAGGGTGTTATAGATATGGTGTGGATGTATAGATATAAACTATATCAATTATAGATGGATGCATGTGTATATATTCATAGTCTTGATGACCTTAAATTGACTGTTTTAACGAATATGGAGTTAAGTGTATATTATGTATGTTACAAAAGTCTCTTTCACTGTCAGGACAACTAATAGTAGAATATAATAAAATATCACAGATACTGATTGTGTATCATCCTGCACATGGGTGACTCCCTGCTCTGGAGACATCTTTGTCCTTTAGTTAAAAAAGGAATTCCTACTTCTGTGTTTGAAAAGCAGTTAGCACATCCTGGTAATTAAGGTAATGTAAAGATTGATGTACTAATTGTTGTTGGTGTGCCCGTTGTGTGTCGTTGTCCCCCCCCTTCCCCCCCGTTGCTATATATACTAATAATGAAATTCAGACTAAACAGGTTCCTAATTCAATTAGTTGTTTTGGCTGCATCCATGTGCATATTAGCTGCACATTTTCAAAAGGTTTTCATCTAGTAGGAGCCACTTGAGCAAATGAAAAACTACTTTAGTGCAACAGGTATAGGAATAGGGATGCTTCCTGGTAATGCACAGTTACTCTGTCTAGATGAGAGTAAAGCGACAGAAGATCATTGAGTTTGAGAACATGGTTGTGCCAGTAAACATTTGCTGCTCGTACAAGATCTTCTGAAGTCATTTTTTGTTAAGGTTTGCTACTGTGAGATCGTATAGTGAATTTGCAAGAGCAAGCCTTGCAGAAAAGGGCATTTCTTCATGTTAACTATGTTAACTGGTGTTCTGTACCAACCGGGTCTTTCCAAGCCTTAAGCATAGTATTTTCATTTCTCCAAAACACATGGCTAAAGCCACCAGCCTAAGAGGAGAACTAAAAAACAAACAAACAAACAAACAAACCAAAACCAAAAAAACCCCCAAAAAAACCAACTTAAAACAAAATTTAAAAATGGCTTCACAGGGATTAAGTCAGACTCTGGTTAAAAAAATAATTTTACAATATTTTTACTCCTTTGGTGTGAATGAATTGCAAGGAGTAAGCCACCAGTCACAGAATCATAGAGTAATTTAAGTCAGAAGACACTTTTGCAGATCTCTTTTTCCAGTGTCATGCCCAAAAATAGGGCTGCCATCAAAGTTTGGGGCTGCACGGGCTCTTGTCTGGATGTCTGTGAAAATGTCCAAGAATGGGGTTTCTACAAGACCCCGTGGGGAGCCTTTGATATCACAAAGCTTTAAAGAAATTATGTTACATGATGCATGCAATCTTCTCAGTAAATTGAACCATTAGGCCAATTAGCTGCATTTTTCCATAATATAATTTCATATTATGGTTTTAATGTTAATGATTTTTGTTGCTAATTAATGTACAAAGAAGAAAAGATAAAATATATCTCACTACTTGGTATCCTATGCAGCAGATGCAGGTTTCCAGTTTGTTCTCATGCTTTTTAGATTGAACTCCAGCTTTCTTCTCCATGAAGGTTTGGGCCTTGCTTCTCCACACACGTAAATAAATCTCCATTCTCCAGCCTGCTCAGAACCCTGTCCTCCAACCTCTCCATTCCCTCAGAGCTACTACACATCTTCTTCCTCCCCTCTACTCTTAAAAAATAAATAAACATTTACGCCTCAATTTTCTGTAATCAAGCCACAAACTGAACTTACTCTTGTATTCTCTGTGGGTATATACATTCATATACATATATATATATATATATCACTTAAAGATAATATTTTTCTGATCAAGCCTCTCCCAGTGAGTGAATTCATTAGAATCTTACCATTGCGAAGAGCAATATGCTTTAGACATAGGGAAGTCTCAGCTTCCGTAGAATAAGAACCTTCTTATTTGTCCTGCTATATGTGAATCTGATGGAATTAATAAGAAATGAGCTTCCAATATATTCCAGAAATGCCAGGTCCTTTAGGGAATGTTTCGGTGGTAATGTTTTTTTCTTCATTATACCACACTTACTGTTTTCTGTATTCATACATTAAGCTTCATTATTTGCTGATTGACGGTTTGAGTTGTTCCTATTCTCCTCCTGCTTAATTACATACAGTCATTTTGTTATTCTTCTATAATTTCATGACTATGCTAATGGAAGTATTGGGACTATGGATTGATTTCCATGGAGTCTTATCTTTTTGTAATTTAGGGCCTGTTAGCAATGAAAAGAAAGCCTTCAAGAATTTACAATTTAAGACCAATTTAAATCTAATTAATTAAAAGAGAAGTAAGTCCTGGTACTTTCGTTACAACAAAATTCAGAAGCTTTGAGCACTTTGATTTCTCACTTGATGTTTTAGAGTTCTGCAGATGCAGACCGGGCAGTATTTTATAAAACATGTGTGCAATTGTCTTGTTGGATAGGGATGCATAGCTGGGAGCTACTAAGTATATTTAAAAAAAAATGTAAGGAAAGAGAAATGCACTTTTCTAAATATGGAAAAGAAGATGCAAAAGTTTTAAAAAGTGAATAGAGGCATCTGCCTATGACTACTTTATACAGCGCGTATAAGCCTCCTACTGTCTAAGTGGCATATGGAAAGTCTAGCTGTAGTCCCTAAAATAAAATCCTAGATTTCTCCATTAGAAGTCCCAGCTATAGCAGTCATTCTAGGAAGAAACTTAAAGAACATTTTGCAAAGGAGTGGTAATTCACAGTGAACTTTCTTTAGTCTGTTGGTTTTGGTTTTTTTTTTTTTTTTGGTTGGGGGGGGTGTTTTTTCCTGTTGTGGAAGGAATTATGTCCTCCACTGGTTCTGTCTTGCTGCCTTCATATCACGTAGTGTCTTGTGCTGATGTGACTGCAGTGAAGTTGTATCTGATCTATAGAACTGCAAGATCAGAATCAAGCCTTGAACTTGATTTTTTATTAGCGGCTATGTCAGGCATTATATTGAACTTCTTTTTAAAATAATCTGTTTCACATCTCACACTTCAAATTAATTCTGTAATGTAAATACCAAATGAACCAAGTCTGCTGAATATAGGACCAAAGAGGTAGGTGTGGGGAAAAATTCATGAAGAGTAATCCATAAGTGACTTGTAAGCACCAGTCTAGCTCAAGATTTTTGCGAACTACACATTGCTGGAGGCTGGGCGAGTATTTGGGGGCAGTATGACAAAGTACCGCTTTAGGGTTTTGTCCCTGGCCTGCCTTGGAGACCAGAATTTTGGTTTGACCTACTATGGGAATATTTTTTTTTTTTTTTAAGTGCATAAGAGCGAGCATTTAAGACATGTTGCTTTCCAAGACGATTTAATGGGTAGTAAAACTGGCATTATGCTCTATATACATTATTGCACCAAATCTATGTATTTATACAAACCGTTTAAAGGAACATAGCTAATATCTGCTTTTATTTATGTTGCTGTAAATCCAGAACAATTTATTAGTTACTTCTCTGAAAGTCCTGAAAGCAGAGTTTGACCCTGGTAGTCTTTGTCCAAAGGAAAGAGAATTCAAGTGTCCGTGACGAATGTTTTCTGGGTTTAGGTGGTGGTGGTTTTTTTGTTTTTTTGTTTTTTTTCACACTTGCTTAAGATCCAGGGCAATATGCCAGCACTAAAACTGTACTAGTATCAGGGATTGCGTTTGACTTCTGATGCCTCTTTTTTAATAATAGCAAAGTATCTAAAATCATATACATGGCCTTGCATTTTTAGATTGCTGTGCGTCCAAGGATTTCAGAAATCTTTGACTACAGCAATCCCTGTACTCTTCCATGGGTGAGAAGTAAGTTTTATGCAATTTTTACAAATGGGTAAATGGAAGTACAATGAGATTAAATAATTTGGCCAAGAGTAGAAAGTGATGTCAGCGACAATTTGGGGAGTAGAACGTGAGGTATTTAATGCAATTAATTGATCAGCAGGTCGAGGGAGGTGATTCTCCGCCTCTACTCCGCTCTGGTGAGACCCCCACCTGGAGCACCGCGTCCAGCTCTGGGGTCCCTAGTGCAAGAAAGACGTGGACCTGTTGGAGCGGGGCCAGAGGAGGGCTGTGAAAATGGCCCGAGGGCTGCAAGACCTCTCCTGTGAAGAAAGGCTGAGAGAGTTGGGGTTGTTCAGCCTGAAGAGGAGAGGGCTCCAGGGAGACCTTATTGTGGCCTTTCCATGTATAAAGGGAGCTTGTAAGAAAGATGGAGAGAGACTTTTCACGAAGGCCTGTAGTGACAGGACAAGGGACAATGCTTTTAAACTGAAAGAGGTAAGATTTAGGTTGGACATTAGGAAGAAATTTTTTACGATGAGGGTGGTGAGACACTGGAACAGGTTGCCCAGAGAAGTTGTGGATGCCCATCATTGGAAGTGTTCTATGATTCTATGATCACTGTAACTGTAGCAGCATACCGTGAGATACAGGCTAGTCTGGGTCCTCGTTCTCCTCACAAATTAGCTGCACAGTTGTATGTCTGACTGCACTGACTTCGGTTGTTTATTCCTAATTTCCCCATTGCAAGAGAGAAAAGAATTGAGCATGTAAAGTGCATTTAGCATCCCTTTGTATGCATGTACCTGCACACAATGAATGGAAGTAGTCTGGATGTTATAAACTGAAGATCAAAATGTCAGAAGTAAAGGAGTACACCATTGCCTAGTAGGTAACTTTAGCTGTGATTCTGTGGGTTTTGAGTGTTAATTACTTCATATACAAGAAGTATGTAAGGTAATATTAAATACTGATTTGGAACATTGTTCTGTGCATCACCAATAACAGAGGTGCAATATATGCATATATGCAGTGCCTTAACATTAACCAATAGTGAATAATGTACTCTACAGTCTACATGCTTGAATAGCGAGATGTTTTGCATTTATATAGCACTCTTGATACAAAAAACTGAAATACTTTTAAAATAGGCTTAAGCACTGGTATCCCCACATCCCAGCTGGAAAATTACAGAACAGAGATTGACCTGTTTTAACAAAGTGTTGGTGATTATTTGGAATAGAATCCATCATCTGATATTCATGTGACTGCTGTGACATTACAAAGATTTCTAATGTGCTAGATGGATGAATGTTGCTAACCACTTAGTATATTTTTTATTTTTTTAAGATTTGAATAATCTTTCTATACAGAAAAATACTGTTATTTTTCCAAGTTTCCTAAAGGAGCCATTTTACTCATTTAGTCACTGACGGCTTGAGACATCAACTTGTTTCTTAAACCATTTTTTGGGAGCAGATACTCATTTTATGACATGGTCACTTTTTTGTGCGTTAGTAGCTGTTGAGACCCGTGCTGAATCCTAAGGTTTTGTTTCCCCACTGGACTGTCTGTCTCTTTAAATGAAAACTCGCTGTCTGTTCAGGAGGTGTTGGAGAAGTTCTCACTGGGGATGTGCTGTGACCTTGGTGTTGTGTGCCATTTGTGCATCATTAAAAGGTTGTAATGAAGTTCTGCCGCACACAGATTGTAAAAGGTCAAGCAGAAAGTTGGGAGCCAATGAGGTTGGGAAGAAAAATTGTGCTAGCAGCAGAGGTTGAGGGATTCATTATATTGATGCTGTGGGGTTTTCAGCAGAGTAATAACTGAGTTAGCAATAGAATGTAAATCTTCTCAGCCACTTAGTCTGAGCCTGCTTCCTCTTGATTTGTGAGGATATATTTTTACTAGAGTACAGGAAAAGTCATTATGCTTTCAAGAAAGCCACTGGAACTAGTTAATGCATTGTAGGTAGAAAGACAGAAGATAAACAGAACTGTATGTGGCTCATCTGTAAAAGCAGGGCACTGGTGACAGAAAGAGAACGATTGTACCAAATGAAAATGTTTATGTGAATAATTGGAGTTGCTACACCACATAATTGCAGGTTTGCGGGTTTTGGTTGGCAGGTTATGTTGTATATATGTAGAATGCTGGGATAATAACTATAAAGGCTGCCTTTATGGTTCATAGCACGGAAAGCGGTAGTGGCCTTCCAGAATCATATCTACATGGGAAGGTATCCTTCAGTCCCGTAGACTTCATAATTTCCCCCTATTTCTCTGAAAAACGGCCCCTGTAATTGCAGAAGTATAGGTGTTCATCAGATAGAGCAACATTTAACAGACCATGTAACTTCCTTGCATTATAATTGACTTGAAATTAATTTAAGCTATTGTGCATTATAAAATAAAATGGAAGAATAAATCTAAACTCCAACTGCCATGCCCTTACAAAAATTAGGAGTAACTAAAATATATGGAACGATTTTACTTTCCAGTTCTCTGGATATGCTAAATTATGTTCTGGCATAATTTGTCACAATCTGCACATAGATGAGAAGTTATATGAAAGGCTGTGCGTTTGTTGTACTTTTATAGTCTTGCATACAGGACTTTCCTCACTTGCTCTAGAAAATTAGAGCTTTTTTGATACATATCATTGTTCATGTTAGCAACTTGATTTCCTAGAAACTGGTTTCTTTAACATGGAAAAGGCACCAAACTGGCATGACTGATCTAAGGCGTTTTTTGTTAATTACTTAAATATGCAGATACTCAGTTGGGGGAACTAAAAAACTACCTCTAAAAAACCTAAAACTATCTCTAAAAAACTAAAAAAAAATTTCTCTGTTTCTCATCTAATGCATACGGAAGTCACCAAAAGTCTTTCCATTGCTTTCAGTGATCAGAGCCTGTAATATTCCCAGATTGTCCTCCAAAGTCTTAGTATTTCATTCCTATATTTATTAATTAATTTATATTATTTAGGGAATTACATCCAAAAAGAGGAAAACTACGCAAAAGCTGCTATCAACTTCACTGTTATCCTCATGGAAGCTCATCATTTCCTATACTTGAGTGGTATGGGAAGGATCAAGCCCATTACTCCTAAGTGGTCCTAAAAACCTAAATGTCAGTGTTCATCCCTTTTCAGTCCTGGCAGGTGATCTTGTAACTAATCTAATGTGTCAATTACAGCCAGCTTTGAAAAAAGATACTCAAAGTGTCTGGAGGAAAAAAAAAAAAATAATACTGTGACTACACCAGGTTATTTGGCATCCAGTCAGCTTCCATCAGATCACTGTAAATTACCTGTCACATTATTCCATTTCTGAACATGCTTTGTTTCAACATCCTCAGCTAAACAGTTACATATTTTGTACCTTTATTCTGTCACGCTTTCACACTTGCTATGCAGTTCTGTTTTGTTCTAGAAAATACCATCTCTCCACAGACTGTGATAAAAGGGCTCAGAGAGGTTTTTCAAAGGAAGCTTTAATCAATATTGGAGGCATATTCTTTTGTGCATTGATTATGCTAAGGTGTTTAATTAATCAGCAGACAGTATTTTAATAGAGAAAAATGTTACTGAAGAAATGATAATGGGAAATTACAGAAATTTCCTTTTAACACTACCTTGACGATTTCTCTTCTCACACACACACACATGCACACACGCTGTGAACCTGGGACAATCCTGCTAATCCAAACCTGTTCATTTTGGAGGTTTTTATATTCGTTTGGTCCCAAGCTCCATTATTCATTTATATCTCTACAACTGAAAATTTCAACCCCCAGATTTACATAGTATTTCTCTCAAAAATTGAAGGATCTTATACCCCGGTATGGCCCCTCTTCCTGAAGTGTATTACAGAATCAAATCCCTGAAGTCTGTTGCAGTGATTTTGAGACATATATCCTTTTGGATGCTAATTCAGAGAGTCCCAGTTTGTAGGTATTTCAAGTACAGTCTCAAGAGTCAGGCTCCCAGAGGTTCTCTAATTCATTCCTCTGCCCCAAACAGGATCAACCATACTTCTGTCGTTCCTGATGGATGGTAACATCCATCTTTGTAAACTTCCAGAGAGTAGATGGCTGTATTAAACTATCCTGTATTTAACTATCCTGATCCTTAGATTTTTTTTTTTTTTTTTTCCCCCTACTTATTAGCCAAAATCTCTCTTGTTTGACTCTTATTCCTGATACTGCCTTCCATGGAGGAGAGAGTCAGGAGTCATTTACATATTGGCAAAGTGTTATCAAGTCTCTCTTTTGTATCCTCTTCCTCAGCTTAAACATTTTATTTCACATTGTTTCTTTCATCGCTGCTGGTCCCTGAACAATTCTCTCTCCTCTTAGTTCCTGTCTGTGAAGGTGGTGTCCAAAAGCAGAGGCGGTACTCTAGATGAAGTCTTTCCAATGCTTATTAGAGCAGAAAGGATCATTCTGCTTGTCCTAGAGGTGATACTTCCCTTTGTACATCTTGTTTTATGAAAAGGTTTCTGCTGAACATGTGAGCTTTGGATAAAGACCAAAATGCAGATCCATTCTGGGCAGTAAGGGTACAGATGCCGGGGCATAGCTTCATGCCCGTGGCTTCCCTGTCATTGCCATAGCCAATACATTTGGTTCAAAAGCTAAGGAGCCTTAAACTCAGTCTTGCAGCTAAAATGCATGAATTTATTTACCTTTTACTTAATCCAAATGAGGTACAAACAATCTTAATTAACTACAAACACTTTTTTTGAAACTTCCAATACTGCATTTTACTTCCCAGCTGGGCTTCCAAGGGTTAAGGGTCTGGACTATGCCAATATAACCAGCACATTCAGGTACAGGCTTCGTTATCTTTACCCCGCCTGCTCCGACTTCGCTGTTTAGGATCCATAAGGATGAAAAGAGTAGAAGGCTGTAGAGAAGTAAAAATGAAGGAGTTAAAGTAATCAGCTGCCGCGCTGTGCATTCACATAAGGCGAAGCTCTGTTGAGTAAGTAACACCTTCTTGCCTAATTATTTCTAAATCAGAATTATACTTGGTTAAGGCATGATGTTGGGTGTCACGTTTTATCTGGAAAACTTGCATTGAAGAATGTAAATCGCACAGTGCTTATACTATTTGCTATTTATATTCACTTCTCAAGATGTACATTGCATCAGGTAATAAGGCTTTCACTTATGTTTATCAATTCTCTTTTTGCTAGTATGTTATAAATGTTTTGTTAATTATAACTGATTAAGATACATAAGACGTTATGTCATGATTCCCATCACAGCATCGTTCTTTCAGTGAGTTATCTCTATTGTTGGCAGTGCAATTGTTTCACTGCTGGAGAGTGCAAACACCTATGAAAAATAAGGTATGTTGCCAAAAATAGCACCTTCAGAATAAAAATGAATAATAAACACCTGTGCCTTGAATTGTTTAGAATACATATAATCTGTTTTCAGTTCACCCACAATTGCTGAAAAATAAAAACTGCTTTTCGATTCCTTTTTCTTCTCTTATTAAAAATGTGACTCGTACCCAAATAAAAAACACTTGGCATGCATATTTGGGGCTACATGGAAGCCCAAAGTATAAAGTCTTGTTTGTAAGACAGAAACATTTGTGTGAGTTCAATAATCAGATGATGTTGGGTTTGAAATTGCAGATCATTTATTTTCCTGTTTTTGGTATTAGATTGAGATTTGCAATACCTTTGGTTTAGAAAACATAGCTTATTAATGCACATCTTTGTTTACCATGAAAGCAGATGCAATTAGAATTTTGTAGGATGAAGAAACATTGTTCTCATAGTAACCATACACTTTTAAATTTGGTTCAATATTTTGGGATAGACAAATTTGGGGTATGGTAGGGCACATGATCAAATGTGATCGACTACTATAATGGTGAGTTCTTAGTACAGTCATAGGTTCCAGTTTAAGTCATATAGATTTATAAGTTATGTCAGGAAATAAAAGGGGAAGATGAAGAATATGTTATAGTATTGGTGTACGTCTGGTGTAGAATCCTCTCACCATCACAAAGAAATCTTGTTGTATGTGACTATATCCTCTATAGTTGCTGTTTAGGATAGATTGGAAAAAAAAATCACGAACGTGACATTCAGAGAGAAAGAGGCACCTACATACTGTTATACCAGTTTAAATCTCTGCAAGCTGTGGCTGACCTGACTAGGCAAAATACGGACTGTTTTCTCAGCCCAATTTTTGCAAAGCGCTGATGGCAATGAACTTGCAGTGCTATGGTTAGTGTTAAATAAAGCATGGTGGCCCAAATGGAATACTGTCCTGATGAATTATGTTGTAGAGTTCTGATCTGTGCCGAGTTCTCCATTTTGAATCATACACAATATTTTGTAATGCTGTTTTTGCTTTTCAAAAATGCATCTTATTATTTTCAGCAACAAATTCTGCTAGAGACTGTGAGTCTTGGAGAATGACTGAGCTTCTGTTGAGGCCAATTTTTGCAACAGTATGTTAATGAAGCTTGAAAAAAGTCTCCATTTTCATGTTGAACCATATAATAGAGTTAGCACTTCAGTGCCCAAATTATGTAAGTGACAGAGAAAGGGAGAAATCAAGAGCCCTACTCCCAAAGCAGTTGAATTAAACAGGCTTCAGATCATATTGAGAATCTGTGCTTGTGCTACTTCTATTATTAGACAGAGAATTCTTTCCTGTAGGGCATTGTTAATGAGCCAATAACTTTTGGAGTTGCTCATTGTATTCCCCATCACACTCATGCTCCTCAGGATACCCACCTTCCGTGCCCAGCCCATCCATGCTGCTCTTCCTGCTGTATTTCTGCTGCGAGATTCGAAAGGGAATGGTGTTACATTTAATGTCATTTAACCGCTTTAACTTTACTATCTCTCGTGATGGCCTTCAGGAGATTACTGAGCTTTGAGAACACCCACTTGTTCTGGACAGTGCTGACTCTCTTTCCCAGTGTGAGTCTGTTGGAGCTTTGTCGTACTGTGGAAGGATAAGGCCCTTAGCTGCAAGTACTCACGCTAGCAAAGTGCCTTACCTAGCCCTTGTTTAGTGGGAAGCTATTGCAAATGGATGTTTTTATTTATGAAGGCTTGTCATCATTCCTATTGAGATTTAATGGTGTATTGCTGTGAGATGGGGTCATCAGGCCACTTATTAACTTGGCCAGAAGAAAAATAAAAATGCCTTTTGGGCCCCATTGGCAATATTTCTTGAGTACCTGCTATTTAATCACCTTCCTGCTATGTTCAGGATGTCAGTTATCTATATTACATATTTTATTTAAGTGTATGGAATGAGGTGTGGCAGTGATTTCTACATTCATAGTAATGAAGTACTAGCTTCCCTACGGTATCTGAAATTACTGTGGCTCAACAGCATCAGAGATACTTATGACACCAAAACCCGAGTTGCTGTATTTTATACCTTTGCTGCTGGCACTGAATTTCTACGTGGTTACTTAACCAATTAAAACTGATTTATTACTTTTAATTACCTCTCTAGTTTACTTTGTTTTCTAATTTGTCAAATCAGGATAGAATATTTTATACATGCTTACTTTGTTGCTAACAGACAAGGCAGCTGCATGCCACATTATGTACACGCAGCTAGCGCTATCTCTGAGTTTAGCATTATGAGAGTTGGGAGGAACTTTTTAAAAATATCATTTCAAGGATCCTAGACCCAAATTGTGACTTGTCTTATAGCTTCAAGTGCATCCCAGGCTGTAAATAGCAATATTTGCAAAACCCTACATTAACATCTGAGAAATTGCATTCTTTTCGTAGAAGTTATTATAGGGGAATCATTTTGCACTTATTTCCATGATGAATTTACAGCAGAAACGGTTAAGTAAGAGGGTGCTTTTCTCAGAGCTGTGTACTTACTTCTGGCAGTTTTGCTGATTGAAGGCGGCATGTGAACGCCAAGCAAAGACAGACCAAGTGGAATCTGCAGGGCTCCAACTGTGCGTGGACGTGTGCTAAGTTACTTCTCACAGCTTCCCCACCTTCCTCTTCTTTTCCTCTTGAGCTTATGGACAGTGTGTTTCCAAATGTTATCTAGGACTTCGCTTCTGGAGCTCTGGACTAAATGCCAGCTCTGTATTTCCTTCATGCTAATGAAAATGTTTTGATCATTTCCTAGGCAAACCTCAGGATTAGTGCTTGGTTCTTACCCTGAACCTGTTGACACTTGTCAAGACAGCTGACTCTTTCTTCTTTTTCCTCCTCTTTCTCTTGTTGCTCTTTTTGACTGCTTTTCAGGAAGTCCTTCTATCCCCTATCTATTATCCTGTCGTCTGCCCAAACTAACACCCCAGCAACTCCCGAGATCCTATGTGACTGCTTAGTCTTAAGCTAAGTTCATCGTAACTAAGAGAGAATGCCTTCCTCCTTTTCCCTTCCCCGTTTCTTTCTGTTTTCTTCCCAGGTTGGTGGTTTCTTACTGGTTGGTGCTCTCTTACCTGATGAAGATAGATAGCACTATATTCTGCCTCTAAAAGCTTATTGAACATTACTTATAAGACTTGTAATTAATAACCCTACAAGTGTGAGATTAGCACTTAGCTCTATGGAAAGGGTTCTAGAATATTTTTTAGTTTGTCTCTCTCAGTTCTCCTTTGTTTTACTCCCTTGTTGTCTTGATTATAACCAAGATTTCAAATTCTTTGGGGAAAATCTGGCTGCACAGCGCCTATTAAGCTAACCTGACTGAGACTTCTAAATGATGTTGTAGTGAAAGTAAGTCAGAGTATACTAAGACTGCATGGAACTCTCGGAAACGATTAATCTTTGGAGAGTTAAAGCCTTATGTTGTGGGATGAAAGCCTTATTTTGTAGGATTTCAGTGACAAACTGAAGCTGAATGTCAAACGAAATGTGTTCCGTTAATTTTCAATAGTCCTCTTATCTGCGTGTGTGCGCCCTGTGAGACAAAGAGGCACCGCGTATTCCTCCTTATTGCATAAAAAGCCTTCAGCTGAATCCTGCGGGCTGGTGGGAACCTTGCTCCCAAACCTAGTAAAGCTCTTCAATATGGGCTGAACTTGAACTAAAAGGGATTGCATCCTTGAGGAGTTTGTATTTAGCACGTTCGTTTCTAGTTTTCTGTAAGACCGCTCAGCAATTGTGACCTCGGTGGCTTCAGAGAAAATATTTCACGCAGTCGCTTGTGGAACGTTCAAGGGAAACAGCTAGCGAGTCTACAGAGATAAGTTTCCATCCTGACATATGATGCATTGTTAAAGTGACTTTACATTGTTCAGATGCACCCTTAATACACAGCACTCAGAAGCCTGCAGTAATCACACAAAGGAGTCATGTTTATGGCCAGGCTTCAATATATCACAGAATCTGCTTAGAAAAGGGCGGGGGGGGGAGAAGTAATTTGCAATGCTTGAGGCACTCGGGTATAAATTGCACCCTCTTCTTCTGTGACTGATAGAGCTCAAGAAAATAAGACTTTTCTTGAAAACTTATAAACAAAAGATTATATGCCTGTTCACATACATACATTCAGTGCTGTGTGACAAAATGTCACGAAGAATGTACAAACATGCTGGTGCAATGACCTCTAACAGTAAGAAGTCCTTCTAGAACTGGCAACCATCAGCTTTCAGAAAACTCTAAACTGTCAGTTGCAACTTTTAGGCAGCAAATATCCCAGAAACTAGACCATTAATCAATTTAGACAGCAGGAGATATAACCGATCAGAGCAAAGACTGGCATCTTGATCAAAATACACATTTTATTCACTTGCATTCATAGGTGATGTGGGCTGATTTGAGCCGAGGTAGAGCCCTCTAATTTGAAATGTTTCGAGTGCAGAGTTTAGAGAAGCCAAAGAAATTTCTATTTGATGGCTCTTCATGGATTAACATACATTGAGGTGACTGTCAGGGGGAAAAAACCCCACCTCTTTATTTGCTTATTAGTAGTTCAGAGAACTGCAGACTGCTTAAGGCTGTGGGTGTATCGGTCCTTCCGCAACAGAAACACTCTCACTTTTTTTTAAGATCACAAAATAAAGGCCTTAATAAAGACAATTTGGTTACATTTCTAGTACTTTACCTGAAAAATAAACCTTCAGGATTATTAGCCTGGCAACATTAGGAACAAAACATTCACTTTAAAAAGCAAATTGAAACATACTTCGCAGGAATAAACAGGATTCAGCCGTGGCTGTTGGGTGATAGATACTATTTCTTTTATTGTGCTTTATGAGCAGTAAGACACGAAACTTGTCACATTTTGAAAGTACTATTAAGCGAATGAGGCGGATGGAGGAACAAGACAGAGAGATTTGGGAGAATTTGTGTTTGATCTGCTGTAGGGACACATGGTTAGAAGCAATAGCTTGTCCATGGTTTATCGAGCTCCGTTGGCAGGCAGCCAGTGGAAATGCTTCCTTCTAGTCCAACACAACAGAGGGAAAAGAAAACCACTTACACCACCCAGAAGTACTAGGCAGAGGAAAGCCCAAGACTATTCATGTGGTCAGCAACCACAGGTCATTATCCAGTTTGTTCCCTCTCTGCGGTGTGTCCGGACCCTAACGTGTAGACCTGCAGGCCAGGTTCCAGTTGCAGAAGCATGGGTGCATAGCACTGTTCAAGATACCCTCAGGTACCCAAGACTCTCTGCACCTGGAAAGACAAATACAACACAAGAGCTAGGGGAGACTCCCAGCCTTTCAGATCAGCAGCTGGAGGTGGGGCAGGGTAATTTGCAGAGCCTGAAAAAAGGCTAGACATCCAAATCCTGCCCTTCAGATGAAGTTGCAATCCCATAGGATTAGTAGGATTTCTATTTAAGAAGTTAGGATTTAAGCTTTAATAATGTCCTAATTTCTGAAAGGGGTAAAATTACATAATAAACCTTATTTGCTAGCCAAACCATGGATTTAGGCAGCTGAAGGTATCCAGGTTTTTTTCATTAAATAACTAGCCCAGCATCCAAGTTTATGGCAAATGCAGAAGGATCTTATCCTGCCGGTTTTTCTGCTAATGTAAGCATGCACTAATTGAGCTATGTAGTCTACACAGATACTCCACTGTATGCAATGTAACATAGTAGGAAGAGGAGAGAAGCAGCAAGCCAGTTCCTCCTACCGCTTATTGCTCAGTTCATGTATTTTATATGGTAGCACGTGAGTTCTCAAAACTGTTTTGGAAAAGCAGGTCTGCCTGCTGGAGAGTGAAGAAGTCAACTGGGACATTAATATTTTGACATAATTACTAATCCCTTCTGCTACCTCCAGGAATGATTTGTCTCATGGCTGTGCCAAAGCAAACTTATTTCAGCTTTCTTACACACACTAAGCATGTATGTTTTTTCTTGTATCTATGATGAATATACTTTTTTCTGTCTCCTAGCTTACTAGTGTGCTAATGTCTCTTTCAAACCGCACAGTTCTAAATTATAGGAATGAAATAATCAGTTGCTTTAGAACTCATAATTTGAATGATAAAATAATGAATGAGTAAAAGAGATGATAAAATATAGCTTTAGCTGGGTCTGACCACATGCTGTTCTTTCTCTCTGTAAAGTGCATGTAGCAGTTTTCCATTCCTGATTTGCAGCCTCTAGTGAATCTTCGCTACTTTGGTCCTGTGTTTATGATTTCAGCACCTGCCTATGGTAAATAACCTTGCATATGATTCCTGTGTGTGCTAGAGCTTTTATGGTTTTTATTTTTCCAATTTTAGCAATCTAGCTTTATTTCCAATGAGTCCAAAAGAATGTTTATCTCTGCTTGCTGTCTTCACCCTCTTGAAAGTTCAAATTCTTGGGAGCAGCCTTGCATTTGTGGGTGGATTCTTTGATGGATATTGTCATCACTAAGGGCACTTGGCCTTGCTGTAGAAATATATCTCCAGTGAGGCTCGTCTCCTTGAAATATTTTCTCATTTTCTAAATACCGAAGACGAGGTAAACTGTCCTGCCTTAAAAGAAAACACTACAGCATTTCAAGCTTATTGTTTTAGTTATCATTAGGGAGCTTCTTGTGAGTTCATATTTGGATTTCTTTAATGAAAATCAATGAGAGATTTTAAAGCATTTTCAAAACTTATTACCTGTAGTACAACCTCAGTGAAAACTGGAATGATGCCAATATGAGTAGAATCGGTGTAATTCAGGTGTAAAGGGCCAAAATGCAAATTCATTCGCTTTAGTTCAACAATGCCAATCTATCAGCTGTCACCTTACACTCATGTGCAGGAAGAACATGGGGTAAACCAGCACTGTTTTACCCCCTTCTCACATCTAAAAGAGGTTGCCTAAAAGGCCGCTTCTTTCTCTTCCTCCAGCAAGATCTTCCAACAGCTACAACTCTGCCTCACTCAGGAGAAGTGCATTGCCTTGCAATGGGAGCAGTGGGGAAAGGGGAAATAAACGTACATTTTAATTTTAATGGCACATGTTAGCCCCTCCAGCCCCCCATATGTAAATGCTTAGGTGTTAACGAAGTACTGTAACGTTACGATGAAGAAATGCCAATACATCAGGAGTATAGCCATGTATATGCATTCTGTGCACTTTTCTGCTCTTTATTGTTGTGATTGGGTTTTTTTGTACCCAGATAACCTCACAGATTTCACAGGAGTGCCTCTTAAATTAAGTGAGATCAGAATCAGTGGTCTCCTACTTTGGGGCCAATTTTGCTGGTTCATCTGCTGAGTTGTGCTTTTTTGACTTCACAAAATCACTTTAATTCCAGTTAAACTATTTCATGTTATCAGTGACCTCAAAATGTGCTACCCTGGTTATACAGGATAAGGTTAAGACTTTTCTCTCAGAACTAGCTCATTGAATTAGGGGGCAGATTCTGAGCGACTGTAAAGTGGCATAATAAAAATTGATCTTAGGGGAGCTATGCTACTTTGCATTGAGTGAGGACATAGCTCTTCGTAAATCTTAATTCTGATTTTTTTCATTAGCTGTGTTATTGTAAGGTAACAATTAATCTATTACATGCATTTAGCTGCTAGTGCAATGGAAAGCCTGCAGTGCAGTACAAATCAGAAGGCAGCAGAGGCTTTAATTCAGTCAGAGACAAACTTTGAAGGCAGTCAAAGAGTTACTGATGGAGTTCAAATGCTCTTTGTCCTGCAAAAATAAAGACCCCATTTGTTCTGCCTGTTTACATTAGCATCTTCTACCTAGCTGGAAGAAAAGGAGGAAGAACTGTAATCCCAAGCTCTTGTTTTTAACAAAAAACAAATATTGAACTCATTGGTCTTACCAAAACTTTAGCTATGTGGCAAAAAGATGCAGTTTGCAATGGCATTTGACAAGTTTTATGGACTGGATAGTTTATAACCCAGAAGTACCAGGTAGTAAAGTAACTATTTCTGCTCTCTTATTTTCCTTTTATTTCTCCCACCACCCGTGACCGCTGCCATGCAGTGCCATGACAGATGTTGCCAGCAAAAGACTGGGTTTTGAGAGCTGCTGGGTACCAGGCAGTTTCCACCAAGGTTGAAATACGCAGTACCTCCCATTCCCAGGGCTCCAGCCATCAGACGCAAGACCCTCGACACTGGGCAGGGGCTACTTCTTGACTGTCAAAAAATTCTTTGATAGCAGTTACTACTACCTAAAGAGGAAAGTAGTTCTGATCACAATACCTGATTATATGCCGCAGTGGACTGGTTTGCTTCTCAAACAACAGAAAAACATTTTAAATTTTTAACTGATTATGCCAGTACTCCTTGCTTTGTTCCTTTTGGATCAAGTAATTCACGTGTGTTTGTAAGGATCTCCCTATGCTAAACTGAAGATATTCTTTTCTATTCTATATCCTTCTTCTGCACCTAATAAGACCAAATATCAGGTAAGCATCTTCCCCCTCCCCGCCCCAGCAATTGTTTCAGCAATTTGGAGAGTGAACTGGAGTTGAAGATTCCCTTCTCTTTTGCGTTGTGGGCAGGAAATAGTTTGTGTAGCACGCTTGCTCTCGCAGCGCTTTCTGCTAGTAGTTTCTTCTAAGGAAACCACCCTGTTCTCTTTGCAAATTACTTGTATTCTCAGCAGGGTTCAAAGAGGGTCCTAGGCTTCCTGCTTTTACTAGTGCATAGAGACAATTTCATTTGTACAGCATCCAGCAGAAGACAATGCTTTTATCATTAGCTCTACCTTTATCCCCTGGAATAACATTACAGCCATTTAGTGTTCAGTGCTTTTGAAGAGTCCTGCTTGATCTGATTATACCTGTGCAAAGCTCAAGTGGCAAATTAAGTTCAGTTATTATCTGTTCACTTGCCTTATCTACCTATTTCTAGAATAAGTTGTTTTCTCAGTTTTATCTCTGGGTTCTATCACAAAAACTTCACCTTCAACTTTTTTTAACCCAGAATCTCCGCAGTGTACCCATTAAAAGGGCTATCCAATTATATTTAGCATGGACAAAGACTTCTTTTAAAATCTGAGAGTTTGCAGCTTGCCTACATGCCTTTAACAGCAAAACAATAGTGTGTCTATACAAAGCAGCGCTAGATCGAATGAGGACTGTCTTGAAATGGTTCACAGTAAAATCCAAGTTGTTCTTAATTTTCCTCTTCAGACACTCTGCTAAAGAATAAGATGTCTTTCCTTTTTCTTCATTAACTCTTGAAGACCAGTATAAGTTTTTACCCCTTCTTCATATTCCTGGCTATGTCTATGCCCTTTTGCCAACCCTGATCTTGATCACAAATTTCCAGCAGCTATCACGTGTGCAAGTCTGCTTTGATTACTATATGCAGTTGCTTGATGGAGGATTGTTTCACAGACTGAATGGGGGAAAAGGTCAGTATTTATGATTAAACACTGGTGTCATAGGGATTCCTTTAAATGGGAATATGTAAGAATTAAAATATTCTTATGTTTCCTTATTCTATTTCTTCCATTAAAATTACCATATTTATTAAATTCTTAGTATGTCTGGCAAAATAGAATGGAGAATATGTGTAAATGTATACATAAAAGCTTGTGTGCATGCGTGTATATATGTGTATTTTTAGCCTGTTACACAACACTTGATAATGGACAGATCTCAGAGAGGCAGGTAAGGTTGTAGGAAGTGCAGCTGTAAAACTTCTAGGTAAAGACACAACTACTAGCCTGAAATTTGCCCTGCAGGATAAAATAGGCCATAGAAGAGAGACGGCTTTATTAGGGGATGAACTTACTAGTTATGCTACTTAACTTTGGAGCTTTTGGTCTTTTTTTCTCTGGTGTAAAGCATGACCGTATCATCCATAGACGCTGAGCAACTATGCTATTTTTCTTCAGGATCTGATTTTTTAGGGACTGACTAGACTGATTAACAAAAAACAGTTGTCCTAGATTTAATTTTCTATATTTTATGTGCGATTGAATGTATTGTTTCAATAAAAAACATATTTTGATACTTTGTAAGTAGATTTAATCAATATGTGCCATATTTACTAATGCTGAGTTTGAAAATTAAAAAGTAAAAGAAACCATAAATTAAGGGAAATTTTAAATTAAAAAAGAATTGCTGTGACCAAAATTAAGATACCAAAATGTCATCCCATCAATGTATAGTGTTAAAGGCTGTTGGTGGCATTTAATGCTACAGGTTCTTCCCAGAATCTTAATTTTACCGAACATCTTATAATGCTGTAAAACAGGACATTGTCATCATGTACTTCAGTCCGGAAGGAACTCAGGATATCATAGAGTGTCTTGATTACTCGAATTGTCAAATTAACCAAAATTTATTCAGTTCTACAGATTTTCGGCATAAAAAGTTCTCGCTGACTTCAACAGCAATTCCCTGTATTAAACAGACAAAGTACACTTACTCTGTAACTGCAAGAAGGCTTCTTCTTTTATGTGAGCCCATTTTGAAAAAAGCAGAAATTATTCTCAAAGGCTACTCAACACATTTATTTAAGGTCTGATGTTGCAATTCATATGGAAGAAAAACACTCTGATTTTCATAGGCCAAAAGTCTAGTAAAGGATACCTTTTAATTTCAAGAAGAAAACAGGACACCGAATTCGTATGTACTTCTTGGGAATTACAGCTTAAAGGGGAATTTCTTTCTGGAATTTAAATCATGGTTGATAATCTCTCATGTTTGCAGAATGTGCAAAAATGAACAAATAAGGTCAACTATGGCAATATTTGAGCTGTGTATAGTGTGTACCATAGATAAAATAGGTTAAAAACTGGAATATAATAAATAGATTATAATAACCCATTGCATACCTTTAGTGCCACCTATATGCAAGCAACGGTGCAAGAAAGTTAAAGCACATTCCTGTAAAGTATGTTGATTGAACTGACTCCGTCAGCAACATTCACCCCAAAGTAATCACAAATAAATTTATTAAATGGGAAGCTGCCAATTTAGTAATAAGTTATTGTCTCCTCTTATAATGACAAAATATTACTTTATCCTACAAAGAGTTCTTCCAATTAGCCGGCTTTACACTAAGACACAATAGCAGCTTTCTATCACATTGCTTTGAATGAGATTCTTGCAATTAAACTTTTGAAACTGCCTTCATCTTTTTAAAAGAAAACTTTAAAATCAAGCCTAAAAACTCACAAAAGTTATTGTATAAGCGCTTGTTGGCTTATCAAATTTCAATTGTAAATCACAGAGAGTTTGAGCTGGCTTTTATTCCATTAGTTGTATCTGGTTTATATTTCATTTTGTGCGCATCACTTGCAAGATTTAAGTCTCAGTATTGGAGTTGCTTTTTTTATTTCCAACATGGCTTAATAACTGAAAGATGCCAAGTGAAATCCTGTTCAGTGTTGCTATTAACTTGCTACACACAAACTATTAAGCTTTTACAGGAACTGAGTTTCAGCAGCAAGTACCTAGTTCTGTAGAGTGATTTTATTTTATATCGAAGTAGTAAGAAGAAGTTGATAACCCTGTCTATGCCACCTGAATGTAAAGCCACAAAACTGCAAGTCTCTTCATAAATTTTTTGCTTACTAAAGGTTACAAAATACTTATATCATTTCTCCAAAGACGGCATGAAGTAGAAGCGTATAGCCATGCCCATGCCAAAGACAAGTAATTCAGATTATTGACATTTGCCACAAAAACAATTAAACAGGTGTTTTCATATTTCAGTTTGTTTACCACTCTGTATTACTATTAATGGTTTTGAATTCGAGCATCACATGCTGTATAAAATCTTGTATTTTAGTAACATATGCTGATATTTGGTCCTTGTTCATGGCAATAAGGGTTGCATAGCATTTTTCATGCAAATCACTTGACAAAGTAATTTTTGAAACAGATGCAGAAACCAGGACACAGGTAGGTCAGGGGCATGTCAGAAGGCCAACAGTATTTGAAACGGTTATAAGGCCTTGATCTTCTGTCTCTAATCCCTCAACAGTTAACAGACAAGTAATGCAGACATCTACTATAAGAATATTACAATGTTAATGCTGCGAAACAAGGAGAGGATTTATGTTTATAACAAGTCTGAATCTAAATGGTGACTGTTGAGGAGTTACTGATGTATCCTACACCATTGCATTCTGCCCCTTTAGAGAAAAACCAAGTGCAAATACTCTACAGCTATTATACCCTATAACAACTCCCCCCTTCCTCAATACGTACAGGCTTATCTGGCATTTCGGCTTCAGAAGGGAGCAGTCCAAATCATATCAGGGTTGCTTGTAGCACAAATACTTGCTGTGTGCACTCATAGATTAAAAAAAACCTAACCAAACAACCCTGTAGATAACAGAAATCCCAGTGACCTCACTAGGGTCAGAATTTCAGCTCTGGAATTAAGACACCAAAATGATGGCTCTTTCTACAGAGCTCAAAGAAGGATGTTTCTCAGTCCTTTCTCTAGATCATGCATTCAGCTCTGCTCAGAATATCACCTTCGGTGTCTAATAATCAGTTTTCATCTGAGAATAATGAGACAGAGAAGCACCTTACAATGTGATTGCCAACCTGCAAAGAAACTCTTTTTTTTAAAATTGAAAATATTATAATTCATTTTCAAGCTTTTCAAGGAAGAGACTTTAAACACATCACTGATCGCTAAGCGTTGTTTAAGTTGTCCTGTAATTTGAGGTTCCTTTTTATGACAGATCTGAAATAGATCTCGAGTAGGCCATAGAAAAAGAATACCATCTCTTTAAAAAAATCAATAGCTTTCAAGGTCCAGGATGGCCTCTGTGCTGAGATTAATAAAGCTTGACAATACATTCTGAATGCAAGCAATGACTTCTATTACAAGGGGAAAAATGAAAAAGCTGCTATTACTGACATAGTCAATAGATTGCACCTCAGTGTATACTGTACTTTCTACATTTTTAATATAAATGTGTTCAGTTTCAGAGACGGGAGCATTATCAGCATTCATTTTACTTGAGGCAATAATGTGAGAAGTTGTGTCTTGTGTAATAAATAAATAACCTGTCTTTAAAACCATTTACTCAGATTGCTTTTCCCAAATGCTTATTTAGAGGTGCTCTGGAAGGTGTCATATACCACGACAGCCATGTTATAAGGATTTTATAAAATGCAGTTTCTTTATTTTATACATAATTTAATTGTTCGTAGGGTATTTTTGTTCTGGTTTTAGAAATGGTATAATGGCCGTCTTGTACGATGGTGGGATGGTGTGATAAGTTGTAAAGTGTGGCTCGAGGACCCCCCAGTTTCTCAGGCGTTCTTGGTGGTCATGAAGACCTGCCAGTAGAGGCCAAAAAGCTTTCCAACGTGGCTGGCAATTGCCCCTTTTTCAATTTGAGACTTAGCTTTTTCTTCCATCATATTTTTCTGGACTTGAAAGAATGGAAGGTATTATCTTCTCTCTATAAATATACATATTCAGATCTTCATAGTCGTCGTAGCACGCGCTGGTACTAAGAAATTATCTTCTCTGTGTAAATGGATCATGTTAGATGGCACTTAATTATAAAATAAGACACTGAGTTAATTCATACTTTGTGCGGTCACTTCTCTGTATCTGTCTTGGCAGATATGTTCCTGTGAACAAAACCTTTTCAATCTGTTCAGAAGTATAGGGAAGGAAGTATATATTGCATAGGTAGCTTATAAGAACATAAAAACGAGAAATAATCCGCAAACTTTGAATTACTTCTAACAATATCTAATATTGAAGGAGGTGTTTTGTACTCGTCTGATGTCCGGCCATAGCAGGTTTTTCTTTTAACATAATCAGAGCAATGGGCCTGATATATCTCCAATGCCTCTTTTACATCAGCACAAATGTGCTGATTTCATTGGAGTGACCCTTTATTTACGCCGTTGTAAAGAAAGAAGAATCAGGCTGTAAATACATAAGGGAGGGAAAGCATAACTGTCTTAGACTTCTAGAGACTCTAAGTAGAAAATAGAGGAAGATTTATTTAGAGTGGCTCAGGGGTTGTAGCTAGCATAATAGGCTATAACGGAGCACAGGAAATTTAGGCTGACTGGAAACAGCATGGTTTACTGTTCTGTGGCTTAGCTATCCATGGCTCAAGGTGAAAACTCCATTGGTTAACAGAGAGACACGTTTCTGACTATAGTTTAAAGAAACAGGTGGAGGTGAAGATATAATACCACTTTTGCGTTCCTAATACTTTACTCTTCTAGTGCTAGACCTGGTTTATAACTCAGAAAAACCTTCCCCTCCTGAGACCTCCCACTTCAGATGGTAGATTGTGAAGTTAAAGTTAAAAGTTTATTCTTTCTCTATTCAGCAAAAATAAAATCTTTCACTAGTAAGGGTGTTCTGTATCAAGTCTTCTGCTAAACTTTCTTTAGGTCATGCAGGGAAACCTAATTTAAAAATATTACGGAAGGCAAAACTTACCATTTTCTGTCCTAGAACTCAGCACTGATCTGATTACTTTTGACTGTGATTCCAGGTTATCTACCTAATTTGTCTACAGTGTTATTACCAACATGTGTTTTCCCATGAGGAACATATTAATTTGGTTGTTGCCCTGGGGAAATCTAAACAAAGAAAAAAAAAAAAAAAGATGAAGTACAAGAATTCTTTGTCATGAAAAGGAACAGCATATACACAATAAATGACAGGCTTGTATTTAGAAGAGTGTTGAAATCAAAGTATTTTCAGTCTGCACTTTCCAATATAAATTGCTCATTTCAAAACATAATGCTCTGCATAATTAGGTCACACAGTTTCAGCATCTGGGCTGTGTATCAGTCTGTTAAGCGATGTGGTAAAAGCTATGGGTAGCAGGAACAATGAAGGAAACCGATGCCCACGTACAGAGCTGCAGATAGACAGACTCTCACTCCTGCATTTCCCATTCTCTGCTGGACAGAGGTGCTCTTTGCCTGGTGCTCTTTCCTACCTCTCCTCTCTGTGGCTCTTCCATGGGCACAGAAACCAGCAGAACTGGAGCAGCAGTGACAGTTTTGATGGTAGCATAGTTTCCATCTTCTACCTCCCATACAGCAGGGTGGCTGTGAGAAAATTCAGCCTTGAGCTGCAATTAGCAATTGCCCACTCATTTCATCTGAAGCGCGGTCACCTAACTAACGACAGCATTTCTTCATCTGGAGATAACATGACAGATAAAATGGGGTTCTGTGAATCCCACCATGTATGTGCGTGAAAAGATTATTTTAATTTCTAATTGAGTACGTCAGACCAGCAGACCTGAGACCCCTTCCAGCTCCTTCCAGTATGGAAGGACAATCTAAGAAAATTCCCTAGCAAATGCTCCTGTGCTGCCCTCCCTACTGTTCCTTACTCCTTTCCCTTTCCTTTGGATTTAATGAGTAAGCAGCTAGAAGCTTAATTATGATGGATAGGTAATGGGTGCAATACAAACTTAAATATTGTAAAAGAACATTGAAACATTGATTGTTAGCACATTTTCCAAGTAATTTATAAAGGTACAGAAGGTGTTATGGAAAATGGTGATTTACACGGATAAAAATTAACTCTGTAGTTTCTTCAGTAGACATATCCTTTATTAGGTCACGTCATGGTTGTTTTAACATAAAGAAAACCGTATAAAACCAACTTTGGATTGGTTATGTTGAAAAAATAATTTTCAAATGTGATTTTGTTTGAAGAACGATATACCATTATTCCTACTTATTGTTTGCATTTAATTCCTTTAGTTTGTAGGTGTAGTTTTGTTATCAATGACTGAACTTCAATAAAACTCAGGTGTGAGTTTCAAGTATTACTACAAATCCCTTAGTCTCTTGGAAGCAAAGTGTGAATGGAAAGCCTGGGCAGCTTCTATTATACCAGAGAACCAGAAAATCAAAGATATCAAGCTTTTTAAAGTATAGATCTATTTCTTCATATTTTTTAAAGAAATAAGCTCTTTTGAAAAAATACTAATTTTTTTTTTTTAGTAAAACCTGGACAATGCTTTAATACTCTACTGGATTTTGCTGGCATGAAGGCTCAGAGAAAATTGTTGCCTATCTAATTTTACATACCCTGAAAGCAATTTTGAAAAATAGGAGTCATTGAGTAGTATCTTTACTAGTGCCATAAATCAGAGGCTTATTTGCATACAAATGAAAATTCAAACCAAAGTGCACTAAGAAGTAACAGTGCCCTAAGTTAGGGATCAACGTTAGAATATGACCCCAAGTCTCTACCCTGAAGTAAACCAGAAATCAGAAGATATCTTCTATTGAGAGATATCTTCTATGTATTTGTTGTTGGGTTTTTGTTTTATTTGTTATTTTAACTCTGAACACATCCATAGAAGGATGAAATTATTCACTGGTCTTTGAGATAATGCCTGTAAACAATTCATTAAAATCTTATCATTGATAGTATCAAAAATACATTAAATATTCAGTAGATAAATCACATCAACAAGTCGTGGTTGTAACCTGTAGCAATGCTAATTCAGAAATGTGTACTGAGATGTGTGAAAAAGCGCATTGCAGAAGATGGAAGTGAACTCTCTGTACTTTCTGTTAAGCCCTTTTTTCAGTATCGTTCAAAAGAGGCAGTGGTGAATTCCGAGACAATAAAATCAAGGTTCATCAAAGAATAATATTGGCCGCCTTAGGAAACAAAAAACCAGTGAACTGAAACAAGGTGAGAAGAACCTCAACACTTTAAAACACCATAACAAATTCCGAGACAAATTTGTAAGGTCAATATTGGAGCGCAAATACACAAGTGGCCATTTTAGACTTAGAATATTAAACTAAATCTAAGCTACAGTGGTCAAGGCAAGACCACCTAATTAAAGGTCTGAAGAAGGAGTTCCACCTACAGGGAATAGATGAAAAAGCTTCTAGATGAAACAGATTGGAAGGCTGCAAATGAGATATGTAATTTTTATTAAAAATGATACAACATTTTTCCCTATGGTAAGGTCAGCAGGTAAAAAAAGACTATGTGCAAAGTTTTTAGAAATAGAATGTATCATTTAGAGCAGTCCATCCTTTTAATTTTTCAGTCTCTGAATGAGAGTGTAACTTTAATTACACATTTGCTTCTTTCAGTGAAGACTTCTCTCTGGGCTCAGATTTGTTTTTTTTTTTAACCTTAGCTCATTTTGGTAGTCTTTAAGCGCTCCTGCAGTCCTGTTGACTTTGTGCCTGCTTAAGTAAGCACTACTGAATCTGCGTAAAGATTATTGAATCAGGCCAAAGGGTGATTGTAAATGTACGCTAAAACTTGTATAAATGGACGTAAAGGCTATTTTTACATAAATCAAAGAACAGTGACTTTTTAAATTATTTGAATGAGTTGCATATTGAGTAGATTTGTTGGCAAGCTAGTATCATTACTGCTTGATATTACATCTCCATTACAAAATCTATTGCTGTATATGTAGGTCGTCATAGTAGTTTCAATGAAATTGTGTTTATATGGTCCTGTTTAATTTGCCTCAGATAAAACAGTACATTGGTGGCAACATCCTCTGTCCTGATTGAAGGCTGAGCAAAGATAATGTCAGTGGATCTAAAGGCCATGAGGTTACTAAGGAAGGATTAGTCGGAGATCTGATCAGCAGATTTTCTTTGACTGGCCAACACAGCCTTTCTCTGGTCCCGAGATAAGTTCTCCTAGAAAAAAGGTGTAAGTTTCTGGACTCTTTATATTCAGCGATCCAGTTAGAATTTAATGAGAAAAAAGGCATTAATGAACTAATGGCGTCTTTTCCTTTCTTTTCTGTTTATATGTTTAAATATCTTAACCTTTAGTCAGAAAGCAAGCCAAAGCTTTCTCCACCTTGCTCCAAGCTCCTTTGCTGCCATGCCATCCTCGATCTTTCTTGCTTGAATCTTTGAACAGATGCACCATTGCAAACAAGGAAACTTTAAAGTCCTAAATTGGTTCCTGTTTGAGCCATTCAATTAGAAGTGCCTCAACTACAATCAACCCCCACAGTGTTTAACAAACAGCTGTGATTACTTTGATTGTACCAAGCCAGAGTGACCACTTCAGGTTCCCAGGTTAGTCCTGCAAGAATGATTCAGACGATGCCAAAGAAGGAATGGGAAGAAGTGTCTAAAGATCAAAATGGAAATCAGTAAGGAGGAAGCTGCTGAAGAGGAGAGGGAGAGCAGGAGGATTATCACAGGCATGCTTGCGAGAGGGGGTCGGTGCTGGCAGAGAGCCTGCTGGTTGCTAAAATAAAAACTTGGTTTGGAGTGGTACAGCAGACCAAACAGATTCATTCTCAGTCTGCTTTCTGGTTGAAGTTAATTTCTGTATGGAAAATTTCTTCTGTCCCACTTCCACGTCTGATCATTAATATTTTAATTTAATTTCTTTCTGAGACCATTTTATTAACTCAGCCGTAATTCTTCTGCAGCTCTGCCCCAGAAGCAGGGTATCACTTCTTGGAGGCTGTCTAAACTGCCTGACTATGTCCTTCATGCAACAAAGAATCAAAATTAGTGAATTGGGCAAATCTGCTGCGCTAAAGGGAAAAATCAGCCATGATGGAGGCTGCTGGGTTGGCTAACCTTAGGCTTCTGCAGAGATGCACCCCAAAAATTACATGAGACATTCGGGTCGGAGGCGCAGCCTACAGTCGTGGAAGGAGTTGTCAGAGATGCTTGGTGGAAAAATGCTTAACATCAGTTACTCCCTAGGAAGTTTAAGGTCTCTCAAACTACAACTGTCTCTTGAACGAAGAAGAATCTATATAGAAAACAATAAAATATGGACTTTGTCTTGTTAGTATTCTGGAGAGATTACACTGGTATATATTTTATGTTTTCAATATATTACACAGTCAAACTTTGTATAATTCACCAAGGACATTATAGCAATGTTTTAGAGGCTGAACTCTTCTCAAGACTAAACAGGCACGGTGTCATCAAAGGTGACGCCTCCTGCCCATTTCCTGCCTGGTTGCGTTATGGAGAGGAAAATCTCATCTAACACGAATTCTACCCTTCTGTAATGTCCATGAATGAGGATAGAGTGCTGGACTGGACCTCAAATCGGTAATATCTGCAAACACCGGCTTTTAACTTAAGAATATGTCTCCTGCAGACCTACTTACAACTGATCCCTTGAGATCTGTGGGAATGTGAGTAGATGAAGATGTTATAAAAATTAAATAGCCTCAGTTTACCCTCAGCTAGGCTGTGAGGTGTGAAAGATATGTCAAAATTTGAGGGTAAATAGGTTTAATTTCCATCATTTTGCATACAGTCTTTTAATTTTGCCAACCCTATGTAGGGCTACCACATGATTATCTTAAATTCAGTCTACTCTGAGGGGTGTTTAAGGGAGCTGCTAAACTACTATTAATATCTCAGCGGGCCTGCTGTGCAATTTAGGGATGACAGTAATTTTGCAGTTGGTCAAATATTTAACATAGGGTTCAGGTATTGTGTAAATTAGTATTCTATGCCTTGATAAAATCAACTTATTAGAATACAAATGGGTATATTGTGACAGTATCATTCTTCCCAGTTCATATTTTTCTGCATCACAGTATAGAAATGTGCTTTGCTAGGTTAAGAGTTCTTTGTTGAAGAATCCTAAGGAGAAATTAATAGAGGACATGAGCTCTGTCCTTTGAGGTGTATTAATTTGGCCAGGTTGGAAGGCCTAGTAAGTATTTGATCGTAGGATGCATAAAGTGTAATATAGCCAGTGGCATTAGTTACATCCCTGATCTCTGGGATGGAAGAGAAAATCTGTTTACAGAACTAGTTAATTGAATATTCACTGTAAAAACTTTTCAGATTTCTTAAAAATATTACCAGTAATAAATGAAAGTGTATCTATTGTTTAAAATGGAACATTCATTAAAAAAAAAGTCTGTATTCAAAATGAGGTATGTAAAACCAGTCATTTGTTCATTAAACCTAAATGATAATTCACATTGAAACACCTGCACATCCCCTCACCAAAGAACCAAAATATTTCCACACATATTATTTACATTATCCTAGCTGATTACTGTTGCTTGACTGCATCCCCTAGTACACGCAGTGAGGATGCCATGCAATGTAATCATCAAGTAATCAAAGGTGGCATTATACAGAATTAGGTACCTGTTAGAATTTCAGCTGTAAAATATTTGAGTCAAATGTAGTGTGGCAGGCAGAACTTAAGAAATGCCCCATTTTTCATAAAACCTCACAAACAAAAAGCTTTAAAGAATATCATCTGAGTCTTCCATTATGATTAGAGATAAAACCAAGGAAAGCTGATTGGTTTTGTCAATCTATTGGTCTAAAACAAAAAAGTAGCATTTAAGCTGCATTCCCATAGATCAGATTATCATGAGCAGTTGCTTTTCCATACACACTTTATCTATATAAGGATGTTCCCATAAGCTACAAGTGTTTTCTTTGTTTTCATGCCAAATTGCATGGCTGTGCTTAATAAACTGAGGTCATTCATGCCACAGTTGTTACAAGCTATTAAAGCTCAGAGTGAAATACTTAGAGCATTCATTTTGCAAGTGGCAGAAATACCGTGGGCTGATAAGCACTGGTGATTGTCAGCAGCTGAAAAAGAAGAAAAGAAAAAGCTTGAGGCTTTAATGTATGTAAAGAACAGGTATATCGATAACGTAGAGTTACTTCAGCTAAATGTACATTTTAATGCCAAAATATTGGAGGGAAGAGCAGTTGTCAGAGAATTCTTGACCATTCCTTGTGGCTTCATGAAATGGACTGGCTAATAAGCAAGGGGAAACCATAAAATGATCACCCTTCTTTTCTTTTCACCAGATGCTGAGTGATCTCTTTAGTGGACTAATCATTCCTGACTGAGATTTTTGAAATGGCAGGATAAATTGCACAGCTCTGAGATTTGACAAATTTATTTCCTCTGACAAATACCAAACGCTTATAGTCCTTGCTTTAGTTTCAAGCCATTACAGGTGCAGCAGAGATGGAGGAATAACTTCACTTAAAAGCGATGATTTTGTCAGGGAATAACACAATCATCCTGTCAATCAGAAATATATTTCCTTTCAAGCGCAGTAATTAAATAAGTAATAGTATTATTAAGTTGACAAATAAGAAATACAAAAAAAGGAACAGAAGCTTCTCAGGAAGCGAGAGAAAGCGGTAGGTTAAGACCTGGGCTATGGTCTAGAAGAGGTTTGTAATTGCATTGTTGTCTGGGTGTTGACTGCCTGATTGAACAGCCTTGGAGGTGTCCACAAGCTGTCAGGCCAGGGAATTGGAGTTAATGGACAGCTAATATCATGATTGAATGGTAAAAGTGGAGTCTGATCTCTTTGAGGATGGAAAATCAATAGTCTATTAGATTTGTCAGGATGACAGGGGGAGAAAAAAGTGAAAGTCTGCTGTATTTGCTTGCATTACCAGGGCTGCTCTAATTAAGCACCCACCTCAAGATGGAGGGGAACCTGGAGAATTGAAGTAGTAATGAGATTCAGGCTTGAAGTAAATGAAGTGACTGCAGCATAAGGCAAGCTGACAGACGATTAAACCTGTTTATCAATGCCGCTTCTTTCCAGAAATAAAATCTCGTATGGCAACTATAAAATAAGGCTGGGGCCGGTATGATCATAAATCTTTCTGCAGCTTGTGGTTGTGCGCATTATTGTTCAAGTTGTTTTGGAGATGTTTCCACAAAAATTGTGGATGCATTGGCTAGTTCTGGGCTTTACTAAATGAAAGTTTCTGCTCCTATGAGTACGTGTCCTGCCTAGAATTACTCTGCTTTAGACCTGTGCTCTTTCACTATTAACTACTGATATCCAACATGACACTCCTGGCTTGCTGATAGCACGGCGTTATCTGGGTACATGCCAGCCAGTTCAGTGGCACAAGGTAGCTCTCATTCTTCTCTTTTTCCTTCTTGCCATCAGGAGGTAACTAATCTGCCTAATTCAATCAACATGCACATATCTCATCCAAACCTGATAGTAAATGTAATGCTTCTGACAGTGGGAATGTTAAGAATGAGCCCACATTCACCAGAGTTCAGAGCTGCACGAAATTGCTGATTTGGATTAAACCTGAAATTCTCCAGGGCTTCAGATGGCTCACACACGTACAAATGTATAGTAGTATTATTTCTGTTATCTCTTTCCTAATCAGTGAGGTTGAGCAAGTGAAGGGTTTTGGGCTCAAGATTTCTTGTGGGAGAACATTTTCCTTTTGCAATAAGCAGCGCCAGCAAAGGTGCGCCTTTCTTCTCCCAGCGCTTAAGCTGACCGCTGCCGGATGGTCATGCCAGTGTTCAGAGGCCGCTTTGCATTGCTTTGCATCATTTTTCAGCAGGCAGGTTTCTGGGGGAGGAAATTCCTTTACCTTGCAGCCCCTCTTTGCTCCATACCTGAAGTGATTGCTATTCACTGGAGCAAATTGAAGGCAATCTGTTGCGTGCTCTGTTTCTTAGAGGCAGAAGGCAGTAGGTATTATACAGTTAATTGCAAATTGAAATTGAAAATGTATAATTTGAGTTCTTAATACTTTTGGCCTGCCATTTTGATTAAGTTAATAGTACTATTAGTTGCTGAATGCTCCAAATGACAAAATCAAGAAGCGGTTCTACATACACATATCCATCACTGTGAATTCACTTCATATTTTTGCAGTAATTTGTGAAAGAATTTGCAAATGATTTACAAAACTTCTTTGATCAAGGAAAGTGGGTTTATATTGAGTGATTGCTTTGTCAGGACTCTTCTAAGTGATAATCTACACTAAATTCCTCAGTAGGCAAGGCCACACTGTTTATCGCACTTCGTTGTGTTTCTGTGAGTCGATGTTTCTATTAGATGTGTAAAACCAGGGAAACTTTCTGTCTATAAGGTCACTAGTGCCTTTGGTTTGGCTATTGCATTTGTTAGCCTGTTAAAATGAAAGGCAATTTATTCTACCCTATTCTATGTTTCCATGATTATGTCCATAGTATGATGTGTATTAGAATAGGAAGTTAAATAATTCTGTGTATCTAAAGAGGTATATGAAGTGTTTTGTAAGTGATAGAGCTATACATATAAGCCAGCTGTTTCTTTCACACGTACGTATGTATTCTTTGTAGCTGAATGTTCATCTGGTTGTCTTCCCTTCATTATGGATTTAGCTTGATAGGAAGTTATTAAATTAATTTCTGCTATTTACTATACCTTATTTGACTCTGCCCCCACTTAAAGATCCACTGATTCCTCTTCATTTCATCTCAAAATCCCTTCTGCTTTGATCATATTTATTTTTTTTCCATTTACTTCTATTACTGCATTGGTTATACCAG
This sequence comes from Platalea leucorodia, assembly GCF_965183815.1. Lineage (NCBI taxonomy): Eukaryota > Metazoa > Chordata > Aves > Pelecaniformes > Threskiornithidae > Platalea > Platalea leucorodia. The sequence continues at coordinate 3,392,966 of NC_138830.1, read as the reverse complement.
CCTTAATGTAAAGAAATTAAGTTCAAGACTATAGCTCCCTTCAGTCTGGACTCAATAGAGGTTCAAAGATGGGGTAGTTGAAAGACCTTCACATTTTCTTCACAAGAAAATACCTTGCATTTTGATGCCATTTCTTTTTATAAGGATTTTATTACAGATTGTGGTGATCACGCTTTAAAATTTATTACATAAGTGCATATCATGTATGAAGACAAACATCTGATATTTCAAATATATATTGAGGATGTTTCTTGCACTAGTCTATTAGTTTGTTTGGGTTAGTAGATTAAATAAATGACAAGTGACAGAGTGGTTTAAACTGAGTGCCTAGTACAACCTGCCTTCACATCTGCTGTGGTTTAGAATAAAAACAGATATGAGTACAATGACCTTGATTTAATCTTTGGAGAATGTTTGTAGAGCATTAAAAGTTCACAAGTTGTCATGATGATGAACTAATCGAATCGTAGGAGGATACAGAGCAAGTGCCTGAGTCTGAAAGTGTTTGACATTTTCTGGTGTGTCGTGGATGTCTCACTGAGGGGGCTGGACCCGCTGGGAATCAAATGCTGAGACGCTCTTTGGCACCGGTCAGCATTTCTTTAAGTCGGGCCTTAAAGTAGCACAGATTTAAGTTCAGGTCTTACTGCAGAGTTTTATAATATAGTTTGGAAACTGCTTACTCATGTTCTGTCTTGACAGGAACTGGTCATGCCATGCCATTTGAAACATAAAATTAGAATTTGGCATCGTGTAGGCTTAGATTTTTTTGTTACAAAATCAACGTTCATTATGAGTCTGGGTCTGATGCCTTCTCTAAAGAAATGGATTTTTGAGCCTGCAGTGGCATAAATGCAGCTTGGTAACAGAGCCTGCGGTCTCTAAAGGTGCAAAAAAATTAACAACTTTTAATCAAAATGTTGAACAGTACAATAGCAAGTATGACTCCCCATACAAAGCGTAGGACTAATACACAATTACATATTCTTCAGTCTAAATGTGCAGAAATAGAAAATAAACAAAGGGCCGTACCCAAGTACAATAGTTGCCTGAAATTATTACATTGAAGTTATTACAGTGTATTTATGTGATATAAATAAGCACACATTCTAAAAACTAAACAGATTAGCTTTTCCTAGAGGTGGCAACACTCAGGTTATTTGTTTAAATAACGGATAGAGTTAATACAGAAGCCAGAGACCCTCACTGACAGCAGCACCGATACCTGGCAGCAGCAACCTCTTATTTATACCAAGAGGACTCCAGCTTTGGTTTCTTTGCTAATCTTAGTTTGGCACTTAAGGACTTTGGGAGGGAGAGAAGACTCCCCGATACATTCTTGTTGATGTTGGCAAAATACATCTATTTCAAATGGAATACTGATTTTTGACAGTCTGGCTGAAATCGGATCCATTGAAATCCATATATCATTGTAGGCTAGTGCAAATGTGGCTTTAGAAATCATTCTTTTGACATACTAGTGTTTCAGTGATATTTCTTAACATTCTAGTTTTTATCATACGCTGTTCAGAATTCAGTACTGCTGTAGCAGAATAACTGTATTAGTGCTTAACAGGAATGCAGGAAAGTGGACTTTTCATTGCACTGGTAACTTAAAGCAGCTAATACTCAGTCTTTATTTAGGTTACAGAGCATTAAGATAATATTGCAGAACTTCTAACTTTTGCTTTTAAAATAGTTTCTAAATAATTTTGGCTTTTGTCAACCAGAATTCCTCTGACAGTCTTCAATAAGATACTTCTGAATTTGTCTTCACTTTGAACTAACCTCTTAGAAGAGAATTTTTTAATCTAATATTCCAACGGTGATAAGTGTGAACAAATTTAAAAAAGAAGGCATGTGTTTTTTAACTTCTCTGAAATTTTTGTTTAAATTGTATCGGAAACACAATGCAACCGTAAGTGATCATTCTATAATTTTACAAGTCAGAACAGGTATGAAATGAAAGGTTTTTCATTTCAAGTACTGGTCACTTTAGAATTGGCTTTCACTTTAGATTCTCTAGTGGCTCTCCCTTAAGTCCTAGATGAGCCATTACTAAGGCTGACCAGCACCATGTGAAGGTGTGATACAGTCTAAACCAAAGGCCATTTAAGCAGGCAAAAGCCTTTCCACTTGCTTCACTGCATTTCAGACAATGTCCATAGTTTTTAGTTTCCGTATCTGTTCTTCCCGATACCTGGGAATGTGTTTCTTTATGTGCTTGTATTTTTTTTGCCCAAAATCCTAGATCATTAGGTTCAATTGACATTTAAAAAGTCCTGCTTTTAGATTTAGATCTCAGAACTGCTGATGAGCGCAAGTCAGTTTTGGTTATAAATAATGCTAAGCATTTCCATTTTCAGTACTTGAAAGAATTGAAGTAATAAAAAAGATCAGACTACGAGTGACAACTTAAAACCTTACTCACTAGACTGAAAAGGTTATAAAGTTACAATTTAATGTGTATATACTCCAAAATTTTAAAGCAGAATATAGATAATTCTAGTAGCTCTATAAATACTTAACTGAGCTCTTCAGGCCTATTTTTCTGATGCTACATTCATTGCAACTATAAATTTAAACTAGACCGTGTCAAAGGAACAATTACAGTTTGTCACAAAAAGGAAAATTTAAACCCATGTCCTTTTCTTTATAAATTATTAGACATATAAAATGTGTTATTTTCCCCTTAAATTTTAAATTCGTTTAATGTCAAGTTCACTGCCATCTGGATACATAGTTTTATGCACTTCTCAAGGAGGACTTACTCAGCTAATTTTTGCTTCAGTTCAAGTGAAAAATCTTTTTAAAACAAGTTCTCCCTGTTTGCAGAGAGAGGCATCTTGAGCACGCTGACCAATTTGTGTTTAGGATCATAAATCACATTCCATTAGGCATATTAGAAAACAAATTGTTCTTTTCAGCATATACTTTATGGAATATTAGACATGATGCAGCATAATGGACCTAAATCTTCAGTGAATGTATTTTGTGTAAAATGGATCCGATTTGTCTTTAAGGAAGAAAGAAGTTAACGTTCTCTTTACACAGTGCATTCTGCAACACAATTTATTAGCATTTCATTCATAGGGACTGGAATTCTTCCAGCTGCGCTCAGTTGGGATTATCTGACCTTGGATTTGAGTTCAGATAGTACATTCTCCCCAGTCTTTTGAGTGCATTTATGTGGTCTATGCATTTTAAACGGAGAATATGGATTTGTATAGGCTGTGAAAACAATATCTAAAAGCAGTTTACCATGTATGCTAAAGAAAGGGAAATAGATTGTTCCACTTCTTTCCCAGAGATCCAGCTTCTTTTGATATTGCACATGCTTGTGTTATCTTTAGTACGTAGCCTTAATGAATGCTTTATCTTTGGCAGTAACGTGCAGAGCATAAGTGGTATTGGCCTTGGAGGGCTTTTTGACTTAATTTGCTGGATGCGAAGCCTCTGTTTCCAATAATTTATTATGTTTCAAAACCATCTCTGGGAATATAAAATGTGCACCTGAGGCTAGCTTTTATTTATTTCCAATCAATTTTTGAAGCCGTGCTATTTTCTGGCATGAAAAAGTAGATGTAAGTCCACCTTTTTTCTGTTTCTCCCTTACCCCTAATGTTTAAAGCATGAATAAAATCAATATGATCATATATTGATTTGTATAACAGCTTTTGTATGCTTCAAAGTGCATAGCAGAACTAGAAATTGTGTTAAACTCCAAATATAATTTGATGGCAGATTACACTAAGTATTTAATCACTCCAAAAAAACCAACCCTAACAAATGCCTCGGCTGAAACTCTCATGCCAAAATTGATTCTCTTGCACTGAATTTCAGACTTTGTAATGTATATATTAAAGAGCTTAACTAGTAAATTAGAAGACAAGATAACTGCAATGTAGGTAAATGAACATTGCTTAGAGAATTTTAACCAGATTTTTGCCTAATTAATCATTCTCTACTGTGTAGTAAAAATGAGCAAAACCAACTCCATGGAAATACAGGATTGTGAATGGATTGGTTTTGTGTAACTGGGAGCAGAGGGTGCCTATCTGCATTTATTTGCATCTCATATTTAACTTGCAAGGTATTTTGGCAGGGTTTGTCATTCATTAGGCATTTCTTCAGTGCTTGGTCTAAGAGGATCATTGTCTTGGTTGCGAACACAGCCCCCTCAGTTGGGACATTAAAAAGAAAGGAAAGGAGCACAAACTCTCTGTAAATATGAGAACTTCAAATGGTTTTTACTTTGTTCGTATTCCTGGGCAGTGAAAGCCTGTTCGAATGCTCACCATAGTTACTGGCTAGCTTTGGTCATTTTTCTACCCGGCTGGACAAATGGGGTAAAAATCCAGGTGAAAAAGCAATGCTGTAAATCTCCTTTATCACTTCCTATGAAAGCTAAACCTACAGCCTGCAAAATGTATGTGCTTTACTTCACATGCCTAAGTCATCCTCTTGAAATCGATGGGACTTCTGAGGGGCATAGATTTAAACAAGAGCATCACTCCTTACAGGTCCTGGATCAAGATTTATGGATGCACTGTGTATGCCTCACCGAGGAATTTTGGCCACCAAAGCATATGAGGATTCCTGGATTTAGGCCTCATGGCAGCTTGTCTAGCTTGTTTGTTCAGTTTGTGCAATACGCTCTGGTTCTTAGTCTAATGATATTACGCCTTTGTAATTTTAAGAGACTGTCTGTCTTTTCTGTGAACTCACTGTAAGGAAGAGATCTAGGCAGATTTACCTCAAAGCTTTAGCCAAGTTAAAGTCCTATTACAAGCCATTGAGGTGATTTAATTTTCTTACTTCAGGACACTTTTTGTGAGGAAAGTTAGTACACACTGCAGTGCGTTGCTGAATTCGAGCATCCTTCTCCTTCATTCCTGTCTGAGCACTTGGTAGGCAAACGCCATGGATGCAGCTGTAATACACGCTGGTATTTTAAACTGCAGTGTAAGGATATAAGATTTTTTTTAATATTGATTTGTCTTCATCTGCTTAGCTGACCCCTGGCGTTAATACCATATTTAGCTGTGAACTTTGCTTTTTTCTTTTTTCGTTTTTTCTTTTATACGTAGAGCCAAAACTATTTTTTTTTTCTGTGTGTGTGTGTGTAGCATAAGCCTCATCTGCCACTAGTTGGTACAAAAAAGCTCAACATCAGAGAACCGAAGTATATTTTTGCCTTCCAACTACTATCAGAACGAACAGTGGGACCAGAGGCTCTCATTGAAAATAATTCCTTAAATAATCACTTACCTTGAAGGCATTTGATCTGTATGATCTGAATGAAACTGCTGATAACTTCAGAGAAATAGAAAACTGTGTTAAAAATCACTTTCTCCTGGGGACTGAAGTCCTGTCAGTCACATGGTGGATTAGAGGCTTGGCAGCTCGCCAGCCCATCAGACGGCATGTAAGTTCTTTGATGCCAATTGCATTAGCTTTCCTCTACTAATGTGCTACATAGCTTGGAAAATAAAAGAATGAAGGTCAACATACCAGCATGTGCCCCTGCTATAGCAAGGGCTGCTCATAATGTGCAGGAGAATAAAAATGCTTCAGAGTTCAAGCTGCAGGCTGAGTGACCTTCTCCTATGCCCAAGGTCCCGAGATTTTGTCCTCAAGCCCTGAGTGCAACGAGTGCTTGTCAGAGCCCTGTCCCAGGATGCAATTTACTCTGAAATTCCCGAACGGACACAGTTTGCCTCCAACCATTATGGCCTGTTATTTCTGTGCAGATGCTGTGGGCTATGAACTGTCTGCAGAGTGTAACCACTGCTGAACTTCACTCTCACTCTCCCGGTTTTGTTCATTGTGAGGGCCATAATGCATAGGAATCAGCATAGCTCATGAGTAAAAAAGCTAGGCTTTATGACTGATTTGAATGCCCTCAGACAAAAAGTCTGCTTTACGTACATCTTCTCCCACAGGCACCTTGCTATAGAGATGTGTTGCAGAGATGGATGACAGACCCATGTGTCTGCTGACTTACATTAACCGTAATACAGTAAAGACACTACACGGATGACAGATGACCAGAGATGATCGTGTGTTTGCAAGGTAATTAGTTGCTACGTCCTTCTTCCTCCCTCAGAAACAGGGAGGAAGAACGAAGCCGCTCCCAAAAGCATCTGAAGTATGATACTGGCGGGGAGGTGAAGCTTATGTATTGAAGCAAAATGTAGAAACAGAAGTCTAAGAAATCATCAAAACACAGCAATGTGACCATATCCTAAGTGTATCTAGTCATCACAAAATAATCAGTTTTGATGTGGAGAGGCATGGATCCAGCCACAAAAAGATTTAGAGCCCTCCAGTCTAACCCCCGTCCTACCCAGGGTACACCTGAGAGATCTCCACACCTTTTCTTGTTCCTCACCCTGGACATCATCTTGTGTTCTTCCCACTGAGTGTGCTTTGGAAAGCTTGAAAGACTTCTGCACCACTGCTGACACAGTGCCACAGCCCTTAAATTCACCCTTCACTGCTGAGAAGGAGTAAACCGTAACTCCCCAGGTAGCAGTTGGCACAGAACTGGGCATCAATCGGTTTGTAAAACTGGTAGATTGACACTGAAATCTACCTTGTGACTAGTAAAAGAACTAAAGTATAAAATCATGGAAAGAAAGAAAGAAAGCTCTTTCATATGGAATGAAAAAAAAATCAAATAGATTATTTTGGTCTTAAGCTGGTTTTGGTCCAAAGGGGGAAGGGTTTTATTTAAACTCTGATTTTTCAGTTTTACACTGTAATAACCTCATCAGGGAGACAGGCTGTAACATGGGGAACAATTTGTAATATTTCCCCATGACTGTTATGTGCTAAATTTGCCCTTCAAGCTTGAAGTGACTTTGTTTTTAAGTCATGATAGGGGGATAGACCTCCCAAAGCAAGGGAACTCTACTGTACTTCTCTCATACTGATGATAATTAATGCTCATGAAACAGAGGCAAGGGCAACACTGCAACAGCTACCCTTACAGCCTTATAAGGAAACCCTCATTTCTTGCCAAAACCAGGGTTTGATTACACGATGTTATCTGACATGGAGTGAAAAAAAAAGCTATATTACTTTGCTAGGTTAAAAGTGGTAACAAGAAGAATATGTAAACAGTGAAGGAAGAACATGCTTTGTCATTAAATGAACGAGACAGATGATAGATGATGTGGAGATTAAAGTGCAAGAAATGTTGGAGTCATTTTTAATTGCTTAATTTTATCCCTTTTGAATGAAGAAACATATCTTCCATGACTTTAGTGGTGGCAAAAGGTGAATTATGTATAAATTTGGCCAGAGATTAAATCCTTTACTTAGCTATACGCAAATCTGGATCTCCATTTTGCAGCTGAGATATACCAATAATAGCAAGAGAAAAAAAATATTTCCTATCTGTAGGTCTTGGAGGTTTTTTGATCAGCGCAAAGATGAGTCGTGCACCTTTGGACGACTGATTTTGCTTTGCATGTACTGCTCAGGTCTTCCATAACCATCCAAATGTTCCACTTATTTACAGGGCCTCTGACTCTGCAAGGTTTGTACTGAAAAAAATAATACAGAGCATGTCCACCCATACCCTTGAATGTGTTAGAGGATAATTGCAGAATCTTGTTCATATAATTCACGAGTAAATTTTTTAGGATTAATATAAGGCATCCTGATACATAACGTTGTTTTCACTTCTGCTTTCTTTTCATCTGAGGTTTTCAAAGTGCTTCAGTAATGGTATTTAATTTCTCTTCTTAAGCAACTACAGTCTGAAGATTTGCAGTATTTATCTAGATTTTTTTGTTGTTGTTTTAATATTATTTGAGGTACTGATTTGGGAGAGTGCTGACAGATTACTGTAAGATATGTGTTTGTATGTACAGTACAGACAGAGAAATTATGTAGGCTAGAATTAGGCTTTTCTGATACTTTTGATGGTAAAATGCTTTTCGGAGTTGCTTTTATACCTTTTGTGCTGTATTTGTGATGAAACCCACAGCAGATCTTTGTCTCGGGCCGAATTAAATGGGAAATTGGAGCGATTTTTTATCAAACTATGAATCTAGACGAGAAAAGCTGTTCTGCTTACACTAAGTCTTAAAAATTCTGTCTGTGAAAAAACAGTTTCACCCACATATTTTGGCACATGGATTTGAAATACTACACCATGGAGAGGTAGCTTTTCTTCAGCAATGTCTGTTTCGTAATCCTTGTACAAGTCCCTCTTATTTCACCTTTCACACAAGTTGGGTAGATACTTATTAGAAATCAAGTTTTGTATTTTCTAGTTTTCTATTTTTTCTATTTTGTTCTAGTTTTATATTATGTTGCACTGGGGAGGGTGGAGGGAGAAGCCGTGCTACTCCTAAGTAGTTTTGTTAATTTTGACTCATATTATAATAGTAATCATCTTCTAAAAATTAAGTTAAATTTTTTTATTACACTGCTTTTTTCTACCCTCTACTTCATTTCATGCTTTCTCACTCAGACCGTGGTCACATAATTAGTTGATTTCTAAAGTGGTATAAATGAAGGGATGAAAACGTTCATGGAGAGGGCAGAACAAATGTAGGAAGGTTAGGTTTTTCTAACTAGTTTTGCCATTAATGGAATTTCTTTCTGATACACCTTAGGAGATTTCTCTCTCCACCCCCAGCCTCCTCCCTACTCCTCATTGCTATGACACATCTCACAAACTCCTTTGTTTTAACAAATTCTTGTTCAGTTCTTAGTGAAGGGGTAAAAACTTTTAGACAAGAAGCAGAAGTAGCTGGAGGCAGGTTCTCTCTGTTCTTTGGGAGGTAAACAGATTTATCCCTCTTAAAGTAGTGATTAGTAAATCCGTTACCATTTAACTGCCCTGTGGCTAAGGCAATAAAATTACAGTTTATCCAAAACCAGAAATATGCCAATAAATGTGATCCTCATAGTGACACTGAAGTCATTAGGAGCATTTTTTTCTGTAAGGAAGGAGAATGTAGCTAAGCTAAAAATAGTGTAAATATACAATAGCACTTAGAATCATAGAATCCTTTAGACTGGAAAAGACCTTTAAGATCATCAAGCCCGACCGTTAACGCAGCACTGCCAAGGCCACCACTAACCCATGTCCCTAAGCACCACATCTACCTGGCTTTTAAATCCCCCCAGGGATGGGGACTCAGCCACTTCCCTGGGCAGCCTGGGCCAGGGCCTGACAGCCCTTTCGGTGAAGAAATTTTTCCCAATATCCAACCTACACCTGCCCTGGTGCAACTTGAGGCCTTCTCCTATCACTTGTTACTTGGAAGAAGAGCCCGACCCCCACCTTGCTACAGCCTCCTTTCAGGCCGTTGCAGAGAGCGATGAGGGCTCCCCTCAGCCTCCTCTTCTCCAGGCTGAGCCCCCCCAGCTCCCCCAGCCGCTCCTCCCCAGCCTTGTGCTCCAGCCCCTGCCCCAGCTTCATGGCCCTTCTCTGGCCATGCTCCAGCACCTTGATGTCCTTCTTGTAGTGAGGGGCCCAAAACTGAACAGTTGAAATATTTAGAAAGATACAGACCCAGATCAACTAAAATAGCATTCTCTTTTGTGCATAAACAGTTAAAGGATACCTTAGCTTATAAAGTATTTTATTACTATTGGTTTTCTTTGAGTTGGAGCCAGTAGAAATGGGGAATATGAGATGTCCAGAGAACAGGAGGTGGGAACATTGATGAGGGTATGTGGGGATGGGAAATAAGAAGGTGAATAAGAAGGCGGGCTGTGTAGGTGACAAGATTGAGGCTGGGACGAGAAGAGAAACAGGAAAGGAACCAGCTAGATTGAATGCAGCAGAAGGCAGAAGATGCGGGGAGTGCAGAGAGGGTTTCCCTAGCAGAGCAAATGGTGTTTCAGAAGCTGGAAGGAGTCCCCTTTCTTTTGCTGCTGCTGAATGCCTGTAAAGCTCCTGTCAGATTGCCCTATTCTTCTACCAACCATGAAAATTTACTTGCTAGCTTCATAAAGGAGGTGTTACATGGATATGTACAGTGCATATGTGGTGTGTATATATAGCGGGTTTTAGCTCTCAGCTGCCTCCTTTACCACATGTTTCTCAACTTTTCTATCCTGCTTGCTGCTATCTTTCACACTGCAACCTGATCTATCCATGTAGAGGTCCGCTTTGTGAAATGAATGGATCTGAGCTTTTTTCTTTTTTCTTTTTTTTTCCTTTCTTTCTTTTTTTTCGGAGGGAGGAGGGGTAGATATGGGGGGAAGAAGAACCGTGTAAATCATTCATAGGCAAAAGATTGCACCAGTTCCAGGCATCTTAAATGAAGTGCCTAGCTTTATATTTAGACAGCTATTATTCCCACTGACTTTATTGCAAACTTTATCTGCAGCCCAGCATTTCTGTGAAAAAAGACTGTTTCTTAGAGCTTGAAAATGTGAATGGATTTTATAGTTTGGAACATCAGTTTATAGATTTGCTCAAGAACACAAACCTTTTCACTATAAGAACCACAATTAGAATTTCTTTTTCTTCGAGGACTCAATCTTACAGGAGGTTGAACATTATTGACATTAAACTCATAGAGTTAAGGTGTATATAATCAAAGTACACAACACTCCAAAGAATTGAGCCGTAAGCATAGAATTCACTAGACTGATGCATTTGGAAACACTTTGCTTTGCATATAGAGGGAATGATCACACATCAGACACCTGGCAATTTTGATGATCCTGGTTTCATAAGAATAACATTGCATACTCTATTACCAGAAGAGTAATAAATGAGAACACTGAACAGAAGTGCTGAAAGGAATCCTTAATATCATTTTTATGAACATCTGTCATTTTGTTTAAGTACAAAGAAAAATGAGCTTATGCAGAATGAAAAATCAGTTCTAAAATGGAGACTATTAGTACCTTTTGCAAAATGTTCTTATTTTTATTGAGCATTTTACTGTATGCATGAGAATTTGCAGCATTATTTTTATGGCTCTGCACAACCTCCATTGTGCATTCGGCCTCAGTATGGAACTGAGAGGAGCTGGCTTACGCATAAGGACAAAAAGAGGTGTAATGAATCATGAAACAAGCCTGTTTTATTCAATAAGACGTTGTCTGAGCTTTCTTTCCACATGAAGAACTGGCCATTCAAACAGAAATGACCTGCAGAATTTTTGCATAGAAAGGAAACTAAATGCATTAGGGCATATGTGGTAATAACTCTCTTGTTTCCTGATACTATGAGATTAAATTGAACAATACTTGCATTTGGAAACTTCTCTAGTGCAAAGAAGAATGAAGTATTTTCTTCTGAAAATGTCATTGATTCCTTTCTCCAGTAATTTTTCAAAACTTCTGTAATTGCAAGACCTTTGTTTTCAGCATAAACGCAGGCAGAGATGTCTGGCACAACAGAGAATAAAAGATTGAAAGGCTTCCTCAGGAAAGCAAGTGCCAACATTACATATGCGTTACAAAAAAACCTCACAAATAAAATGCTGCACGTACACAGCAGGTAAAAGATGTCACCAGTATACAATGTAGTATCTGACGTGAGTTTTTAAAATGGAATTTGTGTAGTTTAGGTATTACCTTCAACCTGTGAAGAGATGAAAGCAAGCTTGTTAATAACATGTACAGGCGTCAGTCTACCTATAAATTCTTGGCCTTCATTGTCTATGTAAAGCACTGAGTTACAGCACGCCACTGTTGAGAAGCCATTGTTTTAGAGGCTGGTGCATAGAATAATGATATTTTTGCTTTTTTTGCTAAAATTAGTTTGCATGGACTAGGTCTTACTAGGAGGAAGGGAGTGTTTTCATTGTGGGATTTGAAAATCTTTTACCACACAAAGGCTACTCTTTGGGTTTTTTAGTGTTTTTTGAGGAATAGTATGAAACTATGAAGCACTTATAAAAAGCTTTTCTTTCTTCATATCTTTGCAGCGTTCTAGTTTTAGTGGAATGTACAGACTTTTCCATGTAGCCATTCCACACAACGGGTTTGGTAGTTCAATGCATACCTTTTTCTTTCTTCTCTCTGTAGCCACTGATGCCTCTGGTTGATTAATTTTAGAATAAAGCATTCCTAGAAGAGCTCTTCCAGAGAGGGTTTTCTGTAGGCATCTGTTCTTTACATCCAGGTCAAGATGGTCCCTACATGGTCAGGCAGGCTGTGAAGTTCAGTATATAGAAACTTTGATTTTTACAGTCTTTTAAGTTTTGGATGTGACTTCTTCACGTAGGAAACACTTGCTGCAAGTCAAAGTGCAACAAGCTATCAAGTCAAATTAAAACTAGAAATAAAAACGGAAAATGAAAGAATTTTTCTCCCACCCCAGAGTAGAACACTGGCTCTAACGCACATCAAGGTCTGACCTTAAAGCTTTCACCGATAGGGTTCTTTAATAGAGCAAGAAAATGAGTAACTGAGGAAAGTAGGAAAAAAGGGAGAGAGCTGCAGTCCACAACGGTCCTTTGACTCGTTGTTACTGTTAGGGGAGTCAGTGCTGGACACGCTGCTGCCTCTTTCCTCACTTTTTTTACACTCTTTAACGTGTCTGATCTTTTTTTTTTTTCTTTTTTTTTTTTTTTAAATATGTGGTTAGTCATTTTCATTATGAAAGGTCAGTCTACTTTTCTGCTGAAATTTGAATGTTGTCCACATTTTTTTCCCAAATGTCATTACATCAGCTAACATTTTTATCACCTATAATGACAAGATTTTGTAGTGTTTCTAGCACACATCTTTAGAATACATTCTGTCTGAAGAGTTCTTCTTTTGGTAATTAAAAGTGACCTGGCTACATAGTAAAGGCTAAAACATTGTGAAATGCTAATGGCCATCTTCAAGGTTTGAGAACCTTCTGTTCCCTGTAAATTGCGTAAAATGTGAGTTTGGGATCTTGGAAAAATGTCTTCCCCCCCCTCATGTTCATAAATTTCAGTTAATTTAAATGGATAAGGTCACTGAGTTTGTCTGGAAGACTGTTTAAGAATAACCATTTCTGAAAACTTAGTTTCTAAAGCTGGCGTTCTCAAGCTCTGCAGAACTCCGATGCACGTTGTTTCAGGGACTCCCTTTTCATATAGGCTGATTCTCCCTATGCCTGCATTTCTATCCAGAGTATTTTTCTATTTATAGAAGCAGTTACTAGCTTAGAAGAAATCTACACAAGACCTGTAGCTGGGCTAGGGATGAAGCTGTAGCTGCCCTTCAGACACTGTTGCTGTCTCTGAAGCCAGCCTGCGGGACGCCTTTTATTTTCCCTTGGTGCGTCTCAGTTTTGTTATCTGCAGATGGAGTTAATGCCGCGTGGCTCCTCTCCGAGCACTTGGCACCTACAGGTGGAAAATGCTCGTTTGTTGTTATCTGTGAATTTTAGCAGTTCTTAATTCATAACCATTTAAACCACTTGGAAAACTGTTAATTGCATTTCTGCTCTTCCACGCCTCCTCCTCCTCCCATCTGCTGCCTTTTCCTCCCACCTTTTCCTATCACCTCTTCTTCTGATGAAGGTGGAGTTCAGATGTTCCTGCCCGATGGCCTGACTCTGTTGTTTGGCTGCGTGCCTGTGCCTCTGTGCTTCCCTGCTGCCTCGCTCTGGGCACCTCCATGTGTGATTTTAGCTCCCAAGGTTCTCACTGGCACCTTGTTTCTCTCTCTTTCTCTGCCACAGCATATTCTTTCCTCCTGTTGGTAGTTCTAGCTCTCAAAGGCAGTTGCCACAGTGAGTAGAATAGCGAGGCTGGCCCCTCTGCGGTCTCCCTTGGCCGCTGCAGCCGGGATGCATGCACCCGCGGGTGGGTGCCTCGCGGTGGGGTGGTCCCGCTCGACAGCAAGCCCAAGAGGACTCCCTGAAATCAGTAATTACAAAGTAGAGGAAAACCTCCTACCTTTAACAGCTCTTTACATAACACCACGTCAAAATTTGTGCTATGGTGGGTATTCTGAGGACACTGTAAGTAATCAGAAGTTTAATATATCCGATTATAAAGAAATTGTATATATTTCCTGAGGGCAAAATTAGAATTTTTTCCCAAGTATTTTAATGGAAGATACAGATGCAGAGAACTTTTTTCCCTAGTTTATTAGGACTTCCATTTATTATTAGAGACAGCTGTCTGGTTTGTAGTGCGCTTGCAAGTTGTAGGGATAGTTAGAGTTGTTAAGCACATATAATGGAAAGAAGTGAGAGAGCAGAGCTATCAAGAATTTTCCAGCAGAATGCTTTTCCTGGAAAATGGTGTTTCAAGGAAACTCAGATGTTTCATGGAAGTTCTTTGGGTTTTTGTTATGAACTTGCACAAAAAGACAGGCTGTGATGTTAGAGGAGGCAGTCTGCCATACTTTTCACTGCTCCTCTTGATTGACATAATATCGAACAGTATAATTGAAATACTTGGTTTTACTTTTAAAGTCATTTTAAGGGCACCTGTTATTTATTATTGATTGTCAAGGCGTCAGAATGTTCCATTGTAAACTAAACAGGATATGTTTCATTCCAGAAAAAATGACATGTTTTAATCAATGCTGGGTGGCAGATGTGTCTTTGATGATTTAAAAATAAAATATTTCAACTCTTATGCTATAGATGACTGTATCACTAATTGTAGTTCACTACTGCTGGCGTGGAGAGCAATAATATAAACAAAGAAAACAAAAGACAATGTCAAAATACATTTTAAAAGGCAATTAATTTGAATTCTGAAATTTTCAAAAAAAGGATTGCTTTGTCAAAGCATGTTTACACGTGGAATTTTTTGTAAATATTTTGTTGAAAATACTAAGATTTTGAGAAGTTACCGTTTTTCATTAAAAAAAAAAAAAAAAGTTGATGGATAATTTCCAAGAAAGGTCTTGCCATTGTTTACTGCGCTCTCTAGTGAGACCACTTCTGGAAGAAGAGACTGGCCAGAGTGGCTTTATGTTCCCACCCTGGTCTGCAGCAAGGGCTCTAGCTCGGACTCCATTGCTGATGCAGGCAGCATTTAGGAACGCAAGCTCTCTCACATTACTAACTTACCTCCTTAACTTCTGACGCTCATCTATGAAAGATGGTTGCCCAATTTACCATATGCAATTTTTAAACCTAATTTGAGTTAATTCTGTACAACTTCTCATCAAGGCATTTTTAATTTATTTTTTTTTTTTTTTAGCACTGGTTTAATTAAATTTAACATAAGTCAATTCATATTGATTGAAATTACCTTAAATGAGTTTGGCTTAAGCCCAAATAACACAGTCTTTTGCACCTGTTTTAAGTTAAATTGGTTTAAATTTATACCAACAGTTATACTTTTGCCAACCGTCAGTAGTAGTCA
This sequence comes from Platalea leucorodia, assembly GCF_965183815.1. NCBI lineage: Eukaryota > Metazoa > Chordata > Aves > Pelecaniformes > Threskiornithidae > Platalea > Platalea leucorodia. The sequence continues at coordinate 3,377,673 of NC_138830.1, read as the reverse complement.
GCACACAGAAAGTTCACACTTCTAGGCTGTTATGCAGTACCAAGTAGAGAAATCATCTAAGATTACTCATGTGTACTCGGCTCTCAACAGTATCATTTGTAGAGTAAAATACGATTTAATTAGTATAAGCTCCTGAGAAACTTATCAATACCAGGTGTTTGATCTTCCATTCCTTTAATCTTAATTTCCCAACATATATTATACAGTCAAATAAATGGTGATTTTGTATATTCTCAGTTTTTTAAGCATCGGCCTTTATTGTGGCTCTTCTTACAACTCACACTCTTCTGCTTTAGTATTCTGACATGCTTTCCTTTCTTCCCATAGCTTTGACGAGAAATACCAAATCCTTGCAAAATAGGCTGAACTCAGATCAGGAGTAACAGGAGGGTTCTCTGTGGTGAGGGAAGGCATCAGTACAGGCAAGACCCCTGTGCTAAAACTTCCTCCGTAACTCCAGAGCTCTCAAACACAAGTGGAAACTGCCGCTTGATTTCATCTGAACATTTCCCTTGTGGCCCTTTAAAAATGTTATTGAGGAGAAAGGCAAGTAAAACTCTGATGGGACTAGGAGTGTTTTGCTAATTTGCTCTTAAGTTCACTAAGTCTGTGGGTAAATATTGGAGCTAGTTCTATACTCACATCACTATAAACTAGAAGAAATCAAATGAAATGGAAAAGAAAGACTTCGGTTTTTCCCAGATACGGGTTGTACTTGTGATGAGTTTGTTGCTATAAGAGGAAAAAGCTGACCTCCCCTTCGGCTTATAACTTAAGGAGATGAATAGAGCTAAAATGAGGTGTAGAAATAGCTGCAGAGGCTAAGGGAACATGCTTTCTGACCCTACACACAAATAGGCAGGTATTTTAACGTGACTACGCGGGACAGTCTCATGAGTGCTTTATTAAGACGACGGAGGGTTGTGCACGTCCACAGGCTTAGGAATTTCGAATGTAAATAATTTTTTTCGTGCATTTTGGGGGAGGAAAGACAGTTGTTTAGTTTATTTTTACTTTCATCCATTTTTTTCTCCTCAGTCTCTCTTTTTACTATATAAATAATTTTCTAGTGCAGAGCATTGACTGATGTAACCTAGTGCGTATGAGCCACCTAAATTAACAGAAACGGAAAGTAATGTGCTGCCACATTTTGATGTAGCATTCAATACTGCTGCCTTAATATCCATTACAATGTAAATATTACTGTTTAGAAAATGTTTGACCCTTTCTAATATAGGAGGCCACACTACATTATATCAGACTGTGCTCTGTCATGTTGCAACATGAAATGAAGTAACAAGAAGCGACATGAACCTTTGTAAAATACCACAGTGCAGTAACCCGTTTTTAATGCTGTCAGTATAAACTATGGTAGCAGGTAGAAACAAATCAAACGTAACATCTGAACAGGAAAATATTGTTAAAATTACCTACAGCCTTCAGTTAATATCTGACTGTCAGGACGTCTCTAGCTGGAGTATCAATTCACGTTAATAAATCATGCGGTTTTGTGATGAGAATGATTGTGAATCTCATTATAGAGATTGTCACTTCAGTGTTATTTATTGGTACCTTACACAGCACCGTGGTATAGTTAACATAATATGAGTTTTGTCTTGGTAATTTTCTTGACTAACAATCCCACAGGCCCACCTCGCCTCTCTTCCCAGGTCTAAAAAAGTGAATGCAGCAAGGGTTTGATTGAGCATCCCAGAAGCTTAGTCGCCATTTCACCTTGCAGTATTTTTGTACTATTTACTCTCAAACTTTTCCCCTCCTAAATTGCCCCAGAGCCCATTCCTACTGGCACGAGAAGGCTAGCAAGGTGCTTGCTAGCTTTCCTTCCTAATACTTCCCTAAAGACTAACAGCATCCAGCTTTTATGGTCCTGACATTTCAGCAGTCCTAGGGCCTCTTCCGCAAACGAATCTCGCACTTGATGCCAAACTATATCCAAAAAAGCAAAAGCAGTGCAAAACTCATTGATTTTATTGGACACTGTGGAATTAACTGGGCAACCAACTTAAGAGTGTAAAGACTGATTCACCAGCATTACTGCTGAGGAATAAAGTAGCAGATTCATTGGATCTGGTATCTTTGGACATAAATAATGTTTAAAGCAATTAACAATGGATTTCAGGTTTGTCCTGATGACTTTATCAAACTGCAATTCTACAGAACAAATGAGGCTTTTAAATACATGGATGTAAATAAAAATCCCAGTTTTACAATGAGGTTCTTTGGTATATGTTATGCAGCAAGTAAGTCTTGATCACACTGCTCTTAATATGTATGAATGAGCACTATAATAACAAAAGTGATTCTTCTGTTTACGCTGCTAAAGGCTGCAGCGTATTAGGGCTTTCTCTTGCATCTGACCTTTCTGCTGCATTTTCTTTCTTCTCCTAAAGTTCTCTGCTCCCCACTGAAAGGAGGATGATTTCACTGGGGAATATTCCTCAACAACCAGCAGGTGAATCCTTCAATCTGACCCAGCAGCAGGAGATTTGGTATTTTTCCATTTTAAGGGATTTTCACAACCACTATACAGACAGAGGAAATTCCCACAGCTCACGGTTTTCTAAGTGGTGCTGTCCTGGCATTACAGAAATCAGTGATGTGACCTGAGGCAGGGTGGTAGAGGCTTTTGTGTTGGTAACCAACGCAAGAAACAGGGCTCTAGCTGCAACAAGGGAACTTCTGAACAGATATTGGGAAAAGTATTCATAATGAGGATGGTCAAACATTGGAACAAGTTGCCCGGAGACGTTTCATAATCTCCGTCCTTAGAGCTATGAAAAACTTGACGGGAAAAACAAGCCCTGAGCAACCCGATCCAACTTCAGAGTTAGATTCAACTTCAAAGTTGGCTCTGCTTTGAAAGGCCATCTTTCCTGGGTGGCCTGCAGAGGTCCCTTCTACCCTCAATTATTCTATGATTCTTTGACAGCAATTTCACACTGAATAGTATTTGGTGACCTTCTCATCTGTGTTGATTTGCTGTAAAGACTGACTTCAAAGGGTTAAATTAATTTTGTTTGGGGTTATAGGATGAGCATGAACTGTGGTCTTAGAAGAATCACATGCTACCGGCTCATCCACTAGACATCCAATGTTACGATTGCTTCTAAATGTACCATGAAGATACTCTAAATTGTGTTCATTTTTCATGTTATCTTAAAAACTGGTCTAAAAACAGAAAGACGTATTCATTTTAGTTCATTATTTTTTTGTGTGCACTGTGAAAGAATTAAGGACTAACCCAGCTTGCTGCAGGCCATCAGATTTCCTCTTTGACCTTGTCTGATATAATCTCTTCTGTTTGTGTTCAAGACTGCTTAAAAACCTAAACCTACAAAATAAATACAGGAGAAAAACTCTTAAGAAATGCTCTTTATTCTAAGCCCAATGGGCTATCTTTATTCGATAGAGCTAAGTATTTGACTAGTATCTAGTTTTGCAATAAACAGAAGCTGAAATGTAATTTACCAGCTCTTCATGAATTGTTTATTCATATCCACCCTGGGGATATTCCAGTACTATTGAATTACTCAGTATGATGTTGACAACTAGTTTATTTTTTTTTTTCCTCCTAATTTCTGAAATGTGCTGTTATCCAGTATTTAGATCTGAGAATTAATTATCGAGGACATGTGAGAATTTTGAAAAAAAAAGCGTAGAAAAGTTAAATATAATGGGCCAAATTCTACTCTGAATTAAACTGCTGCAGCCCAATTCATGACAGCAGAAAGACAGAATGTAGGCAATTAAATATTACTGCAAGATTGTTTTTTCATGTGTGACATTGCTTTCTAGATCTCCTAAAAATACTCCAGGGTTTGGGGGGGATTGGTTTGTTTTTCTCCCCTGTCGACGTAGTGATACAGTAAACTTCTGTAACAAGAAAGGAAAAAGCAAGTGTAAAAAATCCCCTGACATCAAATTATTTTTCAGGAAGTTAATAGGGAGTGCTATTTACTGTCTCCAAGAAATTCACAAGTGAAGGTAAGGTTGTGTTCCCAACCAGTAATACAGGATAGAAAAAAACCAATGTTTTCACCAAGGCTTCAGAATGATGAGTTAGAATTTGTTGCAAATCCTGAGAACTGATTTGTGCCTGGTCCCCTGGACTACATGGAGCTTGCTGAGGGATTTCACTGGGACAAACACATCTGCCCAAATACAGGGACTGGGGGGGGGGGAACAAACACAAGACCTAAGAAAATAAAAAAATATGTAGATTAAAAGGAGGGCACTAATTAACTGAAATCTGTAGCAGCTTTGGTGTTTGACCTGGAAAGATATGGCAGTTTACCTTAGAATAGGCAGGACTTGCTTGCAGCAAGATATAAAGATGAGTAGGGGTATAAAATTTGAAGAAGAGAGGAGACTGCCATGCGTATTTTCAGTTAGTGTTGAGACAGCTGGTGTTGAGAGATTTCTCAGGTTAAAAATAACATTCTTATTTTGTTACAATTTTAAATTGCAGCGTTCCTTTTTCAAAAATGGTTACAACACTAATTAGTTAATATCCTTAAGTATTTGTGATCTAGACTAGTGCAATACTGTAATATACAGTTAAAATTAAGGATGGTTTTGTGCAGTTTTCTAAAACAAGGCCCTGTGGTAAACAAATAAACTTAAAGGTGAATTATATCGTGAATATTCTTTAAGCATCAAAGCCTCTGTGTTGCCTGCAACCTACTTGCTGCAATACTAAATTAAAAATAACCACTCTCATTTTATTTATCAGGAATCCAATACCAAGAGATGTACTGTGCCATATACTTCCCATAGAGGCAGACACTATATTATTGGAATTATCCCCTGATCCTTCCTTTCCCTTCCTATCAGAGTTGCAGAACAAACTGCAATATCCAGCTGACCTGCAATTCACAGTGGGCTCTGTGAGAACTCGGACAACAGCCATCATTCACTTGGGGTACTTTAAAAATTATAATCCTTCAAATTAAAAATCCTTCAACTGATGAACATCCTCGGTGGGGAAAAGGACCAGATTCAGTTCCCAAAGCTTCCCACTTAAATAGACAACCCCCAAGCAATGCTGGCTTGAGCCCCTCCTTGGCACTCCCTGCCGCCTAGTTGGGCTCGAGGGATGCCTGCTTGCAATCGGGGAGGCCAGGGTTAACGGGATAGATTTTTATTTAAGAGAAATGCAGTCATTCTGGCATTACGTAGGCAGACGCTCATCAGAGTGCCCTGTCAAAGCTGTTCTCCGTGATGCCTGCCCTGTCAGTCTCTGCATCTCGTGACAAGTCCCATATCACCAGGGCTCTTGTCACCACTGCGTCTGTGCCTGGGCTCCGAGTTGCTCGTGATGGTAATCTCTGCAGTGCTCCGCTCTGGGGACAGAGGAGACGGCAGTCAGGATCCCAGTTTAGACCTTACCCACCGAGGTGATCCAGAGCCTTTTTCCTTCCCCTCCCTTTGCCCGGAGCACTGTTACTCAGTCGCTCAGACGTCACCGGCTGCGGCACTGCTGGGAATTACCCGTCCCCTGGACATGCTGGGTATAGCTTGTGTCAGTGTGCTCATGTCATTAAAGCCCTACAGCTCTTCAGTTTTCAAGACTGCTGCATTTGTGTCCATCCCATACAGCTTATTGCACATTTAGCTGTTCGAACAACAGGCAATTTTCCTGGCGGTTACTCAAATTTTTAATTAATTGTTATGTATTGTGTTGAGTCCTGCCCATTTTCCATAAGCAAGAAATGATTCTCGAGGTAGTTATTAGCCTCAGTTTCCTACCCACTTCAAGCAATTATGTCCAAAGGCTCTGTGACTAACGCTCTGTAATAAGCAGCCTTTCTTATTTCTCATATGTGAAATCCTTCTCTCATTGGATATGCTGATACTAGTAGTATTTGAATCCCCAGGTTTACAGCAATTGCATTTCCTTTTTTAACCTTCTTGTGACACTGCTTAGAGCGCCTGTTTATCCCTGGCGCTTTTAGCGGCACAATAACTCCATCATAAATGTCCTGCTTCATTGCATTCCTGCTGCAATCATTAGATTGCACTTCTGCTCAGATTCTTAGTCCCAGCCAGTTATTATGGCCACATGGCAAAGTGTAGAGGTTTCTCCTCTGGAGCTTTGGGCTGGTAGTCTAGAAGGGCAGAGCTCTGCCTCTGGAATTCAAGTTCTACACAAACTAGAGAGTTTTACATATGAATTACAGAGTGTGAGAACAAGCTAAGCTGTCACAAGTCCTAGTAGCCACAGTTATCTTGTCCATTCATTATGCAGCATGAATAATAATATTCTATTCACCCATCACCTCAAAGCGTGATGGCAGCCTAACAAAAACATTTGTAACAGACTAAGCATCTTTCCCATCTCTGCTATCTAGCCATGATTGCCCACTGAGGAATGGTAGTGTTCCTTTGGGACATCAGTCTAGGATTCAGCAAGTCTCTCGACGCTCCAGGACTGGGGAACCTCTCCTTGGTCATCAGGACATGTCAGCAGTGAAGTCTCTATCCCTTTCAAGTTTCAGATTACATGGCATACAGCTCTAAAGTTCAAGTCTTTGCACCATGGGGCTGCATAGCAATGCGGATCTGGCAGGAAGGAAGCCATCATATTCATCATTCCAGCTGTAGAAGTCTTCTTGCCCTTTCTAGCTCTTGTCCTCTATTCTATGAAATGCAAAGTGCCTTTGAGAAAGCATCATTTATTAATAAGATATATTCTTTTAGATTTTGGCAGGTTACATTCCAAACAAAGACCCAGTGTGTCCTTATGTAATGAAACACTGCACAATTCATGTCTCACCTCCTGCCACTGCTTTTAGAAACGGGTGGTAGTGACTAATTACCCATAAACGGTAGGCATTTCTCCATTACTTACAGATAGTATTTGGCAGTGATCATTTAGGCTTTAAACGCTTTTTTAAAAGCTAATACCCTTCATAGACCTGCCAGTTTCAGAACTTTAATAAGTGTCCCTTAAATTCTTCAATCGATTTATTACAAAATTACTCCATTTTTTAAATTCAGCTCTATTTACCTCTGTCTGCCCCGTATTTAAACCATCATTGTGGAGTTCTTTGTATATGCCAGAGTATAAGAAATTAGAGATTGCTCTGAGTACTATAATTTAAGAGAAGAAAAGTTTGTGTCAGCTGTAATTCAGGCAAGAGTTGAAGAAACACTAACCTGCTGCAGTGCCACTGACATCATCGTGACATCATCACGACGTGCTTAGGTCGGACTTCTCGGTGTAACGAATGGGAGGAGAGGGCATCTCGCAGCTTTCCCCACGGCACCTCACCAGCAGCCTGCTATGATGGTTTGGTATTGCCTGACTGGGATGGGAAGCCGCTGCCCACACGGGCTTGTTTGTGGGGTCAGCGGGGCATGCCCGCCTCCAGCCAGATGTTGCTGAGCCAGCTGTGCGCACTCTGCATGCGTGTGGTAAAGCTGCACTGCAGCGTGCGGGTTTCACTCGATTACCGCAGGAGTTCTCCTGATCATTCAGTTATTCCCATACATCTTGAATGCGTGGCTGAGTTTTCAAGTTACAATTTAACCTGTATCTGCAGTTATTTTTCATGTAATAGCATTGCTGAAGTTCTCTGTTTGAGAGACCTCCTCTCGTCAAAAGTGACCTCATCTATGGTGACTGGCCTAATATAATGTAGCTATAAACTTCATAAAGCCGCATTCCAGCTGCAATCACAGATTTGGCAATTTATTTCTTCTGATGGTCTCAGAAAGCTGGACTTTTCAGGAAGAGCGAAGGGCCATTTCTTTTTTCTTTGTTCTATTTTTTAGAAGCATGTTAGAGGCAGGTATGCTAGTTACAGGAAATAGTTTGTACTGTAGAAAGTGTAGTTTTAACACTTAAAACCAATAGATTATAATTTTTTCTTCATTCCTCATAGACGCATTGAATTATTATATAATCTCCAGTAATATAAACTAATATGCTATAATTTTACACACTAATTATTTTATACATTATTTGATCTTCTGATGATTTTACTTCCATTGTCTTCTCTTCTTCATCAAGACACCATAAGTAGTAATCACTTGTATGCGTGGACTACTTCGGACAATAAATAGTCCATCCTAGCTTCAGGATTTCATGTATTGTTAGAGCGGGAATTGTATGTTGGCCAATTCTCCTAGCTGTCTTTTGTGCGTATGTGTATCAATATCTATGTATATGGAGAGTGAAAGAGAATAGTTATAGAGAGAGTATGTTTGAGAGTATATTTAAGAGCATATTTTTACAGATACATTATTTATATAATGCTAATTTAAATTTAATGGACTTTTCCATGTGCCAAGGAAAAAAATCCCTGCTCTAGCCCTGAGTAAACTCAGTGAAATTAGATATGGTCAAGTCAAGTTATTTAAACTTGGGGATTTCAAATACAGATTAAGTAAACAGACTTGAAGAAAATGGCAAGAACACTGGCAACAGCTGACATGCTATGGAAACATTAAAACTCTCTCTAAAGCACCTGTAATAGAGCAAGAGAATGATATGCATACACCTGCTGATAGAATAGGAGTTACTTTCCTGGAGAGGCAGTAGAGATCAGATTTAGGCTCAGTCTATCAGTTGTCCTTCTATCTTACTGATTAATAGCAGTACTACCTCTAGCTCGCTTTTATTCTGTGGGTACTATAGTACGCTTTTGCTTCAACTAAGGAGAATTTCTAGTGAACGCAAAGCCCCACTTCCTCATGCCTTTGTTTTTACCATCACTCCATTACTTTATTTTAGCATGTTGAACTTAGGGACTTAAGCTAAAAATAAAAATATAAGAATTTTTCCTTCTGCCGATGCAACTGAAATGCCACTGAGCAATGGCGTTGTTCAAACAAAGCCCAAATTACCAGCGCAGTGCAAATAGTGTCGGGTTAAGTAACAGCTCATTTCATTCTCCAGGTTTAATTTTGTTCAGCCAGAGGAGGCTTCTCAGTTTGCATTTACATTTTCTATAGGATAGACACTTGCCAGTTTTGTGAAATGAAGGGCAAGAACAAGGTTCTCAGCCAGTGGATTCTGGAAGCTCTTCGAGTATCTTCCTTAATTTCTGTGGGCACTGAACCAGAAGGCTGGAATGCAATGTATTGCAAAACTGCCACAGGGAACCTTTTTGTTACAAAATATATAATGAGACCATAGGTGTTTTAGTAGAGTTTTGAGTCTTCTAATCTTAGTGTGGTGTGGGTGGAAGTAAGGGGGTTCTGTGCTTCCTGTCATAACGCGTAGAAAAAGTATTTGAAATTGGAGTAGTTTGAACTCTTTTCTGCACTTAGTACTCAAAATAAATAATTTTTGCTAACTTGGTAGAAATGATCGATTATTCCCTAAGCACCACTTTGTAGCTGGAACATGGAGACTTGCTGGTGTGCTTGAAACAGCATAAGCAACCCATTGCTTTATAACTTCAGCTACGCCTTAATTACGCAAGAGTTTTATCACTAAGTGTTATGGTATTGATTAATAGGTTGGAATTTGAAAGTTTTAAAACTCTCTCTCAATGCCCACATAGTGCACATCTGAGAGCATGGGGAGCGCTCAGAGCTCAGGTTTCAGTACATCTCCCATTAATTCTCATTAAATAGCTCCCATTCTTCTTCTCTTCCAGGATCTAAAGTGGTTGCAATGGATTCCATGGATTTCACATTCAAAAATCACTTTGACAGGCATGATAATAGAGATACCTTTATTTAGTATAGGTTAGATGTGAATGTAAAAGACATCCATCATTAAAGACGTGGGTTTGGGGGCTGGAGAGGAATGCCGTTCATGGTTTAGGACTAAATGATGCCTATTTGCTCTCTGACTGATGAGTTCTAGTGGTGACAATTATTGACATTGCTCCTGAAAGAAAAGTCCACCGTCCCTCTCCTCCACTGAGGTGGCAGAACAAGACGTGTGTCCCCATGTGTCGCCCCAGTTCCCAGCCTCGCATGTGACCTTAAACCACCGGTGCGATGTATTTGTGCACAGACGCTGCATTGTAGACTCGCCCAGCTGCGGTCCATGCAAACGCTGCCTTGTATTGGCTTTCCTACGGGGACTGTAGTCTCTCGCCAAGGGGCCCAAAAGAAGTTCCCAGAAGCAATAATATTCTGAGCCACTTCACCTCTCTGGTCATCAAACGCGAGTCAATTTTCCCTCCTAGGAGAGACTATGGGTGGATTGGCTTTCCAAGCATACGGTGACAAAGAGTGCGACTGAAACTTCCTAAAAAATCTGTGCTAAGGCTTGATTAGAAGGAAATAAACAGTTGGAAGTGTCGTGAACTGCAGTGAACTTTGTTCTTTCTTAAGAGCAGGGAGGAAAGCCCAGATGAAGCTGGGCTGTTTTGCTGGGCTGATGAGGCTGGGTGCAGATATCGGGGGAAAGCTCTGCGTGTGACGGAAAGAGATATGCAATTCCCAAGAAAGATCCACAAAAGCAGTGGATATTTAAAAATGCCAGAAGAAAGGTAACTGCAGTTGTGCTTTTTCACTACAAACAGGATCCTAACATTTAAAATAGCTGTCCCTGCCACAGTCTTCAACAGAAGATCAAAACCCTATCATTTCAACATCAAAAAGCATATTCTGATTATATTTTTTCAGCAGAATCCACCTTTTGCTGTGTCTTTTTTTTTTTTTTTTCTTTTCCCAAAGACTAAGGCATTCAGACGCTAGGGTGGAGGCTGTTTATGTCTCTTCTTTTCCAAAGATGTTTGACAGCTGATCCCACGAGAGGGTCCCTCAGTCTTTAAAATTTTATTAAGCTGCAATATTTGGAATTTTGAGGCTAGACTTCAGCCTTTGAGGGAGAGTATTCAATGGCATGAATCTTTTAAGCTGCAGTGCTGCAAGAGATGATTTCAGCAATTTGCCACGGACCATTTGTCAAAGGGACAATGAGGCATTTGTGAACAATATGTGGTGGGAATAAGCTTCAATTTTTTCATATAGCAACGTTGGAAGAAACACTGTTATGTCTATGTGGTTTACACGGTACTTAAAATAGCTCAGGCAGCCTCCAAGGGAGTATAAAGCCAATTTTTAAAATATAAATCTCAATTTCAGGTCAAGCTGGACAAAGAAAACAAAGCAATTTAGGAAAACCTCTCACAAATTTTTTGTCTGAATTTGTAAGCTTATAAGTGTAGGTGAAAGCCAGGCTCAATTTTGGGCTGCTTAAAGGAATTCATTCTAACCCACCTGGTATAGGAGCGTTGGCATTTAGTGTCTTTTCAGGGTTTTCCATAAGGTCAGAGTCTGTTACTGTTGCTAAGATTAAGAGGACGTTTTAACGTAGATTTTCAGCGTAAAGTCTATATGAACCTGAATAAGCATAACAGGAGGGAGAGAAGAATCCGAGCTAAAGTCATTGTAAACCATCTGTACTACTGTGAAACCTGCCTGAATTTTTCCATCATGGGACTGACCAAAATATCTTTTACTAAATGGAGATTTTTATATGAGTTTAAGTATGCAGTAGCATGAGACTTATCTGGGTTAGGAAAGCTTGGGTGGAAAAGTGTCTAATAGATTCCTGTAAAATTTGAATTTTTTTGCAGGTTTACTGACTGGTACATACTATGCAGATGCTTCATAGCAGTCACAATGCTTAATTTATATTCCAGTGACACACATTTGTTCACTATGATTTTCAAGACCTAAGCTATAATGAGTGTTTTGATGATGTAAATGACATTCAGATCTATTCTATTCCATTCTGTTCTATTCTAAAATTCTGCAAACCGGGATGTTGGGATCCATGGGAAAAAGTTTAAATTGCTTTGTGTTCTCATTCTGTTCACCAGTGAGGTAAAGTACTGTGTGGTGCAGCATCATCACAGAGTGCAGATGAAACAGTGGAAAATGAAGTTAGCAGCAGTGTTTTTCCCTTCTTCACAGAAGATCTGTAGTGGTAAATATAGTGCTAATAGAGGAAAAAACATAATGTTAACGTATCTTGTAATAATGCCTTCCTCATTCATCACCGCAGTAAGCCAACTGTTCTCCCCCTTGGTGTCACAGCAGTAGGGAAATTTCAGCTACAAGGATCCACAACATCTTTATCTACTTTCTGTCTTTGAACAGACCCAAATGACATAATGATAGTGCCTGGTGCTGGGGCGTGAAAATTTCAGCATCCATCTGCCCTAGCTCCCTCACCAGTAGTCTCTGTCATTACTAGGTACTCAGTTTAAAGATATAGACTAAACAATTTCTTGTTAAGGCTGAAGTGAAGTTCTGAAAAAGAAATTATTGGAGAATTAGAGTAAATTTATCTTCCTTACAGATAAGTATTTAAAAACTAAGCTATTGCAAGACAGGTGGTAGGGTTGCTCCAGCTTACTTTGAAAGTGGAGGAAGTGCAGAAGCATGTCTTTACATCTTCGGGCCGTCCAGAAAGCCCAGTTATTCTCCTGTGCTGCAGAACATCGTGCTGGAAGTGCCATAGGTACATCACTGCAGAGATTACACTGTCTTGAGCTATTTTAATTCCACTATATTTTCAGCTCCTTTAAATATTACAAATACACATGTGTGCTCTTGCAACCTGAATTTCCTTTGCAGTTAATTTTCCACTGCTTTTTTAATTATGCCAGTGATAGTGAACACGTTCGTTATTTTGTTTCAACATGCCCCATATGATACTTGTGTGAAAAGTCTCCCAAATTCATACTTCAATTGACTGTGTTGATTCTTTGCTATGCCTGCGGGGTCCACATAGAAGGCGCACGGGCAATATCTTCCAGTTAGGAATAAGTACTTCATGGAAAGGAGGGGGAATACTAACTCGTATCAGCTTCCAATTGGAAATGTCACTCTTGTATTTCAAGAATTGGAATGAAGCATGTTGCCAGAGTAGACAACCGGATATTTCAGAAATGTTCATTATGTTTATCTGTTTCAACTTTTGAATACTTGTATTGAAGACAGTGATTTTCCAGATGTGTTTAGCAGTCTCCACTCCACTCAAAATTACTAATTAAATTGTCATTAACTTGAAAAATCTAACAGAACTCTTTCAAGGATGGGCAGAGAGAAATTCAAAGATTCAATGCAAGTGCAACTTTTGAAAAATTAGGCCTATAAAAATAAATGAAATAGATTATCCAGTTTCATTTTGAAATAAGTTTTCAGCTTTCAGTTATTATTTTGCTGCTGAATTCCTAAAAATCTGCCAGGTATGCTGCTGACCCTGCTCCCGTGAACCCTGCTCCCAGTTGAGCAGCACGTGCATCCATTCCCCTTGAACGCTTGCCCTTTAAAATGCAAATGGTGAGCAGTAGTCACAAATTAAAGGTCCAAACCCCGACTTTGAGGCCCTGCATGCAGGACAGGGGCTGACGTGTTACCGCCTGGCACCACTCCGCTTCTGCATAGCACTAATTGAATCCTCAGCAGGAATTCCCCGCAGTACCGGCCCCTGGGAAGCTTGTCGGGATGCTGAGCCAGAGCCAGTGCTAACATGAAATCAGAGCTCCAGCTTCACGCTGTCTACTGCCAAGCATCGCCGTGGGAGGGCGGTGGATTTCTGCCTCGGTATGAAAGTCAGCTTCCTGACAGAAGCCAAGTAACGAAACAGAGAGGAAAGCTAGTTGAAGACCATCAAACCATATGAAAGCTCTGTGTGCGTGTGTTTGTTTTTAATAAAAAGAGATAGCAGCAGGAGACAAATGACCTATTAATCTGTGAAAAATGAGGGCCAGTGTTCGTAAAGACCTGCACCATTTGTAAGTTTGGATATAGAAGTTTTCAATGAGCCCGGCAATCTGCTTATGACACAGAAGTGAGAAACAGCTAAGGCTCTTTGAGGTCCTTTCAGTATGTTCATAAGGAAGAATAAGTGGCTGTATGTTTCTTCCCCCGGATTTGTTGATAAAACTGAAGTCAAAACCTGTCAGTAAGTCTTGAATTACAGTTGATGTGTTCCTACTGAACTTTCCTGCTCCCGTTTGTTTGAGACAGAGTACTGAGACTGACTCTCAGAAACCTGGAATTTGCTCATTTAGACTCAAATATGCGCTTTCTTCACATTTAGGAAAAGTGAGTTAGAGAATATTACACGCACATCATGTTTTGTGCCCTATCAATCCCTTGTGCCTAATTACTGAAGACGTTTTATGCAAGGATGGGACCTTTCACTTTTTTAGAGCTCATCCACTTTGTGCTGCTTTTCCATTGTGTGAAATCAGTCTCTAGCAGCAAAAAACATACCCGTTATTTTTCTCACATGTCCTTGAAGACTTGAATGTTTGTCCATGTTTTTAGCATCTGTACAGAATCCGTATTATGTCACTTGTTTTCCCTTTGGAATGATTGTGCCTTGTTATACTATTCCAGGTGCATTATTCAGTAACCAAAGTAATGAAGACTATAGAAACGTCTTGATAACGTTATCCTCCCGTCACCTCTGTTATGTCTCATTCCCATTAACCCACCTGTCACAATGTCAGTTCCCTGTTTGCACCGTCTCTGTTCTCCTCAAGTCCCTCATTACAGCTGCTTCTTAAACACCTTCCTTTCTACTGTTTGAAGACATTTGGGCACAGCACCCTAACGTAATGGTTCTTTGGTCTCCTTCTCTGAGATACAGGCTATTTGAATGGGATGCCTTTTGAACGGAGAGCTTTCTCTTGCACTCACTGGACCCCAGTTACATGAAATGTTGGCTCATAACAGCCCGTTTTCCAGACCTGTGCCTCAAATTGTTTCTTAGCAAGATACGTACTTTCACAAAGTTCAAACCTTACCAAACAGATCTGTGTCCCGGACTCCATGCTTCCAAAAGTACTCTTGTGATGTACCAAATAATCATCTATTATAAAGGGGCATTCTTGCAACATACTGTAATAATATATCACTGCAGCCTCATTGCTTAGTTGATGTAATACATCATCATAACAGTGTCAGACAAGAAACAATGTGCTTTAAGCAGCCCTCTATCATACATGTTATTAAAATGAGATTTTTGAGATGGTAGTGATATGATGGAAAATATTCATGGTGAGCTCTCTGTATATCATTGAAATCATTATTAATGCTGATGGTGATGGCATTTATTGTAATCTAAGAAACAATAGTTCAGATTCCAGCCCAATTTGTTGAAAGATATTCTATTTTGCCCAGGTCATTTTGTTGTTTTTTATTTATTTAGTGCTACCATTGTATTTTATTTTTTCAGCCAAGTCTTACAAGCAAAATAGTAAAAAAAAAAAGTATTTTTTATATTTACAACTGCAATATTAGAGTATTTTTCTTTTCAAGCCTGAGTTGAAAATTGTATCAAAGGAAACTTTTAGTTTGGGTTGCTAAAGAAACAAGGCTTAAGCGATGATGCTGTCTGCTGTTTCTGTCATACTGCCTCCTGCCTGGTTTCCCATGCTAGTAGGTTGTTAATCTGTTGGCCAATTTCAAGCAAATATGACTGAAAGTAAAGGTCCAAAATTGTGTTAGGTACCTGCATGCTTCATGAGAGTGGGAAGCCAGGTAGAAGAGGAAGATAGAGCTTAATGCCCTAAGTGAAGGGAAAATTACCACGTGCATTTAACCCCGTTACTAGAGAGCAAAGGTCATAGGAAAACAGGTTTTGGAACTCCTGCAGCTTGTGCAAATACTTTTGAAGTAGAAACATAACAGAAGAGTTCCTCAGTTGGCATTTATGGTCAAATCCTGAGTGTACTGTCCACAGCTATTAATTTTATAGCTTTTAGCTTCCTGCTAAAGGTTGGTTCAAAGCACGCACTTTGAAACCCGATTCCACTATTGATTACCAAAATACCAACACGTGGCGTTCGTGGAACCTTCTATCTATCACAATAAATCACTAAGTGACTCTTTTGAAAGTGCTTTTAATGAAGAAGTTCACATGTAGTTGCTGTCACTTAACATGCTGTCTCCTTTTAATATTTTGACCTGGATCAGCAGTTTAAAGATAATGTTTTTCATCATGTACAACATCAATTTTGATATTTCCAGTGGAGTGGTGTTTTTCTTTTCTGGCAGTAAATTTGGACATAGATTTCATTTGAATCTGGTGTTCAAAGTTTCATAATCCAAGGAGGTTTTTATAATTGTTATTATTATTATCCTGTTATCTTTAATATATTTTTCCTGGGAGATGTGGAAAAATGCTTTTCAAACACTTCCAAAATAAAAGCTGAAGCAAGGTGTTTTTCTCCCTGTTGTAAAATGCACGTTTTTCTCTCTGTCGTATTTTTTGAATAGTTGTTCTCAAAGTAACTGTATTATTAAAAGTGGAAATAAATGGAAAAAAATGCTTTAGATCTAAAAGAAGGCAAACGGAAATGAAGGTGCCAGCTCTGTACGGAGCATGCAGTGACCTGGGTGGTCTAATCTCCGTGGGATGTAGCAGGTTTTTACAGATTGGTACTCACCCTTGTTTGGGGAGCAGCAGTAAATTACATCATATCTGCAAGTCCCGAACTATGTGTATTGGCTTCATGATGTGCTCTGTTCTTACAAAGGAGTTTGTTTGAGTCTTAGTAGTTTATTTTAGTTAAGGCTTTAGAAGGAACTTAAAAAAACCCCAACAATCCACAAGCCTCTTAATTGCACTCAATAAATGACTCATTCATCCAGCGTTAATTCATACATAGTATATCAACTCCTAATTTCTGTTTGATTTTAGTTATAATACTCCTTGGGCTTATTTCCTCACAATTTAAAAGTGACAGTTGCATTAACTTAATAACCTTTACAGAATAAATGAGAAAGCAGCAATGCCTTTAATAAATGTTGTTCATAAAATACAATTGTTACAGGATACTTAATTAGAAATATTGTGTGGTCAAAATAAGAATAGAAACGAATGAGACAGATAATGTTTCCTTGCTGGTAGCAACATCTTGAATGCTCACAGTAATTGTAATAATTCTTGTTATAACTACCCAGACATGCTGCATGCTTTGTAGCAATGTTTGTACTTTGCCTAACTTACAAATTCAGAAACTGGTGAATAATGTGTGGTGTTTTATTAGTAGCACTGTATTCACTAGGGGAGTCGAAGTTGTAGCTATGAACCTTACAGTCCTTGGCAAAGGAAATTTCTTTAGAAAGATCATGATCCGGAGATATTTTTTTGTTGTTGTTGTTTTATTTGCCAAGTAATATGCATGTTTCAGAGTAGTTTGGGCATAAAGTACATATTACTTTCATAAATGGGCTTTCTAGGTGAATATTTCTTAATGAGATTTAATGAAGACATTGAACGAGGAGAAGAGCATTTAGTATTTGGGAGAAGAGCAATGACAAAGATGCAGTAGCAAAAGGAAAAGAAATGCTGACCAGTGAGGGACTTCATAAACTAGAGCTTGGGATCAGCACAACATTTGACAAGAGAATTGGGAAGGAATCAAAATATAGTTTGATAGAGTTCTTGGTTAGTTGCGGAGGTGCAGCATTTTGAATGTATATTTCTGGATGCATTTTTTTCCTCTTTATTTCTGCATGTGTGGATTTGCTCATTCAATCAGATAAATCTGCTTGTATATAATAAATGGTAGATAATCTTTGTGTGAATTGCTATTAGTGAACTATGTTGGGGCATAGTAGTTAATTGTAACAAATAAAACAAAAATTGACATAAAAGATAGCAATCACTTCAAAGTAAATACATTGTCCAAAGCAACTTCTTTGGCTTTTAAATGAAGGATCACCTCTACTAGGCGTTGGTTTTAATTGATTTTTTTGAGATTTCTTTATATATTTATTATAAATTATAAATTTATTCATATTTAAATGCATCCATTCACTGCTGAGTTGGCCCAGACCTTGAAGAAGAGCAATATCATGTTCTGAGAAGTGTCGCTGAGTGTGCTAATGATGAGAGTATTTCATGAGCCATCCCGATCTTTACTGCTTTGTAAAATTTGTCGTCCAAATATTTAGGTCGCAATGAGCACCGTAACACTGCTGATTGATTAATTCAATATCTGTAGTATTGCTTGACTCAACTGTGGAAGAAACATAAAGAAAAATATCTCAAGTTCAGCATTTTGTTAGAGGGAAGTGTCAAAAGAAGAAAAAGATTTACATTACTGAATTGAACTCTTCCCCCAGCTTAATGACTATACGTCAAACACAAAAAGAACAGAGAGAAGATGTAATTAAACAGTAATAAAATGTATAAATGAATTTCTAGAGAAGCTAGTTTTCACATTGTATGCCTAGCCACTGATTATAAATAAGTTCTGAAAAATTAATCTTGTAAACAAATCCTGATGACTACAAATACATGAGCTGAACGAGGGGAGCATCACATCTACCTCCTCCTCCCTCTTTTTAATCTGAAAGATCTGAAAAATCAAAGATCCCTCCCCTTTGTTGCATTATAGTCTATGATCTGAACCGGGGAAAAGTATCTACTGCTGCACGCAGACCGCTCCATTCATGCTTTGAGAAGGTGCGTTGTTTGCCATAGACCACAAAATAGAAATAAATTTATTTAGCTAAGAGGTTCAAATAGAAATGCCAGCCAATATTAATAAAGTAAATCTAAGCAAAGATAGATTTTGTTCCGAAGTAGCTCATGAAAGGAAAGCCAAACAACCTACTGCAAGCAATACTGAACAAAAGGAAAATATTGATGCCTCAACGTAAGAGCAAAAAGCCCTAAAAATCAAAGCCAAGACAGTGTAGTGCATTTTTAGGATCTCAGTCTTCTACTCAGGTTGAAGAGGAAGCTCTGTTACAGCAACCACTGATAGCTCAGAGCTGTGGGCCCTTGCACAGCAACTAGAGCTGGAAAACCCTGCCATGAAGTAACGAAGCCAGTATGGACTGCAGTATTTTACATATTGGTTTCTCACATACGTGGTCAGAATCAACTGCAGGGAAAAGGCAGCTTGATTAAAGAAAGGACTTGCAGTTAAAATTCTTTAATCAGTGGGAATGTAAAATATTCTAGGAGTTCCAACTGAAAAAAAAAAAAAATCTAGCTGTGGAAAAAGCGAAAATACTTTATTTGTCAAAAGAAAATGTAGTCACAACTTAAGAGGACTAGTTCGTCTTCAAGGAGGATCAGTGATTCCCTTTATGTGCTCTGAGAGTACCCAGCCTCTGACAGAGGAGAGGGGATTTCTCCACAGAATTTCTTTTGTTAATCTTTTGAAAAAGCAATTAATAATGAGCGGTGCAGAAGTTTCAATACAGAGCAGGTGCTCTGTACAGCATTATATAAATGAGGCTAGTCCACTCAAGAGTTTTTTTACATGTTCCCTCTGTTTTCCTTTAGAAGGTGGTTAAGAGTGTGCAAATGAAATATGCCACCGGTGAATAATTTGAATACGTTGGGTCTCAGGACCTAATAGTGTATCTTTGCATTATAAAGCAAAACCATATGATAACCGTCGTGGTAAACCATGATAAAGCATATTGATACTACAGTACTTGTCACGTCCACTGCGTGTGCACAGCTGACTAGTGTAAGATGAAGCATCAAAATGAAAAAGTATTTGGAAAGAAAGTAATTTTCCGTGGTTTCCCTACATTTATTTTACAAAATATTACTACAGTATAACTGCCAAAATTTGTGTTCGTTGAAACCCCTATTTATGTCCAGATACGGGACCTCATTACGCTAATAGTATAGTATTATGTAAATGTATTTTCTATAAATGTCTAATATCTGTAAGTAGTTTAGTCTCTATGTCCCTAATGTAATATATCAAACAATAACTCATTTGTCAAAGAGAGACAGTTCATTAGTATTCAGCCATCATTTGGACAGAATAAAACAGCAACAGTATAAAAATTGATGTTGCGAAACTTAACAAATGAGAGAATAAGGAAAGTGTGATTCAGGAAATTGCAGGCCTGCCCTCAAGGGCCATTTTTAGGTCACTTGTCTGCATTTTAATATTACATTTGTTTTAGAGAGAGTCTCCAAGTTATTAGGTTGGGAGGGAAGCCAATTTGCAACCATGACATCAATATCCAGGGGGTTCAATAAATGGGAACATAACAACACTTGGGACAGAGTCAGGGTGAAAAGGTGTAACACAGCCAACTGTGGTATTGTAACTCAGTTTTGCAATTAAATTACTGAATGACATAAACCTTAACTTTTAAGTCTTTGAATACTAGAAAATTTGCTCTTGAAATCTCTTACCTTTTAAGACAAGGAAAGAAGTAGGTACACGTGTATATGACTTGAGTTCTGGTACTTCTTTCATTCACTTTAAAATTCAATTACTGCATAGATACGTACAGATGTGTTTCGTCTACCTATGGGCAAGTTTGATAAGATGCCAGCTTCACAGTTTTATGTTAGCCATTCTGCACAGATACTAGACGTGTAATTCTCAGTTTCTTGCATGGTGTTTTGCTGCTTCTCAAACTAGCAATTTCTTCTTTTCTCACATGTGTGGGTCTGTCTTACGCTGATGTGCATTATCTGAATTGTACAGAGAGAATTTTTATTGACTTAGTTAAGAGAGGCATTTACAAGGGAGATTTCAAAATATCTGAAGGTACCTTGTCTCTCATCACTGCTGTAAGGGTTGCTTGAATATGAATCTCTTGTATGTGAGAGTTTGAAGGACGTTGTGTATGGCCTTTAAATACCTTGCTAGGCAAAGATGCGCTTTCTTCTCTGACTCTCAGAAAATGTCAGCAGCAGATTTTGTGAATCTGTACATATTTCTACATATTGTTCATCTCAGGTCAGAGAACAGCACTGGTGGAGTACTCTTGCTTTGGCTGTTCTGGCTGCCGTCATTGTATATTGAAAAGAAATGGGTATATTCTAAAACAATCCGTTGTTTTTGACATGCAATTTGTGCACATTTTACCTTTAATTGGGTTTTTGACCTGTAAATAAATGAACCAGATAGATAGGTACCTAGGTACTGAGAAATAGTTTTCCTATATGCTTGATCCAGATGTCTCTCGTCAGGCTTATTCATGAGGATGCGCCTGTTCATTTGATTCAATATTCTGTTCTCCTCTTATTTTCCTCCTAAAAGCACTGTAACCTCCATTCATCAAGTCTAAGATTAGCCATCTACGGCTTTTCCAAAAATACCAAGAGCTACACAGTTGCTGTTGAATCAGAATTAGAATAAAACCTTCTTATAATGCTTTCTCTTTTATATTCAGCACCCTCATTTCCATCTTTCACAGCTAAATCGGGTTATTTAGATTACAGCAAGGTCTGAACCAACTCAGATGAACAAAATTGTCTACAGAGCCTATTTACATTTCTTTAATGAAACACTATGTTGGCTTTGTATTAAAAAGATTTTTTTTAAAAAACAAAAACCTGAATGTGATAAGCATAAAAATATTGTGAAGTAAAGATAAGCTTAAAACTGAAGCTAGTTTTTGAAGAAAAGAAAAGAAAGATTATGCTTTCAGAGCTTGATGTAGATGACAGTTAATTAAATGACATGTTGCAGCGGTCACTTTATATAAAATTCAGAACAGTTCCACAGTGGTATTTGAAATACTTATTCTGAGCACTGCAAAATACCTTCACCAGTTCAGCTGCAGCTGTGATAAACATTTATAAACACCAGGCTTGTTTTAAAAAGTAACAAATATATGTGCACCTGGAATCCAATCTCCGACGTGTTCCCATAAGGCAGCTGTGGTGCAAACCAGCCCCTTCCCATGGAGCACCGGGGTAGCAGGAGCCATGGGGTGATGCCAGCTCTGCCGATCACACATCTCAAGTTGCCAGGAGGGGGGCATTGGGTAGCTGGCATCGTGGGAAGTGCCCGGCGATGGAGCTATCCATTTAGGATATATCAGATCTCTTTGTTGTATTTGCACAGTTCAAAATAAGCCAGAATCTGATTTTTTTTTTTTTTTTTTTTTTTTCAATTTTGCACAACCGTGGAAGTGGAGCCTACATCTGAATCAACAGTATTTCATTGGCTGGTAGATGGTAGCCAAAATATGGCCCTTTGATTTTGTCTTTAGCGACAATAACTTCCTTTCCATATGTGGAACACCTACGGAACGAATTTAAATGAGGCTGTCCTTCTTTTTCATAAGAAATGAATATTATCTGTCTGTGCATGAAGAAGGAAATACTACAGCTCAGGCTTCAAGTCTGTGTTTTTTCCAACCTCTGCTCTCTTGATGAAAAAGATGTACCTGCCCAGTCAGTCTCTAAAACCGGGGGAAAATTTAATTTCATTTAGTCCGTCCTTTTAATTATGCAGTAATTGACAGAGTAGGAGGTTTCGGATATTGTGAAAATGTGACATGAAAATATTTGATATGTGAAAAATAACCTGCCATTTACAAGGTAGGTTAAAAAACAGACAGTTCAGAACAGATGCTATATAGTGATACTCTTTTCAAAATGTCATCGCTCTGCTGTCATGCTCGCTGTGCTGCTTTGGTGAGCAAACAAGAAATGTTACCAGTGCAGCTGATGAGCAGGCAGAGATCACGCATCGAAGAGACTGAAGCGGTATTTATCTTTGGGTTAATACAATACTGAAAATTTAAAATCTAGCCTCATAAATAGCTGTTTGAGAGGTAATGAGTCATTCATCGGCAGTCTGCTAATGACTGGCTGTGCAGCTATCAGGTGTGGATTTACAGAAGGCTCTAGGATAGCCATGCTAATAACAAGTTTTTCATTTATTGTAACTTGAAATGTCTGTTAAAGGCAATATCTGATTGAGTTGTCTGTATTATCCCTTGTTACTGTCATTTTAGGACCTCTGGGGTTTTAAGGGTTTTTTTTTTCCTTTCAAAGGACCTCAACATAAGTGTCTTACAACAATCTCGAAGATTTTTACAAACACAATAAATGATATGTATATCATTTTATACTAGTAGACATCAAAATAATCCTCAGAAGAGAGAACTGTAATCCTCATCTCTTATGTGGGAAAAATGAGGCTTGGAGCTATGATCTGTCTCAAGCTAAGAGGAAAGGATGCAGCTGAGAAACCAAGAGAGGCTTGCCACGTACTGCTGGAGAGATGCTTTGTATCCTAACACGCTCAAGCAGTGCTCTTAAATAGCTGCTTATTTCTCAGTCGTATACTAGCTGAAACAATATACAAGAGGAAAATCCAAAATCAGTCCATGTATAGGTAGGCAGACAGCTTGCACTTGTTACACTAGGTAGGAATTTAGCCCTACTTTGTCTATTGATAAAAACAAGATTCAAACTGAGAAATACTTATTGGCCTTCTCTTTGGGGTGATTTTTCTTGCGTTGCAGTAAGGGGATTAGTACATATACCAGATTTTTGGGGGTCTTCTGCATTGTGTTGTTGAAGCTCCTTGTGTGGTCAAGTTATGTGAACCAGTTCAGAGTTGCTGTAAAAGTCATCACTGCCTTTAACCCAAGGGATATTGCTTCATCACACAACGACTGAATTTGGTCTGCACAAAAATATGGTTCAGGTTTTTGTGTCTGTTGCAAAACAAGGCACGTGTTCACCTAGGACTGAAGTCCAAGAGGGGCAACCAGGTTATGACACAGGGGAGAAATCGCTAATTAAAACAGAACTATAACACAGCCTGGAAATACCTCTGGTAACATTTTTGACCTTCATCTAATTGGGTCCAGGCACCGAAGTCTGCACTGGGTTCTTCAGGAGAGATTTTAACAGTCCTTCTCTGAAGGCTTACCAAGCCATGAAAATAAGGAGGTAAAAAGAAGTACCCCCACACCAAGACCTTGGTTTGTTAACAGTTTACAACCTCCAGGGACAATGCCTTTTTGGAGCTCCCTAGCTGCCTAGCAGAGGGCTTGCTGCCAGGCAGACACAGAAAGTGCTTCTCCACCTTGAACGACAAATGATTCCCTTGCAGAGCCAGCGAAGTTCAACCAATTGCTGCTATAGATTAATATAGAGGGCTAGTAAGTGGGAGCTGATGGTCATGCAGATGAAAGCAGAAGGCCCAAAATGGTGAACTGTACTTCTAGCACAGAAATAATTCAGTCGCCTTAATCAGGCTTTGTGGATGCAGAGCTATCCAAGTTCTGCAACTTCTCCTCAGCTGAAGTCCACAGAAAGCTTATTTCTAGTGAATAAGAGTTCTGAGTTGTTCATGTTTACAGATGTTCATCTGATAGAGGGTAGTGTATTACCAGCCTCCAACTTTCCAAATCTTGAATTTCCTGGCTGGTGAACTATTAAAATGCAGATTAACTAAACTTCAAACAGATTTATTGCAGATGGCTCCTGCAAAATCCTTTTGGATTACCTGCCTCCGGACATCATTTCCTAGTCTGTAGGGGTTCATTAAGGACAGATTTAAATGTGTTCGCTGGGAAAAGGCCAGCAGGAAGAGTATGTTGAAAATTATTCATATTATTATGCTTGATCTAGTGATACAGACTTACCTTTCAGGAACTCTTAAGTTTCTCATTTGCAACAATGAATAAGACATGCAAGCATGCCTCATGTATCATGGCTTTGTTTAAGAGTGCATTTCATAACCTTTGAGTTATTTGTGGCAAAGAAAGTAGCCTGCGCTCAGAGTGCAAAGAGAAAAAACCATAGCCGCGATGCACGCCCCTCTTAGTTCTCAGCTGCA
The DNA here is from genome assembly GCF_965183815.1 of Platalea leucorodia. Lineage (NCBI taxonomy): Eukaryota > Metazoa > Chordata > Aves > Pelecaniformes > Threskiornithidae > Platalea > Platalea leucorodia. Next base: position 3,353,137 of record NC_138830.1, on the reverse strand, counting down.
GCAACCCTCTGTTTTCCTGTGAGGAGTGCCTTGAGGTTCAAAACATAGCCATGAAGCATTTTGCTTTGCTCCTGCCATCTAACCCGTTTCAAGATACAATTAGCCTGGGGTTAGATCTAAGGTTTATTTCATTATGCTTATAAAAACAAAAATAGCGATGTTTAGACTGACGTGATTCACTAATTGTACTGCCACTTGCTTTTTTACAAATTGGCTCCAAAGCTCTTAAGTTTTTTTGGAGATGTATTTAATCTAAATTTATGCACGAGCACTGTAATGACTTCTCCTTCAGACTACAAGGGGTTTTTAATCACTTTCAACATTTAGCCCCTGATTGGGCAAAGCACTTAGATGTAAGTACTCGGGTGCTCAAACTACTCGCTGGGTCTGAGGACTAAATGCTGAATTCTCGGTTGTCTCAGGTTTTTAAACACAGTGGAAGTGCAGCCCTGCGAACAGGCATCATCTTGATGCTATTTAGCAGATAGGCAGTAAATTGGAGCCCTCGACGGGGCTGGCAGTACCATCTGAGCAGCAGAAGCCAGGGTCTTTCTTGACTGTCTCCCTGCCTGTGTGCCACTTCAATGGCACACTCTTGCCTCTAGATTTTATTCTGTACTTACACAGGCTAAATATAGAAGTCCTCCTAAGTTGTTTGAAAACGCTTTCCACTTCAGATCTCTAAATGTTTTATTCATTATTGCAAATGAGAAACTTAAGGGTATTTTGACAGTGTCAAGCATGCAGTCCAAATACTCTTCATAGGATCCTGATCCAATTTACTTTGACTTCGGTGAGTACTGAAGCCAGTTTCAAACTACCTATTTCCAAGCTGAAGCAGCATATTCCATTGACAAGGACTTGCCAGAAAAAGCTGCCAAGCACTGAGGAGCGTTCAGCCCTTTGGACTGTAGACTAACTTGTCTATGAGCTGGCTATAGTCTAACAGATACACTTCAAATATTGAACCCTGGTCTCCGCTGATGAAAATTTAGTGCATTAAAGAGTGACACCAGTTTGTTCCTCTGACTAGTGCTGACCCTCACACCTGCTTCAACAGTTTTGTATTCAGTCGCTGTGTGCTGGAAACCAAATTCTCAACCATGTTTCCTTCTGAAATGTGCTCCTCCACTCGTGCGAACAGATGTTTTTGCAGCTACACTTGTGCAGGTTAACAACCACAATAGTAAAGTGCATGCGGGTTTTAGAGTTTATCCCCTTGAGCTTTCATAAATGCTCTTTTCAGGCTCTAATAGCAGAGCTGATGTGTGTGTGCAGGTGTCAGTTGTGTTGAAGTATGCTTGCAGGCATTCATGGCTGCACAGGATTGATGAACATGGCAACTGGGGGTTGAACAGCAGGTGCTGAAAAACTACCCTTTTTTCTTTTGGTTTTTAGTTTTCCAGAGCTCTTTAACTGACTGCAGAACTATTCAATCGTAGTACAAATACAGCTATTTTTCATAGCATTATAAGCATAACTACCATGATTGCAGTTTTAATCTGTCATGGATTTGATCTCACCATCTAACAAAAAAGAAAAGTTTTATTAGCGGCATTTTCTAATAATGTATTTTTAATCGTAAATGCCTGCAAACAGGAGTTATTTGCCAAATTCTAACTGGTAAACAGCACGAAGCTTCATATGCTTCTGTAGCCACTTTCAGAAGATGCTGCTAAGGTACATATGCATCAAAGTTTGCATTGAAAAAGGAAAATCAATCAGTTCAGATACTGTTTCAGCCTGAAGCTTGCTGTCATGCTTGGATGTTTGCTTGCCTTCTGAAAAGGTTGGGAGCCATTTCCTCTCCTGGTTCGGGAAAAGTTGCATGACTGAGCCCTCCTCTGTGGGTTATGTGACCCCTGGAGAGCCCAAGATCTCTGTTATCTTACTTTCAGTGAATGAAGAACAGTAGATACATAAATGTCAGTAGAAACGGGCAAGAGCTACTAATCAGAGTAAAATCTGGTCGCTCGGTCTGGTTACGTAATGGGTTGAGTTAATTTTGTTGTCTCTGGAAATAAAGGCAGGCACGGAGGGGAGGGTTCCTAGATGGCAGTTCATGCCAGAAAATGCAAAATTCTTCAGCAAACCCTGACCCTTGCTTCTAAGGCCTTATTGAAATCACGTGAACATCCTTTATGAAAAAAATGCCTTTTTCTAGAGAGCTATACAGAGGATCTGAAGCATATTGTGCACTCACATTCCAGGTTCTCTAACCTTCTGCAATAATTGGCAGCTAGCCTGCTTCAAGGATAAAATTTATAAAGCAGAGAAAGCCTCCCATATGCTGCCCTTTTAAGGAAAGTCTTCTCATTACTGGAAAGCAGGAGCACAGTGATGGTAAAATACTGTAAGGATCATTTATCAATCATGCTATCAGCAAAGCTGCAGAAACACAGAACTAGAGAAATTAGACAGGGAGAAGCTCTATTTTTCATCTTCATCTCCCTATTTCCACCAATGCAAAACTTTCTGGTGCTTTATGTCTCTTAGTTTTAAAAGTTCAGATCAATGAGGTATGCCACCATTTCTTTCAGGAAACTTTCCCTCATTTTTAGCCTTTCTCATAACCAAGAAATATATTTGTTACCCGTTCTTATTTTGGTGCTATTGTGTTTAGTGATAACCTTATGTGGCAACCTGAATAATTCATACTGTAATGTACCTGTCATCCCTAGGGCGTTTTTTGACCAAACTATGTTTGTTTTAACTTATGTTGTTTACCCGCTTTTTAATCTTTTCCAAACGTTTCCCCCTTCAGCACATTATCATTTTTTTTTTCTCTTTTGTGAGCTTACTCCCATTTGTTTTTCCTTTGTATTCCAGATAAGAAAGACACACTGTGACACCTGGGTTGTTCAGTACCTTTCAACTGCTAAACAAGTGCTGAGCTGCATTTGCCGAAGCATCACTTTTGGCTGCTATATGGCAATGCAAACCTGTGATGGACTTAACTGGGGTAGAAATGGAGAAATCTCCAACATCATTATCGTTATCTCCTCCTATTTCTCCCCAGGTTTAGCAGTCTGCATTTTTTCTGAAGCTAATCTTTCTTCACGGTGTTTTAATACTCTCCGCCTCTATTTTATTGCTGCTGTGTTCACTATCCCCTTTCCTTTTAGCGTCATTGGTTAATTTAACTGATCTTCTTCCTTCTTCCCTATTATTTGTCAGGGTTTTAAATGAGGTGCTAACCCCATTTTTTGTGATGCTCCCTTCAATACCCTGTACCACCAACATGGTTCCCAAAATCATGAGCTCAGTCCACATGAACTTATGAAATCTTCAGGTCATATAGGAAGCGTCTGAATGAAAGAAGCAGACAATCATAAGCAAGGAACAAAATTTGATAAACAGCATTCAATAATCTCAAATACAACTGTCAGCTCTATGCTGATGAATCCCAGATGTACCTCTCTATTCCCAGCTTCTTGATTTCCCCTTCCTGACTCTCAACACTCTAATTATGACGAGGGTGAGAGCTTTGTTACTTCATCCTTCCGGCTTTCTTCTGTTTCTAAGAAAAGCAAAAATGCATTCCCAGTCTTCTAATATTTCATTTGTTTTGGAGTTTTCTTCCCACTGAATAGTTGCAGTGTTCTTTCCACTTAATGAAACGGTTTCAGTTTTCTCTCCTGTTTAATGGGTGGGCAGTTAGCAGTGAACAGGAATAGTCCATTGCTTTGGTCTGTAGCTTAGGAAATCTGTGAGAAGGAAAGGGAAGACTTGTGAAGGCTGTCTGCAGACTCAGGAATGGTCTTCATTTTGCTTTTGTAATTTTATTAGAGTACAAGGCTTAGTAAATTAAAACAGATTCAGTTCAGCAGAAGGTACTGTTCTTCAAATGCTATAGCTTTTTGTTTTCCCAGACAATTATTTTTCAAAACTTAGTTTTTAGCATGTGTGTTATATTTTTTCCTCAAATGTACTTAGGTTTACGGTTAGCAATCTATAAGGTCTAAGAGGATATTATATAAGTTAGGTAACCACGCAGAGACTTGTGCATTCCGATTCTTTCGTCGTTCTTATTGTAGCGTGAATAAGACATTTTTAGATGGCCATTAGTGTTGTATTGTGTCATACTAATTGATTAGATTGTGCTTTTCTAAGTAACATACAGTGATCTCTAAAGGGTATTGCAACAGCTCCACAGCACCATAAGAATTTGTACGTTTTACAGATAAGTCCATTATATGGAGTCACGCACGTAGGATAAACAGGCAGCACAAGTAGGCTTTATCAGCGTAGGGCCCCCAAGGGTTGTACACAACACAAGAAAATCCAATTAGAGCCACAGGGACTTTTTTTCAATCTCTTAATCGGCATTGCAGCACTGCAGATGGATATTATTGCCCACTACTTAAACTTTATTACTCCATTTTTCTGTCTGTAGCCCTCCGCCTTGCCAACCCACCTTGAAGAGACGGCAGGCAGAACCATATAATACTTTTTATGACCTTGGCATCTGCACTGTTTTGTCGCATGAAAGATAAGTAGGGTTGTGACAACGAAGAGGAAGCCGGCAACCCTTTAAGTTGGTTTTACAAGTGCGGTTTGCCCTGCATCCCAATGACCAGAGCTAGCTGATCCTCCTGAACAAGTCTTCGCCCGCCCTTAATGACTGTAAACAGAATTTGCAAGACCACCTTCTTTTTGAGGCTAATGCTTTGAAAAGAGGAGGCAGGATGATCTAGGGCAACGGAGCAGGTGTTGGCTGCATTCGGGCTCCGGTCTGCACGGAGGTACAGATTCATTGTGTGACCTTGCATTGAGTCACTTGACTTCCAGTGTTTCAGTTGTGCTATAAAATTGACTAAAAGCAGGGCTTAAACCAGACGCTGCGTCCCGGGTAAATAATATACTCAGAGAAAACATATAGAAGGAGGGGATTATGTTTTTGTATCTTAAAATACCTTTCCTGACAGAGAGGGTGGGTTTGCTATGGATGAATAATCTGTTAGCATAAATTACTGTTATTTTCAGTGATGGCTTACCAGGTATATGTATCAAAGAATGATACAGTCTGCTTGATTTTATGGTACATTAACTTTGCCAGAATGCATTTATTATATTTAAAACCTGCTAGGTACCTGCAGTGGGAACAAAGATTGTATAATTATTTTTTCTTTAGCTTGTGGGAAACCGAATGCTTTGAATATAAAAGATTCTAGGGGTGAAAAGTTCATTCTGTTCACCCCTCCCTGGTGAGAGTATAGGCAAAAGGTAATCTGATTACTAATTTGAAAACAGATGAAAGAAACCAATATAGTGATGAAATAACTGCTACTTCCATTTCTGCCCTTTGTATTATTGGAAATAGTAAATAGATGCAATAGCTGAGCTGTGAAGCAAATCTTTCATTATTTTATAATAAGCATCTTCTCCAATCAATTAATCACTCTGGAATAAATAGCTTCAGGGTTTTGATTTTAAAACATATATGCAAGATTTTGCTGCAACAGCAATAAACAGCAGGAAATGTACCAATGTTCAGTCCCTGTTTTAAATGAGGAATGCAGAGTCTATGGAATTAATGGAAATATCTTCATTAAGTTCACTGGCTTCATCGCCTCAGAAAACAATCATCTGGCCTTGAAAGCGTTGCAAAATCCCCACGAGCAAATTCATAGGAAGTGATGGATAAAGGTTTCAATTTTGGATGGCTTTTCCATACAGGTCTTGGGTAAGTTCATTCTCACATCCCAACTCGCTTACTTTATTATCTGATCTCTTATCATTTATGTGATAATAACTGTGTCTCCTTATTCAGTCTGTTTTGTACACTGGTCAATACCTGCTCCATCTATGTGGGGAACAGGTGTCTGTTTGGATACTGTGATATGCAGAAAGCTGTCTGATCTTTATTTGCCAACATCGAAACTCATTGATTCTGAGATACATATATATATATGTGTGTATATATTTTTTTTTTTTTTTTTTTAAAGTTAAACTCACCACTACGTTTTGAAAGCAGAGAACAACTTGCTACTTCCACAATTCCTCCTATGCTTGGAACAAGATAAGGGATTAAAATGATACGTATTTAAAGTGTAAGGAGCCTGAAGCCCCCAAGCAATAGCAAGCCAAAGAAGACAATAAGTACTGTGGTCTAGACGTGGACATTGTCCTTTGCTCTGTGAAGGGAGGTACAACCCACAATACCTGTGAGCTTATCAGAAATAGCTTTCAAGTCACCTAAAGCACCGTGAATGCAAAAGTACCAATGAAAATAATGGTCATATAGTTACAAATAATGATGTGCTGTACTACACAGAGGTCCAAACAAGCTTGCTTTTCTTATGTCTAAGTTTTTGACTGTTCAGCTATAGCATTCTTTTACTTGACATTTTTTTAGTACATAGCACCTTTTCTCCATGCTCTATATCTATTTTGACATAGTTCTGGGAAGAAGGACAAAGGTAGGAGGAGGCATAAACTCTTGTACATGGCCAGCTCCCAACAGCTATCAGGAAGTGATTTACAGTATTAAAGTAAATATTTTTCATACCTTGCACAGCATTATTTGTGTTCAGTCACTTTTAGTGTGAGATATAACACGTTGTTGACTATGATGTATACATATTGTGAAACAACAGCTGGGGCACAGCGGTATTTAAAAATGGTTTAGAATGAAGTGGACACCAATATACGTGTTTTAGTTTTTACCACATATAACTAATGACACAGGGAAACTTAATATAAGCTATTTATTTAAAGAATTGAAGAAGTATTGAGAGTATTGGGGAAAAAAAATCAGTTCAAGTTTTGATCAGATCCACCTCCATATAGACTGTGTTAGCTGGAGATTGACTCATTGACAGCAACAGGGAGCACAGTATTCCAGCCGCTGTAATGCTTTTAAATGGTCTTCCATAATGCTATTAAATAGTCTTCCAAACTGGCAGCAATGAATTGTAATTTTGAGGAGAAGAAAGAAGGATACAGTAGAAGTTCTAGTTTCTATCCTAGAAAGAAATACATTTTCTTAAAATTACTGAGACTAGTTCTAAACATTTAGGGACATATTCTACTTATTTCTTAAATCATGTGATTTTTTTCATGACAATTAGCAAAACATTTTCAGAATTAATATTTTGAAATTACGAGTCATCATCTTTTTTCAATTTGACTGATGGATCATTGAAAAGCAAAAACCATGTGGTGCCTTTTGTTCTGATGGAGGAAAAGAGCAATGGCATACAGAATGATACCAAATGAAACTGCTAGTCGTTGAGCCACTCTCTTCCTTTCTATGGTCTATGTAGTCAACCCATCACTGCTGTTTTCAGAAGTTAACAAATTAAGAGAGATTAACTTTCTTTATTCAGTAACTGCCTCATGAGTAAAGAACAAGAATATAAGTACTTTAACTGTCAAGTGTTCTACACCATTGACTACAAATACAAAGTTATGCACGTGTCACGTTAGAAGCTGAGAAATCGTATAAAGATTAATCAAGCCAGCACAGCAACTCATTGTATCACACTGATCCTCCACTGAAAACAGCTGGTATTTTGCTAGCAGTACATTGCTAGAAATGGGACATGATTCTATATTGCAGTGTCAGAGATGGCTTTGTTAACCGAAACAATCCTCGGAGTCAGCAGAATTAATGTTGAGTATAAATACATTTTCTGACAGATCTTGAGCATACCAAGAATGCAATCCGTTGCAATCTAGCAGATGCGCTTTACATTCAGTAACTTTGTCAGGATGTTGCTTGAGATCTGATGGTAATTACTGATGTGTCATTTGGGGTGTGTTGTTGAGCAAAGTCTGTTAAAACTCAATTTATTTCATCAGTTAGCACCCAGCTTGCATTATACAGTATGTTAAAAGAATGTTCACACTGGAATTCTAAAGGTGGGCATGTGGTTGAAAAAAATCTTCAAAATGTAATGGCCCAATAATTCTCTAGCTATTTCATTGCTTAAGTCTACCAGGTCCTTTCTGGCCTCGTAATTCAGAGGCAGATTCAACCACCTCTTCCACCACAGCTTTCCTCTATAATCCTGGGTGTGTCACTCCCCTCTTTGTGCTCTGTCTCCTTGTTCCTACGAACTGATTATTACTACTACCACGTTATTATTCAGGGTGAGGATAAAAACATAACATACTGTAAACCATCCTGATTCCAGAGTAATTCAGGACAACATACAAATGTCATAGCAAGGAAGAACAGTAATAGACCTTCTGTATTTTGTTCCCTTAACCTGCTCCCTTAAGGAGCAGATCATGACTGAAATCAGAGTAGACCTCGGGACTTGGCCTTGCTTACGCACCATATGGAAATGTCTGACTTAGAAGAGGGAGAGATGGCAGATGTTGTGCAAGGAGGTGCAGCAGCTCCAGGAGAACAGGGTATCCTCTAGCTGGCTACTGCAGGTTTTGTAAAACTTTTTTTTTTTTTTTTAAAGACTATGATACTGTGACAGCATGGGCAAAAATCTGCTCCTCTTAGGCTACTGAGAAACCGGGAGTCATGTTGGTTTAATAAACTCACTTTTAATGTCATTTCACCTTCCCAATTTTTCTTTCCCACATGTTGAGTCCTTTCCTTCGCACAAAGCCTAAGAACATGCTTTGTTATCTCTAACATTGTTAAGACCAGGGCCGTGGTGAGGTTTTAAGCCTTCTACAACAACAAACAGCAGCTAAAATCACCGGTTAATACCTACTGTCTGCAATCTTTATTTTCAGATGAGGTGGCCTTTAGCCCTATCAGTTCATACCTCCTGCCTTCAAGCGATGTACGTGAATGAGGTTTACTGGCATAGTCCTCGCTTTATTTACCTTCCATAGGTAATGATATTTCTTGGCCTGGAATGAAACATTTTCCCATTGTAAATAACACAGATACCATTGTACTGCCTGTGCAAAAAATATTGGGTTTAGTGACAAGCTTTGCATACATAACATAATCCCTTGAAGGCCCAAATTCTGTGACTTTTCTCCCATTGAGTGTATCTTCCTATACAATTAAGGAGGCTGTTTTCAGTTATTTAAGAGAAGTAAGTGCAGCAGAATAGAGCCTTAAAAAATGAACATTAGTTATCCCAAAAGGGACCTAGTGAGAATGGAAGCCTAAAAGGGTCTACACAGTTTAATTCACGCACCACCTGTTTTGGGGAAAATTAGCACAGATTAGATTTTCCAACTCATTTGAGGCTAAGAAAGTGCCTTTAGAACCTGTAGTATTTGGTTAAGTGTTAAAAACAAATTAGCACCATTTTACTTACTGTGTGAATACTGTGCACATTAGTTCACTTTGTAGTAAGCTATAAGAATTGTAATGGCAAAATAGAAAACTGATGTCTCTGAGTGAGCCACTCTTTACCATAATGTTTCTTAGCTGCCTTATAGAAGTGCTTGACATTCTTGTCCTCTTCTGAGCACTGTTTTGTTAGATGTGACCACTTTGTGTAAATTCAGTTCTTGCTCAGGGCTGAGAATTTGTTCCCTGTGACCTCCCATTCGTGTTCCTTCTCTCAGTTTGGCTGCAAGTGGGTGTTGTAAGCTTCAAGACACCTAATTTCATCCAAATGCGAGTAACTGAAGAATATTACCCTCCCCATAAAAGAATCCTCCTACTCAAAGACCATGTAATTGTATTGTATCAAAGTATTACTTGATAATTGTAGAGTAGCTTTCAAGAAAGTGTTAGATTTTAAAATACATGACAGAAAAATGAAATAATTTAGGTTTTGTTGGTTTTGCTTTCCTCACTTTGCTACTTAGCAGGGTTGTGTATTCTTATGGCAAAAAGGTGAAACTAGCCGTGCTAGATGAGGCTGTTATGTGATGCTCTCCAATTAGGCAATATTGAATACCTGGCTTCCTACTGTGGTCCGAATGTAGGGGCAGTAAATGCAAAGTTAGCATCTTTAACAGTATATTTACCTCAGCTGGACACTGGTTTTCTTTCCACTGTATTTGTTGCAGAAATCTTTAAATGGAGAGCAATCTCAGTTGTTGGGAGCTGGATGGCATATGTACACACATTTTTCTTTTCAAAGATTTCCAGAATCTTACTTCAGCTTCCAGTCATCTTACATACTTAATTATCTGAAACATCAATTATTTTCTGCTACCCATTGAATATTACTTAGTTTAGTCACTTTGTTGATGCTGTATATTTGATGCAGTATCTACAAATGCACTTACTAATGTCATGCTTTTACATATCTCAAAAGATTAAGGGCCTGGAATCACAGCCTTGCTTAGTTTCAACTGGCAAATTTTCTTGACTTTGCTAGAATTAGTTAGATTTAGAATAGCAATGAGCCTGGCCCATCTGTAGATGGGTATATGCATATTTTCAGATGATGTAATGGTAATGCATATGATACTCATTGTGGAGTGGAACGAAAGGATAAAACAGCTTATGGAAAGCTAGAGCTCTGCATTTAGTTGAGCCTGCAGTAGGCAATCTTTCAAAGAATTCTCTAATTGTAACAAAACAGAGTAAAAAAATTGCCTTTCAGCAACTGAATAAACATTTGAGATCGTTATTGGAAACAGCACAGGCATTTTTGTTTTGGTACTTTATTGGTGAATGCAACTTTATTTAGTGAAGCCTGAAGATCAACATGCTGATAGCATGTGTCCGTGCGTGCCCACGCGTATAAAGTATTTCTTACATATACCTTTAAATAAAGGTATTTCAGCTTTGCTTTTGTGGTTTCAAGGTGTTAACTGAAAAGCGAAACTTGGAGTACTACAACATTTGTTCTTCTGGTACTCCAAAAGCCTACTTTGAGTTAATCGGTGATTTTTCACAGACGACATCTAATCTATAAGTATAAATTACTTTGCACTCTTATTATGCCTTAATTGAAGTGCACCAATGTGAAATGGCAATGGATGGAGCTGCAGCGATTCTAGCCTCAATTAACTTTGGGTGGATTTGAGGCTTTTTTCCTTCCTTTTCCTTGGACTAAGGACGATTCTTTGACATCTTGTATTTATCTAAATTGTTGCTAGAAAAGTTAGGGGATATGCATATGACCAGCTATTTTATAAGACTGCTCTGAAAAGATACATAGGACTTGTGTGTATGATTTATATATTAATACATATCTTTTATGTCCTACTGTTTTGTGTAACAGCTGTACAGTCAGCAGTGGCCAAATCCCTCAGGATTCTGCTGGGGAGGAATAGTTTAATAGCAATCATTTTTTTTGATAAATGGCAGTTACCGTCTCTGTAACAGCTACCCTCATTCCTTTCTTGACTTTTCTTCAGCTCTCTGCCTTTAAGACCCAAAATGTGTGTTGCAGCACAGTAAAATCATTGTGAAGAGATAAAGTATCTTACTCTATGGAAGAGGAAACTCAGACACAGCAGAAAGCAAAAATTGTACTGGGAGAGGCAGGATGCCACGTAATAGAGAACAGGCATATGGTGATGCAGTTAATTCTTATTTACTTCACATTTTACCAGAACTGATAGATATTTACCAGAAAATTAGATTTGATGCCTCTGTCTAGGCATATATGCTCTTACAAATGTTTCTGGTGTTCAGTTAATAGCGATGAAGACAGTGTAAGAATCTGGCTAGCACAAGGCTGTGTATGAAGATAGCTGTTTGCAATTTCTGACGCAGTTTTTGTTACAGACCTCTCAAAGTTTTCCCTCGTGGCTCAGATGGTCATAAAGTACGTTTGCATTTGCTCTTAATTGGTTTGCTTTTCTTAGTGATCTCTGGCCCCCGAGTAGTAGTCCACAGGCTTTTAGAGGTCTCCAGGTCTAAGTTGAAAACCTGCAATGTTTCTTAGCTTTCTCACTGTTGGACAAGTCCTTTTCTCTGGGTAAGAACAGATTCAGCATCTCTGCCATCATAAACACAAATGGCAGCTGCAACGACAAGCCGTGATACATAACCTGATGCACTATAATTAGTTGCGGTGTGCTCCAACATGCCTCACTTTACAATTCAAACTGAAACTGGGTTGCTGCTTTTTCTGCTTACTTTTTCTTATCGGAAGTTATTCTTCCAGGCAGGCTAAGGTAGCCACAAATACTGTGGCTTCAGTAAGGCAAACATGCCTCTAGGTGTTTAAAGGGACAGAGCAGAATGTCATCTTTCTGATCCCTGTGCTACCGCTGCATGTTGTATCGCCGCGAGGAAACAGATGTGGCTGCGATGCCACAGGTGGGCCAAGGAGTTGGTCGACCACACAGCGTCTGTGGAGAGCACGGCAGGTTGTTATCACAGGGGTAAGAATATTGCCAGGTATTCCCCAGGATTTGTCAAGCGATAAATGGATTGTGTGCCCCCAAGTATATTTCAAAGAGCATAGCGGACACATATATAAATTCACATGAATAACATAACTCCAAGAATAATGTTGATACTGATTAAATAAGACTAAGCTTTGCAAAAAGAGAAGGGAAGAGAAGAGGAAAGGGAGAGGAAGAGAGAAAGAAGGAAGATAGAAAAGCTTTATTTCTCAGGCTTTCCTAAAACTTATTTAAATTCCCAGTACGTTTAAAGGATCTGTCTGCACTGATCAGGCTACGGAAGTCAGATCTTTATTATTTAAGTCTCATGTGTTGTTTAACTCACACATCCAAAAGCAAGAAGGCATTTTTGTGATGATCTGGTATGACCTCCACCTGTATTATACTGTTCATAAAACTTTCCTGAATTAAGTCTTCTCTGAACAGTGACACATATTTAGAAAGCTTCCAGTTCTGATTTAAAAATGCAAGTGATGACATCCTGAATGCAGTTCTTGGTAAATTGGTCCAATGGTTAATCTTTTCTATTTATTTTCAAATAAGGAGGTTTGAGTTCACAGTAAATTAGCACCATAATTTCTGTGTTCTGATTGAAAGATTGCACTTTCAAATAGCTGCTAGGCTTCTAACTAGTGATTTGCATATACAGTTTTACATGAAGATTTCTGACTTCCCTTTCATCAGCTCATAGAATATATATTAGCATTGATTGGACCCTCATTGCAAATCTCAACACTGTGAAGACGTATCAAAAATTATGGTGCTGTCCCTCTCAATGGAACTCGTAATTATGATTTTTTTATTTCTAAAATATGAGTTTTCCCTTCTACTGAAATTAAACCCATACTTTCTCTCATCCACATACGTATTCACAATTCTGAAAAACTGTGTGGTATTACTGAAAACATATACTAATATACAACCAGAGTGACCATTATAAAGCAAAGATGATTTCCAGGCCTAAGTTACAAAAAGTGTTCTCTGGCATGTACCAATCAATTAAAAGGTACTACCTAAAAGATGCTTTTGAAAGCTGAATCTGAACTACATGTAGTTCGAAGTAGCTGCGCATATTACACAGGTCATTATATAGCAAAAAAATCTTAAATATATTGAGTAGAAAGGTCTTCAAGTACCATCTGGGCAATCTTGAGATAATGAACTCATTTTTGTGCAAATCTTGAAGGAAAATGGAAAGCAGACTTTTTTATGGGGTCAATTTTGATTTTTAAAGCCTTGCACATTAAGAACATTGATATTTGTTAACTCCCCACTATAACATGTTTTCCAGGTTTGTAGCTGCTGCCTTTAATTGTGTCATCTGAAGTTAAAAGTTATGGCATATTGCATGAAAGAATGGCGTATCTTAATGCCTTGTTTCTGATCTCGCTACTGAAAATGGGGATGCTGAAAGACCATAGTTTAGGACAGCTATTTGATGCAATGTGCTGTGGGCTACTTAATTTTGCATATTGCGCTACTTGAAGTAAGCAGGACTGGCACAGCTGTGCACTCAGTCCCGGGGAAGACAAGAATCTCTCCCTCAGGGCATCTCTTTCTTCTGCCAAGTAGGAAAGTCAAGTGATGGCTTTGGCTATGGACTTTTCTGTTCTCTCATGTAGTCCTTCCTTATCATTTGGGCTTTAGCTGAGTATATTGAAAGGATCAGTATGCATTTGATTTTTATCATTCCACACTTTATCCTATAATAAGATTTGCCCATGCTGTCTTTTAGAGACTATTGATTTTATTTATCTTTTTGTTAAAGTTCTCAAAGACGGTGGTTCATAAGAGCTTTGCTGTTGTATGACTTGGTAATACAGCGTTGTTCATTTCCTGTGAAAAGTTTGCATGCAACTTAAAACTCCTTTAAACTAAAAGTTGTGTCGCCCTAGAGCGTGACTCAGCTGTGTACTAACAGCTATGATTTTTACCTTGTGGAAGGCATTTAAGCAGATGTTCTCTGCTGGCAGCAGAATGCCTTATTTTTTCAAAGCTGAAAATATTCAGAGATATCTGCTCTTTTCTTTAGCAAACCCTGTCTCTTTTCTGTATTTTTAAAGAAGAAGAGGAGACAATCAAATCAAACATACTTCTGCCGCCTTTTGTGTCCACCTATGCCAAATGTCATTCATCAGTTCTTAAGCCTTAATTCTACTTTCCGGTATGTGTCAGCACGTATCACTTAAAATCCTGTAAAATTAGTTTCTGCAGCTGTATTTCTGAGACTAGACTTGCCTCCTCCTTTTCTTTCTTCCTTTTACAGTGTACCCAGAAATCAGTATTAAAGATCACTTCTAGTGGACTAGCCCTGTTGCTTATATAACTCTTTCAAAGTATCTCTGAGATTGTTATCGGACTTTCATTTGACTCTTCAGTAAAGATCATCTATAATAAACTACTGCAGAGCTGATCTCTTGGGTGATCATTTGGGACCGGCTGTGTTGTACTTAGAGTAGAGGTCTGACAAGCAGAGGGCAGCTGAAGCCCCTTTTATCCACGGTCCCTGCGCTGAAGCCGAAACGCTGGCTGCAAGAACTGCCTGCGGAGCACGGGATCAGCGGACGCTTCCCACCCCGATACCAACTCCGCCGCACGGGCTTAGAGAATTGCTTCCGTGCAGCTTGTCTCCACAGCTGACAGTGCTGTAACAACCATCTGACTTTTTGTATTCTCACCATTGCCCCACGTCTGACAAGCCTGCCACACGCCGCGGGAGCGGTGACCCGCTAACCGCTCGCGCTTGACGCGTGGGCTGGGAGACCTGGAGAGAAACACCACCGCGCCGCGCCGTGCCGCAGGCAGGGGAACCGGCCAGCTCGGTGCCTTACAAACGAGTAAAGCTTCATCGTGTGGGCCTGCCCCATCCCACGACCCCACGCGCAAGCACAGGGTTGTCACGGGGACCGATACATGAATGTCTCACACATTGGGAATACCCAGAATTTGAGAGACTGCCCGCAACTGTCCCGACATGACAGACAAGGCAGAATGGAAAGTAACCATTGACCACATGCAGAAAAGGGAGCTAAAGCTTTTGCAAGCACTCTCAGACTTTTATCATCTCTTCACTGAAACCTTAAAGGCAAAGAGAGTCACCCTCTTCTCACAGCCTTCAGAGAAAGCTGGAAATTATAATCTCAGACTGTTTCAACATCTATGACATACTTGCCAAGAACATCACAGTAAATCTAAGCATCTTTCTTCCTTCTGTAATGGTTGAGGATAATTTTCCAGGATAGGAAAAAGTCTGGCTTCATCCAGACTTTTTTGACATTTAAAGGACTTTGATACAGCCTGTGAAAGAGAACCTGTATTTTGGAAAAAGGCTAAGAATTAGCCCGCTTTGGGCTGCATTGCACCCAGTGAAGTCGTGCCAATACATCTTTGACAATGGAATAAAGTGCTTCGGTGTGGAGACACTTCAGTCTTTCGCAATCTGCCTCTGTACTGGAAGTTTGCTGTAATGCACCAGCACCAGCAAGTGACAGATGCCAGACTGAAACAGCTGTAAGGGACTTCTGTAACTTGCAGTGTTCAGTTCGTTTAGCCTCTCATGGGAAAAGAAATTAAGTAAAATGCAAGGAAGGGAGAACTTCTGTTATTTCAAAAAGCCACAAAGCAAGCCCAGCCTTTTTGTAGGCTCTGGCCACTTCACTAATATTAATTTGAAGGATTTGGTACTCTGGGAGGAGCGTTAAAAATTCTAGCAGTGAAACAGCAATGCTGAAAAAGCACATCCAAGTTTATACACCATCACACACTTTTTCTCCATGTATACTTTCAAAATGCCAAAGGATGTAGTTACAAGTTCTTATATTTACTGATTCAATTCTGTAAATTGTTTACTTTGGTGAAATGAATGGGAATTTCCAAAGGCTAATTGCTGGGGCAATAGCACTGGCCAGTGAAGTTGGTACTGTTGGTACTTTTAAGCAATTCTGCCTCACAGACGCAGCACTTTGGTACGTTAATGAATTACTGCAGCTGTTTTGCATTGCTCGCAGTACGGTTTATTGTTCATACACTTAACCTTGAGGTACTGTTCTTACAGTAAGACAGCTTAATTAAGACAGTTAAAAGAGTTGAGCTGTTTGCTACATTTTTACTGAGTGACTGAGGTTATGTGAAGAGTGGGAACAACTACTCGCAAAAACCTTTTCAGTTTCTGAGCTGTTCTTTTTAAGCCAGCCGTATAGTCCAACCATATTGAATGGATGGATTTTCATTCTCTGAGAGTCTTTGTTAAAAAAAAAAAAAAAAAAAAAAAAAAAGAAAAAATTCCACAGCCCTAGAACATTTGCAATTAAACTGGCCTCATATCAGAACCCTTCCTGGTCCCCCCATCCCTTTGATCGGTGTTATATGGCACATTCAACTCTTTTGGTCGTCACAACTTGATCACAGTAGAAATGCAAGCCTCACACATCCCAAAACAGAGCTGTGAGCTGAAAAAATCAGTGCAGACGATCTGTATGGAAGATACTTGTCCTTAATTTATAAAGTTTATGGTCTGACACTAGAAAATCTAAGTAAGTTTTCAAGCCATTTATATGACCAGTCACATAACCTTACTACCTGAAAAGTGAATAGTTTGCACATATATGCATATAACGTATAGAATCACAGAACGCTTTGGGATGGAAGGGACCTTTCAAGGCCATCCAGTCCAACCCCCTGCCATGGGCAGGGACATCTTCAACCAGATCAGGCTGCTCAGAGCCCCATCCAGCCTGGCAATGTACATCTGTTAACAAGTATTTTGCAACAGAACCTTTATCTTCTAATTGTTTAAAAGTACAGTGTGTCCACCTGCAAAGATTCTGACATATTAATTTATCTTTTATACATAAAATTAAAATCTCTATATACGTGCAGTGTCTCACGTATCTTAAACAGCTAGGACAGAGTGCATAAAAATGTAGCACGATACTCTGCACATCTCGTGGCACATCTTGCGCTTCTGAAATCATTAATCTCACTACTAACATGTACGTGGCAGAAAGCTACAGAAACAGACGAGTACTTTGCTAATGTTGCAATTACTTTTTTGTATATTAAGTGAATTTGATACAAAATTCCTGATTGAGCAGCATTTTCAGAAGACTTGCTTATCTGATTCTCGAGCAGAGGTATATTGCGGTTGTCTACGAAGGAATATTTTTCTTGCACTGAATAGTTTATATTCTCCTACATCTTCCTTATGGGAGTTCCTAGTCCTTTTATTCACCTTACCCCTTATCCATTACTAACATATACTATTAATATTAGGATGTGCTGGTCAGCAAAGCGAGAAGCAGTATCTCTGCTTCATGAATATCACATACGCATTAATGTTCACAGCGCTGCTGCCCACGTAATTCATTCAGATTAGTTAGCTGATGCGAATTCAAGAGAGAAGTCTAAGATGAAAACAAATGTGCTCTTTAAGTTTAACCATATTGCTTAAAATTTGCTTATCTTGCTCACAGTTCTAACTGAGTAGGTATAGTTTAAAGGGCAACTGAAATTTTCTGTAGATGGCAATTACTCTTCAATATTAATAGAAGGTGTCAAACTAAAGTCGTAGCCAAGGAACTTGCAATCCAGAGGGAATATATATTCTTCCCTCAAAATATGGCCTGTATTCTTCCACTATGCATTGATGCATTTACACTTGTACCATTTAACATTTGCTTTTAACAAAATAAAAGATGACATTTGACTGCATAGGGAATTGTAACTGGAAACGTAGCTAAATTATTATAACACATGCCCAAACAGGTGGGTAATATTAAAATCTTAAGTGTTTCTGCTTTCAGTAACACCGCTCTTTGAAAAACCCCTCTAAGCATGTCAGACCAGTTTTCATAAGCTCTTCTGTTTTATTTTTAGAGTAGCATTTGTTACTGTGTATTTTCTCGCAGGCGGATATTTTTTTTTGTCCAGCAAGACATTCTTCTCCTTACTTTACTCCAGTCATGACGCTCACTGGGTTATGAAACACTTAGATGGGCAGGACTCATCAGAGGGAAGGTTTGGTTCTCTCTTACGTGTCCCCCAGCCCGCACCTAGTCTTTTACTGCATCAGCGGGTGGTAGCAGTCCCTTACATTAGGAAAAATTCTGTCTTGGCCTTCCCCTCTGCATTAATTTGAATGTTCAAATTAGGCCAGAGCTTAAAATAATTCAGTCTGCTCAGGTTTTCAGCAAAACATTGTAACTTTCCCAACTCTATTATTTTATTTACTCTTCAAAAATGCTGGCATCATATTAGAAAAAGATTTATCTGAATGGCAAGCAGAAATCATTACCCAGGCAGATAAGCCTATAAACCATTAAAATTTATCTTAACACAAAATACGGGGCCTGGTCGTGGCGCACACTGCCTATTTGTCTAACGGACATGTAACAGAGAAATGGTCCAAATGAGCTTAATAAATCTCTTTCTTAAACTCACAAAAGACCACATCCTCACTTCCATAATTCTATTAGAGTCTGCTCCTTTGGAAGAGATAAAAGAAGAGATAACCTCTCCATTCAGAATATAAAATAGCAATTGTTCAGCTGATGATTGGAATATTTCCAGTAGAAGGACTTAATTATGGAACAAAATTAGCTCAATCTGACCTTTTCAGAGAATAATGCCAAAATAAGTTTTTTTGCAAATGTCTTCCTGGAATAACTAAAATAAGGAATAATTTACTTCACTTTTTTTACAAGAGCAAAAGGTGGTAGCACATGATAGCAGCATTCTTGGTGAGATGACAATCCAAGGATAATAATAAGACAGCATTTGCAGAAAGGGATAATATATTTTAATAGACTAGCTGATACAGTTTAAAAACCAGACAAGCTGTCAGACATAGAAGCCCTTTTCACCAAGAGCAGGTTCACCTCTGTGACTCAAAATTGCTAGCTTCATATCCAGATAGCATAATGATGGTGTCATAGAAATGCATGGAAATGTATGGTATCTATATTAATTACATTCTGAAAGCTCCTCTTGGGATAAAGACAAAAGGTATTATTGCAATCTCTTTTTTATCTAAGTGATAAATAGGAGTAAGTACTTGTACCCACAGCCCTACAGACCGGGTACGACGCTGTGTGTTAAAGCATTTCTCCATGGGTGTTTAGTTAGATGAGTTTATCTGTATTGAGGCACTCCTCGGTAGGGAAAAAACAAAACAAAACAAAACAACAAAACTGGGAAGAAAAACCTCGTCTGTTTTATCAGTCCTATCTCTGATTTCATGACATTTTGAATGCTTCTAAGCCCTGCTGATACTACTGCATACAAGAAAAAAGGCCCGAACAGGTGGCGATATTAACAGGCTTCTTATGGTTCTGAAAAATGAGATAGAAATGTTTCATGTCATGAAAGTCAACATCAATAATCATCCATCTTGTGTAGATATGGAAGTGAGCCAATGTGATTCTTGCTGAGGAGGCGTGAGATATTTCTTTTGCATCGGAGCTGTTGCTCTGGACACAAGTCATAATTTGTCTAATATAGATGAATGAGGAGAATATTACTAATACTTCCTTTTTTTCCTTTTGCTTTTTTTTTTTTTTTTTTTTTTTTTTAAATAAACTGAAAGCTCCCCCTTCTGGCACATTTCCTGAACTGAATGCAAGGTTCCTGATGTTACTTTTAGCAACAGGAGACATTTCCTCTTTTGCTCTCTTTTTAAGATCCTTCTCGCAAAGATTCTTTAGAACTAGTATATTTATAGTTTCCCAAGGGTTTCCTGTTTCCCCATCAAGCTTCGGGGCTTGATATGAACTCATGTAACAGCAGGGGATTGCCCTAAACCTTTACCTATAATTTTCATCTGTTGCTTTTCCAGGCAAAGACTTACTTGCTTCCCACTTTGCTGCATATTCTGCAGAGTATGGAAAACAACTTTTTCAGAAAGGTTGAGTGTTGGCATTTGTTTTCCTTCAGGGCGGACCCTGTATCTCAGCTATAACCCTACCATCTCTTTTCCTAATAAGTGCCTTGGACTCACTTTGAGAAATCGACGGGATCTTTTCGAACCAAAGCTGCAGCTCTGCTGGGAGCGGGTCCTGCCCAGGCTCAGGGAATCTGCAAGCCAGGGAAAGGGGAAAAAGCCAAGCAGGATTTGTTTAGAGCACAGTTTTGGTAACTGCTCTACCTGCTCCCATCTCACTGCTGCCTGTGTTTCAAGGACCACCCGTGTCAATCGTTCCTCCTTAAATCAGTGCAGTCACTTATGTGCTTAATACGATGAACTGATTTGCCACTGATTTTCTACAGTCATATATGTACACAAAGAAAGGGGAAGACTTTCCCAGCACGTGCAGCCACAGGATCCTGTAGTTCCCATAAATTCCTACATTTTAATTTTGTTACAGTCACTGGTACCAACCCTCTACTCCAAGCAGGCTGACAAAGGCAGCAAGACTGGTTAGGAAGCTTTCATTAGATTTGCTATCATAGACTCAAAGACATCATCTTTCTGTGTCCTTAAAAACTATTTACGGGGTACAACATTTTACTGGAGCGTGAAGACAGGAATGAATGCTGCTGTGCGGGAAGAACTATACTGGGGCCATCCTTTCACGTAGGCAGGCACACCAGCCCCTCTGGCTACACGGAAGAAAATGAAAGAGAGGGAAGCAGAGTAAAATAACATCATGCTCATCTCAACTCAGTACTGAGCTGTAATAATAAAATGAGAATGAATTAATTATATTTATGACTTCCTTTCTGGGCCTTCCCTGAATATCAAGGTGGTATTCTTTTCTATGGTAGTGATGCTACTTTGCTTTTTTATGCAGTTAAGTAGTAAACGTGGCAGGTTTTAGTTGTAGAATAGTCGTTATTTTAAAGTCTAGTAACAGAGTAACAATTTACTATGGCTACAGTGAACGAAGCATGCCCATTAGACTTGGTACATTAGGTCTGGAAGTGGGAGAATTGCTGGCCTGGCACCTTATGCCACTCTCCCGTTCCCTCTCCATGGTAACAAAACCCAGGACTGACCTACACAAACAAAGCTGCTCGCCCTGATCGGAGCACAGCTCAACTACGGAGGCAGCGAGGCCAATTAGCTGCCAGTGCAGTCTACAGCAAAGAAGGCCTGTTAGTATAAATGTCTACACATACGACAGACTAGCAAATGTAAGCTTGCCATCTGAAGTCAAATCAGAATAATAATAAAGTAACAAATGGTATGTTCATTATATACAGGAATGCAGGTACCTGCACGCACCTACCTGTATTCTTGTTAAATCCTTGCTTTATATATGTATACACACACGTGTCTTTCTTCTTAGAAATGTCTCAAAAGCTGCTTTTATTGTCATAATGAAACAGTAGGACTCCTTTGAGAGCCATTTGTCTGAAAAACTACTGTAAACTTCTTTTGAGTAGGCTGTCTGCACTCAAGAGAGTTAAATCAGTGGAACATTGACGAGACCAGAAGACCCACTAATATCTAATTAATGTGGAAATAAGTGTTGTAATGGTTGCATTTCTCTACAAAGCATGCACTGAAAAACAGTTACACTGTCAATTTAGTGAGCGTTAAATCAGTTTGATATGCAAATGGAGGTGCTGGGCTACTTCATAATGCTGGTATTATTTAGACATTTGTTTATTAAGCTGAGAAAATTGCAAATGTCAACAAATGGGATCCAAAAGCAAAGCAATGTCTTTTATCAACAGAGACTTGCTTCAAAGTTTTTAGCGCCGGCCTTTTAGAGTCAGTAGGCTCTAATGACAGGAGTAACAGCAATACTAAGTACGGGGGTACTGCTGGGGGTAAAGTGTAAAACAGTCGTTCCTGCACCTGACACGTTCCGCCGTTTTTCTTCCAGTGTGAATAAAAGGGAGCAATTCTTGTGCTCTCTGGATTACCCCTGAGCTCTTATCTTTTTCATGTTAAGGGGTCATGGAAACAGCTTAAATTGTCTTTATCCATTTAATGTAGATTCAATTAACTCAGGTTAATGACTATGGGACAGAGCTCAGGGAGTTGAGAGCTGCTCACGTTGTTCAACCCGGCTTGTCCTGTGACATAAGCTGCATTTTTGGGGGGAGAAAAAAGGAAAAGAGAGTGCGTTGCCGGGACATAACCAAACGCAGTCTACAGACAAGCGTAACCATTGCCTGTCAGGCATGCGCAAAGTTCACGGCTGCGTCTAAGTACAGCAATGCAATACACAGTTGACCAAATCGCTTACAAAATGACTGCGGCACATCTGTTTGCTAAACCTTTACTCTTAAATGTAGTACAATCAACACCGACTTTGTGACCTGTTAAGACTTAGACGAGTATTTTGCCTGGGATGTATCGTCATCTTCCCTACGTTAATATATCATGGCCAAAAGAGTGGATACCAAATAATTTGTTTCAGGAAGAGTGCAAAATTGCAAATTGTTGTCCAGTGAATATGGAAAATTATGTCGTTGCACAGCATCTACTTTTGAAATGTTACTTAGAAGATTGCAACAGGATTACTCAGAAGAGCACTTGCTAACCCTTTCTTTTTTCGTTTATGTTCACAGGATTTTTGAGCACTGGGGACCAAGCAGCAAAAGGAAACTATGGCCTCCTTGATCTTATTCAAGCTTTGCGATGGACTAGTGAAAATATTGGGTTCTTTGGTGGTGACCCATTAAGAATAACTGTTTTTGGATCTGGTGCAGGCGGTTCGTGCGTCAATCTGTTGACCTTATCCCATTATTCTGAAGGTAACCGTTGGAGCAATTCAACCAAAGGTATTATGCAGGTTGCAAATTTTGACAATTTTGGTGTCTGCATGCCACCGCCATTAGTACTATGTGATGCTCTGTATATTCTCTTTGTTCCTATGAACTGCTGAGTTCAGCTCAATATTAAGCAAACTTTTTAAAGGCTGTACAAACTGCCTTCTCCCTCACCTCTTCTGTGCATGTTTAAATTTTGGGTCACTTTCTTCTTTTCCCTATGGAGCTTTGTAGAAACACTTTATAGCAGACTTCTGAACAGCATTTTCTGGGTGCATCATTTTTGTCTCTCTTCTTTCCTACTTAAGGGTGTCCTTTTTGGAAAACCAGTCAGTCATGCTCACAGTAGATGAGGTCGTCTCTATTCAGGCAGTCATGAAAGGCATGTTTAGTTTCTCATGAGGAGCAGAATTTAAAGAAAACGAAAATGACACAGTCTCTCTTTTCAGGCTAACAGCTGAAATGCTTAAAACTATTATTTCGTGTGAAGGAAACAAGTACCTAGTTAAGAAATCTTTTGTCTGAAAGTGCATGAACTTCCCTTGCTGTCATCTAATAAAAGAATGGTTGAATGTTTTGCATGCATGATCCAAAATTGTCAAAGCATCCAAGTTGCAAATGGATTTTCTTCTATATGTTTTTTCCTATTCCATAACTAACACCTTTTCTCTCGAGTTGAGGCAGACAGCAGGAAATTAAAAACATGCTGTTTGAGGCACCCGATTTTTTTTCCTATGATTTTTGCACTACGGTTCCACACAGTTTCTCTCATTTGCATGGCTATTGCTTATTGATCACATTACTTTTGTCTCACTGTTTTCACACATTTTTATCTGTATTGTTTAGTTTTACCAGGGACACCACACTGTGCCCTGTGCATACAACCCTCCACTAATTTATATCACTGTATCCATGGGGGACTAATTGGCCAGTCATAAAAAAATAATCCACTGACATTAAAAGAGCTGCATTTACCCGAAGCCATGATGCAGAGTGCACTGAGGTCAAGAGAAGTGATGGATTCTTTAGATCAGGCCTTTACACTATTTTAAATGAGAGAAAAATATAGCTTTTACAAGAAAAGTCTAGTAGAAAATAGACTGTGGTTTAAATTTTAGTCTATGTCCACAATTTGATTTTTAATGGAATCTTTTTTCCCATAACTACCTGCAATCAAATAGGACATATTTATAAACTGGCCTATAAGAACAAGATGGAAGCATTACCTCATTACGCTGTAATGAGGATTGCACTGCACCATCTTTTTTCATCAGAACTCACAAAAATAACTTTTGTCATAGAGGATTTAGCTTAAGGTTGAATGAGGAGACCTGGTTTATCCTCCCCTAACTCTTAGTTGAACGTAATCTTGGTCTTCTTGATGTAACGTGACATTAATGCGAAATGCCACATTTACAGTATCTGGACAGTCATGTGTTGCCTCTTACCAGCATATTTTACCCTGTCATATTCTAACACATGCCAGAATCCTGCCAGGAGCAGCATTTGTTTGGGGAAACTGATGCAGTAATTTGCCAACATAGCAGATCAAAGGATTCGGGAGGGGACTGCAGAGGGCTTAGGGAGGTATACGTAAAATCTCATTGTAAAAGTAAATTTTTGAGCATTTCTTTTAAGAGAAAGCAAAAACATGCTTTATTGAAATTTGGATTAAACAGAATAATGCGCCACACCCCCATGTCTGTTATGTTTCATTTGGGGATGGGTAGACCTGTCATTAAAAAAAGTATTAAAATAAAAATTGGTTAGCTTCAAATAAGAGAAGTTATTTCATGTTTTCAAATATTTTCGAATATCTTAATGGTTTCAAAAAACCTTTTGTTTCACATTATTAACCAGTCTCTTTCATAAGCTGTAAATTCAGATGCTCTCTTTGCTTCCTTCCTTTCCCTTTGAAAGGATCCCTTGGTAGCTGAGAGGATGCATTCAGCCTCTTTCAAGATGGTGCTCTTCATAGCTGCCCATCTGCAAGTGGGCAGAACAGCACCCATCTTTAGAAAGTGCTCTGGAAATGTAGATGAATATATGCAAATTATTATTATTTACTTTGGCGAGACTTTGAATCGGAGTCACAAAGCGATATGGTCCATCGAACGTTTAAATCTTCTTTCCATCAGTCTGAAGCCCATAAGCTATAATAATCGTGCACATTATCAGATAAAAATGTAGTTCTCCATCCTGTGTGGTACCAATTTCTGCCAGGAATTATGTGACAGAACGAAAGTAATTTTTCATACTGTTGTTCATTTTTCACCAAATGGTTTGAGAGAAGGAATATTTCCGTAAGCATTCTTCAGCAGAAGGAGGGATGTTTAGTTTTATTTCCTAAGATAACTTTATGGCCAGAGGACTTGACCACTTTTACTTAAGCCAACATTTAATGTTTTTGTAGCACTTAGCAAGCCATAGTGTTTATATCAGCAGTTTCTTAATACGTAGCTTACACTTTCTGTCCTTGTTCAGAGATATTTAATAAAGCAATAAAAATAGATTTACACAATATGCAAAAAAGAAACATTATGAAGTATCATGAAATATATCTTTGTGAAAATTCAGTTTTGTCATTTAGTTACATTTATTACAATGCCTGGATCCTCTGTGGTAATTCCACTGACTTTGAGCTGATTTATGCTAGCTCAATATCTGACCTTGTAAACATGCAAATATATTTTTACCTGCTTTATAGCTCAAGTTCTTTCTTATTTTTTACTCATATGTTGCAAGGAAGTAATATCTTGGATATGACTTCTCATAAATTTAAGGAGAGGCTTGAGTTTACATATTTTAGTCCCTACACTTATCTGATTTTAAGACTTTGGGATTTGGACCTAATACAGTCTAGAATGAATTTAAAATTCCTCAGAAGCTTGTAAAACGTTTCTTGCCAGCAACCGATTCCAACTAACCTCTGAGCGTACAGGGTCTGGTACTGCAATAGAGGCTGTAAAGGCATGTCTCTGGCTTGATTTAGAGGCTGTGGAAGTTTTTTATCAATAGAAATACATTACTCATCAAAGTAAAAGCCATCTTTTGCATTATTGGAATAAAATTCTGAGGTAAACTGAGCACCTTAACTCCAGTTCCTTTAGTGGGAGTATCCAGCTATTCATCAAGCATTGGAGCAAAGATACATTCTTAGGAAGATTAAGCGAGTGAGACCAGATGTCACTTCCAGTCCCCAAGCAACTCCACCAAAGTCAGTGGAATTACTCCAGGTGCCTATCAGCATAAGTAAAATTACATTTTGACCCATATATCTTGAATCAGCATAACTTACGATGCTATAGACCATTTTGTATTACCCACAGCGAGCTATAGGAGGCAGGGTCCAGTATAAAATATTTTCTAGTAATTAGTGCCAAAGATGTGCTACTGAAATGAACTGGATGCACTTCCATGAAAATGCAAAAAACCCAGAAAGGTCACAGTTACCCAAACAAAGTCTAAGTTTTCATCATTAGAGATGAGCATTATTTTGCGCAAGGTTCAGACTCAAAACTTCTTTCAGAACCTGAACTGCCCTCCCTAAAGGGAGCGGGAAAAGGCAAAGCCCCAACATAAAGGGAGCACAAGAAGTATCGGAACAAGGATAGAGTTTTGCTTGCATTAAAGTCAATAGCAAAAAAGTTGGATTGATTCATTGACTACAAGGGGGTGAGGCTTTCATCTGTGGTATGCTCAAAAATGCTTACAGAAGGGAGAAGAAAACGTCAATTTAAACATATTTTGTTATTTCTATGAGTAGAATTCCTGGTCCAGAATGCTAGTTAAATCAGCATAAATTCAAATTAATTGCACCGAAGTCTTTGGGATTTGCTACAAGTTTATATGCAGCGCCAGATCATGCTCTCTCTCCCCCCTAAATGAATACCTGAACATATGTTTAAATCTCTGAATTACAAAGCTAAATAGTGTAAAATATATCATTTCCTTTTTTATGTAAGAGTGATCGCTATAAACCTTCATTAAAAAAAATTCCTTACAAGAAAGGATCTTGACTCTTAGACACTTATAAATTTCATAGCTGCCTAGTACCTTCGCATCTATTACTCCTGAATACAAACTCTTGCTATGACAGACAATTCAAAAGCACTGCACCTCTCAAACCAAGTTTAACAAAACATAAAAAAGCAGTATATTAGGTTTATTTAACCGATAGTTGTATCCACGCATGCTGCTGACGACTTGAACAATATCCAGAAATTCAATCCATTTCAGAGACTTGTTGGCTTTTCCTCCAACCTATAAATTGCTGTAACTTTAGGAATCTCTTTCAAGCTAATAGTGTTATCCTACAGAAGGTAATGCCACTTCTTTTTCTTCCTGAGTTTCTTTTGAAAATCTGTTCCTCAGCTGGACTTCATTGAGGTAGAACCATTTGCTTCAATTTCTGCGCATATTGCATTTATTTTGTATACATTATCTGTAGGTACAACGACAGAGTCAGATCTCACCACCTTGTGTATTTAAGTACTATTAAGATTCAAGTATCTCTTCTGTTAAAGTTTTCTATTGTTTCAAAGAACTCCTTTGAATCTTTCAAGTATGTAGCTTGTTTCAAGGTCACTTCAGTAGTGTTTAAATATTTCTCCCCACAGGACTTTTTCAAAGAGCAATAGCTCAAAGCGGAACAGCTCTCTCCAGCTGGGCAGTGAGTTTTCAGCCTGCAAAATACGCCAGGATGTTGGCTACAAAAGTCGGTTGCAACATGTCAGACACTGTAGAATTGGTAGACTGTCTACAGAAGAAGCCTTACAGAGAACTTGTCGACCAGGACATTCAACCAGCAAGATACCATATAGCCTTTGGACCAGTAATTGATGGCGACGTGATACCAGATGATCCTCAGATATTGATGGAACAAGGAGAATTCCTCAATTATGACATCATGTTGGGAGTTAACCAAGGGGAAGGGTTAAAATTTGTTGAAAATATTGTGGATAGTGAAGATGGCATATCAGCTAGTGATTTTGACTTTGCAGTTTCTAATTTTGTTGATAATTTATACGGATACCCTGAAGGCAAAGATATATTGAGGGAAACGATTAAATTTATGTACACGGACTGGGCAGATCGACACAATCCTGAGACCAGAAGGAAAACACTGCTGGCTTTGTTTACTGATCACCAGTGGGTTGCACCAGCAGTGGCTACAGCAGATCTTCACTCAAATTTTGGATCGCCTACATATTTCTATGCCTTCTACCATCATTGCCAGACAGATCAGGTACCTGCATGGGCAGATGCAGCCCATGGAGATGAGGTTCCTTACGTACTAGGAATCCCCATGATTGGTCCTACTGAATTATTTCCTTGTAATTTCTCCAAGAACGATGTCATGCTAAGTGCGGTAGTGATGACGTACTGGACAAACTTTGCAAAGACCGGGTGAGTACCAGATAGTGAATAGTCCTGTATACAAACTCAGGATGTAATGATGCAGTGCTTTCCCTTGGTTAGCTCCCTTGGGAATGCCTCTGTACTTGTAGGATGAACAAGAGATTAAGAATTGGGTTGGTTGTTTATGCTTATGGTAATGTCCCTCAGCTCACTTACACGTTCCAGCAAAAAGAGGGAAGAAATATCTTTGCGAACGTTCTGCGTGAAGAAATTAAAAAAATACTTTCTACACAAAAAATGATTAAGGGATCTCCAGAAGGGTGCAAAACTAAGCGTTTAACGTATGTGTATAGTTAAAAATGGTTACATTAGTAACTGACTTTACCCCAGCACTGATAATATTTTCATCCTATGAGACAGAAAATTACATAAATATTGCATCAAATATAATACAGCTTATTTTAATAATGTATTTTGTTTTAGATTGACATTTCTGACCATAAAATGTGTAACTTTAAACTTGAAAAGTTTTGTCATTTTCATTAATTTGACTTTCACTGGTAGTTCAAAACACTTTTCTACCTTCGGCCGTTGGACTCTAAGTCACCATGTGTTATACTGAGTTACGGCCTGCCATGGTCTTTCACCTCTGGAAGGCCACAGGTACTGCCTATGAACTGAAATGCTGAGCTTTATGAGCTTTCTGTTACTAAAAACGAAAAGCAAAGCTTAATGTCCTCTCACACGGGTCTCTCATAGGCATTTGCCCGCATTACCACATTGCTGGCAATCTGTCCACAGCAGCAAAAGATTTCTGTGTGAGAGATACTAGCATTTGGGGGAGCTGGGGAAGTCACTGAAGTCTGTGCAAAAGAAGGGTTCGTTTGCATAATGCTGTTTCTAATCAAGATTATTAAGGCCTCTAATTTTAGGAAACAGCATTCTGCTCTGTCCAATGGCAGACTTAAACATTAAGTACAAAATCTTAATTATGTTAATTTTCTAATTCCTTTTGAAATACTTTGTAACATTGGAGATTATTTTTTTTTTTTAGTGACCCAAATCAACCAGTGCCGCAAGATACAAAATTCATCCATACAAAACCAAATCGTTTTGAAGAAGTAGCATGGACCAGATATTCTCAGAAAGACCAACTGTATCTTCACATTGGATTAAAACCACGAGTTAAAGAACATTATAGGGCCAATAAAGTGAACCTTTGGTTGGAACTGGTACCTCATCTGCACAATCTTAACGACATTTCACAGTATACCTCTACCACAACTAAAGTGCCATCAACTGATAATACTTTCAGACCAACAAGGAAAAATTCTGTTTCTGTTACTTCAGCCTTTCCTACAGCCAAACAAGACGATCCCAAACAACAACCAAGCCCGTTTTCAGTGGATCAAAGGGACTATTCAACAGAATTGAGCGTTACTATTGCAGTTGGTGCATCTTTGCTGTTCCTGAACATTTTGGCCTTTGCAGCATTGTACTACAAAAAAGACAAGCGGAGACATGATGTTCATAGGAGATGTAGCCCACAACGTACTACTACCAATGATCTCACCCATGCACAAGAAGAGGAGATAATGTCCCTCCAAATGAAGCACACTGACTTGGATCATGAATGTGAGTCCATCCATCCACATGAGGTGGTTCTTAGGACCGCCTGTCCCCCAGACTACACGCTAGCTATGAGAAGGTCTCCTGATGATATTCCCTTAATGACACCCAACACCATCACAATGATCCCCAACACTATACCAGGGATTCAACCCCTACACACATTCAACACATTTACCGGAGGACAGAACAATACTCTGCCCCATCCTCATCCCCACCCCCATTCACACTCAACAACCAGGGTATAGCCAGACAAGACGAAACAAACTTTATTTTTTGATGGATTACAGTAGGTGATATTACTGAAGATTACTTGGCTTTCAACCTACAAGACTCTTGCTATTTAAATATCGAGGAATATTATGTGAATATACATATCAAGAACTTTTGGGGTTTTGAAAAAAATGAATTGTACATATATCAAATGAACTTAAGAAACAAACAAACAAAACAAACAAAAGAGAAAACAAAAAACCCAACTGTTTGCAATTGCTCCAAGCAGTTGTCCTGAATGATACTTTTTCATTCACATTCAAGTATTAATTTTTTGAAGATTTAAGTTACATAATGGAATTAGGCATGTGCAACACAAACAGGAAAGAACTATGACTGAAAATTTTAAAAACCTATAAATATGCACAAGGGACACACTAACGGAATGTCAGATAATTTTCACCAATTTTTATTTGGACCTGTTTTCTTGTGTAGACCATATTTACATATTTGAATAAGTACACAAAGCACCAATGCTGTTAAGGCCTTAGAAAGGGGCCCCTGCTGAAATCTGCCAGTCAAAGAAGTTTTACAGCCTGGCAGGTACAACATTATCACATAAGTGCTGTCAGTATAAAAGTTGTGGGAATAAAGGAAACTGGATATTTTTAGCACGATGTGCATGATAATTTATATGCTTGGTGGCTGTGCTGCTGATTAAGCCGTAATTAAAATTCTTCTCATCTCATTGGAGTTTTTAATAGAAGCTTTCTCCATCAATTGGCACAACCTAAAGAAGTTTTTTAAAGGGGCAAAAGTAAGTACAGTAAAATATTTCACGGTAGCTTCAGAAACAGAAGGAATTGCAACAGTTCTTAAAGGTACTTATGGCATTCTAGGTACACAGTGGTGAACCCTCGCTGGTACGAATCCCAGACAAAAAATCTGTATTATTAATGCTCTTTTTCCTTTCCACCTAAATAATTTCTAACTTTAACATAGCTATAACTTTAATGGAATCTCCTTTGATGAAGGATTTATAATTTGCTGAGATTTAGTTACAACATATTTAGTTCAAATTGGTAAGGTAAAGTGTGTCCAAAAATTTAATTGCAATGATATTTCGCAATATAAAAATGCCCCAATATTACCGCTCTGATTACACCTTTCAGTTTATTGTTCAAACTCATGTTGCATGTTACAAACTTTACTTACAGTGCTTTAAGATAAAGTCAATTCCCTTTTTGCTATACATTAGCTTTGCCATTCAAATGAATTCTTTAGACCAGATGGCAACAGCGTAGAAAAAGAGGGTGTGTAAGAACGGGGAGAGAGCCAACAACTGGAAATTTTAAAATCTGAATACTACATATGTTTGTGTGATTTGAAATGAATGTTCTAAAATCACAAGAAATTTTTCATTCCCCTGTTGCTTTCCAGTAATTATATACCACGGTCCTTTCAAAATGTTTGTATATGTAATCAGATGTACATTTATATAAAAGAAATAATTGAGATGGACTTAAGAGCACATCCCTGATAAATACTTTCTCTCTTACCTGTACTATATTTCTATTAGACTAAAGTTATGTGATTTTTTTTTACATTTTTTCAAATTACTAGCAATTTTGATAGTTTGTAAGATAATGCGAAGAACTTTCTCTGACAAACTAACTGCAGTAACAGAAACATTTCTTTTCAGTTACTCTTTTTCAAGAATGAAAGCTTATTACACACAAAAATTGTATACTACTTGATGGAAAATTACTTTGTACTTCTTGGCCATATTACTGGTCACTGAGTGAAATAAAGATAATCTGGATAACGAATATTATTCCAATGCTAAGAGACCTGATCTTTGCTCATTAAAGAGCTAAAATGTTTATTGCTGTTTTGTCATTTTTTAATGAAGTAATGGTAACTGTCTCAAATAAAGAGTAATATCTTAAGACCAGTCTGGTTTTTGAAGACATGAACATGCCTTCTACGGCTAATACAACTGCATATTTATGGGCCAGTCCCACCTGCAACCATTTCTTACAGAAATACTGGCATTGTGACTGTGCGATGTCATAGCGTCACACGCCAATCTCCCCTAGTCCGCAGGAGTAAGTTAAAAATGCAAATGTCGACACCAAAAACAAAAAAAAAAGCCAAGGAACAGGCCTAATGGAAATAAATCTGCAGTGTTCCATGACAGGAAAAAAATCACGTGGGTTTTATTTGGGTGATTGAACTTTCATAAACGATTGCTAGGAAGTTCAAAGTGTGTTCGCTAACATCAAGCACACACGTTAAAACTGAAGCTGAAAGCGAAATAAAGTACTGCGATTTCAGTCATTTTATTTAGCTATTTAAAAAAAAAAAAAGAAAAAGAAATTTATATATTTAATTAGCGTGTGTTACAGTCCCCAGTTTTAAATGAAGCTCTTTCGGTGGAAGCATAATAATAGTCTTCAAAATCCAGGGCGGTCTGTGTGCAATTTCTGCCTGATGTGGTTGTGCTTTTAGACTGTGACCTGCCAATGTAAACCAATAAAAAGAATTGTCTGCCATCTGATAATTATTGTTTAATAGGAAGATTGTATTTTGCTATGTTGATGAAACAAAACGAAAAAATACAAAAATATTGATGGCCATAAAACAAGATATTCATGAAATATGATTTTATGTGCTTTTCTTAACTTTATCAAAACCAAAATAACTTTCTACTATAGTTTATTTGTGGCCATATATCTATATATCTCTATATATACAGTATCTGGTACTTGTTTACTTTTATTAGTTACAAAATAAATGATTTAGGTAAACCAAGCATGACACTACACTTTATTTCTGTCAGCCAACAGTATTTAAAATGTGAAAGATGAAGGCAACAACAGAAATTTTATCACTGCTGTTTGCACAAAACAAGTCCACTCCTGTGATGCAGATACTGTGAATGATATTTTAGTGGCTACTTTCTCATCAAATTACAGCAGCTGGCTTTCCAAAAGTAAGATGGTGTCCCACATTTTAACACAACATTAAGAAAGACCAAGAGTTGTTTTAAAGCTGAAACAAAATAAAAATACAGGAAATGGTTTTGGAGTATCTTCATTATGCTTCATGGAATATAAGTTTGTTCTTTTTAAAATATTTATCTGTTTAATTTGTTTTCCACGGTAGCCTACAAGAAAGCAAAACTGAGTGTGATGTTTAATTTCTTGTATCATCCTTGGACCAGAGTTCCAATAAAATTAGGATATCAGTCAGTCTTTGGAAGTTCAGTAAAAATATAAAAAGCCTGCATTTATTGCTTTCACACTTTTGTAAATATGTTTGCAGACCTTTTTAAGAAAGTGTATTCTACCATTTTGAGAAAAAAATAACAATGGAATCATTGTCTCGTTTATCTATTAAAATTACAGGCAATATAATGTGCTGTGCTGACATTTCTAGGAGAAATAAAGCAGATAAAAACGCATTTTGCTCAATGGTATCTCAGTTGGTCATACGTGGTATTCTCCACCCACCGAAGCCTTGCAGGGCATGGATGAACCACCTGAATATAATGCTCCCCAGGCAAATGTAGCTGTTGTTTTCGATGTCTCCACTAAACATGGATTCCTATGTCACAAGATTTTAGTTACTGGATATTTTGGTTATTGAAACGCCCTGAAAACCGGATGAATAGAGGTCTAACAAATAAACACGTTGCAGCTTTAAAGACACCACTGCACAGAAAATGCTGGAATTTCTGTTGCCAACTTCACTAAGAGATGAAACAGCTGAATGCAAAAGAAGCTGTCAAACATCATGGCGTTCCTTTGATGTTTGTAAGTTGTTGGTTTTTTCCTGTGGTGTTAGTTTAAAATATTGGCCTTTTTTCCCCCTTTTTTCTAGTAATGAACTGTTACAGATGATCGCTTTTTAATGTAAGCGAACATTAGATAATTTAATTATTATTGTGAAAATGTGCTCCCAAATAAATTAGATTAATGGGAAATTCCCTGCAGAGGTTCTGTTATTTTTCATTCAAAGTTCTTGTCAAAATATCTGTTGCAGCAGTTCTGCTTTTTTTTCAGTCTGTAAGCTAAGGGACTTTCTCCAAATAACATTAAAAATCTCTTTTTCTATTTGAAATAATAACACTGTAAGATTAAGATGTCCTTCTGAGGCCTCCAAATAAATATGAACAATTTGAAACACGCAAACGGGCTTTTACGCTAAACATTCTAATTTGATTTAATTCTGGCACATCAATACCTTTGTATGCAGACTAGAAATTAGTGGCATTTGATAAGGCGTTCACGGGAACGACGCAGCAGAATCACCGAGTTCACCACCAGCCATGCGCAAAGTCCCTTTTCTCTTACCTTCTGTGAATGCTATGGTATAATTGATTTCTTACGTACAGATTCAGTACAAACTTCACTTTGTGAAATGGGAAATGGCGAGAACAAGGTAATGAACTTTTATCTGGCGGAAAATGTTTAGAAAAAAATGTTGAGAATCGCCTGGGAAGTGTAGATTTTTGTGTGCAACCTGGCGTCACTCCTTTTGATATTATAATTCTCAGTAACTCATACACATGGGAAACTATAATTTCTGTAATAAGCTTTAGTTTCTAAAAGGAATGTAAGTATTGTATGTAAATTGTGGATTAAAGCCTATTTTGAGTTTCCCTTGCTATTGGGATGAATGAAAAACCTCATGGAAGTGCAACAAATTTGTACAAGTAATTTTCATACAGTATCTTGAAATGTTAGGGTTGGTTGTTTTTTTTTTCCAATTGAAGATAAAAGTACCATCACAGCAGTAAAAGCCATGTAAGTATTTGTTTGTCATGGAAAATGCCTTCTTGTATGTATACGCATCTTTCTCCCCACGTGCGTACCCACATGCACTACTCCAGCCAATGGCGGAGATCTCAAAAGCCGTGAATAAACAGGGAATTTTACCTTTTTGCACCACGCGGAGTCAATTCTGCAGGTCAATGCGAGTGCTGAGTGTGGAGGTAACACCGATACCTCATTCTGCATTCTCCACTCTTAGTGACCAGATGCTCAGCCGATGGCATTTTTTTTAGCAGCAGCTGAATTAGTATTTAGCATAGGGCCATTGCAATCAGTGAAGCCCTGACAATTTACACAGCTATCGATCTGCTTCCGGACCTTTAATGTTCATCATGGCTCATCTCACCTTCCAGCTTTGCGTACCTTCTCAGGCACAGGAACACCCACTGACAGAAATTATTACAAGCATAACTACCTGATTTATGAGCACTATCAGGCACTAAAATGTGCTTTGAGATATGCTTGTAGTTATTTGTACATAAGTCCAAAATTCAGAAAAAAAGAGCCTTCTACATAAAAAAAAAATCCCTGGTAATTACGCTGATGCAAAGAACAGGTTTGTACCACAGTCCGCAGCCTTAATATGCTGTAGTGAGTTTTATGTTCAAATCTTTTTTAAAAAAGGAACATTCAGTTCTGTCTGATCCTCAAATCTATACGTTGACCTATATGTCAAAGACACAATGCTGCTTTCCAGCAGTTGTGAGCCTGCTCTGCTCTGCTCCATTCTGGAAGGGAAGAGGCGTACAGCTGAGCCACTCGCTTGCTGGAAATTCCGGAGAGGAACAGCTGGATTTTCTCGGTCATCTGAATTTTCCCCTCTCAGCGTCAGCAACGCCAGGCACTCAGCGTTTATGAGCTTAGCTTTAGAATGATGGCATTTAAAAAAATGGTAAATGTGGAGTTGTTAAGTCTATAGGGTTGGGCAGTTAGTGTTCAGGTTTTCTACTTTACAGCTGTAAGAGCCAGTAACTTTTTTTCAAACAGAACTTCATAATACTGGCAACCAGAGGTGACAGTACCAGAGCTCAATTAACAAGAGGTTCGCGAAAGCCTGTGTGAGCTGATAACACTTTAACTGCATTATTTAAAACAAAAAAAAAAAAGACAGATTTTGCATGTAGTGATTTTGTTCAGTTGCTGTGGAAGTTAATGAGGATTTCGCTGTTGATTTTACTGAAAGAAGGATCAGTTCTGAAATCTGTATGAGCTCCTGTGAGGTCCATACAGAAGTTAAATAGCTACGACCATGGCTTCTAAGAGCCTTTGGATGTTTCCAGACCTCCCCGAATTATTTATCCATCCCTGTTTCTGCAAAGATGAGCATGTATGTTCAGGTATTCACGCTTGGTGGCCGAATAGAAAGGTTCTTCCCAAAAAGTCACCTCACCGTGATACTGCAGAATCAGCTCATATACCTTATTTTTCAGCAGGTCTTGTGAGCTTGGGCTCAGCACTGGGTCAGCACGGCCACATGGCTCTGGGCTGGAACGTGGTTGTATCTCGTGGGTGTGAAGGACAGAAAAAGAAAACTTAGGACTGCAGAGCAGTCATGGGCCAGCCCCAGGACAATACACTTGCTATAAATTGTCCCCTGAATAAAACGAGGGCAGGAGGCAGTTTGGGAGAGTGAGATGTACAATGTACCTATTTCATCCATTAACTTGCAGAAACAACTTTGGCAGTAATTTAAAGCAATTAAAACTATATGAAAGGTTCTAAAAATAATATATGGTTTGTCACCAAATACATTTTCAGAAGAAGTCATACAATATTTTACTGAGTGATGATAAAGATATGGTTGTACAGTGTTGTTTTTGTACTTCTCACAACGTTACTCCTATGTAGTGCTGAAATTTGGCTAAGCAGATGAATAAATTTTGCTCTCATTTGCAGACAGGTAAGTCTAGAGCAATTTCATGAAAGTGGAAACATGGACCTTCACTAAAAAAGGTAAGTAACGTCCAAAAGCAATTACCCTTGGCCAGTCAGTAGAGATTCCCCTGTTAAACCATGTGATGATTTTTTTCTTCAACATCCATAAATTTGCCATAAATGTATTTTTCTCTCCCCAGTCAGTAGCTGGCGTAAGTGTACCACGCTCTTCATAGAAGATGACGGTCATAGGAACCATTGGTTTTTCCTCACGAATCATGACTTCAGTGTCCAAGATCGGAAAATGTAATAGAAGAAGAAAAATAGCAAGCCAGGTTTTGGGGTTTGCTTTTTTTTTCTTTTTTTTTTTTTTTTCTTTTTTTTTTTTTGCTATAGGCACATTTGGGTATCTTGATTCTCTGAAGGCTCACCAGAACCCAGGAAAGGATACAACCTTAATTGCGCAGCCAGGAGCTTTGTTGGGAATTTTCCTCGTTCCTTGTCCAGGAGAAAAGAGCAGGGTTAAATTCATGAAAGGAGACTTTTCCCGACAACCACTGCCAAGTGTAGCTCTGAGACACACCAAGGAAGGGTGAAAACGCTTGCAAGTTCTGCTATGTTTGACAGAAGAAGGAACATGTATTGTCAAATTTAATAAAATACTGGTAATGTTAGTATATTTGAGATTCTATTAACTTTGTTTTAAAAAACAAGTAATCCTTTTTCAACAATACGGTTTATCTTACACCTAAAAGGGCTATTCAGTTACTAGAATTTGGGCTGTGCTGTAGTGCTGCATGTGAATTCCCCTTTGTCCCGTGCTTCCTCTGGTTCCATTCTACAACCCAGTTCAGGGATTTTATTTTAAAACTAGAAAATCTCTGTTTAATGAGTTGCTTCAGCATGGCCTACTGCTAGGTGCAGTTTGTTCTCTCCAGTTCATTCATCATTTACTCAAAAAGTATATTATCCCAATCCTTTCAGTTATGATTTATTTTCTTTTTTTTTTTTCTTACTTCCTTGAAGTTTTGGGGTTTTTTTAAAACTGTTTCTGTGATAAGTGTAATTTTATTCTTCTTCATGCCCTCTCACATTGTTACTACTGTCTCACACAAATGCAAATATTTGAAATAATTTAAAATCTCTGTTTTCCTCACTTATTTTTGTCAGTTTTCTTGTTCCTTCTAACTGGAGTTTTGCTTTATCTTGTTTTTCTTGTTGTTGCATATCCAGGGCTATTCACAGATGATCTCTTTTTCTAGGAAAGTAGTGTTTGGGTACAGAACAGCTCTGGAAACTAAACTCCTTTATTAATTTATGAACTCCCAGCCACGGAGGAATTGCTATTCGGGATGGGAATGGAAATCAATCTACTCTAGTATCTCTGGCATCTGGCACGGCCAAGACCAGTTGCTCGTGGGTAGGTACAGGAATCCCTTCAGTCCGGGCCGGCAGGAACGTGCCAGGAAGTTCACAGCCATCACCGCCTTATCCTCACACAGGTGCCAGATGGTCATTTTCCCCTTTGAAAGATGCTGGAGGTGCAATTTCACAGAGAAAACCCAACCTCGAGCTGAGGCGAGCATGTGCCTCCAGAAATAAGCAGTGACTTGTAACCTCTGCTGCTTGCTAGATTATAAAGCTTAAAGAGGCTACAAATGGTTTCTAGCTTGTGGCCACACATCAGACAAGCGCCGATGTATTTTTGCCGGCTGCAGACACTCAGACCTTTGTTCTGAGGTGGGCTTTGCCGCCGAGCCTGGGTCTGTGCTACAGCTGATCCACGGAGCTGAGCTCCCGCTGCCCCGCTGCAGTAAACAGCAACATCCCCATTGATTGCACCTGGAAGGATGAGCACCTTCCCTGGCAGAAGGGAATGAGTTACAGATGTGAAGCATCAAACACAATTTTCTACTGTTTTATAACTTACAACAGGCCTTTGCTTCCCTTCTTAAAGAGCTGAAGGAGCCTGATAGCTTGGATGTGAGTGTGGGAGGTGGTTTTGCTGAAGATTTCTGGCTGGCTGTAGAAGGTTATCAGGATGAGATTCTTCTTTCCTAAATTTAACTACCGATATCAGGTGCCTAGTGTGAGGAAGCTGACTAGACCTTATCTGAAGTTAGTAAGAGGGTGAATTTTA
The DNA here is from genome assembly GCF_965183815.1 of Platalea leucorodia. NCBI lineage: Eukaryota > Metazoa > Chordata > Aves > Pelecaniformes > Threskiornithidae > Platalea > Platalea leucorodia. The sequence goes on along the minus strand of NC_138830.1, from coordinate 3,314,116 downwards.
GCACTGGATAAACCCTAGTCTACTGGTATCTGGTTTTGCCTGTTGACTAAGAGGGAACCAAAAGTAGGTGAAAAAAAAATCGCTCTCCTTTCTGTCCTTCTCATACACTTAACTAACTATGACAGCCTGAAATCTTTTTATGAGATAAAGCATTTATTTTTATATATGTATGCTATTGATAATTATTTCTTTTTAGTTGTATAGATCAGAACGATAGCGTTTTACCCTCATTGTTTATTTTATTATTACAGTGCCTATGACTAAGGGAATAAGACCAGCAGTGATAAGAATTAAATAGCAAAGGCTCTGAGGCAGCATGAAGTAACGAAAAATCCTCACTTTAAAAACATTATAGTGTAGAAACCTTCCACTGGTAAGCGTAGCTAGGACTGGAGCAGGTTGCATGTGGCTTCGATAGCAGAGAATGCGTTTCAGAACGGATTGTGCCTTGGGAGGGCTAGCTGGGCTGGAGAGTTTCTTCTTAATTCTTCCATCTCTCTAAATAGCTCCAAGAGTCTTAACAGATAAGATGCAGTTGTGTGGTTTACAAGAATTGCTAGTTCCACAACACGTTATTTCATTCCACGTGACCTTACTTTGTGAGGGGTAACCTTCGTTAGGAGTGAGTTAGCAAAATGGAAATGCAGAACAGAGAAATGCCGCAGGGGAGAGAAAGCAAGGGAAAAGAGCTGGAGGAAAAAGCTCAGCCCAGAGGAGTGAATTTTGGGGATCAAACCACTCCTGAGCAGTCTGGCACACCAGCAGAGATGGAAGCTTCTTGTAGCCCTTGGTGAGACTGCTGGGTTTTGCCAGTTTGAGCTGCTTTGATCAGTGGGCTGATCCTTCTCAGAAGTCAGGATGGGTTTAGATGTGTTTAACACACAATAGTCATACTTAATAAAAAAGAGTAGCTGCCTATTCCGGTGCAGTGGGGTCCTTTTTTTTGTGGTCAGGCATTCCTCTTTCTCCTCCTAGTTTTGAGTGTGTTTGTAGGCTTCAAACCTTTGTCTAAGGACTATAAGAGATGGTAGGAACAGCGAGAGCTCACATGTGAAAAGGATGAGTTGTATTTTCAAAAACTGCCCAAAAGCAAAGGGGGTTTTATTAGCTGTAAGCAGCAAAACAAATTATTTCTGTCAGCTTAGCAGCCTCTAGTTACAATGTCACAGCGAGCTGCACTACTTTAACCTGTGTTGAGCATGAAGATGTACAATAGACGGATCGATGTCAAGCACTTGAAGAAGGTTTACATGAGTATTTTTAGACTTCTGTGTGGTCTCTGACATCTATTTGACAAGCACTTAAGACCACAAGATTTATAAAAAACATGCTTTAGAGCTATACCTCATTTAAATCATTGTAAACTTACTTTACTGGAGAGAGAACTGATTGTTGTCCTGTAAATCATTAGTATTATGAAGAGAACTACGCAAAATGCGATCACTTATGTCTCGGAGAGGAGTTACATGAATGCCTTCGCTGCATTTGTTCAAAGCTCTGCACCTCATGCTGTGTGTTGCAATCAGATTAACTGAAAAGCTAAAACCAAACAGAAAAAAAAAACCCAGATAAAACTGATAGCAATATTTGCCACACACTGAGGTCAAAGAGGTGTAAAAATGGGCAGATATTGATGGCTTCATTGCCTATGAAACTACTGAAATTATCCATTTAGAGGAGAGATCAATAGGAAAAGCGCCAGCTAATGGGGACTACCTGTGGTGCAATCGCCATCAAGTGCACGTCCATCCTGTTGATCTATAAGGCTTCTATAAAGCTGTTTTTTCAGATCAGAGGTCAAAGCTAGAACATTCTGAATTTCAGAGAACAGCTGTGAGCATTCATGAGACTCACTGACTCCAATATCTTCTAGGAACTCTTTATTTATTTGAAGAATTTGCCGAGGCACTGTCATCTGGTTAACCTAGATACCAGACGTAGCAAACTTTGGTTTACAGTAGAATTGTATGGCTTAAAGGTGGGTATGATAACATTTGGTTCACATCTGTTGAGCCAAAAAGAAGCTTTCTTGATACTGTGGCTTTTACCTATGTGTCCCTAGCTTCAGTCTTGCCTTGTACGTGGCATTTTCTGAGGAGGAGAGGTAAGGAGCTGGTGCAGCGTGCTTACCTGCAGAATAGCCTTGCTTGGCTTTCACAAAGTTAATGAAGAGCATTTCTAGGAAATGGGAGATATCTTGTCTTTCGTCCCTGACAACAGGAATTTCCCTGCTGGTGTTCAGACAGTTAGTTTCTGCAATTAGATTTGCATTAATATCTACTCTCTCTTTTCTCTCCATTTTTGTAGGTATAAGCTAATGAAACAAGAAATCTTGAATGTTCTTGTTCAACTTTTGAATTTAAAAATGTCTTTGCCTTGTTGATGTTAGTGACCGCACAACCCTAGGAAGTTATGAAGCTGTTACGCCTAGGCACATTAAGCTGGTGATTGCAAGGCATACTGGAATACAACAGTACTGCACAAGCACATGACACTGTAAAACAGCCACAACCACTGCGGCCTCCATAGCCCCACTGGCTGTCTTGGCAGTGTGAAAGGCTCACTGCAAAATCAAGAAAGGTTATCAAAAGGCAGCAGTGGCACTGGAAAGCAAGTCTTTCTGCAGGCTGGTAAGGGTAAGTGGTCATAGCCCAGCCGAGTCCATTGGGGACCCTTCCACATGGCATTTGCAGGCATCAGACTGAAATGCAGCAGTAGGGAGCAATCAAAGAGCTTATTTCAGGTTTTTATCACTGTCATGATGGTAATGGATCTAGGGCTGTGGTCTTGTGTGCTAAGGAAATAGAAATAGCAAATTAAATCTTGGTAAAATCTTAAGAAAAAAAAAAAACCAAACAACAAGTAAACATTTTCTGAGGCTAAAATTTTCATCTGAGCTGTTGGCTTGCTGATGACCTTAACTCACAGATGTTACAGTAGACCTGCTGTGGTTTTGCTGCACTCTAGGTGACAGCGGCCGGAGTATTCAGGTGCGTGTTCCAAACTAGAGCACATCTGTAGCTACTTCAGCCTCATCACCTCTGTGATCAGTCCGTAATCCCTCAGGTAGGTGCTGAGCTTATGTTTCCCGAATATTCATCCTGGGTCTATGTTGCTATGGTCAGTGCCTTCTCCTGGGTAGAGAAAACTGATCATGCTATAAGGAGCTGAACTTGGAATTTGCAGACTGGAAATCTTTGGCATCCTATATAGCAAACGACATAGGACAGGCTGCATTTCTCTCACAATGTGAAATTATTTTTAAGATGGGATCAACTACAGATAGTTGCATAGAAAAAAGTCTCATTAAAACTCAAAGAGAAAGAAATGCTATAACAATTTCACCAATCATTTGTTTCTTAGTTTAAAAAAAAAAAACAACAATTTTCATATTTCCATTGGTCAAATTTAGTAATACCTTTAAGTAATATATAGAAAGATAACCTATATTTTTCACAATTATTGCAAAATTATATTGCCGTTATTATTCTGAATGAACCAGTTTTATTTCATATGTCTTCAACAACAAAAAGAAAGAATAGCAATAAAATATAATGATCTGTGATCTCACCATTTACCACGTGCAAGCCTGAGATGCCGACCTACAAGAGACATCCTCCGACATCTACAAGCTCATTCAAAGTAGCAGCCTCAGAGCTGCTTTGGATTAAGCTGGCAGTCCTATGAGGCATCACGTTCCAAGAGCAGGAGCCTCTGCAACACGATGGTGCGTGTGAACGGGGCAGGGGTAGCGAGGGGACAGCGGTACCTGACCTTTTTCATCGCCATTCAATGATCTATGGAAGATGGACAGGACCAGAATGGCACAAACGCGTTTTGTTACTACCAGCAACCCCACTCTAGCTCCTTTACGTGCGGTCCCTCTTTCTTGCCTTGGAGAGATCCATAACAGCACGAGCTTGTGCCCAATTAGGCAAGAGTTAAAAGCAGCAATTAAAAATACTAACATTTAATTTTAGAGTGGAGGCAGACTGGAATATCCAGAGTAGACAGCAGGGTCAACAGCAGGCACGGTCTGTAAATTGACTCTGTCTGGTGTGAGCAAACTAGGTAACTGCTGATTAGGCAGGTCCTGTGATGTGCCTTTTGTGAAAACAAATTCAAGCTGCAGCCTTCCATACACAGCACAGCTGATGATGGGTTGTTACTTAAAGGTCTGGGAGAGCAGCTTTCAGATCCCAGGCTTGTCAGAAAAAACAGCAGGAGGGGGCACATATAATGAAAACAAATGTACACGGAGAACTGGACGGGTAACACCTGTGCAGAAGTCAACGGTGTGATGTGCCCCGAAACGTATTGCAGGGAACTGTGTAAAGTCAAAGCTGACCCAGGACACTGAAATAGCTTCCGTGTATTTATTACTTGCTGTGCTTGGGTCCTGATGGGGCAAACAGTATCAGTTATGCTTTTCTTCCCCTATGCAGGATGTCACAGTTGTAAGATACGTCCTATCCTTGGAGAAAGAGACTGTAAAATTGCAGTGACAGGTACAGCTGGTTGTTGGAGGAAGAAAAAGCAGCAGCTAGCGATGGCCGTGCTGGGGGAGGCTGAAGGGCACTGACAAGTACCATCGCCAGCTGGAGCAATGCTGATGTGCAAAGCGCAGGTCAGCATCGGAGGTGGTGGCGGTGGGTGCGCAAGCTATTCCCGTAAGCCCCAGTGACCACCAAACATGTTCCTGTCATTCAGTAGGAAGACGGTTTTCAGACAGCACTTAATGAATCACTTCCCTTACAAATGAGGAGCAGAAAACATCCTTTAATCAACAGAACCCTCTCATTGCTGTTGATAACAGTTTTTCACCGGTGTTTAAAAAAAAAAAAAAATCTCATTTCCAGCTGTCACATGTGCACAGTTCTCAAAATAGCTGAGAATTTGGAAGCCATTTTATGGATTTTTAGGTTTTAAAGAACTTTCTGACTGGGAGATGGGACTGAATAGGAAGAGGTAATAAGAGGGGGGCACTAGGCTGATTTAATTCTCGTGAGCGTGAGACGGCACTCACTAGCATTAGGAATAATTCTTCTTGTTGTTATTTAACTCCTGGTGGTAGGTACTAATTTTACTAAAAACAAGAACTATAGGAAAATCTGCTATAATTATTAGTTGACCTACTCTGCAAAAGGCGGCTGTTGTAATTTTGCATGCAGTTCCAGCAGCAGCTGTTTATCTAATGAGCTTTGGAAGACCAGCTCTCCAGCCTGACAGCTTCGACAAATACAGAAGCATGGCAAAAAGTGGCATTGATGTTTCAATAAGTGACATTCTTTCCTCTGAGTCAGCATGAACAAAATGCCACGGAAGAGTGCTGGAGGTGTGGGGAGGCACCACCTTTAAATAAGACTTAAAGCCAGCACCCATCTTCTCATTAAGAATGAGAGACTCTCCAGCGCACAGATGATAAATATGTGCATGCAGTCATAGACTTTAAGGAATCTATGAAAGACAGAGACATTTTGGGGAAGGAGAGAAACACTTTGGTTCTTTGCAATATGTGTGAGCTTAATAAATGCTATCAGTTATTTCTGCATTGCATAAGCTAGCTCTAAACAAAGTAATTCAGGTCTCTTAAAGAGAAGTCCTGTCGTAGCACTGGACCTTCATCCAGAAAAAGTTCTCTGCAGGTCCATATGATGCTGCTGCTCCAATGTAGTGCAGTGTAAGGCTCGTATCTTTACAGCATTGTGCCAGAAAGCCATGCTGTTGTCACCTTTGTGGTTAAGCCTCTAGCCAAGCTGTCGCTTCTGGTGGTCTCAGTTCTTGCTGCCAACAGCTGAACCCCAGAAAAATGTCCACATTCAGGAATCATGAGTTGGAACTAAAGCTGCGTTTCCCATTTGGCTTTGTTCTGATCCACAATTGTTCTCACAGTACACTTAAAAATAAAATGACCTCTTTCTTTTTCTAGCTGCGGTCATAATTGTCATTCCCCACCAGATGCCCTAACTTCCCACTGCGCCCCGCCGGTTCTGCTGCCCCTGTTGTCTCTCAGTCCAAAGAGTTTCTGAACAAGAGACACGCTTTTATGGAGCCTGGCAAAGCTTCAGAAGGGAAAAGGAAAAAATCAATACCGCTTCAAAGCAAAGTCTTTGCTTCAGTGAATATGACATTTGCCCTTTCTTCACTAGTGGGAAAAACAACAAGGACACTTACACTGGCAATGGAAATAGAATGAACAACAACAGAGAGACCTTCCAGGTTTGACTTGTAAAGGGAAATAACTTCATAGTCATTGTCCCTATTTGGCGACATCAAAGGCAGGTGTGGGGTGTTAGGCGGTGCAGTCTGGGAACGAAGTGGAAAGTAACACAAAGTCAAAGAGTTGAAGGAATTTGGAACAAGCGATAATGGACTCTGCTGAAGAAACCGGGGAATGAAAGACACGACACAAAGGTCAGGTCCATCACTGCATAATCGAATCAACTATAAAATGTCACCTGCAAAGTTGGGCCATAATATTAAAAGGACCTTCCAGTAAGTTTTACACCATTTTGACAGCTTCACAGCAACTGAAAATGGCAACAGAAGCTCACACTTCGCTAAGGAACAGCTTCCCAGTAGGGTCAAAGCAGGTTAGAATTTTTCCAACAGAAGTCGAAAATGCCAATTAAGGAAATTATTGTTTCTGCAAAATCAAAATAACTTTTAAAGACTCTCACTGATGTTTTTGGAGGATTTACAAAAATGTAAACTAAATGTAAACCCTACAAGTCTGCTTCAATTATTTTTCATACTCAAGTTTCCATGAATTTCATTTTCATTTAATTTTGACTGGGTGTTTTGTTTCCAGTTCCTTTTGTTTCAAAATTAGATGCTTGTTCCAAGTTCTTAATTTCATTCTGTTTTGACTATGCCACATCCTAGCTAGTTTCCCAAGTTGTCTTGTTTTGATGTTTCTACTTCTGTGTCATTCTTCACATGAACTTTGTGCACCTCTTTCTTTTGGAACAACATGCATTGTTTCAATAGGCTCTGTGTAATTGTTTGAAAATAGTCTTTTGTAAAGAAAGTATTGTTTTCTTTATGTGAAGCTGTGCCTTCAGCTGCCACTAGCTTCGTTGTAGCTGCTGGCCTGTGCAGCGGAGAATTTGCAGCACCTAACTTCCCCCACCGAGAGGGGATCCTGGGTCAGCTGCTGTTGTTGCAGTCATGTAGTGGAGCAGACTTCATCCTTGGTGAATCAAATAGCACGATTTCTGAGGAGCATGCTCGTAGTGTAGCAGGACAGTCATGTACTCATACGCTGACCCCTGTACTTGTGCTGGGTGAGAGTTCTGCAGCTACAAGAATCAATAAAAATCTATTGATTTCTCCACACCATCATAAAGCTTGTCTGCTCCAATCTCCAGTTTGCAAGCTGAAAAAGGAGACTGTAAAACTACAATTGTCTTAGACTTTCTCTCCTTCTTCCTCCCCCATTGCATGCTTCTTGCACAAGAGACCAGGATCTGTTTCTGACAGAGCCACCTGGCCAGGGAGCCATAGCCCCGCTCGCTGTATCACAGCATCCTACTCTTTTAACACTTGAGTTGTGAAAATAGCTGCTTTTGAAGCTTTCTAAGTAGGAGAAGTGCAGGGGGATTGCCCCAAAGGCTAAAGTTGAGAGACTTCTCTGGGGCTTAACTCATCCCTCTACATGCAAAGCAAACGGTAGTCAAGGAAATGTAATGAAGAGCTCAGTACATCTCTGGATACTCCAGATTCATGTAAATTTGCTTTTTCAGGGTCATTTCAAAGCTCCCTTTGCAACTGTTTCATGTTTTCTGTTCTAGGGAGAAGGCAGGTGGCCATCATTCATCTGAAGAACATGGGAATGTCCTCCCCTGTTAAAAACTCTCTCAGTGGTAAAAATGAAGCAGGTGAAGGGTAAAGCAGTATTTTCAATAATATTTAATTTCACAGAAACTGTCACCTAAAGCCATACCTGTCAAAAGGCGAGTGGGCAGATGTCTGCTTCTGGTACTCACACAGACTACTTGGGAAGCTTGGCTTCAGACTTCTAGGATGGATGCAGCTGTTTGTCAGCTCTGTAGTCAGCCTTGGTTAAATCCCAAAGTCCTGACAAAACACATGGAATGCAGTCATGGAGCAATCAGACTGGAAATTATTTACCCAGAAGACAAAAACGCAAGTCCCCTGCAAATTGGAGAATACACTTTGATGATTTCCATGATTTCATCAACTAGGTCAGCATTATCATGAAACAATCATGTTAGAGTGTACAGAACAACAAAAAATATGACCAGAAACATCACATAGCATTTGAAGGCATCAGTCTTGGATGCCTTTGTTTCTGTGGAGAACCAGGGCTTTAACACTCAGCTGTCCCCATTAAGAAGATCCCCAGCTGCACCAATTTTGATAAAGATATGTGCAGCATGGCAGGCAGCTAAAACTGTTAGGGCAGATACGCGTGACCACTGGTCAAATGACCAACTGTGTATCTGTCACATCTATATTTAAATTGTACGTTACTTAAGGCAAGGTATTCGTGGCATAAAATATGAGTAGCCACCGCTTTCTGCTCTACCAGCTGGAGGGTGAGGCAGACCTGCTGACAAACAGCAAAACGCTATGGTTGATCTGCCATACTACCGTTTGTGACTTTCCCCACCTTCATGGCTTCAGTCCCATAATTCATAGATCCACCCTGTCGGGGCCATTACACGCAGGACGTTGATGCAGGCTCTCATGCACAGAATATGATTAGCAGGGTCTGCAGCTGGGAACACAGAAGGAAAAGGGAAAACTCCTCTGTGGGCAGCTGGGAAGAGCAGTGGTGGGCTCCCCAGATCAGTGTCCTCTGGGGGCTCTCTCCATTGCAGCAGTGGTGAGGATGAAAAGGAAGATGATGATGGTTTTTGGCATGGTTTTCTACTGTTTATTATATGCTTCTTTCAATGGGATCAGCTCAAACTCCCTCTCGGATGTTCCTCTTTGTGGTGTGATTACAGCTAAGTTGAACATGGTAATTAGACAGAGGCGTTGCGCATGGGTCATTAACCTTCTGTGCACACGTATTATTGGATAATATTTTAGTATTTAAAATACTAATAGTGTTTAGTATACAAACACTGCTTTGTTGTGGACTATGTTTTATTTGTCTCTAATGTAAACTAACATCTACAAAACGAGGTGTGAAAAGGTTGGGGGAAAGGGCTGATTTTCATACCAGTGGTAACGGCTTCCCAGGAGAACCCGACGTATAACATTACTGGGGTTTGCAGGTGCAAAGCCGTGGGAACAATAAACAAAGACGCGAGAACAACGGGAAAGCACTGCCTCAGCAGCTGATGTGGGAGATTACAGAGCTGCAAAGAGCAGCCCCTGAGCACTGCTAAGGCTGAGGCACCTAAGGCACAGCGCAACAGGCCAAATTCAGTTTTAGCACGGGCAAATGCGATGCCATAGTGCTCAATGTCTCATCTTGGCCTCAGACTTAAGCTGTAGTCTTGCAATAAAGTATAAGAACACAGCCTTTACATCAAGATATACATGCGAGCCAATATATACTTTGGATTTCATTCTAGACTTTTTAAATATGGTGTTTATTCAAAGGAAAAAGAATATAATCCTTCCTAAATAAACATAAACTCACATCTCTTCCCTCCCTGCCATGCGGAAATCAGGACTCCGTAGCCCACAGATCACAAAGTGAGTCATGCTGAAGTACAGAAAATATAGCCCAATCAAGCTGGTAAAACAACCCAGATTTTAGAGATGAAGGTCTCTAAATTAAGCGTGTTCTGCTGCTGACCCCCAGGCTGTTAACGCTCATGACTGTTTGCTCCAGCGCCACAGTTGCTATGGCAATTCATATAGACAAAAGCAGTAACCTTTCAGGATCCAACCAGGTAAAAAACTAGGACCTAAATTATACTCAGAAACAAACAGGAAGCTGATATAGATGCCAAAGAATCGATATACTGTATTCTCGGTGTCTAATACCATTTCACAGGCAGGCGGCTACATTCTGTAGAAGCTGCACATTCCCAATGCCTTTGAACACTTGCACCACACAGAGCACGTTGCAGCAACTCTGACTTGGGAAAAAAAAATCAAAAAACTCTTGTAAAGAAACTGGGAAAAAGCAACAAACGTCTAAGCAGACCCAGGCAATGCCTACTTGGATGCTACTCTACAAAAAAAGTCAGATAGTATCTTATTAGAAGCTAGATGAGGTATTTTTCAGATTCTTTGACGTGATGCTAAGATGGACCCCAAGCACCTGCAAATGACAAATCTCTTTCACAGCAGGGAGACAAGCATGTGGATAGGATGGGATCGGTTGTATTTTAGAGAGAGCAGGCTGGACCTTGTTGCCATGTAATTAGGGAATCTGTCTTGTTCATGCTCCTAGGACTACAGCACCTTAAATTGCATTAAAATATGCTTCTCCCTAGAAACGGAATTGGAAAAGACAACAGGATTGTCAGCAGCTACTTTGACACAATTGCATAATCTTAGTTTTGTCATCTCCAGTAATGAAGTCAGTGATATAAATAAGAGATTTATCAGATGGAGACCATAGATTTAGCACACTGAAGCTTTCTTATGTCCCTCACACACATCATTATAAAGTGCGAAATATCACCCCAAACATCAGATAAATCATGCATCCAAATTTGCACTTCTAAGAAGGATTTTCAGTCCCTGGCTTCTTTTTCCTCACCTGGAGGTGCAAATGACCCGGAATAGGTGACAGATGGGAACCCCCTCTGTCCCCACAAGGCAGTCCGCAGACCTTCTAGATGGGCCAAACCAGAAACGCTGCGACTCCGACCCGCCTGTGGCACGAGAGATCTTCCTTATGGGGCACTATCAACTAGAAAGAGTCGCCCACAGCAAAGTTGCAAGCCTGAAAGTCTGTCAGCTCTCATCGACTGTCATAACAGGACTCACCCTGATTGTACCAAGAATTTGATCGAGCCAGTATCACTGTTAATGTTGATGAGCATCATTGCAGGGAAGAAGTGACTGTATCTCCCGTCAGGTACAGCTCCTCCTCGCAAAGCAATGCGCTGGCACAACTCAGTACTGTAACATTTCATTCCTTGCCTTGCCTGCACATCTTTCTTCTCGGAGAGCTGCAGACACACCAAGTAAATCAAAGGTATAAGAATTTATGCAACCCAAAGCAGCACTGGATTTTTGGAATGACATCATGATTGTATATGGGTACTAATAAAAGGCAAAGGTTCCCTGAAGCCGCAGGCTATAAAGTGTAGTAGAGCAATATGATTAAGACAGAGTTAAGCCGTATTAAACTTTGAAGAAAAAGGCATTCCATAGTGACATGTTAATAGATCCCAGGAAAGATTTGTTAATGGACTAAAAATTGAGAAGCTCTTTGTAGGCAGCATTAAGGAAAAAGAAAATCACTATTTCTCTATGAGTGAGATTCACTTAAAAAGAAGCCAGAGAAGGCAAGAGCGCCGGGTACACCCGGGGCTGCCTGCCCGGGGCTTGGAGGCAGGAACGCGGGGCTGATCCCAGCGCGCCTCCAGCCCCGGTGCTGCACCGTGGGTCCGCACGGCCACCCCTGCCTTAGGGCTTTCTTCCCATCCCACTGAGCGTACGTGTGAATAAAACCTTATGATTTGGGTCTACGAAGGTGGTTTGGGATGTGGAGATTTCCTGAAGACTTCTTCCAGAGTGTGAACCACGGAGTGTGTCACAACATATATCCAAATAACGACTATTTTTCAATTAAAAGGCACTGCAGTTGGGCAATAGGCAAAAATGAAACGTGGTGTCGTCAAAGTCTGAACCTTGTAAGGACACTAAGCCCAGTAAAAAGCTTCATCTGGCTGGTATGAGACACTAAAATTTACACTGATAGCTGCCTGAAAGCAATTGTAATAAGGGGAAAAAAATGGCAGTAAAATGTTTGTCTTGTCCTGATCTCACTTCTGTGATCTCCTTTCCAAGCTGACATATTGGAAGCAACAAAAGTGACAATATTTCGGAGCACACTCGCCTCTGAAAGGCAGAAAGCACCAGAACGAGTAATACTGTCTCCTCTCGATCGTGAAAGGCTGATTTATTCTTGCTGCATTATTATAAAAGGTATCATATATTTTGTAACATGCTGAAAGCAGTGGGGGACCTTTACTTGGCCCGTCTCATATCTTTGGCTTAGCTTTATTTTTCTAATCAGATACTTTTAGTCTCCCACACTATTAAACAAAAACAGAGCAAAGGCAAATAAATCAAACACCTTTCTTCAAATTAGTTCATAATCTCTCCTGCGAGCGGTCAGTTTTGCGCTAGCTATCAAGCATTTTTAAAACCAGCTTTTCTCCCATGGCACTGAATTCCATGAATAAAATTTCTGTGATTACATTAATATATAAGAAATTAAAACCTCCTGGTTGATTTCTAGCTTCCGCATCCACAATCTTAACTTTAGGTTCCTTCTTTTCTCTGCTGCCTTGTCCAGATGCACCTAAGCTTCTCAGATTTTCATACCATAAACTCCAACCTGCGTGTCACAATGAGAAAGTAGCATCATGAACTTTGGATGTGGCTTCAGAGAGGACTGGACTTCACCAGGAGTAATTGCACAGCTGCTGTTGTACCATCAAACACAGAGCCCTCTTCTGCAAAAGAGGCTCTCCTACACGTTTGATGAAGGTGAGCAGTGTAGATCAGTGGTGACAAGAATTAATAAAACAGCCACCTAAACCCCAGCACCGGTGCTGCTGCGGTCCAGCCTTGCTGTGCTTCTGCTGGGATTTCTGCAAATGGTTCCTCGGGTTTTTTCTTCAGACCTGAGGCTACGAGGCACCATGGCCCAGCAGCATGCTAAGGAGCACGGCACCCGGCTGGTGCTTGTCACCCCTCATGCGCCCAAGCTCCAGGGCAGTCCCGGAGATGGGGTTGCTCGCCCACCCTCGTGGCCAGGTGTTTTGCATTTGGGAGCCCAAAACCAGGCTGAGCCCAGGTGATGCAGGCTCCTGTCAGGTAATTGCAGCCAGGTGTTTTGCATTTTGGAGCTCATGCATTACATATAGGAGCCAAAGTGGAAATGGCTTGGTTTAGTCCTGTGAGCATCAGCAGTTGCAGCCTGGCAGCTGGGAGGAGGGACATACCAGCCCCCCAGGAGCCTCTGCTGGAAAGAAACTTCCAGAAAGAGGGGGCAAAAGGAGAGATGTGAGGTGAGAAGGGAAGAGGTGGGCAGATGGCAGAGGGGGGCTGCAGCTCTGGGGCCCTGATCTCCTACAGCTGCAAAGCAGGTTTGGAGGAAAGGCTTAAAAGAGTGAGACACCCATAATATCCTCAGTCAGGGAAGGAGATCCCCCCCCAGAGTGGAGGTGGGTGTTTGACCATCTGAAGGGGAAGGTAGGATGCACTTATATGGTTATTTTACAGATACTCTTGAATGGATGTGTCTTGAGGTAGGGGGTAAACCAGGGGAGTTAACAGAAGTGCGGCCAAGGAGCCATACTCGCTCGCCTTACTTTTCATGCAGCAAAGCAATATAATGAGTCCAAAAGAGGAATTCAGCATTGGGGGGGAAGGGTCCTTTTCTAAAAAAGTCATATATTTTTCTAACAGAGTCTTATGCAATAGGAAGATGTCTAAGTGTTGACTTGCTTAGGATACTTAGGATCTTAATTATTAATTCAAGGTTTACACTATATAGATATTTTGTTCTTTTTTTTTTTTTTTTTTTTTTACCTCTCACGTTCCTGCTACAGTTAGCACGAATATTTAAGATACGTGAGATGGAACTGTCCTAGGGCTTTTTGTTTGTTATATGTTACAGGGTTTTTTCTTTTAGATGATTTCCATATTAATAACTACTTAGCTTTTTCTTCTGGCTTTTTTTTCCTTGAGGAAATTATACCCCTTCTCCCCTTGTGGAAGGGGGGGAGTGACATAGGTGTTATTTTTTTTTTTTATATCAGTATGTATTCTTTAGGTGAGAACAGTATTCCTTCCTAAAACATCTAGCTTCTGTTGAGCACAGTAAATCATGAAATTGTGTATTTATCATTCCTTTTTATTTTTTTAAAGGCATGATAGAGAGGCAAGCCATTTAGCAAATCAGGTACAAAACTAAGATCTATATTTTAAGAGCTGCAGGGGAGTTGGAGGAAAATTGGCTCTTATGATGAAGCGTTATTCAGTCCATCACACATGTGAAGTCCAATTTCGTCCCTGAGGTGAAGAGATGTATTTTTTTCCCTTTCTTTATAACCTTGGAATTTGCAGGATTTTCTTATGTGCATTACTGTACCACTTGGCAGTGCCTCTGACACATGTAATGATTTGGGATATGCTAATAAGCATGGCAGGGGCAAATATGTGTCTATTTGCAGAGCTAGGCAGTAAGGGTGGTAGGAATGGGACTTAGACCCTTGAGGCTCCTATCCAGTCCTGTTTCCCCCCCGTAGCTGCTCTTCACAATGGGAGAATGGGGATTTTATTGTTTGTTTTGGTCTGGACCTCTACCAATTTTCATTGCTCTCGATAAAGAATTAATAAAAATCAGTGGTGTTTGAATTAATGTGTCTGTGTGCTCAGGACCAGCCCAGGGGTCCTGAGCACTGTGTGAGACCTGTGTAAAGTATTAGGGAGTCACCAACACCTCTATATCACCCCAGCATCACCTGTGCTTTAGGGCTCTGTGGTTAGGACTGCCTCATGCTCCTTAGCAGTGATTTGAAGGTAAGGTAAATTGGCCATTAAATGAAAAACCGAGAGACTAAGTCAGCTCTAGTTATTTGAATGAGTGTGTTGCTATAAATCATTAATAAATACAACCCAAGAGGCAGGAATGGGTGTGTGGTGGGTCCCCTCCTGGGCAGAGCTTCTGCAAGCAGTATTTTCAGCATCCTGGAAGCAATGTGTAGTTTTGGAGGGCATGGAGAACAAGAGGAAAGGGGGACGTGCTGCTACAACACCTCTTCACTATTTCCCTTCTTTCATGTACAGCTTATTACCTTTAGTGTCACTGTGATGCATGAGAGTGACTGTGAGTGATGTTGATTGTGTGCTGTGGGGAGGATGGAGCTTGAATTCTCCTCTTTGACTTTCCAGCACTTCTTTCTGGTATGGAGTAAGATTATTTTCTTGCCTTTTCCTGTTCCTCTTCAGAGCACTCTAAGAATACTAACAGCGGTCTTGTTCCACTGTGCTTTGCTAAGCACAGGGCTGCAAAATCCAGCTGGCACTTGCACAGAGATTCATATGGAAAACTGTCCTGGCTTCCTCTTCTTAACCCTCTATAAGGCCAGCCATTCTATGTTTCGAGATACAAATTAAAAAAAAAAAAAAAAGAATATAATGTAGAAGCTGCTGTTGTGTACAGCTCCATAGTTGAGATTTATGTGTTAAGATTGTAGCTTGAAGATAGAGGGCAAATCTTAAGAAAATGTTGGTACTTTGCCCTGTAAAAGAGGAGAGAGGGATATAAAAAAAAGAAAGAATAAGGTTTGGGTAGAAGGAAAAATAATTTGAACAATATTCTGAGCAAAAGAGCCAGAAGGAAGTCGTACGTATTTCAGAGAGACAGGCTGGGCAAAGAAGCCTGGCAAAGACAATCCTTGTAGCAAAGCTGTTAAAATGGCATTGTCTTAGAGCGGTGAAACAACTCCGCTGTCTCGCATTTCTCTGCATGAGTTAACTTGACCCCAAGCTATTGTTTCCTATGGAAGTGGAATAACGTGATAGGCAGCGTGAGGCAACATTATTTCAAGTCTTTCAGCATTGCTTCCTGTAACCAAAAAAGTAAACATGGACATCAGCATGTAAACAGGATGCTCAGCTGTAAATTAGAGCAAGATGTAGCTTGTTCTGCATTCAGCTTTTCCCAAAATAATTCTGCTTTAGTAAATAAGACATTCTGTATGTGTATCCTACTTTAACACATTTCAGATTGCTGTCAACAAACTGTAGGATTTTAGTAGAAGGTGTTTGCTAAATAACAAGTAAGGCAAACTGGATTTCCTAAATCAGACCTTCTCTGGTTTTGTTGCTTAACTTTTGTAGGGAATATGCCTTTTCTGTATGTGGATAAACGGTACTAGAGATTTACTGTTCTATTTGTGAATGTGGCTGTTCTTATAGAGCAGTCTTATGGTTGAGATACTGGGATAAACAGGCAGCGGGTGTTCTGGTTCTAGCACTGCATTACTGTTTTTTTTTTTCCTTTTTTAACGAATACATTTTGGCAAGTAGGGCTGGCTTTTTTGGAACCCGATTCTTTTCTTTCTTTCCACCCCTCCATTTTGCTGCTGGCAAAAATGTGAGCTCTTTGGTTCCTAGATAAAACTGCTGCAGTTTCTCTTGGAAATCATAATTTGGACATATAGAGCTGCATCTCATAAAATAAACCATAGTTCCCATGGTGCGCATTGACTGAGTACAGGGAAACCGTGACACATCTGGCTGCGTGGGGGACCGGCCGCAGCCTCCCTGTGCCTTGGAGGTTATCGAGGAGACGGCCGGGCTCTCTGCAGCACTGCCTGGCGGGAAGCTGAGAGGCAATGGCTGTAAACTGGAATTACAGAGGTTTAGGTTGGATTTAAGGGAAAAGCTTTCTCATCATTAGGCTAGTCGAGCAGATTTTGGCTAGAGAGGTTGTGTAGTCTCCATCTCTGGAGATTTTTCAAAACCTGATTGGATAAAGCTCTGAGCAGCCTCAGCAGACAGACAGCAGTTTTGGATCATAATCTAACATTGTTTTTTGTCAAAACCTGGTGCACCTGTGTAAACTTCCTTTTGATGTATGTGGGTATAGTAGCAGGCAAAGCAAATTATAGCCCAGGAGCCTGGGGAATTTTTTCTCTTGACCTTCCAGTGAAGGTCATGTTCTTAACATTAGGTATATAGCAGGAATGTAGTAGGTACTGTGCAACATGGTGACTTCCTGACGCCTTAAATATCGGATCCAGTTTACATAAACTACACTTGAGAGAATTTCCAAAATACCATTCTCATTAGACTGCTGAAAGGTAAGTCAGATAACTTATTCTTGACAATAAAGGTTAGGAATAGGACAAATAAACCACCTTCACTTTTTCCTTATCCAGATACGTGCACCACGACTGCTGTAGAGGTACTGTGTCTGGTATCAGCAGTGAGTGATGTTGTTTGGAGGGTGAATTCGAAGTGCGTAAGGCAAGTTGTAAATATAAGGGAAAGTGTTAATGGAAAACGGGCAGTTGCTTGTGGCTTGAACTCTTTCTCCCTCCACACGTACACACATTGTGTTAACGCTACAGTTATAAAGCAGTCAGCTTACTGTACCTGTTCGCCTCTCAACTACTCTTTAGCTTCAGGTAGACAAGTGTGAGGAGACAAAATCAATGGGCCACAAAGACTTGTTTCTTTCCTTTTCAGATGTGTGTGCGTATCATTGCTAACACTATGTACTTAAGAGTTTGTAAGTGGTCAGTCTCAGCATAGCTAGTTAGAGCGAGACCAGAGGAGCAGGCTCTTTGATATTGATTTACCTTGGTTGGTAGCCTGGTGTAATTTGCACCTTGTCTGCACCAGTAAGTGCAGATATGTCTGAAGAGTGGGTGACTTCCCACTTCTACAAATGTAAGTGCTGCACTTGTCCCTGTAGCAGAGATATTGTGGATTTAAATATCCAGGTGGTGATGCTTGGCAGAAGTGGTATCTTAACAGGTTTAATTCATGCTGCAGTTGTTCACTTTGACGCTGGACATGGCTTTAGAGCAGGAAGTGATTCAGAATGAAAATGTTTGTCCAAGGATGTTTCTCTTCAAGTCTATGAATAAAAAGAGGAGGGGGACCCAAAGGAGCACTGGTTAATGGTGGTCTACTGATGTGAGCCTGTTTTAAGTGATAGACCATTGAGAACAATGATGATGTTTCAGCCCAGAATATACTCTTTTGAGCAGTCAGGCAGTCTGTAGAATGGCTTTGGCCGCATGCCATTTTCATTTTAAGAATCATACTCTAGGCTGCTAAAGAATATTACACTAGTAGCTAAACACTGGGCACTGTGCATGTCAAATGTCTCACTTTTCAGTGCTGCATTTTCTTCTCTGTCTGCTGTGGAAAACACTTATTTCTCTGGGTGTATTCTTAAATGCAGTTCTGATTTTGCAAAAAATGGCAAGGAAACCCAAAAAACATGGGGTATACAACGGCCCAGTAACAGGCAAGGACCAGAAAAAGTTTTATCGATCTCTTAAAGGCTAGTATCAAACCTCTGTTATCTTTACCCAGTTTATAAATGTTCCGCACTCCTTGCGTTAAGCTTTATATTCTAAGAATGTTGTTCCTTAGCTGAGTGGGGCTTCGGGCGTCTCTGCTTACTGTGTGCTTCAAGATATTATGGACCCTTCAATATGAAAATGGGCATGTAGCTTGCAGCTTAAAACAAAGACACATTTTTGATGTTCCGGTTCCTGATTCAAGGGTGCTCTGATCACTCAGTAGCTTTTCATTAGAGGGAGAGTCTCTAGTTAGCAGTGTAATGTTCAAGAATAGTGCTGCATCTTTTATCAGCAGTTTTTCCCTCACAGTACAGAAAAAAAACCCCAAACAAAATGTAGCACTATAGAGGAAGCCAGTGACACTGCGTGTTCTGTCACAGATGTAGGTGGTTAGATGGAGGAAGAGGCTAAAGGACAGTATAAAAACCTCAATTTCAGTTAATTAGTATAACTATCTGTTTGCAACACTTAGCACTAATGCTCTGTTAGAGGATATGCCCACAAGCAACTGAGCTGCAATGAAGCACTCTTACCCATGCCCCAAACTTTGCTGGTTACTTTGTGCAAAAGGCAAGGAAGGTCAGCCTGCATTAATCTTATGGTGTCATCTGAATTCTAGGTACTAATTGAAAAGGAATGAAGATGTCTGGAGGTAAAGAGTGTATCGCTCCAAAACCTTTAAAGTGGAAAAGAAAGTAGTACTCTGCCATTCTTAGAACATAAAAGGTAAAAAACGGGGTGTATTTTTTTATGGGCACAAATAGTGCAATTCTTAGTCTGTTGCACAGTCAGCCTTTTGGCATACCACAAAGTCAGACTGCTAAAATCATAAATATCCACAGCTTCAAGTTGGTTGCTAAAGTTATCCTGCTAAATCTTTCTAAAAAATTAAAAAGTAAAAAAAAAAGCTTCCTTTTTCCTAAATTCTCCTCTAATGACATTGCTCTTCTAATAAAGTGATTAGGCCTCCTTATCCCAGCTAGGGATGCTGCTAAACGAAGTTGAAATACCCATCTTGCTGGGATTATCCTTCAGGCACAATTTAAATGACCCACCAGCAAATATATCTGCTTTAACTTGACATTTGTTGTCCTTGCTGCTTTCTCCTACTAGTTCTCTAAGAGACTCTAATTTTTCCCTTGGAGTCACGAATAGCGTTTGAAAAAAAAAGTCTGTCTTTATTCTTAGAAATGACATTCTTGTTGATGAGCTCTCCACTTTCTTTCACTTATGAACCTTAAATTGTACGCTGCTTTGAGAGCATTTTTATCCTTGGAAGTATCCAGCTACACCATCGCACTTGAAAAACCCAACCGTTCAGAGCCAAATTGTTGTCTTGCTCCATGCACTGGTGCCCAGTATGAAAGTGAACCAGACCAATGAAAAGCTATTTATTATACGATGGCATCTTGAGGCCTGTGTGAGTCTGAAAAGGTCTTTTATTCTACTTAGGTTCCTACCTTAGCAGTCTGCATGTTGTGTTTTGCTTAAAAGCTAATTTAATCACCCTTAGTTTTAAAAGCTCTGGCCACAGGGAGTAAAACTCTTAATATCCCAAGACAATACCAACTGAAATGAGAATCAATGAAAGCACTAAACCACCCCTTCTGCCATCTGAGCAGAGGTACTGAAGCAGTGCTACCTCTCACATGGTCTCTTCTGCTTCCCTTCTGCTTCCCTGTACTTCAGCTCTTTTTCTCATTTTATTCAGGCCAGCATCTTGAGTTACTACTCAGTATTTCTCCCTTTGCCCAGCATTTAACAAAAAAAGCAAGATTTTCCTATAAAATTGGCATGTATTTCTCTTTAGCAGTCTCAGCTATGGATTTGTTTATCCTGATTAGAATTAAAGCCCATGCACTGCCAGAACTAGTGTGAAGAGATCAAGTGGGATTCAGTCATGTGTTTTCATTTAAATTGCAATCACAGAAGTGTGTTTGAAATTAAAAGGTTTAATAACATATTCTTTACACTGGCCTGCATTAAGACAAGTAAATCAGATACAAGCTGTGCTTTAAAGAAAACCTAAGCCCTGGACAAACAACCCCCCCCAATTTATCCACTTGAATCTGGGTTGGGTTTTTATTGGCATGACTTTACTTTTGCTATATGCAACAAATGGGTAGCACTGATAGAAGCAGATACGGTTTTGATGAAATTCTGGTGCCCTTTTAGGTCTGCAGTTATCTTTTAGTGTTTGTACTATTTGACTCCTTTTATTATAGTTTGGTTGGCTATGTATCTGGAAAAAAGTGAAGAATTACAGCTACTGAATTATAGAACAAACTTTACTGCATGGATTTCATACCAGTTCATGTAAATGTTTTTCCTGTAGTGCTATATCGTGACAGGGTATTAACAGGCAGCCTCTGGTCCATGCCAATCACCTGAAGCTACCTTTGAAATCAGTTGGGCAGTTCACTGCTGTCTTCCATTCTTGTACCTTACAAGTCTTTCATGTCAATGCAAAGGAAATAAAAAAAAAGATGAAACCCAGGGTTTGAAAATATTTTAAGCTAACAGAAGGCTAGGTTTAATCATGAGACTAGGTACAGATTTAAAGGGAGGCTTCATGAATGCTCTTGCATAGAGGACTTCCATGTAACAGAATCTGCTCTGCTGTGAGTATAGTGCATGTGACTGGGCAGAAAATACCACAGAAACAACAAAGAGGGTATAGCACTTGGGTATTCTCTAGACTTTTTAGATACTTAGGTCTGAATTATGGCAGGCACAGGCCTCCTGACAGCAAGAGAATAAGGAATGTGTGAACTCTTGCAAGCATTACCCAGAGCAGGTGCATGGAAACAATCCTAGTGTGGTGTGATGGGCTACCCTGCTGCGGATAAGGCTTCCCTGTGAATGTGTAAAAGGGATGAGGTCCTGGAATGGAAATAGGTGTTGACCTGTTAATCTTCACCTGGCTCTATAGGGAAAGCAAACTATACCAAGGACTTGCAAAGCAAGACGTAAGCTAGATTCCCCTGTCCGGCCTCAGCACAGTATTGACAGGTTCTGTTGCATCACTGGGATGTAACTAAAGGTGCTGGAGCGTGTCCAGAGAAGGGCAACAAAGCTGGGGAAGGGTCTGGAGAACAAGTCCTATGAGGAGTGGCTGAGGGAGCTGGGGGTGCTCAGCCTGGAGAAGAGGAGGCTGAGGGGAGCCCTCATCGCTCTCTGCAACTGCCTGAAAGGAGGCTGGAGCTGGTGGGGGTTGGTCCTCCCAGTAACAAGCAACGGGACGAGAGGGAACGGCCTCAAGTTGTGCCAGGGCAGGTTTAAGATTAGACATTAGGAAAAACTTCTTAGTGGAATGAGTGGTTAGGCATTGGGACAGGCTGCCCAGGGAAGTGGTGCAATCACAGTCCCTGAAGGTATTTAAAAGCGGTGTGGATGTGGTGCTTAGGGACATGGTTTAGAGGTGGACCAGGCAGTTAGGTTAACAGTTGGACTCGATGATCTCGGAGGTCCTTTCCAACCTTAACCGTTCTATGATGACTTGAGTCGCAGCTTCCCAACAGGTACACAGGGGCCTGAGCCGAACTCTGTCACTACTCCTAGAGTACGGTTTTGCTATGATTGTGGTTTTTAAAATGATATTTCATTTTTTCCGCACCAGTCCCCTGGCGAGTTAAAATTGAAATGTCCTTGATTCTGTTGATTTATGTGAAAACTGTAGTACCATTTTATCAGGTTTTAATTTAATTAGCCTGCTTCAGGGAGAGGATTAACATAGCATGTATAGCCCCTATTTAAGTGTATCCAGTATGTATAATAGGGGAGTTTGTGCCAAACAAACAGCTGGGCCCTGCCCGGAAGAGCTTATATTCTGGTGGCACAAACAAAAATACACAATAAATGCAAACACAGAACAGCATGTGGCCATTGCAGTTGGTATTAAATAGAAAGAAATTCAATTCCTCTCTTTCTGCAACTTGTTTCTGCAATCAAAGTGCCCTGGAATTATGACAACTTATTATTCTTTGTATAGACTATCTCTTGATATGCCCCCCGCCTAAACATAGCTCGTGTTCCAATATTGTGAGTATTCAGCAGACACCTTCTTGTAACTTGCACCTTCTTTCTTTGTTTCAGAATCTCTTGTGATAATTTTGCTTCCAAGTTACAGTGTCTCTCCACCACTGATGTCCCATATGGTCACTTCATTCATATAGTTCATTTAATTAAATTCCTCTCTAGGGAAGCACTGCACCAGGCGAAGGCTCTAGTGACTGTCCTGATGGATCGCTGGGCAAAGCCTCCACTCATTGGGACTTTGATTGGAATGTGGTTTTGTAGTTATGAAAATAATCACAAACTACACTAAGAAAGCAGTGTTAGATATCTTCTTGAAAACCTTAAAGCAAGTGTAAAGAGGTGTCTAGAAGCTAGTTAGGCTTACGCTTGATTTTAAAAAAAAAAAGATTTCTTCCTATTTATAAGCAAGAGTTAAAACATTTGGACAACACTCACTATTTTCTTACTCTTCTGACAGTAAACTTGTTGGGATGAATCCTTCCCACAACATGTAGGCTTTTTTTGTGTCTTGTCAGAGATAAGGTGATTGTGTGGAAAAACAGTGATGATTGGGATCTGTAATTACTTGTGACTGATGAGCATATCTGACATTGTTTCCTGGTATCCACTGATGCTTCTAGGAGGTAAGAGCAAAACAGACAGTTTCCTCCGCTGGCACAGTATATATTTTATGTTCAAGATGCTGCTTGCCGTGAGGTTTTGGACAGGATTGCTATACCACAGCGTGAAAATATTAGTAAAAACAATGCATGTCTGGGGACCAGTCTGTTAAATGTTTCTATCTTTCAAGTTAGTACAGTACAAGTAAAGAGAAAATGAGTCCTGTGAGATGGAGAGCTCTTTCAGATGTCAGTCCTCCAATTAACTCTGTAAGGGCAAATCAGAGCATCTGTGAGTAAAGGCCATCTATCTTTTCCTCCTAATACGAGTGGTGGCAATATAATTATTTTGAGTGGTGAAAGAACAAGACTCTTTTTGGGAGAAGCTTGTTGTCTGGATTAAAAAGTGCTGGTATATGCAAAATCAGAACTGGGCCCTGTAGCAGGTTTAGTTATTTGAAGCTGAGCATTTAAAATATATATATATATATGAGATTTTACAGTTTCTGAGAAGTTTTAAAAATGGTGAGCTAGTCTAAATAAGGCTGGGGTCTTGGAGCTCAAATAACTACAAACAAGCTTTCAAGTGCACCACTAACCTTCAGAACTACCTCTATCTGAATGGCTTAAATGAAATACTGTTCTCTGGAAGGGTAAGAGGATAATACTTAGTTTAACTGCACTTTATTTGGTACTTCACAAAATGATCAGTTGTAGGACAATCATTAAAATCATAGGTTATAAGTTACTGTCCTTTGAAGAAAATTGTACGTTGCAAGATATGTGGGTCTTTGTCTTTTATCACACCAAATGGAATGTGTTTAAGTCACTGTTTGTTTTTTTTTTAGGTTGTCCCTTATTTTGCTAGGCCTGCTGCTTTTAAATAAAATGTTTTGGTTTAATAAAGCATGAAAACTTATGTTTGGGTTGGTTTAAATATTGCTGTTGTTTTTAAGTATCTTTTCTTGCTAACTACTGACTACACTGCAGCTCCTGATGAAATCAACCAATTAAGTAATTAGGGGTTGTCTCCTTCCTCTTCTCCTCACAATCTCCTTCAGCAGTTACCTCTTTTGTTCAAAAACAACTGGAGGTCAGGTTATGTGCAGAAACCCCATGATGAGTTAAATGATCGAGACCCAGAAAAGCCTGGAGCACTGAAGTCTGTAGTGTTCCTCCTCCATTTGGAACAAATTACCTACCCCAGCTTCAAACCTCAATGGGGGTGAATATAAATTGTTTTTTATTTAGTCTTAATGTTGTGTTCGCCGCCCTACCTGTGCTCTGAGTATTTGCTATAAGTGTGAGCCCTGCAGGTTGCCAAATGACCACTCGCAATGCTCTGTCTTCTGTTCCTGTTCTAGTTTTACTGTGTTAGCCATCCTAGATTAGAAGCCGAATGCTGTGTTGAACATGAGGTGGAGAAACCTGGAGGGAGGGGAGGGAAGTCTGTCTGGATAATAGCAATGCATGTATCTCATGGTAAAAAGGCATAAGAGGATCTGAAACTGCCAGGCTTTGGTGAAAAATTGGATAGTTAAAAAGGAGGTTATATTCTATAAGCAAGATTAAAGGAAATTAAATTGGAGGATTAAGGCTCAGGTTCTGCACTCTTATTTTCTGTTTCAATTCCCAAACACCTTCTAAAACTCACCACTGAAGTGATTATTCTCTAAATAATTAAAAAAAGTAGGAGGCAGGTTTTCTTCTCCGTAATCTGTGGCTCTAAGCTTTATCATAGGAACAGTTTCTCTTGTGAAACAACTTTGGGTGTTGTGGAGACCTGTTTATTGGAGATGTTGATTATATTCACTCATTCACATCTCTTTAATGAGTTGGTCTATGAACATCTTGAAATGTACACCCTGAGCTGTTATCATAAATTAAAATTACCTGTTAGGAGCCCCAAATCCTGAGTCAGTGACAAAACAACCTGCTTCTGGTAATGCATGAAAATGTCTATAACAGCCTCAAAGACTTCAGGACAATCGATGGTACTTCCCCTGTTTCTCAGGAGTCCTACAATGGCAACTTTTTTGATTAACAGTGACATTATGGACATAGCTTGTTAGAAAAAATTTTTTGAAAGACAGTGTCTGGGGCCAGTGTGGGCATGGGAGTGATTCTTCAGTAAATCATCTTGTTCTCTTTCATATTCTTATAGTCTGAAAGGAGAATGGAGGAGGAGATGATGACAATTTTTGTTTTCATGTATTGATTTGCAATTAATTTTTTTAATTGGAATGATTTTTTTTTTCCAGCAAAAGCTGTATACTAGAGGTATTTCCTTGGACTCATAACTGCTGTCTATCCTGGGCAGCTATCAGAAGCTAAAAACTTCCAGAGTCAGTCCCGTGGTCCCTAAAAACTACAAGCTTTGGGCACTTTAAAAAATTGTAAATAAGCTATATACAGACTTTGGGGAATTATGCTTTGCAGCTTAGGTCATGGTTTTCCTGGGTAGGAGGGAAAAGGCTGTGCAAATCCACTGCAGGAATGCATTGATAAGAAATGGTGGACTTCCATTTCATTTCAATATGATAGATTTCAAAGTTAAAAGAAAATGTGATACTTCTATTAAGTGGGGAGTCATGTCCTTTACAGAAAAATCCTGCTCTAGTTTAAGCTTGGACAAATCAGAATTGCCTGCTTTTGCTACTTATTCTACTTTGTAAGGCATAGATCAAGGAATAAAAAACTCCAGGCCAACTGCAGAACTATGCAGCTTCTTTTGCATCACTATGCCCTACTTAAACAGCAGTTCAACATGAATTAGACATTCTTTGAATTGTGTAAAGCATATGTGCTTAAATGCCTTTTTTAGGAGGTATTTCACTGCTTATGGGATAATGAATATTCAATGGAATTGTCTAAATATGTTGCATTATTTCTTGTTTAGTTATCCATTTCTAAGTAGGTGGGGAAGCCATGCTAGCTTTCTAGGATTAATTTTATCTTCTCACTTTCATAATGCTCTCCAGCTCTAAACTCCTACTGCCTCAGTGGATCATCGTACTTCATTGTATACTGGGTAGAAACATATACTGAGCAAAATTGCAGTTACGTTAGGGGGTGCACTGAGGCAGGCATGTTCAATGCTTAGGATGCTTGATAAAGGAACAGCAGCTCTAGCAAGTTTATATGATCCATTTAATGTCTTCCTTCGTTAGAAGCTATTGTTATTAGCAGGCTTTATAGGTAGATAGCACACGTTTTTGTTGGTTTGTAGTGTACTTTTCCAAATTCATTATTTAAAAGGTCATTTTCCAAGGTTGCTAGGTCTAAAATGACCACTCTTGGCAGCAGTTCCAACTGTCTGTTCATTTCATTAATTTTCTTGCTGAATCATGGATTAGTTCTGTAAAATACACGTATCCAATTAATTCTTCAGTATAAAAAGCAGAGACTGCTCATAAAAAGGAATTGTAGACCTTCAATCTACATTTGGCAGATGCTTTTAATGGTATTTAATTTCTTGTTTCCCCAGGTGGGGTTTCTGTTATTTAAATGCGTGGTGTCTTTAGCCTACGCAAGGAAGAAAGACTTGGCATTCCAGGCATGTCTCCAAGTCGTCTTGGTCTCAGTCGCTTCCTTGATTAAATACCGCAGGAGTGGACGACAAGGGGCAGGACTGTAGGTCCCTTTCAGACCTTTAAAATGACAGTTTGAATGCCTTCCTTCTCCTCCAGTGGAATAAATCCTCTTGCCAACTACAGTGATCCATGTCCTCAAGCAAGGACTTGCGAACATCACCCTTCATAGTGGCAGTCCATAAACGTGTGAACTAGGTAGAATTTTTTTATTGTTCCTAGGCTGAACTGTTTCAAAAATG
The DNA here is from genome assembly GCF_965183815.1 of Platalea leucorodia. Taxonomy (NCBI): domain Eukaryota; kingdom Metazoa; phylum Chordata; class Aves; order Pelecaniformes; family Threskiornithidae; genus Platalea; species Platalea leucorodia. The sequence goes on along the minus strand of NC_138830.1, from coordinate 3,287,426 downwards.
AGATTTTTGTTAGTTACCTCTAAGATGACCCGAAAAGGCAGCGTCTTAACCAGCAAGTACTAACAGAGCCACGAGATGGCACTTTTGCTTCATGTAACGACTACAGCTCAATCACTTAGCAGGCTGGTAAAAAAAACCAAAAAAGAAACAAACAAACCCAATTTGAACCTACAGAAGAAAAGCAAGCTTATTCGTGTGAACAGCAATTTAAAGTCAGTAGTTAAACACATCAAATGGATTCCTTTCAACCTAGCCTTTTAGTAAAGCAGAAACTCTTCTTCCTTCTGCCTTGAACAGTATCTCATGACTGACTTAATGTCAGTAAAGTCTCTTCGAGCTTACCATTCAACTTTTCCATGTTTCTGTGAACATTTCCAAATTACCTGACATACTTTTGATAAGGCAAGATGCATGCAAATACTCAAGTGTTCTGTGGATGTACTATTTTTATGCACTACTTCCTTTCAGAAAAGTTTTGTGGAAGGTTCAAGCTTGTGTTTGATTGTCTTGCATGTTCTTTTCTAGTCATGTCACATTAAGTTTTTGCACAATGAAGTTGCTTGGAGTTTTTTCTTCATAGTGTAAATCTATTTCAATTTTCCTTAATGTTGGGGCATCACTTGCTTTTTTTTTTGTGACTCACTTCTGGAGTGTGTGATCCTGATTCATTATAAAAAAAAAATAATTCATTTCCTTGCCAGTTGACTCAAACTTCTCCTTTTGGCTAAACCTCTGTACTCTGGAAAGTGAATGCTTGCTGCTTCTGCTGCCTGTAATCGAGGCAGTCCCTGGCAAAAACGTTGGGGGAAGGAGGAACTAGTAGAATGGCGGCAGGATGACAAGGGTTTGGGCAGCAAAGCTAACCTGGTTTTAGCAAAAGGGTAAGGGAATTTTAGATTTGAGTGACTTCTTGCTATTGCTCAGAGTAATGAAAAGGCCTGTCCAGGAATTTTTGGCTAAGATGCAGCAGAGGCATGAGACTCCAAGCAGTTGGCTTTCTGGTTACCGAACGCATTTGGACCCTCGTGTGAAAGCATGAGTCATCACGGCTGGTGCACTGATTTGCTGTTGGAGGCGATTTCTCTGTTGCAGTGTTAGCTCACACTTTTGCCATATTCTGGACTATCTAAAAGTGGTTCACAGCTGCAGCAAGGAAATGCAGAACTCTGGTGATGGAGAATCTGTCTTGAACTTCAGTCTCGGCCTTTAACACAGAATGGGCGTGGCTGGCTTAAGCTATGTGGCACAAAAAACTGAAGTCTGTACTTATGGTGTGACTAGCAAAACCAGTGTATAGCTACGGCTCTAGCCTATAGGCGGTTTAGAGAAGAAGAATGTAGGAAGGAGCAGAGTTGTAACATCATCTTGCAGGAGAAGAGAAAATTGTGAATAAAAACTGATGAATTGTGCTTTGAGTAAATTTATTTGTACACCTAAATGCCTGATAGATTTCTATTCCATTGGGCAAGAGAAGTATGCCTCCAGTTGCAGTTGTTTCGCTTCTGCTGCTGCTTAATGTTGGAAAAACTGCTTTATTAATGAGGATTGTAGATTAGTTCACCTGCTCTTCAGTGATTGCATTGCTCTGTGTTTTCTGAAATTGCTTTCAGAGCTATAGCAGTCCAACCAGACTTTCCCATTAATACTTTATAAGCAGAAGCTACTTCTGTTATAAATGCCTGAAATTTGCTTTTCTGTCTGCTAGTATGTGTACCCATATGCATGGAAGACTTTTGAAAGACTTTTTCTGCCTTCTCTGCAGTGGCTGTTGGGTTAAGATGCCTTCTTTTTTTTAATAGTAGTTGTTATTATCCAGTAGGGAAAACATCTTAATTGTTCTCTTTTTTTTTTCTTCTCCTCCTATGGGGAGGGATATGTCATAAATGTCCTTCTGGGAAATGCTTCTTGACACATTTCCCCTTTTTAAAATGAACATTTCTATCACTAATTCTCTTAGGGTAAACAATATTAACCCTGACTTCAGACAGTGAAATTTAACAGGCTGTTACTTCTCCTGTGTGTGTTGAAGACAGCTGAGCTCTGTAGCTTGTGTGGTAGCATCCAGTATTACAGGAGAAATTGTAGATTTAGGACAGAATGAACAGCAAAATGCTTCCAAGCAGAACTAAGTCATTAATCTGTATTGAATAAATTCCTTTTTATAAGGAGACAGTATTGTAACAGGACTGCATTCAGGATCAAAGTTTACCTATGGACACTAAGAGGCTTTGTGAAAGCAATGTGATTACAGCAGTTCAGACACCTGTAGAACTGTGTGCTTGTGTTGTTTGATCCTGCTGGTATTTGTCAGAAGGGTGACCGTGGTGCTCAGGTGTTCGGTCCTGCAGAGCTGTGCTGGGAAACCTGAGGGTCCTGGCTGCCTCTGGGTGCTCTTTGTTGCTCCCATCTCCCCTCCCAGGTGGTGGGTCTGTGGGTAGAGCAATGTTACCATGCAACTGGTATACGCATGAACTGCTACATAACCCGAACTATCACTAAAAATCCTTAAAACACGGCTTGAGCACCGCTGTATCTGTCAAATGTTATGAATCTAGCTCATGAGGCAGGGAAATTCCTCTCATCCCGCAGGAGCTACAGCTGCAGGTTCTGCTGCGCCAATGTAGGTGACGGCCTCGCCCGTAACCCGCACAACTTCTTGTCACATCGTGTGAAAGGCTTTCTGCAGTTTTTCTCTCCCCACGTTCCCCGGGACCAGGGTCCCGCTCGCTGCTTCTGCTTCGGCCCCGGCTGACTGGGGGGCCGGGGGGACCTCGGGCAGGCCCGGCCCGGCCCGGCCGCTCCCGGCGGCGGCAGGTAGGGAGCCGCCGAGGTGGGCAAGCCCCGGTGCTCCGAAGATGGAGCCGAGGGAGGGCACGGCGCCCACAGGCCCCGGCCGGCCCCGCAGCGCGGGAAAGCCCGGTGCCGCCGCCCGCCCGGAGGGCCGCTTCCCGGGGCGGGGGGGCCCGGCTCGGCCGCCGGCGCCGCGCCGCTCGGGGAAAGCGCGCTCCCCGCTTTACGGCTGCTGAAAACCTCCCTCGGCGGGCGCCGGGGCAGCCGTACGGCGCCGGGGCGGGCAGGTAACGGCGCGGCGGCGCGGCGCGGGGAGGAGGCGGGCGAACAGCAGCGGCGACGGCGTGGCCGGGCCCCCGCTACCGGCATCCCCCCACCCCGGGCGGCAGGCCGGTCCGGCGGGCTTGCAGCGGAGGCCGGCTGTCAGCCGGGGCTCGCCCTGACGCCAGCGCCGCAGGCAGCGGGGGAAAACTTTATCAAAGCAAGGCAGTTCTGTGGGTGTTTTTTCTAAAAGTAACTCTAAACTCGGTAAAAAAAAAAAAAGTCGCTCCGAGCCGCCGGCGGGCGCCGTGGCCGCTCCCCGCGGTGAGGTGAGGGGAGCGGGGAGCCGCTCCCTGCGCGCGGCGCCCGGCACGCGCGGGCGCTGGTTGCGCGGGCCCTGCCGTCGGCTCCTGAGCGGCGGTTGGCGCCGCGCGGGAACGTCGCGTCTGTCAGTCAGGACGGTTCCTCTCAGGTCGGGGCTTGAGTGCGCTACCGGTGGCAGTATCACAGGTAAACCTGCATTGCAAATCCGTCCGACATAAATACGATTAGCTGCATTCCTCTGCTCTTTTTTTTGTTTGTTTCATTCTTCTGAGTTACGGCGTTGAATTACTCAGAGTATTTTGTTATTTGCTCTCTGTTCACTTAGCTAATTTGAGAAATTAGACACAAGCGTTGTCTCGGCTAGATTTAGAAACTGAATTGTGTTGAATTATGTGTTAGCTCCTTAAAGCTTTTAGATATTAAAAAGAAACCCCAAAACGCAGTGATATGTGACATCTTGAAAACTTTCTGGAAGCCATCAAAAGAGTGAACTGGATGAAAACATGCTTTCCCCTCCCATCTTGTACGTGCTCAGGTTACCTGAAACACAAACGAGTAATTTCGCTGGTTTCGGTGTAGGGTGACATTGTAGTCCTGCTGTGCGATCCACGGTGTCTTTGGCTTCTCCATTTACGTAGAGCTCCTGGACTTCAGCAGGTTTCTGTCCGATAAGTGTCCCTTAACTGAGATGGCCTCAAACTTGTAATTAAAATCTACTCGATAAAGCCTATGGAGTTGACACTTGCTGAGTGCTGAGGCATCTTGCCGACTTCAGCTGAAATTTGCAATGTTGTTGCTGAGTCATCTGGACAGAAACATTCAGGGAAGAAATAAAGAGTGTAGATTTTACCCTAATAGGAACAGCCCATGTCATGTTGGTTTATTTCTTACTCGGTACATATTTCTTGCATGTACAGGCAAATTTATTTGTTCAGTTGTTAGCGTATGGAAAGCATTAGATGACTGAAACTGTAACGATGCCAGAGTCCTGTATATCAAGCAATGCTATATATATTTATAGAATCTTAATCTAAAGAGCTCTTGTATGAGTCCCAGTGCATCCATAATCCAGCATTTATCTCTAGTATTGACAAAAAACTAAAGAATATCTTGTGAATTTTGGTCTTGTAAATTCCTCGTAGGTGTCTTAATTGCATGATAATCTACCATAAAGTTAATCACCTGAAACAAACCAAAGAATGGTCTTTTGTAGCAGACCTTTTGCAGTTTTTTTTACAGCTGGAAGTTTTTAATTAAAAGCTGTAGAGCTATACACACATTTTCTTAAAAAAGAAAAAATCCTGCAGAAAAACACTTTCCTCCATGTTTCATCAAGTTTTTCTTGTTTTAAGTGTCTATCTAAACTTTGAAATTTTTTTCACATCCTTAAAGTAAAAACAGTTTTGCATTGTTGAAGAGGGTAGCTGAGACAGTATTAACAGGCCAAATTGCTCGATAATGAAGCAATTTCTTTTTGTGCTAATGGGAGGCTATTTTATTTGCTTTGAAGAGTTGGGTCCAGGTTGTTTATCTAAAGCAGAAAAAAGGATTAAGTGGTAAAAACATCGGAATTGTCTAAGTCTATAAAAAGATGCTTATGGTTCATATGAGTGTCACAAGCTGCAGATTTTTTGTGGTAGCAGCTCCCAATAATCATGCTGACTCATATGACTTCCCGCTCTGTTAATCTTCATAGCTGAAGTCTTAGCTTGTCACTTACTGTGGTACATACCTGCGTTATTTTTTCCCCCTTCTTAAATAACCTCAGGGTATGAATACAAACTAGACAAAAATAGACCTTTGAAGTGCTTTTTCTCCCCTTTAATAAACAGATTTATTTCAGAAGTGTAGTTCTTAGTGATGCACATGTAACCCTCCAGGGAATGTGTGCTGTAGATCTTCATTACGGTTAATCTGTCAAGTAGACATCTTCTAGATTCTCAAACTTTCTCACTGGCTCTGGAGCTCTTACTCTAAATGTACTTTTGTTGGCCAAGACAGAATTCCTGCGGTACGATGTATTTCTTTAGTATAGAATCAGTGCTTAGGCTATTATGTGTGGTGTTTTGTTTTCCTCCACTGTGACATTTGCTTTGGTGTTTAAGCACATGCATCTATAAATATACATATATTTATAAATGAGTTTATTAGGAGCATGCAGTGTAATGTGAGGAGGTAATTGATAGATGGCTGTGAATTAGTAATAAAACTTAGAACTGGGATCCTGTAAGTAGCCTTCCTGTGCAGATCACTCTTTGCTTTGCTGATCTGTAAAACAAGGGTCATAATGCTTTCCTGAAGATAGCTGTAATTAATCCAGTTATGACATACAGGTGCTATCTCCAGCTGTGAGATACAGAACAGGTACTGAATGTCTGGTTTTTTGTGGTTTTTTTTTTTTTTTTTTTTTTTGGAGGGGCAAAGTTGTTTCTTTTTCCTGCCATGTGGAGATACAGTGGTGCCATTCTTGTTTTCACTAAGGTTTGACTTTTGTTCTGTGTTTGATCTCTTGCAAGAAGTAGCTTTCTGGGCCTATTTTTGCTTGATTCCTTGCCTTGTCTCAGCATAAACTGGTAGCTGGTGTCAGGAATGTTAGTCATATTTGTTCTAATACTATATGCCAGAACCTTCTATTAGGTGGCCGTGTACAGAGGGGACCAACTCTGTTTATATTTTCTCTATAAGTTGTTGGCAATTCAGCAACCACTGAGTCTGTGTACAGGCTGCCAATAGCAGGAATTGCAGAGTAGTTTTGTGTTGGTGTGAGGAAATGGACTTTTATCGGTATAAAATTTTGTGCTAGCACTTCCATGGAACGTGCACCACAGCTTAGTTCACAAGACTGCTATGTTGGCTACCAGTTTCTGCAGCAAAACTGCTTTGTTGATATCTGTATTTTTGTTTGGATCTCCTGTATTATAAATTCCTGAAGCTTATGTATGTGTTCTTTTGATTGCAAACTAAACTGTTTTGAATTGAAATCTTCTAGGCATGGTGGCTCTCCTCTCCCTCTATCCATGTATATTTCTCCTCTAAAAGCTTGGGTAGGATTGCTAGAACAGTGAAGTAAGCACTTGGTTTTGTTCCTGACTTCTGGTGTTGTGTCACCTGTGTGTGTTTTTGTTTTCTGATCTTTGTGTGTGTGTGTTTTGGGTTTTTTTAAGTCAGTACTGGTTTTAAATTCAGAAGTTTCAGATTTCGAGAGCACGTCAGCATAAAAACTCACATGAACACAGCTATACTATTTAACAACGAGAAACCCTGATTCCCCCCACTCGCACCATGTGCTTAAATTGTAAACTGAAGTGAGGAGAAGAAACATTTTCCTCTCTCCTGTTCTTCCCTCTAATTTTCTTTCAGGTTTTCGTGTTCCTTAACTGCATTGCTGAAGTGGTTGAGAGTTGAAATTTGATGTGGAAATTGCCTCCATTGAGAAGTAACTCAGTGTTCTGACTGAGTTATGAGCAGTTGAAAACAATGCACACTCTTCTTGGAGCCTTAGCAACATGTGCATTAAAGCACTTTGTTTCTCCTCAAATATGCATCTACTGGTTCTGTCAGTTGTGTACGCTTGGTTAACATAACTGTGCAGGGAAGTAGGAAAGGTCATCGTTCATTTTACAGTAACTACATGGTTCCTATAAAGCAAAAATCAAGTAGAGCTCTTACAGCCTAGGCCGAGTGCAGAAGAGCAGTTACTTTCTATGAGCCATCTACTAGCCATGCGATTTGTTGGTCAGCTGGAATCTAGCAGGGAAAAGAATGTTAAGACTTGAATATCTGAAAACGTAGTCAAGAAGTAATCAAATAAAGGTTCATGAATGCTGTTTGTTCTGGTTTCTTGTACAAACGTGCTTGCAGGTCTCTGCGAATATCTGAGAAGCAGAGAGTATGTACAGCAGCTGAACAGAAGTGAGAATATGCTGTTATTTATTATTGATCCGTTACTTGTGTTGAAGATCGATATCCTGACTTTATTGACATTGGTTGTTGACCTCGGTAAGCCTTGACTTTTAACTTAGACTGGTTAACTCTAACCTCTCTATACTAGTAAGTGCAGCATTCCTCCTTTATACAGAGCCAAAGGATTCAGCTGTCATACCATTCTTCTATAGTTTCTGCTTGAAAATCAGAGGGAAATGCCACCCAAGCACATGCGTGTAGGGAGAGGGAAATATATAAGTCATCTGGGAGGCTGAATTGGTAGGATCGTTGGGTCTGTTCCCTTGTTCTTTCTTCATTGTTGTTTTTGAGCTTCAGTTAACTATTTTCCATGTAAATACTGAGTATTTTATGGCAAATCTTGAGGAAAATATTGAATATGATCCAAGGTATATATGACTGAGCAGAAAATGTACAGCATCGTCATATTTGACATTAATGAGATCACTCTAAGAATCCTCTGTCAAGTTTAGGTGTTCACACTTCAAGGAGGATGTTAAAGTCAAAGAGAATTCAGAGAAGAACTGTAAGAATGAATAAGGGTTGAAAATCGCTCCTGAGGGAGAGATTTGAAGAACTTAATATGTTAAATATTATCAAAGAGAAAGACAAGGAGGGACTTGATTGCGGTGTTTAAATGTGTGCATTGTGAACAGAAATTCTATAATGAAGCAGAAAATGATGGTATAACAAGATCCATCGGTTAAAATATGAGCCAGACGCATTTGCAATGGAAATGAGAAATGCATTGTCAGCAATGAGGGTAATTTATTGCAGGTTATGGTAGGATATTCATCAAAGGAAAAAATTAATTTAAATGTGATATTTTTCCTTTAAGATGTTCCTAAATAGAAATTAATTGAGGGTCTATGTCCATGTTTTATAGGTCAGGGTATATGATCATAGTATTCTTTATGTATCTAAATACATGAATCTGCATAAAAAGAAAATAATGAAATATGGTTCTTTAACACAGGATACTGTTGAAATTGGAAGAGAGCTGATAGTTAGCTCAAGACTTTTAAAATGTCTAAAATGCTTGGAAACAATGAACTTGTTTTAGAAGTTCTCTGTTGAAGATTGAGGATTGCTAAGTAATGTTGGCAACAAAATTCTTCAGCAATGGAAAGATGTCATTACACTCAGTTTCTGCATTAATAGGTCTTGGCCATTGTCTGTAAGTACTAGATTAACATGCCAGTTGCTAGGATTCCTTACAAGTTTTCATGAAAGTACTGTGGAAATAAAGATGGTTCAAGTCCAGAATCTGAAAGAAAGGTGAAATTAAAAAAAAAAAAAAAAAAGAAATCCTGCTGTCATTGAGTAACTTTCATTGAAGAGGGCTCTTGGATTGCTTTAGAAAACTGCTGAGTAGAACTGACTGCTTAACAGAAGAGCCTACTGTGTGTGTGTGGGAATTATTGGAGGGTTTGCAAGGAGGGATTTGTAGATCCTGCAGAGATTTCGGGGAAATCTGTGTTATAATGCATTATCTCCTGCAGTGAAGAGCCAGCAGGAATGTTCTGAGGATTTTAGTGTGCTCAGTTTTACATGCCTTTAGCAGGCGATGCTTTCAGGTCTTAGGTTTAGTGGAATTGTAGGCAGCATGGGGAGAAATAAAAGAATCATAAATCAAAATAGTGATACCTCCTTTTGACACTGAAGTTTGACAGGAAGAGCAGAAATCAAGCTGAAGTGCAAGTCAGATATGATATGACTGTCTTGTATAAACTCTTCAGCTTTTTGGAGAAGATCCTGGGAATCAGCCTTCAGTATGATGAGAGGGTCATCAAAATAAATGAAAAGGACCCAAGCAAACCCATGTCACTCGGTGCAACCAGTCTTTTTGCTTAAATCCCTGAAGATACTGAAGCAACGACCGGAGGATTGATTAGAAGAGTGTGGTTTGGTGAACCGAATCGTGTATGCAGTGAGGACCAGCTGGTTATAATACTGCAGCAAATTAGAGCAGGAAAAATCTCTGGCTGGAAGGAGTTTTGAGAGTCTGAAGATGATTGTGCTGCTTGTCTCAAGTGGTAATGTGCATGTATCCAGAAAGTTTCATGGTACATGCTGAAGAGAAAGCTAGATATTTGTTGTAGTATTGATCAATGTAAGAGCTGGAGATTTTGTTTTTTTTAGGGCTCAGTCAACAACTTCTAAGCCACTCACTAGTAAGAAACTGTGCAATGAAAAGTATTTAATGGCTTAGAAACCAGTGGATGATAAATGTGTGAAGTATTGTTGAGAAAAAGAAAGGGATTCCAAATGCTGCAATTACAGAAAATCCTGCGTGAGTGTGTGTGCAAGGTAGAGTTGTTTGACTAGGCATAGTTTTTCTCCTTACTTAATAGCAGAAGGTAATTCATAGGTGTGCACGTATTTTTCTTCAGGACTGTTTTTATTTTGTAAATGATTATTTCTTGTCCTAGGTTTATATTTAGGCATTTTATTTAATATTCTAAGTAGCTCCACACAGATTCTACCTTTTCTACTTTATACCTGCATATTTTTGTGTTAGGGATTGCCTAAATTTGTTTCAAGCTTTGTCTTTGTTATAGCAATAAAAATTTAACCTTTATGAATGAAAAGAATTTTTTTTTATGCACTGACTTAGGCCTAAGACTATTGTTAATATGTGTGATATAAGGTGGTATAGGACAAGTTTGTGGTTTGAAAAGATTAACTTTGGTAAAACCATAATGAGAAGTATCTGTGTAGAGTGATGGGTGAGAAATTCTGAAAAAAAAAAAAAAATATTTGCGGAAAACCATGTGTATACTGGCAATTTCCAAGTAGACTTGGGTGTATTTATCTGCCCATTATATTCTTATTTTACGGATGAGTATGCTAAGTGCTATTCAGAATTATTTGGCCATATGTTCCTGTTTTTATGGAGCTTCATTTTGCGGGCTCTTTATATAAATAAAATTATTCTCTTCATGAAGGCATGTAGTAAGAGGAAGAGAAAAGAATGTTATTTCAAATGTTATACCTTTTGCAAAAGAGCAGATGGTGTTTGTATGTGCGGCTTCAAGTAAGTTTTACACTTTGAAGCTACTGCTTTATTCCAGATTGTCTACGTGAAATTAGCGTTTCTGGCTCTTCCGGAGCATACCAGGTTATATTACACTTGGTTTCAGTGTGTGTCGAAGTCAGCAAAGGTGCGGAGTTCCATTGATCCTCTGTAGCTTTATTTCACTGTATTCTTTGTATGATATGGATTGGTGTCCATGTGCAGGCAAGAGTTGCTTGCTTAAAATTTCTTGTGTGCCATACTTCTGGCAAGACAAAGCCCGAGGTGAGGCTGAATGATCTCAAGCTCCTGCATCTTCATTCGTGCCTTTTTACAGATGAGCGTAACACTTGACTCTTCCAGTCTTTGACTTCCTTCAGTCACCACAACTTTGCAAAGCTGATGGAGAGCAGTCTCTTGGTGATACTAGCCAGCTCCTTCAACACCTTTGGATGCATCCCATCAGCTGTCACAGTTGGTTCTCTACAGTCAATTTGACACACTTAAGTGGCACTAAATTTGATACAGACCCCCCCCCCCCCCCCCCCCCCCCCCCCCCCCGGAAAAATAGTTGGCAAATGATTAATTTTCCTATTTGTCTTTTAATGTGAAATCTGAAATCCCCTGGTCATGCCAATTGTGGGGAAAAAATGAATTTTGCGGTACAGTCTCAGAGGAGTTCAGAGATGGGAACTGCAAGCTGCATTGCAACATTAAATTATTAAACATACCTTTTTATAAATGTGTTCCAAGAGATTTACACCTATAAATCCCAAACATCATGCTGGGTGAGACTAAGGGCAGGAATTTACATTGTACTGCTGTCTAAATTAGTTAATTGTCTTTCACTGTTCCCTTGGTTAGTTTGTTGGTTTTTTTTTAATGGCAATACTTGGGCATGTTTAAAAACTTAACTTACTTTCCTTGTGGTGGTGTGCTTCAAATTCGGTTTTAGAACTATTTTAGTAGGAACAGATGCATATGAGCTCTGGCACAGAAATAATTTCTTGCATGAAAGTTTGAAAGCATAATTAGAGGGCGGCAAAGAATATTGAATGGCTGTAGATACACACCTTATCTACAACAAATAAAGGATTATGCTGGGGACTTACAGACTTTTGTAATCTTCCTGTTGATAGTGGCTATTCCTGTGGGTACCATTGCAGAGCATCTACAGTATGAAGGAACTACCCCCGAGGGGGAAACTGGAACCTCGGGGATCACCTGTATATGAAAGCGAAAGGTACTGTGCCGAGACTGTGTCTGAGGCTGAATTATGGAAGCCTATTAAAATATTAGTGGACTTACTCATTTAGAGGTCTCTGAGAATACCTGTGGAAGAAAATAATTGACAAATCAGGATGCTACTTGTCTTAACTATTAAAGGAGACAGTTGTGATGCAGTGCCCTCTTCTGCATTCTGTAAATGGGACTGTAACAGCCATTTGCACCATGCATCAAGGAGGGGAAAAAGAGAAGTTCTGATTAAAAAGGGAAGATAGTTACATGGTGTCAGAAATGTGACTCTGAAATTTTTATTTTAGTAGTGACGTGCTGCATTGCTGCATACTTTTACTGTATCAATTGAGAATAAAGCCTATACAATATTGTTTATATAAGTGCTTACACAAGAGAGGCATATGTTGAAATACTCGGAGAAGCCTGGTCTTGTTTTCAGGCCGAAGTGTTGGCCCAGAGCTGATATGTGAGCATATGTTCAACATGCTGAACTACTGGTTATTCAGTTGTCTTTCTCAGTCACAGAGAAGCATGCAAAAGTATCCAGTTTTCTCCCCAGATGGAATGAGAACAAATACAAAGATATTTTTAAATGGGATTGAATTCTTGTTTTCCTACCAGCTAATCACATGTATTAGATGCTTGATGAGTGTCTGCTATTTGAAAAACAGATACAACATGGGCAAGTGTGTCTGGCACAAGCCAGATGGTTTGATTTTTGTCTTCATGGAAATAGTAAAAAAATACATGTAGTGAGCAAAGAGGCTATGGAGAACATGGTGTTTCCAGGGGAAAAAAAATGGCATCTCTAGTTCTGATTAATTACCCGACTTTGCAATTTTAGCGCGGAGCTTTTCTTGATTACTGAGTTGTGGCTTCCTTTCACTTGCTTCATCCACCTACTTGTAATGCTTTGAAAACGAATATTTTGGGACATGCTTTCTCACTTTCATCCTTGGTCAGAAAAAGTTTGGTTTTTTTTTTTCTTCATGCTTTCTAACAGCTGTTTTTCATAAGTGTGCGTGTGGAAAAATACTCATTTCCCATGTGGTATGGCTGGCTTTTCTGCACTGTTAATACTCCACCATAACAAAAAGTGATTCTGCGTAGACACTTCATTCTTGATGTATTTTGTATGCCAGCAGTTAAGTCTAGATTTTGAAGCTGAGTGGATAATTAACTTTGAAACTATGAAAGTTTAAATTCACTGAATTTGCATGTGTATTTTACATGGGTTTCAGTTTTTAAACCAGTTCTAAAGAACACTTAAGTTTTCTAGAGAAAATAAGGTCTGCTCTGCAGGAAAAAATAGTATGTATTTCAAGTGAATTTTTTTAATTAATATGCATGTTAAAAGGTCCAGCACTTCAGAACCAGAAAGTCCCAGGAGCAAAAATTTTCCTGGGATGTGTGTTGAAACATAGATGCTTCTGTGGCACAAGTGTGGAGTTTTCGTTGGTTGGTTTGTTTTGTTCTTTTTGTAAAGTTATTTTTTTGTTGTTCCTTTTTGTTTGTAAAAAGGAACATACTGCTGTTTTACTTTGAGTAATGTACAGATGGTTCTTGCACATAAAAATTATCAACATACTTCTGAGTATAGGAAACTGAAATGAAATACACATTTTCATGTATGTAGTGGTTATATACTAAAGTATGTAAGCATACAAGAATTTATTGATGTATGTGCAGTCTTGATCAAATAGGCTTGTGGCTTCTGAGTTTGAAAATAGTTCCAGAAGGGTTGTAGAGAATATTTACAGGAATTTTTCTGAGTTCCTATCCTAAGAGGAATCTGAGCTGTATTAGAGGAAATATGTATTTCTTAGGAGATACATAGTTTGAACAATTACTGAATTGTCATTTCAAATTATGTGAAAGTAACCTGACGTGGTCTCCCTTTTGAAATAGGTATTAGTGTTTCTCTTATATACTGTGTGTATAATGCTAAGACTGAGACATGTTTGTTGTCTAGCTGCTAATAAATCAGGGTTTGATAGAGTTGTCTTTGTGTATTAGTATCTGAGAGCAGATGTATTGACTGTCTTTGGAAGGGTGGGGTGAGGTGTAAGGAAGCTGTTAACCAGTCTTTCTTCCAGTAAAAGGCTTGTGTTCCAATAGATGAAAGGAGGGGAAAAAAGTGTTAGTGAATATCAAATTATAGTTCAATTATTGGAAGTAAAATACTTGCTCTTGATGTTGATTCTTAATGCAGAATTGGTTTTTCTATGGTGTGTCATTCAAGCATAAATGAGAGACTTTGTTCCATCTTTCTCAAGATCAAGTATATTTTTGAAAAATAATACTGATGTATAAGGACTACTTTCTGCTCTTTGTTTGGCTTGTGTTCTTTATTAAATAAAATGTCTTTCTAGTTGTATAATATGTTCTAAGTGGCAAAGCCTAAGTAATTTATTCCTTTTTCTAGTAGACACTTTGTGTGATTCAGTTTTGAAGTCCAATTCTTTCTACGCTTAATGGAGACACTTCTTTTTCTTTTTTTGGTTGAAAGGACCTAATTAATCACAATTCCTAGAAAGATGAGACAGAAATGATACCAAAAAAAAAGAGGGGGAAAAATTTTCTTGACCTTCAGTGCGTAATTATTTTTAGTACCGGTTCAAAAGTCTGAAAATCACTGATGTACTGAGAAGGCATAAAAGTGCCAGTGTAAAAGATATATCAAGGTAATTTGGTTTTTCAGAACTGAAATAAACGTGATTTAAAGGGAAACTGGTCAAGATACTTAGATCTTAAAACCACATTAGTGGAAATTTGGTTTTTATTCTGTTAGAAGGCTTGCATTTACACTATTGGTTCTTGAATAAATTAACTGAAAGCTGTAGAAAAACTTCAGAGATTGTTATTATGGTGCTCCCTAGGGAATATTAATCCATTTATTGTTTATCTCTTGCTTTGGAGGAATTTCCATCTAGAAACTTTTATTCAGTGATTTTGTGCAATGTGAAGTATTCCAGCCTGCTATGTGAATGTACCTCTGTTTAAAGCACAGATGGACACCAAGTTATCCTGGTTTATGAAGAAAAGTGAAAAAAGAACAGAATTTTCTTTGAAACTATATAAAGGAAATTGTCTTACAGTAATATGAGATGTGCCTCGCAAACGGACTTAAAATGCAGGCTGACCCTTGTCCTGATTTGCTTGGAGTGGAAACTTGGGTAGATATTTTACAAACTAAAGGAAGCCAGCAATCTGGAGATAGATAAAACTTGAGTAATTCACTGATGGAAATCTAGACATAGAAATCTTCTTGTCTTGGTTAGCTAAATAACTCTTCCTAGGAACATTCTGTATGCACCAAGAAGTTCCTTAATTTACAGAAGATAGTGTAAATATTACCTCAGTCTTTCCTGGTAATCTTTTTTAAATCAGGGCTTTTCTTAATACTTCATTTCTGATAGTCCTATAGGCACTGACTGTAGCATAACATGCAGTAGTGTGTGTGTGATTTCTGTTTGTTTCAGAACATTTTTTAATCGCCACTATCGTGGTATACTAATCAGGATCTTCAGAGGTCTGCACTGTGTGTTGTTAGTTATTGCAGCAGGTTAAAAATTAAAAGGAAGTGCCAATGAAAATTAATCAGGAGTACTTTCTGCAGCCTCAGTACTGAGAGTCTGGTTTATTAGGGCTTCATAATAAGAACAGCAATACTAAGTAAAGAGGGATTCAGTGTTTATCTAAGATACTGTTAAGATGAGAGATTTGTGGAGCTTTTCCAGGGTGCATTTTTGAAGGCTGTTAGCATTTTTGTAGTACGTGTGTGTTTTTTACGTACTCCCTTGGCTGTGTCACTGAACAGCAGGTCAGACTTGAACAAAATAAATATATGCAGCCTGAAATTTGCAGGATTTTGCAAATTTCAGATGTAATGAAGTTAAACTGTAGGAAAGTGTTTGCTGGTGTGTTTTTGGTTTTGTGTTTTTTTTTTAAGATTAGTCTTCCTTTAATGGATTTTAGATTAATATTGCAAATAGTTTTTTTTTAAAATAGCCTGCTGCTGTAAAATACATGCCTTAATCTCTAAACTTTTGAACTATTTTCATTAGCAGCCTAGTGTCTTCCCATTATTTGGATGTGAAAATCTGGACAAGATTTATTCCTCCCGCCAGCCACTAACCTTTGTTTCTCCTTAGGCTTCTTCTGACATTGTTTTAAGCCCAAGTTTCCAGGGTGGGGATGTGTGGGTGTTTAAGGCAAAATAAAAGACTTTACCTGGAGTCTGTACCAATCCAAAATGAACCTGAGGTATCTGGTATCTGAAGTGCTAGGCTTTTGTAGGGACTGCTTTAGTCAAGCCAGTTTGGGGGCAATGAAACTTAGATCTCTGGATTTACAGTTTCACCACCCAGTGCTTAAGTCAGGGCTCTTGCTCAGCAAAGCATTTGTATTTGAGATTATATGCTTCACTCTGCTAACTCAAACTAATGAAGAACGTTTGCTGAAATCTCACTGACTTCACTTTGTGAGGAGATAATTACTTGTTTCATGAATAAAGATCTGTGGTCACTGGCAAACTCAGATGACTATAAATGCTTCACAAATGGCTAAAACAAAATATGGGATGGTCAGGGTTGCCTGTTTAGTGCTCTAAATGCTTTAACGGTCCGGTCTGACTTTTCTTAGTCAAAGGTCAAGAGCTGATGTGAACAACCCCAGTTCTCACGCAGGCAGGGTCCCTTCCACGTAGTCCTTAGGCACGTAGGTTGGCGTAAGAGCAATACTTGCAATCTTGGAGTGAGTGTACCATACTAATGTGAGAGTACAAAACTTGCATCTTCTTGTATCAGTGGGCATCAAAGGAATCTTTTTAGTTAGCAGTAAAAGATGCTATGAGGAGGAGAGAGTGGGGTCTTTGTCATCTTGTTACACAGAGTAGACTATCTTATGCAGAACAAACTATTGTAAAGGTTGGGCTACAGTAATGAGTACCTAAGTAAACTCTGAATTGTTGAAATGCATTGTCATACTGTGAAGCTAGGGTGGGATTAAGTTTAAAAAAAAAAAAGAAAAGAAAAATTCCAGCAAAGGAAGTTAGAATGCATTTTTATTGCATTCTTCACTTCGAGAGTAGCTTTCTGAATGGGATTCCTAGTGAGAATTTATGAAAATTTTATGCATAAGTAACAAAGATCCATGAAAGTTTATTTCAATTTGATTTTTCCCTATCTATGCATGAGTTTAGCTTTAGGCAGGCCTGTAAGGATTTAAACAGTTGTTTGTTTTTTTTTTTTTCCTAAAATTCAACTTGTAGTCCTATCAAATTTTGTTTCCTTTTAACAAGCAGAGACCTTACTCAGCAGAGATTGCTAGAGAGCTGCAGCTCCACTCATCTGTAATTCATGCCTGTTCTCATCCAAACATGTCTGTTAGACTTCAGTGGTCTTGAGGTCAGACCTGCTGCAAATTTGGTAGTTTGAAGAGAATTAATTTGGTGGAAAGAAATGTGTGAAAAGACTTCGAGTGTTTTGTTCTGCTGTTTTGACTAATGCAGGCTTGACTAATACAAGTTAGTTGTTTCCTTTTTGTGTGTGTGTGTATGTCCTTACATCACATGGTACTTTTTGACTGGAACAAGTGGTTGCTAACAGAGCTAAATTAATGTTAATCAGCTTACAGAAGGAGTCCAATTTGAGAGGTGAATGAAAAAAATGGAAAACCCCAAGCCCCCTGTTTATTAAGTAGTTTATAATAATGTATTTATATGTTACTGAAATATAGCTTCTTCAACCTAGTTCCAAGTTAATTGAAAAAATATTTTACTAGAATCAGAATTAAAATACCAAAAGCAGAGCTAATATTTTATCTGAGTAGGAGTTATATAATTCTGCAAACTCTGTATGGTCAAACTAGCATTACATCTACATGAAGTAAAGCAAGACCGATGCCATGCGGCTGTATTCCTTACCTGCTGGAGCTGCCCAGGAGGCTGCTTGATGCTCTGAGGCTGCAAGAGGCGTGGAGTTCCCTGTGCTCCCTGCGTGCTGATTTCGTGGTGTTGCTGCATGTGTTAATGGGACCGGGAGATGTTAACAGCAGCTTTTCATGGGTTGTAAGCCAGGAAACAGAAAATTAGTAGTTCTGTCAAAGCTGGAGATAGGCTTTTGGGGAGCTCCTCAGCTGACATAATCTTTTGTTCTCTGGACCATGAGGCTATTGGACATGTAGTCATGGACTTAAAGAAAATTGTCTCAACTCCTTTTTTAAGAACTGAGGGTTTTTTCTTTTTTTGTAAATATCTTCTGTTCACAAGGATAATGTCCAGAATGTGACTATCTAACTAAACACAAGAGGGAATGAACTGGGATTTGGAAGACTTGGTCAATATTCAAATGCAGCCACTGTTCCCCTCAATGGCCTTGGCCAAGGCAGCTTTTCTTTCCTGTAAAATTTTCCTATAAAATGAGTGATGCTATACTGTCTTTCTAAAAAAAATTCAGAAATTGCAATAAAAAACAGTGAATTAGATCTAAGAATTATGGTTTTAGAACATGACTTTAGAAACCTTATTATGTCACTCTAGTTATCAGCCAAAATTGTAATCTCTTTGAATGAACAATGAAGCTTTTTCTCAATGGCAGTCAATGTATGTCAAAATGCAGTCAAAATATGTGGCAAGACAGTTGCTAGGATAATAAATACTTGCAAATAAAATTAAAAAAGACAAAGCAAAGGCGATATAAATAATAAAATTCTTTGTGTACTCATGTCGATCACAACAGACCTATGCTTCTTTGTACTGAATATTCATGGTTTGAATAGGAAAGCTAAAAATGGATAATTATGGAGGCAATGACATGTTTTGTCAGGCTGTGTTGATATCCTTTGGGCTGTAACTTAATGCTGATCTAGTAGTAACAACATCATAGTGTCTCCAGCTTCATGTGAACCGTAGTTTCTGATCGATGATAATGCATTCCACCGTGACTTATGCTTCTTGTGTACCAGGCTTTAATGTGTTCTTTGACTTCCCCTCGCAATGTATCTTCTAGAATAAGCTCTAACTAGAATAATAGTAATAGAAAAATCTATTTTGATAATGAGGAGAGCTCTGCAAATACTCACAGCATATCACGTACAATTCCTGCATCAGGGTTGCTTGGGGGACAGGTATCTTTAGTCAAAGATAAATGTCACAAAATGGATCTTCTCGCAGAAGGGTGCTTTGGTTCATCACCAGAGGCAGGACAACTTAAATGGAATGGCATTTTTGGATCTGTTTGTGTTCAGTTAGATATTTGTATTCTGGACGTTTTCCCTATGAACAGAGGATATTTGGGGACAAAAAAAGGAGGAAAAGAAAGGAAAAAAACAAACAAACAAAAACCAACAAAACAAACACCCCAAACCTCAAACACTTAAGAAATAGGAAGTGTTGTTCCGGAATGGATCACTGGGAGGAGCCGTTTATTACAGCTTTTATGCATTAAATCGGCAGCAAAAGAATGATGAGAGAGTGGGAAGGTGATGTGGAGCCAGATATACTTTGTCATGAGTGGGGAATACTCTCCTTTAGTAGAAAGTGATCAATGGCTTTTTTTTTTTAAAAAAAAAAAAGTGGTCACTTTAAGGGAAAGGACTAATTCACTAAAATTGTAAAACTTACTGTATATTAACTGGAAAATGGAAGTGCACTTAGGCCACATGGTGTCCGATGGGAATGCAGTGAACAGGTAGTAGTTGTACAACTGTCCATTAACACACTGGAGAGCTTATGAGTTCCAAATAAGACACGAACTGTTCCTACCATCGGAGTACTGAAAGGATCTTTTTTAACAGTAATCCTATTATACCTAGAAGGTAACCCACCTCATAAAGACGATTTGTCTTTGTGTCCTGATATGATAGAGTGAAAGGGGAAAAAATCTTTGTAAAAATTCTCCACCGCTATCTCCATAATCTCTACTTGACTGAGCATCAGCCAAGTGAGAAAATGAAAAATTATAACCTGCCAAGCATCAGTGGCAGACTGAAATGAAAAAATTGCAAGTTAATAACAGTGATGCCTCAGAAAAATTTGCTGGCCAATTTAACATTGCTTTATCCAAGGTCACATCTTGCAGCTGATTATTTTTAGTAATTTGCAGATGAGGACTTTCTACCGTTCTTACGGCAAGTGAAGATAAGGGAAATGCCAGGTACAGTTTAAAAACTCAAGGTTATCAATCTCTTCAGATCAAAAGTAAGATCATGTTCCCTGCTTATTTGCTTAAGACTGGGCACAGAAATTGTTTCCATTGTAGCGAAGTGGGACGTCTACGCTATCCTTTATGGCGGCGATAAAGTCAATGTAATATGAAAACTCACAGTGGAGCGAGGCTGACAAAGGGGTTGAAAGTATGAGAAACTAAAACTTGGCAGAGTTTCTTCTGGAGCAGACTCTTGCTAATGTTCATGTGATGATTTTTACATAATAGTGTTAAAAGAGATTACGTTGCACGTGTTTGAGGTTTCTGAAGGAATGTGAACCTATTGCAAGCTAATACATGAGACATACTGGAAGTGGAGTCCTGTGAAATAACCATAGCACTTTACTGGAATCCGAGGTGTGAAAATCATTAGCGAACTGTAGCAGCACTTAATTTCCTCCAGCACAGTCTACACAATCATCTTAACATTACAGAGTGAACCTTGCTGCAACGTTTGCAAAGCATTGGCATGCTGTCACTTATTTAAAATAGACCATTCTTCAACAAATGGAACGTATCATTAGTTCGTGGAAACTCTCGCTCTAGGCCTGCAGTGCGAAGGGCTGTGCAAGGGGAAACCCTTCGTGCTGCTATTTTATTGTGGTTCTGTGGTCCTTTTAATGAAGGATATGCAACATTCTGATATGCTGAGTGTACACAGTGATTCTAGGGAGATTTTGTGGTCTGGTGGTTCAAAAATCTTGTCTGTGGGTAATGTTTTTTTTCAGCCGCTGAGTTGTTGCTGCACAGAAAAGAGTGCAGCGCTTCTGTCTGGTATGGAAAGTGAAGGGCACTTCTTACTGGAAGATTGATGGAGTACCCTGTTTTCAACTGCCCTGTTTTCTAACCACATAGGTCTTCTCTGTCATTAAAATAATAAAAACACTTGAGCAGCTCCATCCAAGAACTCTCCAAAAGCATTCATTTTTATTCCTGTATGTGTGAGCTTTGTAAGCTAGGGCTATTCTGTGTTGAGATGGCTGAAAGTGTTGCTGGAGTGCTTTTCAAGAACAAGAGGATTAACTTGCAAAAGGTATTACTGGCGGTTGTTCATGATCACCGTGGTTAGAAGCCAGGGTTGGAGTCTCAGCCTCTAGAACCAAGTCTGCTGGGCGATTGCTCAGTAGGAACGAGAGCTGAGTTCCCAGCTGTATTTCTCAGCTTTCCGTGGAAGTTCCCTATCAGATCACTCGTGTCCTGTCTGGCTTCTGAGATCTGACAAGATTGCAGCTTGAACTGTTCAATTTGTCTCGCTGTCACGCAGTGCATCATATTGAGTTAGTTCAATAGCCCTAATCTAATGCTTACTGCAGTGAAACTGTGAATGTATCAATCAATACTTATTTCAGTAAACGTAAAGCAAAATGAAAATTCTTTTGACAACTTCTGTCTATTTCATTATCTCTCTTTTAATCACAAAACTGTCTCTTAAAGTTTCCACACTTCCTTAAACTTTGTAGCCTGTCTTCTTTCATATACATCAGGCCGATGCCAGCAGCTCTCTCCTCTCCCAAACAAGGTTCCATCTAATGCATCAGGTTAATCTGCTGCCTTCCTGCAGCTGAAGGAAGCTGAATCTTTCCTGACATATCCAGGCAGCTGTGGCAGGCAGACCTAAGAGAAAGAATTTCAGGGAATATGAGACTTCAAACGTGATGTCTTATTGCCTTGTTTTTTTTCCTCAAAAGTAGTCTTGTTTTAGGATATCTGCAATGCAAGCAAAGCAAAGAAGCTTTAGTATTGCCATTCTCTAGCATCAGTCAGTCTTATCGTCTAGTGTTATGTGATGTCTCATGTCCAGATTCTGGCAGGGCGTGCTCTGTCCCAAGCCAGACAGAGCAGCAGTTGTTGGATTATGTTCTCATGCACAATGGAATTTCTTCACTGAACTATGTGATATTTTACCCATTTATACTAAGGCTGCTTTCTGTTTATGCAGGAGAGTGTGTATCGGTGTGTAATACTTCTAAGTATGCGTGCTCTCATATACACACTCTTTCCACCATTTTTATGGCAGTATGGAGAAGTCTTGGTGGAGATTTAATTCCTCCCCTTTTTCTGTACAACATACCTTTAGTCAAATTTCTAGTGTAATAGTTTTCTTTTAATGTTGCATGTATTGAGGTAAACATACAGGTGGGAGGAAGAAACAAAGCATAGAGAAGATAAATATTTGTACGCAGCTAGGCATGAGTATTTCTTTATACCTTCCAGGAGAGAACTGGACTAGTTGTCCCTTTCTTCTGCTTAGGGCAGCGGTGTTGTTTTGGATACTTTGTTTTGCATCCTCTCCATGGGAATGAAATGACAGGACACAACTTCCTTGTGCTCGCTTGTACACGAGCAGCTATATGGATGCATAGGACTAGGTGGATGGAGGAGATAGCATCTATAGCTTCCGACTTGCAGTTGTAAAATTGCCGTTTTTGTCAGCTAAGAGGGGGTGCAGCAGGCTCTTCTCGAAATCAGGCCATTTTTGCTTGCTGTTGTTAAAAGATAGAGCTTGACTCTGCTTTTTGCTTTTCATGAAGCTTAATGCTTTTGCGCTGTCTTCAGCCAAATGCTGATAATAGGCTCTATAAGGGAACTTTTGTGCAATGATTTATATAGCAATGAAATTGCATGTTGCAAAAGTGGACTTGACCAAGAGAAAGGTAAGGTTAAAGCAAGTATTTAGGCTTTTTTTTTTTTAAAGCTTGTCAGAGTAGATTAAGGCCACTGAACACACATCAACACTTTAAAATAGAATCACAAAGGTGCCCTTTTTTCCTGCGAAAGGATGCTGGAATGTTGTACAACTATTAAGAAACACTTCTTTTAAAGCCTCTTTCTTGTGGCAGGTATTCTCTGTGAGGGCTCTTGGCTTGTAATTGTGCGAGGGATCCAAATTGTTCATTTTAATTGACCCTTCTGGCCTTAAACCAAATGTAAATACATGCAGACGGTTTGTTGTGTTTTCTTTTGAAAACATTGTTTTAAGGTAACTCACCCTGTGATCATACTTTTAGAAGTATTTTTCTGATAGGCCTGTTATTTTCAGAGGCTGATAATGAAATGATGGGAGAGATTTAAAATAGATTTCCTTTTTGAAGCTTGTGTGCTGATTATTAAAGTGTGTGAAAGGAGTACCCTGACCCATTGCAAAATACTCTTTTGCCAACAGAAAGCATAATGCATTCTGATGACGCTTATAATTGCAGTACTTCCAGAACAATTACCTTGGTAGTTCATTTTCATATTGTTGGAAATCATATTTGCATGTTATATTTAATTGAAAATGGCATGCTTTGCTCTATGTACATCTGGAAATACTCATTGGGTTTAACTTGAGAGCAAATGTGTATTTACTTCGCAGGTAAGCAAACATTTAGCTATCCTGACAGGAGAATGTGTTTTAATATCACTTGCATGTGATACCACATCCCTATGCAGCTGTGTTTTTCCGAGTTATAGCCAGTCAGAGTAGTGGTGGATACTGAATGCTTAGGTGTTTATTCAGCCTATCAGATTCCAATGGTTATGAAGTTTTGAACTGTGACAGAAACTAATTTGTGGTCAGGTGTTGGTCCGTCCTCAGATTCATTTGCTGATGTTGCCTCCCTTCAGTTAAACGATACGCTTTTGTACCAGGTGAGGTTCTAGCTCGGTGCTTCCACAGAAAAAGGAAATAGATCTCTCACCTTTGAACAGTTGCCCTTCACTTAGCTTTTGCCACTCTTCACCCTGAGCTATGACAGAACACACCCTTTCCTTTGGCAAAGAGATGATTGAACTTTTCATATGTAACTGAAGACACCTCGTTAATGAAGTGCCAAAAATTGAAATAGGAGGGACATCTCTGTAGAGGATGAAGAATAAAGTTAACGAGGTGGTGCATTGGCACAGAATGAGAAGGCAGATTCATGAGTAAAAATAAAAACAAGCAAACAAAAAAACCCAACAACAACCCAAACCAAGAATGTTAAAACAGTGGGTGGGTGTGATTTGCCTGTATTAAAGTCAGGCTTGTAAGTTAAAACTAGAATAAACACAGCTCTTCCTGTGATGGACTTGGGAATTCTAGAAAGTCTTTTGAATAGAGTTCATCTTGTATTTTGAGGTTAAATTACCCTGATGAAAGTTATTTCTTCATATACTTTCTGGATATGTAGTTTAATCAGACTTTCTTGGAAAGAAGCCTGGGACTGATGGAAGCATTTTCGTGATGTGAAGTCTACGTATTTTGTTTCACACGAGAGAGGAGAAACGGGTTGTGGTCATTCTCCTATTGGATGGGAAAGAGCTACCTAAAGCGTGTTGTCAACACTAGATTTTTCTGCATTTTCTTTACACTAGTAATGTTATTGAGGCTAATGATTTTTTTACACTTAAATTCACAGCTAAAAATACTGTCCAGTGTGAAACAATTGTTAAATTAGCAGTTATTAATATGCAGTGATTGTAAGTTGAAATCAGGCTAGGTGTGGAAGAATTCTTAGTGCATGGAAATCAGTGTTAACATCTGACCTCAGTTTTTTCCCATTATGTTATCTTCTAAAAGCCTTCTACTTAACATCTCTGTGTAATGATTTATATTTCAGGTAGCTCCAGGTACTTATTCTGTACACTTCTGAATCCTTCTGCTGTGCCTTGTCATCAGACAGAATGCTGCCCTCTTCTAGCACTGCGTGAGGCTACCCCAGTTTGACTTGTGATACAGCTAGAACTGGCAACAGGAGTGAAGGTTTTGTTGTATGAGCAGAACTGGGGACTGGAGTGAAACTCCAGTTTGTATGTCCAGTGGGTAGTTGCTGGATAGGAACTTATTTTGGTTGTTACCAAGCTGGGTGGCAATCATTCAGCATGCAGAAGATGCTGAACTAGCCAGTCTTTCTAAGCTGTTAATGTCCATCTTTTTAGGGACTAAATTTAAAAAAAGCAGTGTTTCTTCCATCAACACATACTGCTTTTTTTTCTTGCATGTATTCAGGGTAAAAATGTGTGTGACCTTGGTTTAAAAAAAAAAAAAAAGTACAGGATCAAATTCCATTGCATAAAAGTACATCTGAAAAGTTAAATAAAAACCCTTTCCTACAGATTAAGACTGCTGCCTTTCTCCTCCTTTTTAAACATTTAAACACACTCTTTACATGATGCTTAAGCTTTCAAGTCAAAGTTACGAGGTGCTTTAGCCAGGCTTGAGTCTGAGAACGAGACCCAAACCAGGACAATAACAAAATGACACAAAGATTGACTACACTGTGCTTGCTGGATGAAGTGAAAACTGCTGAAATATAAATCCTATATCCTGGGATTTCACTGCCTGCTGGAACTAATCTCATTAACTTAAAACCACCTGAGGCTTAAGAGAGATATACACTGCTGTGAGAAATTATATTTATCTCATCCTAGGGGGAAATCCTTTCCCTCCCCCAGCTTACCTTACTTTTGACTTTGTCATTCTTGAATTACCAGGTCATTTTTCCCCCATGGGAAAGTCGTTATAGCTCACAGCAATGCAATTACTGTATCTGAAGTTCATTGCTGTATGAATGCCGAGATGACTGTTCAAGGTTTTTCTTAAATAATTTCCTAAAGAAAACAAAGATTGGAAAAATAATATGTTAGCAGTTTACTTAAAGTTCCTCCAGAGTTACAAGAAAAGATTGCAGAATTAAAGACAGGGCGTAATGAGAACAGCTTCATGAAAATATCTAGGTGTTTATTGCCATTGTAACCCAAATACTGAGTTTTCTTTAACCGGTACAGTTTTAAGAGATTGGCTGCCTCTGATAACTGGCAATTGGATGCAGAAATTTCAGACGGAAGGTTGCAGTTTTAAATCCAATGAGTGTTGCCAGTGAGAGCTGTGTAGTTGATTGCTGCACTCTTTGGCGTGAGTCTAGATCCCAAATCTACATTCAGTATTCCAGCCAGTAAAAATATTCCCTTTGACATGGAAGGATTTTGGGTGAGGCCTTATCTGATAGTCTTGTTGGACTTTGGAGCAAGGCAAAATGACCTTGTTCAAGTGTCTTTTTAATGTTTGTCTACTTATGAAAAAATAAATCAGTTTTGAGTTATCTATTAAACAGCTCAAACATAGAAGGTTATTAAGAAGAAAAGTAATATTAAGCTGAGTTAGCTCTCAAAACCAAAAACTAAAGGCCTGATTCCTTAGCCAGTATGCAGAAAGCCTTATGCAGTGAAAGGTTTCTGTGGTGAGCCTGGCCCTTGGCATACTGCTTCCAGAACTGACCCTGGGGAATGTTTGTGTTGTGGAGGTGGAAGTAACTTGCAGTGAAATGGAGGTGCCAGTTTCTGTGACTAAGAGAAATGACCACTGAGCAAAACTACATGCGATTTCTGTAAAAGTCCAGTTCAGCTCAAAATATGGTTTGTGGATTTGAATGACAAGTCTGTCAAAGTTCAACGTTAATAGTGGCTTATTAGCCCTAAGTCACCACTTTAATGACCGGCTATTTAAAATGTCCTGTATTGATAGCTTATGTATAGGGACAACAATAAATGCAGTTGCAATTGCAGACCAATTGAAGTAATAAAAATGAGAATATAAGGCCCGGTTTCTTTTTCAACCTCATGGTATGAGTGGAGGCAGGATACAAAATAGCTTTGCAGCACTCTTGCCCATCACTATGGAGGACAAGATGAAGAAAAAGTTTGTATTTTCAGAATGTCCTTTTTCCTTGTTACTACAAGCAAAAGTGATGTGTTCTTCAGACCATTTGATTGGTGTCACTGGTGCGTTGTATCTGTGTTGGACCCTATTTCTTCCATTAAAATCATGGAGTTTGGACAACGGTAGCCTCATTGAGGGCCACACAAGGATATGCAGAGGATGTTTCCCCGTTCTGGGAAACAACCAGCACCCAGAGAGGCCTGTTCATCTCCTAATTTACCCTCAAAGCCACCCTGTTGTTTCAGGGAGGTTGACTGGGGTATAGATTAGCTGAAGCTTGACTGAGCCGTTATGATGATAAAGCTGGGTGCTTGACATTATAAGGAGGGTGTTTTAGGTATGAATAATGATCAGTGAATTTATGAAGAACGGATAGGATGAAGGTTGGGTTGGGGGGAACAGTAGAATGGTTAACTAGGGGTTTTTGGTTTGGAAGGGTGTTACTTATTTCTGTTTGCATATTGGACCTACAATTAACACTTGATTTAGCAGTTGCTAGTAACAGATGGATATGAACTACAATATGCTTAATGTTTCCAGCAGTGTTAGTAATGGCTTAGGTCAATTTGTGGTGCAGATAATCAGGAGCGCAATGCTTGTGTGTTGTGATTTGTTCACAAGCCTACCCGAGTTCCTTGATAAATGGTACAGCAGTTTATGGGGTGAACTTTAATTTTATATGCAAGGCAATAAAATTTTGAAGTTAAGGCTGAAAAACCAAGAACAAAATGCAGTGAGCACTCCAGTGTTTTAATGGACTTTGTTGTTCCCTCATATTTAACTGTCTTTGAACATTCAGGTGATCTAGTCTGTTGATGTGGATGCCCCATTAAAGATGTTTAAGGCGATACAATGAATTGCCTATGAGCAAGTAGTTAAGTGCATTCATGTGTCTGAATAACTGTCCATGTAACTAACCTGGCCTATATAGTGCTAATTATGTGTTGTGATCTTGTCTAAGTGTAAGTGAATTTGGCCAAGTGTTTTTGTTTAATTTTATTGAATAATGAATAAATCAGCGAAAGTATAAATGATTATGGATGTTGTGTTGCTAAGAAGAGAGACTATAGTGGTGTATGCTTGCTGAGCTCCAGTGTACCTTCCTTTTCAGTCCTGCATAAATAAGTACAATGTATTCTAGTTTATGTAGTGATGGACAGGCTGTTAATTCTTAAAATAGCTAAGGAGTAGGAACCCAACACCTTGAATGATTTATGTGTTTTCTTTGTAAGGTTGTTTCTGTTTTGTAACCTTTAAAATGTGGGTTTTATGAATAGTGTCATTAAAATTTATACTCCCTCTAGTATGTGATGTTAGTCATTATTGCTCTGCTGTGCCTCCAGATCACCTGTCTGAATTATAAAACAGCCTTCCTTGGAGCTAAATAGTAATTTTTTTTTTCCTTTCTAGAGTAAATGCGTATTGACTTCATTATTTTTCATTGGTGCTCCCATACTGGAGCAGAGGTCAGAATCTGGCCTTTTCTGCTTTCCATCCAAATGTGAAATGTTGCTAGGAGTAACTCCGTATTTCTAAGAATGAAATATGAAGGGTCTTTTAACTTAGGAGAATTGATATCAATCAGAAGAAACTGCCAGAGAACTTGTTTTGAAGTGTACTCTATTTTTTTGTGAAGTCAGATTGATATGCTCAATAGGTGATTTAATATTGTGCTAGGCTTTGTTACGCTAATTTTAAGATGGTTCAGTGAAGAGTCTATCTTCAGTAAGAGAAAAATGTAAGCTAATACTGAAAGTGAATCACAATCCTTGTTTCTGTCAATTGAGACTTTTAAAAAGACCTTATATACCAGGAAGGATTTTGCAAAAGACTTGGAAGTTAGGCCTTTAGTCTGCATCCTCAAAGCGAAGGTGCCAAAAAATGTTTCCTTCAGAAAGCTCTGCCATACTCTAAAAAGTTGTGGGCTTTTTGGAAGCAAATGAATCAAATGGGAAATGGAAGTTTTGCTTGAGCCGTGGGTTACTGCACAGGTTCTGTAAAGGCTGTCAAGCAAACTGCTTGTTATTGCTCTGTAACAGTCATAAAGATGACTCATCTCTCTTCTCTTTTTTTTTTTTTAAAGAAATGAAAGATATTTACTCACAGTTTATGTAGACAGATCATATAGCAGATTGCAGTATGATAAATTCATTGTAAGCTCCCCGAACATGGCTTAGTTAGCCAGATGTAGTACAGAGGTAAAATGGAATTGTTTTCTGAAACACAGACTGAACAGTATTATTGTGGATGTTTTAGTTTTTTCAACTCAGACTTGCTTGCCTCATGCAAAAGAGCTAGGATTCAAGCTCTTCTTAGCAATGCCAATATAAGAGGTTTTTTTTTTTTAAAAAAAAAAAACCCAACACCCTTACTATTGTAATAACATGTTTTACTGATGTTAACAGAGGATATAATACTAATTTCAGTGCAGCCTGAGGCTACCTTGATATATTCAGTACTGTCATTTATTTCCATTGAAAGATATGTGGTATAGTACTAGAAAACAAGTTTGAACAACAAAGAAAGTGGTGTTGTTGGAAAGCTTGAGAATGAAATAGCTCTGATGGGAGGTATGTCAGAGTAAGTGCACTCAAGCATTAGGTCCTCAAGCCAGTGGCCTCTTCCTGAAATATTTGTTACAGTGCCGTGTGTTGCTACAGTTACTAAAACTCCCTGCCTGCTTCTGTTCCCAAAATGATTATTCTCTCGATATTTGCAAGGCAAGTTTCATGGCATGTTACAAATTTCCCTATTTATTTTTGCAATAAAGAAAATGTGAGCATCAGAGGTTCCTGCATTGAACCCTTCCAGCAGCATAATTGCTAGAGCTGAAAGGGATGCTCTGTGGCCTTGCGCTCTCTCCTAATATCAACTAAGGTCTGTTTCAAGAGTCATGTCCTCCCCTCACCACACACACTGCAACTAGACTTTGATTAAAGTAATACTACAAAGTTGAAGTTTAATTTGCTCTATGCTACTTAGACGTATTTTAAATTGTGAGCGAGCCTCATACATACATGTCAGTGAGATGGTGAAGAAGGTAGAAAGAAGAGCTGTGATGCTGATTAGAGGAGGCTGAGTAGAGTTTTTCATAGGGTTAATGCTTTCCAAATTGGAGGATATAAGATTGAATGTGAAGGGCGTACTCCTTGTTGAGGGAAAGTGGTAGAGTGGTCCTAATACAGAATCTCATTAAAGCAACTGTCAGGATTCCTCTATTTTACCATCACGTCCCCTATTCTGTAAGAATCAACTGTCGTTTTGAGTGAGCATGCTGCCAAAGAGGCATTTACAAATAAATGAAAAATGTCACAATTGATTTTGCTCCTTTCAGAGTACTCTGTGTCAGCTTTGTCACAAACCTTTTGTTGTTCTCTTTTTCAGAACTCTTGTCTGGACATTGGAAATAATTTTGGATGGTTCTGGGCTTCTTTCTGTTGACCCAGGGTAAGTTCCCTGGATTATGACTTTTTATTAATGTTTGTGCAACAGTTAAATTATATTGACTTTTCGGTGCTTATAAAGGGTGAAAGGCTAGAAATTCTTCCCAATTACCTGATGAATGTGGATCAAAGCTGCATAATACAACCTACACTTGAGAATGCTACTAGCATAACGGATGTATTAGTTTCTTCTATAGAAGTATATGTGAATTATGGTAATTACTTTGCAAATGTTGCATGCAAGCAGTGCTAGCCACATAAAATATATATAGCTATGTTTTTTATTTGTTTCTAAAGAATATGTACTTTTAAGTTGATAGTGTTCTTTTCTTCAATATTTATAATTTCTCGTTCTCTTTCAATGTATGTTATATAGTTATGGTAGTGCATAATGCTGCTTGTAAACATATCTGAAGGTAAGCTGTTTTTCTTATGTATTTGCTGGCTGGGTAAGTGAACCTAATGGGCGATATCAGTAAACCCCTTTTAATGCAAAAGTGTTAGTATAGGAATGGATATCTGTTGGAATTTCATTATAAGACATACTTGAGATGGTTTAGATACAGTGAAGTATCTGAACTACTATCCCTTCTAATAAAAAAAGTCTTAGTTATTTTCTCCCTGAACTTCAGTTTTGCGATAGCAATCAAAAAGACATGGAGTGTTTTACTAAAACAGCTGTGAAAGAGAACTTCATTAACATGTGGAAATGCTCCTGATCCTTTAAATAGGATTTGAAGATTTTTAATGACAGACCTAGTGCTACACTTAAGAGGAATTTTTGTTCTTTTTGCGTTTTCTGTGATGTTCAAGAAGTGTAACCCGCAAATAGCAATAGGAATGGAGTTTACCACTTGCCACTAACTTCAAAAAGTAAATTTGCACTGTACAGAAAGAATTGTTTTGTGACCTGTTGTGTGAGTATTTCTGAAGGGATTCTTCCACAAAGATTCACCCACACTTTACAATCTGCTGAACAGCCCGAAGTCTCTATTTCAGTGCAAGTTATTTTTCTTCATAGTATATTTTAAGAAGTTGCTGCATTTTATCACTATTGCTAATAACAGGTTTATAAAAACAGAAGAACTGAAGAAAATCACATTGCTGTCACTTTTGTGCTCTGGAAGCTCCTAGGGAAATCCGGGAAGGAATTGGCCTCTTTATGGGAAAACAAGAACAGTTTATGGTGTCGCCTGTCCTGTATACAGATTTCTTTTCTGTTCCTCTTTCATCTGGGATAGTGATGTAGCCTGATTAGCTCTACTTTTAACACAGCAGAAATTTCTTTGCATTAGTGTATGCATATTTGTCAGTTGTTTGAGCATTTTTACTATGTTACATTGTTCACAGCCAGCTTTTACAGTCCTGGTATACCTTTGGCTTAATTAAAATGAAATGTGTTGAATTTGTTTTAAAACAAATTTTAAAAGGAATATTTAAAATAACAGTTAACTTTCCTGAAAGTTTAGAATTTTTGTTCATTTAACTAAAGTCAAAACTTCTTCACTAAAACTACCGAAGAACACCCTTAATTTGAACTTTGAACACCCTCTTTTGTTTACATGTTAATACAGACTTTGGGACAAAGCTCTCTAAGGCAATCCCTAATACTCTGTTATGAGCAGCAGGCTGCCCAACCTTGCTTTTCTGCTGTTTGTATTAGAAGAAAATCTGAGATGTGACTCTAGTACAAAGACAGAAAATGAGTTCTGGCAGTGTGAAAATAGATGACATAACTTCAGTGAATAAACCAGACAGTTCAAGGCTGTTTTATTTGTGTAATTAATTATTATTGTTATTGTAAACACAGAGAGAAGGAAGGAAAACTTAGATGAAAATGAAGTAGAACCCAGCTCTGTCAGCTCTATGCGTCCCCCGAACTCCACCCTCCATTTGACTTTAACAATACAGTAAATTGTTTTGAGGTAAATCTAAATGGAAGTCTGCAGCATTTCAAATCTAAATGGGGCATGCACTTATGAGTAAAGCAGTGCTGCGAAGGGAAATCTAGAACACTTCCGTAACGCCTTGAAACAATTGCAGGGTATTGGCTAAATATGACTTGGCAGATTTGCAGAAGCTTAGACTTGTAACAAAATCTCTGCACCTAAACATGCTACTTAGTTTCATAATGCTACTGACGTTGATTTGTCCCAGCTTCTTTTATAGAGCTGGGCATACTCTGATGCATAGTTACCCATATGTAAATCTCTGTATGCCTGCTGATTGCACATAGGGGAATTACTTCCATGTATTAGTCTGAATCGTAAGATTTTTCTCAACTGCTGGATGTCCCTACAAGCAATGGATAAAATGTACTGATTAGCAAAATTACCATGAGTTAGGATATAACTTTAGTGGGAGATTGTCTAAGGTCTCCACCCATCAAATAGCAAACACAGACTAATAAAAAAAAGACACAAACGTGAACACCACTGCTGCTTATTTAGTTCACTGAGGAACTTGCAAGCAGGGAGTGAGCCTAGGAAAAGCTGAAAGGATACACAGAGCATTTGCTCCAGTGAGAACCCTTCCTGGTAGTGGGCCAAAGACAGTGCTGTACTGCTAATACAGGTTTCCAGTAAACTCATTTTCAGTCAGGAGCAAGGGAATAGGCAAGTGAACTGAGACCTGTATCTTTCTGAATTGGTTTCTGTTTTTAAAATGTAAATGAAGATGTTAAAACTATTTAAAATTCCAGATTAACTGATTCTTGTTGTTGTTGTTTGTTCCCCCCCTGCAGTAATTAGACTTTGCTGTTCATGATGACAGTAACTTATTTGTTTGGCTTCTGAACCCAGAATATTCTTGCAACCCCTTTTCATACACAAATGTCTCTCTTCCTGTTTAAATTAGTAAAGGTGCTGTATTTCTAGGTCACGGGAACTTGCTGGTCTTGTATTTCAGCAAGATGAATCACAGACCCTTCCCAGTCTCCAAATACATGATTCTTCATGGCATAAGATGGCTTTTCTATATACGAAGAAAAAGTAATTGAAGAAGGAGGAGAAGTAAGGGAGAATAATCTGGTCAAGCGGAGAGAGATAAGATTTGGAGGAGTTATCATTCCTGAGTTTGTCAATTAAGTAGTTCCAATTTCGCTTTTAGAAGATCCATTTTAAAATCCTGAAGATCCTTTCTTATTAAAATCCGGCCAGTTTCTAGCACCTCTTCTGAGTTGCACCGTGTTATTCCTTCAGTGTCCATGTTGATAGATTGACTTCGGGGAGATCACTCATGGAACAAAGAAATTGTTTGTCACGTCTTTGTATCTGAGGCTATGCTCTGTGTTGCTGCCTTTTAGCTGTTATAAATATTATTATCCAACTGGTTTCCTCTGAATTGTTTTGTGTAGATGCTTTATAAATACATAGCTTTAAGTAGTGTAATAGAACTCATAGCAGAAAGGACACGTGAAGAAGACGTGCCCACAAGACAATGCTGACAAACAATTTGCAGTTCCTCTTTGCCGTGGCTGAATGAGTTGGTTTTAGGTAATTTGCTATTCAAACAGGACTAATGAGGTAAAATGCATTTTACTCATTTTTGTTGTGGCACGGTGGTCAAGCCTGAACCACTTGATTTTAGGGGGTTGGACAGGGCAAAGGAAATTGCTAATCAGTTGCTTAATTGATCATTCTCTCACAGTTGCCTCTAGCTGTAATGTGTTAATGATGGTCAGAGATTAACGATCAGAAAATCCCCCAAACTGTACAGGAAAATACCATGAAGTAGCTTAATGTTGAAATAGTTTAATTGCTGCTTAATCAGCAGAGCAAAGGCAGGGGAGGAAGCTCACGTGCTGACCCCTAGGTTCCAAAAGAGTCTTTAGTCAAAACAGTAACTCGAAGTGCATGTAGTATGATCATCTATGCATAGTATATTTGAGAGTGGAGGGAAGCGTCTTTGACTACATTTCCTCGAGTCATTATTTTAGCAAGAACATCTTGGGAATAGTTTCAACACTCAAAAGCGTTAGCAGGACCTAATGCATTTTAATTTTTTCCCCATGAAATTGTAGTATTTATTTAAGCAACAAATAATGATAATTGCAGCTGATTTTTTTCTTTTGCATTTACTAGAAAAAAATTGTTTGAAATTCCATTCAGAATTGGCTCCCAAGTACTTATGCCTGCATATAGATTTGAATTACTATAAGAAAAATCAATGAATTGCCATTGAGTTAGTAGTATTGGCTCTATTTGATAAGCAAGTCCTTGGGCTCCTATGAAAATTATAGCTATAGTTAATGATGGCTGAACACAACTCCTATAACTCTTCTGTAGCTCTGGAAACAGGTTATGCAAACTTGTCGCCGATTTCAGCGGTCTTCAGTAGAGCCAAGATTTCACGAAATGTCTTCGTATGAAGGAAGCAAATACACCCTTTTATCCCCCACCCTCTGTTGTTAGGAGTATTCCCTTCATTTTCCGCTGTTTCAGGGAATAATTTGGTTCAATGTTCTCAAGTATAGAGACATAATTAAGACTTTTAACATTTGTAAAAACTTGACTTGCATGCAGGAGGTAGATTGTGACAGCCTGATGCTATACTAAAATGACACCTAAGTAGAGCAATGTTTTCATCAACAGAAGTGTGTGGCTGTTTAAAGCTGATTTTCTCTATAGGGTGCCATAAAGTAATTAGAAGACCATAACATAATCATTCAGTATTGCATATTAATTCCTTAGAGGGATGAATTAATCTTTTCTGACTGCCATAGTGTACGACTGACCATGGAAGTACTATAGAACTATAAAATGATCTGTAAAACAAAGTATAATTTTTCTAGACTAGCATATTTATTTTACAAAACTCCTAAAAGGCTCATGCTTCTAGTGATTTTTGCTTGTAGCAAACTGGGAGTGAAAGTATTTGTCTTAAAATTAAAAATCGACATGGAATGCTGTGCACTTTGCCTTAAAGAAACTGCATGTAAAATATTTGTCCTCTGTGAGGATTGAAGACTATTAGAACGTCTCTGCTAACACAAGAAGGATCTCTTTTGTTACAGATGATGGTGAGTTTTTGCAGCTAGTCTAAACTAATACAGCAGTAGCTGCATACTGTTAATTTAAAGGATGAGAATTCTGAGCAGATTTTTCCCAGCGGTGAGTGTAGAGCTGGGTTTGTCTAGTTGAGAGTGTGTTACAAATTACCCCCTTGATTGGGGTTTTCTTGGATTATTTTTTTTATGATCGATGTTCTAAGCATGAGTTTGTAATAGAGAATTGTGTTGACTGGAAGGGGAGGGGAGCTGCCCATGGGCAGCTCTGATGGAGGAAGACTAGAAATATTATTCAGTGAGTTGGTCAGAAAAGGCTCTGTGTGCAAGCCCCTCTGAGCTGATGTGTTGCCTGGCTCATAGCAGGAGTTCTGTAACCCACGAGGACGTTATTTCACTGTCTTTTTGGTGTGCCCATGGAGGACATTTTTCTGATTGCGCTATGAAGTGTATCATACTTTGTAGGTTCTTTCCAGCACACCAGACTTCTCTGTTTCTGCTGTGTTTTGGTTTGTACTCGGCGTTTTAATTAATTTGAGCTTTAACGCTTCCTTTACTAATATTTTCAGCAGCAGTGGTGGAAATAAGTTGTTAGCAAGGCCCTTGCCTGCCATATCCCAAAATAAGGCTCTTTTCTTGAAGAATAAATTAGATCTTGAGGTCTAGTTTGCTGCGGCAAAGGCTTCAGGAATATCCAACAAAAATTAGAAGTCTGATTAAGGAAACATTGAATTTAAGCCCAGCCTTGACTTATGTCGCTCAGGTTGATACTTCCATGATCTTGTAGGGGGTTGCTTGCCTTTAGCACAGAGAAGGGCATGAGTGGCTCCATACATGCAAATTGGAACTAACGATGCTTCTGTGTGACACTGCAGTCAGCCTTTGGCATCAAGCAAGGTGGTGTAATCACTATTTGTTAATTGATAAATATTTAGAGTAGCGTGCAAAACAACTTTTCAAAACAGCCAAGGTATATATGATCATTATTTCTCACATGAATATTGAAAAATTAAAGAAAGTATGGAAGCTTAAATAGATGCTTCTGACCTTGCTGTAGTTCAGGGAAGAGGTCTAATGTTTAGCAGCGTCATGGCATTCTCGGTATACTTAATTGTTCTTCAGGACTATGCTGTTCTAAATATAGCACGTCTGAGTTCAAAAGTGAGTGTTTCCTATACCTTAGAGACCTATGAAGGAGACAATCTTCTTGGAAGAGTTTTGACATTTGTTTCAATGGAAGCAGGATCAAGCACAAATGCTAGGTTAGCAGGAATGGCATTTAAGTGATCAGCGATACTGAACAGTGATCAGTAAATCGAGCTGTTCAAGCTGTTTAGTTAAGAGACTCCTTTATGTAATGCATTGTCAATTCTGTAGATTTTCTTTTTTAATGAGAAAGAATATGGTTATGCCTGTATGAATAAACCATCCTCATCTGGTGATGCTGATGGCAAAGCTCTGATGGATTTCAGCAACATTATGAATCTGGTGGAGATTCAGTTTATGCATATAGATACAGTCCTGGTCAAAGCAAAATATTTCACAATCCTACTATGAACACGTTCATTGCTCTAAGGCATCTCAATGCATTATGTAAAAGAGCTCACCTCCACCAAGATAAATATCGTGTAATGGTTTTATTTTCACAAAAGTTAAAGCCATAACCAAGAAATGATGACCCAATTTTTGATTAAAAAACCAAATCACCCCAGCTCCTTTCCCCCAACAAAACACCTGCACAGCAAAGAACTAATATTGTAATTAAAGTAACTGAGGTTTCAGCTTCAACAAGCAGGATATCCAATATGTGAGGCTTGCAGAAAATGGAACTTAAAAGCCTGAGGTGTCAATGCATCGCTTAGAGATGGGATTGAGGGACTTGAAAGCAGGCAGGTCCAGCTCTTTGGGAAGCTTCTCCTTGAGGGTTAAGTATTCCTGTTGTGTTCACCTCTGCTCCTCCAAGTCCACCTGTGCCTTCTATCAAAATCAGCTATGCCTGCTCTCTTCTTAAAACACTCTGCACTGGGAGTCACTGACCTTGTTACTGCAGATCTTACTGATTTGCTGTGAGTTCACTGAGTAACATTTATTACAAGCTTTATATTATCTGTTAGTATGACTCCTTCGGGTAAATAGGATCCTTTATCCTAGATAGCACTATCGCTGTTTTAGTCAACACCTGGACAATGAATATCTTTCAGAAAATGATAGATTGGATTTTGGAAGTATAATTTCATGAGCTCAATTTACCTCATCTGAAAGAGAATTTTGTTGGTGCATCAGTTTAGAACTTTTCCTTTAAAACATAAGATGACACTTCTCCATGTTCCCTCATTTACAAAGTGCTGTGCCAGAAATGAGTAAATGTGCTCTTTCTTTTTTTTTTTTCCTTTACAATGTAAATGATAAACATTTTCTATTCCTTTCTGGACCTCATAAAACTTATTCAATCTATTTTCTTTGCTTTTCTACATCTATGCTCACTTCTTCATTTATCCATTAGTTCCCTTCCTCTTAACACACACACACACACACACACACACACCCCAAAATCTGCCTGGCAATGGTGGGGGCAGGACTAAAGTGGCTAGCAGAGACAGAGCAGAAAACGGGGGATGTGGCCCTTGGCATTTTAGTTTTGAATAGTTTGGTGGTTCTGCAATGTTTGTAAGAATACATTTGCAATAAGAAGTGTGAGTGCCTTGTTTTATAGCTTTTATAGTGATATTGGTTCTTTCAACCAAATGTGAGAAGCCTGCTACCTGTCTTTTTCCCCAGTGTTTTTCATTCATGTTTTTCCTATACCTTAGACTCAGCCGAAGCTTGACAAATGCAGGTGTTCTTACGACTTGTCTTCACGCAATACTTCAGATTTTTTCTTTTGCCTCCCTTTGCAATAAGAAATATCTGTTCAAATGTTTTTATAGTTTGATAGGCATTTCAGACACCTACTGCTGAATAAATAAAACTGCTTTCCTAACTTAAGGAGCCTGGGATGTTTTTTCATTTGTTTTTCAAAATCTGTTGCAGTACAGAATGTAGCTGGTTGTCATAGTAAAGAAGATGGTCTGGCATTGAAATGAGAACATAATTAAAATTATTTTTACTTTTCTCAGGACTTGGAACAAACTGTTACTTAAACCTTTTCTTAGAGGTATTACACCTAACAAGTTCTCTTGAGAGAGATGGTGGCAAAGCAGCTAAGCTATCAACGAAAGTACCGAATGGCTGCATTCCCTGGAGTTTGCTTAAATTTGAAAGTAGATAGGAACTGTGAAAAAATATAATGTAATCTGGTAAAGAAGCTGCACCATAACTCCAGTGGCCTCAGACACAGTAATGTACCAGTATAAAAATCTCATATTAACCTGGAATATAGGTAACATCATAAAACACTCTAAAGCTGCTTAGCTTACATTTGTCCTTGATGCATCATTTTCAATGGCTTCTGATGTTGAGATCGGTTTATGCTGTAAACTCTATGGCATGGAAACCAGGTCTCTTCACCTGCTGTGGAAAAGGCCCTGTGAACCCCTTCTGGGCTGTCTGTGCTAGATTATGACATGCTAAATGCAAAATGACCACTGAGCTGAAACGGCAGTCAAATGGTGTTATGTTCTTGGTCTTAATTTTATGGCAGGTTAAGGTTCACTAAGCCGCTGAAGCCACTTGCGGTCTGAGGTTTTCTTTCCCTGCCCACATGAATGTACGTGTGTACACGATGAAGTCGTAACACTGGTCTTTGAGGATTTGAAGCAAGAGGAGGGGGAAACGGTAATTTTTGAGTGTTTCAAATGTTTCCTATTCCTTTTTTTTTAATCTGGAATGCTTTTTAATCCATGCAATGTTTGTTTTATTGTAATCTTTTCTCAGTATTTATGAATGCCTTCCAATACAGGATCAGTAGTAATGGTTTTGCAGAGTCACAGCCCTTCTCTTTCTACTTCTGAAACTTAGATTGAGATGTAGCAATTCTGTAGTTTGTTGTTTTGAGGAGGAGCTTGATACAGGGTTCATGGTGAGAACCGTGCTTGAATTTGAGGAAATAGATGTTTTCCAAAAAGTAGTGTTTTACCCAATTACTTTTGCTGGCTTTCAGGGCATTCTGGAAGATGATATCCTAAGCAGATCCTCTTAACCAAGAAAGAATGCAGCTCTTCATCGAATTATCCAGAGACCTCAATCTGTATTACTATATTGCATTCTCAAAAAGGAGCACAGTGATGTGGTGATCCGTAGATTTGTACAACAGCTTTGAAGCAGCAGGGGACAAATCTGTTGATGATTGCTGTATGCAGCTGTACATCTCTCTCTTAGCAGTACGCAGTGCTCCAAGTGCTCTGACAGCATGGCAGAGCATCAGGCAGAGCTTACTCAGCGAGGCTCTGATAAACCTAACCTCACTGTATTTCTGCTTCAAGTTAGTGGGGGACAGAGCAAATTTGGTGTGGAAGTTGGGATAGCATGAGTTTGGTCCTCTGCTTCAGTAGTATGCTAAGGCAGTCGCATGGGAATAGCATCAGCCAATATGAGACTCTGGCTCCTAGGCAGGGCTGGCTTGCAGCTGCCTGGCTTACAGCTGCCTGGCTCAGACTGCAGCCTGAAGAGCAGGGTCCTTGCAGCTACCTGGTGTGTCTTGCCAGTAGTGAGCTAGTGCATCGGTTACCGTTTGACTTTCAGTAAGAGCAAAGCGTCCAAGGACCCCTGAGTTGCAAGGTTACCTAGGTGCCTAGTAGAATTTTTCAAAATTGCTAACATGTGTAAATACCAAACTTCTCTTGAACAACCTGGTCCTTGTAAACCTTTGGAGCTAGGTAGCAGACCACTCTAGATGTTTTGGGGAAATCCTATTGAATATCTGTCTCTTATTATGTGTTAACACACATTTGAAAATCTGGGATTAGGTTATTCGTGTCTTGCCTATTGTACAATTGTGAGAATTTTAACTTGCAGGAATAGATCTGTATTACAACAGTGTCCCCAAAGTCATGAAGCTTACAGTTCTGATTGAACTGTAGAATTCCTTCAGAAAACTGATTTTTTTTTTTTTTTTTTAGGATTTATTACAATCTAATTTTTTTAAAAAGTATTAAGGCACATTTTATTCTACTTTTTAGACTTCTTGATGTTTTCATTGGAGCAGAGATGGTCTGTTGTGAAAGGGGTTACAGAATGTCCCACGTTATTTCAGTTCATACACAGGTATGCATATACATGCAGCAGGGATCCTACACCTTTTCTGACAAGCCAGAATTGTCTGTAGTACCTACAGCTTTGCTTGAAATGCCTTTGTGATTCGGGGACCTGTGCTGGTTAGGTATCTTCTGTGTTAGCCTGTACACATGTATATGCAAGAATGGGATGCTGCCAGATTGATTTGCTGTGTGAAATGTTAAATTATCACATATGCTTTTTTAAAATAGTGTGTTATGGGGGTCAGCTCGAGAAATTAAAGGCTAAATGTTACAAAGCTGTCTTCACAGGCTCTATTGTGTCCTTGAAAATAGAATTGCATGATTACTTAATGTGCGTGCGTGTGTGCCTGTGTACAATTATTATCTGATAATAATGTTTAAAAAAACCCAACAAAACAACAAAAAAATCAACCTTAATGAAACAGTTTTAACATCTGAGTGAAATACAGAGAATGATGAGTATCAATGTGAAGTTTGTTGTATGTAGATGCCAGTCAGTTTAAATTGTCTGGCTTTTGTAACTATTCAAAGCCTAAGTCATGTTGAAGGCATTAAGGTACATCATTTTTAGCAAAACACATGAAAGAAATAGTGAATGAGTCCAACAAGGATCTCGGATAACTTAAATATAAAAATGTTATCTCTTCTGGCAATTGAGGCATGTATACTTAGTAGGAGCTCAGGAGCAGACAGTGAGCAAGCGTGCCTGTGTTCAATTTCAGCCTTTTTTCCAGCCAGATCAATAATAATTTGCACGTTTACAGGGGTAATTTTTCTTAAGGCTGTTGGTTCTTGTGTAGTGTCTCCTGGTCAAAAAGAAGTTAGCTGGAGTCAGTAGTATCATTAGGCTTTAAATGGGGACAGACTGCCGAAAGAGTGCTCCGTTACTCAGCAAGCCATGTAGGCAGCATCAGCTAGGAACTCCTAAGCTGCAGCCTAAATCTGCAGCTTCTGTATTGCACCACCCGAAGTGTAGACTCAGCCCTGGTGTGGAAGACGGGAAGTGTGGATCAGATTTCGTACAATGTCTCTTCATTCCTTTTCTGATAGAAAACTAGTGAAATGAATGGTGCCTGGGTAAAGAACACCTCCTAGAAATATGGATGGCTTTATCAAGGAGCACATACACAGGTCTATTTTTCATGTGCCTATAGGCAAAAAAACTTTTTTGTTTCTGTGAAAGTCTGTCTGGAATGATGAATTTAGAAAAGAAATGATCTAATTGCAGTATTACCTACTGAAACAATGAAGCTTTATAGTCCATTAGTTTTGTATGTAAGACTCTTATGACAATATAATTTTCATGACTGTATTAAAATGTCATTAATGTGTTTAGTAACTACTCTTCTATGATCCATTAATTATAATAGATGAAATTAGTTATGAATGGAACTTATATTCTGAATTCTAAAGATTAACTTCATTTGCAATGACTGTACCTGTGTAATCCTCAGGTTCTGGTCTTAAACTACTTTATTTGATAATGTAACAAAATTGGTGATTCCAATGTCTTAAAAAATTAGTATCGATAAAATCCAATGCGTGTTTAATTGTAAAGATTTTATTTCAGAACAACCCCTTTTGTTGGTGCTATATTGTATTAGTGTGCTGTGTTGCAACAAATCAATATGGATTTAAATGAAATAATCTGCTGCATTCTGCAGTAGCAGGGAATTACTATGATACTAGTTTAAGTCTTTTCTTATTCACAGCATAGTTGGTTACCTCTAATGAGTTTCCTTCTAATTTGGATCAATATATGCGTGTTAATTTTGGTGTCATTTCTGGTCAGCCATGGCAATTAAACTGTAGGGTCTTTCCTACAGTCTTCCTCAAACTAGCACATGGGTCGGAGACAAACTGAGACCAACTCTTGGCCCTGTCTCAGAGAGGACAGTAAAGCGAAAATAAATAAATAGCTGGCATAGCTGCATGTGCTCTGGGGTCGTGATAGCAGCTCTAGAATTTTGATACAGCTATCTAAAGCGGTCTTAAAATTTTAAATTGATAACCTTTCCTGTCTACATGTGAGTTTCTGAATTTCAGTTTTGTAGGAAAACAAACAACCCCGATATGCTTAGTTGCCTCTTCCTGTTGTTGGTTCTTTACTTAACAAAAATTTTTAGACCTGTCTACACTGTGGCGCAATAGAAAATAGTTAATTGTACCCTTTGCTCAGCTTCCCTTTTGCAGGGAGTTCCATGTGAGGACACAAGCAGAAGTTTCTGATGCCTATTGCTTTTTTTGTTGCATTTCATTAATCTTGGGGGGATTAAGCTGATGTTACAATTTGTGGTAATCTGCATTAGAATTGGGGTCATTTATGATTGATTTCCAGATTTGGTTTGGTTTGATTTTTTTGTTTATTTTATGGTTTGAGTGAAGCTTGAAAGAAGGCTTCACAGCAGAAGGTGCATGGAAGATACTAGCAGAAAAAGTGAAATTTTGTGTCAAAGCTCTTGTTGCTTTGAAGGTCAATAGAAGTTAACAGTAGAGGCAAACTGTTACTTAATATCTCTTGTGTCTTAAACATGTGAAATTAAAATGTTGGTTTGCATCTTTCCCAAAAAATCCAGCTAGCAAAAACTACTTGTGGCGTTATTGGGGCTGTAAATGTTAACTAACTTACAATTCTTTTAGTTTAACGGGAGTTATGCAATTTGTCTGAATATAGCTAATGTTTTATTTGGTATTGCTTTCCATGACCACCCAATCCGGTTACAAAACTCTTATTGATTTCTGTGGGAGATGCAGTTAGCCTGTAGTAAACCTGGTGAGTCTATAGGTACTCTGTTGTAGAAAGATGTTCAGTGCACTGCCTGATTGCACAAAGAGGGTTTTCTGTAGGCACTGTAGATGTGCATGCTTTATTCTGCTAACTGCATGTTTCTGTTTTTACTGGAAGTGTTACGCTGGATGCTTTGCTCTAAAAGATTTTTTTTTCTCACAATCAGCACATTCATTTTTTTTTTTTCTTGCTACTCTCGTTTCCCTTGTGTTTCTAATTATCATTTCAATATCACTGCCTGTCCTCTGTTCTGAATAATCGGTGCTTGTTTGCATTCCGGTAGCACACCTCTACTGTGAATGCAACACCAATTAGTATTATTTTCAGTAGTTAAAAATAAATAGTCTCCATGTATGGGTTTATTCTCATACCATAATATATTCACTGGTTTTTATCTGACAGGCCTTGAGTCCTGAGAGCTGGATTAAGCAAAAGTTTTAAACTCTATTTAGGCTGAGTAAGCAGATATCTTTGTCTAATCGGTTAAACACGCTGTGCTTCTTTATAGCTTGCTACAAGAGTAAAGAATGAAAACAGGCAAGCAGGTAAGTAAATATCTCAAAAGGTATCTATTGTTTGTTAAAATGTGCTTCACCTATGAAAATATTCTTAATCTGAAGATTTCCTGTTTGCTCTTAGGTTACCAAATCATATGTGAATATGTATTTCAAAGGCAAAGCTTCATCACTGAAAATATTTTGCTGCCTTCTGCTTGCAGTTTTACTGTACTGCCTTTTTTTCTCTGAAACTTGATCATCTAAGGTAACTGCAGCAGTGAAGTAAGGGGTAAGGTAAAGGCAAATTATAGCTAAATGCTTTGAAAAAATAGAAGCTTTATGACTTAAAATTTGCTTTCAAAATTTTCGGAGCCATTTAGTTTCCTCAAGAAAATCTCTTTAGCATACACTCACCCTTATATTAAAAAAAGAAGAACTATTTATCTTTGAGTAGGAGTAAGACGTAACTCAACCAAGAATGCATTGAAATAATCAAGATGCAAAGCAGAGATACTATACATACTCTGTATAATGCCTATAACATAATGAGAAAGAGGAGGCTTTTTTTTTTTTCTTTTGGCAGAAGACATCAGATTAACAGCAGCAAAATAAAGAACAATTTTTTCAGGTGAATTCTTTTGTCTGCTTGCTGAAGACTTCCTTTGAATGTTA
The DNA here is from genome assembly GCF_965183815.1 of Platalea leucorodia. Taxonomy (NCBI): domain Eukaryota; kingdom Metazoa; phylum Chordata; class Aves; order Pelecaniformes; family Threskiornithidae; genus Platalea; species Platalea leucorodia. The sequence continues at coordinate 3,243,368 of NC_138830.1, read as the reverse complement.
ACTTAGGTGTTTCTGATCCAGGAAAGACTTTCGGTAATATAATTTAAGTATTATCTTAGTTTCTTGCTCTCATGCAAGATCAGCTCTTACCATGAGAAGGCTAGAACATATGGAGATATGTGGCAGCCTGTCTGAGGACACTTAGTTAGTTTACGGCTCAGTAAACATCCGAAATGAGAGAGGTGACAGGGTGGTCCTCTTCATGAGAGCCGTGAAACAGATAATTGTCCAAAGCTACTGTACTTGGAAGTTAATGAAGAGAACCGTGTAAGTAATTCTGACTATATGAAGTGAGTGTCACCTTGGTCCCTGTTGCCAAGCACTGATAGACCTTTAAGCGTAATACCTTTTCTTTCTCAACTGTGCAATTGCATGACATAAGTATGGTGTCTGTAGTTTTGTTTTGGAACATGCAACTGATTTTGTAACTTAAAATAAAACCAAATTCCTGTACCTGGAATTTTACAAATGTGTCAGCAGTGTTTCCCTTCTTTAGAAAAAATAATAAGTATAAGTGTATACTAGAGCTGACCCCGATATAAGTAGTTCACAACCCCCCATGCTTCATGAAGACTCTTCATGAGACTCTTGAAATTGCATCTTCTTTGATATCTATGTTAAGAAGTTCGATGCATGAGACGTAATGTTATAACTTGACAAGCTTAAACACAGAATTGTTGATCTCTGAGCTGCGATAATACTGTGAGGAGGGGTCTCACAGTATATTGTTGGTGTACGTTATTTATTTGTGGATAAATTAGCCAGGTTTACAGAACTTGCTTGATAGTTGTAAACATCTTACTGTGTTTCCTTTTACAGAGAAGGAAAATTTGGGTCTAATGTTGGGCCTCAGAACTACCAGGAAGTAAGAGTTGTCTTTTGAAATTGAGAGGCTTTGTCAAATGCTTGAAACTTGGGAATCAAGTTGGAAATCTGAAATTTCAGCTAGATGCTGGTGGGCTTAATGCAGAAATTACTGACTTAAATTCTTTGGCCTGTGCCATGTGGAAGGTTAGTCTGGGTGAGCACAATTGCCCTCTATAAATACTGTTTGTCAAAAACAAACATTCAGCTGAATGCATTTGAAGAAGCACGAAACAGCATTTATTAGAAATGAGATGCCAATAGATTACATGGCTTGGAATAAGCAGATAATTGTGAAACTATACAATTAGACTGCATGGATAAAATGAATGGCTTTAGGAAACTGATGAAAAAATTGCTGGTTTCATGTAAGCTTGAAAGCAACAGTGATTTGTCTTTTTAAACCAAAAAAAAAATTCTCCAACTTTAACACATACATAGGATAGATGGTTGTAATTACAACTATGAGACTTGCAAGACTAGTGGATTGTCTCTGCTTCCTTCTATATTTAGCGAACGAAACACGATTCCATGCGTACAGTTTTCATTTGAGCTCCAGTGTGCTTAAAGAGTCTGGCTGCCTGGGGAAGAGGAAAAGGGAAGGGATAGGAAAGGGAAGGTTAAGGAATCTGAAAATGGGCTCCCAAATGCATAGCACGGAGTCTGAACGTGCCCATGCCTGTGTACACACCCGCACTTTGTTTGTTTTGTGTACTGTTGCACCTGAGTGGAGTCAAGTGGCAGTACAAGAAACCTTTATCTTGGCTATTTGTTTTCTGAAGAGTTTCAGATACCTGTGAATTCAAAACTTATGTGGTAATTGTTGGGTGTAATTTAGTGAGCTAAGAAAAACTTTTAAGTGCTCAGAAAGACCATGATTAAATCCTTAGCGATGTTAGTGTTATACAAAAAATGCTAAGTCAAGCAAAGTGGCAGTGTCTCTGTTGTCTCGATCATGAAAAAATAATTTCAAATAAGTATAAATACAAATGCTTTTAAATCGAATGGGCATTCTTTAATATGCAGCATGTTTGTCTTGTTTTCTGGGTACTTTTGCTATTCCTCTTGGTGGTGATACTTACAGGTGAAATGTACTGCTAGTCTGATAGGACATTGCTTCCTATCTTCTCCCTCAAAATATCCATAAACAGAACAGGAGTGTCTTAGGAAAATGTAATTTTGTGCACTGGTTAGTGACTTTGAATAGAAGATTTTAACCTTAGGTGAACTGGGAGTTTAGATTAAGTTTTAAGACTATTTTAATTTTTTAAATTAGTGGCATAATTCTGCTTGACTTATGAACTGCTGGACGTTGTCCCACTGCTTTCCATGTGGGAAGCAGCTATCTGTTCAAACAAAAACAAGCTTACAGCAGTAGTGCCTTGATTTGTATAGGAAATATACTGGGTTGCCTGTCATGAACCCTAATTACCTTAAAATATGTCAGAATTTAGTAGTGACTTTTCCCATACCTGGAAATATTTAAACAGAAGCCCATGGGAAAATTGTACAGAGTAAAGCAAATTGAATTGGATTTAAGAATTCATGACCTTTCTGTCCTACATATCAAATTCATTTTTCTCAAATGCTGTTCATATTGTGCTGCATATTAATTGCGTATTGCATATTCTTTATCCATAATATACCACTGATAATAACATAAAATTACATTTTTAATTCCCAATGATACCTTAATTTAATGTTTCATTTACTTCTCTTCTTTAACTAATCTTCTGTCCTCTGAACAAATTTGATTAAAATCGTCGCATTTATTAAAAAGAAATGGGCTAAAATATATCAGTTTGGTCCCACAAGGAGCCGGTATTAAAAATTCCTTTCTGGGGTATGCCTTTTGTTGCATGGCAGATTTTAGGGAAGGAGATGGCTGATTAAAGCTCAGAAATAGCTAGGATATTGAAAAGTGGAAGAAATTATCTGCTTTAGTTACTGCTTTCTCATTTTCCAGGTAAGCTGTTCTACTTTCTCCTGTCTCCTGAAGCTCTCGTAATTATGAATTTGTGATATTTGGGATGGGATGTGGGAGAGTGAGGAGTGATTTCAGGTGATGGATTCTGCTTGCCTCTTTTTCCTAGCGCTGTTTGCCAGGAGACTGTCTTTCAGTCTTCACCAGCTGTCAGGCAAGTGATGAAGAGAACTTGCTCTGGGCTGGCTTCCCTCTTGTGTCTGTCAGGCTGAGCAGAGTCAGTGACAGGATCTTTAGGACGGGATAATGCAGCCATGCAAATGGCCCTGCTGCTGCAATTTGATATGATCTCCTGGTCAAAAGAGGCTTTCTTATGTGTGACTCCAAAGCAGCCAACAAAGCCTTGTATATCTTCCGGCATGAGTTGAAGGCTCTTAAGGTTAAATGTTCTCCTTTCACTGTATAAATGGAATTGTGGAGCTATTTCACCAGCATGCAGCAAGGTTTTAATGTTTAGACCTTGTTTCTTTACACATCGAAGTGAAGATATATTGCAGTGCTATCTAGATGAATTGCTACAACTGTGAATGTCAGTCTTGCCGTTTTTATGATGCAGTCAGTATGTCGCACTTCACTTGTGCCAACATACATAGCTCTTGAAATTTTGCAGTGCACGCTTGCTGAGTGGTTCTGTGGATGCCTCAAAATCCTCACTTTGAAGCTTTTAGGGAAAAGGGAAACCTGGATGGACCAGAAAGCTCATAAATGTGCATTGATTCTTGACAGAGGTTATTTACTGATAAAGCACGTCTTATTTGGTCTTTTGTGTTTTTACAAGACAAAAATCTAAAGTTTGTGTTTACATTTGGAAGTTGAATTAATGTTCCTGTAATTTGTAACTTTACGCTTCTTTTGTTACTTTGGCTTTGATCCAATTGTTAGTGGCTTAACCTTCTTAATTTTCTATTGAATTATGTGATTATCTTTGCCCATTTGATGTTACGCATTTCTGTGTAATTAGGGTATTGTAACCTCCTTGTTTCTTGGTCTGTGAGATTGAGTTAATGATATCTTCTTAGGAAGTATGATATAACATTGTTAACTGATAGGTTAAATTGGTAGAGAGTAGTTCACTTAACAGTAAGTGAAATTCAAGCATAGCTCTTTTCCAAAACTAATGTTATAAAGAAACACTTTTCTGTTGAAATACTTGAATTTATTTTTATGGTTGTCCCTCTCTTCTCATTGTATGGCTGATTAACTGTGTTCAAAAACAGGATTTGCTGCTGGTATAGTGACAGAGCTCTTTTGGAAGTGTGAGTTAATGACATTTAATGCTGTCTGTGCTGGCTTTTTTAGGTCCTTTGAGCTCCCATTAAGTAGGTTAGCTGCTCACTTGTTAGGCACTTTCAGCAGTGTGAATTAGCAAGCATCTCCCTTGACTGTATGCACCTATTTCTCCTGTGCATTCTCATTTTCATTCATGGTTTGTTTTATTTCCTTCCGCCCCCCTGCCTTGATTCTGCAAATTCACAATATTGACTTTGTGGTGCCACAACTTAGTACAGTATCCCCACAGCAGTAAGCTTTACCCCGTCATGAACAATACAGCTGTTTCTTGGTCGTGAACGTACACACGCTTGTCTTCTGAAGCCCAGTGCACCTCTGCCAGTCCTTCGGTAAGGAAGGAGCGGATTGTGTCAGAGCTACGGCAACGCGATGGCTCAGCTGGGAGGCAGAATTAACTCAACGCAGGGTCCATGCGTGTGCGCATCCGTCTTTTGAGGAGTTGGATGGGATTTAAACTATGTACGAGTCTTCTGTCCATGAATGAATTTCAGCCATGGGGAACGGCTCTCAGCTCCACTCACAAGGTGGTTTTATTTCTTTTTTTAGGAAGATTCTTGGCCTGGTTTTGTAGATGTGTGTGTATTTGTGTGTAATGTATGCATATTTGTGTGTAGAAGAGTAATACATAGTAATCGTTATGTCGGGCCTCATCTGTAACATGTAGATTCCTTACTGTAGGCAAAGTGAAAACTTTGTTACTCTCCCACAGTGCGCAGGAAATAATATACAAATATCCATTGGCTCTTTGGAAGTGGGGAAGGTCTTTGAGAGATGAGGTTAACATGCTGAAGTTGTTTTTGTTTGTTTGTTTTTTTTTTTTTAATTTTAGTTGTAACAGTCATAAACTCCTAAATTTAATAAATGTCAAACAGAAGACTAAATAATGATGCTTTTAGCTGATTTTTATTCATTTGGGCTTTTTCCTTTCTTGTTGACGTTTCAATAATTGTAGCTTCTAGTGCTTTTGTGAGGAAGAACGTTTCAGGGAAATGTGTATGTTTTTCCTTGAAAACTAGTGTGGGAAAGAACTGCCTTTGGGATACTGGGACCATTTCATTGCCTAGGAAATAGCGTGGCAAAGTACCTGTATCGCACCCGGTGATAACCTCATCACATTTTTGAGATTGAAGGACTGCGCCTAAGAAGCGTCACCGCATTGTGCCATCTGACAGTTTAGTAGTGGGCCCCAGATGTAAAGCAAGAGGTGGCAGGAACAAGCAAGCAAAACTGGCACTTGTACAACATAGGCAGCCTTGCCTCTATCCACTTATTTTCTGTCACTTACACAGTTCTCTTCTCATCCTTGTCTGACAATCCTTTATAACTTGACTCAGTCTGGATTATTACTTTCATTTCTTGCTACTACTTCATTCCTCCTGAAGACTTTTAAGAAAAGTTTGACTAAGAAATCTGTCTGAAGGGAAATACGGGTGTTGTATTGACTGGGAGGAGATTGGCATTTCCAACTTGCGCTGTGAAGTTTCGTTCGCAGAGCTCTTCTCATCCAATCTGTCGGATGGTTCTCTTGCAATTTGCATAGATCTTCAGTTTGCATATCTGCATGTGATAACGGTTGCCAGTAATAAGTTAAGAATGGGTCAAGAGAGTTGCTTTACAATACACTTTTTACTGGTGCTTATTTTCAGACTAGGCATCAATTCTTTTGTGAATGACAATTTGGTTACTCATTAATATCGCATGCAGAAAATCATGCATGTATCAGTATTGGACAATATCTGTTTTTAAATAATTTTACAAAATGTTCATGAAGAATTTTGGCGTGATATTACGAGCATAAAACCTTGGTAGTGCTGCTGCCTTAAGATACTTCATCCCAAAAGGAGAACTGTTTAAGTGGTGCTCGATCCCCCCCTCACTTAGCCTTGAGTGACTCATCATAGACAATCTGCATGGATTAAAAGCAGAGTTACAATAACGAAGTTTTTGTCACTAAGTAGTTGCCCTCTGGGTACACCAACTTAACTGTTGGTTCCGGATGAACTGTTTTGCTGAATACAAAATACTGTCTTGCAGGCATTTTTCCTGTGCGGTTATTGATTGTGGTGACTAGAACTCATAAATAACCTTCATTATGCTAGTTTTGACAATATATTTACAGACACTTGAAATTTGATTTTGAGATAACATTTTGTTAAGTGATACCAAGTAAAACTATATTCTCAAACTTAATAAGTAACCTTCAATAAAGTTTGGATGGGCATAGCTTCCTACATTTCAATTGTATGCTCAATGTGTTAAAAGGTTAAAAAGAAGAAATATTCCAAACTATAACACTTCTAGGTACTTCATGGTCCTCTATATCAGACAATGAATTGGTTGCAATGATCCTAAATGATTATAGATCTATAGTGTGCTTACATACTTTTGGAAAAAACATTCCTTGACAGTATATTCATTCTTAATAAAGGCTTAAATATTTGTAGGTATTACAGGATAATCTACGGTACTTGGCTTAGTCCCGTTTAGGCCCCTGTTTTTACAAAGTGTTATATAAACATAAGCAGTAGAGAAAATCCATCACCAGTAGAGCTTATTTTCTAAGTACACCAGGCAGGTGAAGGGTATGAGCAGAAGCAGAAGCACAGAGAATATAGACCCACCTGTTTGACTGGCAGGCCAGTGGAAAAAACCAGATTTCTGGATGCGAATTAGTTGGGCAGTGATGCTGCTATATGTATTGTGTTAACAGTAGGAAGCCTTTATCGAGGACCTGATCTCCACTGTGCTTTATTGCCAGGAATCATTCCATAAAAAGACATTTGTCCAAAATAACTGGCATATTAGATTTGATGAGGTGCAGCAGGCTGATGGAACAGAAAATAATGTTATGAAAGCAATGGTAGTGCAATATAGTAGTAGAGTTATAAATTAAATAAATTTTAGGTTGCATAATAGATATTAGGACTAGATCAACACCTGTGCATCCGATATAACTGCCTGGCTTCTGTCCAAGGTAGTTTGCCTCATAGTTCTTGACTGGTGATTTTGAACAACTTTTATTTGAGTTTCGGGTAATTGGCGGGTTTATAGGAGAACATGCACCTTTCTGGTTACAGTTGTTCCCTGTTAATATCAATGTGGTTTTGCAGGGTAAATACTGATAAGTGAAAAACATTCATTTCTCTTCTATTGTGAAGAGTGTTAAAATTTTAAGGCCACCTTTCTGTGTAGAAGGATGGTGTATATATCCTAAATAAGTAGACCGTGTACATCCAGCACTCTGCATAACAAGAGCTTTGGTGTGTAAGCGCTAGCGGGGAAAGAATTAGCTTTTTTGGAAGTCTTTGTTAATGAGTACACATGTGCTGAAAGATAACAAATGATATGCCTTTTGATGGGGTTAGAAGAAATATCCAGATGAAAGCCTTTATGTTACAGAACAGATGCATCAGGTTAGTTCTCTAGCTGGTGTAATTTGACATATTGATGACATGGATTACACTAGCTAATGACCTGGAGATTATTCGGGGGTCTGCATGCTGTCTTTTTCAGAAAGTATGGAGGGGAGATTCTTTTTTTCAGAAAATATGAAGGGGAAATCAGAGACCACTTAATTAGAAGATGTAAAATGCTGAGTAAAAAGGAGGATAATGTAGTTAAAATACAAAGACGAATAACATTTTAACCATACTGCCTTATAGTAAGTTTACATTATACTGCCAGTGTATTGGAGGAAACCATATGCCTGCTGTCTGAGAGTGCCCTGTGGAGATGTATGGGAATCTCACCATGCACCACTCTACTGGTCTCTTATCTAGTCTAGTGTGACAAATAATTCTGCTCAGCTTGTCAGTGGTGACAGTTGAGACTTTTTGCTTAGATGCCTTGACAGTGCTTGTATTAAGCAGCCAGGGCCATACACTCCATTAAGTTTTTGTAAAATGAACTGTCTGCTACTTGCTGTCTCGCTGATACTGGCAGCATTTGTGAGCTATAATCCTCTCCAGCTGCAGGCTGCCCAAGCCAGTGCCTTCAGCCACCTGACAGGTAGCGACTCGGGATGGTTTTAGTGGAGTCTTTGGGGCACAATATTTCCTTAGATAGACAAGATGGGATTCTGCTGACAGCGGATGTTTTAAAAGATGGTCAAAGTATATTGAGGAAGACAACCAACTTCTCTGAAATGAAAACAGACAAAAAAGTATTGGGTTTTGATACACAAGCAATGGACGCATGCAAACAAGTGGAAGGTACCGCTATATGGAGACATGAGATGCGATCTGTGTACCACTTAAATCCTGTGATGCTATTGCTCTGTATACCACCTACATCACAGTAGATTAGTGTGAAAATACAGCAACTTTTAGAGTTGGGAATTTCATTTTTTATGAAAGAGAAATACTGATAGAGTCTATCATTATATACTATATATAGTGTGTATATATATACACACACTATAATGGCAAATGTAGCCATTTGTAGCCTGATGATAAGTATAATTGAAGGTCCATTATTGAATTCTTCATTAAATATATGGAAGAAATTGCAGAATGAGGTTCCCTTCCTTGGTATCTCTACTGTGTCAAGGTACTGAGTGGTGATGTGGTTGAGCTTCTGCCTGTACCAGATGGTGTAGCATTACAGATCCTGCAGTGATGCAGTTGCAATACCTGGGCCTCTGGATATATGGGTTAGTTCACTAGGGTGTCTTAGTGACGCTGTCGGAGCAGTTTTAGTTTCTGTTCACTTAACAAAGGTGAAATGTGGATAACATCTACTTCATGGAATAGTAGAATATAAAATTTTCTGTTAGGAAAGTGTTTTTAGTCTGGAGTTAAAGGCATTTTCTGGATGTAGACATGCAGTCGTGCACACTCATGCAGGCACACCAGTTATACTGAACAGTTTACTGAATATTATACTAAAATCAGTAGATACTTAAATTCTGAAACTTGCATTTGGTTTTGAAACAATTTCCCCATAAAATGTAAATAATAGAAACAGGGATTTGGCAACTTCAGAAATTCTGCCTGATGGTTGAGTTTACCTGTGACTTAAATCACTTGTTCACTGCGTCATGTCTGTTCTGTTCCACTCGGACATTGCAATACTTTGATATTCAGCGTACTGCTTGTTAGCGGGAGAGCAGGAATATAGAAGTGAAATGAAGATGGGAGTCCAAATGGAAATTGAGTTCTTACTATTTCCTTGTAAATATATGTCTATCTCTTATTTTGCTACATTCATTCCTGCATAACTATGTAGCATATATTGATATTATATACATTAACATAGGATATGATTTATATTACTGTGTATGGTAGTATCGTTAAGTGTGGTTCACACAAACAAGCTATGAGGATTTCAAGACAGCCAGTATATGCTATTGCACCTAAGGTGTTTTGGTATCTCCATCAGGAAAAAAGTTATTTTCAGAGCTGTGTGACTTAACAGTTTGTGCATCCTGTGTTAAATCTTGGCATGAAACTTCTCACTATAGGAATATATACAATTTTTTTTTACATCTGATTTAACACTTTTTTCCCCCTCCGCTTTGGTGATTGCAAAGTGGAACGTGGCAGACTTACAGTGTAATATATGGGGTTATAATATGCATCTTAGGCCACATGTATGTTTGCATTTTTAAAATGTTAGGAGTGATGGAACCAATTTATTTAATGCGCTTTGTGTGGAAAAAAAGCACATACTGAATATTAAAAGAGCAAGTCTTGAGAGAGTCTGAAAGAATGGGGAGCCACAGGCCAATAACTAGCTTAATGCAAGGAAATGTACACTGAAAAGGATGGATTGAGCAACTGAAGATGGGATTATACTGTGATAAACTGCAGCTGGTTCAGGAGAAGGACTGGCACTGAAGCTAAGCCTGATTCTTCAAAGCCTGCCAGAGGTTAGAAAAAGGGAAACGGAACTTCTTGGCTGAAGTTATGGATGAGTTTTGTTGCAGCCTAGGTGTGTGATCGAGATGCCCTGTGTTTGGCAGGTTATGTTTCGTTTCTTATTTCAGTATGTATTCCTGCAGCCCCCAGAATGGACTTATTTATGAGTATAGCTACTTATGTGAAGAATATTATATTGATGTGAGAGTTGTTACAGCTACATGTGTGTGCTGTCGGAGGGCTGTGCTGCTCTGGCAGTACTGGTGTAATAATAATGTGCTGTTATTGTCTGATAGTGAAAGCTTTGCTTTGGGGAATGGCAACAAAAAGTGTAAGTTATAGCCATAATTCAGAACAGATGTAGGTCCTAGTTCCGCACTGAAATCTGAGCGGGAGGAAGCTCACTCCACCTACGGCAATTTAGTTTGGGACACGAGTTGTGAAGATGGAGAGTGAACAAAGAGGGCCATATCTGGATTCCGGTCTCCTCTATACCCCTCTGAGTGTTAATTTGTAGTCAATTATCCGTTACATGCTTGGTGCCCTTTTTCTTTCATCGATGTTAAAAGTGTCTATTTGTATGAGTGTGGGTGTACAAGTTAGGTTTTGATCTCCTTTGCTTTCTGCAGAGGTAACGTTTGATGCCAGATTTTGTAAAATCTGGTTTTGTTCATGCTGAGATACTCGTATGCCAATACCCTTCTTGAAGGAATATTTTCTTAACAAGCCCTGGTAATGGAAACACTGGCATACCTGTACGATGTACAGCCAGCCCTACATCAGTGTAATTAGAACTGGGATTAGGGAAAAAGGGAAAGGAGGGGGAAAAAAAAGAAAAAAAAAAAAAAAAATGCTTTTAAACTCTGATTTCAAACCGCGAAATGAAGAGACTTGAATTTCTTACTTTTGCCAAGGAATGAATTTCAACAGTAGTATAATATTCTGAGCTTGACAACAGATACGTTTAAAAAGTGCTTCATTATAAATTGGAAACAGTGCTTTCCTCTTGAGTGTATAATTAGACTGTTTCAAAATAATTATTTCCTTGCTTATATTCTTAAATTGCCCTTTTCAGGCTTGGTTTCTTATTCTTTATGAAGTGATGTTCATTTTTATTTTTGAAAGCAAGAATTTTATCACCTTTATGTACGGGCTCATGAAGTATGATTGTATTTTTCATCTCAAAAAAGATGCTGGCTATTGGAAGTCTGTTAATGGGTTAAAATTAGGTTGCACTCCTAAACAATGTCCTGGCTTGGCAGATAGTTTTTGTTTGTTTGGGGTTTTTTTTGTTTGTTTGGGTTTTTTTAAATCATCTTGTTACTTTCATGTACCTGTACTTCTCTCATCCACTACATATTAGAGGTGAAACAGAAAACAAAAAGACTACTAGGTGGTAAGCCCTGGTCATGAAGGCTGGGTGTCACTATGTGACCAGGGTCTTGGTGGTCAAATGAAGAAAACCAGTGCAGGTGACTAAGAGCTGCCTGCCTCACATACATACTCAGAAATTATGTACCGCATCCCCCAAAAATCCTTAGATTGCTTTAAGTTCTGGTATATAAGAAGGAGGTTATGGGTATATTACATGAGATACATTTTCTTTACTGTGCTTCCCTCTTTGCTTTTTTTCAACCTTGCAAGTTTATATTTTAAACTTTGCAAGCATGAATCTGAGATGTGAAAGTATTATATAAAGTCAAATGACTCCATCAAATGGAGTCCTAAGAAAAATGACCCATTATTGTGAAAAAAATACTGGAATATTGAGGAGTTGATGGCTCTTTCCCTTTGGCATAACTTGCGTTTTAAAAAAGGAAAAAAGGGCAATTTATTTAACTGGAACACTCAGCAGACAAGGCTTAAACTAGAAAGAAGTGTGATTCTTTTAATTGACAGTCTCTCTGTAACCTCGTAGTCTCATAAATTAACTGTTCTTAAGTACTGATGACCTGGGAAAGGCAGATGTTGTATCCAGCTGTTAAATGTTTTTTTAATGCTTCCTTTTTTATAGAGACAGTTAATTCCAGGGTAAAGCCCAAAACCATTGCAGGGAAAAAATTCCTAACTTTGTCCTCAGACGACTAACAAGAACAATGATAGTATGCAAAAGAAGCATGAACATGTACTATTAACTACTAAGTTTATGACTAGTTCTAATATATTTTGGGGTGGAGGGAGACAGCAGTCATTGTTCCTTATACCTTGGCAGTCTGTAGTCTGGCTATGGGAATTGTAATGCTCCGTTCCCTGTCAAGCTAAGGCCCTGCACAGCGGTGATGTGAGTTGGGTGTGCATGGGTGGGGAAGGAGGACGGGCAGGTTAGGACTGGAGAAACCCCTAGCTTTGCTTTTCTTAGGTCCCCTGGCAGTAGAATTGATTGTGTGGTCTATTGCAGAAACTAAGTTAAACTGCTTGCAAGGTGACAGAATATTCTTTCACTGTCCCATAGGTGTCTCATCCTCACAGTGTTCACAGGGTCCAAGCTTTTCCTGATGCTCCAGAGCTGTAGGTGAGAGCCAGGTTACGTGGCAGCCAGGCGTGCGTGCCGCTGCTCAGTGTGCAGCCCGGAGGTGTCTTCCCGGGTCTGACCCGAGGCTCCTGCTCTGGCTGGCAGGATTGCTGGGGCACGTGCCAGTGCTCCGCTTCCCCTCGCAGCGTGTGCTGGGTCACAGTTGCTGCTCTGATGAATCGGGTCATTGTTCTTAACCCGAACGTCGGGATTTAAAGCACTTGTCTGCCTTCCAGACCTCTGAGGGGATTTTTGACACTCAGTTATTCAGCCTTTTCCTTCCATGTCAGAATTTTTTTTTTTCCCATAATGATAAATTGTCATTTTAGAAGTTAGAACTGTGACATCATAGAATAGTTTCATTGGCAACAGTGTGGTCAAATGACAGCAAGTCTGAGTTAGTGATAAGCTTGGCAGTCCAAGTTTTACTCTTGCTTCTAGATATGTGGTTCAAAACCACAGTATGCTTCTTGGAGGTCTCTGGAAGTTATGCAACCAGCTGAGGTCTAAATTGTCTCCTTTCTAAATAAAAGGGAGTTGGGAGGAGGAAGTGATGTGGTTTTTTTTAACAGATTCTGCTGATCAGAAAGAACATCACTGCACATGCCTGCTTTCAAGTGAGGAAGAACAGAATCAGTGCAAAAAAAAAAAAGTGAGATCGCTTGTCAAAAGTTTAGAGAGAGCCAATGTACTACTGCCTCTTGTTGTCCTTACGATACAATGAGTTTAATCTTGAAAATGAGATATTTGTTAGTATTGGAACCAAATTCTCATGCAAATTAATGAGGGTGGAACAGACTATAGCCAGTGAGAAATCATGAGAGTATTTGTATTTATTTGTGACTTTTACGGTAAGATCAGTAAAGCAGTTAATGCTAAAACAATTGCCAAGCACTTGGAGGAATAGTGTTTTGTCAGCTGTTGTGCATTGACGAGACTTCCCCTAGTAGCTGCCACCCTGGGGTGTGCAGTGAGCACCCGTAGGGTCTGGTGGGGGGGGTCCTATGTCCCCTAAATGTTTCCATTGCAAGATGAAACGCACTGTTAAACCGAGTCTACTTATTTCCTTCTACAGATTGAAAGCATGGAAATGCATTATAGTGAACCACAGTGGAATTATTTACTTAAATGCTTTTTTCACTTAAACATTTTTATTCTTTGGTGCATTACTAATGCACTGACAAAGGAAAAAAAAAAAAGCTACAAATCTTTGGTCTTAAGTTTAGCCTGTGACAGATTGTAGTCACAGCAGATTTTAAATCTTTATTTCAGTACCTCTTAGCTTTGTAACTATCTTTATGTACACTGTACAAACTTTGCCACTAATAAACCCAGAGGTATGTTTTTACACTGCATTCATCTCTTGCTGGCTTCTTCACATCCTAGTGTCATATCATATGTTTGACGTATTTCCATAATTCTCACTTTTTTTTTAGTTTGTGTCGTCTTTTATGCTCCTCCTAACTGTGTCAGAAAGCAGTCATAAAAATGATTTATTTTTACTCCATATGGAAGTTCTTGGGTATTCAGAAAGATTATATGAGGGGTGTAGTGCTGACTTCATTAGCTGTGATCCTTTTCTTATTCAAATCCTAGCTGGCAGAACCAGTAAAATAATGTCAGAGGTTTTTTTTATATGTGTGTGAAATTATGTAATTTGTTTTGTAATTACAGTGAATACAAAAGCAAGAAAAAAACCCCTTGTCATTAATTACTACACAGGAAAACAAAACATTTACATTTTTAAAAACGTTTATATTGTGGGGAGCATTGGGAATGATGCCATGTCAAATATTTACCCATCTCTTCCAGACAAAGTGTTGTGTGAGGTAAGAAAGAAAATGCAGCTACAACAGTAGAAAACAGTTCTTACTGCGTTATACATCTATCATTCTTACAGGGAGGAAAAAATGTGCTCTGCATTACTTGAGGGTGCTGGGAGTAGGATGGAGACTAGTTCTGTTATGAGAACAAATCATTTTGCCCTTCCTGTAACAGGTCAGTGTTTTTGCAGCTGCTTTTTTTCCCCTGAATATACTGCACTTACGTGGCTGTCCCTAGAAGCTCGATGCTTACCAGTAATACAGTTCTGTGTTTGTCACTCCTGAGAAAATGTGGAGGAGAGCTGAGCAGAGAGGTTTCCTCTGCTGGGAAGGGACCTCTGAAGGATCCTCATGGACGGCAATGTTCCACTTCGGCTGTGACTGGAGGAGGAGCGTGTGTCTGTCCTGCAGAATGGAACAAACTATTACTTTGTGCCGTGTTTGAAAATAGAAAACTACCAAGTTTAGATAATCAGGGCCTTGGTCATTAGGCCATGACATTAATACTTGTCTGCGTACTTACAGCAGCATGATTGAAATCACAAGGCAACAATTTCTGTCACCAAAATCAACATTGCCACTGACATTACATGTTCCTGGTAGTCTGAAGAGAGGAGTCTAGGAATGTTGTGTGCATAGCGATCAAGTTATCTGAGCTCTACAAGTGATTTCTTTGGCTTATGTACAGGTACTTGCACAGCTGGCATAAATGCTGGCTGTGGTCTTCAGGGCAGAGTCCCTCAAGACAGGCTTTGTGGTCCTCCTATTAGTGTCAGTTGAAGTGTCTTGGCCTCTCCCTGACTGGAATTACAGCCTGCAACTTGCTTCAAGAAATAAATGAAAGAATACAAATGCAGCTGTGTGAAAACAAGAACACAGCATGGTTCTCACTTACAATAAATATATTGGATTGATTAATTTGTTTGACAGTTTCCTTGAACTTATGCCACTGACCAAAGTAACATTGCTGTTATCTCTGTTGGTTGTTTCATCAAGCTTATCTCATATCGGGCAGTTCAACTCCTTGCCTAAATAAAGTATTCTTGATGCTTATGGTTGCGTTCAGAATTACTTTTGCAAACCATTTAGGAGCAATGACCTGTTTACCCAGGCATAAGGTGAAAAACTCCTGTACGTTTTTACATTTAAAAAGTCTGATAAAATGGAGTATGCATTAACGAGTGACTGAGAGCAAAAGCTGTCAGCTTCAGGCGGACTTCTGAGCTATGTTTGCCCCTTTACCGACTACAGTAAAAGATTTGTGGATCTGCTTTAAAAAGGTGTTTTATTCAACAAGTTATTTGTTTGTGCAGTGGTACACTTTAAGTTAGAGGAACAGGCTTCTAAAGTGGTGTTATGCTAAACATTACTGAATCATAGGTCTGTGTGACATATTTGCTTTGTGAATTTTTTCCCCAGTGACATTAATCCGGTTTTAAGCATGTGAAACTTCTGTGAAATTGCAGCAATTTTATTTAATTTTGTTGAATAAAGTCTCGTATCAGTAGGGAACCAGGAGGCTGTGGATGCTTATTGGTCATGATATTAACGTGCATTTAGCTTCAATGAGAAAAGCTCTTAAGCAGTGCTTAATTTCGAGCACAATAATCCTTGTGTTGTCAGTGAAACTTCTGCTTAATGTTCAGCACACCTTGAGTGGTGTTTGTGAAGGGCTGTGTAATAACCATTTCCATACAGTTTTAGATACTTTCTTGTCACATCATCTATAATTGGATATTAAAAATAGAATTTCTGGTATATATCAGGCTGGTAAACTTAAGCTAAGAAGTAATTGTCTAAGGACTGAGCAAACTACTGTGAAAGTTAATCTTAAAAGTTGGAAGATTGGAAAGTTTTTTTTCTTGACTTCCTAAAATCCTCTCTACTTTGCTCAATCATGGTTCTCCCCCGATCCCAGTAGTTTGTGTTACTTTCGTGGGTCTTTATCTCTCTGCATCTGCAAAATGCCAGGGTAATTGTTTGAATGCTGGGCATTGGACAAAAGCCAAAAAAAAAAAAAAGCTGTAAATATGCATTGCCTGCATAGGTTTGCTTAGAAATAGGGAAATGAGACCAGTGATTTTCTGCATGGTGTTGGGATGATACATGTTAGTTAGGAGGTTCTGTCTCAAAAGCAAACTTAATCTGAGTCATTCTTTGTGGTGGGTTGACCCTGGCTGGACACCAGGTTCCCACCAAAGCCACTCTCACTCCCCTCCTCAGCTGGACAGGGAGAGAAAATATAACCAAAGGCTTCTGGGTCGAGATAAGGGCAGGGAGAGATCACTCACCAGTTACCATTGCTGGCAAAACAGACTCAACATAGGGAAATTAGTTTAATTTATTACCAATCAAATCAGAGTAAGGTAATGAGAAAATAAAACCCAAATCTTAAACAACTTTTCCCCCACCCCTCCCTTCTTCCCGGGCTCAAGTTCACTCCCCGATTTCTCTACCTCCTCCCTGCCGGCAGCGCAGGGGGATGGGGAATGGGGGTTGGGGTCAGTCCATCCCACGCTGTCTCTGCTGCTCCTTTGTCCTCAGGGGGAGGGCTCCTCACACTCTGCCCCTGCTCCAGCCTGGGGTCCCTCCCACAGCAGACAGTCCTCCACGAACTTCTCCATCGTGAGTCCTTCCCATGGGCTGCAGTCCTTCACGAACTGCTCCGGTGTGGGTCCCTTCCATGGGGTGCAGTCCTTCAGGAGCAGACTGCTCCAGCGTGGGGTCCCCCACAGGGTCACGACTCCTGCCAGCAAACCTGCTCCAGTGTGGGCTCCTCTCTCCACGGGTCCACAGGTCCTGCCAGGAGTCTGCTGTAGTGCAGGCTTCCCAGAGGGTCACAGCCTCCTGCGGGCATCCCCCTGCTCTGGCGTGGGGTCCTCCCTGGGCTGCGGGTGGATATCTGCTCCACCATGGACCTCCATGGCCTGTACGGCACAGCCTGCCTCACCATGGTCTTCCCAAGGGGCTGCAGGGGAATCTCTGCTCCAGTACGGTAGTGTCTGGTTAAGTCTGTTTACACCATCAAGGGAGTCTTAGTTGTGTTGTGGTGATGGCATTGAAGCCACTGTGCATCACTGCTGCTGTGTAATTCCTTGGAGGAAAACTATTTAAATTAAAGGCATAATACTCATTTTACTAAGGAACTGTGTAAAGGATATGAGAATGAAAGAGCTATCATGCTGATGAAGGGCTACGTTGAAAGGCATCAGACAGAATTTACATTGGAGAAAGTGTCAGTGAAAGAGGTAATTAATCAAGACCCTTACACACCCTTTTTTATTTTGATCTCTATTAGAATCCTATGAATATGGCAATAGGTGTATTCTTCTGATTAATGACTAGCCTGAACCAAAACGTTTGTACAATTGATCCATCAGATTCAGTTACTGTTTATGATTGGCTTTCTGTCTGATGTAATAAAATATTGCGATTTGTATTCTCTTCAAGGACCTAATATTTTCAGAACTTCTGAGATTTGAAGGGCTGTGGAGAGGTAAATGACTTTGCATGTCTTAATGACCAGAGAACAATGTAAAAAAGAAAAGAGTAAAAACCCCCAAGATTTTGTTCAAAAAGAGCTTATTACATATGTATATTTATATACTTACAAATATATAGCACACCCATATTGATAAATATATTAGTAATGCTTATATATTTTTATGTACATACAAAAAAAGTGCAGTCTCTTTACAGCAGTTTGCCACTATTACGTGCATCATGGTACGTGAAGGTTACCCCCGGCTCTGGATTTAGTTTATTGTTGATGTGGAGTTGATACTTAAGCATCATGAAACACTGATATACTTTTCAGGATGCAGTTTGCACTTACAGAGCATGCAGTTTGCCCCTACCTCTTCCTTTTTCGAACTTCAGAGCCTGTAATGCTAATTACTGAAGTTTCTCATTAAAGTTTCTGACTTGTTCAGCGTTGGCCACCAAATGGCGTAAGTCATGTCAAAAGAAAAGATTCGCACTAACACCCTGGAGTGTTTAAGCTGATTGGACTCTGGCAGTCATCGTAATTGCGGTGGGTATGACAGGCACCGTGCTCTGCTGACCCCTCCCTGTGGTTTCTATAAAAGGTTGGACATACTGTAGAAGATTTTGTCTCCCGTAATTTTTTTTTAGCATTTATAAAGCTATTATAGTCGTCTTATTTTTGAACAATTGTGAATGTCAATCCACTGCTATGCTGTCCTTCAAAAATAATAATAATAATAAAAACCCAATTATTAAAAACAGCAGGCTGCAGATACACTGTCAGATGAGCGGTGCCGGCGTACTTGGTCCTTCCTGCTCTCTGGAGCTCCTTATCTGACAGTCTGGGTGTTGCACCACGAGCTGGGCTGCAGCGTGCTCGTGGAAACTGTGCTGCTGACTCCAGTGGGAGTAAAATTTGTGTTTATAGTCCCACATGGCAACGCTTTGTCTTTTAGTGCAGTTCATGTTTGAATGAGCCTTTAACATTCCTGATTCTCAGCAGAGCATTAGACCAAAAGGTTGATTACTACTACCATAAACCACTCAATGTATATACTTTTTTTTATTTGAGGTCTCCCTATCTGCTTTCAGAGGAAACAAATGGAATGTAATCCATTACCACCTCCAACTTTTTTGGCAGTTTTCTGTTTAAATTAGTTTTTCTGTATTAATTTTCACATTAGGCTGTCTCTTTGATGCAATAATTGAGTCTGCCTCAGAGTGAAAGGAAAAAAAAAATAGAGGAATGGGTTTCAGAGATTTAAAAAGAGGCCATTTGTAAAATTGCATTATTTAGTAAAACTGGATGATTTCTGGTACTGGTTTTGGCTCTTTTACGTACTATTATACATAAAGATAGCTGTCTAAGAGGTGTCCATATCTAGAAGATTTTATAGTGTAAATAGACAAAACTGTGGCATCTGTCCTTACAGAAGGAGAGATCTGTTCTAGCTGCAATGCTGATCTTAACTGGAGTTCAATAACTTATCTCCTATTAGCTTGAATGCAGTTCATGTTAGTTAATGACCTGCAGTCAACCTGTACGTAATTCTAAGTGCCTGATTAGTAGAACACTTAAACATACGAGAATGTGGCATTAAGCATCTTCTGCAGCGGGGCACAGGTGGTCCATGGATTTTTGGATGAGGTTGACTGTGAAAATTTCAAAGCAGATGAAGATGTGCTCTTGGTGAGCATCGTCATCTGTGCTTGTGCACAGTGTCATCGGTTCGGGGGTGTGTGTGGTGGGGGAGTGGATCAAAGCAGTTCATGCCTTAGGTAATTATGAAGTAATTTGTTTAACTTAGGTTTTGCAAGCCATTACAAGCCGTCAGCTGGTGACATCAGGGTGCCAAAGCCACCAGTGACCGGCCATGTTATCTTTTAATTCTAATTTTCTGTTATAACCCAATTTCAGACTTTCTTATGTCAATGTGCTTATGCTCCTTAGTTTGTATCTGTATAAGTGAAAAAAAAAAAAAAATATATATAAAAATCCAAAAACTACATATAAGAAGGGCAGGGTTTTTTTTTTTTAAAGTAATTAGGTGAAGTAGATTATTTTTTTTTTTCTTTCTCTAGACACAGCTGTTTATAAAATAACCTGTTGGTTTAAATAACGTGTCATTGGGCTGCAGATCTGTAGATAGTAGTAATCATTGTAACTGTTAACCTAAAGGAGATACGTTTAGCCTTATCTCATGAGTGTGTTATTAATAGGACAACATTATTCAGGGTTGTGAGGAAAATCAATATTGAAATATAGTTGCCCTGGTCATTAGTATCATCAGAAGAAGCAGATGCTTTCTGGTTGGTAGTGTAAGGAGATCCATGACAAAGGAGAACTCCTGACTTGCAGAGAAGAGAGTACTGTAGAGTACAGTGCACCTCTCCTGGAAGGCTGGGCAGCAGGGAAACAAAAAAAACCCTTTGAATAATTGAATGTGGCATCCGAGGATACAGGAATAGGGAAAGGGGGAATGAAGACGACATTTTGCAGTGACACTATGACATTGATTTTCATAAATCTCCAGTTGTAGATTAATGAAATGTTTTGCACACCGGGAGCGCTGCTCGGTGTGCTCTGACGGCTCATTACATGCTTATTGTGGTGGGTGGGAGGAGGAGTGCTGAAAGCTCGGGATTTAGCAAGGGAAGTGTTTGGTACCGTGCATGATATGATGTTGATTCTGGTGCTTGCTTCAAAGTTGTAGAGTAGCATCAATTTACCGTCTTGCTGGACTGAATCTTGTCTGGCGTTAGACATGCTAACTAATGCAAATTTTAACTGCATGATAGATAGCTGGAACCAGAAATATCTCCCAAGTCTCCATTCTGCCACTTGAAAGCTTAAGGTGTAAAAATTTACGGCTGACTTGCCCAACTTGTGCCATCGTGGGGCATTCAATTATGGATCTATGAGGCTAGCTTGATATTTTTCATTTTCTAAACTTCCATGTAGTTATTCATTTCAGGACAGATTCAAAGTGTAGTGTTCTGGAAATTGTGTGTCCCCTCTCTCTTAAACACTGTTGAATTGCTGCTGAGAAGCCTCAAGGGGAATAAAAAAATAACTGAGCTGAAGCCGATCACCGAGACTGTGTTACATGCTGCCACCTGTTCACAGGGATGATGAGGACTTTGGGTAATGCCTGCTTATTTAATGACTGTTATTTTCTATGTGGTCATCAAAGCAACTGTTAATTTCTGCCTTATGGTAGTTCCATGGTTTTTTGCATATATTGAAGTTACTTGAATTTGTGATAATTTGTTGGAAACTTCAACATCACAGTATTGTTGGGCTTCTAGCCTGTAAGTGGTTCAGTGGCTGCTTGACTTTGCTTCTTGCCCAGGGTTGTAAAATCCAGATGTCCTTGGTTGGGCAACAGGGGACAGGACTGGCTTTGACAGGAATACAGCCCAGGGGCTGGTTGGAGTGGAGCCATTGAGGTCAGCGGGACTGCAAGCCAATACATACAGATATTTCCATTCTAAATAGGTTAAGGCTGTTGGTAGGTTGAGCATTATGGCCTACTTGAACCCTGCACATCATTATTTATAAACATCTTTCTTAGGAACCTCTCTTTACATAATACTTAATGTATGGTATAAACACCCTCCTCCTTTTTTTCCTACCTGTGCTGCTGAAGCTGTAACTGGTTTTGTTACTATAAATAATAATTAACTTGGAGCATTTTTGGTGCTATTTGTACACAAGGAAAGAAACAGCTGAAATGCAGCCAGGTTTGCTTTGGCTCCCTAGGAAAACCAAGCAAAATCTGTGGTTTGGGGAGGCGATTGGTCCCCTAGAGGAGCTGCTGCCTGAGGACTTACCTGAAGTTAAAACAAAGCCAGTAGTGCTGTACTCGAGAGACCTGCTCCAGGCAGAGGGTGAGGAGACACGGTGTTGGACCGCTTGCTCAGCATCTGGCAGGCAGATCTGTGACCCGAGTGGGAAAAGTTGTAACTGCCCTTTGTTACGGCCAGAGGAGAGCCTTTCCCACTTGCTACGTGGAACCCTCCTTGCCGGGTTGGTGTTTTAATAGAAGCAGTATCCTTTCAAATATTTAGGAAGTGTGTTGAATGGCGATGCCGGCCGGTCTGCAGATCTGTTATTTTTACAAAGGTTTACCTGAAGTCTCATTTATTCCGTGTCCCATCTGTGTACGTTTCTCAGTATTTTGCAGACAGGGTGTGCAGTCAGAAAGCCTGGTCTGGGTTGGAAATTCCCAAACATAGTTGACCCAGTTGCTACTCTTGAGGGTAAGACTGGTGTTGCACAGTGGCAGGGACAGGAGCTCGCTGCTCTGTGCTGTATCTGGCAAGGTTTTGTGAGGAAGAGTCATCCCCAGCACAGCTTCCTCCTGCGTGGGGGGTAATGCAACGGGCTGCAGTGCCGCGCTTGGCCCTGTGCAGGTCCCGGAGAGGCCCTTCCAGACTTCCCATTTTTCTTGCACATTACTTAAATAGTAGTTTGGGTGTCGCTAGTTGGGGGTGCATGAACAACCTCAAGGGGGTTGGTAGGGAGGGTTGTAATCCTCTCTAGGTATTCTAATAGAGGCATATTCCTTTCTAGCTAAAACTTGATGTTTATTTTTCTTAAATAGTTACGGTATTAACTAATACTAGCGTAAGGTTGTGTAGATAGATGTAGCCCATATCTTAATCTGTCTCTAATACTGTGTAAAACCATATGCTTGGCAGCTTAAGAGTCGTAAGTACAGGATGCAAATGTGAAACATCAGGCATGTTTACACAGAGTGCTAAGGTATGATTCATACTGAAGTAATTTTATGTTGTGAATTCATAGATAAGTATTAGCAGAATTCAGATGACTACCAGAACTTGATAATGTGTGAAAGCTGTGACAAAAACACTTGTGATGCACTTTTCTTAAATCTCAGGAAAAAAGTTTGAGAAGAGTCATGTATAACTGTAAGAAATAAAGTGCATAAACATTTCTATAAATGTGTTTTAAAAGTTTGACTGTCAAAGTAAAATGACGGAAACTGTCTTGTTTGAGGAAGCACGTAAACGTATGATGAATTTTAGGAGTTTGATTAAGCCCCGTTGGCTCTGATAGCAGTTGAAAGTTTTCCCCTAGCAGAGCTCGTTCTCTTTAGATGATTCTTGCTCCTCTGCTACGATGTGGCTGCTCAGACGTCCCCAGAGGTCATAGCGCCCACCTGAATTGTAGTGGCTTTTCACTTCATACTGTGTGCATTCTTTAGGGTAGGATTTTGGGTTGTGTTTATAGTTTAAGAAACGGCTGTCTACTGTGCACATCTGTTTTTATGCATTTGAAAGAATCATGCATTAGAAAATTTTTGTTTCCATGCATTAGAAAATACTGATTTCCTAATTCTTTAATGGAGGCATGGTCTTCCTAGAGAAAAGGAGACCTTACAAACAGAAAAAAGTCAGTTTTAGACAGAATGTGCAAAAACCAAATAAATAAAACCCATTAGAAATAGTTGAAAAAATGTTTTGTAGATGATTGTTGAACGAATGTTCTTTGTTTAAAATTATCTACATATATTACTTCATTCCAGGAGAAGAAAACTGAGGGGCAAAATGAAGTATAGAAAGTTTTTTCCCAAGGCTTTTCTTCTTTCTTGAAAGCAAAGCACTTGCCATTCTTCCCCTTAAGTAGGTTTTTGTTTAGTTGTAATGTAACTTACAGCAGCACAGGTAACTATTAATGGCAGGGAAAGCAAGTACAGAGCAGTTACTGGGGAAGCCATCTACGGCAGCCTGTTCTTCGTTCCTGCAAAATCGAGGGGCTTAACTTCAGTTATGACTCGTTTGATACGCCGATTATTTCCACTGCTGCTAAAGGTGATGGGCATTCTAGAAACAGACATCTGTTAGTTAAGTTTTCTCTTCTTTAATCTGATTCCATGTTCCTACTTAATCCATGCCACCTTGGATTCTTTTACATATATAATACATTTATGTATTAATAAATTTAAAACTTCTCAGTTAACAGTAGTCAAATTTGTCACCTTACCTTGCTTAGAGTGGCACTTTGGGATGTTTTATAGTGAATGTACAAAGCAAGCATGGCGGTGCTTCCTTCGGCTTGAGAATTTAGCTACAGTGGAGCTGTGCTTGAAAGTGATGTGGGCTGCTTATTTCAATGAGTTATTTCCCAAATGGTAAAATAATGTTAGTACTGTTCCCAAATGGCAACATACTGTTGGTAATTTCCCAAAAAAGGGAAAGTGACGAATTTATTTTTGAGAGAGAGGAAAAAACAAGTTGCACAATACATGATGTGTCAGACAGCTATTTAATTATAGGAAATGAAAGAGAAAAAGCTGGGAAACAAAACTATTTATTATTTATCCGAAATCCTAAAATTGGAAGCTGGTGAGAAGCTTCTCTTGCTTTGTAAAAGAAAGACTGACTTGCATCAACTGTCTGTGTCTCCTGTGTTATTTTTCCCAGTGTTGCCATTACGGCTAATCTTCTCTGTCAATGCTTTCCCAGCTCTCTTAAATCTCATGTTTTTTTCCATGCTTGCTTGAAACTGAGAGGTAGACTAATATCCTTCTCCCTGAGGTATACTTCTGACTGTTTGCTTCTGCTTGGAGGGAAGAGGTTAGAGATGGAGCCTGCTTAATGTATGTACTTGAAGTTTTTTCTTCAAGATTAGTGCTTGAGTTTAGTGAAAGTATGAATCCCAGACTTCCCTTAAAATACAAGCCAGCAACTGGGGATAAGTAGTGGTTAACTACTTAAGGCTATTTTTGTTCAGTAGTTGGTGGAAACCTGAAAGACTTGATGTTTATGATGTGAATTTCCACTTTCTTTTACAGGTGGGCTTTCTGTACAAGCAGCAGGTTGTGAAAACATACATTTTAAAAAGCAGTGAAATGGTTTTAAATGACTCTTAAAGCGTTCCTTTATTAGAGATGAACTATCCTTATGTGCTTATCAAGTCTTTTGCAAGTTGAAACGAATGCTTGATTCTTTGGGCTGGATACAAAATAGCTAAGCAAGCTTTTATTCAAATGGAAAGATTGCTGTTGAAATCTATTTAAAGATAAATTGCAGAAGTTACTCTGACATGCTAGTGAAATTTTCTAGGAGTGTTTACCACTCTTAAGAGTGTGCTGCAGAGACGCGCACACACGAATAGAAGAGACAGGTAAAGGAAATGGGAATATAAACCTCCATGCCTTCTCATTAGCTAAAGCAGAAAAATAGAAGTCCCAATTTTCATCCTTTTTCTTCAGATTTTTTTCCCCCTAAAAGCAGAATTTCAACACAACAATTCAGGCTGAGCAATGCAGCTGACAGAGACAGCAGATTGGGAAGTTCGCAGTGAAGTAAACAAACCCTTTGCCATATCATACTCTTCTGTGCTTGCTACCCTTAAAAAAAAAAAAAAAGTTAAATTCTCATTCTCTGAACATCCATGTAATAATCTGTTGTGTAATAAATGCACAGGTGCAACTGGTTTGTTTTTTTTCCTGAGTGCCCAATACTTACTGGTTTATGTATTCAGCACAAGTTTTTGAAAGTAGTATAAGCAGAAACATAACTTCAGGGGGATTTACAAATGCATGCACTATTTGCTTTACAGATGGACAAAGAAGAATTAGATACATTGGTGAATGAGTCTTGAATTCCTGAGTTAGTTGTAAAGATGTGTATAGCATGACTTGGCCTAAAGAGGTTCTAATGAGTTGGACTTACAGGTGTGAATGTTTTTGGTGATAGCTCCACGAAGTTCAGCATCTTTGCATTATTTATAGCCATCTGCTTGATGTGTTGAAGGCTCTGGCTCAATTAGATTACCTTTTAGCAGTAACAGCTCTCAGGAACGGTACAGACAGACGTGTCTGGCTGCCACAGGATAAATAAGAAAGTAAATAAAATCAGTGGTGTCTTCCTGCAAGTTTCTTTAACTGCTTTACTTATGGAATAAAATGGATGTGTAATGAAGATATCCCAGACCAAAATCTGTGATGACCTTTGCCCTACGCTGTGAGAAGGGAGTATTAAGGTATGGAATCCATGTATTTACAAAGGATTAAACAAAAAAACCCGCAAACCCACAACCCAATGAGTTATAAATGTCTCTGAGCTTCTGAGTTTTCAAAAATCTACATTTCGGTTTTGTAGATGGAGTTATTTCTAATCTTAATTTGAGGGGGGTGGGATGTGATGTTTTAAACAAGATGTTTAGAAAGACCAGCCAAGAATGATGGAAACCACAACATACTGTAATCCTGCAGCCGCAGGCAAGGCCCTCAGTCCTTTTTCAATCTCCGTTTCTAACAGCAGCACTGGGAGAACAGCAGTCCTCTTCTGCGTGGTCTGGGTTGGAGAAAACTTATGTTCACAAATGAGTCATTCACTATGGAAATATGGGATGAATGAGGTAAATTGCAGTGACTCCCTCTTGATTGTGGGTGGAGAAAGGAAAAGGACATCTCTAGTATTTTGAGAGAGAACTATAAGTTGTGAACAAGAGTGAGTGGCTCCAGAATTTTTGTGTGCTGAATAATCAGGGTGAGATTGAGAGGCAAAACAATCTTTGACCTTTGCTGCTTTTCATAACCAGGGTTGGAAGGTGAAAAGATGACCAAGATTTTGTACTCTTGAAGTCAGCAGTGGGGTAACATCAAGGAGAGCTCAAATATGCATTCATTTATTTGTGCTAAGTGAAGCCATATGAGTAGATGCAAGATGGAGGATGTTAATCAACTAAGAGATGTGAATTCTTAGGTAAGTGGAAGGTGGCAGTGTTGATTTGGAAGAAAAATGCTGAGGAGTAGACTTTGAAGTTTGTTGTTGTGTTCCTGCCAAAAACGTGCACCTGGGTGTAGGGATGCCCTGTGTCAGCAGCTGCTCCTGAGAGCCAGCGGCTCAAAGGGGATGCAAAAATAAGTTCCGCTTTCAGTCAGGAAAATTGTTCTGGGAAAACTGTATTCTTAGTGGAAATGCACAGGTCAGTATAGTCCTAATTTTTTTAAATATATTTTTTTGCAGTTGAATTTGACTTTTTTTAACTGCTCAAGAAAATCAATTGTATACTAAGACTCAGCATTATTAACATTGACACAATGGAGCAGTTTCTATGGTTGGGAGCTTTTTTGCATGTTGTTTATTGTTTGTTTACAGGGGAAAAAAGATTAGGAGGATGTGAAATTCTGCCTCCACGGAGATGAACAGAAGCTGTCCACTCTAAGGGCCATGGATAAATGGAGCACATGCTATATCAGTAACATTCTTACTTGCAATCATGTAATTTGGGTTTTAGCATCTGCCTCTTTCTTAATTGGGTAAATTACAACTGATACAAATTATTATGACAATGACAGTAATTGCAGGTTGATAAATTAGAGGAACAAAGATGCTCAAACTAATTTGATGCTCCCCTAAATCATCTCGGGCTGCAGTTGTACGGAAACGCTGCCATTTCTTCATTTTGTGGAAGTTGTTTTTTCACTTTCAGGCTGCTTCTCAATATTCTGAAATCAGCTCGTTATTATCTTAGCATGACATTTGGCCTGCAGTTCCCAGCTAGGAATGAAAAAGGCTATCGTTGGTCCTCTCTGCACAAAATAGCTGGGCAGAACATTTCTGTACACAGCAACTGTTATTCTCACCTTTTGAAGAGCAATTTCTTTGATGACTTGGAGAATATTTGACCTTCAAAGTAAAAGCTGCAGGCAGTACAATTTGCCTTTATAGCAGTTGTGTAGTGTGGTGTGTTTTTTTTTTTGTGTGTGTGTGTGTCTTGCTTGTTACTTTGGAGAGTAATCTCTTTCACTTTTCTGTAAATTGTGGTGGTCCTTGTTGAACTGGTTAATCCCATTCGGACTTAGAACCATTTTACCAGTTGTGGAGAACAGGTAATATTTAAGAAAACAACCTTTTTTGAAAAGCTCATCTAGTTCTTAAAAGTGTCTTCAGAGCTGTATAAGGGAGAACTGAGTTTCTTCTCTTTGCTATTTAAGATGTACAGTGATTTTTTTTTTTTCTGAAAAAAGCCCTCTGTTGTTGCCTCTCAACTTGAAGCTAAAGGAAAACATGTATGATGTATGGATAGAAAGCCTGTCTACAGGGGGGATGTACCCCAAACAGCTGCAGGCCTTGCTGTTACTTGTGTTTAAGCACACTTGCCAACTAGCAAAAATATGTAACTTTTTATTAATTTGAGGATGACTTGTGAAGCTGCTCATAGAGAGGTCAGTGCACCTGCTAGAGAGGTCAAAGCGGATCCTGAGCTCTTTTAGAACTGTTAGGATGCGTATTACTTATTTTGTGTCCTGTCAGAGGAGCTGCAAGAAGGACTTCAGGGGAATTTAGATATATCATTCTTGGCAAATTTAATCTGAAACTTGTGCTTCTAAATTCTTGAGCACATTTAAAAACTTTTTTCACTAATTTTTAAAAACTTGGACGTACTTTGGAACACTGTAGCACAAATAAACATTGTCAGCAATTAAAGATACCATGGTTAGAAAGAATTGTTTTTTCTATGGAAAAGATTTTTGCACTAACATTCAAAGATTTCACTGAAAGAATAAATATTTAAACTTTGCTCTGTCCACTGTACTGTCAACTGTTGAGGTTATTGATGTGTGTTCTAATTTTGACCCAGAAAATTCAATATGTTGGGCTGACAATTAAAGGTTCACAATGCACACAGAGGGAGGGGTCCAATTACTGTATCAAGGTAATAACTATGTTCTTATTTGGGACTGTAGTATTTTCTAAAAAAGAGCTATTTCTGTTGAGGGTTAAGATTATTGATTAAAAAAAAGCTGGGGGAAGAAGTCCATACTAAATAGTAATTGGTTATTGTACGATGCTTGTCTGTATCGATACCTGCTCTATTGCAGTAGGTATTAATATAGTAAATTTAATACTGAGGTTTCAATTTAAAATTTAAAGAAAATAATGCAATTCAGTTTAGGATTGTCTTTTCTATCTGAATACTGTGTATTAAGAAACTGTGGTTAGTGATTTTTTTTCCAAAATCAGTGGACTTTTGCTAGATTTATATCGGAGTAAGTAAACAGAATTTTGCCCTCTATTCTGTTAGATTGGCCTCTATCATTCATCATAATATCTAGGATTTCTTTACCTTTCCCTGATATGTTGACAAGGTCTCTTCTGCTGTACAGGGCTGGCTCTGGGCTGTAGAGCTCTGAGCAGCTGTTTGAGTATTTAAGAAGTTAGCTCTTCGCTACAATTTTGTACTGCTTTTGAAATCCAGTCCTATGTGATATATATTGTAGTAATTCATTCAGTGGTGAAGAGGAACCTGGAAATTCAGACCCCATCAGTGACCTGCAGTTTCTTTCCCTTTCTGATTGTTGCCCCCTTGCAGGAAAGGGTTGCTGGCGTGGAGATCGCGTTGCAAGGAATGCAGCTTTTCAGAGTGAGGTCTAGTTGCTTTGCTATTAGGACATCTGTCCTGAAGAAAAAGGCTATTATGATATGTTTGTGTAAAGATGTTTTTACTACTGCTTTTCCCAACTTGATGTGTCTGCAGGAGGATTGGGCAAGAGGCTAAAAGCTGCGTTTTGTTGAGCGTGTGTTCAACTTCACGTGATGCTTGGATGCATCTTTGGACAAGGAGCTGAATTAGTTCTGTTTTTTGGTTTCTGGTACTCTACTCCACTCTGTGGGAACTGAGTGGGATGATCTGTCCTCTGTTAATGCAGTGTGGGTTTTGATACACTGTTTTATTTCTTAATACAGAAAAACCTTCAAGTCTGCATTTCATTGTGAGAATGAATGTATCAAACTAATCAACAGGCTAGACGAGCTGACCTTTGGGGCAGCTGGGCAAAAAATTCCTGAAAAGCATTGCTGGTTTTACTCAGTCCCTCCTGAATAGTTTGCATGAATTAATCTTATTTCCAATAAATTATATATAGCCAGAGGTCAGCAAGCACTTGTTAAGAGTACTGTGATCGTTCCCCTTTGCTCACATATAGTCTTGATGAGAGCCTGATGCTCCAAAGTACTATATGTGCTCCTTTCCTTGGCAGGGGGGATGCTTGTTAGCCCTCTATAAGGTTCGGGGCTGTAAGAGCAAGTAACCATGCACAGTTGTGTACTGCTAAATAAAAACACATGTAAGTTCTTCCCTAGCACGGAAAAATCCATTTTCATATAGCCTCATCTTTGAAAAGAGCACTTTACAGATTAGGAAGGGCCTGTGTGGGGGAAATACTCCTATAGTAAGCTCAGCTTAGAACTATGAGAAATAGCAAGTGCCTTTCACAGGCACTAAGCTGGCAGGTAAGTTTATGACTGCCAATGTAGAGGAGAAAGACGATGTGCTTCTGAGAGAAGAGAACTGTTTATTTAGGACTATTTAAGTAGTTTAATTAGTGATGAGACAATTTACAAATAAGAGGATGATGAAGTTTCTTGGAGATTAGTTGCTTAGCATAATTTTTAAGGCTTTTATTCTGCCTTGTCTTTTTTTCCGCCAAGACTTCATTTAATTTGTAAGACGCTAGGATGGTATTTATAGAACAAAAATCTCTTAACCTGAAGTCTGGTGAAGTATTGGTATTTAAAGCAGCAATAATGCTGTTAGCAAGAAGCTTTAATTGCATGATTATAGACCAACAAAATTAGGCTCACCGACACGCAGTCATGATAACCTGGAGATACGCTAAACGCAGAATTTGAAGATAAGACTTCTCTCTGCATCAGTGTATTGTCAATATAATAAAAATGTTTGTAAAAGCAGGTACTTCAGGGGATTTGGTGCTTGCCCCTACATACTCCTTTGCCAGCCAGTTTTGTGATAGACTGTATGAATTTTAGCATGTTGGTAAGGTCCAACATCTCAAAGACAGTTCTTCACCTGACAGCCTTTGTAAAATCCCTCTCTATGTGCAAGTTCCCTACCTTCAAAATGGTTATCTTCGAGGATATGGTGTGAATAAGTCCCTCAGGAGTCCAGGATACACATGGGTGACTGTAGTGAATCCCAGCAGTGCCTGCAAGTTGGCTTCATTCATGAGCTGCAGTGAGGACACTCCAGCTGTGTGTTTTGCTAGCTGTGCTGAAGAAACACTATAGTGAAGCACTCAAATTGCCTGTTGACACAAGATTGAAGTTTATGGTGACAGGTCAGCTTTCGTAAACATGGGTTTGCTGTTCTATCTTATTCTGTGCCTACACTAATCTGTATCTACTTGCTATAAACTGAGAGCTTTTATGAAATTGTTCACACAAATTGGATATTGTTCTAGATTATTTTGGTTGGGTTTTTTTTGGGATGTGGTTTTTGGGACATGTGGGTTACCAACATGTGTAAGTGACAGGAATGGTAATGAACATAACTGTCCTTTTTCTTCCATAAAGTATTATATAAAGTCCATGGCACTGTCTGCTCTAGAGCAACATAATAGTTTTTTGCATGAATGAGGCAGATATGTGCCTCTTATTACTGAGAGTGTGCTCAGCAGTACAGTTGGGAATGATTAAATGCAGCTCACAGCAACATCTTTGCTCATGATAGTGATTCAGCACTTCTTCATGTTTCTGAGCAAGGAATAGGGCTGCAGCCATCCCCTAATTGCTGTCAGCCTCGTATGCAGTGAGTGTTTTCTGCTTGGGCCGTGTGCTTTGCCCATCCTCTGCACTTGGAATCTCTTAGTTAAACTATAGCAAGTTAACTTACATAGGTATTATAACCTGGAGACAGCAGTTGAATAGCATCATTCATTAAAACAAAACAAAAAACCCTACCTAGTCTCTGCTGCTTTTCATTTTGAAATAAGAAAATGATCTTGGCACAGGGCATTTCCTGGGGATTAATGACTGGCTGGGGTTAATGGCCCTTGGCTGTGCTGTGGGCCATCAACTCCTCCCTGCTGGTCATTAATCTGCAGGAAATGCCCTGTGCCAAGATCATTATTGTTGTATTTGGGTTCTTTGAGAGCTGAATTCAGGAACCCACACTGCTCTTATGTGTGAGAGCCTGCTGGGTTTTCTTACATTTAGGCCCTACATGTTATTTTTTTTCCTGAGCTTATCTGAAGTTTCCAAACGTTTCGCTTAATGGAAAGTGACTGTAACGCTTCAGGTCCTTTAAAAATATTTCACTGAGCAGCAACCAAGGTAATGCCGAACTTTGTGGTGAAAATAAAAGTTCTGTGTAGCAAACAGTTTTGGAAAGAGGAGATACTTGGAGGTAGTCTGTGCCTTTCAGCGTAGCCTAGAGCAACAAGCAGTGTGTTGTACTTGGCATGGGAATGTGAAGACAGCCCTGACAGGCAGTGCGTCTGTGCTTTCGACTGTAAGGTAGGATTGCCGGACTCATGGTCTGCATAAGCTGTAAACCACTTCTTCAAGCAAAGGTGGTCCCCATTTTAGAGGTTTTTTTGCTTTCTTGGAAAATTAAGAGTGAGAAGAGATGCACTAATTTCCCCCCCTACCACCTGCTGCCAGTGTGCAGGAAGTGGGGTTTCTGTTTGTTCTTCCCATATGATTTCATGTTCAGAATGTACAACTTTTTTTTATAGGTTCTGCATAGTAAGTTGATGAGGCTTTGTTGTACTCTGCACTGAAATCAGTTTAGGGTTGAATACAAAATTCCAGGGAAAAAAAAAAAAACTTCAAGTAGGTCAGTTCAGTGTTGTGGCCTGGAAGTGGCAACAGAGGCAATTCATGACTATTGTCATATTTCTTTATCATAAAAACCCCTACAAAACCAAAACACCACCACCCCACCCCAACTACCAGTCTTCTACTTATGAAGAAACTACTTGATCATACTAGATCGTATTAGAAATAAGGTTATAAGGAAGTGGAGGTCCTATGGCAAGTGGTAAATGCGGTGTTAAGAAACTCAAATGGTGACAAAATTGGTACTGTGCATATATCTAATGTTCCTGGATGATCACTTTTACTTCAGTGAATTAATGAGTTCACTGAAAAGAATAAAAATCAATGTTGTGCCCTTATTTTTTTTTTTTCTTAAGTGCCTTTTCCTTGCTCCTTCTTTCTCTCTATGATTCAGACTTTACAGATGTGTCTGTAAAGGCTCCTGCTCTTTCCTTCAGAAGCTTTGCAAATAGGCAGCCTGTGCTGTCCTCTTCCCAGCTCTCAGATGTACCATGCTGTGAAGCTGCTTTGGGTCAACAGGAAACCTTCGTTACGTGCATTTCAGATCTTGAAAATGCCACAGTGTGCATGAGATTTGGAGACAGCAGCAAGCTTAATAGAGACTGTCACATCTGTGTAGACCTTTTGATGGATTTAGTAGGATTTCAGCAAAGAGAGGGAGAGATGTTTCATGAGGAGAAAAGGTCCTGGATCAGGTCTAGATACAAACATTTACAGATCTTCAGATTCAGTGTGGGGTTTGGATTTTTTGGGATCAAAGTATATTCACAACCCAGTCCTTTTGTCTACAAGTCGAGGCTTATTCCTGTTATCGTAGAGGAAACACTCTGAAGTCATTCCCTGTACTAGTGATTACGAACTGTCAGTCCGAAATTTTTACCTAGAAAATGTGATAAGACAAGAAATAAGGCTTACTAATATTTTATAAGTAAACAATACTATCATAGCTACTTAGGTTGCATTTTTATTCCAGAAGGAATTCCTACTCCATCAGTAAGCCTGTAACAAGAAGACGGCCTGCCATGTTACTAGCTTGCCATGTGCTTTTTAAAAATAGATGTTTATGTTCTGCCACTTACCGGTGAACATCATTGAATATCTGAGATGATGTAGGTAAGTCAGAAAGTTGATATTGTTGTCGATGCACTCGAGAGACTCCATTTGTGAAAGCAAAGAAAAATGCAGTGAATAGCAGGGGAGAAATGACAGGGCTGCCTTTTGTTTGCCTCACCTAGGAAGATGTAAAGGAAGGGGGAACACTTTTCCTTGTAAGGAAACCTTGCCCAAATTCCACAATATCTTTATTTTGCTGCTAATCTGGTAAAGTCATCTTTTATTGCTCTCAGTTTGCAAACTTTATGCAGAAGATACCTAGCCTATGCTGCAGCGTTTTGGGTTGGTAGGCATCAATTTTCTTTGCAAGCCTTTGCTTACTTTCTCCCAAAGACTGTGTTGGTTTGTGGTGGTTGGGTTTTTTTTTTGTTTTGTTTTGTTTTTTTACTTTTCAGGGAGGGAGGGGGAAAAGGGGGTCCTAGGGGAAGGGTAATAAGCCGTGAGAAATGGATTTCCCTGCCTGTTCGTTCTTTCTTTGCACCCAGCCTTGATAATGACTGGACAGAATGGGTCCCTGGTACCAAGAAGCAGGGAATCCCCTTTTGGCTATATTGACCTTGGGAAGGGGGAGGGTAGTTGCATCTCTGCACATGAAGCCTGGCACGTGGCAGCATTTTCACCCTGGAGTTTAGTTTTCACCAAACTCCATCCTGCCTGTGTCTGTAGGCTCAGTGAAATGCCATGAAACCCTCACCCCCATTGCTCCAGCTCTCATAGGCTAGTGAAGTCAATAAAAATTTTGCTGTGTTCTTGGTTAGAAAAGCCTTGAGCAAAAAACATTCGGTGCAGTGGAGAGATGTGTAGCCTGCAGCCTCACCTGCTGCTGCTGTTTGTGCAGTTGCTTTTAACATTGCGAAGCAGTTGTAATGCATCATCGTT
The DNA here is from genome assembly GCF_965183815.1 of Platalea leucorodia. Classification (NCBI taxonomy): domain Eukaryota; kingdom Metazoa; phylum Chordata; class Aves; order Pelecaniformes; family Threskiornithidae; genus Platalea; species Platalea leucorodia. Next base: position 3,208,940 of record NC_138830.1, on the reverse strand, counting down.
CTCAATGCTAACAACTTGTATATGTGTAGCTAATTTCCTAAAGTACATACAATGATAAACCAGGCTCTGTATCCCTATTTGTTAGGAGGTGTATTTATAACAAACCTTGATAAGTCTTTACTTTTTGTCAAAAGTAACTTTCAAATACTGTTTGTATTGTCAGGTATGCCTAAATATTTTACTTTGTTAGTCTGTGGATGTGAAAACAAAGGTATTTGTTTCGTGTGGCTTGTGTGCTCTTATGATCACTGGGTTTGCAAATGGATCACTAGCTAAGGGTTATTATGTAGTCGGCAACATAAACAAGGCTGAGGAGTTCAGTATGATTATTTGTCTTGGGTAGCGGTTGGTGCTATCTTTACTGTCTGATTAGAAAACCTGTCAGAAATTGAGTAAATATTAATTAAAAATGTTGTGGGCTGCAGATAACATTTCAAATAAAATTAATTTTAAACGGAGAATTCTAAAGCTGTTTTCTTGGAGCTGGAGCTGTCAGGATCATAACGAAGCTGAGTTAGTTAAGATTTAGTGATGTAGGCAGCAGAATGCCAATATTTGATTGTTACGTACCATACTTGTTTGACCTACTGTGGCTTCGTGTCTGTTTTCAGAAATTGTACAAGATTTATCTTACTATGATGTTTTTCTGTCTTAATGTTTACAGAGCAGTACATGCACTCCAGCTCTAAAGTCAGAGCATGGCAAACCGTGGAAGCAGGATGATGCCCGTATTTTATCTACTGCGTGCAGGATTAATTCATTCCAAAGAAAGATGATTTCATTAGTTATTATTTTTGATTGTAAAAACTAATAGGTGGTTCTGTACATTTCTTAGCTATGTTTTAGCTGCTATTTTTCTTTGCTTCTCATTTTCTACCTGCCAACCATTTGAATGTGTTATCCCAATAAAGAGATGGAGGCTGTGATACTGGCTTATTAATTGTAGAAAAGTAAGTAACTGTCAGGAACACTTTAAAAACTTGTTAGCCAGATACTTGTCTATATATATGTGTTGCTTAGTTTTGTTGGCTTCAGCAGAAATTTATCATTCTCTTTGAAATGTGGAACATCTTGGAGGGAGGAAAGAAAGAGAGACTCTTAGCATTTGCAAACCCCATGGTACTAGGAGAACTCAGTTTGCAATCATAAAGAGAAGCAGTCATGCCCAAGAGACATCACTACTGGACTAAGAAAAATGTTTGCCAATCAGCAGTATATAATGAATAATGAACAATATTTGTCATCTCCCCAGAAGTGGGGCATTGCAATGCAAATGGTACAGCTGTTATTCTTTAATTGCAGCTGGATTAATAAAATGTAATTTTTACAGCCCATTTGCAATATACCACTGGGGAATACGTTTTATTACCACTTTGGGTGTCTCTTAGTTAATAAATTTGTGCCTTTTGAGCATAAGTGTTTGGCTTCGAATCCCAGATACAAGTTTATTAAAAATTGTAATAGTTCTTGGAGACTATAAAATGAAATGAAGTACACAAAATGTGCATTTCCAGTGCTTGAGTTTAAAACCATTTTTTTACTTGACTAATTTCAATGTTTCCAACACTAGAAAGTATTGAATTTAAATAATTATTAAATATTTAACCAACCAGACATACAGCATTATTTTCAAGAGATGGTTTATATTTGTTAGTAATTAAAGACTTAGAATAGCACTGAGACGGTCTGGTCATAATATCTAATTTTTAAAACTTGCACAATGTTTATGCAAAGCAGTGGCACTGCAGGGAAGCAGAACTAATATTTGAAATCAGAAACAAGAGCGAGACAGTAGTTAAATGATCTGATTTACAGAACAAGGCTGCCCTGGTCAAAAATGGCTGACAAGCCTTTTAAGGATAAGCCAGGTCTTACTGCTGGTTGAAGGGACCCTCCCATTAAAGTCGAGGCTAAATCCATTCTTGGCTGTTGGCTAATTTCTCTTTCCTTATCCCAGGCAAACTCTCTGAGCAGCTGTGAGATGCAAAGCTACCCCTTAGACAAAAACGCCTCCCTACAAACTCCAGCAGCCAGCCAGCGTAGTTTCTCAGTTACCTATGAAAAGAAGCACTGCTCAAGATGCTGCTCTCCACATTCGTATTCTCGCATCGCGTTGCCATCTGTATTAAGCAGTTATTCGCATTCGATTAGCATGAAATATAGTGAAACAAATCACTTTCTTACTTTTGGGATGCGAGACCTTTGCTTCCACTTTCATTGTTTTCAAGTTTTAAGGTGGTAGTGTCCAAGGGTGAAAAAGGTACCACAGTGCAGATGTTGCTCATTGATGCTGTAAACCAGGTAGCGGCTAGCTTTTTTCCCTTGCTCTTTTTGCTGCTCTCTAGGCAATCCATCTGAGTAGATGAAAGTAAATGTTGATATTTTGACAAAAGCTGAAGATATTCTCCTAGAACTGGGACAAGGTTTGTTGACTCTCATTTGGTTAAATAAGCGTGGTACCTGGTGATTCCAGTCTTGTTCCTTTTACAGCATAGTGTGATAACTCAGTTGGTTAAATTGAGCAAATATTACTAGAACGAAACAAAAAAAAAAAATCAGTTCTGCTACTAGCATTTTAAGGGAATTTACTAAAACCATGCTCACTGTTCTCTGTGTTTAAAAAAAAAAAAAAAAAAAAAGTTTTGGCTAACAAGATTCCCAGAATCCCTAATCCAAACCCCATCAGCTTCAGAGGGAAGGCTGAAGAGGAGGAGGCGGCCTAGGAAAGATGATACTCTGCAATGTTCAGAGAAACTCAATTTCGGTATTAAATATTTGCCGAAAAATTGATTCGGCTCCTTGTTAGAGGAGTGCTTATGAACACGGATGAGTTAGGTGTTTGCAGCAACCAGCCCCGCTTTATGAAATGTGCGCTGTGATCTTGCAGACGGTGTCTAGCACTTGTACGTAATTGCAAGCAGCTTAACTCTACCTTTTAACAATATTTAGCATCTTCATCTTAGTAATGACATGGAAATACAGTTTTGCTGTGGCGTTTAGCCATAGTTTTACTGTGGTGGCTAGCCATATTTTAGATTGAATACATTCCTGTTGTTATTCCTTCGTCCTTTTAAGATTTTACTCTGAGAATTGAAATTGGTCTGTGCAAAGGGAATCATCTCCCATCTTTAGTTGATTCCAGTCTTATCCAAAATAATGAGTCACAGGACAGGATTAATGCAGCCCTTTTATGGATGAATGTACAACTTAGAACAAGACTAAGGTGAGAAAAGAGAAACTTGGAGAGCTTGCTCTGAGCAAACACTAAATGTAATGTGTCTTTGTTATCCTCTGATAAATCCTCTTATCTCTGAGCGTTGTGTGGAAGGGAGGGATGAAAGATGAACCTAGCCCTCAGTTAAATAGAAATTTGCTTAAAGGTGAGAGCAGAGTAAAAGGGACTATGTTAAATTTGAACTGTAATTACTGCATCTGTGTCAGGGTTTGAAGGATCATACGCTGCACAAAGCTTCTATAGAAGAGCAGTCTAGCTATAGTCCTGCTTTTTTTTTTGCTCTTATTTTCCTTGCTGCATGATGAGTGAACTTGCCCGGGTTACTTTACATGTGAGGATTGTAGCTGTGTGAGAAGACAATTTTAAAAAAAATTTTTTTTTTTTTTCATTTTTAAGTCTAAGGAATTTGAGCTTGAAAACTCAAAATGAGCAATAAATGCAAGCTTGCTGTACCTCTTGCTACATAAAGAATTTTCTCTGAATTTAAATTTGAATGAGTCAGAGTGAAGCAGAGAATGGTCTAACCTTGGGACATTACCACGTGTCATGCGGCTGTCGGTGAAACAAGATCTGTCTTGTATGGGCACTTGTTATTACACCTTGACCATGGGAATCATGGCTGAAACCAGGTTTTCTGTTAGACAGCTTGACATATGACTTGCTAGGTACTCAACAAAAAATCTATAATGTTTGATTTTTAATCAGATGCAGCAGTACAGACAGATGCATGCTGTTTGTATTCAGTAATATGCCAGCGGATATGTTGCTGAAGGATCTCCTGTGAATTAATTTTTCCTGGTAATTAATTGTCTGAAAACTTGAGTGGGTGAGTTAAGAGAAATTCTTCATGAGTACTGCATCACCTGGAGGAGAAGGTTAAAATGTGGAAAGTCCATTAAGCTGCTAACTCATGTTCGTGCCTTCTGAAAATTCTGCCTTCTCCTGTCTCTTTATTTTCACAGGCACATTAAGATTGGGGGTACTGATTGAAAGGACAATGGTAATTTGGATTTGCTTGTGGTGTTAGCAGTCAGGTTTGTATTTATTTATTATTTTGAGGCACTAAGGAAATAGGCTGTGAGCATTTATATTAAGTATTGTTCTGTCTCCATGTTTTTCGGTGTGTTCGCTGCTATGGTACTATACACCCTTAGCGAATACAAAGATGCTTATGAAATGTTAAGGCTGACTGTATTTAATTTCACGTCAAGAGGGGCTCCCTGCCGTAGTGCTCAGCTGAGCCATCGTGAATAACCCTCAGTCTTGAACACTGGCGTAAAGTGCTTTTTTGTGTGTGTGTGTGTGATGTGAGTGTGTGCACTTGAAGCCTTTTTTTGTTGTATTTTAAAATGCGAAAGCAACTGGCCTTTCAGCTGTTCAGAGCTGGCAGAGCGGTTTTGCTTTGCTGCTGTTTGGGCCTGCTAAAGTGGCGTGTGAAAGTCTTGGTTCTGTGATTCAGTTTGAGGGGTGGATATCTATGGACCTTAACAGTTCCATGAATTTTTTTTTATTGATATATATACAAAATAAGCGTATATGTTTATTACAAAAGCACGTGCCTGACTTTAGTCATGGGGCTTTCTTACTAATTTCTTGTGTTGTTGTCAATGTTGGACTATATGTGAACAAGATTTCCATAATAGCCTTTAATATTAATAGTGTTTTGTAATAGTAAAGCCAGCAGGAAGATAAAATTCAGGAAACTGTTTGGCCACAATTAAATGGGAGGCAAAAGTACAATTCTGATGATTAAATTGGATTCTTGTTTAAAACACATGCGGTAGAAGGATGTGGCAGGGCAGTCTTCAGGAAGCATAAAATGCAGTTAACCAGCACCAGCGTTTAGTCACTTGCTAATACTGTATGTGATTTCTAATTACCTCCGTAGTTTGTCATTGTTTAACACAATCAAATCTAATTGGCCAGAAAATTTTTCTTGGATCGTCATAGTCTGACTGTGTTTTTACTGTTATTGTTCCAGCTTCTTTTTCATCACCCCAACCTTTACTGCTTCATTAAGTCTTAAATTAGACTTTGACAATCAGCTTATTTTTATTAGAATTATCAAAAGAAAGAAACATACACGGCAAAGTCGAAGGGGAGGCTCCAACATCATATTTTATTTCATGCTTAGCAGTTGCTTGAGAGTTATCAAAGGCAGGGATCCTTTATTTGTAATTAAATACTCCTCACTTTAAAATCATGACTAATAAATGTCAAGTGCAAGAAGAGGCACTATTATTCAGTGAAAGTCCTTGGATATCTTTTAGGGTGAAAACGTGTAGGCATGAAGGTTGTTAGTTTTTGAAATGTGGTAGGGTTGCTTTCATTACAAAATCCTAAAGTTAACCACTTCAGATAAAGCTCAAAAATCATTGAAACGTTTGGGAAGCTCTTCTTACCCTACAGGAAGCTCTTGACATTTATGGTAATTAAAAGTGAAGGTATCTATTAAATACTTAAGATGTTCAAATAAACACCAAACTGGCATGCAACTGTAAGAGTTGTATGTATCTTAATTGGAGCTGGTCAAAACTGTTCGGTGAAACTGTTTTCTGGGTTTGGTGATGGTTGGGTTTTTATGTTTTAATGAGACCCAAAACCTTTGAGGAAACATCAACATAAATGCTATGGGAGTGACCTGGAATGAGGTTTACTCCTCAAAAATATTCTTGCGATTGGCAGATCCAACTTGGTTGTTGCAGAGCAAGGATTTGCCATCCCTTCTCTCTCCCTCGCCCTCGTGTCTGTGACTCAGCACCTATCCCAAAACAGACTATATGCCCTGTGGGTTCTTTTTTTTTGTTTTTAATGAAGAATAGGAAGAGAGACCTCATTTTCACTCACCTCTCAAAATCCTATGTTTCTTTGTGGACTTAGAGCCTGCTTTCTCCGGTTGGTCCTGGCTCCAGTGTTCCGGCTGCTTGTCCTGAGCCTGACTTACCAGCATTAACTCAAGTATTAGGGTTTAAGAGTATCTAAAGAGAATTGTGTTTAGGGACAAATTTTGAAATGCTACTTTCCTATTGGGCAGTATTAGCAAAGTGTTGTTAGTTCCTAGTACAGTTTTAAGGGCTGCAAGAATTAGGTCTAACCCGTAGAGAAAAACATTAGTGTTACCACTTATTTGACTGTAAGTCTGGGACAAAAAGTTGCAGAATACACCCAAAACATGTTTGCTATTCTGTTTATGCTTGCCTATTACTATAACATTTGGGTGCTTTCATAACATACAGCGAGATAATCTCTAGGGTTTTTTTTATGGGCTTTTTTGCTTTCTTTTTTCTCCTCTTGAAGGAAAAATAGTGTGTGGATTTTGATTTATGTAACAATTAAGGATGCATCAAAAATATATCTGGTTGAACTAACCTGGAGCAGATGCTTTAACTATTGTGTTAATAATAATAGCAATGTAATTGAAGCACAGCAATAGAAGTAACATTGTAATTGGAAAGGCATTTTCTTTCCAGTGATGAAAGACTCCCCTACAAAATGCTGAAGTTTCTTCCCAGTTTGTAGGTTATTTTTCCCATTGGACAGTCCCTTTGGTGGTGATGGAAACAACCAGAATAAAATGCTGATTAGCAGAGGAAGCTATGGCACTTTATCATAACTTCTTAAAAATAATTATTACTTTTGGGGTACCATTTTAATTCCGCTTAAAAAATTACTTCAGAGGATATTATGGAAACATGTTTTCGATTCATTTCATAAGAAATTTTGCAGCGTATGATTTTCAAATTCGATAAATACGGCCCTCTCCCTCCTCCATTTGTAAATGCAAGTCTATTCAGTGTACTTTTCCATGCATTTGCCTTTTTTATACTTGCTTTTCCACACGCGCCCTGGAGAAAAGCATGCAATCCACTGTTACTCTGAGGTAAACTGGATTTCAGTGTAGTCTGTTTCAAATTAAATGAAATTGTTTATTAGTTTTGCAGTTCTGGAGAGCAGAGGCACCCTTGGGTTTTTATTGAGCTGGTGAGGGATATGTTAGCCTATACATCCAGAGAGGACTGATGCTAGTTGGGCTTTTTGCTTTTCTAAAGTCCTTGGTTTCAATGATGATATGCAGGTCAGCCACATCTTTTAATTAAAAAAAACAAAACAAAATTAAAATCCTCTGCTGGAATTGCCTAACTGTTGAGCAGTTTATATATGCAGGTATGCTCTGTTGTGGTAAGCCATTTTATTGAATGCTCCACCAGTTCTAAATTTTGACAGATTTTATTTAAGACTATTGTTTTTTCTACTATGTTTTTCTTTCATCAGGTCACGTATTTTGGCAGGGTTTACAGTGTGATACAATGGCAGAGCTCTGGATGTGGCATGTGCAGTTGTATGTATTTTGAAGTTGTGTTTGGTACAGTGAGCGATACTCAGCACTTGAGCGGCACGTGACTTTTCCGCTAGCATCCCGTGTGCTGTGGAATAAGGTGCTATTTGTCTAACGATGATTAAGTGATTTAGGGCGAGGTCCTTCTATGGCCTCTGAACATCAGGTTAATAAAGGAAGAGGGGTTCTCATTCTGAAGCATCTTTATCAAATTTTAGTAACTGCGTGATTTGTGCTTGTTACGACAGCTAAGATGCTGATTAATTGTGACTGAGCTGCAGTTTAGTTGCACTAGACTTGTCCAATAATCAAGAGGAGGGGAAAAAAAAAAGAGGCAAAACAACTCAGACTGTACTCTGATGCGGGTACTCCTGGGTGGCCTGAGCTGCAAAGGTGTATTCCTTTGCTCAGCTTTGCAATAGTACTATCACAAGTGTACATATCAATTCAAGAAGTGTAAAACCAAATACATCTTGGTTGCCTCCTCTCGAAAAAATCAGCAAGACTATTTTAATCTTCATGATTAGCCTAACATCCAGGAAGTATAATTTAATAAACAGTGAAGATACCTGTAATCCTCTAAATATTTTTCATAGTGAAGCTGGGGTTTCTACCCAGGTTCTTTACCTACTGAATAATTTATGTACAAATTTCTGTACTGTTTTGCCTGGAGGTGAGGATAGCCAAATGTCAGTAAAAACATGATGTTATGTTCAAGTGATCTTAACCGTGCAAGTCCTTGTATATACTTCCCTTCAAGGGAAATAAGGTCCTAAAGAAGAATTTCAGAGAATGTTTCTTGAAGACCGTGAAATTCTGATGTCAACTTAAAACCACAAACACTCAGCATACTTGTGAAGCACAACTGCCGTTGACTTTTGTGAAAGTTTTGGCAGCCTGGTGACTCAAAGATCCCATTTCCATGATCTTTAAAGAGCTGATTTGAGGTGTGCTGCTGTGCATCAACATTTAATGTCAAAACAATTAATTATTCAGCAGGTTTTGGCTATAGTAGAATGATCTCATTTGGCACAGAAGTTGGATCAGGTGTAGAAGAGTAGGAGATGGATGGGATAAGCATTCTGGAGTAATACCTTCCATTTGCTGGAGCTTAATTTACTTGAGGAGATGAACAGCATTTTTTAAAGAACTTTTTGATGTATACATGTTACTTCTTTTGTTATTCTTTAATTGCAGTTATGTTTTCATTAATGAGAACTGAAAAGTGCAACCATGTCTTCCAGTTTTCTTCCAATTTTATGTAACCTGAAAGAAACATTGAGTTTAAAGGGTTGAGCACACGACATGTTGACTCAGCTCCTCATGAGAGCACTTAATAGGACCCTGAGCAAAAACCGGTGCAAGAAGCTTAACATAAATACGTTATGGAGAAATTGAATAATATTTTAAGGGACAGAAGTTGGTTAAACAGCATCAGCAGTTTCAAAGTAGAGAAGGCAGCCAATAAATTGCGCTGTTTATGGTGATAACTTTGTATGAAAGTGTCACGTATGAATCCAGAATTTTAAGATGATGCTGTATTACTGTACTTTCATACACAAGCATATGGTAGTGATGCTGTTTTACCTCATCTTATTACACATCACATTTCTGCGCAGAGTCTGTTTTACCTGTAGTGCATGAATGTGTTCAGTTGAAGACTTTTTCCGTGGGACTGGTTGTTGTACTTGGCAGTCCTCTCCTGTAGTGGTTTTCAGCTTTCAAGTTGTTCTTGTTTCCTTCTGTCCTTCACATTTTTCTCTTCCATGTCCTCACCCACACTCCCCTTCCTCCTCCAATACTTAAAAATCCCAAGAGTTTCAAAACAGAGAAATGTTTTCATTTGAAGTTTCAAATATCAGCTACTCAAGTCAGAAACACTTCATCCGTCTTTGATATTGATTCAGCTTTCTGTAGTATATGTGTGTATTAAATATAAGATGGTATGCTTTTTTCTTCTGGTTCAATATGCTCTCTTTGAGCTTTCATTCAACTACTATCCTGTTGGATCAGATTTTCTGTCTCTTCTTTTTCAGTAGAGAGTACTGACAAGATAAGTACAGAACAAGGCAACAGCAGCTTCCATTTTATCCCCAGTGACATCAATTTAGGACACGGGATGATGCATGGATTAAATAATAATAAATATATCTGTGTTTGAAATTCATAGCTGTTCAGTGCTTGACTTTGCAATATTAATGCATTTTTGTTATTGTTCAGTTTTCTAGGCAGGCTGAATAATCCTAATCAATCATGCGATGCTGAATCATAGTAGTGCCCACAGAACTGACCAGCATCCAGCAGCGTGCCTGGAAGCTACAGATCTGTAAGCAGACCCTTCGTGTTATCTTTGAAAGAGCAAGACCGCTGGTCGTTTGTCACGTCAACGTTAGATAAGGATGAAGGATGCATGCCTTGTTAGTGTGGGTCACATATGCTTCTAGGTGAGCCAAAGAAATTTATGGTCTGGAGTACGTTAGGCTCTGCAGTAAGGTTTTTGGAGAACATTGTTGACCATGAGTCTCACTGCTCTCTGTGTCTGTTTCTGCTCTCTTCTTTGGCCTCTCTCTGTTTTCTCTGCCTCCTCTCCTCAACCTTTCTGGTCCTAGTCTGCTTTTGCTGCACTATGAACTCCATTTCCCTAAAAGTAGGCATGCTGTGGTAAGATTTCATGTTTGTTATCGGTGAATTAATGAAATCACCTTTCAGAAACCTGTAGAAACATCTGCTTTTGGATTGGGAAATTCGGAATTTTAACCCACAGAATAAAAATCTGGCATTTATAGGTGTGTGGAACCAGATGCCACACAGTGAGAAGTTTGGCAATCCAACGTACAGACGGTACTATCTGCTATGACTGCTAGCAACGTAAGCTGTGTGGAAACAACTGTTACTTTTTCCACTGTTTTTCATTCTGTCTTTTTGCCAGTTCTTTTAGCGTCCAGTGCTCAGAACCTGCATTGCTTTGTCACTTTTATTATTTTTTGGTACGATTATGAGCTAAACTGTTTGTAATGCACGTTCTTCTATGTCTAGAAGAATAACTCTAAGAGGATGGAGGGGGAAAACTCCTAACAGAAACTCCTTTCTGTAATAGGTTAATGTATGGATTAATAGCAAGTATCACTTAACTTTGGGCAGAAGGAGAATCATATGGGAGTTTTACTGGTGTTGCACATGAAAATGTTTTAAGGCCTGAAGACCTGTTTTAAATGAGTGATGTCTTATCTTTTCTCGACGTACTTATTTTTACCCTTCAAAAGATAGAAAGAATCAGGTATCCTCCTTTTCCACAATGAATGAAGTTATTTCTGTGTTGGAATAAACAGCCAGTCACCAGAGCTGGAGACAGTTTTTCTTCTAAGTGGGTGATTTTCAAATAATTAATTCAGTCCGTTATATGCAGAATACTCTTGTTCTTAAAATTGTTCTGATTTTTGTATGTCTGCTGGGGAGGTTTACTGTATATGAACCTTGAAACAAATTTCAAAGTATCAATTTTCATTGCTGCATTTATCAGTTTGGCAGCAGTTCATTCTGAGCTTGATGCTAAACATGATTATTGTAAGTTATTAACTCTGCTTAGTGTAAATAACACAAATCTGCCCAGCTCTGCTAGCAAAGTAATGTGAGGCTCACGGGGTGGTGCTGGTACATGTATTTGTGATATATGCTACTGTTCAGAGATTAACTTTGTTTTCATATTTTCAAGAAAAATAGTACTATTTGATGGAGAGGGGAATTTTAAGCAGTATTCCTATCTTGTGAAGAAAATCATTGAGCATCTGGAGTGCCTAATATTTACTTCTTATCTTTCAAAAAGGAACTGTTTCTGTTCTCCGATCCTTAAAATCAAGCCCTCAGCTGAAAAACACGTCGAAATAACTGGTTATTCTTGGGATTTAAAGTAATGTTTAGAGGCTCTAACTGGAGTCTGGCACCTGCTGCATTTGGTTGCCGCATGCAGACGATCCCATCTCCCAGCCCAACCTCTGCCCCAAAGAGCTTAAAATGAAATTTAATGGCAGCGGGTATAGGTGGAGGAGCACAAGTTAACGGCGAGATAGCTGTGCCTGGCACAGTGAGCAGGAGTCCCAGCTGCTTATCTGGTGCCAAGTGCTTATTGGGCACTATAGCCGAAACAGAGTCTTTTTGGGGCAAACTTCCATGCGCTCGTGTACAGCTCCGTTCCCATACCTTAGCTGGCTTCTGAGAAGCGATGGGGTGAGGCAGAGGCACACGCTGGCTGAAAGGTGGTGCATTAAAATCAACAACTTTACAGTGAGTTGGGAAGGCTACGTGCAGATGTGTCAGCAGCAGAGCCGTTCCTGCTGGATGGAGTTGTGAATATGAGTACAGTCCTAGAAATCTCCTGAAAACAGGGAGCCGGGTAAAAAAGAGACAGTTTATGATCCCATTAGAAAAAGCTGAGGCTTGAACTTTAGTAAACACGGAAAAAATCCAACAAGGAGGGAGGAAGAAGGTGGGGTAGCAGGAGGAGAGATGCCATGCGGGTCCTACCCGAGGGAAGATCTTCAGTCAGGGCTCATGCTGTACTGCGCGGCAGAGACCCTGACCATGGGGCTGCAGGAAACCAGCTTTCGTTGCTTGCTCGGAGTGTCTGCAGAAGGTTAAATCACACGTGCGGTGCACGTTAGTGGCCCCTGGAGATTTCTGTATTGATCTGTTTCTTAATAATGCATAATAGGCAATATCAGAGCTTTCCTGATCTTTTCACAGACATCTTATCAGCGAGAGTCTTAAATCACAGTGCTGCTAGTTGTTGTGCCTGACCTGTCCTCCACCAACACTAGAGTGGCTTTTATTTCCACTGGGACTACTCCTGACTTACCCGGTGGAGAATCAAGCTCTGCGTTTGGAATGATAAGTCACCCTTCCATGGCCTTTCAATGGGGCAACATGATACATCTACATTTTGTTAAAAATTTTATTTCAAAATAAAATCAGTACAGGTCTTAATTCCTCCCCCAGCATGAACAAGAACGTTGGTTTTGCATTATTAGCCGAGTTGTGTGTTCTGCCCTGTCTCATCTTTGCTCTCATTTGTGAGTCCCTTTTGTGGAATAGTTTAGGATGGGAGTTTTGTTCTGGATGCTGAACTAAGCAGGACTTTGCAATTCTGATGTCACCTCTGTTCCACCTATTGGAACATTGATTTTTAGCAATGTATGCTCTTAAATCAATATGATCTTTATTGGTACTCGCTGGTGACAGAGTTAAGTTTGGCAGCAGCTAACTGCAAACATACATTGCACTAGTGCAATGGGTTTAATTAGAAACCAAGCAAACAAGGTTTCAGAATAAGTTATTGCTGTTTGATGCCATGTGCAATACTTGTCTCCTGGACTACAGGAATTCATAATTGCTGCTGTAAAATAGGTATTTTTATCCTTTGCCTTTGAGAGTATTTAATTGATAGCGTAGGCTAATGGAAATTTGTGTAATTGTGTTACTATCGGTATTGTGTGTAAGCACTCACTGTGCAAACCGGTTATTAGCTATCTGATTTTGCATTTGACAACATCAGAAGTTAATTGCACTACCAAAATAATGCAACAGCAACAATAGCACAAAATTTGGCTTATAGCACTAATGTAAGTTTGGCTGTCTGTATCATCTGCTGGCTGTCGTGTCCGTCCCCCCCCAGGTAAAGGCCTAGTTAGTCATGGCTTTTCCTTGTGCTGGTTCTTTAATAATAAAAAAATAAAAAGCCATTAGGGACAAAACTCATTTAAATTTGCTCAGGAAGCAGGAGAATTGCAGGCTATTTTGGATGTTTTGAGTAAAATATTTAATGTTTTATTTATATCTGGCATAATAAATATGCTGACCAATAATAAGTCAGCAAAATGCAGTGTGGCTGAACTGGTCAAAATGAATAGGCTCCTATTTTTCCTCTAATCTTGGACAGATGGTAGGCCATTAGCGCTGCAGTTCACCAGGCGGATATCCCCTTGCCGGGGTTGTCTAAGGAAGATGAAAAACAGAAGATGCCAATGGACAGAAGCTGAGCAGTCCAGAAGGGGAGGGTAGAGCCGAGATGTAGGTCCCATGTCCATGGCATGCCCTAACCACGAAACTGCAAGCAGAATCGGGTGGGAATCACAAATCTTCTCTCCTGTTGAATCAGGGGCATTGAGTGCTCCTGATCCTAAGTAGCGAGGAAGAGGAGGGTGAGCCCCCGTATTGGGGCTGCCTCTCTGGAGGGGTGCTCCGCTGGTGGTGATGAAAGCAGGGAAGAAGAGGAGGCTCTTCTCCCTGCCCATCCCCTTTGTGAAAACATGGCATGACTTAAATGCGGTGTCTTCTGAAGGATTAGATGAGGTAGCACAATTTAGGGCTAGGCAGAAATACCTAACATAATTCAGGATAAGCTAGCCTGTGTGCAGTCTCGTTTCATTAGCGCACGGCTCTGAGTTACTGTAGTATATGTAACATGCCTGAACGAGCTCATCGATTACTACTTTGTGCGTCTCTGTACCACAAAACATTTTGCTATATAAAAATGTATTGAAAACGGTCTCCATGCTCTTTGTCAGCACTGAGGCTGAATCACCTTTTCCTGGGCTCACAAGCCCGCTGTGGCTCCCTGGACACAGGAGGAGGTTTTAAACTTGCCGAGTGCCCAAAGTCATCTTGGCTCAGAGAGCACCCATAGCTGCTGCTTAAGCCCCAGAGCTCTGCGTGTCCCGGTGGGGGACAAAACTAGAGGATCAAGACTGAAGATTTTGTAGTGGTGAGCACGTGTAAAATGGCAGCTCAGCCTTTGCCAATGAGCCAAGAATTGTTTTCATTTTTAAAATTTGGCTGGCTGTTTGCTGGGGCAAGATGGAGAGGTATGGTCTAGTTTTTTGGCCTCTCCTTACTTAAAAACAACCTGGGCACCCAGTGTGGTACGTTTCCGTTGGATTTATATGGGTGTTTTATTGTGAACTTATGGACTCTGCTGATATAAGGAATTTAATAAAAATGCTGACAGCTGATTATCTATAGTTGTGCTATAATAAACCCTATTTTGGTGAGGTTTATAACGTACCAGTTACGAAGTACAACAAATTATTAGATGAAAATAGTTGTAAAGTCTGGAAATTGACTTTTTGCTATTTTTTATGATTTAATCTATTTATGGGAAGAGAGACATACCTTCTTTTCACAACTGGAATGAATCTTGATGAGAATATGAGTAAAAACATAATATATATTATCTGTCTTTTTTTGCTAAGGGAGAAAATACAAACCATTTTGAAGATGAACCTGTTGTCTTTGTTCTGTCACTGAGAAATCTGCCTTTACTCTCATTTGCTTTATTTCTTGTGTTTGAATACGCCGAGTGTACGAACCTTCCTTCTCCGTAAAGGACATAACCTTAAAGATAAAAAATGGTGTGTGGGCCCACTAAACCTGATAAACTGATACTACTTTCTTGATAGAATTTCAGAGGGCATAAAGGACATATTCCAAAAGTTGTTAAAATTGGCAGAAATTCTGCCAACTTCAGTGCATTTTGGACCAGGCTGGAAGTGAAATGTATCCCTGAGTATATCATTACAAGTTATTTTATTCTCCTTCAGAATATTACTGTACCTTGGTCGTCTTGTGTTACGCACCTCAATCTTGCTGCTGCACTCACTGCTTTGAAATACTGCAGTGGGCCTTATTCTCAGTTTGTGGTGCTCTAAACCAGCAAATATTTCTTTTATCTCAGTATCAAAGACTAGACTGTGGCTTTAACATTGACAAGGAGCACTTGGAGACAGTGACTGACCTTTTGAAATTGGTAAAAAAGAGCCCCCAGGGAATCCCATTAGGAGCAGGGGTGGAAGAAGCTGTTATCTACCTTCCAAAAAAGATGAGGTGTTCTGCTGCCTGTTATTAGGGGACGTTGTAACTAAACCCAGGTTCTTTGGCCTTCTCATTCAATTCAAAGCAGCCAGCTTTGTCGTTTAATTTCAGTGGTAGACATTTAGTTATTTTTCTCTGAGTATTTAAAGGCAAACTTGCGGAGCTCCCATCTCAAAGACAAAGCATAATGCCAACATAGGTTCCCTGTTTCTCTCCATGTAGTGCCTTGTACTGGCTTTTCCTTCTTCCAGTCCTTTGTTGAGGAGAAAAGATGCAGAGGGGATCCATCAGGTGCTACAAGGGTTGGTGGTAGCACTGAAATTGCTTGTCGATTCCCAGCTGCAGCCTGGCACTAGCAAGAGCAGTGTATCCATCAAACTGCATGTGCTGCGGAGATTTGAATTGCATGTATTGATTTTTCTCGTACATATAATATAAAAATATGGTGCTCTACCCGTAATATAAGAAGATATAAGAAGTACTATGACTAGATGCTTTCTGGAAGTTTTAGGTAGAAGAAATTGAAAGGAGGAGATAGGTTGGGTTGTTTTAATAGCGTTATTCCTCCATAGAAACTTCTAATTGTAGCTTCTTCAATGTTTGATCCTTTTTTTAATTGGCCAAATTTTCCTGACTGTGAGATGGAGAGATCCTTGGAGACACTTGCTTCTTTTCCAGGCTTAATCTATCATATCTTTAGGTCTTTGAACTTAACTTTGAAACAGTAAAATAGGAAAATATATATCATTACCTGTAGGTATGAGCTGGTCCTTTTCAGTAGCAAGACTGGAGATTTGTTGTATTTATTTTGCCTGATAAAGCATGAGTTTTGGGAGACCTTAAGAAAATTAAAAGGTGCAATAATTTCTCTGTCGTGCCGTGGTCAGAGAACTTGGCAGTGATCGTAACGTTCTCTTGTTCTATTTGCTCAGGGTTTCTGATTTCAGAGCTTACAGATGTGGCAATTGTGAATCCAAGGTTGAAGTTTCAGAAGAAACAGTGAATCTACCCCTAACTTTTAGCCTTCTAGTAAATAAAGTAATGACAGCACAAAGGAAGGAGACCCCTTCCGTATTTACTGTTTGATCTGCTTGCAAGTCAGAGATCTTGCCATACCTCTTTAATAGAGTACCAAGAATTAAAACAGTGTTGAAATAGCATTGTTAGGATAACATTTTAATTACTTCAAACATTGTAATAAAACCCGAGTTTTCTTGGGTTTGGGGGTAGTAACTTCAGATTATTGAAGCGCAGTGGTTCATAAAGTTCTTCACCGAGACGTGAAGGAAAGTTATCTTTTGTACAGTCATTTTGCTTTCAGGTTCTGTGTTCAAACTTTGGATTGAGAACGCCAACTCTTTTCAGAGGTTGAACAATGCTGTGGGAAAATTATGGTTTTCTTTAAATTCTTCTTTTCATCATCCAGGGATACAAGTGCATATTATTGCCTACACAGTATTGTGTAGAAACTGGAAAGCTGTATTTGTATGGAGGGTTTTTCTGAATACTTTTCTTCATTGAGAGAATGGGAGAAATACATGGTAGTTATCAAAATTTATGGCAGCCATGCTTCTGTGCTTCACATGTTTCAAAATCAGAAAAGTAAATGAAAGGAGTCAAAAAGCATGTTTCAAAACTGTTGAAAATCCCTGCTCGCAGTGATGCCTAGACTATTGTTCTAATCTGCTTTAGTTCTATGGCAGGTCATAACAGTGGGTGAGTAATATAGATATGCAACAAAGCCATCCCATTACTTCTTGGAAATAACAGAATATTTTGAGATTTTCTACTTTGACAAAGACAATTTAATTGCAGTAAACCCTCCTGTGAAACAGTAAAAAAAGTCAATCAAGAAAATGTTGCTTCTGGAGTCCTAAAGTGAAATGTAGCTCTGTATTTCTTATCTGCAATCGAATGCGCAAATCGTTCTTTTAATGAAGATACTTTGAACGCTAATCATAACAGCAGGGAATATAGAGCAGAAGCATATACCTGCCTGATCATGTTGATTTGTGCACTCTCGGCTTTTACAAAGTCTGGGATGGCTGCACAGCTGGTTTGGGTTCATATTTTAGGCTATTGAAGGTGTTTTCTTGGCAGGGATGAGACTGCCAGAAATCATACCTGTTGTTTTACTCCCACAAGGGTTTTCACAACGCACACCACCTGCCTAATCACATGGACATGACTCTTCAGGGCAGTCTGACTGGGCAAAGAGCAAATTGGAGAAGAAAGTAAGGAGGAGGTACCCGGTAGTGGTGTGTTTGAAAAATGGCTGTCACTGGTTGGAGCCTTTCTGATACTGAGAAGGGAGGTTCCCGGAGAGCAGCTGAAGGTGATCCTGGCTTCTGCCAATAAGTAGCTCTGCCATTACCAGCTGCCCTTAAAATTTGCCCTAAACCTTTTCCTCAGATACACGCTCTATGTGTGTAATAATTAACTGGCAGGGTAGACCCACTTGCTGAAATATGAAATGGCTTAAAATGCCAACGCAGAAAGATTAAAAAAAATGAAAAAGGAGAAAAAAAGCTTGTATGCTGCAGTATTCACTACTGCAGTACTGTGACTGACAGATCTTGTGCTGGGACATGGGTTGCTCTCCTCCCTTCAAGGGCAGAGAAGGGAGATACGTACACTGAAGAGGTATGTGACAGTTCACGCATCTTGGTGAGGTGCTAGTAGCAGGGATTTACTAGAGGAGAAATCTTCAGTCTTTGGACTACAAATGATGACAGTTTCAATTAGTACTTATTCTGTGTGTAACACTGTACTGTGCCTTGGACTAATGTGACCTCTCTGCAGGAGGTAGGGCTGTGTGACTTTGCACTTGGAAGGCTTTGAGCTTGAATGTGCTACCATTTTCTGGTGATTCGGGGAGCTGTGTTTGGGAGTTTGCCTCTCTAAAGAACCAAGAATAAAAGCCTGTAGCTGTGTTGCTTAACCCTAGTCCCTTACCTCTGTTGTCCTTCCTACATAGCCCACCGACGTACTCCGGACCCTATTGCCTTTGCAGCAGATGATCTTCTCGTGCTGCAGCAAAGTCTGTATCTCCAAGGTTATACATAGTGGCCTCTTCCACATGTGGGAACACCTTGCTCTCTCCTCCACAGTGGTAGGATTGAAAGACCACTCTAACCCCTCTTACTTTTCCTCAGCTTTTCAAAGGAAACTCTTTGGTTACTGCTGTTGTGTCCCCACATAACTTGTCGGTGCCTTACTTTCTATACTAATACTGCAGTATGAGACAGTGTGAGTAAATAAGATGGTAAGAACAGGAGTAGTTTCTGTAGATTGTCCTCAAGAACTAGCAGACCTGCTAATACCTCAGGTACAATTAATTCTTGATTGGGGCATGCCAAGCTTGTCAGAGGAGCCATCTACGGCTTTCTTCTTTGTCTGTTTGTTTGTTTATTAGCACGGAGAATCCTGAGATTTCACATGGAAGATCTATAAGGGGAAAGACGTTTTTTATTCAGCTTCCTGCAGAACATCTTTCCAAGAAGGACAGTTGAGCTTTTGTTGTTGATCACTTCTCCTGATACTGTGCATCATGATGTGTTTTGATACTGTGCTCGCTGACTGTGTTCTGACTAATATATCTTGATATTTGCTACTTGAAGTGGTATACAAAGAAGCTGTCATCACCAGCTGTGTAGAAGACATCTGAGAAAACCATCAATAAGTATTAAGAAGCAAATGAAAACATCTCGGCTGCCCTACTGAATTTGACTTTTAGTACTGTTTTTTGCCATCTTTCTCCCTTGGCTCAACATGCTTAAATACTCTGAGGGAGAAATATTTTCCTGGCTGCCTCTTGCATGATCTCCAGGTGCATAGGCCTGTGCCCAATTTCCTGCGATGCAGAAAGAAGTCAGTTGATTACATTTCTGTTGGCTTTCTGAAACCTGCAATCTTCAGGCTCTGCTAAGATTTAAGGCATACCAGGATAGGTTACTTCTGTGTGTCTAAACGTTTTAGATTGAAAATAAGTGTTCAGCCCCATCAAGAATAATTTACCGTTCTGTTAAGAAGAATAGGAAGTAAGCTATTACCACTGCAATTTTCTTTTGCATAAGCTTAAATTCTGAGTAGAGAGGTTGTCAATTAGTGTGCAGATTTTTTTAATTGGCTATAATAAAAAGCTAATTGGTGTTTTGCTTAAAGAGTGAATTAAGAAAGTGTTGCTATAGAAACTTTGCATGTGTACAGTGCCGCTCTACATAACAGTGAATACAATAGTGTAATGACCTTTCTGAGCCAGCTGTATAGTCAAGGAAAAAGTGTTAAATTCAGGCTTGCTGAAGTGATCATTAAGGAGTTTGTGACTTCCCCCATTTCATTGCCTGAAAGTGTCTCTGGCATTGTCTTGTTGAATGTTTCTCTTGACTCGTGTCAAACCGTATAATAAATGCTGGTCTCAGAAGACCTGAACTTCTGTAAAATCCGAGTGCTCCAGTTTTGAATGTGTAAACCGATCTGTAATCTGTCAAGCATAAAATGTACTACTGGGAAAATTTCATTTTCATAATCTGAGAAACTGTGGTGATGGATCGTAAGTGACAACATCTAATCCGTTAGCTGTTGTATTCCTCCCTCCTCTCCCCGCCTTCTCTGCCCGCTGGTCTCTGAGCCTCATGTGAAACACAGGAATTATGATTTTAAGTCAAATGGGATTTCTGTTCTAATTTGCAACATTCTCTCCCAGCAAAAATACTTATCTTCTCGAATATAAACTTTGCTGAGGAGAGAATAATTTCTTCAGGATTTGTGAAGAGGAAATCTTCCTTGGGCTAATGCTTGCCTGCTTAAATTACTTCAGAGTCATCATCTGTACTTTTGCTAGCTGCTTAAAAGTTAGATACAGGTGGCATGGACAAAAATATACTGAAGTATATTATGAACATAGTCGTTCCTGCAGAGGAAGGTGGTCAATAATGAAATAAGTGTCTCTATATGGTAAAGGGGAAAACTAAAACATGACCTTTTTTTTTCAATTCCCTGATCCTGAATCTCATTATTACTATAATGGACAAATCGTATTGTCCCCTTTTTAACTGCACATCTACAAAATGCAGGGGCGTGAGATCCTGTAGTTATTAGTCATAGTGACACAAAAACCTTAAAATGTTCTGCATGTTTTAAATAATGCTGTGACTGAATGCAAAAGACTGGACAAAACTATAACCTGTTGACTGTTAGTGGAAGGAGTTCACTGTGTTCTTCTTTCCCTCTGGTTTTCAATTAAAAAAAAAAACAAAACAAAACAAAAAAAAAACCAAAAATCATGCTGTGTCTGCTAAATTTGCCCCTGCACTGTTCTTCAAACCAGTAAAACACAAAAATCTTTGATTAGTTTGATTTGACCTTTTTTCCCCCCGCTGCCTTTTTTCTTCCCAGTAGATGCTGAGAAGAAATCAGATTCTTCTAAGTGGCGGAATTTAGGAGAATCTCTTAGAATTCTCTGGAATCGTACAGTTAGTTAGCTTTTTTCTGTACCTCTGGATCACGACTGAGTAGTATCATAACTTAGTGGCTATTTTTCCCTTGATACACATATGTAAGCCCTATTAGTGTTAATGCCTTTTTGAAACGCTTCCCTCGTATATTCAATATCTACTACTGATGTCCATACCCTAAAGTCTTACGAGTTGCATGGCGTGTGGCTATCTCTAGAGCTTAATAGAAAGTTGGATTTAATCTCATAGTTCATCTTTTGAGCAGTAAAACTGTAAGACAGATAAAATGTTTTAACATGAAGCTTTTATCTGAGACCTGTGAGCAAATAAGTCTTTTTCTGGTCCAGGGAAAGGACTGATATATTTTTTTTTTCTTCCCTTTTATCTTGCCCAGTAAGAGCATAACTGTAATATGTGTTTACATGGGCTTGTAGAGTTTAAAGGTGTTGTTTTACAGAAAAGTAGTATGATATTATATTTATGACTGTCAAGGAAATGTTGCTTTTTGCAACTCAGTAAATCCATCCTTACTTCATTTTAAATTTTTGCTGCTTTGCTGCAGTTCATTGTCAACTGCCTTTGTGAAAAGGGGACCGGGTCTATGAAGGGCAAAACATGAATCTAATTTAGGACTGGTATTTTCCTCTTAGTTTGCTTGACTCTACAAGGCTCTGAACACCCTGACCTAACGTTGATGTTATTCCTGCTTTAAATGGGGCTGTTGAACCAGTTGAATTTTTAGGCTTCTCCCAACCCAAATTTGTGTCTCTGACAGGGTTCAAATCTACAATGATAAAGGGACTGTCTTCTTGTTGTTGTTCTTCCATTTTTATCAACTGTGACTCCGCAGGGTTACCTCAAAGACAATTAGAACAACAACTGATGTATGAATAGTTATAGTACCATCAGTTGTGGGGTTTTTTAAAAGATAATTTATCTCCAGATGGTAAATTCAAACATGTCTTTTAAAATTTTATTTTCCAGCTCTTATTCTCCCCATTTTTTAAAGGGTAACTTTAGCCAGACTTCTGAATGCATACCTAGGAAAAGGTGTAAAAGCCTGTTCATCCCTCACAAGGGGAAGCCTGTTTCAACATGGCTGCTACAGCCCTTACGTTGGATCAGTAAAATTTATATGAAAACTTGGTGTCTGGGAGATGGAAACTGCACTCCTGCTTGTTCAGTGCATTATTATTTGTTTATTGGGATTAGTGCTGGCTGCAGTCCTACAAAATGAAGTGGAGTATTGGAGGAGCTCGGTGGGTTCTGCATTGTGGATGTCGATGGGATGCCTCGGAAAAGCAGCTGCAGCGCTGCTTCTTTGTTGCCCCGATAGGCTTGTGTTTACAGAAAATTACAATGGCACAACTTGGTTACTATTGATCCTTTTTTTCCCTTTGTTTTACAATTTATGTGATGCAGCAACGGAGGGTTATTAGTGGAGTTATCTGTAGAATCTTTATAATAAGCTTTGGTTAGTACTGAACTGCAGCGATATATGTAGAGACTGTTTAAATACGTACTGAGCTACCTTGTTTTGTTTGGGGAAGGACTACGTTGACACCTTTTGCATTTCATTAAAAGAAGGAGGGAGATTTATGTGGACGATAATGAGATTGCTAGTGGGAAATAGGTGAAAAATTGAAATCATCAGAATATTGGTTGGTGTTTGTTTTTTTTTTTCTCCAATAAGAGCACTTCTACTTTACTGATGGATGAACAAGGCAATTGTTTATTGTCCAATCTTTTGTAGTAGAGCAAAAGAACCACCACAGGTTCCCTGCATATGAACCTGCTGCTTCATGAACCAGACCTTACTGGATGCGAGGGCATTGGTTTTGACATTTTAGGCAGTCACTTTGTTTCTTTAAATGAGAAAAATATTTCATAAGAACCAACATGTTTAAAACCACATTCTATTCTGTGCTGTGTCAGGAAGATGCATCTGCTGTTTATATTTACAAGTTGCATCGTTGCAAATTGCTAGATTTCTGTTTCTATGAATGGTATTATAAAATGTGATGTGTTCCTCTTTTGCAGAGAATTAATGAAGAGGCCAGATTGAAAACATGCCTTCATGAAAAAGTCTCTACCAAACTGATCCTGTCTTGGCTTTAAGGTACATGAAAAAAATGTATCAACCACCTATTCTAACTTTTCTTCTCATCTTAATTGTTCTGTTTGAAAGAAATGTGAGGATATTATGTGCCCAGAAGAAAGAAAATATTTTAAGGAGTTAGGTTGCAAAACTTAGTATTTAGTCAAAATAAGGTGGAAGCATGAGCCGATAATTTGGGGTAGGCTTCAGTAATTAAACAAAATGACAGTCAGTGGCATGAATGCTTGTCTTATGTACTGCCTTGGCAAGTGTCTGGTTTTGTCTAAAAATTGAATATGCATGTGAAGGAGAGATCGCTATAATTGAATGGAAAATGTGAAATTACGAGGGCAGCAAAGTATAAATAATTGAAAATCAGGGTGCAACTCTAGCTTCTGTATTTCATGAGCTCAATTGCAAACAAAATTGCTGGAATAGGAATTCACATTTTTGTTCCTCTTAATTTGACTTTCATGGTACCATACTCCTGATATAGAGACCACGGCGGTGAAAATGACGAAGCGGTAGCTAAATATCGGTAGGAAATGAAGAGCCAAACCAGAGACTAATTTTCAGCAGTCTGCAGCTTTCGTTGTATATGTATACACTTTGATTTCTCATGTGTATAGAAAATGTATCCTCTAACACTGCATATGTTTAGTCTTTCTCCTCCGGAATTATTTAACTTACTGTGTTCCATGGTAAGATGTGGCAGGCTTGTTTTGTTTATGAAATCATTGCAGGAAATAACTAATAACTTTCTGAACAGTTAATTACTTGTGAGTATAGCTAAGTATTCTTAATCTCCACGAAATACTTCTTTATCATGGCCGTACTTCATTTGACTGTTTACTATACTTGTTCAGTTGTTGAAATCACTCAAAATGGGAAGTTTTCAGTGTTTGAAACTTTTTGGATCTACTTGCCCTGCTGCGTCTGTGGTTGAAGGGATTGGTGAGACTGCTGTACTCAAGCCTTATTTTCAAGTGAAACTTTCTCCAAATTTGACCCGTGCTATTAGACATAATTAAAACCATATGCTGCTTCATATCCCTAGTATTAGGGGTTGTGATACTGGCACGTGCCATAAACCCAAGTTCCAGGCAGCACAATAAATGTGAAACATTCACTGTCAAAATACGTTCAGTTGTGTATCTGGTGTAAAAGCCCAGGTTTTGCCCTTAAGCGTCAGGTACTTCTAGAACCAGATCAGATTCAATAGTTTTGCTTGTAAAAGGAGATCAAAGCAAAGCTGTCAGCAGTACTTTCAGAAGGGCTGCTGGACCTTCAGTGAGCCTGCCCGGCTGCACGCGGGGTAGGACAGCAGCCCATAGCTGGGTAAGAGTTTTGTTCTGGTTTATAGTTTTGTTCTACCTAACGACAATGTATTGTGGGCTTGGTTGTATCCCCTTTAGGGTGGGAATTGTGTTCCTCCTCTAGGGACTTTATGAGAATTGGAAGTTTTCTTTAAGGACTATGGAGTTATTTAAATAATTTGCTATTAATAATTTTCTGATTTGAACAGTATTTAAATACAGATACTCCTCTACTAAGACTGCAGATGAGTGTGTATTAAAGCTTAATATTTGGGACATTTGGGAAATACCGTAATAATCCAGGACTCACAGATGGCCAGAATGTCTTATTCTTAGCAAATATTGAATTCCTCTAAATTACTGTCATGGCACTGATAACAGTGTTAGTAAACCGAAGCTTTACTAAGTTGCGGATCAAGACAGAAGGGCTTGCAATGATGAAATTATGTGACTCCAGAACTTGCAAAAATATGCTCGTAGAATTTAGTCACAATAAACAAAAAAAACCAAAACAGCATTTCCCAGCAGATGAGAGCGGTAGCTCTGTATGGCCAGGATAGCCATTTCCACTCTCTGCTTCGGCTGTTTCCCGTGAGCACGGTTGCCTTGGCATGCCCGGTGGAGGGTTGGGCTTGGGGAGGGGCTGCTGTCCCTAAGGATGGGATCTCTCCCGATGCCCCTGGGCCATGTGGGCACGGCAAGAACCGTTTCAGATTCTTGTGCTTTCTCTCTTCGCTGTGTTTGGTGCTACCAAGCAAATACGGTAATTCTTGCACAGTTGTACCATCCTGGTTTCATGGTTTAAATAGTTTTAATGTCTCCGTTAAACTCTGGCGTCAGAGAGAAATATTTAGCAAATCTGGCAGTGTAGAGATCGGTCAGTATAACACTTGTCTAAGTAGCAAATAGGTATGCCTATGCTTGTTATACTAAAGTAATTATAATATAAAACGGACAACATAAAATCCTTTTTCTTGCGCTATATACTTTGGGTGCAAATCACAGGAGTTTCATCTAGAAACGAGAAGAGAATCTTCAATTTTGACCTGTGTGGACACAAATGGAAGAAAATTTTGTGAAATGCGAGTCTGTAAAAATGCTTTTGTGCTCTAAGGAGCAAACAGTAGTAATCAGGATTTTTCCTTCCACACTGTGGAATTGTCTCCATCATCTAGTTTTTTGATACTAAAGTTGTTTCTGTGCATTACATATATGCATTTCTAAATTTCATTTATTCTGATGTCTTCGTTCATGAAGTGTGTAACAAATTACCCAGGAGCCTTATTAAGGAATTGTGAGAGAGTAGTAGTCCTGGGTGACAGCGCTGGACTGTCTCTTATCAGTTCTTCATGTCAAATGTAAAGGTATTGTGGTGTGGTTTTTCTCCTATTGCAGTTGCTGTGTACAGGCCACGGAATCATTTAAAGCTGGAGCGACTGATGTGGTTGTCTTGTCTGGAGACAGTAGCCCTTCCTTGGAATAATTACTTCTGTGTGTTCGGTAGCTGTACTTAAAGCAAAAGCCTCCAATCCTAAGGTTCTGGTGATGGAAAAGCTGTCGTGATTCTTGGAAAGTTGCCCAACAGATTACGCTGTTGGAAAACATTTGCCCTGTTTTTATCTTGAATTTGTCTGAATCAGCTTGAGGCACTGAAAATAGCACTTCTTTTTTTTTGCTCACCTGTACAACCTTATGCTATCACATGTCTGAGCTTAGCTTAGTTATTTAGACTGCTTGTTAGTCACACCCAAACTTCCACTTAAATATCAAATTGAGCTCTTTTAGCCTTTTCTTTGTAAGGACGTTTTCTAGTCTTGTTCATGGTCCCTGTCCTACTAATCTCGAATGAAGCTCCTTCTCCGATGACAGCTGACAGACCTGAAAACATATTCATGTGGTGGTCTCAAAAATAAAAAAGATGGAGAGACAATGCAGCTTCTTCGTTGTATGCTCAAGAGAGACCTCTGCACAGCATCAGTGAGTTTTCATCGACTTTGTTTGCATTGCCTGGCTCGGTTAGTGGCTGCATAGCTCACCTGCGATGGAAGTTAACCAGTAGCTTGAGGATGGGCAGGCAGGGAAACTGCTGCTTTGGAGGTGGTGCGTGTTTGTGTTGATATTAAGGACAGTGGATCGGTTCCTCTAGCAGTTGAAGTCTTGCTTTGTTTCCATGGAATACATTAAAGATAACACATTTCTACTTCTGAGATCAATTGATTTTTATTTATCTCGACAAGGTTTAGAATAGCATTTCCTCATGTTGAATGCCATTCTTCTGGAGTTAAAAAGCTGTCATCTGTTATTTTATTTTTTACAAATTCAAAGGGCACTTCAGTACTGTCAGCGTGAGATCATCACTGTCTAATAATAGGCATTTTAGAAGATTTCTATTAATGTCGACTTTTAACAAAGCCCTCTTGCTACAAGAACTGTACCTTATAATCGTGCTGCATCTTTCCCTACAAAGCAATTATATGAATTGTGCGAAGCGGCTAAAATCTATTAGCTATTAAAACTCAGAATGTTACTTTTGATCAGGAAGAAAATCATCTTGTTTAACTTCCCCCACCCCTTCAAACATCTATGAGAGAGGGAGAAAAGCAAGGGAGCCGATGGTGGTTAATGGCTAATGAATACGGCTAAGGATACAGGAGCGGTTGCCTGGCAACGCGGGGAGGATGGGCTGAGGTCCCTTCTCAGTACACGGGAGTTGACAATTGGCTCGTCTCTTGTGCTCATGAGGACTGACTGCTGCATTTTTGCATACTTTATTCTCCATACGTGTCGTCGCTGGGTTTAATTTGTGTACTACATGTTTTGTCTCTATGTATTTCATTCTTCTAAAAAGAAACACAAGAAGAATGGAAGCAAATCAAGCCTTTTAGTTGAAGGAACAAAAGATGTTGTGAATTCTGTCCCGTGCGGTTATGATGCTTTCAGGACGAGAGCCATGTTTTGCAAGAGATTTGCCTAAAATTGCAAGCTCTTAGATCTAATTCCAGGTGAAGTTGTGTTTTCTTAGTCTGAGAGCCCTCTGAAAATGACCATCAATGTGCTCGCTGCTCAAAGATGGTGAGCTGGGATTTGTGGTATAATTGCAACCTAAGAAGATTGCCTTTTTTGTGGATGAAACACAGTTGTGAACTGACATGTCTACTTTGTTTCCCCTCTTACTCTGGTATAAGATCAGGCTGCAAACAGCGTGTGCATGGAGGGGTATGACAGACTTGACCTTGTACAAGTTGTTCTTACAACAGTTCAAATGAATTTTGAATACAAGTGTCATACGAGCTGGAGATCTATCCTTCTGCCGCAGTATAATTGTACATAGGCGGTGCTTCGTTAGGGAGATGAAGGGTAGCCTTCGCTAGCGTGGCGTTCTCTAGAAGGCCTTTATGGAAAAGTGGATTGACGTAACCCCATGAAAGTTACAGTTAAGTGAATGTTGAACTAGTAACTCTTTTTCTTTTTCTGTGGGCATGTTTATTAAGGAAAAAGTTGCAACTGGCTTTCAGACTCAGGTTGCGTGACTCTGTAGTTTTGATATTGCCAGAGGAGTAACTTTTTTACCCCTTTCAGCTCTCAAGAATAACTTTAGTGCCTAATGATAAGGTCAGAGCTGTAGGAAACAGGTTGGGTTCTTGTTTTGAATTGTTGGACAGGAGATCTACCTAGCCATTTTCTGCTATTTCTTCCACCAGGCAAAAATGAGGTTAATGTGTAGACATCTGCAATTGTATTACCTTGGGAATTCGTAAAAGCAAAAAAACCTACCTCTCTCCTACTAGTAAGAGCAGCTGTCATTTGCAAAATGCTTGCTTCTGCTTTTTCTTGTTGGGTTCAGTGTTTTTGTTAACAGTGGTTGTTAAGGATGAAACTTTTTAGAGCATTTGGCATGCTGTGAAACCTGACCAGCTGTCTAAATGTAGAGCGTTTGTATGGAAATGTTTTGATGGAAGCTGCAAAGAAATCCATTATGTTTACTGGATGCTTTGTAATTATCAGACTTTGAACAGTCTAAACAAAAAATGGGTGTTTTCACCTTTTTTCTGCACAGTCTATTCTCTCTGTCCCCATGCAAGCACACAGAGGGAAGATAGCAGCAGCCAAGTGTGTGGAATTACCTCCTTGTAACTGGAGATACTCAGAAAATCAGGTGAAAGGTTCGAAATGTTTCAATTTGTATAGCCACAGCCTTAAGGCAGTTGTCATTAACAAAATGGTCTTTCTCCTTCGTTCTTCATGTTACAAACTGTAGCTTCTGACTTACTATTTATCTTTTTAATGGTTTATACTTATGTTACAAGCCCTGAGTTTGCTACAGGGTATTGAGAAATGTTTTGTAGCTTATGATGATTCATGGGAAAGTTTACCCAAACTGCTCTGGACTGTATTTCATGGTGACTTGTATTCTTAAGGGCAACTTTGTGTAGGTAAGATTGTTCTTTCCCATCATCATAAGTGGCTGCTGGTACAACTGTGTTAACTTAAACATAACTGGCATGATTCAAGGAACTGCATGCTGCACTAATATGACAGAAACCTTGGATCCAAGTGTTGGAACTTGTGCTTTAATCTACTGTATCCATGAAAGAAAAGATTACAAGTTCAAGATTTATGAATCTGTCTTCATGTCCACGATGTCCAAATTGTTGGCTATTTACCCTCCTATAATAGATTCTAAGACAGAAAAATACCTTAAAAATTATAATTGAGTCAAGAAAATGAGCAAGGATCAATAAGATTTTTCAAAAAAATTAGTAGTTTCTCTGTACAATGCAGTGCTGTTAAAAAAAAAAAAATCTGTCCAACTTCTGTAATGTTACCAAAAATGTTTTTATTTGCAACAAAATTAAATACTTTTTGACTGCAAATACTCACTTGCCAGCTTTTGTAAGGAGTGCAAGTGGAATATGTTAAATGTTTTCAGCATTCTGTTGGAATACCTGCCGATATCTTATGAAATTTCGGTACTAACACATTGGTTACATTGGAACATTGGTTAAGAAAACTTAGACTGTGTAAGTTGTGGTTTAAAATGATGCTTTAAATCAACCAGATTTGAGACTTTCAACATATTTTTGCATATTTTTGGGGGGTTTTCCTTAGTAGTGTTCTACTGCCTCATACCGTAGTGATTTCTGTTGTGCTTTTGCTTTTTTTTATGGGACTCAAAACATAGAAAGTTATGGAAAGATCAACCTAGAGTAGACAAGAGTTAAAAGGGTTTTTTTTGTTTGTTTGGGTTTTTTGTTTGTTTGGGTTTTTTTTGTTTGTTTGGGTTTTTTTTGTTTGTTTGGGTTTTTTTGTTTGTTTGGGTTTTTTTGTTTGTTTGGGTTTTTTTGGGGGGGTGTAACATGAGCATTGTTTGAAAGCAAGAGTCTGATTCCTTTTCTTAACTATGGACACAGAATTAACTTATCCTTTATTTTGGCTTGTATGCTGTTTTGTTTGCCTTACATAATACCCTGTCTGAGATACGGAGACAATTTATTGATTAAAGCACATGAAACAAGTGCATGGTGTGTAAGCAGGGAAAAAAGGGCATGGGTAATGTATTTTAGATCTCATTTCCTATGTTGGTTCTCTATTAAAAAAAACAACAACAAAATCTATGTGAGAATATATTAAGCAATGCAATAACTGCATACTAGTAAATACAAAGCCAACAGCTGTGTTCTCCAAGAGTACCTCACCGCAACTGGAATTGGGAAAAATAAAACTTTATTGCAGATTTGGGGAGAAATGGAAAACGATGCTAATCTAAAAATCATTTCTGTTGTTTTTTTTTTTTTTTTTTTTTTTCCCTCAGTTGAGGAGAATAAGATTTTGCTGCCTTTACTCTCTCTGGAAAAATATAGCTCATTCTGTTTTTTAGGGCTATTGCATCGATAATTCAGAAATGCAAACAACAGAGTGTTATTCCATACTAGAGATGCTTTATATGGGGAGTTACTTATAGTAAATAATTGAACTAACTAGTTTGAACAAATTCTTCCTTTTTTTCCAGTCTGGAGCACAATTCAAATGTGATGCATGTGCCCCGCTGCCAAAGAAGGTGTGCCAGGCCCGAATCTGCGCCTCAGTTTGTGTAGTCCAAGTGCCGTGTCACCTACCCATCTGATTTTGCAGAGTAGTTGTTAAAAACTAATGAGATGTGCTTTACCACAGGCTAATGAGACGTGCTTTATCTGCAGAGGGCTGTAAGCAGATGTGATGTGAAAGTATCTCACTGGAGTGGAGGAGACGGTAAATTACGGGGGTGCTGAACTTGGGCTGCATGTAGGTGTGCGTACTGCACGGTGCAGCTGGGTCGAAGAGGCTGCGCTCACCTAACAGCTTGTCAGCACCAAAGAAAGCTGTCTTGTTGCCATCTTCTGTGCTCCTTTGTGGGCTGATTAACATTTTTTGAAGTAGCAGAAGACTGAGAAGTAATAGGAAAAGAGTAGGTAGCTTTCTGGTGGCGAAACTGTGGGATTAGTGAGCTGAATTGGCTTCTCATAGCTTCAGAAGGTGATCACACCTGGCACAAGGAGGCAGCAAGTCTACTGGCTATAAAAGCAACAAATGGGTGTAGGAATATCATTTTGGTGACAACTTTTTGTCAGTATGTCCCCTCATTTGTCAGTGGGTGTGTGTGTATCAAAAGCATTTGTCAGACGATGCAGAGACTCACTGTTTAGTCTGCTGATGATATGACAAAGCTGAATTTTCTTGCCTTGCTTGATTCAGGAGGGAACTGTTTGCCAGCTTGTAGCACTCAATGGGATGTATGTATTGCAACTCATCGCGTTTCATGAAATGGCTGTCTTGCTGTGTGTAGCAGTCCCACAAAGTGAGGTAATTCAGTAGCATAGTATTGCTTCTCTGAGACATGCATACATGTGTGTATATATATATCTTTATATATACATATATATATATATATATATTTTACAGCTGCTCTGTTGGAACAATCTTTAGTGACTGAAGATTCACACGTAAGATTCTTCCTGGCTCTTCTGCCTATGCTGGGGTAGAATATACTTCACAGTCCAAGTCTTCATTTGCTTGAAAATCCATCTCCATATTAAATCACTGTATTTTATACAGTATATTTGCTATAAAAGCTTATGTATCTGTCTGGAATGCAAGCTGACCTACATAAACCACAACTTGTCCCAGCTGTGCTATATGTACTCGAGATGAGTGTTCATCTTGCTGAAATCTAAATGCAAGGTCACACATTTTAAAGTTTTGAAGAAGTGCTTTCTCTAAAAGAGTAGAGTAAGGATAAAATGGTGAAATTTTTTTTTTAAAGCCAATCAGCTTTTGATTCCCTGTATCAGGTTTTTAGGCTCTGCTTCCTAATGTGATCTTGGAGTAGTAAGATTTACTACTTAGTTGTGCAAGATGGAGTTCAGCATTCGCTCTCTTGCCAACAAATATCAGAAAAACATTTTTCGTTCCCTCACTCTTCTGCTTTCCTTTTTTAAGCTGCTTTTGTCCTTCAATTTGTCCATTGCTTTCAATTATAACTGCAAGATTCATCAAAAGTAGGGGTGGCAGAAATAAATCGTGCCGAGATTCTAGCAGCTTCTCACAGAAGCCACCCCTGTAGCCCCCCTGCTACCAAAACCTTGCCACACAAACCCAGTACAAATACCGAAAAGACCAAATTAGGAGGAAAAAGAAGATAATTCTTTTTTTTTTTTTTTTTTTTTTTTCCTACAAACTGACTTTGTACTAGTGTGTCTGTAGCTTTGGCTTCTGTGCACTCATCTTTCAGCTGCTGAAGTCAGCTTGAGTTGTTATTTATTTTCTACAGACTCATCTATATTTTCATTAAGTAGGAAGTCTAAAAACACTAGAAGTGAATCAGGAGGCCATTGCTGATTTTGATTGCTAACACTTTTTTGAGGTTTGGTTGCTAAAGCTGTGTGAATGAAACGGAGGAGCAGGAACTGATTAGAAAAAGATATTTC
Source organism: Platalea leucorodia (assembly GCF_965183815.1). Lineage (NCBI taxonomy): Eukaryota > Metazoa > Chordata > Aves > Pelecaniformes > Threskiornithidae > Platalea > Platalea leucorodia. The sequence continues at coordinate 3,176,672 of NC_138830.1, read as the reverse complement.
AAGAAACTTCATAAATGACATTTTGACAAAGCGCCTGTCTTCTGTGGAGGGAAAAATGCCTCTGTTGGTGAAATCTGTGAAAGTGTTCTTGTTTCAGCTTTCCAAATCAGGGTTTTGAGAGTCGAGAGAGACACGTTGAGTTGTTTTTTTATGGTCATAAAGTATCAAATGGGGTCAGAAATTGAACTGTAGTCTTCAATCCCCTCTACTGTGTTACACTTGTCAGTCATGTCAGGACTGACAGGTCTCGGAGAGATAGAACAATTATCCATAATTCCCGTATTGCAAAAAGTAATGTATGCATTATTAACAAAACAACAAAAAATAATGAAAACTCCATGGATGTTTTGAACCCTGTTTTCTTCTGCATATTAATAAATTCCCTTGGCATGTGATTTTTCTCATTCAGCAAGGGATCGGGGAGAGCTTGAGCTACATGTTAGTCATTTTTTTGGCTGTGCTTTTGAAAAATGAGATTGCCCGTCTGTGTAACAGTCCTCCAACAAAGAGGCCAAGAGAGTAAAACACCTCCCGTTGGGTCTGGAAGACCTAAATCTTAGTTCTTTTTTGCCCAAATCAGTATTTTGCTGGTTAGAGTGGTGTTTTGGAGCCTTTTCTGGTCTCTTTTCTAAAACAAACCAACCAACCAAAAAAAAACCCCAGAACAAGAAACAATGGAAAAGAGTCTAAGAAACTTTCTTAATGGAAGACTCATTAAAACTAGATCTTTTCACTGTAAAAACAGTTGTTTCAACAAAGTGATGTTTTTCTGATGGCAAGTAGTTTTCTGACAAAAAGTTATAACGAGCTGTAATTAGTGCTTAGAAATAAATGAGAACAAATATACTTTGCTTCCCGTTAAGCTCTAATGTTTGCATCCATATGAGGTTTTATACCACAGCCTCCTTGTAACTGGTGAAAAACTGTTTGCAACAACTAGATTTGGAAATAAAACTTGGACAAGTCAGGGGAATGTGGGATGAGAATCTCATCCATGATGGAGTACGTCTTTCTTGGGTTTTGCTCACTAGTCAGACTTCTTCGTTGGAGAAAGGAAAGAAATTTAATTTCCAGTTCATGTGAACTCCACATTTCAGTAAGTTGGGCTCAGCTCTGTCCATGCACAGTCTCTGTCTGCGGGCACTCAGCCGCTCGTTTGTTAGCGCATCGTTTGCATACACACTGAAAACCTTTTTCACTGTGGTTTTGGAGACTGTTTATTCTTGCTTTTGTATTTAATCCATCTTAATTGCGGAAGAAAATATTTTTTTTCCCCATCTCCTATTTTAATTGAGGTTGTAGGCTGAACAACTGCTTGTAATTTGGAGGCTAACCAAATAATGATGTTCCTTTTACTGTACCATTTTCCATGGGAAAATAAAATAACCATGTTGCTCTTTAAAAGAAAACAAACAAATCACCACCAACAACAAAAAAACCCAGAACACCAACAGTATAAAAACCTGAACATCAGTACCTGCTCCTCTGTTTTTATGAAGGAGGCAGGATCGGCACTGTCCCTTTTCCCCTAGCACTCCTGGCATTGCTGTAAGTGAAATATTTCTTATTTTTTGCTGTGAAAAATGTCAGTCTGTGGTGCCAGACAGGTAGTCGCTACAAGAAACTTTCTGAACTGCTTCTCTCCTGTGACAAACTTTAAAACACTTGGGTATCAACTAGCAAGCTTTCACAGAGCCTGGATCACAGAGTCATCTTAGCAATAGACGTGAAAGAACTGTGCGTATTCCCAGTGCTTACATTTCAGTTCTAGCTATGATTTGTGTCAGCTGTGCCATTTCACATGTAATAATTGTACTTTGTTACTCATGTTTTTGAAACATTGAAACTATACTCTTTAGGGGGAAGCCCCCCGACATGTCTGTTACCTTTGTAGTGCGTCTAGCATCATACACCTGGGAGTTTGGAACACGTTACCAATAAAGAACGACAGCAACTGTTAGCTGTTGATACTACTTTTTGGCATTAATTCTATAAAATATTTAGATTCTTGAGTAGAAATGAGAGAGTCTTGAAAGCAATTTGGCCAGCACTTACAGGAAACCTTTGCTTTTCTGAAGGCTTTCGGTTGTGAGGGCCTCTCTAGGTTTGCAGGGCTCCCCTAGACAACAACTCACGATAATATTCATATCCTCTGGTAAGCCTTATCACTCTGGGTGGAGAGCACTTTGTTTCTAATGACATTGAACTTAGGCTTGTCATCATCCATGATGTTTGCAGTGTGATGCAGCGATCTGTTTGGCATGGCTCTATGCAGAGAGTAAGATCTAGCATTCTTCTCTTGAAGCCCTGATCGCTGTCATCATCAAATTATATTTCCATTCGTTCTCTCTCAAATGCACTCCTTAGAATCAAGAAACATTGTAGTTGCTGTACAGTGAACATACAGAATAACTTTCTCTTTTCTTCTGGGAGCAGAACAAAACCACTGCATTTTCACATTTGGGTCTTTCTAGAGAGAGTGAGAGAGTGAATGAGTTAAGAGTTCCTCCTTTGGAAAGCACTCCGTTTAAACCGTTGCGTGCAAGTGAGCACAGCAAACAGTTTTAGGAGAACATAAACCCAAGCTAGCCATTTCTCACCCTCGGTCGTTGTTGGAAGAGGGAGTGTGAAAAATCTAGAGTTTCAGTCCTTTTTGCGCTATTCCCACTTGCAGGCTTCGTTGCAAAGGAAGAAGTATTTTCAGTATGATTGCTCTCATCTCTTGAATTCTTAAAAATATTTAAGAGTTAACAGAAGGTGATGTGATAAAATGCTAGAACTTAAAGTACAAAATACTTCTGTAGGTGCTAAAAGCCTAAAATCAGAATCTTACTCTTCAAGGAAAGTGTTGGTACTCAGTAGCTAAGAAGAATAGTTAATTTTTGTTGCCTTAAACTTCTGTTTTCTTTGGAATTAGTAGCTCTCTTTATATGGGGGAGGACCTCACAGAATACAGCATTGAAGGTAAAAACTAATCATTATGATTTCTCCCATGTTTAGAAGTTATAATAATGTGGGGTATTTAAGGATTTCTGTCTTTCAAGAGATGGACAGTTTGTGTTTGGAGAGGGCAGAAATGCTTTAGATGTTCCTGTCTCATCAGTTAATTACCAAATATATTTTGCTTTGCGCTGCAGAATTTCGCTGCTAAATAATCCTGTTTTTCTTAATTATGTCTTTTAAATGTAGAGCAACTTGAGCTTGTTTTGAATATAGAAACTCAGCACTAAATCTTTGATTTCCCCAAGTTTGATGGTCAAGGAAGAGTTTCTGTACCGGCTCTTCCACTGTCCCGAGGAAGGGATACGTGCAACCTAGGTATGGGTTCCCAGATCAAACTAATAGTAAATGGTGCATTTGCTGTAGTGGCCTTGTTTGAGAGCTGACATAAAGATTAGTGCCCAAATATCTTTCCTTCTCCTGTTTTAGGTGCATTTCATCAGCTTTGAGCTTCAGGATGATTGTGCAGATCTCCATTTGTATTAGGGACCTGTTTGAAAAGCAGGAGTAGACATAGTCAGACCTTTTGTTAAAGTCTCAATATCCACTCTTGCATGCTCATTTCATTAACTGTACCACTGGGTACTTTCAGGAGAGGCCACTTTGGTTTGTCACTCTTGAAGTAATCACAAAGCCAGCAAAGTTCATATTTATGCATTTCTCTGCGTGCAGTAACAACTTAATTTAGTCCCTGTCCTTAAGTAGAGGAAGCTGCGTTAGAACTGAGCTGAAAAAGACCTCCATCCCCTAAATGGATGTTTCACTTCAATGTTTCGCTCATACTTTCAAGTGGAAACTTAGTAAATTAATTCAAGATGATGTTCAGCATTGGAACTGGAGGTCGATGGATGTCTGCTGTGCGGCTGGGGAGTCTCGCCTCCTGCACTGGCCAAGGGCAGCTTCGGTTCGCCGGCAGTAAGTTGGGGTTCCAGGAGGGATGAGGCTGGTGAAATGTAGGAACCACTGACTGCAAAGTTTGGGCCATGAGCTGAGATTGAGGATTATGGGGGAAAAAACCTAGCAAAACTCAGCTGAACTGACACAAATAAAATAATGAAAGGCTCATTTTGCAAATGGAAGTTCATTTTGCTTTTCTCTTTGCTTCCTTTTCTGACTGGAACGGTCCATTTAACCCAACTAATTTGATAATCTGGCGAGAATAAAGCATGAGTGTTGTTTGTTGGTTTTTTGTTGTTGTTGTTGTTGTTTTTTTTTTGTAAACTTCATTTTTGTGAACCAAGTGGGAAGTTCTTTTGGAATTCACTAGTTGGTTAGTTTACGTCTGGGCTGTCCGATTTACCTTCTCGAGCAAACTTAGCTGTTGAATCATGGCTGAAAGCTGGTTGTGCGTGTGGATGAGAAAGGTGCTCAGTATATGCAGAAAAAGTTGCCAGTGATCACTAAAGGACATAAATATTTTTTTTTACTTTTGCCTCTGTGATGATTAGCTTGAGGAGTGTTACTGTCTGTGGAGTTATTCTTATTCCTAAATAAGACTTTTGTTTGAATTAGCATATATGTTTCAGAAATTCTACTTTAAAGCTACACTTTACCTAGCCTGAATTATCTTGAAAAACTATCTTCAATTTTCCCCCCCTCTGTGTTTCTGTTCTAATAAATAATTATTTCAGTATTTTTAAAAAAGGGACAAAAAAAAGACAATACAGTTTAGTTTTAAAAATAGACTTATTTTCCACTGGATTAAAAAAAATTTCTAACACTATTGATTAGACCATCTTGTGCGTAATCCAGACAGAGGTTAACGTTGTGAGGGCTAGTTAGCTCTTTCAATTTGTCATTGTTTGTTCCTTTAAAATAGCGCTGTGGCTTCTCTTTGATTTTTGTCATTGGCAGTTGCAAATGTAAATGTTAAAACTAACTTTGTAGGCAGAGAGACAGGTCTACTTGTTCAACAAATTGATCACAAATGTATCAGACACCTGTTATTTGACTTCCACAGCAGAAAAGAGCAAATATTTTCTTGAAACTCAATTTGAAGTCTGGCTGGATAAGATTATCTTAAAAGTTTGTGTCCTTGTGCTGGAGAAGGAGGGGAAGAGAAGCAAAATAACCTTTTGTTTTGCTTATAAGCCCTTTCTGTTACACAGTCAAAACAATCTCAAAATTACAGTGTTCAAGCAAAGCGTTTTCCTTGGAGGTAACCTTTGTGAAAGACAGGGGAAGGGTGGGTTTGGTTTTTAGGTTTTGGGTTCTTTGCAAAGATTTTGCCAAGGGGCACCGCATCTGCGGCGATCATCGTTCGCCATGGTGGAGGGCTGTGGCTGCAAAGTTCCCATCCCACAGAGATTGGCCTGATAGCTATCATTTAGTTTTCTTATGAAATGCAAATTCAAAGGATCTTTTAAAATCAGTTGCAAACTTTCTGTTGGCATTTTGACTAAAACACCTGCCGTGAAAGAGAAATACTCTTCAGATGGCTGTCTGTGTGAAAGTGAAAGGAAAGGCTGGGGAACAAGGGAGCAGGAGAGTCCAGGAGCAGACAAAGCAGCCTTGCCTGAAGCACATGTTAATCAACGGAGATCAAAGGATATGATGTCAGTTTATAGAGAAACAGGTCAGGCAAGCCCAGGTAGCTTAGGAAGCAGGATACTAATTATTCACAGAGGAAAGTCAGGTATACGGTTACCGTGCTACAGTTGGAAGTCAGGAGGTCACAACTTGGACCGAGTCAACTTGATAAAACGGCTTGGCTCCTTACGGGGGAGTTTATTGTTCTCTAGAAATGGGAGAGAATGAGCCTGGCGTGCAGAGTGCGTCCCAACACGGTAAGCACATGCAACCTGCCAAACGCTGTCCTGTGTGAAGTCTGGGGCATTGGTAGGCTCTGCGTGTGGGAGCTTGTGTTGCTGTCGGCTGTTGCAGCAGGCGCTGCGTGTCTGTGCGAGGGGACGTGTTTTTGCATGCGTGTGTGTTTTGGGGAAAGGAGGAAATCCGCATCCCTCATCTCTGCTCTGCATTGTTTTTAAAAAAAACACAGCATGAATTTAGGAGGGTAAGGGAAGGTCTGATAAGATCGTGTAAGCCTTTGGCACTGTATTGTCAACAAAGGTTGCTTTAAACTCTAAGGTGATCTGTGGAAGTTGAGGTTACCGCTCTGTAATGTAGTTCAGTCCGCTGCAAATCTTTTTTGGATAGGAAATCTTTTGCACAACTGTTTTGCACAAATTGAGTACCTGTTGCATGTGAACAGGGAATGGCAGATGCATAAAGATGAAGGATATTCTTTCCAGTTTGCATTCTTGACTTATTCCTGGTTGTTGTCTTTTTTTTCTTCTGTGGGCTGTGCTAAGGCAACACCAACACATGCATGCAAAATAGCTCTTGTAAGCACTTGTGTGACTAACTGTAAGAACAGAGCATTCTGTCCTAGGTGTTTCAAATTTTCAGTAGAATCCTGAACACAACAGTTCATAAATCTTGCTTAGTCCTTCTTTTGCAACATTAATGTCAAGTTTTTGCTTTGAGAAAGAATGTTTTCCCAGTAGTCCTTTTTTCTTACAACAGACAGTTTTCATGTCCCAGGAAATATTATCTTCCTGAGGAATTATTCTATTATTTTATCTTCTTAGCATTCAGTTGGTTTTTTCCCCTGACATTCAACCCGTGCCTTTCTTTTGCTTGACTTTACCAGTTTCTTCCTGGCCTCTTTCTCATGCTTTGCATACCAGCAAAGGATAAAGCTTTGTATCTATTTTGGGTTTTGCAAGAATCCTCAAGCTATTGTAAAATTTGCAAATGGTTTTGAGAGCTGAAATGGTAACTTTCTAGTCAACGAGAAGCTGTGTTACTATTTTTCCCTTGAAGTTATTATTTATATACATGCAAGCATGTTATATTGGGATTCAAATATGTTTCTCAGATCTATGTTAATTGGGAATAACTCTGTTAATGCCAGAGCAGATTTTGTGCATGGATAACTTCTATTCCACTGCTTTTTTTTTTTTGGTGTGTGTTAATAAGTGTGTACATACTACACGGAAAACATAGAATAGCAAATTCAAATTTGATCCAGATTTTAATTTTGAAAAAAGCAGCAGTAATGTTCAGTATCGTATGGGTCTAAACACCAATTCTGGCATGGTAATGAAAGAATTGGTATTATTTCTTTCTTCTCTTTCTTCGTTCAGGATCTGACTTGAGGTTACAGGGGTATGCTGTTCAGCAATATATCCAGCCTAATTCTGACCTTAGTTTTCATGCTGGAAGTGAAGAGCTATTTCACTGCTGCTAATAAAAATCATATTGATAAAACTGATGTAAAATGTTTTCAGGCCCGTTGTATTTTATACAGGTCTTTTGGGAACCATGATTGTGATTCTGACTTAATTCGTGCCTTTTCTCCATTAGTGTAAGTGAGCTTAGTCAAATGGAATTCCTCTTAATTTGCATTAGTGGAAATGGGACAAGAATTAGGGCTGCACAGTAATACTCCTTTTTTAAATAAAAACGTTCTGTGTGTACATGCATGCACACACACACACACACAGAGTATAAGTTTTTTCAGTTGCCGTCAATCTGATGTACTGGGTTATTTCATGTGTGCGTGTTTTTAGAAACTGTCCAAAATAATTGGTGATTCAACTGGTATTTTTTAAGGAAGAAAAAGGTGGAAAAATTAACATTACTCAAGATACCTGTCAAAACCACTGCTAGTGAGACAACTTGCGTTTCTTTTCATGTTATTTATTTTTAGAGAACTTGGCGCTGGTATGAATTACTGGAGGTGCCAGATTGACAGCCCTGGAGGCTGGCTTCACTTATTCATTAGCAAAAGCGATAGGGCCTGGGCAGCAGGTGCACGAACCTACTCCCTGTGCGATACCCGTGTGTCTCCGTTCTGCTGTGAAAAAACCCTTTTTGAGGATCCAAGGGTTTCAGTCCTGTTCACTCCTTGCCTTTCCCAGCAGCATTTTCTTCTAAGGGCACAGCATAATGATCTTGTGATGATTAGGTTTGTGCACTAAAGACTACGCGGAGACCTTTATTTGATTTCACCAAACAGCCGTCAGATGGTGAGGAAGGCTCGGGGCTTACATAAGTCAGTAATTCTCACCATCTGGTCAATCAGTAAATATAAGGTCGCTCTGCCATCACAGCATTTTTGTTTTGTACCAAGTACAGCAAGCTCAGAGAATAAATTAGCTCGTGGTTCAGTTCTGTTGTTATTCTTCAGACCTCCATTTCTGCAGAGGCTTGCAGCCTGGGTGTGACAACTGAAAAGAGCAAAGCCCAGAACAATAGAGCTTTGACTGCCAGCCATAAATTGACTCCTCGTTCAAGCGAGCACACGGACAGCCCTCCAAAAATGTACTGCAACTGACTGAGAGTATCTTGTCTTTTTGTGGTTTGGTGGTTATTTTTTTGTGATGTGTTTTTTTTGTTCTTGGTTTTTTTTTTTTTTTTGCTTTTAGAATGAAGTTCCATTCCTTCACATGAGTGGTTGTTTTCAATCTTCCTGTGAATTAAGTACTGTTTACTGGAGAGTATGACAATATTTGCCCCACAAGATGCAATTACTGTAAATTTTAATTTTATGATATTGTACATGAGTTGTAATTGATTTTACACTGTATTGTGTTGCTAGATGATCACAGTAGTTTTGCTTGCTTGCTAAGTGTAATACATGCTTGCCTCTCTGGCCCACAGAGGACAGAGTTAAATTGACAAGTTCAAGTTAAAGCAGCTTATTCTTTCAGTTCTCAGGAGGCATGGTAAGTGAGCAAGAATGAGAGGAGTCATATGAGTATTATTAATATACCATCCTGAAAAATTTGTTTTTTTTCAGGGCTCCCTTATGTGCTGTTTATTAGCATATCTAAAGCATTTTTATTAATGGTTTCATTATATATTTATCCTTAATATAAACATATGATTAAGTAAGAGTAATATTATTTTAAATAATTTCCAGCAAGTTCAGGTTCCTTCTGTAATTAATCTGGGCTTTGGATCGGCTCCGAAGTCTGTGTTCCTTAGGGCTTGTTCTTGTGTTCTGATGTTGATTTTTAGATCAATATGTATGTAGTCTCATGAAACATTTACAGACCACGTCTAAAAGAAGCAACTACTACTTTTTGCTGAGAAAGGTGATAGGAAGATCTCAAGAGTCTACATAAAGAACATGGCATGCTTGCATGGGGCAGTGGGAATTCGAAAGGGAATGTCCCAGAAAGTGGATTTCAGAATGGTGACTTTTCAGTCTCAAGCTTCCCTTTCTTAACGAGAGGGCTTCTTGGCCACCAGGTCTGCTCTGCTTGCTAGGCTATGTGAAGAACGGTCTTGTTTTAGGTTTGTGTTTTTGAGCAGGACTCTGAATAATGCTAATGAATGCTGTATTCAGCTGCAGTTAGTAACTGGGGTTCTCTAACAAAAGGTGGTAACTCTGAAGATCCGTTGTAAAAAAGCTTCCTCCCCCATTTGTGTTCGATGACCTCAGTCCTCGGAATTGAGGGCCCGTTTGCTCTGTGGACAATTATTAGCAGAACATCATTGGGTCCCTTCTTGACTCTTTTTGAATGATAATAGCGAGGGTTTCCTGTGACAGCATTTCTTACACAGATTGGCTCTATTCACCAGCCCCGTACAGTAACAATGGGTAATTTGAAATAATTCATTTTATCGCTGCCTCCTGTAGATTTTTGACTTTCATTTCGAAGTGGTGAATCTAGAGAGCTGGAGAAGTATGTTCTGATCACTATCCTGGTGCTGTGAAAAATAGGAGATTCAAATAGTCCCGCAGAGCCATCAGCAGCTGGATCAGCACAGAGCACTCTTTTGACTTCAGCTTAAGTCATTCCAACTTTTTTTTAGGTGCTTTTAACTCTTTTATCACAGGTATGCTATTTTTTTTTAGCCTTGATTTCCCAGTTTATATGTGCTCATGAATCAGGGTTTGGGATTTCAGTTCTATAGAAATATCCCCGCTAACATAAGCATATTAAAACTGAGAAAAATGCATAAACTGAAGCATGATAATAGTGAATCTCTCTCCAATGGCGAGAATCCACTGCAGAACTGGGTATCAGATCCAAGACTTCTAGCTCCCAATCTGCTTCGTATTATTGTTGTTTGGCTGTTATAATCCTTTCCAGTTCTTAGAGGTATATTGCAGATGATTGCATCCTAATATATATGCCTGAAAATGAAACAAGATAGCAACATCTTGCTGCAATAAATAGAACTGAAATTGAAAATGTAGTAGAAGTATAGTAAAAGGATGATGTTTGCAAAGTGTCCGAAAACTTTTCCTCATAATCTTGATCATAAAGCTACTTTAAACTTTGAAATTCTACCAAATGTAGAAATAAGCTCTTGTCAGCAGTAGGGTCTATCAGATTCAATGTTTGCTACTCAGGGAAGTGATCCAGGGGAAGCTGTTGGTTTTTCCCCCAGTACATCATTCCTCAGTGTGTGTGGTAAGCATTATGTTTATTTTGGCTGCTTCCAAACCTCCCTTCTCTGAAAGTATGTCACTTCCCGGAGAAAAGTAAAGAACTGAGGTTGATGCAGAGGGAATATCAGCGTGGTTTTAGCAGTTCAGGCAAAAGAAACCACAGTTTATAGAAACTTTTTATGCAGATATGACACTAGTTCATAATCTAAAGAGTGCCTTGCATTCATACCAGGTCCTGACAAGGTCCCTTTCTCCTCCTTCAAGTACTGGAAGTTTTCTGGAAGTGGCTGGAATTTTTCCCATCTCTATACAGGGATTGCATTCCATAGTTCTGGTGGAAAAGGTGGTGGTAGGGAGGGGGTTTATTTTATTTGTCTTTTTCCTTTGCTTGAAAAACAGCATCTCTACTGATCGCCACCACAAATGAGGTGGTATAATCCTGGGACAGTATCCTAAATGGTGTTCTGTCTTGCAGAGGGTTGTTGAGATGTGCTTTATACAGACAAGCAAGGTTGTTTTCTTGATTGCAATACCATCGTGACCAAGGTATTTAGAATTTTTTTTTCTGAGTGTATTGTTGTGGGTGTTCCCCCCGGCCCCCCCCCTCCCCAAGCCTAGTCTCCTAACTAGTCCCTTCATACTTACGATATTCTTAATATTCCATTAGATTTATGGACATTGGCTGTAATGTAGTAACGTTATATTTTAATACAGTATGCTTTAAGTAATGATGAAAAAGTAAGATCAAGTAGACTTTACTGGAAGAATTTCTACTTTTCAGTGATCATGTGTGGGTATTTGTTTGCTCTTGGGTTGTTTTTTTCTATACCATTGTCATTGTTATTTAAGTTGGATTCAAGCCAACAGGAGAAGTATCAGTTACTTAAGACATCTAGGCTAAATAAAGAGTCCCGGCACAATACCTGTGCAGGAATACTCTCCCATGTAGTATGTAGTGAATTTTGAAAAATTTGAAACAGGTCGTTGTAGATTTGTTCCAATTCTGGAGACCTGCTTTTCTTAGTTCTCCTGCTATTCTTAGTCGTTCAGGGTGACTCTATGCGTTTCCAGATTGTCATAATATATATGTTGTTATGTATCGTGTATCCCGAGGTGTATGAAGCAACTCTATTAGCGGAAGGAAATTTTAATGAGTGTTTGAGTAATGTTCCATCTCACTCTCCTGTTTCTCATCATAAGGCCAAGCAGGCTGTTTGGGGGAGAAGGCGTGCTGCTTGAATTGACCCTTCTGGAACTATTTATGAATTGTTAAACTACGAGCACACTGTGAAAGCATTCAAACAAAATACGATAGACACCGACAGTGTTTTATGTCATGTCATGTGCACGCCTTGAAACAAGTTAGAGAAGCGCACTGCGTACAGACTTTTGCGCTCTCTTGGTGATGTTGCCTCTGTCATACAGGTTTCACTAGTTATCGCGAGCTTCCGGAGTCATGACAAGTAGTTAACACCTAGCACATGTACAAAAGTTGGGGGGGCTTTGACTATTTTAACCTTAATTACTAAGGACACAAGGCTTCTGTAGTTGTGCTGTCTCTGTCAGATGAACTTGAGAATGTTCAGGCAAATTTCAGGTATTTTGGATGTTCTTCCGGGACCGTATTTTTTCCAAAAGATTTTATCAGAAATCAGTTGATTTACGCAGCAGTAAATATAGCTCAAGATACGTCTTGGGTATAGAGGAGAGGGAGCAAACAAGTTTAGTTACTTTTCAGTGACTTCAGATCTTCATATCCTAAGATTAATTTTTAATTACACAGAAAGCTGTGCAACCCTGAGGAAGTGTGGACAGGTCCACACTTAGAGAACAAAATTCTGCCTGGTTTGCTAAAGAAGAGCGCATGTTTATCAGAAATACTGGGATTTCGTTACCTGTTATGGTATTTTCTAGCTCTCTTTATTTCAGAGAAAAAAAGAACGCTGTAAGGATGCAGTTCAGCTGTATTTAATGTCTATATCATAGCTGTGACAATTTTTAGGAATCTCATGGCTGTGGAATATATAGAACTGGGAACAATAACTGCAAAGCCGTTCCTTTTGCATTTAGTCAGCAGTCAGAGAAGCATGAAAGATTTACTTGATCTGCATCAGGAAAGTAGCTAGAAACCATTGGAAACCAATGGTTAGCTTCAAGGAGATTTGTCATGTTCTTGCCTCTCAAGAAAGCGCATGCATTTCAAAGGTGCAGACCAATTGCACGTACTGCGTAGCAGTGCTGGAGCTTTTCGCTCAGATTTTTACTTTCTGTTTTTTGAGAGCCCGCTGTCTCCGCTGCCATGCTTACCTCGGGACGGTATCTCAGCTGGTGCCGAGCCACGGGGTGCCTTTGGGCCTGCGTGGGTACTGTGGGTCCACTCTTGCAGAGTGGTGCTGCAGCTGCTTCTGCCTTTTTCCAGTTCCTTGTTTCTGTTCATGTTTTGGTCATATACTGAAGCCTTTCTTGACATTCAGGGGAATAAAAAGCATAACCTAAAATTAACTAAATCCATCCCAGTAGCAACAGTCATAGAAAGTGGAGCTGATGTTTTTACTGTGAATCTATAGTGCTAGGCAAAGTTTCATAATAGCTGGCTTTGTCAATTTGTATATATATTCATCTTTTTCTTCAAATAGTGCTTGTATAAAAGTGGCATTTCTGCTGTCTGTGTAAGCTCAAATTTTATGTGCCTTCATAACACAATTAAGTTTACCGCATTTTATTCTTGCTAGCGCTGCAGAGGGGCTGAGTCAGACTGTATTTGTTCTTGTGCTTCATCAGCAGAAATGTTTACCAACTTTCTAGTTACATTTCATTTGTGAAAATGTGGTGAAAGTGATGGGGTTGCACTGGTATCAGAGGGTTTAATTTGGCCTGTGTTGGTATTAGCATTGATTGAGGCACATGAGCGAGAAATAATCCAGTTAGACTTCCACTGCCCAAGGCTGAGTTTTTAGGGCTGACAGGACACAAATATACATCTTTTCACTTCTAAACCGGGTATATTTGACCTGAAAGTCTGAGAGTTACGGTAAACCCAAATCATGGCAATGTTGGTTCTGCAGCAGAAGCATTTTTTTCTCTCTCCTCATAGAGGCGATGCGTAGATGTCCTCAACGAACTGTGCTCCCTTCTCGTTTGCTCTCCTCTCTCTCTTCAAGTCTCTTCTCAGTATGCCTTGGGTGGAAGAAAGCATGGGTGGACTATTTGGGTTATAAATATAAAGCCATTCCAATATTCCAGTAAATTAAATGACAGATACCACATAACTCCAGCTTCAGGCAGTGTCGACGACTCTGGTGCCTTGCACACCATCCCTGGGATGCTGCCTCCCTCCAACAAAGGCTTTGTGGCGGTCGAGCTCTAAGGGACGCTAAATTCAGTTCTCTGTTAATTCATGGGCATTCTGGCCATCCACCTGTAAACTGTAGCGTAGCTGATGGCTAACTGACAGATAACTATATAAACCCACGTCCTCTACGTACCTAAACAACAAAGTGTTTATAACTGTTGCTTTGGCGATACAGAGAATTCTTCCTATTTACTGTTTCTATACTTACCAGATTACATGTAAAAACCATAAAATCCTTTATATTATCCATAAACATAATAAAAAATGCTACACTACATAACTTTGACTTAGTCAATAATTCTAGGCTTAGCCTGAGGGGTTGAAAAGAAAATTATTCCTGTTACAAATTTTAATTATGCCATAAACTTTGGGAAATAGCTATTGATCTTCAGCATCTGGCATCAGAAATATTGCCTGCTTTTTTTGGTTATTTAGTTTGTGAGTAGCATTGTCATACAGGATAAAAATAAAAAATGTCAGAGGAGATGAAGATGTACCATATGCAAATGAGAATATTTTGGTTTGTTTATGTACTAAAAATATTTTATTGCTGAAGAGTTGTTTGTTTCTTACCAGATTTTTTTGAGCTATCTCCAGAGAAATTTGCATTTGAGATGCAAGAAAGCAAATTCTAATTCTATCAAAGACCCTTTCTCACCATGGGACGCTATGACGTATACAGTATGTTTCGTGTCTTAGAGGTGCATTTAAAATTGCAATTCAATTGACTTTTCTTTTTTATGGAAAAATTACAGTTCCAAGGGCCAGATGAGACAAAGGCTGGAACCTCATTTCTGTACTTTTGCCTTAAACCTGGGCTGTTAGATGATGGGTGTTAGCGTAAAAAATTTTAAGTCTGGCTTAAACTAGTAAAATTGAACTACTGATCTGATGTGAAATCAGTGGCAAAGCTAGCATTGCTCTTCAGCACAGCGAGCTCTTACTCAGCTGTTGCGGAGTGGGAGGAAGAGTTTTTTAATGTGTTTGAATTTCAGAACAGCACGTAATGAGTGCAGCATTAGAAATGCAGACTACCTGTCTAATCAGAATAAAGCCTAGAGCCAAATGTGGTGTTTCATGGCATGTCCGCTTACGGTTCATGAGGTTTGACTGTAGGTAAAAGAAGAGGGACAACCGAGGTGATCCCTGAAAAAAACCAGTCATTTTAGGTGACTGGAAATACAGGCTATACTCTCATTAAAATTTCAGTACAAGGATCCGTGTAGGCTGAGTAGGATAAAGCTCTCTTGCTTTTCCTCCATCCAAATGGTCTTTGAGGAGACGCTTCTGGGTGCCATCCTTTTGAGGTAAACGGAGGAAGATTATCTTGGCTATACAGGAGAACTGGAGCTACACAGAGAAAAATGGGTTGGAGAGCTCCAAGGAGCTGGCCCTTGGAAGGGTGATCGAGGGCAGCTCACTGCGATGGCAAAGGGTGATGGAGACTCTCAGACTCCTGAGTAGGTGCCTGTGGGACCAAAAAGGGCTCGCTTTCTCTCCAAATGTCTACATCGTGTCAAGCAAGGAGGTAGTTTGTGTGGTCCTGAGAATTGTGCCAAGTTAATGCTGTTTTAGTTGGCTCAGTATGAAGATATAGAGAATTTAATCTTAGTGCCAAGTACTATGTCGATGCATCTCTGTTAAAAGGAAGGATGCTTGTAAAGCTATAGCATGTGGGTACGTTGCTCTGTAAGGGAAACTCCCAGAACACCCTTGAGAAATACTGTACTTTTCCCCCTGTTTCAGCAAGGGCTGGATGCACCTCTGTCCCTTTCTGCCTGTTAGTTTTAGTTAGATTCTCATCTTTTTATTTTCATGCACCCCGTGGTGAGCACTGATGCCAAACGGCATCTGAAGTTTCTCAAACTTTTTACACATTACAGCGATGCTGTGACCTCTTATTGAATAAGAAAACTAAGCAAACTAGGACAAAGATGACTTGAGAGAGGCAGCTTGTAGTAGCTGTTGCCAACTCTTCCGCAGGAAATTGCTCCCTCGTAAGAGTAGCTGCCAGTGGCGTATTGATGCTTGAACCCTTCTGGCTGAATTTCCTCTGCCTAGCCTTGAACAAAAGGGGTAGGAGGAATATCATTGAGGCTTGCAGGCATTTGAGGTGGCCAAACTGACAGGTTGCACTCCAGTAGGTAAACGGAAGCCTATTAAGAACACACAGAGACAAAATGTGTCGTGTGAGAGTTGAGTGTTTTGTTGGGGTGAACCTCGGTGAGGAAGACAGCTGTGGCCGTTTCAAGGACACGGAGCAATGACATCGTTTCTGAAGGCTTTCTATAGCAAGTTCTGACTTACATATTTTCATATAAGGCTAAATGTTTAAATCAAACTTGCATCTGCGTTCTCTTTATGCAGCAGGACTAAGGTAGCATCTCTGACTGCAGAGGCCTCTCTGTAAAAGTAGCCCCCCTTGATCTCTCCCAATTTTGTCTGCTCTGAAGAACCCTAGTAGTACGTGAATAAGATTTTTTTTGTCTGTTCCCATTTTTGGTAAAAAATTGTGAAATGTATGCATTTTTCACAGCAGAAGAAAAAAAAAAATCCACATGGAAATGCTCAGTTCTCTCTCTTAAAAGCTTCCAACAGTTTGAGAACCCAGACCTGCCTTGATTTTGCACTCCTGCAGTTCCCCTTTAGCCATTTAATTTGGGCGTTGAGCTCCAGAAAAGTTCTGTCATCTATATGTTGAGCCATTGATTTTGGTGACAAAGGGAAGCTTGATACCTTAAAAAATGTAAGCTCTAATTTCTATATACTTTAATTTTGTATGTATTGTTTCTGGCTAGCAGGTCAGATTTGTACTGCTGCCGTATGCAGCAACTTAAAATTCATGTTGGTGTGTCACTGCAGTTACTACACTCAAGCCACCACACCAGAAAACTATTAACTTTCAGTTAATGATAACAGAAAATGTTTTATAATAAACTGTGAAATAACCTAATCATCTGCAAAAGGTGTAAAGATTTTATATTAAAATGCAATTAACTTCTGCTTTTTTTGTTTTGTTTCTTCTTAACAAATTGCTTATGTAAGACATGCAATTAATTGGCTTTTGCTTTGGAGGGAATTTGGTTTTGCTCTAACGTGGTATCTGCTCTAACGATAGATGACTGCCACTAAATTTCCTGATGTAGGGAGAGAGGCTCCTTTTTGGTAGGAGGAGAAAGAAGAGAGCGGTAGCTTTCACCTGTTAAAGCTGGGTGCCGAGTTGTACTCTGAGCACTCAAAGCCATAGAGGGGCTAAAACAGAAGAGGACTTGTTTCAATTTTTGGTTGAATAACCGATTTTCTGTATGGGCTTGGGTCGCCCCCTTGTCTTGCTTTGCACAAATCGCTTCGCTTGTTACCTTAGCCTCTCATTTGAGATAGGCAGGTAATTGCTGCCTGCGCTCTGCAGGCGTTCCGGGGTTAAAATCTGTCGATAATTCTCAAGTGCCTTTATCTTAGCAAAGGTAAATACGATAGCGGCAAGGACTACTTGCAAGTACCTTTGTGGTTTTAATTGGCTCATTTCTAACAGTAGAAGAGGGTGTTCAAATGAAATGGAAAAAAACAGTCTTCTATACAAAAGGAAGCTTTCCTAAGATGTGAGGTTAGAATGTGCTGAGCTCTTAAAAATCGAGAGGAAGAGTAAAACTCTTACCATGAAGGACGGGAACTGAAAGGTTGGGAGAGAAAGATAACAAGATGAAGAATGCGATCATTTGTTCAGAAACCACCTCTGCTGCAGTCGCGGTCAGCTATGAAGGCTGGTGGCACCGGCCAGCTTCCTTGGCCCTGAGGGGAACCTAAAATCAGGGAGCTGGTTTCCACCTTCCTGGGGACATTTCTTGTTTCAAGGCAGAGTTTTCCAAGGCCTTATTGGCTGTCCATCCAAAATACCGTAGTCACTGTACTAATAACACTGTTATAAAGCAGGTTTAAATGCAAGTCTTGATGTAGTTATTCATGTTACCTCCTTCCGATGTCATGTAGAAGATTCAGGACAGGTTTCTGAGTGAAAGAGGGATTAGTTACTTCAGTGCCCTGCGTACAGCAGTTAGGTGAACACTTGGCCTTTTTTCTAGCGCTGTAATGCTCCGTGTCAATCTGAGTATCTCTAAGCACTCTCCAGAAGTGATCTAGAAGAGAAGGGTTCTCTCTATGTTACTTCAGTGTTGTTTTTTAATCTGCTTTGACATTTCCAACTCATTTCATAATGCAAAAATCTATTTGCTACAAAAAAGAAATCTCTTTTATTTAAAAAAAAAAAAATATTGAAAATACAAATGTATTTGGCAATATGATTTGATTTTTGGTTGACTGTTGGAAATGCTAAGTATTTTAAGATGTCAAACATCTTTGAAAAAATCTAGCCCCTAAATTTCCATTAGTCAAATATTATCCAAAATACAGTCTTTCTGAAAGGTGAAAATTGAGATTTGTCTTATAAATGTAGTGTGGTTTTTTGCTTGTTCTGATGTTACTGCCTTTTGTATTTTTAAAGGTAAATGACATCCTTCATTGTTGGCATGGATGTCGTAGAATGTCGGTACCTGTTGTTCCCTGACTCTGGCTCTGCTGAAGGTGGCTCATCACACACAAGGGTCTATAAACCAATCTTTGTCTTAGTATTGCACTCTTCAGCTGACGATTAGAGATTACAGGTTACATATCTGTAAATCATCGTACTTGGAGGCTGTGTTGTGGGTGGGTGTATGCGCACACAATACGGTGATCCTGTTTTCTCTACAGACATTTTTCATAAATCAGTACCATGCAAAGTGCGTTGTCTCCCTACCTTGGATATGTGACTTTATTTTGTTAAATTCTGCCGTTCCCACAGAGCATGGTGGAGACAAATGGGTAGAGCAGCGAGGGAAGGTTGTACAGTAACTTGTACATGTTACCACGGAAGGGCAGTGGTTAAAGTTCACGACTGTTTACAGGCTTAGCCTATTACTGAATTCAGCTTTTGAAAAGTCAGAGATTAGGTTTCTTGCCTTTTCAATATGTGATTGTATTCCTAAACTAGGAAGGTAGTCATACATTCACAAGCAGTGTTCATATAATTTCTCCAGTCCTCTAGCTTAGTCAAGAAACCTTTCCTGAACAGATTCTGTGAAGGTGGAAGAGGTGGGTTTTCTTCTTTAGATCTACCCAAAAGCAAGAGAAAAATCAAATTGATTGTAAAAACAAAAGGAGTCTTAGTGTCAAGATGGATGTAGCCTTAGGGTATTCTGTGGTTTATTTTATTTATGTAATGAGAAGAGTCTATTGTAGCTTTATTTCTGTTTATTGCTTTGTCTTAATGCAGACCAAAAGAAAATATTTTACTGAATTTAATGTCTGTGTCCTAGTTCTGCGGTGTGTACGGTTACTGCTGTGCTCCCAGTAAATGGAGATAAGGTCCAATAAAACCTGGCTTTTGTCGGTCTGTAAAATCACCTCTTGGGTTTAAGAAACTTGGATTGTTCTTTTTCTTTTTTCCTAGTTTGGTGTCAGCTGCAGCTTTTTGAACTGGATTGGATCTTTTATTGCAATTATGGCAAAGCTAAAAGTTGTAGGAAAGAAAAATCACCTTCATATTTCTAAAGTGATTTTTAAAAAAAGTAGAATAAAATGGGTTTTCATTTGCCTCAGAAACAGATGTTTGTTTAAACCCAATCATGAACTTGGACTCAGATTTAATTTATTGTTTAATTTTGTACCAGTCTTTCGTAAATGAACTGCCTCAGGAGCAAGTGAATAGGAGTTTTCTATATACTGAAGAGTTGGAATGAGCCTTCTTTCAGCAGAGTTAAGCATCCCAGGAAAAGAAACAAAATTGCTGATGAAGCAGGCTCATGTATATAGATATTCATCAGGGTTTAAAAGATGCAGTAACTTCAGTTTGCAGCACATCCCCAGTTAAGTCTGAGTAATTGAGTTTGGTCCAAATTAGATCTCAGTCTTCAAAACTCAGACTTCTAAAAAGTGATTTTTGTTCTGATTTCTTTTTTCAGCTGTGGAGATCTGTGGCCTTGGCTGTGTTTGGTTGTTCCATATGCACTGCATCTGAGTGCAGACAGTCTTAAGTGGAGGCGATGAGATAGAGCTGCTGTCTTTCAATGATTTTTGACCAGATGTGAAATAGGCCCACTGAAATTTCATGGTGATCATCTTGTTTTTCTGTATGGAAATTTTTACCTGATAAGCAAACAGAAATGTTCGAGAATGAGGTTTTGAACCAAACCCAACCTTTAAAACTTTTGCTGAATTGCAGTCATACACTTTAACAAATTATAGGCATTATAAGCGCAAACATAGATGCATTTTTACTAAATCTGTTTATCCAGCTTGTCCTACTTATCATAGTTGATTTGAATTCTTCCTCTTAAAGACTGCAGAAAAGTTGTCTGCATTTCTTTTAATTCATTTTTATCTTGTGTCTGTTTCTTGTTCAGGATTGGAAGAGGGAGCACTCTGTCCATCCAGTGACCCATCTCTGGGTTTTCAGGGAAACAAAGTAAAGAAATAAGTAATGTACTGACTATTTCAGTCCTAAAATGAAATAAATAAATACTAAATTTAGGTCTAGAACATTCATTTGAAATAGCAAATTGCAGTTGATTGTATATGGAAAAAAATAATTAGAATTTATCCTGTTAGCATGCTTCTGTTTGACAGACTGTTTTTAGCAAACATCTTTTCTTGTTTTCTGTTTTTTTATGGCATTTATGGGCTAAAAAGTTATAATTGGCTATATTTCTCATTTTGTGTTAGTTGGTTTTATTTTGGTATTTGTTTCGGGAAGTTAGCGTTTAGGTCTTTGAATATGCACATCTGTTGTCAAGATGGAATGATAGAGGCATGATTGCTTACTGTAATAGGAGAAAATTAAAATCCTATATTCCATGGAATAGAATAGGAGCAGAATGCTGAGACAGGGTGTTTGAAAAAGCATCATTTTAAATGTTACTGGATTGTTCAGTTATCATTTGTAAACCCCGTAACCGTGAGGCATTTCAGCCTTTTTAAATTACTAGTGTATAAATGTTTAAATTATGCCAAGTACAAAGATAAATATTTCTATTATGCTTCAAAATTTGAAGATCATCAGTAACTTCCTATTCTTCACAAAGTTCAATTTCATGCAAGAGTAACTGATGTTTTCAGATGCAGTCAGTGACGCTGTGGCTTCTGCAGAGCTTTTAGTTGGTGAGGGAGAAGAAACCAAAGATAAATAATTTTGAATAGCGTATGGTTGATTTACTAAAGGCCGTTGTGACAGTGTATGCCATATCGTGTTATTAAACCCAAGCGTTATCACATTAGTCATTTTATGTATCATCGTAATTGTATAATTATTGTATTTTATATACCCAAGTTTATTCCCATTAGCTTTTAGTCTTAAATCATTAAAGGCAGATTTTAAATTCCAAGTGAATTAGAATACATTTTTTTCTTAATTAAGTCAGTCTTTGCAAAAAGTTCCTGCAGATTTTGACTACACCCGTTATTAAAGTTTTCCTTTCTCAAATCAAAACTCAATATATCTGAATAGTTTGCTGTCTTTTTATAATTAAGTGAAATTAGGACATTGTGAAAATGTGTTTTTTAACTATTTTAATGGTCCTATTTGAAATTATCTTCTTCTTTCCCATAATGAATCAAATTTCTGATGGTTCTTCCTGCTTACTGCTTTGCATTGTTGTCTGGCTGCCTTGCATTTCATCGACGAGAGTAAACTCTTGGTACATCACCAGGATCTGTCAGGAGGATCTGTGTAGCGCTGCGCGTGCTGACAGGGTGTGGGAATCTGCTGGCAATGAGGGGCTCGGTCCGCTGGGGATTTCATCTCCTGTCGGAAACACAGTGACGGGCATCTCAAAATCTTCAAGGAGAAGATGCAGTACCCCAGCTCTGGTACGGGGCATTGTGCTTATCTAGCAAACCACCTGCCTTCTGTCTGGATGAGTATGCTCTTCTTATTTTGCTGTCTACCAGTAAGCGGCAGAAATATGTTTATTTTGGTAGTAACAGTTCTCAGAAATGTCTGGTTTTGTGTTGTTGTTGGTTTCCATTAACTGTATTAACAGAAGGATATGAGTTGAGTCAAATTACTTTGCATGGTTAACTGCAAAATAGAAGTTTTCAGCTGGTTCTGAAAAAAAACCCCAAACAAACCAAATGGTGATTGGACGCTTGTTTCCTTTGGTAAGAACTGGCTACTTACAGAAATTGTACAGCTGTTTGGCATTACATACAGGCAAAACATCCATGGGGATATTATATACTCCCAGCTTCCTTGCTGTGCTTATATTGCCAAAGATGCTTAAACATTAATAATGGTTCACGCATTTAAAAAATACATAATATGATATGTTAAGATTTTTTTTCGTAGAAGCCCAGAGACTATTCGTGTACTGAAGTTACAGGGATGGGTTCAGTCTTCATCGGATCACAGTAATTAAATCCAAATTTAAAACCATAATTGATCATTAATCTCAGAATAACTAATTAAAAAGTTCTAAAAGAAACAACAATAAAATGATTTTTCCAAGAGTAAAGATTCCTAACCTCTGTATGCCTTTCCGATTAAGGATGGAAGGCTTAATGAATGTGGAAAAAAGAGCAGCTAAATCTTACTCCTAACTCTTTGTTTGCTGCTTAAAATAGTGGTAACCATGGGCTCTGTGCGATTGCATGTCATTTGCTGTCCAGTTGGGCTCTCATATCTGTGAATTATGCTAGATTATAAATATTTGGAAGGGTCTGAAGTTTCCAAGTTGTGCAATATTACCACAAGGAAAAGAATTACTAAGAGCTGCTAATCCTTGTTTGTTTAGTTTTTTTTTTTTTTTTTCCTTTTAACTACTTCTAATCCCATCCCAAATCTTTACTCTGCAATTGGAAAATTGAATACTTAGGAGGAAAAAAGATTGTAGTATTCAAATGATATGATAAACTCTGTCCCTGTTTGCCTGTACCAGGTCTCTTCGCCTATCACACCACCAATAAAGAAAGAAGTTTGAGTCTTTTCACCCATCTGCTTATACCCTCTTAACTAATTCTTATACAATGGTTAGTATAGGAAGAAAAATAACTCCTTTGGTATTTCCAGTGTTGCACGTATTCCACAAATAATTAAGCCTTAGCTTGTCGTTATTTCTTACAGTTTAGTTTTGCTGTTGGCTATATGAGGGTGTAAAAAATATGAAAGCATAGTAGAGTTTTACTCTTGAATTTTTTTTTTTTTTGCATTTGTCAGTAGCAGATC